>NC_083345.1:125043695-126384085 GCF_019175385.1 Lycium barbarum | reverse complement strand
GGGCCGTAACACGTGTTACGGACCGTCCCTTGGGGCCGTAACGTCCCAAAAATTTCCAGAACCTCACTGGAAATTTGGCCAGTGTTACGCTCCAAGTTACGGGCCGTAACACGAGTTACGGACCGTCCCTTGGGGGCGTAACACAGTGAAAACAGTACTTTTTCAGGCGATTCTGACTTCAGGAGGCCATAACCCCATTATTTATTGGGAATTTGGGAAACCCCAAAGAATAAAAGTTGTAGATAATTGAAATACCGTTTCAACCATAGGTCGTGGGCCTCCATGTGACATCGGGATAAGGAGATATGGATGTTTTAAGACAGAAAGGTCAAGTTGTTGGCCCAACCCAATTCAAAACCGGGTCAGGCCCATTTCCCTTGGTATTTAAGGGAAATGTTCAGCCCTAGCAGCCACATTTCCCCTACCAAAGGTTCAGAATTTTTAGAGAGAGAGAGAGAGAGGATATTTAGAGAGAGAAAGTGGAGAATCGATCAAGTTCAAGGCCCCGAATCCCGAGGCTCGTGAAGGATAAAGTGTAGAACAAGTTGTTGCCGTCGTTCTAAGCTAAAAATTGAACTTGGGGGAGGTTTTTTTCGTGGTGGCTGCCCATATAAGGTATGTCTAAGATTTTAATGATGTTTTTATCCTTATCATTGATAGATTTGATGAGTTAGGATAGAGAAAATGACATTGAAAGTTCGGTTATAATTTTTGGATATCAAATGATTTGTGGGCTGTTTTGGTATGATTAAATGGATAGTATTGGTTGGATATTGATATAAAATATTGTTGTTGATAAGTTGTGGTTCTTGAAAGTGGGAGAATAAGGTGTATGAATATATTGTATACAAAGCGTATACCGGGCTGCTTTGTGACGATATTTGGGGGTTGTTTTATATGATTTCGTGGCTGTTTTGTGACACTATTTTGGGGCTGTTTTAGATGATTTTCATGACTGTTTTGTGACAATATTTTGTTATTGTTATACTATGGATATACGGAAATAAAGAAGTGTATACAAGCATTGGCATCCGAAGGTATATTGGGCTGTTTTGGAAGTAATTTAAGGATGGATTTAATTTCAAGATCCTTTATTGAATGAAATGAAAATCAATCTTCTCATGTTCCTTGAACTCGAATTCATGTTTAAATAATGGTTAATGTGTGTGAGGGGACAAACCCACATTAAACCTAGATTATAACAAACCCTATATATGTATGTGATATTATGAATGTTTTCCTCTATAAGAGATGCTTAATAATGATGGTTAAGGGTTGGTAATGATATTCTCATTGATGATTTAAGACATGGAAATCTTTGTAAAGAAGTTGTATATTTTCAAAACATTGATTGGAATGATTTATCTTTACGATATGGCATAACGAACCTTAATGGTAAATGGATGTGACTGCTTTAAGATGAATTGTAATTCGGCTTTTAAGCTATGAACTCTGTTGATGTGTTTATGCCTAGCCATTCGGGAGGATGAGTGGTCACCGGGAATTTCATATTACGGTGTACTTAAGCCTAGCCATTCGGGAGGATGAGTGGTCACCGAGGTTTTTCTTATTCCGGTGTGCTGACGCCTAGCCATTCGGGAGGATGAGTGGTCACCGGGGATTTCATATTCCGGTGTGTTTATGCCTAGCCATTCGGGAGGATGAGTGGTCACCGAGACTTTATAATCGGTTTTTGATAATTCTTATGGAGATACACATACTGAATACTTGTGTTTATATTGATTAATGGCTTTGTAAATTGTTTAACAAATGATATTAAGAATCACAAAGTGGAATGACTGTTTTTATGCTATCTTTTCAGAACTGATTTCTTTATTTATTAATATATTTTATTTTTATAATACTTGTTGTCCCCGAGGCACTCACTGAGTACGAAAGTACTCAGGCATACCATTGTTGTTTTTTATGGTATGTTAGGTAACGGAGAAGAGCAGGTTCGTGATACTCTCGACGCTTAGGAGAACTTGCTGCTGTTGTTGATTTGGTGAGCCCACATCCTTGTTGGTGGGACACTTCCTGTTTCACTTATTATTCTAGATTTCCGGGCTGCGTCCCAATGAGTCAAACTATTACCTCTTTATCCTAGAAGCTCCTTAGTATACATTCTTGTGGGTAGTTGTTGAGTTTTGTTAACTCTTGGGCGTTATCACGTTTTGATTAACTTTTATGATATTAAAGACTTCCGCTGATTTAGTTCACGTAATCATGATTTGTTACATTTAATTTATAAATTGTTGGAGGCGAATGTTGAACCTGGCGGGTTCAAGTAGTATTATTGTGTTGTTTAGGTTCTTCCGATATTGTTCATGACGTCGGATGTCGGTCACGTCTAGGGTGGGTTTTGGGGCGTGACACTTTGTTTGCCTTTAAATTGCACCGGTCCGCACCAAACGGGATGGGGACATATACGCATAGCTTATGCGGGCACAAAGTAGTCTCTTTTTTCATTTATTTGATCTAAACATCGAGGACTTTCTTTTTTAGCACGGTCGTGTGTATTAACTCATACATTTTTGGGATCTGATGCGCCGGCTCTGTTTGCCTTGAAATTTCACCGGTCCGCACCAAACGGGATGGGGACATATACGCATTGCTTACGCGGGCACAAAGTAGCCTCTTTTTTCCTTTATTCGGTTTAAACACCGACGACCTTCTTTTTGAAACCCGTCGTGTATATTAGCTCATACATTTTTGAGATCTGATGCGTCGGCTCTGTTTGCCTTGAAATTCCACTGGTCCGCACCAAACGGGATTGGGACATATACGCATTGCTTACGCTAGCACGAAGTAGTCTCTTTTTCCATTTATTCGGTCTAAACCCCGAGGACCTTCTTATTGAAACCCGTCATATGTATTAGCTCATACATTTTTTGAGATCTGATGCACCGGCTCTGTTTGCCCTGAAATTCCCCGGTCCACTCCAAACGGGCTGGAGACATATACACATTGCATACGCGGACACGAAGTAGCCTCTTTTTTCATTTAATTGGTCTAAACTCCGAGGACCTTCTTTTTTAGACCGGTCGTGTGTATTAGCTCATACATTATTGGGATCTGATGCGCCGGCTCTGTTTGCTTTGAAATTCCACCGTTCCGCACCAAACGGGATGGGGACATATACGCATTGCTTACGAGGACACGAAGTAGCCTCTTTTCTCATTTATTTGGTCTAAACACCGAGGACCTTCTTTTTTAGGCCCGTCGTGTGTATTAGCTCATACATTTTGGAGATCTGATGGGCCGGCTCTGTTTGCCCTGAAATTCCACCGGTCCGCACCAAACGGGTCGGGGACATGTACGCATTGCTTACACGGACACGAAGTAGCTTCTTTTTCCATTTATTTGGTCTAAACACCGAGGACCTTATTTTTGAGACCCATCGTGTGTATTAGGTCATACATTTTCGAGATCTGTTGGGCTCGCTCTGTTTGCCCTGAAATTCCACCGTTCCGCACTAAACGGGCTGGGGACATGTACGCATAGCTTACACAGACATGAAGTAGCTTCTTTTTCCATTTATTTGGTCTAAACACCGAGGACCTTATTTTTGAGACCCGTCGTGTGTATTAGCTCATACATTTTGGATATCTGATTGGCCAGTTCTGTTTGCCCTGAAATTCCACCAGTCCGCACCAAACGGGCTGGGGACCTATACGGATTGCTTATGCGGACACGAAGTTGCCTCTTTTTCCATTTATTTGGTCTAAACACCGAGGACCTTCTTTTTTAGGCCCGTCGTGTGTATTAGCTCATACATTTTGGAGATCTGATGGGCCGGCTCTGTTTGCCCTGAAATTCCACCGGTCCGCACCAAACGTGCTGCGGACCTATACGGATTGCTTATGCGGACACGAAGTTGCCTCTTTTTCCATTTATTTGGTCTAAACACCGAGGACCTTCTTTTTTAGGCTCGTCGTGTGTATTAGCTTATACATTTTGGAGATATGATTGGCCGGCTTTGTTTGCCCTGAAATTCCACCGGTCCGCACCAAACGGGCTGGGGACATGTACGCATTGCTTACACGGACACGAAGTAGCTTCTTTTTCCATTTATTTGGTCTAAACACCGACGACCTGATTTTTGAGACCCGTCGTGTGTATTAGCTCATACATTTTCGAGATCTGATGGGCTCGCTCTGTTTGCCCTGAAATTCCACCGTTCCGCACTAAACGGGCTGGGGACATGTACGCATAGAAACCCGTCGTATGTATTAGCTCATACATTTTTGAGATCTGATGCGCCGGCTTTGTTTGGCTTTAAATTCCACCGGTCCGCACCAAACGGGATGGGGACATATATGCACAGCTTACGCGGGCACAAAGTAGCCTCCTTTTTCATTAATTTGGTCTAAACACCGAGGACCTTCTTTTTGAGACCCGTCGTGCGTATTAGCTCATACATTTTTGAGATCTGATGCGACGGTTCTGCTTGCCTTGAAATTCCACCGGTCCGCACCAAACCGGATGGGGACATATACGCATAGCTTGCGCGGGAACAAAGTAGCCTCTTTTTTCATTTATTTGGTCTAAACACCGAGGACCTTCTTTTTGAGACCCGTCGTGTATATTAGCTCATACATTTTTGAGTTCTGATGCACCGGCTCTTTTTTCCCTGAAATTCCACCGGTCCGCACCAAACGGGATGGGGGCATATACGTATTGCTTACGCGGGAACAAAGTAACTTCTTTTTTAATTTATTTGGTCTAAACACCGAGCACCTTCTTTTTTAAACCCGTCGTGTGCATTAGCTCATACATTTTTGAGATCTGATGCGCCGGCTTTGTTTGCCTTTAAATTCCACCGGTCCGCACTAAACGGGATGGGGACATATACGCACAGCTTACGCGGGCACAAAGTAGCCTCCTTTTTCATTTATTTGGTCTAAACACCGAGGACCTTCTTTTTGAGACCCGTCGTGCGTATTAGCTCATACATTTTTGAGATATGATGCGACGGTTCTGTTTGCCTTGAAATTCCACCGGTCCGCACCAAACGGGATGGGGACATATACGCATAGCTTACGCGGGAACAAAGTAGCCTCTTTTTTCATTTATTTGGTCTAAACACCGAGGACCTTCTTTTTGAGACCCGTCGTGCGTATTAGCCCACACATTTTTGAGATCTGATGCGACGGTTCTGTTTGCCTTGAAATTCCACCGGTCCGCACCAAACGGGATCGGGAAATATACGCATTGCTTACGCGGGCACAAAGTATCCTCTTTTTCCATTTATTCGGTCTAAACACCGAGGACCTTATTTTTGAAACCCATCATGTGTATTAGCTCATACATTTTGGAGATCTGATGGGACCGGCTCTGTTTGCTCCAATATTTTTTTGGTCCGCACCTAACGGGCTGGGGACATGTAAGCATAGCTTACACAGACATGAAGTAGCTTCTTTTTCCATTTATTTGGTCTAAACACCGAGGACCTTATTTTTAAGACCCGTCGTGTGTATTAGCTCATACATTTTGGAGATCTGATGGGCCGGCTCTGTTTGCCCTGAAATTCCACCGGTCCGCACCAAACGTGCTGGGGACCTATACGGATTGCTTATGCGGACACGAAGTTGCCTCTTTTTCCATTTATTAGGTCTAAACACCGAGGACCTTCTTTTTTAGGCTCGTCGTGTGTATTAGCTCATACATTTTGGAGATCTGATTGGCCGGCTTTGTTTGCCCTGAAATTCCACCGGTCCGCACCAAACGGGCTGGGGACATGTACGCATTGCTTACACGGACACGAAGTAGCTTCTTTTTCCATTTATTTGGTCTAAACACCGACGACCTGATTTTTGAGACCCATCGTGTGTATTAGCTCATACATTTTCGAGATCTGATGGGCTCGCTCTGTTTGCCCTGAAATTCCACCGTTCCGCACTAAACGGGCTGGGGACATGTACGCATAGAAACCCGTCGTATGTATTAGCTCATACATTTTTGAGATCTGATGCGCCGGCTTTGTTTGGCTTTAAATTCCACCGATCCGCACCAAACGGGATGGGGACATATATGCACAGCTTACGCGGGCACAAAGTAGCCTCCTTTTTCATTAATTTGGTCTAAACACCGAGGACCTTCTTTTTTAGACCCGTCGTGCGTATTAGCTCATACATTTTTGAGATCTGATGCGACGGTTCTGCTTGCCTTGAAATTCCACCGGTCCGCACCAAACCGGATGGGGACATATACGCATAGCTTGCGCGGGAACAAAGTAGCCTCTTTTTTCATTTATTTGGTCTAAACACCGAGGACCTTCTTTTTGAGACCCGTCGTGCGTATTAGCTCACACATTTTTGAGATCTGATGCGACGGTTCTGTTTGCCTTGAAATTCCACTGGTCCGCACCAAACGGGATTGGGACATATACGCATTGCTTACACGAGCACGAAGTAGTCTCTTTTTCCATTTATTCGGTCTAAACACCGAGGACCTTATATTTGAAACCCATCGTGTGTATTAGCTCATACATTTTTGAGATCTGATGCGTCGGCTCTGTTTGCCTTGAAATTCCACCGGTCCGCACCAAACGGGATAGGGACATATACGTATTGCTTACGCGGGCACAAAGTAGCCTCATTTTTCATTTATTTGGTCTAAACACCGAGGACCTTCTTTTTGAAACCCGTCGTGTGCATTAGCTCATACATTTTTGAGATCTGATGCGCCGGCTTTGTTTTCCTTTAAATTCCATCGGTCCGCACCAAACGAGATGGGGACATATACGCATTGCTTACGCGGGCCCAAAGTAGCCTCTTTCTCCCTTTATTCGGTCTAAACACCGACGACCTTCTTTTTGAAACCCGTCGTGTATATTAGCTCATACATTTTTGAGATCTGATGCGTCGGCTATGTTTGCCTTGAAATTCCACTGGTCCGCACCAAACGGGATTGGGACATATACGCATTGCTTACACGAGCACGAAGTAGTCTCTTTTTCCATTTATTCGGTCTAAACACCGAGGACCTTCTTATTTAAACCCGTCGTATGTATTAGCTCATACATTTTTTGAGATCTGATGCGCCAGCTCTGTTTGCCCTGAAATTCCCCGGTCCGCACCAACCGGGTTGGGGACATATACACATTGCTTACGCGGACACGAATTAGCCTTTCTTTTCATTTAATTGGTCTGAACACCGAGGACCTTCTTTTTGAGACCGGTCGTGTGTATTAGCTCATACATTTTTGGGATCTGATGCTCCGGCTCTGTTTGCCTTGAAATTCCACCGGTCCGCATCAAACGGGATGGGGACATATACGCATAGCTTACGCGGGAACAAAGTAGCCTCTTTTTTCATTTATTTGGTCTAAACACCGAGGACCTTCTTTTTGAGACCCGTCGTGCGTATTAGCTCACACATTTTTGAGATCTGATGCGACGGTTCTGTTTGCCTTGAAATTCCACCGGTCCGCGCCAAACGGGATCGGGAAATATACGCATTGCTTACGCGGGCACAAAGTAGCCTCTTTTTCCATATATTCGGTCTAAACACCGAGGACCTTCTTTTTGAAACCCATCGTGTGTATTAGCTCATACATTTTTGAGATCTGATGCGTCGGCTCTGTTTGCCTTGAAATTTCACCGTTCCGCACCAAACGGGCTGGGGACATATACGTATTGTTTACGCGGACAAGAAGTAGCCTCTTTTTCCATTTATTTGGTTTAAACCCCGAGGACCTTCTTATTGATACCCGTCGTGTGTATTAGCTCATACATTTTTTAGATGTGATGCGCCGGCTCTGTTTGCCTTACAATTCCACCGGTCCGTACCAAACGGGATAGGGACATATACGCATTGCTTACGCTGGCACAAAGTAGCCTCTTTTTTCATTTATTTGGTCTAAACACCGAGGACCTTCTTTTTGAAACCCTTCGTTTGTATTAGCTCATACATTTTTTAGATCAAATGCGCCGGCTCTGTTTGCCTTGAAATTCCACCGTTCCGCACCAAATGGGATAGGGACAAATACACATTGCTTACGGGGGCACAAGTTAGCCTCTTTTTTCATTTGTTTGGTCTAAACACCGATGACCTTCTTTTTGAAACCCGTCATGTGTATTAGCTCATACATTTTTTAGATGTGATGCGCCGGCTCTGTTTCCTTAAAATTCCACCGGTCCGTACCAAACGGGATAGGGACATATACGCATTGCTTACGCTGGAACAAAGTATTCTCTTTTTTCATTTATTTGGTTTAAACACCGAGGACCTTCTTTTTGAAACCGGTCGTGTGTATTAGCTCATACATTTTTTAGATCTGATCCGTCGGCTCTGTTTGCCTTGAAATTCCACCGTTCCGCACCAAATGGGATAGGGACAAATACACATTGCTTGCGGGGGCA
Organism: Lycium barbarum; assembly: GCF_019175385.1. Lineage (NCBI taxonomy): Eukaryota > Viridiplantae > Streptophyta > Magnoliopsida > Solanales > Solanaceae > Lycium > Lycium barbarum. The sequence continues at coordinate 126,375,719 of NC_083345.1, read as the reverse complement.
CAAGTTAGCCTCTTTTTTCATTTATTTGGTCTAAACACCGAGGACCTTCTTTTTGAAATCCGTCGTGTGCATTAGCTCATACATTTTTGAGATCTGATGCGACGGTTCTGTTTGCCTTAAAATTCCACCGGTCCGCACCAAACGGGATGGGGACATATACGCATAGCTTACGCGGGCACAAAGTAGCCTCTTTTTTCATTTATTTGGTCTAAACACCGAGGACCTTCTTTTTGAGACTCGTCGTGTATATTAGCTCATACATTTTTGAGTTCTGATGCACCGGCTCTTTTTGCCCTGAAATTCCACCGGTCCGCACCAAACGGGATGGGGGCATATACGCATTGCTTACGCGGGCCCAAAGTAGCCTCTTTCTCCCTTTATTCTGTCTAAACACCGACGACCTTCTTTTTGAAACCTGTCGTGTATATTAGCTCATACATTTTTGAGATCTGATGCGTCGGCTCTGTTTTCCTTGAAATTCCACTGGTCCGCACCAAACGGGATTGGGACATATACGCATTGCTTACATTTTTTAGATCTGATGGACCGTCTCTGTTTGCCTTGAAATTCCACCGGTCCGCACCAAACGGGATGGGGACATATACGCATAGCTTACGCGGGCACAAACTAGCCTCTTTTTTCATTTATTTGGTCTAAACACCGAGGACCTTCTTTTTGAGACTCGTCGTGTATATTAGCTCATACATTTTTGAGTTCTGATGCACCAGCTCTTTTTGCCCTGATATTCCACCGGTCCGCACCAAACGGGATGGGGGCATATACGTATTGCTTACGCGGGAACAAAGTAGCTTCTTTTTTAATTTATTTGGTCTAAACACCGAGCACCTTCTTTTTGAAACCCGTCGTATGTATTAGCTCATACAGTTTTGAGATCTGATGCGCCGGCTTTGTTTGCCTTTAAATTCCACCGGTCCGCACCAAATGGGATGGGGACATATACGCAAAGCTTACGTGGGCACAAAGTAGCCTCCTTTTTCATTTATTTGGTCTAAACACCGAGGACCTTCTTTTTTAGACCCGTCGTGCGTATTAGCTCATACATTTTTGAGATCTGATGCGACGGTTCTGTTTGCGTTGAAATTCCACCGGTCCGCACCAAACGGGATGGGGACATATACGCATAGCTTACGCGGGCACAAAGTAACCTCTTTTTTCATTTATTTGGTCTAAACACCGAGGACCTTCATTTTGAAACCCGACGTGTGTATTAGCTCATACATTTTTGAGATCTTATGCGCCGGCTTTGTTTGCCTTTAAATTACACCGGTCCGCACCAAACGGGATGGGCACATATTCACATAGCTTACGCGGGCACAAAGTAGCCTTTTTTCATTTATTTGCTCTAAACACCAATGACTTTCCTTTTTAGACCGGTCGTGTGTATTAACTCATACATTTTTGGGATCTGATGCGTCGGCTCTGTTTGCCTTGAAATTTCACCGGTCCGCACCAACTGGGATGGGGACAAATACGCATTGCTTACGGGGGCACAAGTTAGCCTCCTTTTTCATTTATTTGGTCTAAACACCGAGGACTTTCTTTTTTACACCCGTCGTGTGTATTAGCTCATACATTTTTGAGATATGATGGGCCGGGTCTGTTCGCCCTGAAATTCCACCGGTCCAAACCAAACGGGTTGGGGACCTATACGAATTGCTTACGCGGACACGAAATAGCTTCTTTTTCCATTCATTTGGTCTAAACACCGAGGACCTTCTTTTTTAGACTCGTCGTGTATATTAGCTCATACATTTTTTAGTTCTGATGCACCGGCTCTTTTTGCCCTGAAATTCCGCCGGTCCGCACCAAACGGGATGGGGGCATATACGTATTGCTTACGCGGGCACAAAGTAGCCTCTTTTTCATTTATTTGGTCTAAACACCGAGCACTTCTTTTTGAAACCCGTAGTATGTATTAGCTCATACATTTTTGAGATCTGATGCGCCGGCTTTGTTTGCCTTTAAATTCCACCGGTCCGCACCAAACGGGATGGGGACATATACGCATAGCTTACGCGGGCACAAAGTAGCCTCTTTTTTCATTTATTTGGTCTAAACACCGAGGACCTTCTTGTTTGGACATGTCGTGTGTATTAGCTCATACATTTAAGAGATCCAAACCGGGTGGGGACCTACAGGAATTGCTTACGCGGACATAAAGTAGCCTATTTTTTCCATTTATTTTATTTCTAAACACCGAAGACCTTCTTTATGAGACCCGTAGTGTGTATTAGCTTATACATTTTTTGAGATCTGATGCGCCGGCTCTATTTACTCTAAAATTTACGGTCTGCACCAAACGGGCTGGGGAAAATATACGCATTGCTTGCCGTGGAAACGAAGTAGCCTATTTTTTAATTTATTTGATCTAAAAATCGAGGATCGTCTTTTTTGAGGACCCGTCGTGTGTATGAGCTCATACATATTAGAGATCTGATGCGCCGGCTATGTTTGTCTTAAAATTTGATCCGTCCGCACCAAACCGGATGTGGACATATACGCATTGCATACGCAGACATGAAGTAGCCTCTTTTTCCGTTTATTTGGTCTAAACACCGAAGACCTTCTTTTTGAGACCCGTAGTGTGTATTAGCTCATACATTTTTGAGATCTGATGCGTCGGCTCTATTTGCCTTAAAATTCCACCGGTCCGCACCAAACGGCCTGGGGACATATATGTATTGGTTGCGCGGACACGAAGTAGACTTTTTTTTTATTTATTTGATCAAAAAATCGAGGATCGTCTTTTTGAGACCCGTCGTGTGTATTAGCTCATACATTTAAGAGATCTAATGCGCCGGCTCTGTTTGCCTTGAAATTTCACCCGTCGGCACCAAATGGGATGGGGACATATACGCATTGCATACGCGTACATGAAGTAGCCTCTTTTTCCATTTATTTGGTATAAATACCGAGGACCTTCTTTTTGAGACCCGTAGCGTGTATTAGCTAATATATTTTTGCGATCATATGCGCCGACTCTGTTTGCCTTAAAATTCCACCGGTCCGCACCAAACGAGCTGGGGACATATACGCATTGCTTGCGCGGACACGATGTAGCCTCTTTTTTCATTTATTTGGTCTGAAAATCAAGGATCGTCTTTGTGAGACCCGTCATGTGTATGAGCTCATACATTTTAAAGATCTGATGCGCCGGCTCTGTTTGCCTTAAAATTTCACCCGTCTGCAGCAAACGGGTTGGGGACATATACGCATTGCATACGCGGACACGAAGTAGCCTCTTTTTTCATTTATTTGGTCTAAACACCGAGGACCTTCTTTTTGAGACCCGTCGTGTGTATTCGCTCATACATTTTCGAGATTTGATGTGCCGGCTGTGTTTTCCCTGAAATTCCACCGGTCCCTACCAAACGGGTTGTGGACATATACGCATTCCTAATACGGACATGAAGTAGCCTCTTTTTCCTTTTAGTTGGTCTCAACACCGAATGCCAACCTTTTGAGACCCCTCTTGTGTATTAGCTCATACATTTTCGAAATCTGATGCGCCGGCTCTGTAAGTCATTAAATTCCACTGGGACGCACTAAACGGGCTGGGGACATATACGCATTGCTTGCGCGAACACGAATTAGCCTCTTTTTTCATTTATTTGGTCTGAAAATCGAGGATCGTCATTTTGAGACCCATCGTGTGTATGAGTTCATACATTTTAGAGATCTGATGCGCCGACTCTGTTTGCCTTGAAATTTCACCCGTCGGCACCAAACGGGATGGGGACATATACGCATTGCTTACGCGGACACGAAGTAGCCTCTTTTTTAATTTATTTGGTCTAAACACCGAGGACATTCTTTTTGGGACCCGTCGTGTATATAAGCTCATACATTTTCGAGATCTGATGCGCCGACCCTGTTTGCTTTAAAATTTCACCTGTCCGCACCAAACGGTCTGGGGACAGATACGCATTGCTTACGTAAACACGAAGTAGCCTCTTTTACCATTTATTTGGTATAAATACCGAGGACCTTCTTTTTAAGACCCGTAGCGTGTATTAGCTAATACATTTGTGCGATCATATGCGTCGGCTCTGTTTGCCTTAAAATTCCACCGGTCCGTACCAAACGGGCTGGGGACATATACGCATTGCTTGCGCGGACACAAAATAGGTTCTTTTTTCATTTATTTGGTCTAATAACCGAGGATCTTCTTTTTGTGACCCGTCGGGTGTATGTGCTCATGCATTTTCAAGATTGGATGCGCCGGCTCTTTTTCCCTTGAAATTTAACCCGTCCACAACAAACGGGCTAGGGACGTATACGCATTGTATACGCGGACACGAAGCAACCTCTTTTTTCATTTATTTAGTCTAAGCACCGAGGGCCTTCTTGTTTGGACATGTCGTGTGTATTAGCACATACATTTTCGAGATGCACCGGCTCAGTTTGGCTTGAAACTTCACCCACCCGCACCAAACCGTCTAGGGACATATATGCATTGCATACGCGGACACGAAGAAACCTCTTTTTCCATTTATTTGGTCTAAACACCAAAGACCTTCTTTTTGAGACCCGTAGTGTGTATTAGCTCATACATTTTTGAGATCTGATGCGCCGGCTCTATTTGCCTTAAAATTCCACCGGTCCGCACCAAACGGCCTGGGGACATATATGTATTTGATCTAAAAATCGAGGATCGTCTTTTTGAGACCCGTCGTGTGTATGAGCTCATACATATTAGAGATCTTATGCGCCGGCTATGTTTGTCTTAAAATTTTATCCGTCCGCACCAAACCGGATCGGGACATATACGCATTGCATACGCGGACATGAAGTAGCCTCTTTTTCCATTTATTTGATCTAAACACCGAGGACCTTCTTTTTTAGACCCGTCTGGGGTATTAGCTCATATATTTTCGAGATCTGATATGCCGGCTCTGTTTGTCCTGAAATTCCACCGATAAGCACCAAACGAGGTGGGGACATACACGCATTGCTTACGCTGACATGAAGTAGCCTCTTTTTCCATTTATTTGGTCTAAACACCGAAGACCTTCTTTTTAAGACCCGTAGTGTGTATTAGCTCATACATTTTTGAGATCTGATGCGCTGGCTCTATTTGCCTTTAAATTCCACCGGTCCGCACCAAACGGCCTGGGGACATATATGTATTGGTTGCGCGGACACGAAGTAGCCTCTTTTTTTATTTATTTGATCTAAAAATCGAGGATCGTCTTCTTGAGACCCGTCGTGTGTATTAGCTCATACATTTAAGAGATCTAATGCGCCGGCTCTGTTTGCCTTGAAATTTCACCCGTTGGCACCATACGGGATGGGGACATATACGCATTGCATACGCGTACATGAAGTAGCCTCTTTTTTCATTTATTTGGTCTAAACACCAAGGACCTTTTTTTTTTTAAACCCGTCATGTGTATTAGCTCATACATTTTCGAGATCTGATGTGCCGGCTCTGTTAGCCCTGAAATTCCATCGGTCCGCACCAAACGAGCTGGGGACATATACGCATTGCTTGCGCGGACACGATGTAGCCTCTTTTTTCATTTATTTGGTCTGAAAATCAAGGATCGTCTTTGTGAGACCCGTCATGTGTATGAGCTCATACATTTTAAAGATCTGATGCGCCGGCTCTGTTTGCCTTAAAATTTCACCCGTCTGCAGCAAACGGGTTGGGGACATATACGCATTGCATACGCGGACACGAAGTAGCCTCTTTTTTCATTTATTTGGTCTAAACACCGAGGACCTTCTTTTTGAGACCCGTCGTGTGTATTCGCTCATACATTTTCGAGATTTGATGTGCCGGCTGTGTTTTCCCTGAAATTCCACCGGTCCGTACCAAACGGGCTGGGGACATATACGCATTGCTAATACGGACACGAAGTAGCCTCTTTTTCCTTTTAGTTGGTCTCAACACCGAATACAACCTTTTGAGACCCCTCTTGTGTATTAGCTCATACATTTTCGAAATCTGATGCGCCGGCTCTGTAAGTCATTAAATAACACTGGGACGCACTAAACGGACTGGGGACATATACGCATTGCTTGCGCGAACACGAATTAGCCTCTTTTTTCATTTATTTGGTCTGAAAATCGAGGATCGTCATTTTGAGACCCATCGTGTGTATGAGTTCATACATTTTAGAGATCTGATGCGCCGACTCTGTTTGCCTTGAAATTTCACCCGTCGGCACCAAACGGGATGGGGACATATACGCATTGCTTACGCGGACACGAAGTAGCCTCTTTTTTAATTTATTTGGTCTAAACACCGAGGACATTCTTTTTGGGACCCGTCGTGTATATAAGCTCATACATTTTCGAGATCTGATGCGCCGACCCTGTTTGCTTTAAAATTTCACCTGTCCGCACCAAACGGTCAGGGGACAGATACGCATTGCTTACGTAAACACGAAGTAGCCTCTTTTTCCATTTATTTGGTATAAATACCGAGGACCTTCTTTTTGAGACCCGTAGCGTGTATTAGCTAATACATTTGTGCGATCATATGCGTCGGCTCTGTTTGCCTTAAAATTCCACCGGTCCGCACCAAACGGGCTGGGGACATATACGCATTGCTTGCGCGGACACAAAATAGGTTCTTTTTTCATTTATTTGGTCTAAAAACCGAGGATCTTCTTTTTGTGACCCGTCGGGTGTATGTGCTCATGCATTTTCGAGATTGGATGCGCCGGCTCTTTTTCCCTTGAAATTTAACCCGTCCACAACAAACGGGCTAGGGACGTATACGCATTGTATACGCGGACACGAAGCAACCTCTTTTTTCATTTATTTAGTCTAAGCACCGAGGGCCTTCTTGTTTGGACATGTCGTGTGTATTAGCACATACATTTTCGAGATGCACCGGCTCAGTTTGGCTTGAAATTTCACCCATCCGCACCAAACAGTCTAGGGACATATATGCATTGCATACGCGGACACGAAGAAACGTCTTTTTCCATTTATTTGGTCTAAACACCGACGAACATGTTTTTGAGACCCGTCAAGGGTATTAGCTCATACATTTTTTGAGATCTGATGTGCCAGCTCTGTTTGTCCTGAAATTCCACCGGTCCGCACCAAACCGGGTGGGGACCTACAGGAATTGCTTACGCGGACATGAAGTAGCCTATTTTTCCATTTATTTTATTCTGAACACCGAAGACCTTCTTTATGAGACCCGTAGTGTGTATTATCTTATACATTTTTGAGATCTGATGCGCCGGCTCTATTTACTTTAAAATTTGACCGGTCTGCACCAAACGGTCTAGGGAAATATACGCATTGCTTGCGTGGAAACGAAGTAGCCTATTTTTTAAATTTATTTGATCTAAAAATCGAGGATCGTCTTTTTGAGACCCGTCGTGTGTATGAGCTCATACATATTAGAGATCTGATGCGCCGGCTCTATTTACTTTAAAATTTGACCGGTCTGCACCAAACGGGCTAGGGAAATATACGCATTGCTTGCGTGGAAACGAAGTAGCCTATTTTTTTTAATTTATTTGATCTAAAAATCGAGGATCGTCTTTTTGAGACCCGTCGTGTGTATGAGCTCATACATATTAGAGATCTGATGCGCCGGCTATGATTGTCTTAAAATTTGATCCGTCTGCACCAAACCGGATGTGGACATATACGCATTGCATACGCGGACATGAAGTAGCCTCTTTTTCCGTTTATTTGGTCTAAACACCGAAGACCTTCTTTTTGAGACCCGTCGTGTGTATGAGCTCATACATTTTAGAGATCTGATGCGCCGGCTCTGTTTTCCTTGAAGTTTCACCCGTCCGCACCAAACGGGATGGGTACATATACGCATTGCTTATGCAGATACGAAGTAGCCTCTTTTTTCATTTATTTGGTCTGAAAATCGAGGATCGTCATTTTGAGACCCATCGTGCGTATGAGTTCATACATTTTCGAGATCTGATGCGCCGACCCTGTTTGCTTTAAAATTTCACCTGTCCGCACCAAACGGTCTGGGGACAGATACGCATTGCTTACGTTGACACGAAGTAGCCTCTTTTTCCATTTATTTGGTATAAATACCGAGGACCTTCTTTTTGAGACCCGTAGCGTGTATTAGCTAATATATTTTTGCGATCATATGCGCCGGCTCTGTTTGCCTTAAAATTCCACCAGTCCGCACCAAACGGGCTGGGGACATATACGCATTGCTTGCGCGGACACAAAATACGTTCTTTTTTCATTTATTTGGTCTAAAAACCGAGGATCTTCTTTTTGTGACCCGTCGGGTGTATGAGCTCATCCATTTTCCAGATTGGATGCGCCGGCTCTTTTTCCCTTGAAATTTCACCCGTCCACAACAAACGGGCTAGGGACGTATACGCATTGTATACGCGGACACGAAGCAACCTATTTTTTCATTTATTTAGTCTAAGCACAAGGGCCTTCTTGTTTGGACATGTCGTGTGTATTAGCTCATACATTTAAGAGATCCAAACCGGGTGGGGACCTACAGGAATTGCTTACGCGGACATAAAGTAGCCTATTTTTCCATTTATTTTATTCTAAACACCGAAGACCTTCTTTATGAGACCCGTAGTGTGTATTAGCTTATACATTTTTGAGATCTGATGCGCCGGCTCTTTTTCCCTTGAAATTTCACCCGTCCACAACAAACGGGCTAGGGACGTATACGCATTGTATACGCCGACACGAAGCAACCTCTTTTTTCATTTATTTAGTCTAAGCACCGAGGGCCTTCTTGTTTGGACATGTCGTGTGTATTAGCACATACATTTTCGAGATGCACCGGCTCAGTTTGGCTTGAAATTTCACCCACCTGCACCAAACAGTCTAGGGACATATATGCATTGCATACGCGGACACGAAGAAACCTCTTTTTCCATTTATTTGGTCTAAACACCGACGAACTTCTTTTTGAGACCCGTCAAGGGTATTAGCTCATACATTTTTTAGATCTGATGTGTCGGCTCGGTTTTTCCTGAAATTCCACCGGTCCGCACCAAACCGGGTGGGGACCTACAGGAATTGCTTACGCGGACATGAAGTAGCCTATGTTTCCATTTATTTTAGTCTAAACACCGAAGAGCTTCTTTATGAGACCCGTAGTGTGTATTAGCTTATACATTTTTGAAATCTGATGCCCCGGCTCTATTTACTTTAAAATTTGACCGGTCTGCACCAAACGGGCTGGGGAAATATACGCATTGCTTGTGTGGAAACGAAGTAGCCTATTTTTTTAATTTATTTGATCTAAAAATCGAGGATCGTCATTTTAAGACCCGTCCTGTGTATGAGCTCATACATATTAGAGATCTGATGCGCCGGCTATGTTTGTCTTAAAATTTTATCCGTCCGCACCAAACCAGATGGGGATATATACGCATTGCATACGCGGACATGAAGTAGCCTCTTTTTCCATTTATTTGATCTAAACACCGGGGACCTTTTTTTTGAGACCCGTCTAGGGTATTAGCTCATATATTTTCGAGAACTGATATGCCGACTCAGTTTGTCCTGAAATTCCACCGATAAGCACCAAACGAGGTGGGGACATACACGCATTGCTTACGCGGACATGAAGTAGCCTCTTTTTCCATTTATTTCGTCTAAACACCGAAGACCTTCTTTTTGAGACCCGTAGTGTGTATTAGCTCATACATTTTTGAGATCTGATGCGCCGGCTCTATTTGCCTTAAAATTCCACCGGTCCGCACCAAACGGCCTGGGGACATATACGTATTGGTTGCGCGGACACGAAGTAGCCTTTTTATTTATTTATTTGATCTAAAAATCGAGGATCGTCTTTTTGAGACCCGTCGTGTGTATTAGCTCATACATTTAAGAGATCCAATGCGCCGGCTCTGTTTGCCTTGAAATTTCACCCGTCAGCACTAAACGGGATGGGGACATATACGCATTGCATACGCGTACATGAAGTAGCATTTTTTTTCATTTATTTGGTCTAAACACCGAGGACCTTTTTTTGTAAACCCGTCATGTGTATTAGCTCATACATTTTCGAGATCTGATGTGCCGGCTCTGTTTGCCCTGAAATTCCATCGGTCCGCACCAAACGAGCTGGGGACATATACGCATTGCTTGTGCGGACACGAAGTAGCCTCTCTTTTCATATATTTGGTCTGAAAATCGAGGATCGTCTTTCTGATACCCGTCATGTGTATGAGCTCATACATTTTAGAGATCTGATGCGCCGACTCTGTTTGCCTTAAAATTTCACCCGTCTATAGCAAACGGGTCGGGGACATATACGCATTGCATACGCGGACACGAAGTAGCCTCTTTTTTCATTTATTTGGTCTAAACACCGAGGACCTTCTTTTTGAGACCCGTCGTGTGTATTAGCTCATACATTTTCGAGATCTGATGCGTCGGCTGTGTTTTCCCTGAAATTTCACCGGTCTGTACCAAACGGGTTGGGGACATATACGCATTGCTAATACAGACACGAAGTAGCCTCTTTTTCCTTTTAGTTGGTCTCAACACCGAATGCCAACCTTGTGAGACCCCTCGTGTCTATTAGCTCATACATTTTCGAAATCTGATGCGCCGACTCTGTTAGTCATTAAATTCCATCGGGACGCACTAAACGGGCTGGGGACATATACGCATTGCTTGCGCGAACACGAAGTAGCCTCTTTTTTCATTTATTTGGTCTGAAAATCGCGGATCGTCATTTTGAGACCCATCGTGTGTATGATTTCATACATTTTAGAGATCTGATGCGCCGACTCTGTTTGCCTTGAAATTTCACCCGTCGGCACCAAACGGGATGGGGACATATACGCATTGCTTACGCGGACACGAAGTAGCCACTTTTTTCATTTATTTGGTCTAAACACCGAGGACATTCTTTTTGGGACCCGTCGTGTATATAAGCTCATACATTTTCCAGATCTGATGCGCCGACCCAGTTTGCTTTAAAATTTCACCTGTCCGCACCAAACGGTCTGGGGACAGATACGCATTGCTTACGTAGACACGAAGTAGCCTCTTTTTCCATTTATTTGGTATAAATACCGAGGACCTTCTTTTTGAGACCCGTAGCGTGTATTAGCTAATACATTTTTGCGATCATATGCGCCGGTTCTGTTTGCCTTAAAATTCCACCGGTCCTTACCAAACGGGCTGGGGACATATACGCATTGCTTGCGCGGACACAAAATAGGTTCCTTTTTCATTTATTTGGTCTTAAAACTGAGGATCTTCTTTTTGTGACCCGTCGGGTGTATGAGCTCATGCATTTTCGAGATTGGATGCGCCGGCTCTTTTTCCCTTGAAATTTCACCCGTCCACAACAAACGGGCTAGGGACGTATACGCATTGTATACGCGGACACGAAGCAACCTCTTTTTTCATTTATTTAGTCTAAGCACCGAGGGCCTTCTTGTTTGGACATGTCGTGTGTATTAGCACATACATTTTCGAGATGCACCGGCTCAGTTTTGCTTGAAATTTCACCCACCTGCACCAAACAGTCTAGGGACATATATGCATTGCATACGCAGACACGAAGAAACCTCTTTTTCCATTTATTTGGTCTAAACACCGACGAACTTCTTTTTGAGACCCGTAAAGGGTATTAGCTCATACATTTTTTAGATCTGATGTGCCGGCTCTGTTTGTCCTGAAATTCCACCGGTCCGCACCAAACCGGGTGGGGACCTACAGGAATTGCTTACGCGGACATGAAGTAGCCTATTTTTCCATTTATTTTATTCTAAACACCGAAGACCTTCTTTATGAGACCCGTAGTGTGTATTAGCTTATACATTTTTGAGATCTGATGCGCCGGCTCTATTTACTTTAAAATTTGACCGGTCTGCACCAAACGGGCTGGGGAAATATACGCATTGCTTGCGTGGAAACGAAGTAGCCTATTTTTTTAATTTATTTGATCTAAAAATCGAGGATCGTCTTTTTGAGACCCGTCGTGTGTATGAGCTCATACATATTAGAGATCTGATGCGCCGGCTCTATTTACTTTAAAATTTGACCGGTCTGCACCAAACGGGCTAGGGAAATATACGCATTGCTTGCGTGGAAACGAAGTAGCCTATTTTTTTTAATTTATTTGATCTAAAAATCGAGGATCGTCTTTTTGAGACCCGTCTAGGGTATTAGCTCATATATTTTCGAGAACTGATATGCCGACTCTGTTTGTCCTGAAATTCCACCGATAAGCACCAAACGAGGTGGGGACATACACGCATTGCTTACGCGGACATGAAGTAGCCTCTTTTTCCATTTATTTCGTCTAAACACCGAAGACCTTCTTGTTGAGACTCGTAGTGTGTATTAGCTCATACATTTTTGAGATCTGATGCGCCGACTCTATTTGCCTTAAATTTCCACCGGTCCGCACCAAACGGACTGGGGACATATACGTATTGGTTGCGCGGACACGAAGTAGCCTTCTTTTTGTTTATTTGATCTAAAAATCGAGGATCGTCTTTTTGAGACCCGTCGTGTGTATTAGCTCATACATTTAAGAGATCTAATGCGCCGGCTCTGTTTGCCTTGAAATTTCACCCGTCGGCACCAAACGGGATGGGGACATATACGCATTACATACGCGTACATGAAGTAGCCTCTTTTTTCATTTATTTGGTCTAAACACCGAGGACCTTGTTTTTTAAACCCGTCATGTGTATTAGCTCATACATTTTCGAGATCTGACGTGCCGGCTCTGTTTGCCCTGAAATTCCATCGGTCCGCACCAAACGAGCTGGTGACATATACGCATTGCTTGCGCGGACACGAAGTAGCCTCTTTTTTCATTTATTTGGTCTGAAAATCGAGGATCGTCTTTTTGAGACCCGTCATGTGTATGAGCTCATACATTTTAGAGATCTGATGTGCCGGCTCTGTTTGCCTTAAAATTTCACCCGTCTGCAGGAAACGGGTTGGGGACATATACGCATTGCATACGCGGACACGAAGTAGCTTCTTTTTTCATTTATTTAGTCTAAACACCGAGGACCTTCTTTTTGAGACCCGTCGTGTGTATTAGCTCATACATTTTCGAGATCTGATGCGCCGGCTGTGTTTTCCCTGAAATTCCACCGGTCCGTACCAAACGGGCTGGGGACATATAAGCATTGCTAATACGGACACGAAGTAACCTTTTTTTCCTTTTAGTTGGTCTCAACACCGAATGCCAACCTTTTGAGACCCCTCTTGTGTATAAGCTCATACATTTTCGAAATCTGATGCGCCGGCTCTGTAAGTCATTAAATTCCACTGGGACGCACTAAACGGGCTGGGGACATATACGCATTGCTTGCGCGAACACGAAGTAGCATATTTTTCATTTATTTGGTCTGAAAATCGAGGATCGTCATTTTGAGACCCATCGTGTGTATGACTTCATACATTTTAGAGATCTGATGCGCCGACTCTGTTTGCCTTGAAATTTCACCCGTCGGCACCAAACGGGATGGGGACATATACGCATTGCTTACGCGGACACGAAGTAGCCTCTTTTTTCATTTATTTGGTCTAAACACCGAGGACATTCTTTTTGGGACCCGTCGTGTATATAAGCTCATATATTTTCGAGATCTGATGCGCCGACCCTGTTTGCCTTAAAATTTCACCTGTCCGCACCAAACGGTCTGGGGACAGATACGCATTGCTTACGTAAACACGAAGTAGCCTCTTTTTCCATTTATTTGGTATAAATACCGAGGACCTTCTTTTTGAGACCCGTAGCGTGTATTAGCTATTACATTTTTGCGATCATATGCGCCGGCTCTGTTTGCCTTAAAATTCCACCGGTCAGCACCAAACGGGTTGGGGACATATACGCATTGCTTGCGCGGACACAAAATAGGTTCTTTTTTCATTTATTTGGTCTAAAAACCGAGGATCTTCTTTTTGTGACCAGTCGGGTGTATGAGCTCATTCATTTTCGAGATTAGATGCGCCGGCTCTTTTTCCCTTGAAATTTAACCCGTCCACAACAAACCGGCTAGGGAAGTATACGCATTGTATACGCGGACACGAAGCAACCTCGTTTTTCATTTATTTAGTCTAAGCACCGAGGGCCTTCTTGTTTGGATATGTCGTGTGTATTAGCACATACATTTTCGAGATGCACCGGCTCAGTTTGGCTTGAAATTTCACCCACCCGCACCAAACAGTCTAGGGACATATATGCATTGCATACGCGGACACGAAGAAACCTCTTTTTCCATTTATTTGGTCTAAACACCGACGAACTTCTTTTTGACACCCGTCAAGGGTATTAGCTCATACATTTTTTAGATCTGATGTGCCGGCTCTGTTTGTCCTGAAATTCCACCGGTCCGCACCAAACCGGGTGCGGACCTACAGGAATTGCTTACGCGGACATAAAGTAGCCTATTTTTCCATTTATTTTATTCTAAACACCGAAGACCTTCTTTATGAGACTCGTAGTGTGTATTAGCTTATACATTTTTGAGATCTGATGCGCCGGCTCTATTTACCTTAAAATTTGACCGGTCTGCACCAAACGGGCTGGGGAAATATACGCATTGCTTGCGTGGAAACGAAGTAGCCTATTTTTTTAATTTATTTGATCTAAAAATCGAGGATCGTCTTTTTGAGACCCGTCGTGTGTATGAGCTCATACATATTAGAGATCTAATGCGCCGGCTATGTTTGTCTTAAAATTTTATCCGTCCGCCCCAAACCGGATGGGGACATATACGCATTGCATACGCGGACATGAAGTAGCCTCTTTTTCCATTTATTTGATCTAAACACCGAGGACCTTCTTTTTTAGACCCGTCTGGGGTATTAGCTCATATATTTTCGAGATCTGATATGCCGGCTCTGTTTGTCCTGAAATTCCACCGATAAGCACCAAACGAGGTGGGGACATACACGCATGGCTTACGCGGACATGAAGTAGCCTCTTTTTCCATTTATTTGATCTAAACACCGAAGACCTTCTTTTTGAGACCCGTAGTGTGTATTAGCTCATACATTTTTGAGATCTGATGCGCCGGCACTATTTGCCTTAAAATTCCACCGGTCCGCACCAAACGGCCTGGGGACATATACGTATTGGTTGCGCGGACACGAAGTAGCCTTTTTTTTATTTATTTGATCTAAAAATCGAGGATCGTCTTTTTGAGACCCGTCGTGTGTATTAGCTCATACATTTAAGAGATCTAATGCACCGGCTCTGTTTGCCTTGAAATTTCACCCGTCGGCACCACACGGGATGGGGACATATACGCATTGTATACGCGTACATGAAGTAGCCTCTTTTTTCATTTATTTGGTCTAAACACCGAGGAACTTTTTTTTTAAACCCGTCATGTGTATTAGCTCATACATTTTCGAGATCTGATGTCCCGGCTCTGTTTGCCCTGAAATTCCATCGGTCCGCACCAAACGAGCTGGGGACATATACGCATTGCTTGCGCGGACACGAAGTAGCCTATTTTTTCATTTATTTGGTCTGAAAATCGAGGATCGTCTTTTTGAGACCCGTCATGTGTATGAGCTCATACATTTTAGAGATCTGATGCGCCGGCTCTGTTTGGCTTAAAATTTCACCCGTCTGCAGCAAACGGGTTGGGGACATATACGCATTGCATACGCGGACACGAAGTAGCCTCTTGTTTCATTTATTTGGTCTAAACACCGAGGACCTTGTGTTTGAGACCCGTCGTGTGTATTAGCTCATACATTTTCGAGATCTGATGCGCCGGCTGTGTTTTCCCTGAAATTCCACCGGTCCGTACCAAACGGGCTGGGGACATATACGCATTGCTAATACGGACACGAAGTAGCCTCTTTTTCCTTTTAGTTGGTCTCAACACCGAATGCCAACCTTTTGAGACCCCTTTTGTGTATTAACTCATACATTTTCGAAATCTGATGCGCCGGCCCTGTTAGTCATTGAATTCCACCGGGACGCACTAAACGGGCTGGGGACATATACGCATTGCTTGCGCGAACACGAAGTAGCCTCTTTTTTCATTTATTTGGAATGAAAATCGAGGATCGTCATTTTGAGACCCATCGTGTGTATGAGTTCATACATTTTAGAGATCTGATGCGCCGACTCTGTTTGCCTTGAAATTTCACCCGTCGGCACCAAACGGGATGGGGACATATACGCATTGCTTACGCGGACACGAAGTAGCCTCTTTTTTCATTTATTTGGTCTAAACACCGAGGACATTCTTTTTGGGACCCGTCGTGTGTATAAGCTCATACATTTTCGAGATCTGATGCGCCGACCCTGTTTGCTTTAAAATTTCACCTGTCCGCACCAAACGGTCTGGGGACAGATACGCATTGCTTACGTAGACACGAAGTAGCCTCTCTTTCCATTTATTTGGTATAAATACCGAGGACCTTCTTTTTGAGACCCGTAGCGTGTATTAGCTAATACATTTTTGCGATCATATGCGCCGGCTCTGTTTGCCTTAAAATTCCACCGGTCCGCACCAAACGGGTTGGGGACATATACGCATTGCTTGCGCTGACACAAAATAGGTTCTTTTTTCATTTATTTGGTCTAAAAACCGAGGATCTTCTTTTTGTGACCCGTCGGGTGTATGAGCTCATTCATTTTCGAGATTGGATGCGCCGGCTCTTTTTCCCTTGAAATTTCACCCGTCCACAACAAACGGGCTAGGGACGTATATGCATTGTATACGCGGACACGAAGCAACCTCTTTTTTCATTTATTTAGTCTAAGCACCGAGGGCCTTCTTGTTTGGACATGTCGTGTGTATTACCACATACATTTTCGAGATGCATCGGCTCAGTTTGGCTTGAAATTTCTCCGACCCGTACCAAACAATCTAGGGACATATATGCATTGCATACGCGGACACGAAGAAACCTCTTTTTCCATTTATTTGGTCTAAACACCGACGAACTTCTTTTTGAGACCCGTCAAGGGTATTATCTCATACATTTTTTAGATCTGATGTACCGGCTCTGTTTGTCCTGAAATTCCACCGGTCCGCACCAAACCGGGTGGGGACCTACAGGAATTGCTTACGCGGACATGAAGTAGCCTATATTTCCATTTATTTTATTCTAAACACCGAAGACCTTCTTTATGAGACCCGTAATGTGTATTAGCTTATACATTTTTGAGATCTGATGCGCCGGCTCTATTTACTTTAAAATTTGACCGGTCTGCACCAAACGGGCTGGGGAAATATACGCATTGCTTGTGTGGAAACGAAGTAGCCTATTTTTTTAATTTATTTGATCAAAAAATCGAGGATAGTCTTTTTGAGACCCGTCTTGTGTATGAGCTTATACATATTAGAGATCTGATGCGCCGACTATGTTTGTCATAAAATTTTATCCGTCCGCGCCAAACCGGATGGGGACAAATACGCATTTCATACGCGGACATGAAGTAGCCTCTTTTTCCATTTATTTGATCTAAACGCCGAGGACCTTCTTTTTGAGACCCGTCTAGGGTATTAGCTCATATATTTTCGAGATCTGATATGCCGGCTCTGTTTGTCCTGAAATTCCACCGATAAGCACCAAAAGAGGTGGGGACATACACGCATTGCTTACGCGGACATGAAGTAGCCTCTTTTTCCATTTATTTGGTCTAAACACCGAGGATCTTCTTTTTGTGACCCGTCGGGTGTATGAGCTCATACATTTTCGACATTGGATGCGCCGGCTCTTTTTCCCTTGAAATTTCACCCGTCTGCACCAAACAGTCTAGGGACATATATGCATTGCATACGCGGACACGAAGAAAGCTCTTTTTCCATTTATTTGGTCTAAACACCGACAAACTTCTTTTTGAGACACGTCAAGGGTATTAGCTCATACATTTTTGAGATCTGATGCGCCGGCTCTATTTGCCTTAAAATTCCACCGGCCCGCACCAAACGGCCTGGGGACATATACATATTGGTTGCGCGGACACGAAGTAGCCTTTTTTTTAATTTATTTGATCTAAAAATCGAGGATCGTCATTTTGAGACCCGTCGTGTGTATAAGCTCATACATTTTCGAGATCTGATGCGCCGACCCTGTTTGCTTTAAAATTTCACCTGTCCGCACCAAACGGTCTGGGGACAGATACGCATTGCTTACGTAGACACGAAGTAGCCTCTTTTTCCATTTATTTGGTATAAATACCGAGGACCTTTTTTTTTAGACCCGTAGCGTGTATTAGCTAATACATTTTTGCGATCATATGCGCCGGCTCTGTTTGCCTTAAAATTCCACCGGTCCGCACCAAACGAGCTGGGGACATATACGCATTGCTTGCGCAGACACAAAATAGGTTCTTTTTTCATTTATTTGGTCTAAACACCGAGGATCTTCTTTTTGTTACCCGTCGGGTGTATGAGCTCATACATTTTCGAGATTGGATGCGCCGGCTCTTTTTCCCTTGAAATTTCACCCGTCTGCACCAAACAGTCTAGGGACATATATGCATTGCATACGCGGACACGAAGAAACCTCTTTTTCCATTTATTTGGTCTAAACACCGACGAACTTCTTTTTGAGACCCGTCAAGGGTATTAGCTCATACATTTTTGAGATCTGATGTGCCAGTTCTGTTTGTTCTGAAATTCCACCGGTCCGCACCAAACCGGGTGGGGACCTACAGGAATTGCTTACGCGGACATGAAGTAGCCTATTTTTCCATTTATTTTATTCTAAACACCGAAGACCTTCTTTATGAGACCCGTAGTGTGTATTAACTTATACATTTTTGAGATCTGATGGGCTGGCTCTATTTACTTTAAAATTTGACCGGTCTGCACCAAACGGGCTGGGGAAATATAAGCATTGCTTGCGTGGAAAAGAAGTAGCCTATATTTTTAATTTATTTGATCAAAAAATCGAGCATCGTCTTTTTGAGACCCGTCATGTGTATGAGCTCATACATATTAGAGATCTAATACGCCGGCTATGTTTGTCTTAAAATTTTATCCGTCCGCACCAAACCGGATGGGGACATATACGCATTGCATACGCAGACATGAAGTAGCCTCTTTTTCAATTTATTTGATCTAAACACCGAGGACCTTCTTTTTGAGACCCGTCTGGGGTATTAGCTCATATATTTTCGAGATCTGATATGCCGGTTCTGTTTGTCCTGAAATTCCACCGATAAGCACCAAACGAGGTGGGGACATACACGCATTGCTTACGCGGACATGAAGTAGCCTCTTTTTCCATTTATTTGGTCTAAACACCGAAGACCTTCTTTTTGAGACCCGTAGTGTGTATTAGCTCATACATTTTTGAGATCTAATGCGCCGGCTCTATTTGCCTTAAAATTCCTCCGGTCTGCACCAAACGGCCTGGGGACATATATGTATTGGTTGCGCGGACACGAAGTAGCCTTTTTATTTATTTATTTGATCTAAAAATCTAGGATCGTCTTTTTGAGACCCGTCGTGTGTATTAGCTCATACATTTAAGAGATCTAATGCGCCGGCTCTGTTTGCCTTGAAATTTCACCCGTCGGCACCAAACGGGATGGGGACATATACGCATTGCATACGCGTACATGAAGTAGCCTCTTTTTTCATTTATTTGGTCTAAACACCGAGGACCTTTCTTTTTAAACCCGTCATGTGTATTAGCTCATACATTTTCGAGATCTGATGTGCCGGCTCTATTTGCCCTGAAATTCCATCGGTCCGCACCAAACGAGCTAGGGACATATACGCATTGCTTGCGCGGACACAAAGTAGCCTCTTTTTTCATTTATTTGGTCTGAAAATCGAGGATCGTCTTTTTGAGACCCGTCATATGTATGAGCTCATACATTTTAGAGATCTGATGCGCCGGCTCTGTTTGCCTTAAAATTTCACCCGTCTGCAGCTAACGGGTTGGGACATAAACGCATTGCATATGCGGACACGAAGTAGCCTCTTTTTTCATTTATTTGGTCTAAACACCAAGGACCTTCTTTTTTAGACCCGTCGTGTGTATTAGCTCATACATTTTCGAGATCTGATGCGCCGGCTGTGTTTTCCCTGAAATTCCACCGGTCCGTACCAAACGGGCTGGGGAAGCATTGCTAATACGGACACAAAGTAGCCTCTTTTTCCTTTTAGTTGGTCTCAACACCGAATGCCAACCATTTGAGACCCCTCGTGTGTATTAGCTCATACATTTTCGAAATCTGATGCGCCGGCTCTGTTAGTCATTGAATTCCACCGGGACGCACTAAACGGGCTGGGGACATATACGCATTGCTTGCGCGAACACGAAGTAGCCTCTTTTTTCATTTATTTGGAATGAAAATCGACGATCGTCATTTTGAGACCCATCGTGTGTATGAGTTCATACATTTTAGAGATCTGATGCGCCGACTCTGTTTGCCTTGAAATTTCACCCGTCGGCACCAAACGGGATGGGGACATATACGCATTGCATACGCGTACATGAAGTAGCCTCTTTTTTCATTTATTTGGTCTAAACACCGAGAACCTTTTTTTTTAAACCCGTCATGTGTATTAGCTCATACATTTTCGAGATCTGATGTGCCGACTCTGTTTGCCCTGAAATTCCACCGGTCCGCACCAAACGGACTGGGGACATATACGCATTGCTTGCGCGGACACGAAGTAGCCTCTTTTTTCTTTTATTTGGTCTAAAAATCGAGGATCGTCATTTTTAGACACGTCGTGTGTATGAGCTCATACATTTTAGAGATCTGATGCGCCTGCTCTGTTTGCCTTAAAATTTCACCCGTCTGCAGCAAACGGGATGGGGACATATACACATTGCATACGCGGACACGAAGTAGCGTCTTTTTTCTTTTATTTGGTCTAAACACCGAGGACCTTCTTTTTGAGATCCGTCGTGTGTATTAGCTCATACATTTTCGAAATCTGATGCGCCGGCTCTGTTTGTCATTAAATTCCAAATAAAAAGAATAATTTGGTCTGAAAATCGAGGATCGTCATTTTGAGACCCATCGTGTGTATGAGTTCATACATTTTAGAGATCTGATGCGCCGACTCTGTTTGCCTTGAAATTTCACCCGTCGGCACCAAACGGGATGGGGACATATACGCATTGCATACGCGTACATGAAGTAGCCTCTTTTTGAGACCCGTCTTTTTGAGACCCGTCGTATGTATTAGCTCATATATTTTCGAGATCTAATGTGTTTGCTCTGTTTGCCCTGAAATTCCACTGGTTCGCACCAAACGGGCTGGGGACGTATACGCATTGCTTGCGCGGACACGAAGTAGCCTTTTTTTTTCATTTATTTGGTCTAAAAATCGAGGATCGTCTTTTTGAGACCCGTCATGTGTATGAGCTCATACATTTTAGAGATCTGATGCGCCGGCTCTGTTTGCCTTGAAATTTCACCCATCCGTAAGAAACGGGATGGGGACATATACGCATTGTATACGCGGACATGAAGCAGCCTCTTTTTCCGTTTATTTCATCTAAACACCGAGGACCTTCATTTTTGGACCCGTCGTGTGTATTATCTCATACATTTTCGAGATCTGATGCACCCGCTCTGTTTACCCTGAAATATCACTGGTCCGCATCAAACAGGCTGGGGACATATACGCATTGCTTATCCGGACACGAAGTAGCCTCTTTTTCCTTTTATTTTGTCTAAACACCAAAGGCCTTCTTTTTTAGACTCCTCTTGTGTATTAGCTCATATATTTTTGAATTCTGATGCGCCGGCTCTGTTTGTCCTGAAATTCCACCGGTCCGCACCAAACGGGGTGGGGACCTACAACATTGCTTACGCGGACACAAAGTTGCCTCTTTTTTCATTTATTTGGTCTAAACACTAAGGACCTTCTTTTTTAGACTCGTCGTGTGTATTAGCTCATACATTTTCGAGATCTGATGCGCCGGCTCTGTTTACCTTGAAATTTCACCTGTCCGCACTAAACAGGTTGGGGACATATATGCATTGCATATGCATACACGAAGTAGCCTCTTTTTCCATTTATTTAGTCTAAACACCGAGGACCCGTCGTGTGTATTATCTCATACATTTTTGGAGATCTGATGGGCCGGCTCTGTTTGCAATGAAATTCCACCAGTCAGCACCAAACGGGCTTGGGACATATACGCATTGCTTACGCGGACACGAAGTAGCCTCTTTTTCCTTTTATTTGGTCTCAACACCGAAGGCCTACTTTTTGAGACCCCCCGTGTGTATTAGCTCATATATTTTTGAAATCTGATGCGCCGGCTCTGTTTGTCCTTATATTCAGCCGGGCCGCACCAAACAGGCTGGGGACATATACGCATTGCTTGCGCGGACACGAAGTAACCTCTTTTTTCATTTATTTGGTCTAAACACCGAGGACCTTCTTTTTTAGACCCGTCGTGTGTATTAGCTCATACATTTTCGTGATCTGATGCACCTGCTCTGTTTGCCCTGAAATTCCACTGGTTCACACCAAACGGGCTGGGACATATACGCATTGCTTGCGCGGACACGAAGTAGCCTTTTTCTCATTTATTTGGTCTAAAATCGAGGATAGTCTTTTTGAAACCCGTCGTGTGTATAGGCTCATACATTTTAGAGATCTAATGCGCAGGCTCTGTTTGCCTTGAAATTTCACCCATCCGCACCAAACGGGATGGGGACATATACGCATTGCATACGCGGACATGAAGCAACCTCTTTTTCTATTTATTTCGTCTAAACACCGAGGACCTTCATTTTTGGACCCGTCGTGTGTATTATCTCATACATTTTCGAGATCTGATGCACCCGCTCTGTTTGCCCTGAAATATCACTGGTCCGCATCAAACAGGCTGGGGACATATACGCATTGCTTATCCAGACACGAAGTAGCCTCTTTTTCCTTTTATTTTGTCTAAACACCGAAGGCCTTCTTTTTGAGACTCCTCTTGTGTATTAGCTCATATATTTTTGAATTCTGATGCGCCGGCTCTGTTTGTCCTGAAATTCCACCGGTCCGCACCAAACGGGGTGGGGACCTACAGCATCGCTTACGCAGACACGAAGTTGCCTCTTTTTTCATTTATTTGGTCTAAACACTAAGGACCTTCTTTTTTAGACCCGTCGTGTGTATTAGCTCATACATTTTTGAGATCTGATGCGCCGGCTCTGTTTACCTTGAAATTTCACCCGTCCGCACTAAACAGGTTGGGGACATATATGCATTGCATATGCATACACGAAGTAGCCTCTTTTTCCATTTATTTAGTCTAAACACCGAGGACCTTCTTTTTGAGACCCGTAGTGTGTAATAGCTCATATATTTTTGAGATCTGATGCACCGGCTTTGTTTGCCTTCAAATTCCATCGGTCCGTACCAAACGGGCTAGGGACATATACGCATTGCTTGCGCGGACATGAAGTAGCCACGTTTTTCATTTATTTGGTATAAAAATCGAGGACCGTCGTTTTGAGACCCGTCGTGTGTATGAGCTCATAAATTTTAGAGATCTGATGCGCCGGCACTATTTACCTTAAAATTTCACCTCTCCTCACCAAGTGGGCTGGGGATGTATAGGCATTCCATACGCGGACACGAAGTAGCCTTTTTTCAATTTATTTGGTCTAAACACCGAGGACCTTATTTTTTAGACCCGTCGTGTATATTTGCTCATACATTTTTGAGATCTGATGCGCCGGATCCGTTTGCCTTGAAATTTCACCTGTTCGCACCAATCGGGATGGGTACATATACGCATTGCTTACGCGGACCCCAAGTAGCCTCTTTTATCAGTTATTTGGTCTAAAACCGAGGACATTTTCTTTTAGACCCGTCGTGTGTATTAGCTCATACCTTTTAGAGATCTGATGCGCCGGCTCTGTTTGCCTTGAAATTTCACCCGTCCACACCAAACGGGTTGTGGATATATACGCATTGCATACGCGGACACGAAGTAGCCTCTTTTTCCATTTATTTGGTCTAAACACCGAGGACCTTCTTTTTGAGACCTGTAGTGTGTATGAGCTCATATATTTTCGAGATCTGATGCTTCGGCTCAGTTTGCCTTGAAATTTTGCCCGTCCGCACCAAACGGGCTGGGGGCATATACGCATTGCTTACGCGGACATGAAGTAGCCTCTTTTTCCATTTATTTGGTCTAAACACCGAGGACCTTCTTTTAGAGACCCGTCATGTGTATTAGCTCATACATTTTCGAGATCTGATGCGCCGGCTCTATTTGCTTTAAAATTTCACCGGTCCGCACCAAACGGTCCGGGGACATATACGCATTGCTTACGCGGACACGAAGTAACCTCTTTTTTCATTTATTTGGTCTAAACACCGAGGACCTTCTTTTTGAGACCTGTAGTGTGTATTAGCTCATAAATTTTTGAGATCTGATTGCCTTAAAATTCCACCGGTCCGCACCGAACGGGCTGGGGACATATACGCATTGCTTGCGCGGACACGAGGTGGCCTTTTTTTTCATTTATTTTGTCTAAAAATCGAGTATCTTCTTTTTTAGAGCCGTCGGGTGTATGAGCTCATACATTTTCGAGATCTGATGCGCCGGCTCTGTTTGCCTTGAAATTTCACCCGTCCACACCAAACGGGCTGGGGATGTATACGCATTGCATACGCGGACACGAAGCAACTTTTTTTTCCATTTATTTAGTCTAAGCACCGAGGGCCTTCTTTTTTAGACCCATCGTGTGTATTAGCTCATACATTTTCGAGATCTGACGCACCGGCTCTGTTTGCCCTGAAATTCCAACGGTCCGCACCAATCGCTGGGTACATAGACGCATTGCTTACGCGGACCGAAACATCACAGACTGAAGTAGTTCTAATTCTTATAAGAGTAGTAGTTAATTGAAAGACAAAAATAAGAAGAAAGAGAGTGGGATAATAGTATAGCGATGGGTTATGACATGTATAGCTAAGAAATCGAGTAATATAAGCGACAGAACTGTGAAAGACCAAACTATAGAAAAGACGAGCAGCGAAGCAGAATGAGTGCCAGAAAATGACTAGTATGGTAAGAACAAAAAGGGATGAACAGAACACGTTCTGAAAAAGAGAAAGGGATTATGCAAGAGTGGTGTTTTCCAAAGGATACAGGGGTAGCATGAGATTCCTCGTGCACTGAACGAAAAATGGACATAGACTGGAGAAATGGAAAGGAATACTAAAGGAAGCATCCAAGATAGACGTAATGAATTGAGTACGAGTGTAAAATAAAAAGGGAAATATACATCCACAAACTTAAAGGTGTAGTTATAACTAAGTAATTGTATTGCTACGGTTGATGGACTATGGTGTATTCGTGTTGAATTAGTTATATTGCTAAGAAATTAGTACCGCAGGAGTTAATCAAAGTGACGATCATGACAAAGGATTTATAACAATGGTGAAAGAAAAGTCTGAGATAAAGGAATTATCAAGTTGGAAACAATAAAGTCGACACTAAGGATAAGGCTTGAAATTGACCGCAAGAAAAGGATGAGAGTAGAAACACTTGATCTAAGGTAAGCTCACATGACTACACTACTTTTATACCCTGGGGCAATCTGCGATGGACCATGATAGACGGGCATTGTAAAACAAAGACTAAAGCCAAAGAGTGGTGTCCAGGAGTTCATGTACCCTATACATCCTCATGACTAGCTTCATGACTGGATGGTTAAGAGGGGTATACGAATTAAACGATTAAAGAAGGTGGTTATTGCTAGTAAAGGGTTCTATGCTTTACAAGGAGAGGAAAGAGTCCACTACCGTCTAACGACTTGGGGCACAATAACCATTCAGGAGGAGCATAAAATCATAAGACAATATGGAGTGGAAGGAAATGTATCGAGGGACATGGAAAAGCTATCTGTATAGTGTGCTTTCTGATTATGTATAGGTTGGGGCAAATGTGATGTTACAAGAAGACCTGGGAGTCTTATCACCAAGATATAAGTGCTACCTAATTGATAATTTAGAATGACTATAAGTACTAATTAATTACTGATTGGAGTAAGTGGAATGTGGCCTTGGATGAATTGCTACATGGGTTGCATTACTCGAGTACAGATGGTCAGATGAGATTTTATACTATATATGAAGAGGTTCTCATCACTTCACGATTTTGTTAAGGTTTCGTACATGAATAATCAAAGTTATAAATTATAAAGGGAGGACATAGATATGGTACAGTATACCAAGTGAATTGAAAAAAAAAAGAGATCAGATGAATTTGAGATTGAAAATAGGGACATAGAGCAGAATATAAACAGATAATGGTATAAGTACACCCTTAAGGGGGGAAGCGGATAAAAGAAATGCAAGTGTAAGATGGAAACAATTGATACTACAATATATTTGATAGGGATACTTAAACTTTAAGTGAGATCCCTTGCTGAAACAAGAAAGATCTGAGAACCAGCAATAAACGGATGGGATTCAGGATGATATTTGAGACAGTGCTGAGAATTATCTGTAAAGATCTTGGATAATATGACATTAGAAAGTGGATGCTTATAAAAAGGAAGAATACGATAAGAGAATGGTAACAAGTAACTTAAGAAATATTATAAGGGATAGCAATGCTATACTGGATTAGAGGTTAAGATATTGGAAACGGAGTTATTTGCTAATGATATTGTGACTTATAAGTAGCAAAGAAGAAGGGATAGGAAATCTCCAATAGTAGGATATGAGAAAATCAAATGGTGAATAAAGGAAGGGAAATGAGTATGACAAGATAGACAGCAAGTGAGTTTTAGTCCAAATAAGATATGTAAAGCAGAATGAACCAGGAGAAGGAAAGACTATGACTAAGATTGGATATACTTTATACAAGTTGCACAAGAGTAGTTATGCGATCTACGAATATTTGTATGCTAAGGATGAGACCAAGTGAGTACTTGATAATAAGAGTAAGGATTCGGTAATAGCAATGCGGTTATGATATTTTGGGTACATCAAGGAAAGGCGTAAAATGGTTTGAGGAAAATTTACCGAGATAGAATTAGTACTGAGGGCAAATAGGCCATGGACATAGCTGAGCCCAATACCATTGAATGATACGAGAGAAGAATGCAAGGTAAAGTATAAAGACTAGTGAAACGACGCTAAGGTATTTCTCGGGCTAATTTGAGCACCTTCGCATATTCTTGTAAAGATTGCGACATAATGTGTGATGGAGAAATTAAGAGCAAAATCTGAGTAAAGAGGCGCAATAGAAGGGTTTGAATTAAAGATAAAGAAACGACACGAGATAATACGCCTAAAGTGTTAGAAGTTAGATTAAGGGAAATGGTTTAAGCACGACGATCAGAACAAGCGGGTTACGGGATGACAGTGAATTTATATGTCAAATCAAAACTTCTTTCAGAATTATACCAGTTAACAATAGTCAGATCACAGAGCAGCTGTGTAAAGTTATTATATGAGGAAACTCCCGCGCTACTTGATAGCCAACTCTAAGGATTGAGATTAAGAGCTAAAAATTAGAGTGACAGTTAAAGCCCTTTAAAGAAGTCGAGGAGTAATACGTGAGGCCGAAGATTCCAGAATATGGACTGTACGGTAGAGCAATGTAAGGTTATTGAAGTAGAATAATGTTACACCCTGGGAAATTTCGTCTTATTCGTAAAGTCTAATAAATCGATGAGGGACGTCTACGCGTGAGAGGTAAGATGAAGTTAACGATACGTCTTAAAGGAGTAACTATAGAAGAAGAAAGAGTCGAGCTAAGACTAAGTGCACCAGGGAGAGAGTAAGATTTCAGCGGAAGAGCTCGCAATACAATCGTCAACCAACTGCGAAATGAAAAGGAGAGTAAATACAACCATGTGGAATTATCATCTCGAGAGGCAAGAGCAAGAACAAATATTATGGAAATGGTTACTGAGAGAGCTGGAATGCATTATAATAAAGTGAAGGGATCGACCAATGAAGGAGGCATGTGAAGGGCATAATTCAGTAAAAGAACGTTTAAGGAAGTATTGGGAGTGCAGGATTAGTTTAACATTCGAGGACGAATATTTCAAAGGGGGGAAGGATGTTACACCCCAAAAAATTTCGTGTTACTAAGGCTACAGACGGCTTAATGTGAGCTCGAGGAGGAGAAAATATTACAAATATAAAGAATGAAATTCCACTGTAGTAGCATGAGGATAGCATGAGTATGATATTTGGAATTCGTACAATATGATTGGAATGATACGTTAAAAGATATATAACCCTCGTAACCGTAAGCTGAGGTGGGGCCCACATGATGGAATTTTTATAAAGGACATATGATAAGTTATATGGAAAATAGATGTGAAATTAAGCACAACTCAAGAAGGACCCTTGAGCCAAATCTAAGTGTAAGCCCTCCAAAAAGATGTTTTAAAGTTACGTTTTCGGGTGATCTGACTTCGGAAGGCCATAACCCCATCATTATTTGGGAATTTAGGAAAACTCCTAAAATTAAAGTTGTAGATAATTGAAATATCTTTCCAACCATAGGTCGTGGACCTGTATGTGACATCGGGATAAAGAGTTATGGACGTTTTAAGGCAGAAAGGTCAAGCTGGGCAGTGAGCTCGGCCCAACCCGATTCCAAGTCGGGACAAGCCCATTTCCCTTGCTATTTAAGGGGAATTTTCAGCTTATCTTCATCATCTTCATACCAAAAAAAAATCCAGAAAATTCTAGAGAGAGGGAAGAGAGCCTTTAGGGAGAGAAACCAAGTTTTGATCACAATCTAAGCCCCGAATCTCGAAGCTCATGAAGAGAAAAGTGTTGTAAGCGAGCTTCCATATTACTCTACTCTCAGAAGCATTAGAACTACTTCAGTCTTTGATGTTCATGTACCCCATTTAGGAGTAATCCTTCTATTCATGGGTCCAGTCTTATGTAGCCAGTTCTGTGCATACAGGTTAGTCATGCATTACATTCATTATATATTTATGTACATTGGCCCGTGACATATCAGGCGTTATATACGCACACATATCAGGCGTTATATATGCGAATATTAGATATATGTAAAGTATGAGAAGAGATATAGGCGTTATATACGCATTACTACTATGATGATATTGATTATGACCACAGAGGAGCCAATATGATATGATGAGATGCCATAGAGGCTTAAAGGCGTTATATACGCACATACATCAGGCATTATATACACACTCATATAGATGCACGGCCATCATTGATAGGTATGAGCATGCATATTTTATGCCCACAGAGGCATTATCAGTTACGCAGATTTATGCAGATTTAGGCAGATACTAGTTCACGCAAGTACATGCAGTCAGTCATTTCAGTTATGAATTCGGATCTTATCCAAGACTCTTATGTATATATGTTGTTCTTATGCCTTACATACTCGGTACATTATCCGTACTGACTCCCCGTTGCTCGGGGGGCTACATTCATGCTCACAGGTACAGGGAGACAGACAGGTGGTCCAGCTCAGTAGGACCTCTAGATCTAGCAGTGGTCAGTACGCTCCATTTGATCCGGAGCTACAGTTAGTTTTAGTATGCCCCTTTTTGGGTGTGTATACATATGGGTATGACGGGGCCCTGTCCCGTCCTTTTTGCAGCTTTTATTGCAGTAGAGGTCTGTAGACGGTTAGTTGTATGTAGTAGTCAGATGATGTAGCCTTGTCGGCTTCTATTCTTTTGTGTACAGTATATGTAGCAGCCTAGCTGGCTTGCACTGTTCTTCCGCATGTCGTGTATATATATATATGCAGATTGTACAGAGTTCTGATATTTCTCTCTTATGAGATCAGTTTATGCCATTTATGGGCTTTTGATGTTCAGTATGTTTCAGATACGTGTCTAGGGGTGTTTAGTCGCTAGAGGTCAGACTCCCGTCACGACTCAATCGGTTTGGGTTGTGACACACTCCATCTACAATTTCAAGATGGTCTTCAAAATCAAGCTACGATTCTCAGCTACAAAGTTAATCGACAGCTACTACATACCAACTGGAGTGAAGATGGCAATCCAAGTTTGGGAGTCACAGAGTTCTTTTGGGCTTTCTAAATTAGGGTTCTTAATTTTGTGGGATTGCTATTCTAGGCTATGTCGCCTTTCCACTTTTCCTTTCTGTACAGATGACTTAATTAAAAATAAATAAAACTAGCCCTCATGGCCTTTATTTAAAAAAAAAAAAAAATTGTGCTGTTGGTTAGCTTCGATATAGAGTCAAATGGTCATATCCACTTTTCGCTAATTGCATGTCCAATTCAGCCTTTGCTTTTTTTTCTAAATTTTCATTTTACAATTACAATTTTTCTGAACAACATTGATTCTTTTACTATTTCTCTTCTTGCGAACCTTTCCGCCCACAATCTACCGCAGTCTCCTTCAAAAAGTTAGGGAAAAAAAGTCTGCTTCAAAAAGAATTTGAAAGTGTCAGATAAAAGAAATACTGCATAAACATGACACGTTTATATATGTATGTACAAATTATACATCCAATCATTAGTGCTCTATATACTCTTCCTCTTCATTTATCTATATCCTGATGTCGTATAAAACCAAACTAATTTTCACTTAGTATTGGGACAAACTGATTAATCCAAACTTATTTTTTATCCTGAAAATTTTGTTTAATTCCAATTTTAACCTTGTCTAACAAAAATAGAATACTACTAGTGGAAAGTCAGGATCTAAAATACAACACACATATATTCATTAATATGGTGAACGACATATTGCATTATTGTGCTAGCTATTTGTCTTTTTCCTTGTATCTATTCCAATGTTATGGGAGAAAATCTAATGTAAATTACCAACAAACACACAAAATTATAGAATACCGAATTATATTTTAGACGATGTGTAGAAAAAATATACAAAAGATGCGTCAATTGTCAAAAACCTTAAGAATAAGACTTAAGCAGTGGGGTCCTTGATTGCTTAGAGAAATTAATTCTACCATGCAAATACTTTTCAGCTTACCTTTTAAATACGACTCTTTCTGCATTATTATGCGACTCTGCAGCAAATATTACGCTGTCATAATTGACTTAAGGTTTGAAACTTGCAACTTTGACAAGTCTTCCAAGTTCATTTGACATTTCCTTCCTCTTTACCATGTTCTTATCCCCTTCTTACCCATATATATATATGATCCAATTTCTTTTCATAACCATTCATTTATATAACAAACTAGTGACACTTCCACCATTTTAAAGGAAGAAACAAGAAAATCCTTTAGCACTTCCATTATTTTAGATTAATTGATGGCTAAAGAACGGTCGATGCAGGCAACCCCCACTTGGGCGGTTGCCGTGGTTTGCTTCATCTTGCTCGCTATTTCCATTTTCATTGAACAAATTATTCATCACCTTGGAGAGGTATCTCATGTATAATTACTTATGAATTTTCGTTTTCTTTTTGCAGGGTTCAGTTCTAGTTTTGTAAGATTAAACTGCTTCACGGTTTAATTATTACATAAGGAATGAAACCTTTAAGTGTTAATTGTTACTGCCTTTAGTTCTTTGAATTTGTTTTCTGCCTGGAATGAAGAAAATACTGTATATTCTAGATTGATGAATGATTGCTGTAACTATAACTACCACTGGTGACATAAAGATGAGAAGTTTTTGTTGAGACCATTTTTATTATGGATATTTTTATTTGCAGTGGTTGTTGAAAAAGCACAAAAAGCCTCTATACGAAGCACTTGAAAAGATCAAAGCAGGTAAAAAATAAAGTTTAACCTTGCTTTAATTTCTTAGGAAAATTGTGACTTCATAGTTTTCTAGCTTAATAATATGCTGATACTTTTTTGTGTATTGTATATATATGTGGAACAGAACTTATGTTGTTGGGATTCATATCACTGTTGTTGACAGTGGTGCAAGACCCAGTTTCTAACTTATGCGTACCAAAGAGTGTTGGTTATTCGTGGCATCCTTGTAAGACAGATGAAGATGAAAAATCTAAGTATGATGACCCATGTCTAGCAAAGGTACGTACGTACATATATACGTTGGAACTACTTCATTTTTTCTACCTTT
Source organism: Lycium barbarum (assembly GCF_019175385.1). Lineage (NCBI taxonomy): Eukaryota > Viridiplantae > Streptophyta > Magnoliopsida > Solanales > Solanaceae > Lycium > Lycium barbarum. The sequence goes on along the minus strand of NC_083345.1, from coordinate 126,343,775 downwards.
CTTGTAACTTTTAAGTAATTTTTTGAGGGTTTGAAAAATGCAGGGAAAAGTCCAATTTGCATCGTCATATGCAATTCACCAGCTCCATATCTTCATCTTTGTGTTGGCAGTTGCTCATATATTATACTGTATAGCAACTTTTGCTTTCGGCAGGCTAAAGGTATTTATCCGCATTTCTCAGTGAAAAAATAAAAAAATAAAAAAAAGCGTTGTAGTAACTCTTTTTCATTTTATGCATGCACGAAAACATTTTCTAGGTTACCGATTCTTTAGCATATGATTTGTTTTGACTATTTTGAGAGGCGAGTTATTTAAGTTTTACATGACCCCTGCGTGACAACTTATATGATTTTTTTTCTCTTCTGTGGTTAATGGTTAGTCATTTTCTATCTGAATTTGCAGATGAGAACATGGAGGGCCTGGGAAGATGAAACAAAAACAATTGAGTACCAATTCAACAATGGTATGTATACATGAATTTGAATAAAACTCAATAGTTCACCCTATAGACAGAGGCGGATCCAGGATTTGAAGCTTGTGGGTTCCCAGCTAGCAGGGTCTGTTGTTACTGGGTTCTCAGCTTAAATTTCTTATATATTTGACGGGTTTCACATTATAAATACTAGATTCGGATAAAAGCTGTGGGTTCCCGCGAATCCACACCCAATGGTGTGGATCCGCCCCTACCTATACACCCCACTTTACTATTGTATATACTATTTTATTTCTCTAGTGTCTAAGGTTGTTGTACTCCCTCCGCTCTACCCCAATTAATGTGAAGATGTTCGAATGGACAGGGAGTTTTTTTTTTTGAATATATTTTTAAAAAGACTTTTGCAACTTTTAGTTTAAAATAAGTTATTGACATTTATATGGTTTAAATAATATTATTAAGGAAATAATAAAAAAATTCAAAATTAAATTATTATTAAATATAAAAAAATATTTTTTTTGATATTGACTAGAAATGAAATAATGTAATTTAAATTAGGACAAAGAGAGTATATTTTATACCTAATGTAGCCTTCCGTAACATGTAAAATTCCATTGATAGTGAGAATTCATTTATATATATGTTCAGTAGATATGAATTAAATCCTAATTTAAATAGGTCCAGAAACATTTCAATCTTGCTACAGAAAGACAACGCTGAAAGTTGATGTGACATACATATAACAAAAAGATTTATACTTGTCCGTTGCTGTTTGCTTTTCTTTTTGGACCCCAAATGCTATTGTATAATAATGTGGGTAGGGAATCATTTGCTAGTTGCAACTACACCATCTTTTGATACTAAATTCAGAGAGCAGTGCATACCAAACAAAAAGTTTGAAAACTAATTCTACTTGACCGAGATATGTCACACTCCCTCCATTCACTTTTACTTATCTAATATTTAAAAAATATTTTTTTCACTTTTACTTATCTAATATTTAAAAAATATTTTTTTCACTTTTAGTTATCATATTTAACATATTAAGAAAAAATAATTTTTTTTTATTTTATTCATAATATTAGTTACTCATTTCAAATCATTTTTTAACTTCATTAAAACTATAAACCAATTAATATGAATATCATGATAATTATACACTTCATTTATTATTTTTTAAAGGGTGTGTAAAGTCTTTAATGAATAAATAAAAGTGAATGGAAGGAGTAGTTATTACTCCAATTATTATTATTATGTTCAGACTTTTATTATTAGTATTTGATTGTTGCAGATCCCCAGAGATTTAGATTTGCAAGAGAGACATCATTTGGACGTAGGCATTTGCATTTCTGGAGCAAATCGCCGGTGTTGGTCTGGATAGTGAGTCACCCCCTCTCCCCTCTTCTCTCTTCAGTTTTGAAGTGGAAATGAAAGATTATATGAATTTATTTACATTGTCTATATAGTTTAAACAATGATTATCATTTTAGATTATTAATAATTAATACTTATCATAAAAATTTACTAATAATTATTTATAAATAATATGAATGTGTAAGTATGTTTTACATCATCAACGGATAGACATAAACTAATTTTCAATTTGTGAATTACTATTGTGTAAGGTTTCACTGAACTCATATTTTCGGGGGTTATATTTACAGGTTTGTTTGTTCAGGCAATTCTTCTCATCGGTTGCAAAAGTTGACTATTTAACCCTTAGACATGGGTTCATGATGGTAAGTCACTATCCAATACAAAATTCTACTATAATGATTGGATATTATTAAAAAAAAAAAAATCGTATTGTAAATTTGCCTAATCACATCCCTTACACCCACCCACCCCCCCCCCGGGCCCCAACAACTCCTTATCAGTGTATGTAATATATTGTATTAAGTTTAGTGCTCAATTAACTACTTTTTTTTTTGTTCCATTTACCTGCAGGCACATTTAACTCCACAGAATCAAGAGAATTTTGATTTTCAAATATACATTAATAGAGCAGTTGAAAAAGATTTCAAAGTCGTTGTGGGCATAAGGTGAACATCATTTTTTTCCTCTCCCACTTTTTCAGAACCTTTTTTATTGATTCTATGATAATTAACATCATTTATGTTGCAGTCCAGCATTATGGCTCTTCACAGTCCTATATTTTCTAACCACTACCGATGGTACGTAGACTATCTTGTAATTGAAATTATGTGTTAGAATTAATTACTTAAAGTAACCATATCCAATTGAAACTAAATGAAACTTGTTCCTCTTTATGGACAGGACTGTACTCTTACCTTTGGGTTCCATTTGTCCCACTCATAGTAAGTCATTCATTCATTTAATTAATAGGTGTCTTATTGACGAAAATTTAAATTTTTCTAACATAAAATTGGGAAAAATTAAAATGCAGATAATATTACTGGTTAATACAAAACTTCAAATGATCATAACAGAAATGGGGGTAAGGATATCAGAAAGGGGAGACATAGTGAAAGGTGTACCATTGGTGGAGATAGGTGACCATCTTTTCTGGTTTAATCGCCCTGGCTTTGTTCTTTTCTTGATCAACTTTGTGCTCTTTCAGGTACCTTTAATTTTTTTTCCCACTTTTCATATATATATATATTGTTTTAAAAAAAATTTCACTTAAAAGAATGATATTTGTAAAAACTCTTAGCTTGGAATTCCATAATGATTTTTGGTTTTAATTTTCAGAATGCGTTTCAAGTTGCTTTCTTTGCTTGGAGTTGGGTAAGGAGTTGGATTTCCATTTTCCTTTTTTCTTTTGGATTGAAATTTGAATGCACTGTCCTGAACCTTTTTTATTTTCCTTTAACTTTGCAGTGGAAATTTGGTTTTCCATCTTGCTTTCATAAAAATGCTGCAGACCTAGCCATAAGGCTAACCATGGGGTGAGTTTCACTAAAACACACTTTGAATTGCCATATCCATATTATGCTCACAAAGTTTGACATACATATATATTCTTCCTTCCTATAGGGTTCAGGAAGGATATTCAATGAATTACCATTATAGTTGCCCTTCCTAAAACTTGAATTTCCAAGAAATATGTTACAATAATTGTTCAATCAAGTACTCGAAAAACGACAAACATCATGGATATTTAACAAGAAAAACAAATTAAAGTTTTCCTTCCACAAGATGCATATTTTTGTATTGATCTTTTTACTTCCTTGTTTCAGGGTGATCATCCAGGTCCATTGCAGCTATGTGACTCTCCCTCTTTATGCCTTGGTTACACAGGTACTCTAAAACATTTTTTGTTGAAAATCTTCTACAAATGATTACCCTAACAAAGTTTTAATTAGTAAAAGCATGAATACTCATATATATAAATGGTGAAATTTGTAGATGGGTTCATCAATGAAGCCTATCATCTTTGGTGATAATGTGGCAAAAACTCTTACAAGCTGGCACAATACGGCGAAAAAACGAGTGAAACATGACCGTCTATCGGGAAACACCACCCCTGTCACCAGCAAACCGGCCACCCCATTGCATGGTAGTTCCCCGGTTCACTTATTACGCGGTTACCCACAATATAAGGAAGACAGTGTTCAAGCATCTCCTCGAACATCTAATGTCGAAAATGAAGGTTGGGCTAATGAAATATCGACTTCTCCCCGTGGAAGAAATAATAATCGGGAGGAAGAAATCCTACATGCCTCCACGTCTGCGCAACGTCATCTCCATCCTAATGAGCATCAAGTTGAGATTACTGTTTACCCCAAATTTGGATAATCAATTAAATTTATGAGTGAGGTATAGAATATGTGGTAAAACTTTAATCTATTCTTTGATTGAGAGAAAATGGAATGTAATCAACTATGAATAATCTAGATGGTAGTTGATGGTCTGCGCTAAACGTATATGCTAATATGTTGAATATTGTTTGATTGCACAAATATAAAGATGAACACAATAAATCCGGACCAAAATCTGATATTGAGAGAGAGAATTCGTATATATTTGCTATTACAAATGTTATAGAGTTCAAGAAGTCAACCTCTAAAAGTAAGATAATGACCTCTATTTATAGTTTTGCCTCATGGGCTTCATACAACATAAGACCCTAAATAATAAAGAAAAACCCTAAAATGGATAAGGTTGGTCGTACGGTCTAACACCCGTACGATTGGCAGTACTGTTAGACCCCGTATTTTATACGTCGAATTATTCGCGAAGGAATCGACGCGAGTTAAAGACGGAACCCTTCCGGGACCCGAAATAAGAACCCTTAATCCTAAATTTCGAAATTAGCACTAGGTGTTTATAGATTTTTACTTAGTACAAAAATATTAGTGGAAGACTTATTACACATTTTAATATTGGCAAAGCATGCTAGTGGTATACATTTTAATATTGGCAACTCATTATTATAAGAAGGCATGCTATTACATGTTGGAAGACTCATTACACACACTTAAATATTAATTCATCTAATGCACATGCAATTGTAAAATAGACAATTAAAATTGAGAAGTGAGGAAGTGAGTCTCGGCCATGTAGCCGAGACTAGTGGGGAATATTTCTTGAAATTTTGCTCAAGACCATGTGATTGGCTCAAATCCATGAGGGGGACATGTGGCCAACACATGTGCATCATATTTACACCCATTTGTTGACCAAAAATCATATTTACCCTCACTCCATCTTCAACACAACAAACTAGAGAGAGAGAGAGAGAGAGAGAGAGAGAGAGAGAGAGAGAGAGAGAGAGAGAGAGAGAGAGAGAGAGAGAGAGAGAGAGAGAGAGAGAGCACAAGCCATGGCATTCGGCCATGGCTAAGGAAAAATAGAAGCTTGAGTTGTTGATCCAAAAATCAGATTTTCAAGGTAATTCAACCCTTTAGAATTCCCTAACAACGTGAAGGTGATCATTAGATAGCAAGAGCAAGAATTAAGTTCAAGACTCAAACCCTAGCCAAGTTGAGAAGTCAAAGTGCCAAGGTAAGGTTTAGCTTCTTTTGCATGTGTTGAGGGTGGTGTAAAACGTGTGTTTGAGGTGTAAATATAATTTGCATGCATGAAACTATGTGTGTTGATATTGAAGTATGGTTGTAACTTGGTAAACATGAATTGCATGCATGAGATTTCGAATGATGGTGTTGGAATGTTGTTGAACCGTGTGGACTGTTTTAGGACGAATTTTGAGGTGTTGTGAATATGTAAATGTACATTGCATGTATGAAATTATGAATGTTGGTGTTGAAATATGGTTATAGCCGAAGGTGCTGTTTTAGAGGTGATTTGGATATGTTGTGCATGTGTAAATGTGAATTGCATGTATGAAATTGTGTGTGTATTGATGTTGAGGCCTTGTAGAAGCCATAGGGGACTGTTTGGTGTGGAATAATGGACTGGTTTTATTTAGTAATTATGGTTGTTGCTATCATAGATTGCATGGTAAAAAGAATTAAAAGAATTGGAAGGTTAAAGGTGAAGTTGTGTTGATACGAACTTGTTGTTGTTTTGTTGAATTATGGCCGTGTAGTGGACTGTTTTTGTGGAAGATAGTGAACTGATTTTACTTGGTATTTTGATGGTTGTTGTCATGAATTTTATGATGGTAATGAAGGTATTTAATGGTTAGAGTTGGAACTAAAATTGTTTATAGGTTGTTGTAAGGTTATAGTGTCGACAATGTAGCTATTTGCATACGAATTTGGTGATATATTTATCGTGTGACTGCTGGTCGTATTTTACTGAAATTATATGAAAAGAAGACATGAAACAATGTGTAAGAATCATATGTGGTTTGCTTGGTATGTTCGTAAACGTTTGCAAGAATTCCAGGCACCTTTATGTTGTTGGTTAGGGACTGTTTTGGGCGTGTTGTGGTTAGGAATTGTTTTGGACATGTTGTTTTCTTTAAATTCGAAAGACTAATGATAGTTAAGAATATATATTGTATTTACGTTGTTTGGGTTGTTATCAAGTTGTTACACGAAAACGTTAAGGCTACGGATTATTAGGAGTAACTTGAGAATGTAGTAGCCGTATGTGAATCGTTATGGAATGTTGTGAATGTGGGATATTTGGAATGTTATGTGGGCTGTCCGGGTTGGTATTGAACATATGATTATTGATGTTGGATTGGTTGTATGTAGTTGGTTTGTATATAAAGAAAACGTCGTCTAAACATCTAGAAAGGAGTTACTAACGTTAGAATACGTTTTAATCTCCTCGTAGCTTAACCAAAATTCTTGACGTCTTAATATAGGTTGAAACTTTGGGCAACGTATACGTGTTGTGTTACGAATAAACGCCAAAGGTATGTAAAGCTGTCCCTTCCTTCTTTTGGCATGTCTTAGATATAAGTGACATATGATATGAGCTTTGGGGTAATTCTATTCATAAGTTCGAGTGTGATTCAAGATTCTTATTCACTTCTTGATGTTAGAATTCTTAAGGTAATTGAGCTATTGCCTCTCAAATCTTTTGTATGTTGGATAATAGTCGATATATATCAGCTTCTATTTGTGGTAACTCTATGATGACTCATGTCTTGACTTCACTACATATTCATACTGTATATCATATATATTGTTATTGTTCCACCCGATCAACTGGATTACGATATTCTTAAGCCGGAAGCGGCTGCCCGAAGGGGCCATTATTATTAAGTCGGAAGCAGCTGCCCGAAGGGGCCATTATTAAGCCGAAAGCGGCTGCCCGAAGGGGCCACCAATATTATGCCGGAAGCGGCCGTCCGAAGGGACTATTGTGTAATTAGCCGGAAGCGGCCGTCCGAAGGGACTATTGTGTAATTAGCCGGAAGCGGCCGTCCGAAGGGACTATTGTATTATTAGCCGGAAGCGGCTACGAGTAGGATATTCTATATTTATATTGTGTATGCTAGAATTTGTGTAAGGGACCATATGGCATGGTTCAAAATACTATTCCAGGTTACTCCCGGGTTGCTTTCTAAACTTGTTTACTGCTACGCTTTTCCTTGTTTATGATTCAGTAATGCTTTACATATTCGGTACATATTCCGTACTGACCCCCTTTCTTCGGGGGATGCGTTTCATGCCCGCAGGTTCAGGGACGCGGTTCGACAATCCAGCCACCTAGGAGGAGTCAACACTGAGTGTCAGACAACTCCACTTGCTTCGGAGATTGTTCCTATCTTGGTATAATTTTGTGTATATATTGCGGGCACGACGGGGCCCTGTCCCGTCACTTATGCATGGTCATACTCTTCTAGTAGTCTGCGAACAGCGTGGGTGTCATGGTTACTGTTTGGCCTTGTCGGCCATTGTTTTGTTGTACAGAAGTATTGGTAGCCTAGTTGGTTTGCCTTGTCATACGTTACGTATATGTATCAATATGTTTTGGGATGTTTTAAGTTACAGGTCGACTTTGTTATTTTATTTACATCCTTCAAACTTAGTTAAATAAACCCTATTGAATGCCATGAGTGAGTACAGGTAACATAAGTTGGGTTATCGGGCAGGTTAAGCTCGGTCACTCGTCATGGCCCTAGGTTGGGTCGTGGCAAGTACAATGTGGCAGAATGGTATTGACGCGTGGCAATTGTATAACGGATCACCCGGACCAACGGCCACGACCAACTCGGTTATGGAGAAGCCGGACCAAATGATGCCTTTCCTTTGCTTTGGTTCAAGCACTCTTCCGATTCAGAAAGAAAGTCTTCGTGCACGTGTTTGTCCCTTTCTTCCCTCGGTCTCCGGTCTTACCGGTTTAACATATATCCGATTTTTACCGTATACAGATAGTCCCCACATTTCCCGGACTGTAGTTTTATCAGAGTAACGGGAAGTGGATAAATAAAAAACGGGCAGTTCCGAATGCTCGTTCTTAACTTTTCATTTTGGCGGGAACAGTTGTGTCACTTCCCATCTGTCATCAGCCACATGTCTCGTCTCGGGCGGTCAGCTCTGATAACTGCCGTAACGCACGTCGTTTCAAGTCACCTCTCATTAATTATAGGACACGTGACTCTCCCCAGTTGGCTGGGATCTGTAACCGCCTCGATCCCATGCCTATATAACGTCCTTGACCTCTTCATTTGAACATTTTCACCTCTTCTAACTCACTTCTTCTCTGTTTTGAGTTCTTCACTTCTTGTCTTTCAACTCGCATTTCACTCACATTTCTTGTTGATTCGCTGCTTACAGTACGTGAAAAGAAACGATTCTGCCAACTTCCTCTCTAATTATTCTTGTGTGTTGATGCTTCTTCTCTTTACTCTTTACTACTTCGATTCCTTATTTGACTGTTCTTAACGTTCCTTCGAATTTTGCCAAATCTTTCTTCGTAATCTCCAAATGTCTGCTAACACCGAAACCACTTCCCATGATATTCCCTCGGTTTCGTCTCAAGGAACCGAGCCAACTTCACCACCTAACGAAAAAATCACCATCGAGCCCACTGCCTCAGATATTGTTCCATCCAAACCTAATTTCAACAAAGATTTCGAGGTTGAAAAACCTTCTCCGGTATCCGATAGAGGGTTTGATGTGAGACGATATCCCTCATCCATTACAGAGGATAAACTCGACTTAGTCTAGGCTGATTGTGGATGGGACAGCCGTTCAATCCAAGTTTTTGCCGTCGGGCCAGACGAATCAGTCACCGACCATCGGGAAGGCTTCTTATACGTTTATACTTACCCTTTCACCCTCAAGCTCGACCCCCCGGTCGATCCGGTCATCTTAGACATGTGCCGGACTTACAACGTAACCTTGGTACAGATTGGTCCAATTGTTTGGAGGGATGTGGCCTGCCTCTGGCTGTTGGCCAATAATGCAGAAAAGGAATTCACGCTGGCCCACTTAATACGGTTATACTCCCCGAGATTGTTCCGGGGTGGTGTAATAAAACTCGCAAAGCGTAGTCAGAATCCAATTTTTTCAAAAATGGACGAAGATAGAGACCAGGGCTGGTTGGAGCGATATGTCCGGGTGCGGACCTCGGACATTATTCCGAAAAACTACATGCCTTTTCCGGAAAGGTGGAATAATAATCGTAAGTCTGGACTCATTTAATGATTGCTTTTGTATGTTTTGTCGAACTTTAGTTCTTCCACCTTCTCACAACCTTTCTTATTTATGTTAGCCGTAGGTTGGATTCCCCCGGTCGTCCGGGATCTCAACGAATGGGTTACTTCTCTCCTCAGCCAATATGCCTACGACGATCTGGCGTGGGGACACCTGTCACGTGGCTGATGGGTCGCCCAGAACCACGGTAATACTTTGCTTCTATCCGTATTCATTGCATCTTTTACCCTTTTGTAACATCTTCAATTTTCACGTTTACCTAAGGGCTCGGTGAATCCAAGGCCGGAGCCAGCAGTTGAACCCGCAACGTCGGCACCCGAGTTCGATTCAGCGGGTGCATCTCGTATCCTTGCTGCCGCTTCCAAGAGAAAAAGGCCCTTAGACAAAGGGCAGAAACCGAAGAAAAGGGCGAGGAACATCGTTAGGACTTTAAGAGATGAAGCTGAGCCCGAGTTCCTCGTTCGGAGGATCAGTGTGGCCCCTTTCGTGGGTCCCATTTTGGAGGAGGGTATCACCATTTCACCATTTCCTTCAGCCGTGGAAGGACCTTCGGCTCCGGCATTACATACAGGTGAGGAAGAAATTCATTACTCGGCTCCTTTAAGGTACATTGAATTCATTGATATTTCAGGTGATGCTTCTTCCGAAGAAACCCCTCTACAAAGGACAAGAGGATTCGAGGAGGCTCCTGCTGCCGGAGCCGGTCCCCGAGACCAAAGTCCCCACGGATGTTGATCCGCTGACCCACTACGAGACTGCCGCAACTTCGAAGTTCTCTGCTTTTACCTAAGCTGTTGAGGTCCCTCCGAGTTCTCCAACTCCGACCTCAAGACCGGATGAGTTTGATGAAATGTTCGCGGACACTCCTCCTACTACCGGCGAAGCTGCTGGTTTCGGACATCTCCCGATCCCTCGAGCCACGAGGGCGGCTGTCACGACCCAGCTAGGGGCCGCGACGGGTACCCGGGGCTAACCACCGAGCACCGTTCGTTCTATTTCTCATCATGCTCATTTAGTTATCCTTCACCACATTTATACTCAAATTGTAGGAAAATCATATTTCATTTGGAAACATAAATACTTTTATATACATATGCCTCTCGGTCATCAAAATAATATATATACATAATAACATCTCGTGAGACCATCTAACCCACACTGCGTATCTACGAGACTCTACTGGAATGCTAAACATAAGGACGGGACAAGACCCCATCATGCCCAAAATACATATACATGAATATACACAAAAGAATCATCATAAGCACCTCTGAAGTATAGAGTGCTCTCAATCAGCTACTAGCTTCTACGAATCAGGATTAATCTTACCTCCATGTCTACCTGTGGGTATGAACACAGCGTACAAAGGAAACGGACATCATTACGAACATTGTACTGAGTATGAGAGGCATAAATAATGAAATAATACAATGATACGAAGGAAATGTCAATATGAAACACCTGTATCTGACTGTCAAATATAAAAGAAGTAATGCATACTGTCTTACTCATACTCATCATCATATCATATATGCATAATTGTATAAGCTACCCGCCCATATAGGTACGGTGTGACAGTGTATAAACTGCCCGTCCATATCGGATCGATGTGATAATCATAACATTAGCCTGCATCCAGGCCTCCCGCGTTCGGGGTACCATCTCATGCCGCCCTCCAGTGGTGTCTGCCTATGCCATCTGGCCATGGTGTATACACTGCCCGCCTTAGCGGTGACTTCCCGGCCATATAGGCGCGGTGTATATCATCATTATAACATGCTCATCATACTATAATTATCATAATATGTTTATCATAGTACATGCATAAGGCTCAAGGACAACTACACTTTATTGGGGTGACGTAAGGTCGTGATCCCCCGATTCCATTATGGAGCATTCGTTGACATTTTGCCTTACCTTGAAGGAATTAGCATATAAGGTGAGTGTACGCAATAAATAACATCATTAACATCACAATATCATCATATCATACATTTTAGAATCTCCATACTTTAACTCATCGTCATCATTATAGGACTCATAGCATATCTCTTATCTTGTGTAGCTATTCATGGACATAGACTTTTAGCTTTCCGGAATGTAGGAATTCATGAAGAGGAAATAAAGTCGTGCTATAGGATTCATGCCATTAGAAAGAAAGGACTAGCCTCACATACCTTTGTGGTTTACTAATCTATCGCTTGCTTGATCTCCTTTAGTGCGTACGTTCTACCTTTAAGAGAATTTGTATCGACATTAGCTAGCGATTATAAAAACAGCTTACTAACGCTAGAGAAAATTGGACAACATTTCCTTTCATTTATGCAACTCTTCCCATATTCTATATCAACTCTCAAACGTTCATAACAACATTCTCAATATGACAGACAACACTCATCATTCATTTACAATATCCGTATTTCACAATTTGTCTTCAATTTCTCCATAATCATGGCCATGGTTCATTGTTGCATTTTCCCGCATAGGATACTTATTCCATGTTCTAAATGTCATCCATAACATTTTTTTAATCACAAATTATCAATGATCAAGGCTCAATTCAAACCTTTACTCAACAATGCAACTATTCACACTTTCATGACCCATTTCTTACATCTTTCTATAATCCAAGTGTTTTAACTCTTCCATGCCCTAAATAACATGTAAATGTCGTAAACTTACCTTAGATGTTGTAGGAACAAGACTTGAGTGATATTACCCTTCTTGCACCAAAACCCTAGTTTACTTCTCTTCAAATTTCTTAACTTGGATGAACTTGATGAGTTTCATACACTTAATTCACTTGGATTCTTGATATTGATCTTTGATTTCCTTTGTTTTCTTGTAGATGAAGAGTGGAGAATATTCTAGAGGTTTCTAGAGAGAAGTATCATGGAAATGAAATGAATTAATGAGCTTGGGTCTCCTTTTTAATGACTTAAAATCTAATCCGAAATAAACAGTAGTTGAAGTGCACAGTGGTCGTAAACCCACTTTACGGTCCATATTCTGCGGGCGTATTTAAGCATAACAGAACCAGAAAGTCAGGCTGAGGACATAGTGGTTTACGACTCAGTTTACGGTCCGTATTTCATTTTACGATCGACTGGGCCAAAGTGCGAATCTGAAACTTTCACGTCTTCAGAACCTATAATTAGTCATTGTGGAGCATAACCTATCTCTTATTTCCATTTCCCTTGACATATTGCTTAGGGTCGTCAAACGTAATTTCCCTTCTGATTAAAATATCCTATACTCGTATTCTGCGTTAGTCTATTCATTGTACGTTTACGGGGAAATTTTTGAGGTGTAACATTCTTCCCCCCTTTTGGAACATTCATACTCGAATGTTAAGTCATCGGGGATTCTAGAAAAAATTTTGCCAAAGTTTCCCCTGTAAAATGGCACTACCATCCTGTCATATCAACCCATAATATCATTGTCTCACAGGGCTACATCACAATATCAACATATCTATGGCCACACACGACCAAAAGCATGCAAAGTAAGCATATATACCTTATATCGTTTGTGTTTCATCTTGAATCTCTCCTGGGGGTTAAAATAAATGCGGGTACGTGGATTTTATCTTCTCTTTCGCCTCTCAAGTCATTTCTTCCCGATTGTTGTTTCGCCATAAGACCTTGACTGAGGCTACATCCTTATTTCGAAGTCTTCGTACTTGTCTATCTAGAATAGCAATAGGCACTTCTTCATAGGTTAGCTTTTCTGTTACTTGCACATCATCTATCGGGACAATCTTTGTGGGATCCCCAACACACTTGCAGAGCATCGAAACATGGAAGACTAGATGGACTAGTTCGAGCTCCAAAGGCAATTCCAATTCATAGGCGACATGACCCACCTTACGGATAACTTTATAGGGTCCAATATATCTAGGACTTAACTTCCCTCTCTTGCCAAATCTCGTTACCCCTTTCATTGGCGACACTTTAAAAAATACCCAATCATCAACCTGGAATTCCAAGTCTCGTCGGTGATTGTCCGCATAAGACTTTTGGTGACTTTGGACTGTCAACAATCGATCTCGGATCACCTTAACTTTTTCCACCGCTTGCTAGGATGATTACAAGTGGATGGCTGATCTTGAAGATGCCTTCGGCTTTTGCTTTTGAAAAGTTGGACGGCTGCTTTTGTAAAGCTGTCGGCCATCATGCTTTTACTTCTTGCTTTTCCGCATGAGTAAATACTTTTTTGAAAAGTTGGACGACTGCTTTTGTAAAGTTGTCGACCATCTGTCTTTTATCCCATACTTTTCTGAAGGGGTAAACTTATCTTAGATCATAGTCAAGATATGCTTGGGCCACTCCTTGTGGGTCCAACATATCACCATTGTCACTTGCTAATGATGAAGTTGCATCCAATAATTCCTGGATTTCTAGAGGATTCACTTCGTCTAACCTGTTTAAAGCTTGAAGTAGCTTCTTCTTTAAATTTGCCTTGGATTCTGTTGATCCTGTTCGGCTGCTGGTTGATGGTTGTTTCATCTTTTTATCTTTAGGAATCCATCCTTTTATTTTTATGGTTTTGCTTAAGTGTTTAATCCTATGTAGTTCAGTGATATCAAAGGACTAACTGATTATATAGGATATTCTTTTAGCAACATAATATTTGCATAATTTAATATGCTCTGGTAAAGTAGAGATCCCTTGTTCTATTTGGAAGGCTTCATAATGTTTTTGGAAACTCTTACGCATGGTGAGTTCATTGCCTCCAAACCGTTTCCACCAATCATAAAATCATCTGGGAATAATGGACCTGGAAAACTGTTCGCTGTATTTTACGAACCAGGTGTGGATAATATGTCGTACATATATAAAGTTGTACCATGCTTGTTCATAGTTATAATAATTATAGACTTGAGGTCTATGTTGTTCTGATAAAATCACAGGTGTGTGAAGGTGATCTAGTTCCATTGAAAAGGACTGATCACTTTGTTAATGGTGAATTTTGAGTATTCAATACTGTCTGGGTCACTGTCATCTTTTAGATGATGTTCAATGGTGAAGGATCCTGTATCTGTCAAAATAAATTCAAAATATCTCCTGGTCTTGATAGGATCATCAATGTCAACATAATTACGATTAGTATAGCATGGTTTTAGTAAATCTACTATTTTCCAATTTTCATATTGTTTATCAAGTGCCAAGACTGGTATCTCGGTTTTGCTGATGACGGCAAATTCTTCTGGAGATGCATGTTGTCTTTCCTCTTTTGCTAAAGGGATATTGGGGGTTAACTGCTTGTGCGAAAGACTCTGGGGTCTTCATTTTGTAACAGTCACTTGTTTGGATTTTTCCCTTCGAAGTGCTGGGTGACTGGTTTTGTTCCTTTTTAAAAGGGGATGAGGGTTCTGTTTTGGGGATAGAACCGAGTATGGTTAAATTTGATCTGGTAGCTGGTAATGTAGGCCTCATTGGCCTTAGTGATGGGTTAGGAAATTTAGCTAGGGCGGAATATCTATTTGGCTGATTGGGCCTTATTTGGTTGGGTTTTTTTTGGAAATGGGACTGGCCTCATGGCTTCCCTGTAAAAATTCTCTTGTAAGAAAATCTGCCAAAGAATTTAAATCCCCTTTTATAAATTCGATTTCAAAATCAAAGCTTGATAATAAAGCTTGACATCTGGCAAAAATCTGTTTAGAAACAAGATTTTTAACGTCTTTTTGTAAAATGTCTTTTGTTGATTTACAATCAACTCTTAATAAAAACTCTTTATTTATCAAATCATCTTGAAATTTTGTAATACATAGTACTATAGATAAAATCACTCTTTTAACAGTACTATAATTCTTTTGAGCGGGATTCCAGATCCCTGAGGTGAAACGAACTAATTGTTCTAAAGAATCTGAGGAGAGTCTTTGTTTAAGAATTCCACCGTATCATTCATTAGAAGCATCGGTTTCGACTATCATAAAAGCATATGTATTTGGAATACCTAGACATGGGAGTTTTTGGACAACAGACTTGATTTTCTGGACTGTCTTTGTTTATTCTAGACTCCATGGGACTGGATTTTCCCTACGACGCTTGTAAAGAGATTCACAGATTTTTCTGATATTAGGAATGAAATCTGCTACATAATTAAGGCTTCCTAAAAACCTCTGTAATTGGGTTTTGTCAGGAATTTCATCTGGAAATTTGGAAGAGAACTCTATGGCTCTACAAATGGGTTTATAAGTACCTTGGTATAGATCATGTCCTAAAAACCTAATCGTTGTTTGAAACAATTTAATCTTTTTAGCACTGACCACTAAACCACTATGTTTAACGATTTTGAAAAAGATATTCAAATGTTTAAAATGAGAATCTATGTCCTCAAAAAATATTAATACATCATCTATATAGACAATATACATATTGCTAGAAGGATTGAAAATATTGTTCATAATATTCTGAAATTCAGACGGGGCACTTTTTAACCCGAAAGCCATAACATTCCATTCATATTGTCCAAAAGGGACATTGAATGCAGTTTTATATTTATCTTTTTCAGCAATTTGAATTTTCCAAAATTCTGATTTCATATCAAACTTACTATAGATATTAACCTTGTAAGTTCTTTTTAACAAATCTCTTTTATTAGGTATCGGGTACCTAATCCATTGTAAAACTTTGTTTAAAGGTTTATAATTAATAACTAACCTGGGAGATCCTCTTTCTTTTTCTGCATTTTTATTTACATAAAAAGCTGAACAACTCCAAGGGGATCTAGAAAGTCTTATTATCTTCTTCTGCAGAAGATCATTGATTTCATTTTTGCAAGTTTTCATTAATTCATGGTTCATTTGAATGGGCCTTGCCTTTGTAGGGATAGCCTGTTCATTGAATCCATCAATATATGGTAACTCAACAATGTGACGCTTTCTTTCCCAAAAAGCACTTGGTAATTCTGAACAAACTTCATGTTCAAGTTTTTCTTGAAAACTTGCTATTTTCTGTTCTATCACCGGGTTTTTTAAAGTTTGTTCTATTTTTTTAATCTTAATTTCATCTTTTAAGTATGAAATCTGATTAGATAATAACCTTACTTTGAAAATAGTTTTTTATTTAACAAAATCACTTTCTTCTTGAGAAATAGCAGATAAGTAAGGAAATTTAATTTCCTTTCCTAAAACTTTGGTATAAATAGCATCTAAACCAGCAAAATATGGTTTTATCTGGGTTATAAATGGGGTTCCCAAAATAATTTGTTCATTTATATCTCGGGTAACTACGAAATTATTAATAAAACAAATTCCATCATTACAAATGTGAGCTTTAGATAATTTGTAATTAATTTTAAGTTTTTATCCAGTGGCGGAGTATAACTTAGAAGTACTTTTTTCTAAATACTTTGTAGGGATTAGTCCTTCAATGATGCAGTTTTTATCTGCTCCTGAATCAACTAAAGCTATTTTATTTAGGGATATGTTTCCTACTCTTAAAGTAATAGGAACATGCCAACTTTGTGATTTAACAATTGCAACAGTGTTTCCTGTTGTTTGATTATCAGGTGTTTCTATTATTTCATCATTTTCTTGATGATCTATAGAATCGTTATGATCAGAATGATTATCTTCACTATCTTCTGCAAGAGTTTCTTTTACTCTTGTATGAGATAGTACTTGATCGGTTAAATAATCCATTTCAACTTTATTAAGTCGAGACTTAATATCTTTAACTTCCTTTTTTACAGAGATTAATTCTCCTTATAATTCTTGGATAGTAGGTTTTTCGTCTTTTGAAGAAAACCTGTTCATAACATTTTTCATGTTAAAGGGTTCGATCGAAGGCTTTTATTCCTTAGATTGATTAAGAAGTATATCTTTTAGTTCAATCAAATATTTCTTTCTAGTCTCTTCACTAGGTATATCATTGATGAGATCAAGAAGAAATTCTTTTGATTGCTTAGTAATAACGTTGATTGAATTCTGACTACAAGTGCATATAGCTCCTGTACATTCACAATCTTCAGATTCAGAAGTATTGGAACTGTCATCAGTTTCAATATCACTAATTTCACTAGAAGAAGATGATGTGTTGTCGTTTTCTTCTAATATAGTGTAGAGTTCATGTTTTATCTTATCATCAACTTCAAGAAGGTTAATCTTCTTTTTCTTTTTAATATTAACTCGACACTCATTGGATCTATGGCCCTTTTTGCCACATGTCCAGCATGTATCACCAACACTTTGTTTTGGTAATTTTTTATATCTTTTCTTTTTATAAGAATTATCTACAGTTTTCTTCTTCCTATGAATAGGTCTAGAACTGGTAGATTTCTTAGCTATTAATCTACTCGATTTGGAAGGAGCAGAGATTTTCTCAAAACTAAAGTCTTGACAAAAGCTTCCTAACTCCTTTCGAGATTGTTGTTGATCTTTCTTCAGATAATGTTTTAGCTTCAGATCTGTGCATAGTTCTAAACTTGTAACATTAACATAACTAATTATATCACCGTAGGTTAGGTTTTCATAAGGAATTCTTCCATTAAACTATCTTTGATTTTAGTTCTAACCTTTTCGGCGAACAATGAAGGTATACCGCTAATAAATCTTTCTTTCCAGAAATCATTACCACAGTCTTCTCTTATCATTACTTTTTCTAAAACATATCTTTATACCACCTAAAATCTTCTAATTTGGGGCATTTAAGATTGTTTAATAATTCTAAACTACGATCTTGGAAAAGTTTTGGTTCTCCAATAAAGTGTTTAGCAATACTGTAAATTAGTGTTGCTGAAGCATCTTCCATTGCTTCTTCAACAGCTACTTGATTAGCACCATCCATTCTTAGTATAGTTCCTATGGTAACAGTGTTCAAAATTTGGGCTTTATTATCATCAGTAAGATAATTATCCCACCAATTTTTCAACATTCTTGTGAAACCAGAAACGATTAAATGGGCAGCATATCTATCTCCTGCATTTTTTATTTTATACGCAGTGATGGCCATTCCCATTTCATGTAGGACTTTATAGATTTGGCTTTCTGCTAAACCATCTATGTTCCATTCTGTTATACATGTTCCACTATGTGAAGTTTGTAGACGATCACCATCTTCTTCGAATTGAACATCTGGAAAAGAGGGTCTTTTGTAATAATTTTTTTTTTACAGTATGCCTTGGGTTAATAGTTAACTTTTGGATTTCTTTATCATTGGTATTTAAAGTTTTAACTCCTTTAGTACTAGAGGTTTTTGTTGGTTTAGGCTTATTTAGAGCTGTATCAACAATTTTTAGTTGTTTATTGATCCTTTCAAGGAAATCATCTTCAAGATTAAACTTTTCAGATAATTGAGGGAATTTTTCTTTTGAAAATTCTGGGATTTTAATATTCGGATGTTTCCCTATACTAGTGTCAGTACTAGTTGAGGCTTTTGTAGGAGCTAATTGTTTACTAGTATCTTTTACCAATTGGTTTGATACTACATGTAATAACTGGTTAGTGTAATTGTTCTGCTGAATCAATTTGTTAATGTCCTTTTTTTTAGGATCACTATCAATATTGGCTCCTTCTCGTTTAAAGGAGCAGCACTAATTACTTCTTTTCCTATTGGAATATAAATTTCTTCTAATGGTGGAATAGTTGATTCAACTATTCCTTTGGCTTTTGTGTGCCATCTGTTGACTAACATAGACAAATATTCCTTTTGATTTGGAATTTGTCCCGTTATTTCAAACCATTTGAAGAACTTTATATTGCTCTTACATCTTATTATATCATCGATCCAATCTGACTTATGATCAATTCTTTCTATGAAACTATAAGTTTCTTTATACCATTCTAATTTCTTTTTATTTTTTGGACTTTTCATTTCTAAGTCTAAGGCTTTAAGATCTGGTTTAAAATCATTACACCTAATCATACCTGGTGAATCTCCTGTTTTTTCTTGTTGAAAATCCATATCACTAGTAGTTGGGCTTTCAGTATTTATCTCAGATTGTTGTGAATGATAATAAACTTTTGGGATAGTTCTATTAAAATCTACTCCTTTAAGTTTTCTATTGATTTCATTCACAAAAGGTTCTAGATTTTCACCTACTTCTTCCGGGGGTTTAAAAGAAGAAGGTCTTGAAAAAGACTTTCTTTGACTTGACGAAGGTCCTGAATACGACATTCGACTGCCAGAAGATGATTCATTAGCCGATGTCGATCTAAGGAATTTTAAATCTATAGATCCATCTGGATATTGAATAACTTGTTCAATAACAGAGCTTTCTGGTTCTGCGTTTGGCTGAGTTATGGCATCAAAGTGCCATTCATCTTTAGATAGAATTTCATTCCATTTTATCATTTTTGGCACAAAAGTACTACTATGTTCTGGATTTGATTCCATAAGCATAGTGACTCCTTTTGGACTCATATTTATAGCTTTTGGAGCTAAGGTTGTTTTCATTAGTCTGTAATATACTCTGTATATGACAGCTATTTCTTTGGTATTAACTTTGCTATTCATATTTCTTGTTTTAATATTAAGAGTTAAGGTATCCAATATATTCTGGTCATTGATGTCAACCGAATAATTTGGTTAACAGTTAAAGTAAACCGGGCCATTAGCTAGGTTACTTTGTAAGACTCCTAATAAAGAATCATCAAAGTTTAATAACCTATCATCTCTTAGTAAGAGACATAAAGGGGTGTCTAAACCTAATCTGTAAAAAGGTTTGACAGCAACTTGGACAAGTCCTATGTGAAGAAAATTATAATTTTTCTTGTATCTATTTATATCATGAATTGATAATAATTTAATAGTTTCTGCTGAACTATTGATAGCAATTGTAGATTCACAAGTTTTGATGTTATAATTTGTTATAAAATCAAACTTACATGTTTTATAAATTTATCGGAATGGTTCCTTTGGAATATTCCAATTTTGTAAATTATTTTCAACTTTAGCTATCTTAGTAGCTTCTGTTGACATATTGACATTATTTAAAATATTCATTTTATCAGAAACACTCATGATTAAAATGATGCAGAAGTATTATCAAGTTAGGTTTGGCACCACTTGATACTATAATTAACGGCTTCTAATTTTTCATCACAAGCTGCTAGTAAATTTTCTGCAACTTGGATATCATTTATTAAATCTTCAAGGATGAGATTTCTCGTAGGATCTCCTTTGTTGTATAAATCAAGAACTCTTTTTTTTTTTTTTATTAAATAACTTTTTTTTTTTTTTTTTTTTTTTTTGAAGTTGCACTAGGCTTGTGTGCCTAGGGCTGATTTTATAAAATTTTCAAAAACAACAAATAAAGAGTCTTTACAAAGAGTGCCAAAATGGCTAATAAAAATGCAAGAATTAAGCTAAAGACCAACCCAAGTCTTATATGATGACTTAAGTTGGCACTACAAATTACTAAATTAAGGATATGTTAAAACTAAAACTTGAATAAATGAGCTGTTAATCCCATTTATTATGCATATGTGAAAAGTTTTTTCCTCCTCTTGTCAACCAACATATGTCCCAGATTTGATCCCTTGATACACAAGTTGGCATCAAAGAGGTTTTAAAATTTAATTCTTTTTCAAAGAATCTTATGTAAAATAATAGATCTCTTTTTTGAAAATAGAATTTCCATTTGAAACTATTGTAATATTTTATTCTCTCAAAACCTTGAAGGTTTTGGCCTTGGGGATTAAGTAGAAATATTTCATCAAATAATTCACCAAATAAATGTTCCATAAATCAAAATTTTCTTTATCAGAAAAGAGTTTAGTCAAGGAGATACTATCCTATGTGGGCATGCCTTAAAGATCTTTGTAAATTTCTCATGTACTTTTTATCATAAAAGAGTTTTGTCTAGGAGATACTATCCTATACGCATTGCTTACGCGGACACGAAGTAGCTTTTTTTTTCATTTATTAGGTCTAAACACGAGGACCTTCGTTTTTAGACCCGTTGTGTGTATTTGCTCATACAATTTTGAGATCTGATGCGCCGGCTCTGTTTGCCTTGAAATTCCACCGGTCCACACCAAAAGGGCTAGGGACATATACGTGTTGCTTAAACGGACAAGAAGTAGCCTTTTTTTCCATTTATTTGGTCAAAACACCGAGGACCTTCTTTTTTAGACCCGTCGTGTGTATACATTTTGGAGATCTGATGCGCCGGCCCTGTTTGACCCGAAATTCCACCAGTCGGCACCAAACGGGTTGGAGACATATACGCATGCCTCACGCGTACATGAAGTAGCCTCTTTTTCCATTTATTTGGTCTAAACACACAGGAACTTTTATTTTAGACCCGTCGTGTGTATTAGCTCCTACATTTTCGAGATCTGATGCGCCGGCTCTCTTTGCCCTGAAATTCCACCGGTCTGCACTAAACAGGCTGGGGACGTACACGGATTGCTTATGCGGGCACCACGTACCTTATTTTTAAGAACTTATCGGCTCTAGCTCGCCGAACTTCTGGAGGCATGTAATGTCAGAGAAAAGCATCAGCAAACTCTTGCCATACCGGGGGAGGTGCATTAGCTCCCCGTGAAGCCATCCAAATAGTGTACCAATGGACCGAGACATCTCTCAATCTATACGACACTAACTCCACCGATTCGGTGTCCGAAGCATGTATCAATCGTAGCGTCCTCAACATACCATCAATAAAATCCTGAGGGTCCTCCTCCGGCTTTGATCCAAAGAATTCTGGGGGGTTCAGAGTAATGAAGTCACGGGCTCTTGCACTAACAGCCCTATCACCTTGCCCTGCACTTTGTCGCTGAGTCTGAGCAGCAACCAACTGAGTAAGCAAATGTATGGCCTCTTTCACATCTTGGCCTGAAGCATCTGGTGGAGGAGCTGGAGGTGCTGGAGCTGGGACTGAGGCTCCCTCACGCTCCTCTAATATAGGTACTGAACGGGATGACTGAGATTGAGCCGCACTCTGGGACTCACTTTCCTTTACTACCGGTGGCGGTGCTTTTTCGGCCCGCTTTTCTGTCATCGTCTTGCCCTTTTGGGCTGCTGTAGCCTTTCTATTTACAGGCATTTCTGAAATACACAACACACGATTAAGGGACAAGAATCTCTTATATCATAGATCTATCGCACGATTCTTATGAAGAAAGAAGGTCATTTATTCCTAAAATGTCCGCAGCTTCTTGTTTATAAGTGTGGCGCGCAACACACCCATAACCAAGACTCTACTAGACACGGCTCGTAGACACACCCTAGGGCTGAACTGCTCTGATACCACTTTTGTCACGACCCGTCTAGAGGGCCGCGACGAGTGCCCAGTGCTAGCCCACCCGGGCACCCCTTGGTTTACACTTATACTTACTTCTAGGTGAGCCATATAAATTAACATACATTTCTATTCATCATTCATGCTAGTCCCATTGGACGACAATACTTTTATATCATGATTGGCATTTGTACCACGTCAATATACATGAGCCGACAAGGCTATCAAAATAATACACCAAATATAGGCCGACAAGGCCAGACATCTCTAATAATATACACATGTCTACGAGCCTCTAAGGAGAGTATAACATATCATATAGGCGGGACATGACCCCGCTATGCCTATATTTATGTACACAAAAGAATAAGTACCCAAAAGCTATGGCTCCGAATGAAGTGGAGCTCTACTATGTAGTCTCTGAGAATGTGGCTATGGATCAAGTCTGTCTCCCTGTGCACCTGCGGGCATGACGCAGTGTCCACAAACAAAAGGATCTAAGTACGAAGAATGTACTGAGTATGTAAAGCATGATCAATGTTAATATAGAAACATAGTAAGCAACATAAGAAATAACATAAGATGGGAGATAGTAATATCATCGTTACGGACACTTACTTGCCTTTCATAGGGACTTTCCATTTCTAAATGCGTATATGTGTACATACATCCATAACCATATCCGTATCCATATTCCTTTACATTTTGTATCCATAATCGTGTTCGTATACATATCCTTTTTCATAATCGTATTCATGCTTATATCTATATCATATACATAATCATATCATACACATATCGGTTGCATAACATACCCGACCTCGAAGGTTCGGTGTTTCACGTACCTGACCCTAGCTAGACTCGGTGATCATACATACCTGGTCAACCAAGGCTCAGTGTTACACATACCTGGCCCTACCAAGGCTCAGTGTTGACCGTACCCAACTGCAGTGGTGCGCGCGCATCGTCACATACGTATATATATATATATATATATATATATATATATATATATATATATATATATATATATATATATATATATATAGCGTTTCTACCTTCATTAAAGTCATACTATCATTAGAATAGATAGCTAGCATATATATATATATATATATATGTTCATTTGTATATTCTACCCGGCCATATAAGCTCGGGGTTTCATAACAGCCATACATAGGCACACGTACACATTTGCTCATAAGCATCTTTACTATTATTATCATTATCACTATTGTCGTCATTCATCACATCTATCTTTATAGGCATACTCGTCACACGATGAATTTAGTACAATCATAGCGTATCAAGAATCGTGAGCCTTCTAGTTCGGAAGATCAAATCATTTGAAGGATATCATAGTCTCATAGAAGATTTAGACATTGGCCAAAGAAACATACCTTATGAAAGAAGGGTTAGCCTTACATACCTTTTTCGTTCAACTATTCTACACTTGCGCGTTCTCCTCCAATGCTAGCGTTTCTACCTTCATTAAAGTCATACTATCATTAGAATCGATAGCTAGCATATATGACTAAAACTAGAGAAAATCGGACAGCATCTCCTTTATTTATACGGCATTCCTCCATAACGTATATCAACTCCCAAACGTCAATAATACATTCACAATACCATAACATTAGTCATTATTCATCCACATTATCCACATTTCTTAGTTCACCTTCAATCACCCATATCCATGGCTATAAAACACGACTATGTCCATTCACGTACATTGCTCATCTCATGTTCTTAACATCATTTATAACACATTTACATCACAATACATCAAGGCTCATAACTCAATTCAAGTTATTTCTTAAAATGGCACTCTTACATATTCATGACCCATTTTTCCATACCTTTCTACAATCCAAGTATTTCAGCTCTTAAATACCTTAAACAACATATAAATATCATAAATCTTACCTTAGATGTTGTAGGAACAAGCCTTGGTTGAAAATGCTTCGCTTGAGAAAAACCCTAGTTTCACCTTCACTTGGATTTCTTACTTTGGATGAACTTTAATGGGTTCTTTACACTTGATTCACTTAGCTTGATGTAGATGATCACTAGTAATCCTTGAGTTCTTGTGGAATAAATGTAGAGAGATGTTTTAGAGAAAAGGGGGTGAAGTGTGGAAATGAAATAATAAACTTGGTCCCCTTTTTAATAACCCAAAATCTGATCTGAAATGAACAGTCGTCGAAAGTGCACAGTGATCGTAAACCTAGTTTACGGGTCGTATTCCAGTTTACAGTCCGTATTCTGTGGGCGTATTTAAGCATAACAGAACTAGAAAGTCAGGCTGAGACATGGTGATTTACGATCGCAGTTTACGGGCCGTATTTTAATTTACGGTCCGTATTCCAAGTCGTATTTAACTATTTGATCATTTGGCAGAAAGTTGAAATTTTGGAAGCCAAAATACGACATGGCAGTTTACGGGCCATATACCACTTTACGGGGCGTGTTTCATTTTACGTTCAACTGGCCAAAGTGCAAATCTGCAAGTTTCCACATTTTTAGAATCTATAGTTAGTCATCATGGAGTATAACCTATCTCTTATTGCAATCGCCTTTGGAATCTTACTTAGGGTCACCCGTGTCATTTCATACTCATGGAAATATCGTATACTCGTACTCCTCACTAGATCATTCACTTGCGTACCAACGAAAAATTTTCCGAGGTGTAACATGACATCAATAGGCTCACTCCATCCCTATCAATAGGGAGCTCTCGTTCAGTTTACAATCACACCAAAAACACACCAATCTCATAGAACTACATCTGAGTATTTAGAGAGCGGAGTGAGGTATACCATAGACTGTGTAAGAGAATAGTCTGTGAAAAAAAAGTGTGAGGGATATTGTAGTGAGGTGAAAAAACCAAAAGAGTGTTATTTCTTTTGAGTTGGTCTTTGGAGTATTTATACTCGTGACTACACAGTATAAAATTTCTTACTATAGTGATATCAACTGCTCCTCTTGGCTGTGATTTTTCTCTTATTTAGAAGAGTTTCCACATAAAATCTTGGTGTCATTATTGTTGCATTTTTATTCTTGCTGATTTAACCAAAACTTAGTGTTTCGCGTTTATCATTAATACCGTAAATGTTATTTTTACGAATCTGTTTTATTCCCAACACATGGCATGTTCGGGGTTTGAAGCTGGAATGTTCGGGAACCACTTAATGCAGCTTTTCCATAGTTGCCTCTGGATTCACGCAGATGTAGTAATCGAACTTTGTAGTTGCCACGTGTATGTCAACCAATACTTACTACCCCATTTTACCCAACACGTCCAAAACTTTTTCTCAACTTCCCGATTCAAAAGTTACTTGTGAAAATGAAGAAAAAGAAAAGACATAATCAAGAACATAGGACTTGTATACATTATATGGAGAGTATGAAGTGCGAACTAAATATCATATTTTGTATTCGTAAATTATTACAAGAAGGAATAAAGAAAAGTCTAATCCAATGAAGATATGTTTGATAGTCAATATTTTGTACAATAAATACATTAATGTATTTCAAGAAAAGAGCTAAACGTTTTCGTTTTTTTATGCATTGGGAGAATAAAGACATCGTTAACTTGACAAAAAATAATGAAATCTAAATTTGTTAATTATTTTTTTACGAACGGTACAATGGTAACAATAAAGTAGAAAGTGTCCATAATACCCTCAAAATTCATGTGAATTGTTTCGTCTTGGCCTCTCTCACTCCGGTAAAAAAAATCTT
Source organism: Lycium barbarum (assembly GCF_019175385.1). Taxonomy (NCBI): domain Eukaryota; kingdom Viridiplantae; phylum Streptophyta; class Magnoliopsida; order Solanales; family Solanaceae; genus Lycium; species Lycium barbarum. The sequence goes on along the minus strand of NC_083345.1, from coordinate 126,317,360 downwards.
CCAATTTTTATTTCTTTTAGTATCTTCTATATACAGAAAATAGGAAGGAAAAGAGAAAGTAATAAAGAATGAGGTGGGGAGGCATTTGGGGCAGATGTTACGGTGTTTGCAAGTTGTCTGCCAAAAATATTTTCATGCTCTCTCAACCACGGATCACCCTGTGACTACTTTTGTTTTACTTGGACCAAGTCCCCAGACTTATAAGCTTCTTATTCTATCCCCTATCTTCCGATTATTTAGTAACCTTTCAATTGTACCCGTGTACACACCAACTGGCCTTAAAATTAATGCATGCATTCAACTTCTTCTTTTTCCGCTCGTGGCACTATAAAATCTCGCTTCTTTGCAAAATTATGAATGTCATTTCTCCTTCCTCTCCGAATTTACTATTTCTTCTATATTTCCTTTTACTTCCTTTTTCTTTTCTTTTTTTGGGCTGTAGTTCATGTCGTTATATTTCTTATCCTTTCCCTCCGTTTGATGAATATTATGTAGGGTTTCACTTTATTTTATAATTTTAAACATTTTCCTTTTTATTTTCTTCTGTATCTCTCTGCTTAGGGTATCTATATTTATTTTCTGACGATAATGGTGTTTTGTGTTCAAAAAACTCCATATATAGTTATTGTCCTTTATTGATTTATCTGCAGTTTATATACCTGTAGCATTACTTGTTATGATGATTGAACCAAAACAAAAACTTCTTTTAATTTTATGATATTTTTTCATGAACTTGCATCTTTCTTAACCGATAAAGTGTAACAAATTTAACATAGATTATATGTACCATATTTTTATGCTTTAGCAAAAAAGAAAAGACAAGTATTATCAATTTGTTACTCGTGGCCTATAGTGTCTTGTTAGCTCCAGCTCTACCTCTTTCTTCTTTATCGAAAATCATTGATTTTCACTACTTCTTCTATTTTCATTAACTCAACGAAAAGCAAACAATTTGGTTCAAGAAGCAGATATACTAAGAGGTATACTTGTTTGTCTTATAGATATGCTTCAATTTAGTTGCACTCTGTATCTGTGTGGTGCTAATTGGACAAAACATAAATTCCCAAAAGCATTGCGCAATATAGTTTCAACTTCTAAGTTATCTTGAGGGAGTTTCAGTATATTAATAAATTCGACTATTAACTTGAACCTACCGTGAAGCTTATTTTCTCTCTTCCATACCAATTAGTAATAGGATATATGTCGCTTTTATGTATTCGTATTTACCTAATAACCTCAAACTTCTCCTTACATCTTTGGCTTGATATTGCAATTCTAAATAAATATGCACCAGTCTCATGCCACTGTGGCTCTTGCTCTTGATTTTATTTTATAAAACAAACTTTCTAAGAATTGAAGTAACACTAATTTCACTTTACCCGTATGTGTTCCTATTGCTCATTGGTACTTATTGTTTCACACATCGAAAAGAAATTGTTTCGCTCCTTTTATATTAGGAAAAGATCTAGCACTTGTCAATATACAGATAGTATTACAAAATAAGGATAGTTACTATTATTCCTTCTTCTCCTTTTTTGGTGATAAATATTATTGAATCTACTTTCATCCAGAACGAGAAAGAACAGAAAAAGATAAAAAATGTTATCAAATAAAGTTATTTATATTAATTTCTTATTGAGTAAAAAAAATCATCACAAAATCCTCCCTCTAATTCACAGGTTTAGATGGCAAAAGACCATAGTGGATCTCCAAAGTTATACCAGCTCGAATCGAAGAGAAAACGGCTCACTTGGATTCTTGGTGTTAGTGGCCTCTGTATCTTATTTTATGTTCTAGGAGCTTGGCAGAATGCTAGACCCACTCCATCCAGTCAATCTGAAGTCTACACCAGAGTTGGATGTGATGTTGGATCCCCGAACCCCCCCGATATCTCGACATCACGAATATCATCATTGTCAATCCCCATTGATTTTGAGAGCCATCACCAATTAGTGGTCAACAACTCTAAGTCATCAGAAAACTTTGCACCGTGTGATATGTCCTACAGCGAATACACACCATGCCAAGAGCCACAGAGGGGTAGAAAGTTTGACCGTAATATGTTAAAGTACAGAGAAAGGCATTGCCCAAAAAAGGAAGAGCTTCTCCGTTGTCTTATACCTCCTCCACCCAATTACAAGATTCCCTTTAAATGGCCGCAGAGTAGAGATTATGCTTGGTTTGCCAATATTCCACATAAAGAACTTAGTATTGAGAAGGCTGTTCAAAACTGGGTCCAAGTGGAAGGTGATCGTTTAAGATTTCCAGGAGGTGGCACCATGTTTCCACACGGAGCGGATGCTTACATTGATGATATAAGTGAGCTAGTTCCGCTTACTAGTGGAACTATTCGGACAGCAATCGATACAGGCTGTGGTGTAAGATTCCAATTTCTTACTTTGTTGGAACACCTTCTGTTTCGTTTATGTCATACTTTTAAGTACCTACTACAAATAATAGAAACTTTTCCTTTAATGTTATAAAGGTTGCAAGTTGGGGTGCTTATCTGCTGAAGAGAGATATTATAGCCATGTCTTTTGCTCCAAGAGATACACATGAAGCACAAGTTTGGTTTGCACTTGAAAGAGGAGTTCCAGCAATGATTGGTGTTATGGGTTCTCAGAGGCTTCCATATCCAGCGAGGGCTTTTGATATGGCTCATTGTTCTCGGTGCCTAATCCCATGGAACAAGTACGGTAAGCTGTTTTCAGACCCTGTCTCATGAAAATTGATGATTTTGAAGTACCCACCGACCATGGAGAAAATATACCTCATCCTAATCATGACATTTTTCTATTACAGATGGGTTGTACCTAACTGAAGTTGACAGAGTTCTAAGGCCAGGGGGTTACTGGATACTTTCTGGCCCTCCTATCCGTTGGAAGACATATTGGAAAGGTTGGGAAAGAACCCAAAAAGATTTGAAGCAAGAGCAAGATGCCATCGAAGACACTGCAAGGCGACTTTGCTGGAAAAAAGTGATTGAGAAGGGTGACCTAGCTGTGTGGCAAAAGCCGCTCAACCACATTAAGTGCATCAAAAACAGATCACCAAATCATAAGCCATATATCTGCAAGTCAGGCAACCCTGATGCAGCATGGTACTTTCTCAATCTCTAATTATGAAGTGACAGATGCTATATACAATATCTAAACCATTATGAAGAATTCTAGTTTGACCTCTCTGCATTGTTACTGAAACAAGGTACCAAGACATGGAAGCCTGTATAACGCCGCTGCCGGAAGTTACCAACTCGGATGAAGTCGCAGGTGGTGCATTAGAAAAATGGCCGGAGCGAGCATTTGCTACTCCTCCTAGGATCAGTAGTGGTTCAATACCAAGCATTACAACTGAGAAATTTCAAGAGGATAACCAGGTATAAATCATGAACGCAAAAAAAAAGAATCATGGTCGACAAAGATTCATATAGCCGATCAAATGTTGTATAGAATTGAGTCATAGTTATTGTAATCAGGTATGGAATGAGCGGGTGTCATACTACAAACGCCTAATTGGTCTCTTGCCCCAAGGACGATACCGTAATGTGATGGACGCGAATGCTTATTTGGGTGGATTCGCAGCAGCTCTTTCAAAATATCCCGTTTGGGTAATGAACGTGGTTCCTGCCAAGAGTGACCTCGACACTTTGGGTGTGATATATGAACGAGGATTTATTGGTACGTACAATGATTGGTGTGAAGCTTTTTCAACATATCCACGAACATATGATCTCATCCATGCTGGTGGGTTGATCAGCCTATATCAGGACAGGTAAAATGTCCATATACACTACTGACTTGCTGTATTGATATATTTCCCTTCTCCTATATTAATTTGATTTTGTGTATGTTAATTTTTTCCTCAAGATGTGATATCACCTATATTCTCCTTGAGATGGATAGAATCTTGAGGCCTGAAGGTACCGTTATATTCAGAGATGTAGTAGAAGTCTTAGTGAAAATCAAAAGTATAGCAGACGGCATGAGATGGCAAAGTCGTATTGTGGACCATGAGAGCGGACCATTTAACCCAGAGAAGATTCTCATTGCTGTGAAAACTTACTGGACTGGTGAAGCTAAACGAGAATAACACTAGTATTGAAGCTTCTGATTAACATATTATTCTTTCTTGGTACTTCTTCAACTCGAAAAGAAGGATGTCTCTGGTTATTAAGTTTTGTTGTTTAGCAGCACTATTGTTATTGCTTCTAGTTGGAATTTATTAACTTGGAGAATAGAATAGAAGATGCTCATAATCATTGATCTTGCACATTTTTTTTTCTTTTTATAATGTTGTAAGGGTACATCGTTATTACTTGATTATGCATGACATATATTATATGTGATGTTCTAGCATGTAAGATGTGCAAAAAAAAAACACTAGTATCTTCAATATGCACAAATAATCATATAACAGATAATATATGTCACGTAAACCTGTCACCGGGCCGGTTAAACCAATTAAAACCGGTAACCGGATCCAGTTTAACCGAAACCGTAGTGGGACCCGGTGGACTGGTTTACTGGTCGCTGGTCTACCAAGGTTCAATATCGAGTCGATTTTCAAATATTGTGCCCGATTAACCGGTTAACTGGACCCGACCGATTAAAACGGGTTAACCGGTTAAAAAAAAGGTTTTTTTAAAATAAATGGAGGCTGCTTACTGGACCGTTGGCAACAGTTAAAAACGGTCATTTTGGCCCTCCCTTTGTTCCCCAGCCCTCCCCCAGAAAAAAACTTTTTTTTATACATTTTAACCCATCCCCCACCCCTATATAAACCCCTCTCCATTTTATTTTCATCCACACCAATTCAATCTTCTCTTTCTCTCAATTTCTCTTAATTATAGCTACTTTGTAACAATTAGCCACTTTAAATTTCTCTCAATTAAATACTATAAAGTTTTATTCTAGTTTTAATTTTATATTTTGCAATTACAAAAAAAAATATTGGTGGAGTTGGTGATTTTGCAATAATCTAAAGTAGTTCCAAATCTTTGGTGGATTTACAATTCTAGCAGTCTTCACTTTGGTGGAAATTAGTCTGGCAATTTGGTACTTTCGTTCCAACTCTTTCTTTATTTTCTGCTATTTAATTTGCGCAATTTAATTTGTTGCAATTTATTTTCTTGTGATTTATTTGTGTGTGATTTAAATTATTGCTATTTAATAATGTCGAAGAGTGAGACATGGTGGCGGTAGTAGTGGTAGGGATGGGTCTATGGAGGAAACATTAGTGAACGAAACACCTAATTTAGGTATTAATATTGGTGGAAATAATCCACTTTTTCATGATGTAATGAAACACCAACTCGGCACTTTTAATGAAACTGATGATGATGATGAAACAAAAGCTCCCGAAAATCCTATAGGAGATACACGTTCTTCAAGACAAACCGCCAAAATCTCGTAAGCCAAGCTCTAGAGTTTGAAAATTTATGACTAAAGATAAGGAAAGACAATTAGCTATATGGAATATATGTGTAAAAGAATTTACTTTCAAGTAACAAAGTAGTAAGGATGGTGGAACGGGTTCACTAACGAATCATATGAGAACTAGACATAAGGATGGTTGGGGAGAGCGAATGGGTTCAAATGTGGGGGGTATTCAACAAATAATAGACCCACGAACTAAAATGATTGCTTTTGATGCTCTACCATTTTCCTTTTTTCCGGGTTTTGCATTTTGTTATTTATATTCAACGTTGTTATAATAAGTTGTTTGAGGGTATTCCTAGAAGTATTAGCAGATCGGATGTTATTGATTTATATAAAAAATACTGATTTTATTTGCGTTATGTATTTAATTCTTTTAAATTGTAGTGTTTCTCTTACCGCCGATATTGATCTTAGTCTTAACAAGTTAGAATTTTTTGCTATTGCATGTCATTGGGTTGATGATAATTGGGTGACGGAAAAAGGAATTATAACTTATTTATGTGATGAAGGGAAAGGTCATCCTAACGGAAACTTTTTAGCGGATTCAATGTCATATGAAATTTTTTAACATTTATAGAAAAATAATTTGTATTGCTTTAGATAATGTTTCTAATAATACAAGGGTGGTTGGTCTTTTAAAAGGGGAATTAAATCCTCTGCTAGAAAATATTTTTCATGTGAGATGTAGTTGTCACATTTTAAACTTGATTGTTAAAGACGGTCTTAACTATTTTGAAGATACTATTCAAAGGGTTAGAAATGTTGTTGCTTTCTTTTTTGTAATGCTAATTGTCACACCCCAATTCCGCTAGGGTGTGATGGGCACCCGGCCCCATATCCGGAGCCGAGCGAACCCACAGACCTTTGGGGCATACAAAATCTTATTAGGCCTTTAAATCAAATAAAAATGACATACATAACATGTTCTCAAAATATTCTTTCCCGGTGCTTTCCAAATCAAACAGAATCTGTAATTATACAAAATTTAACACATAATACAGAAGGGCGTATCGGCTGATGAAGCCGCTTACACGACTGACATACTATACCCACGACTCTGTCTGCAAAGTCTCTAACATCAATCCAGAAGAAGCACACATACAAACTCTGACTTGGCAGCACTCCAGAAGCAAATGGAGCTTGTCAACTCTGCTGGAACATCCTCTATAATAACTTCGCATCGTCTGGGTGTACCTGCGCGACATGAAACGCAGCCCCCGAAGAAAGGGGGTCAGTACGGAATAGGTACTGAGTATGTAAAGCATGAGATACAATAAACAGAATCATAATCTGAGCAGGGAGTACAGAAAAGTAAGTGCAATAACCGGAATATCAAAATGCTTACTCACAAAACATAGGTAATGCGTGTCAGAACATATGCCATACCCGGCCCCATTATGGGACATGGTGAACAGAACATGATCGCCACCCCGTCACTGGCGCCACAACACAGCATAACTCCAGAGTAGGGAATAGCTCCGTAACATATCATATCATATCAGAATGTGCACATATCAAACATATCAGATGGCCATATCATATCATATCATCATATATCAGAATATGTGTACATGGCACTGCATACTCCACAATCCATGTACATGTATACCTGCCCCCTCACATCGAGGCACGGCGAACAATGCAGTGGAATACGCGTGATAACATATCCTGGCCCGGGCTTAGTGAAGGAAACATTGAGGCATCCACGAATAGAGTAGTGAGAAACTATATGCATCATAAAACATTTACAAAGACTCGATAGGATAGTCCGAACGATCGGTCATTTAGATAAGAAATCAGACGAGGGTCGCAGTACGTACCTTTCGGATATTCCGACAAATTATGTCAAAACAAAACCTTTTGAGATCGGTTGTACATGTCAAATATGTCGTAGGACTCAATGGAATAGTTATAATAATTATCTTTTAGTAGACGGAAAAATAACTAAAGATTTTCTTTACATATCGCTTGAAAACAAATCAATAGCACAATAGGAGGGGATTTGGAAATAGTGGGCCCACCTCGGTCAACTGAGGTGGCACACACACAAATTACGTACATAAAGATTTATGGAGCCACTTATGAAAGTTTTAGTATAATCCGGTTCCATTTGGGCAATTTATAGATGTTTAGGCAATTATCTCAACAATGCACAAAGTACTTAATTCAATTCTATTGAATGAAAATGGGTCAAATTCAAACTCGGATTTATAGAAATAGAGTCGTCCCCGAGGCTCGTATCCAAACCTATCACATCTAAGACATGCCAAGAGAAGGAAAGGTAAAGTTTTACATACCTTATTCGCTCCTTACGCTTCTCCAAATTCAATTCCCGTTTCCTCCAAAATCTACAATTGGTCACAATTACCAAATATTAACTATAAGACTTTAGGACTTGAATCTTAAATTAACACTTTTCTACAGAAATTTGGGCAGCATCTCCCCTATACATACAACATCCCCGAGATTCTAACTCGGCCAAAATATCAACAACCATACCAACAACAATACCAATAGCATCAACAATCGATTTGAAACGCATTCTAACATAAATTGTCTTCTTTTCTAAATGGTGCAACAACTTCTAAACCAACTTGCACTTTCAAATCAATATCACCATTTTCATATTCATGTACTAATTTAAGATCATTCCAATACAATTCGGAAGCATTTCATATCATTCTACAAAATATTTACAAAATATACAAAAATTCCACCAAAACCATAATTCATCCGAAACCTCTAATCTTCGACATAAATATCCATAACACATTTCCATCCTCCAATTTCATTAACAATAATCATAATTTGCACCTTAACAATTTCATTTTCATAATTACATAAATCCACCATAAAATCACAAAACTTCCCATAACAACTTAACAACCAACCTTTCATGCTAATATGGACTTACATCCCTCCAAATCCACCAACTAACATAATAATTCACATGTAGAACTTCACTTCCATAATTACATAAAAACTACATTAAAATCACATAATTTCCTATAATCATTTTCAACAATTTTCCATACCAACTTGAACCATTTCCTTCCATTTCCATTACAAGGCTTCAACAACACAATTAACATAACAAATAAAATTGGTTCATCCTTCTACACACATACATATATATATATATATATATATATATATATATATATATATATATATATATATATATATATATATATATATTCATCATGCAACTTCCATATTTTCATGAATTCATCTCCTTTCTACACTCCATAACACCTATATATATTTCTTTCAAGACAAAAGGAGTGAAATCTTACCTTTTTCTTCTTATCTTCTTCACTTGTCCAAAGTGTTAAATCGACGAAACAAGCGGTCTATTTCCCGAAATAACTACACCACGTTGTAGAGGAACCTTGAATTAGTAGGAATACCACAAGAAAATAATTTTTTGGAACAAGATTTTAAGGGGCTAAAATTCCATGGTCATGGCCGAAAGTTGGGGTGGTCTTTTCCTTCTTCAAGTTTCTTGATTTTTCTACAAGTTAAAGATTGTTATAAACAGCTTGTAGATATTGTCCGCTTTGGAGCCTCAGCCCCTCACGGCTTAAAAACGCGTCTACAAGTAAAGGCTTCAGGCCCTGCTTATAAGCACGCACACAATCCCGTGTGCGAGCGATGTGGGAACTTCAAGTTCACAACACACCCTCCCATCGCGAGCATCGTGCTGATAACGTGTTATAAACAGCTTGTAGATATTGTCCGCTTTGGAGCCTCAGCCCCTCACGGCTTTAAAACGGGTCTACAAGTAAAGGCTTCAGGCCCTGCTTATAAGCACGCACATAATCCCGTGTGCGAGCGATGTGGGAACTTCAAGTTCACAACAAAGATGACTTAGTCATCTTTTAATACTACAAATTAGACCCCCACATGGGCTTGGGTCCTTTTTATGGACCATGGTCGGATGGCCCCTATTGGGCCTCTTCTTCTCCTTTTTTTTTTGTCATGGGCCTAACCCGGTTGGCCTCGAGTTGGGTCTAGCCCACTGACCTTTCGACCTTAAAACGTCCATATCTCCTTGTACCGACGTCACCTAGGAACCCACGACCTATGGTTGGAAAGCTACTTCAATTGTCTACAACTTCTATTTCTTGGTATTTTTTCAGATTCCAAACTTATAATACCTTTTTTGCCCCTCAAAGTCAGGTCACCCGAAAACGTTTTCTTAAAAATATTCATTTGGAGGGCTTCCACTTTGATTTGGCCCAAGGGTCCTTCGTGAGTTGTGTTTAACTTTACATATGTGATTCATATAATTTGTCACATGTTCCAAAAAAAATCTTGACGTGTGGGCCCCACCTCAACTTACAAATAATTTGACGTTCAAAAATACGGGATATAACACTAATAAGGAAAAAATGAGAGATTTTAACAATTCTTGTTTGCAAAATAACCTTGGACCTATGAAAATTCAAGTAGAAGTTGACACTAGGTGGAACTACACTTACTTTATGTTATAACAAGCATATGATTATAGGATTCCCATACAACAAGTTCACAGCTCTCACAATACGGAAAGTGATGAGTGGATAAATAATAATGATTGGGTAGATGCTACGGAATGTATTGAACTTTACAAAAATTTTATAATGCAACTCTTGCTTTTTCTAGACAATTCTATCCCACGGCAACGGAAATTTTAGCCTACTTAGCGGAAATAGCTAGAGTTTTATATGAATATAAAGATAAATCCGATTATCAAGCGGCTATTTTTCTATGACAACATAATTTAAGAAGTATTTTTTTCCCATCCCAACTTTATTTATATTGGGTTCTTTTTTAAATCTTTGTTTTAAAATGTCTTATACTATAGGATTGGTTAGACAAATTTATGAATTTTTAGAAATTTCCAAGGGAGTTAAACCATCTTTAGTTGACGTCGAGGTCGCAGTTGATGCCGAATTTAAAAAAAAATTACTCATTATTCTACTTTGGAAGAAAGTGCTACACCCGTTGCTCCACGCCCTAGTACTTCTCAAAGTAGCAAAAAGGGCTTGTTGGGTTTGTCGAATTTAAAAGTATTACATTCATATCCAACTCCTTCTCATAATGCAAACTTTGATGAACTTCACCTTTATTTGATACAACCAAATGTGGATATCTCCCAACTAAATAATTTGGACGTCTTAGCATGGTGAAAGAAATAGCGAGTCATCCGATACTTTCAAGAATGGCTCGAGATATCCTTACGGTTCAAATATCAACAGTGGCTTCAAAAAGTGCATTTAGCCAAGGAAGCCAACAAATTGGAGACCATAGACACTCATTATCCGGATTTAGCTTGCAAGTACTAGTTTGCATTTGCGATTGGATTAGATCGGAGAGACACGACCAAAACTAAGGAGCTGTGGAAGGCGAAGAGGAGGGGATTGAAGATTTGATAGCAAGTGGAGGAAACGAAATGGAAGACTTTGAAGATATCTTAATGACCGAATTTGATATTGCAGAGATTAGCGAAATGATTCAAACTTTTTTATTTTATTCTTGTACTACCTTTTTGCAACTCATGTATTATTTGCAAGTTAAAAAAATTACAACTTGCAAATAAATGTTATCTATTAATGAATAAAATATATGGCTCATTGAGCTCTCTTCTATTTACTTGTGCTCATATTCTTACTTATATTAGTTAGGAATATACCTAAAATATAATAAAAATATACTTATAATATACATCTACGTAAATTAAAAAATAGAAAGTTATATACTTGGAAAAATAACTTAAGTTATAATACACATAACTTAAACATATAGCTTAAGTTATATACTTGGAAAAATAGTTGAACTTATAATACATACATACATATACATATATATATATATATATATATATATATTATAAGTAGCTAAGCATATAAGTTAAGTTTTTTTTTGTAAGTTTATAAATTTCTATTTTATAACTTAAGTATATTTATATTATAAGTATATGCTATATTTTAGGTATATCTAAGTATAAATATACTTAAGTTATAAATAGAAAGTTATAAATAGAAAGTTATAAACTTAGAAAAAACCTTACTTAACTTATACGCTAGCTACTTATAATATACACATACTTAGAGTTATAAAATAGAAATTTATAAACTTAGAAAAAAAAAACTTAAGTTATAAACTTAGAAACAACATAAACATGGGGTGTATCTATCTATCTATATATATATATATATATATATATATATATATATATATATATATATATATATATATATATATATATATATATATATATATATATATATAATCTCTTATAAATAATATACACATATACTTGCCCTTGAGTTATAAAATAGAAAGTTATAACCTTAGAAAGAAAAAAACCAATCTAGAATGTTATAAAATTCATAAGTTTTTAGTTAGTAAATATATAAACTTAATTTATGATACATATATATATATATATATATATATGTTGTTAGTTAGTAAATATATAAACTTTAGTTATAAACTTATATAACATATATAAATGCCTATAACATACTAAGAAATACTATAATATGTATATACTTAAGAAAAAAAAAAAAACTGGATACCCGGTTTTAGGGGTTGTACTCGCCGGGTACGGTTTTCAATTTTCAACCCGGTTAACCGGTAACTACCACTGTTGCCAGTTTTTTAATTGATAACCGGCCGGTTGAGACTGGTTGATAGGTTTAATGTCACGTATAGTCAAGTAATATCACTATATTTCAAATATCAACCAAATATCTGAGTATATGCTCGTCGACGCACATATACAATGCTATCATATACTTACTATATCTAAAAGAATTCTAATTTGAAAGAGGTTAAAGTCTTAACTTACCTCGGTCCAGGCAAACCTTTAGTCAAACACTGTCTTTTCTCGTTCGGAATCCACCAAACAACTCCAACCTATTTAAAAAATTACTTAACAGTGTAAAAAAAAAATCCTATAGGGCTCAATTCCATAACTTTAAGACTCGGCCAAGGTAAAAGTCAACCTCGGCTCACATAGTCAAAGACCCAAAATAAATTTCAAATTCGGACTACTTATAACACGAATCCAAATCAACGCTATTATATTTATAATTTTGAGTTCATTTAGAAGCTCAAAATCTAAATTTAGTATTTCCAATGCTTAAGTCTTCAAATCGTCAATTTCTACCATCAGAATTCATGTTTAATCAATGATTAATCTTACCCAAATATTTTATATATATTCAATGGATGGATTCCGAGTACAATATCTCCCAAAGTTGAGTTTCCAAGCCCCGCGAGTTCCCATTTATATGTTGACAGGTCCTTCACTGTAATATGGGTCCTTTTTATCGCTATCGTGGTTCACTGATTTTTATGAAGCGCAATCACACTCGAGGCATCGCATTTGCGTACGCCATCCAGGTGGTCAAGTATAGCGATCACGCTACACCTCTGCAAAAGCGTTGAAGGCTCGCAATTGCAACATTACGGCATGATCGTGCTATGCACCAGATGGGAAAAACTTACACGTCTCAAATATGAGTCCGGAGCCTAAAGGGTATAAAAATATACGATATAAACCAAAAGGAGATATCCAAAAATTTACATACCAAAACGGGTATAACGTGGGCTGATCCACGTTATACCCCAAAAAACTTTTTCGGCTGTTAGAAGCAGTCAACGAAAAATTAAAAAATAAATAAATTATATAACGTGGATCAGTCCACGTTTTACAAATATATTTTGTAAAACGTGGACTGATCCATGTTATACAAAATATATTGTATAACGTGGATCAGTCCACGTTATACAATTTATATTTTTTTCCCAACATTTTACAAAATAGGAGTCCGGAACCAAAATACCCGAAGTGTTTTTTCCATACTTTGACCAACGATTAGTCGTGTGTCAAGACTCCGAAACGTCAATATTTTATCTAGAACCTGATATTTCTTTCTGCGTACAATAATGTAGGTCCAATACATCAAGGATACGTAGGCGTTCGGATAGTCATTTTAGGGGTTGAAAAGATGCCCGAAGTAAGTTTTGTTTGAAAAAACTTAGTGTTTTTTCCATACTTTGACCAACGATTAGTCGTGTGCCAAGACTCGGAAACGTCAATATTTTATATAGAACCTGATATTTTTTTCTGCGTACAATAATGTAGGCTCAATACATCAGGGATACGTAGACGTTCGGATTGTGATTTTAGGGGTTGAAAAGGTGCCCGAAGTAAGTTTTGTTTGAAAACTAGTTGTAAAGTGGTCAAACTTTAGATGGTCATAACTTTGCGCTCGGACGTCCATTTTACGCGGGTTTTTTTTTAACTTGCGTATTTTTTCGAGATCTATGCGAACAAACCGCCATAGGCCGAGCCGATATTTAAAAAAACACCTTTTATCCCATTCAATTTCAATTTTTCCCCAAATTGGCGTGAAATTTTCAGTTTTATTTACCTATTAGATGATGATACGCAATAGATTTCAACGAAAAAATCCCGAGGTAATGTAGCTGTGAATGTCAATTTCACTTCTGCGGTTTCAATTTTTGAAAATAAAGCTGACTAATTTTCTCGACATATAAAGTTGACTAAAATAACCTTACAGTCAAACACTAAGTTTTTTCAAACAAAACTTACTTCGGGTTCAGGAGCGCGGACTACAACTAGATGGAGGAATGAAATGGATATAGCTCCTACTCGCATGGCTAGAAAGTGTAGTACGTGCAAGCAAACAGGTCATAAAAAGAATCGTTGCCCCGACAGAAATCAGTAGTTGTTGTTGCTTGTTGGTTTTTATGTTTTTTCTTAAGTTGTACGATCATTGTTTCCTTATGTAATCTTCCAAGAATATATAACATGTCTTGTGTCGTTTAATAGTTAGTATGTAATTTAACATTTACTACTCAGTTAATGTGTGACGTTTATTTAACTTATATTTTATTTTTTATTTATGTTCGCATATATAACACATATTTAATTATTGCATGTGTTAAAATATTTATTTGAGTTCTGAAATTAACTATATGCTTTAAAAATTTAAAAAATCAATAAAATATTTTTTATTAAAAACACAGTCGAATATGATTTAAATAAAGGCAACGTCTTATAAAGTATTTGTAAAACGCTGCCGGAAAAAAATATAAATTGTATAACGTGGACTGATCCACGTTATACAATATATTTTGTATAACGCGGATCAGTTCACGTTTTACAAAATATATTTGTAAAACGTGAACTGATCTGCGTTATACAAAATATATTGTAAAACGTGGATCAGTACACGTTATACAATTTATTTATTTTTTAATTTTTCGTTGACTGCTTCTGACAGCCGAAAAAGTTTTTTGGGTATAACGTGGATCAGCCCACGTTATACCCGTTTTGATATGTAAATCTTTAGATATCCCTTTTGGTTTATACCGTGTATTTTTATACCCTTTAGGCTCCGAACTCTCTCAAATATGGTCCAATAGCTTTGAAACCCACTCAAGCCCTTCGAGTCCAACCCAAATCATTCCATTAAGTTTCAAATGGAATTACTGACATGTACAAAGGTTCAAAAACATAATTTAAGCTACATATAGTCGAAATAAAGGGTTGGATTTCTTAAAATTCACGAATTCAAGTTTTCCGAAGAATGACATCGTATCTTAAATTAAACGTCAGTTTTGCATAAATATGATTATTTCAGTATTTGCCTAATGAGAAACCGTCAAAGCTTTTTGCTGAACAACTAACCTTAACTAATCAAACTCAGCCAAAATTCATTAATTTTATAATATGAAGGTACCTGGGAAAGAATTATATCGTCTTTTTAATCTTGAATAAAAAAGTTTATTGAATAAATAAGATATAACTTTACAAAGTAAGTAGCATATCACATTATATGTTTAATATACCCAAATCAAGCTAATTACTCGCACAAACTACAGTATCTTATCTACACTCTCCTTCAAAGAGCTACATGGCAAGAAATATATATGTTGCATAAAGGCTAATATTTGCTCGATATTTGCATAAATACTCATGCCTTACAGTTCCACGGTGTAACACCTAATTTCCCATCCACGAGAAACACTTCCTCAATCAGTTTTGAGAAAGAATAACTTACTCAACACTTACCCGAAGTACTTGATCGAGATAATTTGGGAAATGAAGGGATGGCCAATAACTTTTGTTGGAGGTTGCTGTGCTGCCAATATCTTCCTCATCCACTATTGATGTGAAATGGGTTTGGGAATTTAAATAAATTGAAGATGAATTCCTCAATTCCACATGTACATCAAGCTCAATTATGAAAAGCAATAAAAGGGTATGAAAACTAAGATAACTTTTGGAGTAAACACACACCTAAATAAATGCAAGCAATTATCTTAAATCTAGGATAAGAAGTAAGAAATAATTAATCTAGAATTGAGACTTAATCAATTAACTATAAAGAAATGAAAAAAAATCTAGGAACTAATTAGTCAACATTCAAATATATACAAGATACAATCCAAAGGGAGAAGCGATAGGAACTCATACATGAATTACTTGTAATTCAAGAGGAAGTGTGAGATAAATTCCCAACTCTCAAAAGAGTAAACGAAGCTCATCATCCAAAATAACCTTTCCCATAAAAGAAAGGCCTAATAGACTATTTATGTTAGGGTTCATTATTCTAAGCAAAATATTAAGATACTTTCGTAATTTAAGACCAAAGATATGGGTCTCCTTCTCTTTTTGTATTTCTAATCTTGGACCTTGTTTTTCACTCTTTAAATATCCACATAAGCAAATTAAGAATTTGAAATTTAGAAAGAAGCCTTTAATTTTACGATGGCCACCTCGTAATCTATCAACACCCACATATAATTAGTATAAATATAGTTATAGATGTAAATATAAATATAGATACATATTAGTTCTACTTTGGAGCAAAATTGTCATCACAGGCGGGACAGAATGTTGCCCACGTGTTAAAAGTTAAGCAGAATCGAATCCCCCTTAATTGCATTGAAGATAGCTTTTCTTTTTCTTTTGAATTAGCTGTAAGACTTTACGTGTGTTTGAATATTCTGGATTGAGAAAAGGGACGTTGGAGAGGTACAATACAAAATACAACGATGTAACCGTTGATTGGCCATTCGCGAGTATACCATTAATAATGGATGAAACAAATTGGAAAAGTAAGAGTATCAATTTCAGGGCGTCGGCCTTTCATTATTGTCAACACATTGAACAATAGCTCCCACTAGGTTTTGTCCCGTATGATGATTGATGATTGAAATGAAAACTGATAATGTTTCTATCTGCTGCCCAAACCACATTTTGCGGCAAATGAGATAAAATGAATTAAGAGCAGAATGCAAAACAAAACCTTTTAAGCTTTTAACTAGTCGCCAGTTTTTCCTTTCAACTAAATTTCACAGCATGTTACGTTCTTCTTTCAAATTTTAAACTTCGACAATCTCCACCTTCCCTAAAATATTTTGGTTAACATTAATTACAAAATAGCAGTAGTACGTAACTAAGTACTCCCTCCATCTCAAATAATTTTTCGTTTTTTTATTTTACACGCCCTTAAGAAATATTAATTATGAGGGGTATTTGACTACTTTTACCCTTATTTATATCTAAATTATAATTTCTCCACTAAATGTTTACCATATTTATGTATCATCTCTATTCATGACAAAATTCTATTAGGAGTAAAAAAAAATTAACTAATTTTACCTTAAATTTTTAAAATAATAAATAATTTAAGACAATTATTATTAAAAATCATGACAAATAATTTAAAAATGAGGGAGTAGTTGCTTTTTCTTTTACTTTGTTGCTTTCCTCTATTATTTTCCTTTTAATTACAGCCACTAGTTTCCACTAGATGGTCAACCACCCACTCACAAGTCACATCTCTCCTTAGGCCCTTGTGCGACCATTCTTCCTCTATTTTCCTTCCATAATCTTCCTTTTAATCATTTCCCTCCCTTTTGCTTCATCCCCTCATCAAACAACAATAAACTTATTTAACTCACTCAATTCATTTAACTCAACCTAAACCCATTTTACCCAATCAATCAATATCTTAACTCATCAAATAACTACGTAACTTTTAATGAGTTTTCATATTTCAATGTTTTTATATCTGATATTATTTACTGTAGTTAATGGCTCATCATACCAAACTTAATCAGAAGGAAAATATTTTCTCTCCAAATTAAGTAGGATGACAGTATTTTCTCTCCATATTCGCTGAAGTTAATGGCTCCAATATTTTAGTTATTGAAGCTTATTCTTTTGACTGATATGGAGGTTGAATTGATGATGCCTCAGAATTCTTTTTGAGCACATTATATGCTGAGGCGGATCTAGGGCCCAGTGAGGGTGTTCACTCGAACACTCTCAGCAAAAAATTATACTGTATATATAAGGTATTTTTATATTTTTTTTTATGTATTTATATAGAGTTTGAACACCCTTGAACACAAGAGTAGGGATTGGTTTAGTGGTTTTCAAAATTCACCTTGAGGTTCTAAGTTCAAACCTTAGGCACTATATTTTTATTTTTCGAACTCACTCAGTGAAAATCATATATCCACCACTGAATATATGACCTCTTGCAATGTGGATTTGTTGCCCTCCTTCTTGCAAATTGAAGCCATTAACTTCAGTCACTATGGGGAGAAAATATTGTCCTTCTAATTAAATTTGGAGAGAAAATATTGTTCTCCTAATTAAATTTGGTATGATGAGCCATTAACTTCAGTGAATAAAATTGGATATAAAAATGATAAAATATGCACGACTGAGTATTCTCTCCTTATGAAATATGAAGAGTGAGTAAAGTTAAACAGTTGTTTGATGGGTTAAATAGATTAAGATATGGTTGGTTGGGTAAAGTGAGTTTGAATTGAATTAAATGGATTGAATGAGTTAAATAAATTTATTTTTTTATTAATAAAATAAAATTTTATGAGACATGACATGTCAACCGGAAAGAAGGGGGGTTCTGTGTGTTTAGAACATTCTAAGAAAAATAGTAATAATTGGGTGAAAACAAAAATAATATTATGAGGCAATTCTCAATACATGAATGACCTTTTAAAAAATTTACACCATAAATATTCATAAGTTTACGTTTCCTTTACCTAAACTTGAGGGAGGGGCAGACCCACCTTATAGGAAGGGGGTTAAGTTAAATTCACATCATTAGAAAAAATTAAATATTTTTACTTGTAAATGTCATCATAAAATCAGAAAAATTAATAGTAATAGAGGACTGAACCCACTTTAGACAAGCAAACATTCTGGCACAGCGAATAAGAGGGTTCAAAGTTCCTAAGCGCACAAGATCAAACTTCTACGTAGCGAAATAAGTTTTTTCTTATAAGTATGCCCTTTTGGCTTTTGCTAAACGAGTATTCATAACGCTATTTTCCTTAAGGTAAAGGGTAAAAAATGCACTCAAACTATGTGAAACTAGACGAAAATGCCTTCCATTAATAGTTTGGTTAAAAAGTACCCTTAAACTATGCGAAATTGAACAAAATTGCCCATATTGTTATTTAATAGGGTCAAATCTGCCCTTTCCCTAATAAATATATTGTTTCTTTTCTTTTTAAACACATTTTTTTTATAAAAATATTATTTTTAAAGAAACCTTTTCTTGTTTATTTTCTTTTAAAATTCCTTTAACTAATATAAAAGCTGGAAGTAATTTTTTTTTCTTCCTAATCTCGTTTTATCAATTAAAATAAAACTACCACCTGTACTTTTTTACTGATAATATGTAGCGTATCTATAAGATCATAATAACCCCATCATTAATTTTCATTTTGATAACGATAAAATTCTATTTCCTAATAATATAGGAAATACTTTTATATTTTAATCTTTTCCGAATTGATTGTTGTATCTTAACTTTAAAACCAAGAATTAAAAAATAAAAGTATTTCCTAATAAAATTACATGATTTGCTTGTAATTTCTTTTTCAATTTTTTCTCAACTTTGTTTTAGAAAAAAAATGCATATAATGAATTCATTTGGAGGTCACACCATGAATCAAAAAAGAGCAGTGAGTCCTTTTCTCGTAAAAAAAAAAAGAGAATGTGGTTAACAAGTTCTATTATCGGTATCATTTATACAATTGATTACCGTAATTTTTAACAAAACCAGTTTATATAAATTTATGGGTCTGTCACAGGCGTTTCACCCGCGAATCACTAACTCTAGCGGGACAACAGTCGTCGTGGCTTGTTACGTGATTGCTCGCCGATTGAAGTAAGGGAGAAGACAGAGAGAGGGGTTCACCCACCAGTCGCCAACTCGCCGATTGCGTCGCTGCTTGTCGGCAAATCCAACTTTAATGTGAGGGAGAAGAGAGAGGGAGAGATGGAAATTGGAATACACAATATAGCTACGAGGGGATAACAAATTATAGCTACTGATTGTAATATATTTTAAATGTAGTTATTATATTTAAATGTCTCATATATGTTAGTTACACCGTGTAAAAATTTTAATATGGACGAAGCCCCAAAAAAATTATTACGAGAGAATGTTATTAAAATTACTTGAAGGAAAAACTATTTATTTTGTAAAAGTCCATGTGCCTCGATCGAGGAACTGCACATGGCAGAACGTATTGTTCTTTTCTTAATACTCGCTCCGTTTACTTTTACTTTTTCATTTTAGATTTTTCACGTTATTTAAGAAATAATAAATGAAATGCATAATTTATCACTGTATTCATATTAATTAGTGTATATTTTAAATGGATTTGAAAAATGATTTAAAGTGAGTAATTAATACTATGGGTAAAACAGAAAAAAAATTATCTTATCTTGAAATGCTAAAAGTGATAAATAAAAGGAAAAATCTATTTTTAAAATACTGGTAAATAAAAGTGAACGGAGGGAGTATTAGTGGAAACTCCTTAAATAGTAAATATCGGGGAAAGCGCGGCATTCAAGTGTTTTTCGTTTTTTTGTCAAACTTAACTCCACCGTTTGGGTGGGGGTTATTCAAGATTTAGAGCCTGTTTGGATGGGTTTATGCCTATAAGCTGTTTGCAGTTTATAAGTTAAAAAAAATAAGTTGGGGTAGTCTAATTTTTTTTTTTTTGGCTTATAAGTTGTTTTAGATAAGCTAAGTCAAATGGACCCAATTATTTTTTTGAGCTTATTTTAAGCACAAAATGACTTTAAGCTGGTCAGCCAAACACTCAAAAAAGCTGAAAATAACTTATAAGCAACTTATAAGCCAATCCAAACGGGCTCTTAATAAATTATGGTATTACACCTTTAGTATTGTGCAGTAAATGTGCAGCAGATCTCCTTCGTTTGGAACTTATAATTGGCGGCCAAGTATTCTCTGTCAACAGGCCATTAGAGTTAGTGGGAGAATGATGTAAAGTAGTAATGGCCTAACATTAAAGGATACTTAATTAGTGGAGTGTGTAGCTTAACCCCTTGTGATTGACAAGGTATCACTGTTAACGAACTCATACTATTGGTTAGAAAAATAGGTTTCAGAAGTGAGAAGAAATAATCCGATTTTGAAAGAGTAATTTATGTCTTTAAGAAATTTAAGCCTTTCACTTCGTTGCTGTAGGGATGTTGGCAGAATTCCTCTAGGATTTACAAAGCCAACAAAATTCTAATACTAGCAATTAATTCAAATTTCTCACAAGAATAACATGTTGTGACTTGCAGTGAAAATGAAAAAGAGAGAAAAATCTAATTCATATTCATTTGAGATAATCAGGTACTTATAATACCTAAGTGTCTGTTCAAACCAACGGATGCATCTTTTAGGAATTGACACTTTTTAAGAATAGGTACTTTTTAATCACACAGTCATGAAAATATATTCACCAAAACCTCTTCTCAATACTCCTCATCAATCACTAACTAATACTAACAATTTCCCACTTCGCGATTGATTTCGATATCCATACCTTATAAAAAAAAAAAAAAATTGATATCCATGCCACACATTTATCCTGCCATAGTACAGTACACTAGTGTGCCTCAAATCCAAGTAATAACAAGTTATGCTCAGTGTGCCGCAAGTAACAACAATCCAACTGATCCACAATCTTAAATATAAACGATTCAAATCTTTCTCCAAATTAATAGTTAGATTAATTCTATTGAACTATAATACCTTAATGACAAAGACAGAAAAGCTTTATACACTAAATCATATCACCTTTACAACTTGCTCACTGTGATTTTTAGCACCCGATTATCGCCGTGTGCTACCTCTTGAATTCATAAACACTTTACCAAGTTTGTCTCCCAACTTTGACCGAAGCAACACTAATTCTAGTGTTTATATAGGTGAAGTTTTAGAGCAAGTCCTTATCTTGGACTTACCAAGTCCTTACCTTAGACTTAGTTCTTAATCCAAACTATCGTTTCTTCATTAAGAGTGCTTTTGTACTCACCCTCCTTTTTCTAAGTATTAAATTTCAATACTTGTTAACAGTCACACAGAACAACTTGTTGTTACCTTTTAAGCTTTAGTATTGTTGTAGAGAAATAGTAGAGGCAAGGTTCCCATTACCTATGACAATTTAATTTGTCTTAGATCCCCAACACTCATAGTGCTATAATCATACTTCTAGAGAGCATTTTAAACGTCAACGGGGCGGCATAGTCGTTTAAACATGACATTAACAACTTGTGATAATTCCACCAACATTCAGTTGTCTTATACATGATTCAAGCAATATGTCTAGATTTCTATTTTTACTAATGCCTTAGACACAGTTACTTCACCATAATAGTGCAAAAAGAACAATTGGCTTCCGTTGTTACCACAACTTTATAATAACTTTTCCAGCCACTTTGTCTCTCTTTTTGCATCTATAAATTCAAATTTCATACAGAAATGAGTAACTCACGTCTGTTTCTTAGAAGCTCATGAAACTGCTTCTCCATCTAAAATAGGATCCAGTCAGAGGCTAACCTATTATCATTTACACTAGTTATCCAACTAACACCATAATATCCTTCAATTTTGAAGACATATATTTAAAATAATGCAAAGATTTTGTCCTTTTAAGATAACTAAGTATCCTTACGATACTTCTCAAACGTTCACTTCTAGGATTATGAGCATATTTCAATATTTACAAATAGCAAAGACAAAATCTAGTGCAATTAAATTACCACTGCACTAGCATAGTCTTATTGACTAATAAATCTTTCCGAGTTATCAATCAATTTATAAAACCATCAAATTGAGTACAAATTTTCTAATACTCAAATGATTAAACACCTTGGAAAGAACCTTTCAATGTAGTAATATTCACATAAAATGAAACCCTCACTACATTTTTAATTGCACTAGGATTTGCCTTTGTTGTATCGAAATATGCTCATAATCCTAGAAGTGAACATTTGAGAAGTTTCATAAGGATACTTGATTATCTTAAAAGGACAAAATCTTTGCATTATTCTAAAATATATATCTTCAATTTTGAAGGATATTGTTACGCTAGTTGGATAATTAGTGTAAATGATAATAGGTTGGCATCTAATTGGATCCTATTTTGGATGGAGAAGTAGTTTCATGAGAAATTTTATATTTCGTAGTTTCAAATTGTTATATTAGTTAGTGTTGATAGGTTAGCTCAGAGAGAAGAAAGTCGTTCTTTTCAGGAGAAAAAAAGTCACTCTTTTTACATATTAGAGTTTTTTTTTTTTCTGAAAAAAGTCGCTCCAAAAGATGTGTCTGTTACGAAAAGCTTCTTCGAACAGATGTGTCTGTTGCGAACAGACTCTTAAGGTATTATAAATACCTAGTATTGCTTCAAAAAAGTACGTTCAATTACAGACTTTCTATTCTTCTCTCTATTGCTTTCACTACAAGTCACAACATTCTGTTCTTGTGGGAAATTCAAATTAATTGTTGGTATTCGAATTTCGGAGGCTTTGTAAAATCCTAGAGGAATTCTGCCACCATCCCTGCAGCAACGAAGTGGGAGGCTTAAATTCCTTAAGGATAGAGATTACTCTACCAGAGCCGGATTATTTCTTCTCCAGTTCTAAAACCTGTTTTTCTAACACAAATAAAATACTCTAGGAATCACTTCACACTCAAAAGAAATAAAACTTTCTTGAGTTACACTACACACCTTATTATAATGAGAAATTTTACACTTTCTTTTCTTTGTATAATTAGAATTTGTCTTTTGGTTCTATCTTGGTCAGCACATTTGCAGAATTCTCGCATGTAGAAATTTTCAGGACTCGTAGAGATTCACTCTCCATCTTTCTTGAATTTAGTGATATCTTTGTAAAACTATCTGGTAGGTCTCTGGATTGTCTTATTCATTCCTTAGGCCATCATCTCTACACTTACCTCCACCTCATTATTTATGTTACTATCAATTAGGGTTTGTTTGGAAAGCCACCTGGTAATTGGAATTGGTGTAATTACTAGGGTAGTAATTACACAGCCTAGTAATTATACAATAGTGTAATTGTGTAATTACAACAATCTGTTTATTTGTCATAACGTAATTACAGTGTAATTACAAGCGTGATGTTTGGTTGCACAAGTGTAATTACACAGTTAGTTTAATTTTAAAATAAAATTTAATTATAAAAAATTTAAAATCAATATTTAAAAAATATTGCCTTTATAATTTTAAATTAGTTATTTAATAACACATTGTTTCTTGAAAATATATTAATTAATAATCATATATTTGTAACTAATATTGTAACAAATCATTGGCTATATATTTTTCAAATTAATATTTATTTTTAATTAATTATAAAACTTAAAAGAAGACTTTTTTTGTGAGAACGTCATGGATTGGATGTTTAACAAAAAAATAATATTAATAAATATAATTTCATAACATTATTCAAATGTTTGACACAAAAAATCCATCAAATGTAAGTGAAAAATAAACAACATGCAATGTAATAGCAAATAACTTAAAATTGAAAATATAACCTAAATTCAAAATCCAAAATAAAAAGTCCAACATAATACTCTTATGTCAAATTTCAACATTAGATAAGTAAGTTCCAACGTAACTTAAGTAAATAATTCAAAAGAAAGGGAAAATATAAGTTTATAACCTCATTCACAATAAAATTCTACTTTAATAACCTCACTCGTTATATGTCAAGTTTGTTAATGACTCATTCTTTCTAATATTAAGAGGTGTAGTTTCAAATATTAGAATAATAACACAGTTATGCTAAATGAATAAAATAAAAAAATAAAAAAATACGAGCAATTACATGAAACCATGAGAAGTAAAGGCTGGAAATGAGAAGAAAGAAAATGAAAAACAAATAATATAAAAAGAAAAATACATTTTAAAAAATAAAAATAATTAAAAAGTAAAAATAAAAAATAAATTAAAATAATAGAAATAAAAAATATTAAAAATCAAAAAAATTAAAATAATAGAAATAAAAAGAAATTAAAAATAAAAAGAAAT
Organism: Lycium barbarum; assembly: GCF_019175385.1. Lineage (NCBI taxonomy): Eukaryota > Viridiplantae > Streptophyta > Magnoliopsida > Solanales > Solanaceae > Lycium > Lycium barbarum. The sequence continues at coordinate 126,292,491 of NC_083345.1, read as the reverse complement.
TAAAGTAAAAGAATAAACAAACTAAAAAGTAACCCTGTAATTACAGAGTGTAATTACACCCAATTCTCAGCCACCCCTTGAGAATTGGAGAGTGTAATTACACCCTGTCAATTACACCAATTCCCACCTAACTGTGTAATTACTTGGTCAAACAAACAGGCCAAACTGTGTAATTACACCCAATTCCAATTACTTGGGTGGCTTTCCAAACAGGCCCTTATAGGTTGATTGTTAATTAAACAATTCCCGATTATTTTTAAAGTTATTAGGAGAAAAACTTATTTATTTAATACTTGGTTAATTATTGGGATTGATTAAATAACTCCAGTACGTTTCTGATCTTTCCCCAATATCCTACGTAATCTAACAACTTGAGCCATGTTCGAAATTTGTACAATTTGAAGATACATTAACTACTCCAGTATAGATGACATGAGATGATCTCCACTACCGAATTTCTTTTTGCGAGAGACAAATTAGATTTTACTAACTTATAATTAAAATTGAAAAGAAGTTCAAATTTGACAAGAGTTTTTGGACCCTGAATGACTTATCCTGTAATCCCTCTTGATATGACATCGTTTGATATAAGATGAAGTTTAAAGAAGCTAGCAAGAGTAGTGCGACTTATGATCCTAAACATTTCATGCATAACGATATGTAGTTATCAGACTTTAAAAATTTGTGTTTTTAAAACAGTCATAACATTTGCATGATTAAAAAAATTCATCAAGATTAAAATAAAAGATAAGAAAATAGATTATTTTCAAATATAAAAAATTATAGCATGGAACAATTTTGCCAAACACAATTAGAATAATGAGGTTGAAATTATAATAAGTGTGAAATGAGACGATTTGGTGCATTGAAGGTTCGCACTTTTTTTTTTGTCAGCAATAATAGTAGAAGCAATATAATAGCTCCAAGTTCTCTCTCTCTACTGGTGGGTTCAACTTCCCTGTCCGTTTAGTTTCCAAATTGTTTAATGCATTATTGGCAGAAGGTGGAATTACTAAAATATGGAAAATTGAACTTGGAGTGCGTGACAGGCGAATGAATTATGAGAGTAAACCATCTCATCTAGCCATTATTCTACCAGTGGTATTTGGAGAAAGTATTTCTATTGTCACAGCACCCTGTCAGTTTAGCATTCTGGGCATTGACTTTCTCTCTCACTCTCTCTCTGTCTGGATTGTCGGCCTCCTTTTACTTTTAATTATTATCAAGCTAAGCAATATGTGTATATAATATGTGGTGGATTACATATGCAACCAAAACATAGTCCCTTCTTACTTAAAATCAATTCTGTTTCTTCTTCATTCCTTTTTTTTTTTCTTTCTCGGAAGCTCTCCAACGGATATCCACTTCAATTTATTCCTTAATTGGCAGTCTGAGTTAGTTATTCTACTTCTTGCTCTTGCTGGCTTTTGTTATGTACTTTACTTCAGATCCTATATAGATTGCCATCTTCTTAATTAGTACATAGTTAAGCTGGATAGCTTCACTTCTTGTGTAATTCCTTAGTCGCACAATTATAAAAAACCTCTGCAGCATGTAACTTCATCAATTTCTCCAATCTTCTCCTTCCCACCCAAAAAAAAAAAAAGATTTTTTTTCTTTTTCATTTGTCATGTCTCCTGGCAGATTCTGATTATCCTGAAGATCAATATATCGATCTGGCTGTTACACTGAATATCGTGTAGCCAAACATTTAAAAAAAAGCCAAAAATCATGTAATACTTCTCCGTTTAAAGAAACCTAGCTTGTTTATTCTTTAAAAAAAAAAACCAAAAAAAAAAGAAAGAAAAGAATTGAGATCGATCGATCGATGGCGGAATTAGAAAGTGGAAGTCCAGCACCAGGTACGCCTGGGACACCAACGCCGCTATTTTCGTCGTCGGTGAGAGTGGACTCAATGGGGTCTTATAGTGAGAGAAAGTCAATGCCTCGATGCAAGTGTTTGCCTTTGGATGCTGCAACATGGGGTGCTCCTCATACGTGTCTCACCGACTTCCCCGCACCAGATGTCTCCCTCACCCGCAAGGTACACATGCACCCCCACTACATTTTTTAACATCAATTCTGCTGATAAGCATTTCTTTTTATATATATTATTATATACTAGTGCATCGCGGTTAAAGAAATCTTCATTAAATCTACAAAAAAAAAAACAAATTATATTGAGTATTACAATTAATTTAGGTCTTAATTAATTGAAACACTTTTTATCCCTCAAATTAAAATGGATTAAACTAAAACATAGTAGTGTGTCTACTAACTTTGATTATCGCATTAATAAAATACAGGTGAAGCTAAAACTTTTTTGTTTTTTGAGTCCAAAGACTTACGTTCTGTAGAAATATGTAAAGGAGGGAATGAACTTAAGAAGAATTGATGTAGTGTATATAATTTATATATACATAACCGGATCCATCTACCTAATCAACTAAATCAAATTAATTTTAGTTTTTCTACCTTTTCTCTCTATTTAGGAGTACATTTTTTTCTTTATTTCTTGAAATTTTGGTCAAGCCTTACAATGCAGTTTATGGTGTTGCGTGGCTATCGAATTAAGGGACATTAATTTCTTGTTTGCATCCATGAAAAATTCAAAGAAGTAATTTTTCTAATCTTTCTAATTGAAACATAATGTGGGTATTCCAAATATAGGAAGCATACCAATGCAAACTAAGCTGGTTGAGAATGGTGCATTCTGCATTCAAAAATAAAAGTAGACACCCATATCAAAATCTGCTTCACAACAGAGAATAAGGAAGATACAATTTGTAAAATAAAAATCAAAACAAATGATTTCTTTGTGCAAAATATATAACATTTTTTGGTTTCTCGAATTCAAACTAATTAGTACCAGCATATTAAGTACATGTATTATATGAGAAAGATTGCTAAAAAGAACTATAGATTATTGTGATGTCTATTATAGTAAATGATCGATTCTACTCGAGAGAATGGGAGTTTTTTTTAATGGAAGTTGCACCTGTCAATTCGAGAAGAAAATAATAAAAAGAAAAGGAAAAAATATACTTCGATCTTAAGTCAACAATCGTTAAGTTATTCACATTAATCAACAAATTACATGTCTTCTCTTTTTTTTCACCGGGGTTTTATTGTAGTAAGTTTATATGAAGATTACCTTTTGAAATATTTAAACGTCCCATACACTACTACTGAACAGATTAAGTTAACAGAGTGAGTCTTCTGAAACTTTCAAATTCAGTTTAAAGATGAACAATATTGTTTTATCTTACAGAGTAAATCATAAAAAATTCATTCTGCACAACGATACAGGATAAATTTTTTGAGATTACAAAGAAGAAGTTATAGGAAAAAGAGTGATGGTTGATAAGAAAAAGGAATAAAAAGTGTACCAATTTTGAGTGACATGCATCTTTATCTCTTTTACGACCACCAAAAGCTCCTCCTCCTCGTCGATGTTCATGTTGTGCAGTACCGGTGGATATCGATTACACATTTGGAGTTCTCCTTATTTAATTTAATATGAATTAGAATTGTCTCTAAACTCTGCAACATGAAAAAGACTGTTACCTTGACAATTAAAAAAATTAATAGGTGCTGACTTAATTGCTACCATGTAATTTCTACCATAAAGACATGGTAATCATGAGGAATAAAAGATAAAACTGTTTCTGCAAATCTACTTCGATCAGCAGCCAGATTTGTTCAACATTTAAGAAGAAGATTGCCAAATCTAACAGCCTGCTTAAAAGAATTGCTTCTTATAGTTCAAACTCTGAGAAGCTTAGTTTGAGACAAAGGTCATGATATATATTAGCGGTGAGAATTATCAGTTAAAGTACAATACATTCTTGATTATTCTTTGTGGCCATTACAATTAGTCACAGTATAAGCATTACGTTAAGCTAGCTGAATCTTGACTTCTTTTTCTTTTGGGGGATCAAAACTTGACTTAAAATAGAAAGATCAGCATATCTTATTAGATATAGTTTACTCTACTGGCACCAATTTCACTTTATTCAAGAAGGAAAAGAACAGCATAGCAATCACATTCACAAATCACAATGGCGTTTAGTAGTATCTGTTTTTAGAAAGAAAAATAAGTACTTCTAAAAGAATTGTCTCTAAGATACATAAAAATTGTGCTTTAAATTGTTTATTTTAGGTCCACAAATCTTCTTCTATTCCTATCCAGTTTTTACTCATTATGCCCATATTATAAGTGCAAGCAAGATAGAAAAGGGGTTTTCGCACAGGTACAGTGTAAGATCATAGTCTTATAGCACGTCAACGATAGTTGGCTACTCCAAGCCATAGAGGAAAAAAGCAGTTCAGTGCAGTGAATTCAGTTGTCCATGTAAAGTCTATCAAGTATGTTATACATTGAGATATGGTATTGACATTGCAATCGCGTCACGATCACTATAGAGGTTTAAGAAGTAAATTTCATGGCTAAAGAAAGGTGCAACCTTACGTATCTCCGCCTTGACCAACTCTATATATTTTTATAGATAGATGATCCTTTCAAACATATGCATGATCCTCTTTTTTTCCTTTTTCCCTCTCCTCTGCATTTGCTTAGCAACTTTGTATAACTTGAAATATATAAAGATAGGAAACGGGAAAAGACCAAAATATGCATATATTTGAACTTCCTAAATAAAATAAATGAAATATGAAGGGAAAACCTAAAAAAGAAAAAGAATTATTAATATTCACCTTAAAAAACAATACTCCTTGTGAAGAAGTAAAGTTGATTTTTTGGAGGTACAAAAAATCCTAGATATTTAGTAAAGGATCTAGAATAGTCTAGTGTAGGATCTTGGATAATTATCTTAAAGAAAAATCTAGATATTCTAGAGTAGTGTTAGAAGATAAGGCTAACTAGATATTTTGTAGATATATCTAGATAATTCTATCTAGAACCATTCCTAGACAAGTATAAATAGGGGTGGCCTTAGTCATTTGTAATAAAGCCAAGCCAACCCCAATTGTAAGCTAATACTACCAATACAAGCCAATTCAAGTAAACTTTTCCTTTCTATAGCTTCCTCTTCTTTAGTTGAATCTTCTGATCTTAGTTAACGATCTTGGGCTAGCAGAAGGTCTTCCCGATTTACCTTTCTTCTGCTATATTTCTCTACATGGTATAAGAGTCATAGCCATAGATTGGTTGCTGGGTTTTGTTTCAAGATCGGGTTAGTGGTAGATTCAACTGGTTTCTCTAAATGGATTTGAGCGGTCGTGTTAATGGACTGGGGATGGAGTTGTTGAATCAGTCCAATTACAAGGTATGGAAGACATGTATGGAATCATACCTTGTAGGAGAGGATTTGTGGGATGTTGTTAATGGTAGTTACACAAGTCCTCCTACTGAAGGACCGGAAAATAGCAGCGTATACAAGAAGTGGAAACAGATTAATGCGAAAGCGGAGTTCATCCTAAAGAGGTCCATTTCTCACAACTTGTTTGATCATATTATTAGGTGCAAATCAGCTCATGAGATATGGAGGACCCTCGATCGGCTGTTCAACAAGAAGGATGAAGCCCGACTACAGATCTTGGAGAATGAATTGGCTAACACCATTCAAGGTAATCTTTCTATTGCCGCGTATTTTTTGAAGACTAAGAACTTATGTTCAGAAATCTCTTTGTTAAATGCGGACGAGGGTATCTCTGAATCACGAATGAGAAGAATTATTATTCGTGGTTTAAAGTCAGAATATATTCCTTTTGTCACATCAATTCAAGGATGGGCTCAACAACCATCCTTGGAGGAGTTTGAGAATTTGTTGTCATCACAGAAGCTGCTAGCCAAACAGATGGCTAGTGTATGTTTTAAAGAAGGGGAAGGAAATGCTCTTGTAGCCGACAAGAGGAACTTCAAAGGAAAAACATTCACAGATACGCCACACTCTCGATCTCAAAGTGTTTGCAGCTCGCCAGAAAAGGAGGGAGAGTCTACTAATAACTATAAGAGGACTCTCAAATGTTACAGGTGTGGTAAAATAGGACACATAAAAAGATATTGTCAAACAAAAGAGAGCAACATGGCTCAAGTTGTTGAGAAAACTGCTGAAGAAGAAGAGGACTGGGGAAGGTGCTTCGTAGCTGAGGCTCGAGTAGTAGATGCCCTGGCTTCCTTCAATTTCGAAAGAGACTGGATCATGGATTCAAGAGATAATACGGTCCATCACGTGGAGAAGGAAGGCATTGGTGTCATCAACAAAAAGCAAGAAGATTCTAAAGACGTTCAGACTAGTGATGTGGCAGCTGCTATCGAGGAAATCAACGAAGCAAATCCTGATGCTGGTAATAAAAGTCTAGACATGAGAGATGTTGAAGTAGAACCTGAGCAGGCAGTTTCTGAAACTATATATAGTAATGGTGACCATTTCGGAGAAAGCATTGAGGGAGTTGTAGTGGAAGTTGAAGTCTCTGGTCAATTATCTGCCGTATCAGAGTCAATCACTAGCTCAGATCAAATACTGGAAGCAGATAGAGAAGCGACGGTCAAATAAATGAAAAGGTTGACCTTGAAGGCTCAATTTCATGTGGAGATACAAGCAGTATGGTTTTTGAAAGCTCTGAAGCTGCCAAACAGTTTATCGAGGAGTTGGAAAGGGAATCTAGTGGTGGATCCTATGTTGGTGTTGAGGCTTCGAAGGAAATTAATGGTCAGATCATCACTGAATTAGGTGTTTCTCCAAATAACACAATTGTCAAGGAGCTAAGAGAAAGAGGGAGTCTGGAAACTCAAGAATGTGAAGTTCAGCATGAAGATGAGTCACGTGGTTCGCAAAGGCCAAAAAGAAATAGTGGCAAGTCAACCCGCTACCGAGATGAAAATATTATCAAGACATATTCATGTTTGTTTGGAGGCCCAATTATTAGCGGAAAACCATCATCATTTGAAGAAGTAAGAAGTGTCGGAAAAATATTGTTGAGATCGTCACCAAGGCACGCCCAAAAGCTTTGGTTGAGTTCTTCCGCAACAAGCTCGGGGTAGTTTCCAAAAAATCACTTTAAAGGGGAGTGTGAAGAAGTAAAGTTGAGTTTTTGGAGGTACAAAAAATCCTAGATATTTAGTAAAGGATCTAGAATAGTCTAGTGTAGGATCTTGGATAATTATCTTAAAGAAAAATCTAGATATTCTAGAGTAGTGTTAGAAGATAAGGCTAACTAGATATTTTGTAGATATATCTAGATAATTCTATCTAGAACCATCCCTAGACAAGTATAAATAGGGGTGGCCTTAGTCATTTGTAATAAAGCCAAGCCAACCCCAATTGTAAGCTAATACTACCAATACAAGCCAACCCCAATTGTAAGCTAACACTACCAATACAAGCCAATTCAAGTAAACCTTTCCTTTCCATAGCTTCCTCTTCTTTAGTTGAATCTTCTGATCTTAGTTAACGATCTTGGGCTAGCAGAAGGTCTTCCCGATTTACCTTTCTTCTGCTATATTTCTCTACACTCCTAACAAAATAGATAAGTTCCTCACATTCTCATATAATTGTTTTTGTGAGTATTGGAATTCTGATCTTTCAACCAAAGATCCATGTTAGGGTAAAAGAAGGATAGGGTACTAAATTTTAAATGTTCTCAGTTGTAATGGTTTCAATATATCAATACCAACAGAGTTCGTAAATATAAAGCATAATATAATATCCCGTAAATTTTTTAAATTTAGAAACAAACTTGAAATTCATGCGTATGTAACCAAAAGGGGATAATCACATTGGTTGCAAAATTCTAGCTAATCTCGTCAAGCATATGGTGTTTTTGTGTGTTAAAAGTTATCAACAGACAATGTTTAATGCTAATTACATAATAAAAACATTGTTGATAAAGTTTACAGAAAATTTTAGGAAAAACATATAGAAGATACTAACCATCAATGCAGTTCTACTTAGGGTGAACATAGAAGGGCGTTCTCTACGAAGCCTAAATTCTTTTGTTGACGGAAACACCTGCCACGCTCTCAAGAAGTGGCTACTGTTGATTCTGTTTCTGATCATTCAAAATCCATTCTTTCTCCTGGACGGACTGGATGGTACGTAGCGTTACAGGATTTGTCTTTTTACTGCTGAACAATGTCTGCACTTTTTTGGGCAGACTTTTGAAGAAGTTGAGACCAAAAATGGCGGAAAGATTGATAAGGGTTTTTCGTTCTGGTTTGATTTTTCATCTTTCACTGCCTACAAAAACAAACAAAGCAGAAGTTATCCTCGTAGTCGTAAGGGAATCTGAACAGGTGCAATTAAGTAGGTTACTAATAGAGTGGCTTTTCGGCTTTAGGATAATAATAATAATAATAAATAAAATTTATAAAAAGAGGGAGAAAAAGGCAAAAAATTGTACTAAAAGATAAATAGGATTGCTGGCTTTAGAGAGTGCCACGTCACCGGGCCTATGTCCTGCAATTATGTATATAGATTATTTGCCTATCCTTTTAGATTCTCATTGAATTGTTTTTTGGTCCAATTAGAGTACCTATCCTAATAATCAAGTTTTACACGTCAAACAAATTGGGTGTTTAGGTACATCATATGGGTACTTAAACCATTACAAACATGAATGTTTGGGCCCATTTATCTCGTGATTCATTGAGATTTTTGTCTTTTCAATCAGTGAGGCGCACAATAATCGCCCCGCTTGAGGATCAACGAGGTAGTTGGTCACGGCTGGCACCCCTCTTGGGTCCGGGTGTCGTGGTCCCAAGCATTGATCAACCTACTTTGATACCATTGTTACGGATCAAACAGGAAAACCTAACCCAAAAGTGTAATCTATTAGATAGGACATAGGAGAACCCGATTAGCTTATAAACTCATTAATTTTTCTCCTTTTAATCAATGAAGGACAATTGACACATACTATTGAACGAAAATAGTAAAGTGACAAGAATGTTTTAGGAGGATTTTCTCGGCCTTCGTATTCACAATATGATAAGGAGGTCATATTGTGACCAAAACATTCTTGTCTCATTATTTTCGTTCAATACATGCCATTTACTTTAATTCTTCGGACCCAAAAGTGTAATCTATTATATAGGACATAGGAGAACCCAATTAGCTTATAAACTCATTAATTTTTCTCCTTTTAATCAATGAAGGACAATTGACACATACTATTGAACGAAAATAGTAAAGTGACAAGAATGTTTTAGGAGGATTTTCTCGGCCTTCGTATTCACAATATGATAAGGAGGTCATATTGTGACCAAAACATTCTTGTCTCGTTATTATTTTCGTTCAATACATACCATTTACTTTAATTCTCCGGCGAAGTCATAACTTAGAATTTTATTTACAACACATTTTTCTAAAACATTGTTTTCACTTGTCCATTCTTTTCCTTTTCTTTTCTTTTTATATAGTGTGTTTGGAAAATATTAGAGATGATCACATTAAGAAGAACAAATAACAACTATAACAATAAAGATAAGACAGAGTTGAAATTGAAAAACCCGGATCAAGGCACGCTATGCATGACTCTGTATTCAAAGTAGATTTTTGTCGCTACCCCGAATCTAATAACAAAGTGACGGTCTCCTCCCAAGATATAATGAACCACTTAGAAATCTTCTAATGTGCACTCAAATAGAAGTCCCGGAGAATCCTTTTATCTCTCGAATGCTTTTGTAGAAACTCAGAATAAGAAATAAAGCGGACTCTTGAAGAGAATGAAATTATAAAGAGCCTAAAGATCTAGATATGATATTTTTGATTTTCTGCAGTGAATAGGTATTTATAGAAAGTGATCACACCTTTTCAGGAATGGATATACCCTTTAAGATTGTATGACACATTTTCACAATGAATAAGTGTATCATTTAAAGAAGGGAAAAGGGTCAAAAATACCCCTCTACTTTAGGAAAAGGACTAAAAATATCATCCATTACAAATTTGGATCAAAAATATCTCTCTCATCATTAATGTTTTCAAATATACCCTATCTTAACGGAAATCCCCAACATAACCCGAATTCATTTTTAAACCCGCACCATTTAAACCCAACTCAACTAAATAAAAAACCTATTTTGAGGGTTTAAATGAAGCGGGTTTAAAAATAAAATCGGGTCATTTTGGGGGATTTGGAAATTTCTATTAAGATAGAGGTATATTTAAAAACTTCAATTACGGGAGGGGTATTTGTGACCCAAATTTGTAACGGAGGATATTTTTAGACCTTTTCCCAAAGTAGAGGGGCATTTTTGACCCTTTTCCCTTTAAAGAATGGGTAACATCTTTTCACAATATATTGCGTTTTTTAAAAAAAAAATTGAATCACTTCTAAATAATTCCAACATAGACAACATGCAAGATTCTTCTCAAGAAAATGGAAATTTCAATCTGAATTCTAAAATATAGCAAGTTATTGTGGTGCCAGTAGATTACAAAGTGATGCTGATCACCGTTTTAGTAGTTCAACTTGCAAGTTCTGACAGAGAACTACTCTGTTGTTACTAGTATTTTGCATGTAAAGAACTACTATTATCATACCCTAAAGAATAAAAACGTACGTTTGTGTGGTGGATACATGCAGTTAGGAGCAGAATTCGTGGGGACATTTATCCTTATATTTGCTGCAACAGCCGGGCCAATTGTGAACCAAAAGTACAACGGAGTAGAATCTCTAATCGGGAATGCAGCTTGCGCAGGGCTGGCTGTTATGATCGTGATTCTGTCGACAGGCCATATTTCTGGAGCTCATCTTAATCCGTCGCTCACCATCGCATTTGCAGCACTTCGTCACTTTCCTTGGGTTCAAGTGCCTGCCTATGTTGCAGCGCAGGTTTCGGCATCCGTTTGTGCTTCTTTTGCACTCAAAGGTGTTTTTCATCCTTTCATGTCCGGTGGCGTTACTGTTCCTTCTGTAAACACTGGCCAGGCTTTTGCTCTTGAATTCCTCATCACATTCAATCTCCTTTTTGTTGTCACTGCTGTTGCAACCGACACCCGCGCGGTATGTACATTCTTCTTGATCTATTTCTGATTAACATAGTTTTCTTTTTTATATATTAGACTATTAGTCAAGTTTATTGCAGAGGATAGAGCGAAAAGGATCTTGGTGTTATAATTTATCTTATATATGTAAGTTTATCATTGCTATTGATTCAATATAATTACACGGTCGAAATCAAAAAGATCTTTTACCTCCTTGGAGTTCAATTTAGACATTCACAAATATTAATATGAAAAAAGTAGATACCTATCAGCTCTTTGGTGACGGATAGCTCGAAAAGACTATAGTTGGAAGATGACATGATTTTTTTGCTTTTATAGGAGTATTCTTTTCTTCCAATAAATACTTACTATTTAATTCTTTCCACAGGTGGGAGAGTTGGCGGGCATAGCAGTTGGAGCCACAGTCATGCTCAATATTCTAGTGGCCGGGTAAGTCAATATCTCAACACCCAAGTAGTTAATTTTAATAGTTTAGGAAAACGTATCTACTAATCTGTTCCTCCCTGAATTATCATAGTGCTAGTACTAATCCATGGATTAGCAACCAAATAAACCTCCGAGAATTACCATATCAGCCACTGCATTAGGGAAGAAGCTTCATTCTGATGCCCTTTCTTCACTTACAAATAATGTTGCACAGAACCAACCGTAAAGAACAATAGGCAGCCAAATTTCCTCCTTCCAAGTATGATTGTTCATGCCTAGTACACTGACAAAGGAATTCGCAGCTAGGCTTTATAACTCTAGTTTGTCAAAGCACATCCAGTAATTTTTTTTTTCCCCCTTTTGGTGTTTTCGAACATGTTGGAATAAGCAGGCCGTCAAGCGGTGCTTCCATGAATCCAGTACGAACTTTGGGGCCAGCAGTTGCAGCAGGGAATTACAAGTCATTGTGGATATACCTAGTGGCTCCAACTCTGGGGGCTCTTGCAGGGGCGGCTGTTTATACACTCGTAAAACTTCGTGGAGACGACACTACTGAGACGCCACGCCAGGTTAGGAGCTTCCGCCGCTAGCCTGCTGAAGGAATGGTGTTGTTCCAACTTATAATACTATTGTGTGTTTGAAAATAAAGGTGGAGGACTTGGAAAATGTGACTTCCAGTCTAACTATCGAAAACAATTTACATTTGTATTTTGACACTCTTTCCTTCTCATTCGCTTTGTGTGGATGATTTAAAGGAAGAGGCAGAAGTTTGATTGTGGTCTGTGACCTTTTATTTTGATGATTTGCTGTGTGTGAACTATGCTACCTTAAGATTATGTGTGGTGGTAATAAGAAGCTTTCTACGCTGCTACTTGTTTATCTAGTCACAAAATGTTCAAGCATCCATTGATTATTAACAGTCATCCCACCAGAACTGCTTAAATCCTCTAATCCTCCTCTTTAGGAGTATAATTAGTAAATAAAAGCATACTTTCTTCTAACAAGTTAAACTTTTAGATAAGATAGTCACACGCTTCAACAATTACATTTCAGCATACGGTATTAATAATCTTCATTGCCAAAATAAATAAATAAAATGATCTAGCCTGAAATTGTTTTCAATACAGCCTGCTAATGGATAAGCATGCCAATTTGTTTTAAACCATCACATTTTTCCATGATTGGTAATAACAACTCAAAGGAATAAGCTAACTTGGGCAGAGTTCAGACTATCAGTGATATTCATCACGTTTATATGCACCAGCGAGATCTGAAGAGATTGGAAATTACTGTGGGATAAAGGGTGACTAGTAGTACCCGATGGTTGCCTGTGGGTCAATCTATAAAGGTTGCATTCCCCTGTTTTCCTTCTGATAAAAAACAATCACTTATATGCAAAAATTAAGACTGGAAAGGAAGAACTTCTTAACCAAATGATCTTTTTGTCGGCACAAATGACCTTTTCTGCATGGTTTGGCATGTGGAAATTTACAGCTTAACCAAGTCCACTGTCACATTCACGAAGGCATGCAACTTCTCCATTCTTTGACACTTGAGCTTAATTGATCTGGGAGACGAGCAGACCAAATAGCCAAATCTGGTAATGGTCCTGTCAGTGCAAGATAATTTTCTCCTGCTGTCTTTGGCAGCTTTTTCCAGCTTACCTGCCATTTCACATGATAAAGTTTTAGCCATAGCAGTTAAAAGCAGCAAAATGCAGAGTGACATGCAAAAGACGAAAATATTCTTATTGCGCTCACAGCAAATAAAGAAATTTATTTTATGACATGAACTTATGATGTCAGTGGAACTATCTGGAAGGTATAGCAGGCCACCATTAACTTAACAGAATCACCAGTCCTGCCTTTTCCTAGCAATACACACCATGCAATTTCACATTTCCAGAAATTTAGCACAAATTTACAGGGTAAACCATTACATTGCCTCCATATACCTTGATCAACTTGAAATGTCAAGAATTCCTTCTAAAACATGAGCACAGTTTTTCAAGCCTATACAGATGTTTCAAGAGATCATTGTTAATCCTATTGGGGCTGGTGACAGACGAAGATACATGGTTTTTTGATATGGTGTGCAGACAATGGTAATGGTTGGTCCAAACCTGTCGAGGTCCAACACACACGCAAGTATATGTACCATACTATTTTTACAAACTCACTCAACTTTCTTCGACCACAACCAACTTCATTCAAGCGAACCAACATTTTAATTTCTAAGCCAAGTCATTGTGTAAAATAAATAGGATATTGCGCACGTCATGATTACTAAACAGTATTTCTCTATCAAATTTGCATATCTTGATAAAGGCACTTTTGAATTACATATGGCTGATATTACTTTTTGAAAGCCTGCATGCTTCACTGGCTTAAAATATCAGTTTCATAGTTACATAACCCTAGGTAACCTTTTGAAATGAAGAAAGATCCCGCAAAAAAAAAAAAAAAAAAAAAAAGAAGGAAACCAAAAAGGGCCATAAAAATTTTATGCTGCTTACTGAGCAAATAAAGCACTACAGAACTTAGTCCTTTCAAGTGCTTGAAAATTCTGATGAAGCTTTATGCCCAGAGGCGGATCCCGGATTTTAAGGTTGTGGGTTTCAAAAAAATAAATTACAACAACAATATACCCAGTGTAATGTCAAAAAAATCAAAAGCAGATTAACAAAGGAAATGATGGGCAAACCAAAAGATAAAAGAGAAAAACGTGGGTTTGAGTTACTGGTGTGCTTGCGTTTTGCTGGAAAAAAAAAAAAAAGCAAAATTGAACTTAAAAAAAGAGTCCAGCGGGAATAGAGCGCACTGCTGGACGATTAGAGCCCCAGGTTTCCCCTCTTTGCCATTAAACCACACAATCATTTAGTTATGGGTTCCAAACTTAAAATACTTATACTTTACTATATTTTTCAGTATAATAATAGGACCTACGTTAGCGGATGTGGGTTCCCGAGAACCCACACCCGCTACTGTAGATCCACCCCCGTTTACGCCTTTATGTGCATGCATCATGCATCAAAAAAGATAAATGGTATTCAAGTACCCTACTTGCTCAGGAAATGCCTCGCATAATGCATTGATAGTTGCGTTTAGCTCCCAAGGGTCAGAAGAAGTATTAGGCAATTCTTTGGTAGCAGCACCACAATTCACCATGAGCCGACCACTGGGCATCAACATCTTATTCATCTCCAACCAAGTTGTAACCTGTCAAGGAAAGCCGAAACAAAGGCATTAGATCCTGGAAATCTATTACCAAGGAACCAGATAGCAAAGCATATCAGTATAGAGGAACAATCTTCCCACATATATTCAAGAAGTACAAATTGAAGAATCTCATAATTTGTAGGAAGATCAAAGCAAGAGGAAGATTAAAAGTACTCCTTCCATTTTACTTCACATTTCTTGCCAAAAAAAATTGTCATCCCGAAAAGTAAAGGTTATTTTTTTTTGAAACTGGTAAATTAAAGGTTATTATAGACTTTGAATGGTAACTGTAACATATCTAACCAATCTGCCAAAGCTTCATGACTTTAACTGGTATTTTCACAATCAATCTAGTGAAAACTAAACATGAGAACACATTCAACTTGTACATCACAACATCAAAACAGATAATGAGATAGTGAGAGTAGAGAAACAAATCGTAATATATACTTATTAAAACTTAAGTGTCCTGTGGAAAGTTGTCTGAAGAAATTAACATATATCCCAAAGTCAGACGAATAGATAAGGCAGAGTGAATTAGACTTGAACCCATAATTACATATATTGATATTTAAAGAAATTGAGGCCATTCAGTTTTAAAGTTGACATTACTAGAGATTAAACCTGCATTTACTGAATGTTGAAAGCTCTCAATTGAGTAAATTAGAAACCTTTTTGACAACACTAGATTCACAAGGATGACATTATGAATCAACAAGACAAGAAAAGGCGAATTGAGAGTAGCACTACCTTAATACTTGTTTTTCTGGTGAATAATACATCTACTTCATCGATAAAAATGAGAGCTTTTAACATTCAGTAAATGCAGGTTTAATCTCTAGTAAATATCAACTTTAAAGCTGAATGGCCTCAAGTTCATCGAAAAAAAATGAGAGTAGATCTGCAGGTCACAATCAATCAAGGTCTCCTTGGGAGTGCATTTGAGAAATTAGTGTTTTTAGCATGAAATGAAAGTTCGTCTGGTGTTTGATAATTGTCGAAAGTGTATTTATTAGTAAAGCCTTCAAAAAATGAGTATAGAAGATGCTCAAACTTGGAGCTTATGAAACTTCTGTCGGTCAATTTCTGTTTTTAATAAGATAAGGTTTTTTCTGTTGATCAATATTTAGGTACTATTTGACATTTTTCTGCACTATCAAATCAAAGCGATTTTTGTTTTTATATCAATGGTGTCGGGGCCAGCTTCTGTACACCTTGATTATACCAGGCAAATCAAAGCGAATGTTTTAGTGGTTAATTCTGTATATTAAACCCATAGTACTTTGTAAAATATTTGTGCAATGAAATGCTACTATAATTTTTTTAAAAGTACTCCAGATAACTACAAAAGAAGTACTTATCCAGAAGTTACTACATTCCCAATCGGGTGCCTAAATGGGTTGATTTAAGCATCAACTCTTTTATGCAATTATTCAGAAGAGGGACATTATTATCAACAGCGACATTATTATCAACTACATAGCCGATGAAAAGATAGATAAGCGTTGTATTGTAAAAATAGTGTCACAACAAATCCATGACTATCAAAATTGTGCACTTGAGCATACCTCTTCCAGTTGTGGCAAAACCTTTCCATCAGAAAACAAATCAACTATTATGCCTGAAATTTTGAAAATATAAGTAAACTTCAGATAGAAGTCATGAGTGGAATGTTTCAATATCAAAATTCCCGAATGCTCACTTCTGATGCATGGCAAAACAAGTTAAAATTATGGCAAATAAGGAAAGGAGCTTCCAGGAAAGAAAGTTATATAAAATGCTTCAGCTGCAGAACCAGCAGCACGAACAATCATTTGCTGGAGGATAAGAACTTCCCTTCCATCATAAAGCAATTAATAGGTCGACTAAGGGTTACCTGTCGGAAATAAGGCAGTGATGTACCTGCATAACCTCCAGGGATAGTAACTGATGGAGAAAGTACATCTCCAATACGAACTTCCAACACACCTCCAACTTCAGTATGTTTCTCCAGATCAGAGAGCCCAAGATATTCTCTTGCTTTTTCAATCAACTGGAATAATGAGAAAAGCCATACAATAACTCATTTTCACAAATCAAATATGCTGAATTGGACAATCACTTGAACAACTTAGTTTTAGGTGCCAGATGACATTATTAAACCCCCTTTTTTTCAACATTATTTAACTCTGTGAACTCAATGTTATTGGATCAATATCAAAAACACAAAATTCCGAACTAAAAATATCATCAAGAATACTGTGAACAAATATTCTAAATGATCATGCAATTATTGAGAGTAAACAGAATCATCAGAAATATTGTATTACGGTGGCTGTTCCAGCAGTCAGCGCCTCTTTCAGTTGGCCCTTCCAACTTCCAACAGCACTGCACCTCTTTCTGGTAGATATTCTGACCGCACCGCTTTACGGTCACTATTCTGACAACTTTTCCTATCACTGTTCTGGAAACTTTTCCAGTTATTACTTGAGCACCAATTCAAGCTAGTTCAACGATATCAAGGAGATTTTTGTCACAATACCATTCTTCAATGACAGAATAGATTCTTTCCTGTCGTACTGCAAAAACCACTACTATTATTTGCGATTATTAGTGACTTTTAAAGGAAAGGATTCCAGCACCTTTTTTCTTTCTGGTGATTGTTGATTATTCTAAAGGTGCTATTTGGATGATTGTTAAACAATTCTGTTTTTAATATTTTTTTTTTATCATAAAAATGCGAACTCAAGTTGCTTCACCATCTCGATTTTAAGAGGCATGTTGAAAGTCAAGAGAATCATTGACTATAAAGTAAAATACTCTAAATGACTATATTATAATAATTAGGTACCCCGTTAATTAAGAAGCCTTCTTTTTTCATGTTCCTAAAAATTCCTATATAAAAGTCTCTCTAGTGTTGCTTTAACCAACAAATTTCGATAAGAGTTTTATCCCTTCTTCTTTTCTTCCATGATGTATAAAGTTTCCATAACTTGTGCAATTTCTTTTGGCATTGGTATATTTTCTGCATTAGCACATGGTACTAGCCTAGCCTCAAACAAGAACTCAAAACATAAAATACATGATAGTTACAACGAATATTACTAAAGGCTTGCATGAGGAGTGCTTAAGTCCTCAAAGTAGGTGCAAGATAGGCTTGGTGCTCCACTCGCTTAGGGGCTCTTTACGGCAGGCAGCAAACCGATAAAGCATGTGCATTAGTGACCATGGACTCTATCTTGAAGAGGGTAACAATGTACAATAAGCTTTAATTGAGGTTTTAAAAGCATCACATATATTTTTTTCTAAATTAGAGGCGGTTCTAGGTATAATATCCTCCTCAGAGATGTATAACACATATCACTAAAGGTCTGTGTCATTTATATGACAATCAACTCCGGAATTTCATGCAACTTTCAGTCACTAAGATCACTATATAACCTCCACATAAGTTAGAGAACTAAGATCAATTCCTTTCATAATATACACTGAAAGCATAATAAACAATTAAAACTGGTTTGCATCAAGTACCTGTAGAAATGACAAGGGCTGCCAAAAAGGGATTGAAACCCAAAAGGAATATCTATTATGCCCACATGCTCATTATGATTTTGTAAAAGCTCAATTCCTAAATACAACAGAGGCCAGTTTCAATTGACTCATTAGTGAATCTGCTGGAAAGGTACTTTAGACCTGTTAACATTTTGAATTTCAATATTGAAAGCTATGTTTCTCTTAATCCTGCCTCAATTAATATTCTAATGTCTTCTTAAGGAATTATGATACTCATCTATGCTTCCTATTTTCGTTTTGGAAAGATTAATTTCACAGAAGCTAAGGCCTTTAGTGTTCCCTCGCTTGATGTTCACCAACTGCCTTTTAAAAAATTATCTAATTTGAATCATAATTAGCTCGTTGCCAAGTCATAGACGCTATGCAGTGTCCTTTTACTGACTACAACAAGGAGGTTGAATAAGTCTCATTGGCTAAGCTTGTTGTAAAGAGTATACATATAGTTTTTTTTTCCCCAAAAAAAAAAAAAAAAAAAAAAAAAAGATCTCCCCAAAGATGCTTAGAATTCTTATAATTTCCTAAACTTCAACATCATTCTACTCTTTTGGATTGGAGCGGTATGTCTATGCCCATATCTCCACAGTAGATTGACTGCTTTCCGTAAGTTGTGCACTGTAAAGGGATTTTTCATTCTAGTTGCTCTATAGGACGCATCTTAGGGTAAATGAAAGGGTATTTATTCAAATAAAAATAGCAAGAAGTCAGGCTTCATACCACTGTCCTCTCTGTTTCGCATGGTTTTGACGATAAAAATATAAAATAACCAATGCAACAAAGGTGCTTCCATAATAAATAATATAGAACTAATTTCAGATTCTGGAAAGATGTGGAATGACTCAGTACTGTCTTTTTCTTTTTTGGATCAGTTGGAATGACTCATTACTCTTATTGGGACGAAAAACAGAAGCAAGCATCATACTATATAACTCCTCCAGATTTATATTTTCCTTTATTTATTGCGATGCATCAAGGTCCAGTATATACCAGAGAAAAATTGCATTTGAAATATCATAATATAAATATTCTCTTGAAAGGAGAAAAGCTAAGAAATGACAATGAGAGGTTACTACAATTTCATCTATCTCCCATCCAACAAGCAGCAAAGAAGGCCATAGTTCAAGCATCAAATGTGCAGCAGTTGCGCCCCCCTGAAAATTAGCAGGAAATAGCTGCACATCAGTTTAATCCCGCATAAAGAGAGTACGATTTCAAAATTGCATTTGTTAAGAAATAATTTTATTAATGATAATTTGTCAAAAATCATTAAAAGAACCTAAATTACCAAGCCAAAGATAGCGACGGGACCCTTTGGAACAATGGCTGGCAAGGTGGCAAACTCATCCTGGTAATCAAACAGAAGAAACTGTACCACATTAGGAGGTCCAACACACTTCATATGCATTGTACGGTTAACTCTCAGGATCCATAATCCTAAACCATACAACAGAAAAGTACAATTCCATGAAGAGTATATTTAAAGAGCACATTAGATTCGTATTCGTCGTGTCATGTCCTGAATTTTTGCAAGAACCTTGTGCACCGTTTCACTTCTTTTGGACGCAAAACTCAGATTTTTTATTACTTCCCACAATGTCGTCCAACACGTGAACCTCTCTCACACAGATACCAATTTTCTCAACTTAAAAGGGTGCAAATATTAAATGTAGGTGAATCCACAGGTAAATGCATTACAACTATGAGAAGACTATAGATATTAGTAAGAAGGCAATAAGGAAAAAAGCAATGGCATACCCAATATGCATGAGTCCACTTGCTTCCCTTGTGAAGGATGCTATGCACATTATCTGTCCAAGCAAAATAAAGCATAAAAATCTTCAGAAAAAAGACAATTGTTTGACAAAATGTCTATATATAGTAGCCATTTTTTTTTCTTTTCTTGTAAAGCACAATTTTTCTTTTCGTGGTTCCATGAGATCATTTAGCACTTGTATGGCAAGAAGAGAGCACCTTAACGCTTCAATATCACTAGAGCTACCAGGAAGGGGTTCAAAATAGGGAAATTGACATAAATAAAAGGCAGCAAATGTATATTTTTTTGTATATTAGATATAAAATAAAATATACCTTTTTGATACATAATAATAGTGTATATTTGACTAGGAAAAGTAATTATTTTTGTTTGAGTGGCAAATGTGTAACTTGCCCTTAGAAGCAACATATATTGGCTGACGGAGGGAAGCCGTTTGGGCCTAGCCCTCTCCCCAAACAATAAAAGCTTGGCGTTGTAGTAAATGAAAAAGAGAGGAAAGGGCATTACTGGAAGAGTCAAGAAGCAGGACTCGGGAGTCGGGAGTGTCGAGGATTACAATGTTATTGTATTTACTTGTGACTGAAGTCAGCACTTTGAATTCATCTGATGAGCACCTTATAACACTCGCCTTCCTCGTAGAGGCACACGGCCTTTGAATAGGAAATAGGCTCACCGACCACGCAAGCCTGCTCATCTCCATCTTACTTGCGGATAAGAGACCACTCCAAATATATCCTCTCTTCCAATTTATCTTATGCTTCTAACCTTTTTTTTTTTTTTTTGAATAATTTAAATACTTACCTTTTAAGTAGTATACTTTTTTAAATATGTAAATCTTAATTAAAATATGATAATTTTATGTCCAAATTCACACATATGCCTTTATTTTTATATTCATCAAATGAAATCTCACAATAATTGTGTGACACATTTTAATGTTACATGTTATGCACATAAATTATGACAAATATTTATTGTCATACATATAGACAGTGCTGATTAAATGAAAGTTTTGTCGTAAGTTACAAATTAGAAAATTCAAACTTTATTAAAGAAGACATTTTGTCATTTTAGAAGTTCATTAGTAGTCCGTACATATATTTTAATTTTGCAAGAATAATAACCTAGTTGCTGCAGTTAAGAATAGAGTCATCAGGGGAGAAGGGCATAATAATGTTTTAATCTAGAAACCAGGACAATTAATTAAGGGTGACAAACAAGTTTCAAATTTAAGTTGGAGCAACTCAAGTCATTTTTATTGAGTAGGAGTTATAAAATTTGGGTTAGTGATTAATGAAGTTTGACACATTTTTAGATTTGCCCTCGAGTTTTTTTTTTTTTTTTAACACTTTGGCCCAACTTATAAAAAATCCTAAATTACCTAAAAGGGGTCAAAAAAAAAAAAAAAAAAAGGAGCCAATTTCTTTAGCAACCAAAGACATCTTTTTCTTCTTTGGACCACAACTTCTTCAGCCATTTTCCCCTCCTCCTCCTCTTCCTCTTCTTTCTACTTTTTCTTCTTTTGTTGTTGTTGTTGTTCTTCTTCTTCTTCTTCTTCTTCTTCTTCATTCCATTCTCCCTTGCTTCTTCTTCATTTAGAAAAAAAAAATGCTCAAGAAAAAAAACGAATCCACCCAATTTACACAATTTCTGGAGTAAATTTAGTTCGTGTAGCATTGGGCATTACTTTATAGGTGATTTCCGATCATTTGGCAAGCAAAACAATGTTGTTTTGTGACAATTGTTCATCTGGGTATAGCTACTGTTTTTCCAATAATTTACAGTAGCAGTTACAGTTGTCGCAACAAGTGATAAAGTTGTTGTATAAGAGCTTCTGAATTTATTACAACAACTAATAAAGAAGTTGCAACAGCTGTTGTAGACGTCTCAACACTTGCAACATTTATGCAGTTGTTGCAACTTCTATATTAAATGTTGCAACAACTGTTAGGGATGTTGTATAAATAATTGCATACTGTGAGGAGATTCATCATATGCCTTCTGAAGAATCTTGAGAAGTTCCTCTGGAGATTTTAGAGAGAGAAATACCTCCTCCAAATGTTGAAGCGGGCAAACCGAGAAGAAGGTGGACAAAGAGGAGGCGTGGAGTCAGGGAATCATTTCCAACGAAGAAAAATAAATTCTCCATATGCAAAAGGATTGGCCACAAGAGAACTACATGCCCAGACTGAAATGCTCCATAGTTGTTGATTGTGTTCTTATTTGTAATAATAAATTCTTTGGTTGATGTTTGTGAACTTGGATTACATGACATGTTAATCTTGTTCTTACTTGTAATAATAAATTTTGTTGTTAAAGTTTGTGAACTTGATTTATATAGCATGTTGATCTTGTTCAAATCACAAATGAAATTGCTGAACACTTTCAACAAGTAACAATATATGTTGCAACAGCTTTGTTACTTGTTGGGGTTTTCCAACAAGTAACAGGACTTGTTACAGCAACTATATTACTTTTTGTAATTTTTCCAACAAGTACTGGACTCATTGCAACAACTATGTTAGTTGTTCTGATTTTTCTAACAACTAACTTGATTTGTTGCATCAACTAATAACTTATGCCATGTTGAAAATCCGTGAAATAGTCTTCAACCAGTAACAAGATCTGTTGCAACAACTGTGTTACTTGTTAGGTTTCCAACAAGTGACCAGACTTGTAGCAGCAACTATATTACTTGTTGTAGTTTTTCCAACAAGTACTGGGACTTGTTGTAACAACTATGTTAGTTGTTGGGATTGTTCCAACAAGTATTGAGATTTGTTGCAACAACTATGTTACTTGTTGCAACAGATATTGCAATTGTTGCAACAAATCAGGCAATTCTAAGTGTATTCAATCTAAATCGAGCGATCAATATAATGATCTGACATGAATTACTTGATTCGGCCATATTTAATGATTAATGCATATATATCTAATGATATCCTTAATTAGTTAGATAGTAATTTAATCATAATAGATGATCAACTAAGTGTAATAAACCTAAATCAAGTTATCAATAGAGTGATTTGACGTGAATGATTACTTGATTTGACCATATTTAATGATCAACAAAGTGTTTCAATGATATTTTGTGATCAATACACATATCTAATGATATCTTTTATTAATTAGATAGTAATTTGATCATAATAGATGATCAACTAAGTGTACTCGTCCTACGAATGATCAATAGAGTGATTTGACATGAATTACTTGATTCAACCATATTTAATGATCAACAAAGTGTTTCAATGATATTTGGTGATCAATACACATATCTAATGATATATTTTATTAATTAGATAGTAATTTGATCATAATAGATGATCAACTAAGTGTAGTCATCCTACGAATGATCAATAGAGTGATTTGAAGTGAATTACTTGATTCAACCATATTTAATGATCAACAAAGTGTTTCAATGATATTTAGTGACCAATACACATATCTAATGATATCCTTAATCAATTAGACAGTAATTTGATCATAATGGATGATCAACTAAGTAGAGTCAACCTAAATCGAGTGATCAATAGAGTGATCTGACGTGATTTACTTGATCAACAAAGTGTTTCAATGATATTTAGTGATAGTCTTAAACAATAATTATAGTTTTTGACGCAATAGAGTGAAATGTTGCAACAATTGATAAGTTGCTGCAACAACTTTGATACTTGTTGGAAACAATTACAACAGTTCTATCAGAAGTTGCAACAAATGTGAGACTTGTTGGGAATAATTCCAACAATTCATTCAGAAGTTGCAACAACCCTGTAACTTGTTTGAAGCTATCCCAATAATTCCTGAGTTGTTGCAAACAAATTTGTGACTTGTTTGGAACTATTCCAACTTCATCATTGGTTGTTGCAACAATTCAGGTGACTTGTTTGAAACTATTCCAATAATTTCTCAGTTGTTGCAACAATTCAAGTGACTTGTTTGAAACTATTCGAATAATTTATCAGTTGTTGCAACAACTCAAGTGACTTGTTTCCAACAATTTTTAAGTTGTTGCAGCAACTGTATGAGTTGTGGCACCTTCTGTTTAATTTTTTGCAACAACGCTGCTATCTAAGATAGAAAATATAGATTGAACATAAAATACATACTGATCATATAAAACATATACTGAACACATAAAATAAATAATTTGTTCAACATCCACCTTAGTGCTCCAAGAACATAAAATACATAGCTTAAACATAAATGTTCATCAACCCACCTTGGGGTTCCAAAAAACACAACTTAAACATACTTAGGGGTACAAATAATATACTTTAAATAAATTGTTCATTAGTCCACGTTAGGGCTCCAATTCCTTATCTACCACACCCAACATCACCATTCAAATCTCTGTGTTTGTCCAAAGACATCTTGACGTCGTACTTATCAAGACTAATACTTCTGAGAACTATCGGTGGAAGGTCTGTTGGGATCACTCCCAAATCTAGAAGACTCGGCAGTAAAAGACTTGACATTCTCATCATGTTGATTTTTTAAAATACACCTATCATCGTCAACCTTCGAACAAATGTGATATTATTATCATCTTCATCTTCATCAGTTCCATCTTCTACTTGATCATATTCATGTTCAGATCCTCATTGGGAAGCTTTATTTGTAGAATGTGTATCATCATCATCCACATCGTCTCCTTCCTGGGTAGATTTCTGTTGAGAATGTGTATTTTCAACTCTTTTTTTTTTTTTGTAATCTTCAAACCTTATTTCTTTTTCTACTTGAGAGGCTTCTTTGGCCTCTGAGTCCTCCTCCCAGTCTTTAGATTATTTTTCATGCTGACTATGACTTGGAGATTCATTTGCTGTTTCAGAAATACTC
This sequence comes from Lycium barbarum, assembly GCF_019175385.1. Lineage (NCBI taxonomy): Eukaryota > Viridiplantae > Streptophyta > Magnoliopsida > Solanales > Solanaceae > Lycium > Lycium barbarum. The sequence continues at coordinate 126,267,709 of NC_083345.1, read as the reverse complement.
TTACTCGTTCATAATGATCTAATGATGTTTTATCTTAGTTCTTTTACTAACTCTAGTTGATGTCGTAGTAGAGTTCTGATTTTTTCTTTTAGTTGGAGACATTTTATCTACACACAGGAGGTAAACAGAAATCTATCAATTAATTTGTGCATCATTCAAAATAAACAGGGAGAAAAAATTATAGCAGTTAATCAAACAAGTACAACAAATATTGAAGTTGTTGCAACAGATTCAATTCTTGTTTGATAATATCAAACAGTTGCAACAACTTCCTCAGCAACTATATGATTTTTTCGAACAACTAAGTAATCTGTCGGAAAAATCAAAACAAATGCAAACCCCTTTTTCCTAAACCATAGAAGGACAACAACAACAACAACAACAACAAAAATGTAAATTTCACTACCAGTTTACGCTATTTACAATCACAGCCACAAGAATTAAACAAATACACTAAATAAGGGTTTCGTAAGCATGCAATCTCAGCAGTTGTTTGATTTTGTCAAACAGGTGCTGAAGCTGTTGTAACAACCACGGTAGCTATTGGAAAAAATCAGCAAAAGTGCAAGCACTATTTTCCGTAACCCTAGAGGAGACAAGAACAAAAACAACAGCAACGATGGAGCTTTGTGACGCAGAGGAAGAACAAGTTCGTCGGTTTCGGAGAGGAAGAACAAGCAGTGAAGACCAGAGGGACGGTTGATTTTGAGCGTATGATGATGAACTATTTTTTTTTTTTTTTTGAAATAAATGGGTTTTGATTTTGATATAAATGGATTTGGGGGGTTGGAGTTAAGTTGGGGTTTTTTTTTATATTTTTTAAAAGTTTATTAAATTTAGCCACTTAACTTAATCATAATTCTAAGTGAGTTTGGACCTTGGCTAGTCAAACTGGTCCCTTATTCTAACGTAGGTACTTGTTTGGTATTCAATCTTCTCCAGAAACCAACCGTGGCGGCCAAAGTAAATAAAAGAAATCCACATTTTTATTTGGCAGTTGGTGAGTATCCACTTCCGTCCGCTCCACTACTACAATTTTCCCATTGAATCACCGTTACTCTCAGGTCTCTCTCTCTCTCTCTCTAGTCTCAACATTTCTATATCTTTACCTAACAATGTTTCTACTTCTCTTTATTTTTTCCTGTTTCATAATAGGTTACTTCAATGTTAAAAATCGATGAAAACAATAATTTTGCACAAATATCTAATTGGAATGGTAAAGCACGACAATTGTGGGATTGAAACAGGAGAATTATGAGTTGGGTACTTGTTTTCGATGTGGATTCTGCTCAAATGGGTCTTCTTTTTTCATTTAATTTCTGTTACTTTTTTGCTTCTGTACATCTTTGATGGATCAGTTGCTCCCAGTTAGATATTGACATGTGTGTGTACTCCCTTTATTTAAGTAAACATTGAAAACCAAAAAAGAATTCATGTGATTTCTATGTTGAAATTTGCATTTGAACAAGTCTAATTGTTTGCTTGATTCAGGTTTATCTGGTGAGTATGGGTATAGTCAACAAAATAATATCAGCTTTATATTGAGTCTGAGCCTGTTTTTATATAGGAGGGTTGCACAAGGATAGCAACGTGTTGGCTGGGTTGGTCCTTTATATTTTGTTACCAATGCAAGATGTCGGTGTAGTCCGGCATGATAGTACCGACTGCGATGATCCATATGATATTGAAAAGCAGAGTGCGGAGGCCAGCAATCATGACTTAGCAGTGGATCAATCTGAACTCACGATAGTGGTTTCTGCAGTCGAATCACTCAACTCCCAGGCTGCCACACTAACCACAGACCCGGTTGGGAATATTTCCACCATTGAGAAAATAGAAATTGCAGAGTCTCCTAAGAAGCCGTACTTATCCAGGAATCATAGTCTTCATGAACAATGCAGGTTTCTAGCTCTTCTACTTGCATAAAGTTTACGACTTACGACGTATTTCTTTACTGATTTCTCATAAGCACCATGTAAAGTTTTACTAGGTGTTTGGCCAATAGATTCCAAATACTCTCACTTATTGAATTTATGGAGTTGTGTTTGGTTATGCTTTTTGCAAAGAATATATGGAATAATGCTCATGCTTGAATGTACTTAAATACAATTTCAAAAGTGAAAAGTGAGTTGGAAAACAGGTTATAAGCTGTTCTCCAAACTTGAAATACAACTTCAAGTTGGATATGGAATTTTCATGGCCAAACCCTGATTTTCAAATAACGTGAAAACTTATCCCGGAAAAAAGTGAATAACTTTTATCGCCAAACGGGTCATAACTTTTATCGCCAAACGGGTCCTTAATGTTAACCCTCTATATTTTTCAAACTTTTTGATCCTTATTTCGCCCTTTTTATGTGCAATGTTTGCATTGTAGCCACATCTGGATTGAATAAGCCAAAAAGAAGAAATCTTGCTTGGTGAGACCACCTTCTTGGAAGATCTCTTGTTCTACCATGATTTAGCTTTTTCTTCCAGGGCTGTTGTAAAATGATCTATTTCTGTAACCATGTCCGAAGTAGCTTATTGATCAATATCGCATTGACTTTGTATTCTATGATGGTATCTGGATATACTAACCGTAAATGAAGTTCCCATACCTTCTTCCTTTTCGACACTATGACCTTTTGTTCTCGCTAGGATTTAGCTCTGCATCATGAGCTGCTGTGAATTTGATGTGTTTTTATAATCATGATCCAAGTAGAGGTAGTGCTCATTATACATCACTTTTGTGTAGTTGAATGGTAGAGTACAACAAATAACTAGCAAGAGATTAAAAATTGAAAAGGAATCACCGAAATATGTGAGTTCGGAATGCTTACAGGATTCATATTTGAATCAGTTTATTAAAAAACAGAGAATTAACTTGATGTCCATAATTAAATTAAAACAGGCTAGCAAATCCTGGTTGATTAAGTATATGATATTTACAAAAGAGAAGGACCTTTTAAGGTACTCTTTTTTATATTCATTCAGCAAAATGACGTTTTATTTTTTATTTAATATTGAGAGTGCCAATCATTTTATTTTTTATTTTTTGATTTCCATATTCAGATTACCAACCTTTGAAGTTTTTATGTACTTTGGAAAGTCTCTGAAGCAGCTTTTTAAAATTTAAAGAATGAGGCACTGGTCCAGTTTGAAATTCTTTGAAATTTGTTTTCTGTGATATTCTTGCAGAGTATGTCAAGAGGAAAAGGAAGAAGAGTTGATCGATCTTGGATGCCATTGTCGTGGTGGATTGGCAAAAGCACATCTGACATGCATAGAAACATGGTTTAATACTAGAGGTTCAAATAAATGTGAAATATGCCAGTAAGTGATAGACTAAGAGCATTTTAATCTTGTTTTTCCTATAAGACAGTATATTGATGTAGGTTTGCCATTTTATGCAGGCAAGTAGCTGCCAATGTGGCATCTCCAGAGTCTCATGCACCTGTAAGTACTTATCTTTGTTTGGATAGCAATAATTCTGGATGAAGGCTGGACATTGGATCTCTTTAAACATTAGTAATGCATTCTTTTCGCTCTCTATTTGAAGTTGTTGCTGGGTGCTTCAGCCTTCAAGCTAGACTGATTTTTTTAAGCATGAATATCCTTCTGGCCTTTCAGCTCACAGGTTTTTGAACTTGCGCATTTGACTGCACCTGCCTCCCTTGGGTGTTCTATCACGAACGAAATCCCGAGGGCCGTAATTGGCACTTAGCAGACTTCTATGCACCAAGCGAACCGAAATGCGTCTTAGTTGGACATAATTCAATACTCATTTAGATTCTTACTGATTAAACACAACTATGGCAGAATTTAGTGACAATTTCAGCAAAATTTCCTCTATAACAGGAGCATCCCCAAAATCCCTGTAATCAACCCGTCTACACCCAACCAATTATCTACATCCACATCCATCCTCACAACGTAGTAAACACAAAACAACAAAATATGTAAGCAACGGAAATCCCAAATCCGGCAAGTCTCGTCACGAAGCATCTAAGTGAACATTCAAAAACATAAGATGCTGGGTTTAAGCCCTACAAGTATAACAGGAAAAAAAAAATCTTTAAGCCCTACAAGTATAACAGGAAAAAAAATAAAGAATAACTGGAAGCTTTCACGGCTAGTGCAGACGACTCACCTCAACTGGGATTGGAATGAGTAATGGATGGTCAAGCCTCAGCTGGAACGTTAACTAAAGTATCTGCAAGGAAAGAAGTAGGGTGTTAGCCATGAATGATCCAATAAGATCCTCGGCCTGGCCCTTGTCATATCTCTAGGACAAGAATTTACTACTGGGAAAACAGTAGGGTGCTAATATTTTCTTAGCTATCCCAAACATCTTTCCTTTCCAAAGATGTACATTTTGTAGAGACTGGCAGTAGCGAAGTAACTGTTGTTATTCGTGGAATCATTGTAACTGAGTGTCATTTGTTAGTCATCATTGGATAATATAGTGGCATTATCCAAGCAGCTCCAAAAACATCATATTTTGCGATTTGTATTGGCTTGACAGTTTTGAAATCCTAGGTATCCTTCAATCTTGTTCATATCAACAAGCGGTTCTGAAATTGCAACACAAATTAGTTTGTTAATGTTAACTAGGTGTTTTAGTCTATGAATAGCCTTTTTTGATATCACGCGGGGGTGTCAAAAAAATATGAAAAACCGACCGAACCGAACCATACCGAACCGATTTATAGTGTTTTTTCAATAAAACCGTGGATTTTTATTTAAGCTTATAACCGTCCCGAATAATTAGGGTGGTCTTTTTAATTTATACAAAAAACCGAAAAATTCCCGAACCGAACCGAATAGCCTTACATGTATGAAATATATTTTATATATTACAAGTATGTTAAATGAATATATAAAATATATTTTATAAGTTCTCTTTGAAATATAAAAAAGAATTTTGGCCACTAAATTTTGGGCCTTTAGTTGATTGGATTTAGTTTCAAAAGGATACTTCGTATACATAGTCATACAGTCATAGATTTAGATGATTTAAGTAGGCATTTTTTGTTATAGTTAGCACTAACAAAAGTTTACCTCCATCTTGGTCTCCTCTACTATGGTGCTTGATGTATATGTATCAAATTTAAATTGTGGTTCCTGTGGCCTACAAGCTAATGTTTGTTTTGGCTCAATTCAACATTGTTGTCTTTGGCAAGTTATTCTTCTCCCTGGTCAATCAGTGAGGATTCACGTCGCGATGATGCAATCGTTGTTGTCTTGCTACTTGATATAACACATATCAGTTGAATTACTTTGTGTAGTTTTTTCAATAGCTTTTACATTAAATATTTCATAAGAAACAAATAGAAGCTTTATTTGATGGTGTACTACAAATAGGTTTGTGGAGGTCTGTGTCGTTACATTTTAATGGTGGTGTATTTTTAGGCGACACTTTAAAACTAAAATAACCGAAAATTAACCGAACCGTACCGATACCGAAGAAAAACCGAGATGATGGGACGGTCTCAAAAAGTTTAATTTTGGTTATACAAAATAAAATAACCGAAAAATTGAGATGGTATAATTTTTTTAAAATAACCGACCGAACCGTCCCATTGACACCCCTCACGCCCCTAATATTCGAATAGATTGCATTAATCATGGGAAACTTGGCTTACTTTTACCTTAGCCAAAAAAAAAAAAAAAAAAAAAAGGGAAACTTGGCTAGTGTCATTTTGTCTGTTGACCTCCTTTCTTGATGAGGCAATGCGCCTTTCTTTTAGCTTGTTGCCTTTCTTTCTTTGTCTGCTTCTTCCCCTTTTTCTTGTATGTCATTTGTTTTGTTGTTGCCTTCCCTGTCTTGATCAGAGATATGATCTGCTTGTTCTTTAGAAGAATCGATTCTGAATTCCAGTGATTTGGTCTCCTCATTGAGCGTGAAGGTGTCTTGTATACGGTCATGAGGTAACTCGATTCACACATTGTTCCTCATATTGCTAAATAGACTTCTCAGTAGTTGGATCACACCTAAGGTCCACAACCAATTGTAACTGGTAGATAGATTAATATTATTGAGATCATCCTGAACTTTGTGTTGTTGACCAGTGCTTCACTATCAGATTGATAAGTGTTCTCTATGACATCGTCACTATTATCAGAGTTTCCAGTGATCTCATGCCTAGAGTTGCTTCCTGTCATGCTATCCCCTTCGTTCTTCATTTTCCCTTTGTTCTGTTATATCGTTACCTTATCAGTTCTAGCATTGACTTCACCAACATGACTGCTCAGTTCTGCCCCATCCATAACGACCTTGTTCTGATCAACAGAGTTGTTAACTGCATTATTGTCATTTTGGTCCTGCTGTGTGTCATCCTTACCCTTAGACTGGGAAGAATTAGCTTCTTAAATAGCAGTCCTAGACTTGTTTCTTATATGAGTTGTAGCTGGCTGAAAAACAACATTGCTTTTCTTCGTAGGCACTATCTTTTTCTGGTTTTTTTCTTTTTGCTGATGTTCTGCCTAGCCATCGTGGCCTTGTGAATTTTCCTTTTGTTTTCCATGTCCGCCTCTTTTGTGATCTCAGCCTCAAGCTTCTGTCCATCCCCATTTTCATTCTTATTCACTGCCTCAGAAATCTGCCCAATCTTGCCTAAACTTTCATTGTTTTTCGCCTCTCCTTTGTCTTCACTTTCTTCCAAATTTGTGGTACCATCGGATCCCTCTTCAGTTAGTGAACTTTCCAGCATCTTTGGAAGCCTTGGCTCTAATCCTTTCCAACACTCTACAATTCAATATGTTATGACCTAGCTTCTTACAATGCTTACAAATCTTTGGTATATTTTCATACTCGATTTTCTGATAATAACCTTTTTAATGGGGATTCATCATGTTCCAAGCCCAACATAAACAGAGTCTGGGAGATTCTTAAGTAAATCAACCTCCACCCGAACCTTAGCCATACTTGGCCTAGTCGAACCAAAGTAGCAGCATCTAGGGTGAGGGCAGTGCCCGTATTGCTAACAATTTGTTTTACAAAATGCCATGTGTGGAGATGAAAGGGGATACCTGGAAGCAGAACCCAAACATGAGCTATAAGTATATCTTCATCGGGTTTGAAATTGGGAAACCACTTCTGCAACCACATTTGCAATCTGTCGATTGTGAACATTCTTTTGAACCACACCGTATTGAAATCATCTTCATTGATAAAATCAAGAAACACAATATCATTATCGAAGACTCCGATTTTAGCAGACCCCTTAATCGGGAAGAGTTCTTTGAATTTTGATCTAAGTCTTTCGATTTGGGGCCTAGGTTTTGAGAATCGACCCAGATTGTTAGTCGACATTTTTCAGCCGTGGTTCCAAAGTAATCCTTGGCCTTGAATATCACAGCTGGTACACCATTATGAGTGATCTGTTTGGTGACCACCATTCTCGAGCATGTCGGAGATTAGCCGAATTTGTACTCGTAGACAGGTTAATAGCTGTTGCATAGGTTCTTTTTCCTGTGTTTTCTTCAGAATTGAGTTTCGACGTGACCATTACGGACCAACGGTTGAAAGTGTACAGAGTGCTTATGTTTCTAGAGAGAATTTTTTGACTGTTTTTGTGAGTTTTACAGTTTTGAGTTAGGCCCAATGTCCATTTCCGTAACATAGTAATTTCATTTTTTTCCTTTTCCTTTTTTTTTTTTTTTTTTTTTGTGGCTCCAAAAATATGGATAGAGATGCCCTTATTTTTTCTATGACAAATTTTCTACTGATTTAAAATTTTATATCTGGTTAGAAACAAATGACTAATGTGGATCCAGATTCTTAATTTAAGTATATATGACTCAGAAAAAGATATAAGCTCAAAGATTAGTCAGCTACAAATTATTGGGATAGATACTCTTGTAATTATGTTTTGATTGCATTATTTTATGGATGGCAGACAAGTTACTGGATTTGGAGAGTGGATCCTTCTTTTAGAGGGACAAATATTTCCCAAGAGCGGGATAGAGTAAGGAATATTACACTTTCCCAAGCTCCTGCTTTGAACTCATGATGTCTTCTGTATTACTTCTAAATCAGTCAGTTTGTACAGGGTTGTCTTAATCCACTTTGGGTAGCATTTTGTATCCTCATTGGTGGCCTCTTTCTGGATGTGTTAATATCCATTACACTTGGAGTCTCTGCACTGCCTGTGAACATCATTATCGGTACATGCTCTTGATCTTTTCAGCTTCTCATTAGTCGTCTGTTGTCAAAACTTGGAAATTAGAACTGTTAGAGGTCGTTTGGTTGGGTGTACAAGAATAGTACTGAATGGGGTGTATTAGTAATGTTGGGATTAGTAATCTGACATTATTGACTATTTGGTTTGTTGTGTTAAATATTGCATAATTTCTACATAGTAATGAATAGGGTGTATTAGAATAGGAATACTACTGGTATTGTTAATGCCATGGTTTACTATGTATAAGAATAGTGTATTAGTTATACATAGATTGGAAAGACTACCAAACAAGGGATTAAATAATACTAAGCTAATACCATTATTTTCTCTAATACCTCCTGCCGAACGACCCTTAAAGTGTCCGTTGTCACGTTGAAAGCAAGAAGCAATGTGCAGGGGTAATAGTTGTGCTGGGACTCGGAACGGCTCTTCGGCTTGCCCTTGAGTTCTGCCATGATTGGAGTATCAGAAGAGTAGTGCACCGGGTAGAAGCAAATGCCAGTCTTGGATTTCATCCTGCATTGTAGGTGAAAGATACTTGGAAGTAGATAACTGATTCAAACTACACTGGAAGCTGTTCATACCCCCTGAAACATTGAAATTTATCCGCCAAATGTAATCTAGAGGCTTGCAGAGCCTGCAACTTGAAAGATTTATTGGAGCCAGTATTTTTAAATGCTGAGTGAACTTACTTACCCATTGTATTTATTTCGTTTGAGGATGCAGTGTGTAGTTTGGCATCTTGTTTTGCAGCTTTAATATCTATATTACAGCAGTCTCTTTTGCCAAAATTATTTGGAACACAAAAACTTCTGTAGCTAAAGTGTTGAATGAAGATTTTTGGCTTGCTAGCCGATACGCTGCCTTGTTTCCTTGTTATTTGCCTGTAGGTGGCACTCAAGCAAAATCCCTATCAGACATCATTGTGTATTTGCCTGTACTTGGCGACTGCTGCGAGTAATTGCGTCTATTTATCACACAAGGAAAAAAAAAAAAGGAAAAAAAAAACATATATAAATAGCTTAACGTTGTCAAAGGAAAAAATAGCTATGGCATTTTGTGGAGTAACTAGATCATGTACTATAGCGCCTAGCTAGTATTTGAAAGCTACGAGCTCATTATGTTTGTGGAGTAACTAGATCATGTGCTATAGCGCCTACAGAAAGCATATAGTATAATGTAATCAACACTCAGCAATATCGTCGAGCTGCAGGCTTCTTACCGTGCCTTAATAGTTCAAAATTATGCATGTTGTTATATTAACGATTAAACATTGCTTGGTCATGGTCCTTATGACATTCACAATTGGGGCTTTCCAAACAGGTCCTTTAGGCTTATAAATATTTACATACCATCAAGCTTAGAAAGTTAGAACATAATTCAAGTTTACTCTAATAGCTTGCGAGGTGAACAGTAGTTAAAGAGCATTAAAAGCCATCTAATGCTTTATGCTTGAATGTATTCTTACATGCTTAAGGAAATGCGATCAAATTACGTCCCTTATTTTTTTAGTGGATGTATCGAATATGTAAAAAATTTATGACAGAGAGCGGGAGAAGATTTTAGAGATCGGGAAGCAAGCAACTGATGAACAAACAGCAAAGGACTAAGTTTGAAGATTAATACAGTATTTAGGGGTGGTCATGGTACATTTTGAAAATTTCGATTTCCAATTTTTAAAAAATATTACCATACCACGGTTGTTCGACTTTGACTTTCATACGGTAGCGAATTATGACTTCAACGCCATCCTATTAAACGAATTAAGCAGGTAGCATATAATTTAGCTTTGCTTGAATTGATGCACGATTTTATCATCGATGTACAATCGATAACACATTCTAACATTGCAACATAGAATAATAATTTAATATAGTAAAAGAGCTTTAGGTTAATTAGGGATTTGATCAGTGCTGTTGATACCCGAGCTAGGACCGTACAATTTGATTTAACGAGCTGAAGAGCAAGTGTAGCATGTTATGTGAAGGAGACGATAAGAAAGATGAAGATATACATACTTGGGATTGCAAAGGCGTGTTTCAATAATTGTGCAAAATTCCCATATCAAACTAGAAAGTTAAGAGAGGACGAAACTATTGTGTGTGTAATCACTAAGCTAGCTACTAGCTAGGGCCCACCAACTTTGGACCATATTATATAAGCGTTGGTTTCAATCTTTACGGCTGTTATTGGAACCACAGCTGTTGCAACGTAACTCTGCCTCGAACAGTTACTATCAGGTAAACGACCCCCACTGCTCGTACATACATACACATTAATTATCATTGCTTTGAGTTTAGTTGTTTTCTGGGATCTGGTGCAATATATATCCTTCTCATTTGTCACTGTTATCGCTAAACCCCTTTTCTTACAACTCTCGTTCTGTCTACTTCACTTCCTGTCTGTCCACCCACTATACTACATATGTAAAGATTATTTATATGCATTAATCATTTAATACATTAAACATTAATAACAGTACGTACGTAGTCGGTCTGCTTGTGGTGTGTGCCATTTCCATAGATATCACCCTGACCAGCCGGCCTTATTCGTTCTATCTCTCTTTTATCTGTTTTTCCTCCTAATTTCTGCAACCTACCTAGTCTGCTCTCACTTACCATTTCCATTAATGAGCACATGAAAGCCTATTAGTTTCTTCTTTTTGTTTTAGAAAAGGCGGAATCCTAACGAACCCCATTATTCTTAACCTCATACTGTCATACAGCAAAAGGCTGCTAGCTCGTCCAAGCAGAGAGAGTTGGTATTAATTGAGATTTTGAAGAAAAAAATGTCTAGGGTAGACAACCAAATCCACCCCCCCCCCCCCCACTCTCCCCCTCTCACAATCCTTACTGCCATGCATCACTGATTAAACGTGTTATGTTTCATTTTGACAAGCTAGTTTTATAAGTCTAGGACCTTTAGTGAATATGCACTGTATATCTATTTTACATTCCTCAATTCACATGTATAGTTACACTCCTCCCGAATATTATTAAATAAATAAATGTGTATTCCATATGTTTTCTCTAATAACTTAACTCTAAACTCAAAATAAATGTGTATTCTATGTGTTTTCTCTAATAACTTAACTCTAAACCCAACCCAAACTTTGAAATGATATGATCACAAACTCCAACACTCCCAATTACACACATTCTATGATTAAAGTACGAGTAGGACTTTATGGACATGAGCTAGCTGCCTAACCCCTAGAAATTGAAGGGGTCTATGTCGAATATTTCATTTCAGTCTTCCTCAGTGTCTCTCCCTCTTTAGAATGAGTATTAGTCACTCCGCCTCATAATAAGTGTCATCTTCGTCAAATTTTTCTGTCTCATAATAAATGTCATCTTAGGAAACCAAAACATAAATTGGCTAGTTTTTTTCAATTCTACCCTTAGACAATAAAGTAACATCTAAATGATGATTGGAAAAGCCACATAGTAACTTGGTATTATTGGATTCCCATGTCCAAAGTTTTACTTCTTGCACATGCTCTAATTAGAAGGTAAAAGTAGTTTATATTTATTATATAGGGGTAATTTGATAAACTTCACAATGCATTATTGATTTCTTAATATGCGTGTTTTTGGCTGTAATTTGATAAACTTCACAATGCATTATTAATTTCTTAATATGCGTATTTTTGGCTAAAGTAATACTTATTATATGGGACGGTGGGAGTGTATTACTAGCTAGCTATTGATTGCTAATGACTAGCTTTTTGGATTGAACTTATAAATACTAGCGGTGTTTGTATTATAGTAATAAGTTGTTTAATTACTTCTTTAAAGTTACTAAACTAAGCTTGATATAGAAAGTCATTTTTTATTAAAGATAATTATTTGATTTAATGACATAAAAGAATTATCTATATATTTTCAATACACGAAAACTTAACCACTCAAACAAAGAATAGTTTACTTATGACTTATCCGCCTAGAAATTTTTTGGGTCTATTTGAGCCTATTAACTAAACATAGCTGAAGTGCCTCATTTTGACGTGTCAATTATTGCATCTTTTAACCCTTGCACTCCTATAAAAGAATGAATGGCTACTTTTGTATTGGTAAGAGGTATCCTATATGGTATCCTTTCTTCTAGCTAGGATCACTTTTCTTTTACAGCACAACACCTATTCTATAAAGAAAATAAATTAGTTGTACTCGGCGTTGTATTAAGTCAAATTAAGTTAACTTTAAAACAATCGCACTAGTCACAAATTAATGTATTAATAATTACTATGAATTATGCGATAGATCTAATAGTTAAGATGGAGGTTTGGTTTTTTGGTCCCCTCCCGTTCTTTGTACACGTTTGTTCTATCTATATTTAGGTAATAGGGGTCTACACCAAATTCCCCCGGAAGGCGGGTTTAATTTGAAAAAAGAGAAGATAAAAGATACCATGCATTTATTAGATGCCAACATTACATGAAAATCAATTTTCTTCCCCTTGACTTTTTTTTTTTGGTGCTAAACGACACAAAAGAACAATGCACCTGGTGTTTCTTGCCAACAAGGTAGGGTTGAGATATATGGGTTGCTAATTAAGTTGCATCTGCGCTAGTAGATAGGCAGATACTACTACTTCCTCCATTATCAATTTATTTGTGTGAGTTACTATTTGGATAGTCAAAAGACAATTTTTTTTATCATAATTTTTGTAGATACTTTTAAATTGTTAACTAAAACTTTTTATGTAATTTCTAATATGTAAGTTTTATTTCAAAAAAGAAATTCAGATTCTATGTCCGAATTCACATCAAATATTAGTTAGTTTAAGCCTTCCTACTCTAATCAAGCTAAACAAGGCTGTGAAGCTGTGATATGTCTATAGGAGTAGTAGTTCAGAATTAGCAGAGAGGTGGCAGCTTGCAGTTTCACTAACTAAAACGTGAAAGCTCAGCAGAAAAGGTTTTTCTATGTTTGTCTGCCCAGAAACCAGCAGAGTCACTGCCACCCCTTAAATCAAGTACGCTAGTAGCTTTTTGGCTTCCATCACTCTATATGTGTGCCATGTAAGCAATATCTATGGACTTTTTACGGTAGTACTACTGGATTAATTAATGAAAGGAAATCTGGTTAGCTGGCTTTGCTTCAAAGCAGGCAGGTGGAAAACCTAAAAACCTGGAACCTATGATCCATATCTATGTATAAGTGAACTGTAAAGACAAATTACTAGACCTTGCATGTGTTGACACTTGATTCAGCCACACAAACACATATACAATTTATTATGGTTGTGAGTGAGTACACACAATTAGTATCTTAGCTCCCATTGTCAGAGATATCCATGAAACCTGCTTCCACATAAACCAACCTGCGTTTATCTAATATTCTTTATTAGTCAATTACAAAAAAAATGAGACTTTGTTATATTTAAAAACAATTAACATTATCCGAAAAGTTTTTATAGAGATCAGATCTCAATTGTAGGAGGGAGTGTAGTTAGAAATTGTTTCTTTTAAGGTATATCCATGGATGCCCATAGTGAGGAGGGTGACAGAATGACCCCTAATCTTTTAATGTACTCCGTTTTTCTTTTTATCTATATAAGGCCTCTGTCACAAAACAATAGAATAAATTTATTCATTACCAAATGTTATACTTAACATGTTTAAGACATCAATTTAAAAAAAAAAATGGTTACACAAATTATGTCATGACAGTCCCAGTACTGGTTTTGTGTGTGTGTGTGTGTGTTTTTTTAAAAAAAAATTCAAAAGACATCTTTGTGGCGGGGTTTAGGCTGGTTGGTTTATTTCATAACTAGTCTATTCATTTTGGAATTTTCTTCAATCTTTCCACTATGATGTTGAACCAAGGCATTGTCATTTCCGGCTTAGGAAATGCCCTCATCTTTCAATCATAATGCTAGGCACTCTTCCATGCCTTCGTCCGAATCCACTCCATTTTCATCTCCCAATATTGCTAGATAGCATAATGGAGTCGATAGCATTCCGACATCCCTATACACTGATACTGGCACAGCTACACAACCTCCGACCCAAGCTTTAGCATAGAGGCAGGATCCTTTCGATGTTGGAAAATTAGATGAGCTCCGGAGGTTGATTATTGTCCCCTCTGGAGGTGAGTAAGTATGCACTTTGTTATTTTTTAATTAATTATAAATATAGTGTCTACCATGTTTTAAATATGATGCATCTTTTATCCTTCTGCTCAGGCTACGAAGATTGTCAACTCATTTTAAGAATTATGCTAAGGTTGATTGATATGCATGTTTCAAACTGCTGGAGACTCTGGTGAGAGGCCATCTTGGACTACCGAAGATATATGGGTTACACTAAATGAGTATTGGGTCTCCCGGGGATTCAGAAGCAGCGTACATGCACAAGCCAAGGCAGAGCTTCCGATAAGGGTGGCTCCTTGCACACGTGGGTTCATTCAGTATGAAAATTCATCCAAGAAGATCGATAACGTGTTTAATATATTTTTCTTGATTTTTAGCAATTGTTTTTAATACATATTATGTAATAATTTGTAGGAAAACGCTAAAGGAAGACCAGCTTCTTAGGATGAGGCATTCGAGGAAACCTACGTGAAGAAGCTGGTTGAAGGATGGAACAAACATTTGGATTTAGCCATAGACTGAGACCTATGTTGTTTTTATGAAATAATTGTGTAATGTTTTGTAGAATAATTTCAAACAATGCATGGAGGACTTCATTCAAAGTCAGCCAACTGAAGATTAAGGTAGGCCAATCCAACCAGAGGAGAGTTTGGACATGTGGCTTAAAGCAGATAATGGCATGCATAAGGGGAGAGTGTGCGGCCTTGGATCGGAGTGTAGTTTTGGTTATCGGACTTATGGATTGTCGAGTGTCTGTTCTCCTTCACGGTCCTCCGTCAAGAGAAACGCATTCTCTTGATCGATGTTATCATCAGTTGGTATCTTATTTGACTTCCAAGTTCCAATCAAAGTAGAAAATTTTGAAAGGGATAAGTACTCTAAGCCATAAGGGCTCGTTTGGTAATAGTCCTGGAATAAGAATTTAGCAATTTCTTATTCCTTGTTTGGTTAGTAATCATGGAATAAGTTGTCCCAGGAGTAAAAATAGTGCTGGAATAACTTATACCTATCATAGAGTGGAATAAGTTATCCCGGGATAAGGAAGAGATCTCTTCTTTTTAGAAATTATCCAATGTATAATACTTTCAGTTTAACATACCAAACAGTCAATAAAAAATAACTCCAGAATAACTAATCTCAGCATAACTTATCCCAACATAATTAATCCCAGCATAACTTATCCCAGCGTAATTTGTTTTTGAACCAACCAACCCCTAATAGTTATTCATATAGGTAATACCTTGTTTTTGTCTCAGGTTATTTAGGACTGTAAAGCAATTGAAAATACCATTACTAGATCCAGTCCATAATGGTTGATCATCTTCATTAGAGCCACTAACTAAGTGGCCTGGAATAACTGGAGACAATTTCAAAATATTCCATGAGTTACCAATAAGGTGCATGCGTTTTTTTGGCAGAGAAATGAATCATTGACAGCCAAACAGCAACTTGAGAAGAAAAGGTAGCTGCTGATTAATGACAGGAAGAAGCTAGCGAAAGTACGGAACAATAACATTGAGAGCACACACAAACACGAACAACGAAGCTGCGATAAGTATATAACTAATTCCAAAACCAATAGATCTTATTCCATTAAAAAAAAAAAAAGCCCTCAACTTTGTTCAATTCCTTCCATGTGTTGGAATAATAAGTAGGCCGTTTATAATATCATAGACCACAAAGAGAATGGCAGATGAATATAGACATTAAGTTCATTACCATCTTCAGACATACTCCACTTTTACAAAGTAACATTACAAATTAAAGGTGGTTTATATAGGTGTTAAAGGATAATTCTAAACATAAAATTACCAAATAGTTTCACACGCATAGTATGAACTTACTCACATTGAAATCGTCAAATTCATGCACCTCGCTTTCCTAATGGTCATACGGATAACATGCACCAAACATGTAGACATTTAAACATTTTAACTTTACTATGTTCAACACCATGACCTTCATCGTTCATCAGCCTGATATGAGTCTGAGTTGCACCTTACTACATAATACTGTCGAATACAAGTCAGGAAAGACATTAGATGTCAAGTTTCAATCAACGGAGACCAGTTAAACAGAAGAAGTTGGTCAAGTGAACTAATCACACGTATACATAAAACAAGCTAAGGCTAGAAAAGCTATTATCAAGTTTGGTCGATGAAGAAAAATGGAATGTATGAGTGATCCATATTAGATCCTTATAAATTATTGCTGGAAATTAGCATATTGGATCCGGCTATTAAAATAGAGAGTATTAAGGCTCCCATTACTTCCAACCCGTAGGGGTTTATTTGGTCTAGTCTCCTCCTCTATGTTTTTGTAGGTTAATCTGCATTTTAATAAACACTCCACCACTATGGGGTGCTTTCTTTGTTTTTTTTTTTTAAAAAAAATAATTAAAAAAAAAATTAACAAGGAACTCAAGGAAAACAATAGAATAATTAACCAGCATTCAGAGGATCTAGCACTAGTATTTCATCATCGATGTCAATTAGAGTATTACATATAAACAAATTGAACCTCAAATTAGTAATCTTTCTATCTCAAAGACTTCCCATGAACCTTGAAAATGAACATTGGTATGACGTTGTGTCGAAATGAAGGGCCCAATATAATGTGCTATTTTCGTCCTCCTTTGCCAATAAAATAACCAGCATTTAGCTAGCTTCTCTTCAATTCTCTGTTGTCTTTTAATGTTTCCTAAATTTCTTCCTTGTAATTTGGTATTTTGAGGCCTTAACTAGCACTGCCGGCCCTTATAGGTGAGAAACATTAATGTTTATGCACATTGATTCCGCTAGAAACATAATGCTAGTAATGTAGAAGATCAAATATCCAAATCCAAGGACATGGATGACTTGCCTTTTTCAGATGATTCTTCAGAGGGCATTGGGCTGTTGTTAAAATTCCTAAAGGAAGACGAAAATTGGGGATCATGTGCCTGAGAATAAGTTGTTGGGATAGAGGCCGAGGATGAAAACATGTCGGAGTGATCCATGGGGCAGTCCATATTCACTCCAAACAGCCTGAGTCTCTTTGCTGCCACCTTACCTTGAACCACCGGCACTGAGTTGAACACCCTTGGCTCCACAACACCACTAATACAACTTTGAGGACCCATCAGAAACGGCCTGGTACTGAAAGGCATTGTAGCCGGAAAGCTATTATTGAAACAAGTGCTCATATAATAAGGACTAGTATTGTTACCAATTCCATAGTGGTAGCTATGCGGATAAGGTTGAGAATATTGTGAATGCGGTGGGAAAGGCTGCAAAGGGAAGAGCCGCCCATTAGAGAAATTGTGCGGCACCATAAAGGGATTATTCATTTCATCAGGACGGCGGCGCCAGTCAATGAAGAGACGATGTTTGACCGATTCACCAGCTCCACGTTGAAATGAGACAATATCCCCAGCATCCAACTTCTTCTCCTTCACAAAACGGCTCCAACCTTTGGTCATTACATAGCTCTGGCTGCTATTCCAATAGGAATACCTAAACCTCCACGGCTTCCCGTTTCTGTCTTCGAAATTCAAGAGGAGTCCCCCCTTGTCGTTACTAGAGGAATCCAGAGGGAAATACTTCTCCGCGTGTTGTTTGGGAATGACTAAACGATTGAGCTTGCCCACATCACTGGGTGTCACTACCTTATCGAACATATGTTCCCTCTCAATCATGGTGTGATGATCTTCGCCAGCTGGCGAAGAATCCATCAACATAAGCTCCGTACTATTGTTACTACTCGGTGGTTGCTGGTGCTGGTTGTGATAAGAAGAGGATGCTGAAGAAGAAGACTGAGAAGAAAAATGGCACATACCTTTTGAAGAGTCAACTTCTTGTTGGATCCCTCGTCTACTACCAAAGAAATTCATGATCTCCGAGCACACACCAATAGATCTAGAAAAGATGAAGTAGTAGTAGTGGTACAACTTTTCTGTTAAATGGTTCTAGGGTTAAGACTTGAAAAAGCTCTCTCTCTCTCTCTCTCGCACTGTTTGTGAGAGGAGGAGAGGATGGATTTGTGTAGCTAGCTAGCTTCCCATCAGCCCTAATTACAATATACTACAAATAAAGAAGGGTTTGTGGGGGTGGGGGAGGTAAATTGGTGCTTTTTTTTTCTGAGCTAAGGAAGAAGAGAGTAGTGTAGTTAAAGAGATGATGATGATGCCTTCATATCATATCACATGTGGTGATTTTCTTAGCGGCTGCTTCCTGGAATCTTATCAAGTTAGGCAATTTTCTTTATAATATATTTTCTTTCTTTTAGTGCTTCTTTCTGTAGAGAGAGAGAGAGACGAACTAACGAATTATCTGATTGGTTCCTGAAGAGCTTGTCCTTGTCATCAGCCTGGGTGGTAGTATCAAAATTAAAATACACTTCCATATATGTATTCTCATTGTTAATTAGTTGTATATATATATATATATATATATGGATCTTCATTACAGCAGTTGACACTACAAGTGGAGTGGTATATTTTTCATTTCTGCCTAAGGCCCACGAGGCAAGAGAGCCAGCTGTCTTGTAAAGCACCGGTTTCTAACTCTATTCCTAATTTATGCAACTATATAGAGTCTTTCTCTTATATGTACTTTATTTTTCTTTGTGATGGGGCGGCGTATAATTAGGGTAAGTAGGCATGAGAGACTAGCTGCTGTTAAGATGCTCTATTACATTTTAGTAACATAGTTTTATTAGTTAGCTGCCATAGTAGATATTTACTACTTTAATTTGAAAATAAATAGGGGTTGGGGTACAGTAAATAATTAATTAGCAAAAGTCCATTGGTCCTTGTATATTTTAAAGGAACCAGTAGACAAAAATGTCTCTGTGTTCCTCCTAGCAATATATAATCTAGTACCGATCAAAAATGTTTAGGATAATTTATTTGCTGGGGTTGTCACTGCAAGAAAGGCCGTACAATACAAAACCTCATTGTTTTATTCAGATTGCAGTTAATTCTGCTCCTTTATCGGCCTGCTAGATAGAGGAACTGACAACCAATAATTCCTTCCACAAAATTACAAGCTCTAATAACAGTTTCATCATCTATATATTAGTATAATTTTTCTTCCTTATTTGCTTCTTTCAGGCCGTGTTGTATCACCCTCAACAGCTTCTAAATGGTCAAATCAAATTTCTAAAACAACTTAAGTGCTAAAAAATAACTACTTACCAAGAATAAACAGCTTCAGAACCCTGGAAGGAATTAAGAAAATAAAAGAAGCTGAGAAAATAATGATCAATGCAATTGATAGACTGACAACGCACAGAGAGAATGGGATAATCTATTGAATAAGTAGATTGGGGACCAAGTGCCTTTTTCTTTTCTTTTACGTACTACTACTATATGCGAAATTAATTAAAGAGAAGATTTATGCTGAAAATGTAGTATATATCTTAAGTCAATGGAAAGGGAAGGAATGGGAGCTAATTAGTAGTATTGCATTGCCATTTGTTTTGGAGAGTCTATAATTACGATAGAACTAGAGAGAGGACCACCTATATGGCCCATGTGGGATTCATATGAAAATGCCAGTCTCTTTAATTTCTATCTCTCCAAAGAGTCTCCACACTTAAACAGAATGAGAAAAGAAAAAGGGTGTTGCACTTCTTGCATGGTCTAGTCTCAACCTAACTATAATATTTATCCCATTTAGCTCATGCATGTATACAGACAACTGTAATTAATTCCGACAGTACCAATGCATCTTAACTTGCTATCCCCTTTACATGGTACTCCCTCCGGATAAACTTTAAAAGTTAAAAATATAAGTGATACTCGTTATACATATTACTTAATCACTGTGATTAAGTGGAAAAAAATAGTTAATTTGAAATACATGTATATTACACAGTAATTTACTTAGTGCAAATATTGTGTGCCAATAAATTTTAATTTTACCATCTTATGGCCATTACAAAAGTAGGTGACGGTCACTTAATTACATACCACATCTTATTGGACTACATACACTACCTCTGATTTCCCCCCTTCCTAATCCCTCTTTCGCTAGCTATTACGAAATCCTATTACTTAAATTCTTCCTCGATCCTCCACCACTACTTTTCATTTTATAATGAAGCATTCACTGTATACCATCATTTATAATATTCCTATCCCTATCCCAGCTGGTCTTAGTTTTTAAATACAACAACCTAAAGGGACATTAATTAAGCTCTACATAATTACCTCCGTGTGCTCTTATCTCCTCAATTATTTGAATTAAGTTTCTGAACATTTGGGCAAGGTAGGTGGTACGTAGCCTAGTAAATATATACTCACGCGTGAGAGATAGGTGGTCCATGTACGCAAACATCACACACCTAAAAAATTCAGCTCTAAGTTAACAGAGAACAATGGTGCAAATTAAAAGAGCTTGAGCATTTTATTGATCGCCATTCTTCTTTGATATAAAAGATATTTCAAAAGTAACTAGAAAGTAAGGATTTGTCTAACCCGGCCCATATTAAATTGGTAATTCCTTGAACAACAACAATACTCCCTTTGTCTCAAATTATATGTCGTGATTTTTAAAAATAGTTGCCTTAAATTATTTGTTGTTTTAGAAGCTCAAGACAAAATTAATTATTTTACCCTTAGTAGTTACCCCCTTTGTCCCGATTTATGTGATAAACTTTCCTTTTTAGTCTGTAAAAAAAAATGATGCATTTTTATATTTAGAAATAATTTAATTTAAATTTTCCCTTTTACCCTTAATAAAATGACTTACAGCGACACAGATATGTGTGGTTTGTTTTAGACCACAAGTTTCAAAAGTCTTCTTTTCTTTTTTAAACTTCGTGCCTAGTCAAATTATGTCACATTGGGACGGGGGCGAGTATTGTTCTTGAATACTATAAACACATAAATTATGGAGATGACGTTATGATTGTCCAAATACTAATGAAGGATAACATAGTTAAAACCCCCTTCTAATATATTAATATTTTTTCAGAGGCGTGTAAAAGAGAATCATGATCGATAATTTGAGACGGATATGAAAGTAGTTCAAAGAAGTTATCATTGAGTTGACTTTGTACTCCACAAGGATAAATGAGTGGATGGAATTCATATGTTTATTCTTCCTACGAAAATTGTAGCAATTCAGAAAAAAACATTGCTATCTAAGTGGTACTCTTTCCGTTCACTTTTACTTGTTAATTTTTTACTTTGCATCTTTCTTAAGAATTAACAAATGAAATATATATTTTATCATAATTGTGACAATGGAGCATGGATAGAGGGAAAGAAGAAATTGGCAATGCTACTGCACACTTTTATCAGGACCTCTTCTCACAACAGGACAACAACATTGATCATGATATCCTTAAACATGTCCCTAAATACATTACTTCTGTAGATAATGAGTTTTTCTAAATAAATAAAAAAAAAAAACTCTGAAGAGGAGGTGAAAAAAGCTGTTTTTGACATCAATCTCAATAGTTCTGCTGGACCAAATGGATTCAGTGGACTGTTTTTTCAAAAATCTTGAGAAATTGTGGGTACTGATATCTTAGAACTAGTTAGAACTGTTTTTAATGGCAAGCAATTCCCAAGATATTTTACCAATACTTGTATGATTACTCCCTAAGATTGATTCACCTCAAACCTTTTCAGACTTTAGGCCTATTATCTTAGTAATGTCACTCAGAAAATCATTTCTAAGGTGTTGTCTGATAGGTTATCTACTATTATTCCCAAAATTATTCTTACTAATCAAAGTGGTTTTGTTAAGGGTAGATCAATTGGGGAAAATGTTTTATTAGCCTAAGAGATCATTCATGAGATCAAACATGATAACACTGGACGTAATGTGATTTTCAAAATTGTTATGAACAAAGCTTATGACAGACTAACTTGGTATTTTCTGTGTTCTGTTATGAGGATAATGGGTTTTGAAGAAAAATGAATTTTTATCATGTGGGATCTTCTTTCAAATAACTGGTATAGTGTAGTTATTAATGGTAAGGGACGTGAATTTTTTAAATCACAAAGGGGAGTAATACAAGGAGATCCTATATCTCCTGCTCTTTTCATAATTGCTACCGAAACTTATCTTGTATGTTGAATGATTTATGTAATAATCCAAGGTTTAATGGCTTCACTATGCAAGCTACATGACCTAAAATAAACCATTTAGCATATGCTGATGACTTGATAATTTTTTGTGCAGGGAAATCTAAAACTCTAAAACTTGCCATGAAGGTTTTGGAGGACTATTCTACCAAATTTGGACAAATGATCTGTTATACCCCATTTTAATCGGAGTCAAAATGATTTATAATATTCCGGTAATTCCGGGGTGAATTAAAGTTAGGGAGTCGCCACCTAATTATTTATGGTGAATTAGGATACCTAAAGTTTATTAAAGTTATTTTCTAAAGTTAAACTCCGTTTTAATGTCTACGAACCAAATGATCTAGGTAAGGGTTCAACTAATCTAAAGGGAAGGTATTAGGCACCCTTTAAAATCCATTAACAATGGTTAACCGACCGGACTTATGTTATTTAATTAAGACTAAAAATATACAAATATAACATTTTAAATGTTTGGAAAAATAGTTTGTAAGTATTATCAGGATTTCAAAATGGAGAATATAAGGCTACTATTTAAATTAGAATAAAGTAGTAGTTTATGGAAAAAGACTTTAGTCATATTAAAAAATGTGCTGGATTAGTCAATACATTAATAGGAATTCAATGATCGATTATTAATTCATTTTTTAACTGCTTAGCTTTATTAAGTAACAAATAAGATCAAGAAGGCAATAAACAAATTAACTCCCTACTATTATGTGAAAAGTAGTCTAAAAATATAACTACCTCTTTTATGAAAATGGGGCCTTGTTTGGGGAAAATAAAGATATGAATTAAGTTTGGAAAAAGATTTATCACTATTAGAAATGGTCCTTTATTACCTTTAAATAGAATTAACCATAAAACTAAAAAAAGGTTTATAAAATAATGTTAAGTTATAATTTAAAGTAGGTGGATAAGTTGAAATCGGATTTAATTCTTGATCGGATTACTCAATCCATTTTAGACTTGTAAAAGAGCAATTAACATAAATTCTGAACTGACGAAATAGGCTAAATTATTAAACCATGAAAGCAAATTCAAATTCTAACTACCCATTATCCCTAAACTATCCCCACTAATTCTATTAGAATTCATCTAAGCTAAGAGAGACAAAAATAAGATAAATGTTAAGCAAGTAAACAAATACACAAAAAAATAAAGTAATGGAAACACATATATTTAAATGGGCTTGGCCCATTTTAAGGCTGCTGTCTTATATTTCTCCCGTATGGGCTTTGGCCCAAAAGTCCTTTTTTTGCATGGTTGATAGAGGATGATCCGAGAGGCACATTAGCCCACCGAATACGAAGAAGGCGAGAGTGACACGAAGGAAAGGGGGGGCTGCGGGTCAAGTCTCAAACGAGACTTCTTGTAGCCCCGGGAATCTTTTACGGAGATCCCGATTTGCTCCCAAAGTGCACATGCGAAAAAAAACAAAGATAAAGAATTAGAAATATACGTAACTATTAAACAAGGCAAGACATATATGATATGAAATTCAAAACAGACCAGTGGATTATGTGTATATTGTGTATATTTGAGTATATCTAGCATATACACATTCATAAGGATACTTAGAAGGTTAATATTGGAAAGCTTTTGCCCCCGTCTTCCCGATGTTGCACAAGTTCCAAGGGATTTCATGAATCCCAGGCATGGCTAGCATCGGGGAGGGTTCAAGATTAATCCATAATGACCAACTAATCTCCCCATAAATGTATCAACTAAGGTATACCGGTCATATACATACACACACATAATCGAAGAACAACACATTTGCAATGTAAGGTCGTAAAAGGAATGGACAGGCAAACTCTTCTTCAAGGTACATGACAAGCTAAAAACATCTTGATATAAAATGGTAAGAAGTTTCGACAATCAACGTCATTCTTCAACATAGAGGTATCAAACATATTCGACAGTCTATTACTTGGCCATGAATGCCGAACAAGTGAATAGAGGACAAGCATCTTAAAACCTGATTAGTACAAAATATGTGCAGTAGCAATCTCTAAACTACAGAAGAAAAAATAATTAATACTCACTGCCACTGTTTCATATTAGCACGAAATGTCCAGGAACATCAAGTTTCAAGGACACATGAGATCTTGGTCCGAGAAGAAATTTGGACAAGAAAAGGTTAAACTGAGAAGTACTCTCAACTGAGTCATGTATGAAAACAGCTTTTAAAAAATAAGGCTTTGAAACAAAATGTGTGTTTTGTCTTTCAAACCCCAAGAACTTCAAAAATAAGCAGAGTTCTAGAGGAGAGAACTCTTATTCTGTAATCCAAACACAAACAGATTTGAACCAAACTATGAATTCTACTGCTATATGCTATAGCTCTTAAATTAGTATTTAGAAACAACATCAAACTGAACATTCCTTTGTAATGACTTCAGTTCCATATGAAAAGCAGACTGGTTTGGAGTAGTTACTAAAAAAAATCAGTTTTAATGTTCGAGCTCAAAAGGTGATTTTCCTATAATCATGATCTTCTCAAACAAGACCTTTGGATATGGGTATATAATTCAACAGCAGAGGCATTAACAGGTTTAGAAGGTCATATTAACTTTACAACGTAGTGGACCAACTCAATATGACGCACTTAACACAGTTTGGTACAATATTAGGTTCACCTACTAGCAGTTCTATAACCCATGATTTAGCATATTCTAACCAGCCCATTCATGTGACCATAAAGCACTTTTAAATCGATAAACATGTAAGAGGTACTTAACAGGATGTTATACTAAGTCTAGGCCATTTGAATCTCATTTTTAGCCAATATTTAGGCATACACGATCTTCAGACAGTCAAATATGCATGATATTAATCCTCTATGATTGACGAGCTAACAATGTATTAATTATACATCAAAGAGCTGTTGAATACAACTAACCTAGTTTAAACTAAAATATGAGTTTCGTTGAAGAATGCACTGATTTAGGCACAAAATCATCTTAACTGAGAACTAGCAGATGCCTAAACTAATCTAACAGGCCTAGTAAGTATGACCGTGCCAAATTAAAAAAAAAAACCCAAACACTATCCACATAATCATCCACACTTGAACTCATACGAACATCTAAATACTAACAAAACTGAAATCAAGCTAAACTAACATAAGGCATAAACATATAGATGATATCAACTATTAAACTGCAAAACCCAAACTAAACTAAGACATGAACATATAAACATCATCAAAACCAAAACCAAACTAACTAAACCTGAGCATGCATAATACTACTAAGTCACTAAACTGAGATTCAACCAACTGAAACAACAAACATGTGTGAACATATAAATACTTATTAAGCTACTAAAACTGAAGTTAAACTGATTAAAGAAGGATTGTTTACCTTCTTCGAGTGCAGTGAACTGGGCTCGATTCTCGAATTTACACCCGAATTCGAAGTAGCGACAGGGTAAAGATGTCTTAATGTTTCAAAGGAGTACCCGACGGTATAGGGATTGAAAAAAATGTTCAGTTTTAGAGAGGTCAAGGCGGCTAAAAAGAACCCCCTTTCAATCGAATAAGAAGCGAATATTTATAGGGGATCTCTAGGGTTTGCTGTGGTTCGAGTTGGGATGGATTTCTGGTCTAGGGGTTTTCAAAAACGAATCGATTGTAGATCCATTGAAATCCCAACAGATCCTCACGTGATTCGGCTTCGGTATTTCCGAAAATGGTTCGACCACTCTGGTTTTTTGAGGATCTGTCGCGTCTCGAAGCAGGAATGAGAAAGCCCTTTCCATTTCAATGACAGAACAATGCAGATAAGCAGGAGGAAAGGTGAATTTGATACGAAAATGGGTAGACAAGGTTGTTCATGGCTAAAGGGAAACGAAGGTTTTTCCTGAAATGGAGAGGAGAGAGAGAGAGAGTAGAGAGAGGGCAGAGGCAGCGTCTTCTTTTGATTAGGGTTGAAGCTGATGAAATAGACGACGTGGGCCGGGTCGGGTAGAAGGATAATGGGACGGTCGGTTCGGGTAGAAGGCTTGATTATTTGGGCCATTTATTTGGATGAAATTCCTCTTCCATATAAATTCATTGGGTTTCTAATTTAATGGCAAGTGCAACATATTATTATGTGATGGCAATCGACGATCAATACGTAGAAAATAAAGTACTAATATTATAACCCCACCATGTATGTAGATACTAATAAAATATGGATTTACAATTAGTTTAACAAGTCGAATATTGATATGAAATAACCACAATCTATTAAAATGGTGATAAAATACTATTGTCGTTGATAATAAAATAGTCAAGATGACAATAAAAGAATAATAGTATTAATAGTAGTAGCGTTAAAATAGTGATGAAAATAAAGTATTTAGCTCGTTAATAAATTTGGAAACCCAAGGGAATAAATAGGAATAAAGGAAGGACGATTGGGTGTCAACATGATCAACAAAAATAAGAGTCGATTCATAATGGATAAGAAAATCTCAGAGTAAAGAAGCAGCATAGTGGCAAGCATTCTTCAAGTGCAAAGACAAGAATTCCCCATCACTTACTTGGGATGTCCAGTGTTCTAAGGTAGAAAGTTTATCCAATACTTTGTTGATATGGCAACAAAAATTCTCAAAAAGGTAAATTCTTGGAATTATGGTAGACTATCCACTGGAAGTAAGATTATATTGATCAAGCATGTTCTCGTTGCAATGTCAATGCATCTTCTGGCCATTTGCCAACCACCAAAAACTATTTTCAACCAAATGGAACAGATTTTTGCTAACTTTTTATGGGGAAATAATGAGGGTAAGCATAAATACTATTGGGAAAATTGGCCTAGTCTATGCTTGCCTACTACGGAAGGTGGTATTGACATAAGATCACCGCATGATATCTCTGAGTCCTTTTTCTACCAAGTTGTGGTGGCAATTTAGAACTAAAAAATCTCTGTGGGCCGATTTCTTGAAATCTAAGTATGCTAGAAGAATTCATCTTGTTGCAAGGAAATGGAGTTATATTCAGTCTCATAATTGGAGAATGATGATGAAAATTAAGAAGAAAATTGATCACCTTATCTTATGGAGGGTTAATAAAGGTAATGCTAGTTTTTGGTGAGACAACTGGTCTGGGTTGGGATATTTAGCTCAGTTTGGCATTGCCAACACTTATGTGACGGATACTGTTTCTGAATACATTGAAGAAGGTTTTTGGAATGTTCAAAAGCTTAAGCTAAAACTTCCTGAGCATGGTGTAGAATACATTCTAAGAATTACTATTAACTCTCCTAGTCTTAATGGCAATCCTGTTTGGACTGTTGGGAGATTTAGTTATAAATCTGCTTGGAATATTATCAGAGTTGCTCAGAGTTCTTCTTTAGTCAATAAGATGATGTGGCACAAAAAATCTCCTTTCATAGTTTCTTTCTTTCTTTGAAAAGTTTTCAGAAGTAAAGTGACACTGGTTTTGAATTTGAGGAAATTCAATGTTCATTTACCATCCATTTGTTCTGTTGTGTTAGTCATGACCAGGAGGATGTGGAACGTTTGTTCTACTAGAGCAAAATAAGTCAGGAGGTCTGGACTCATTTCAATTAATGTTTTGGGATTTTTCAGAACACTACCCGTTTAAGACGCCTAGCTAGTATAACCTGGTGGATCACTAGCTAAAGGCAAGAATCCCATACAAAATATGATTTTACAAGTTCTTCTTGGGATTATCATTCGGCAAATATGGATTGATAAGTGCAAAGCAAGGTTTGAAGACAAAAAAATGTCCATTCAAAAGATCTAGATAAGAATTTATCAACAACTTGTTATAGTGGGTCATAAGCACATTACTAATGTTGATCCATTTATGAATTGGACTCAATTTATTCAAACCATCGAGCAGGCAAAATATTATTTCAGATCTTTCCATGTTAAGTGGTCTTTTCCTGTTAATGGTTATGTGAAGTTGAATATTAATGAATGTTCCAAAGGAAATCCTTGTAGCAGTGGTGGAGGTGGTGTAATAAGAGATCATAGGGGACACTTCATTGCTGCATTTAGGATAAATTTTGGAATTGCTACCAGTAATGTTGCTGAGGCTCAGGCTATGAAAATTGGAATTGAATGGTGTATGATGAATGGTTACAAATGTCTGGAATTAGAAAGTGATTCCAAGCTGCCTGTGGAATAGATATGAATGAATGCAACCTTCCATGGAAGATCATGAACACTATTTTAAAGATCAAAAGACTGCTGGAACAGGCTGAAAAATGGAGCATTGCACACTGTATTAGGGAAGGTAATAGAGTTGCTGATTGTTTGTTTAAATGGGGATTAGAAATGCAACTCATCTACTTGGATAACTGACTTTCAAGTATTATCAAAAGAAGTTAGATGAGAAATGAATATGGACAGACTACAAATGCCTACGTTCTGGAATAATCTCATTAAGAATCATTGTAATTGTTACACCTTGGAAAATTTCGCGCCACCAAGGTCGTAGCCAGCTTAGTATGGGCCGAAGGAAGAGCAAAGTTATGCGAGGATTAAGGATAAAGGTTATAGTATAAGAGTGTAATAATGGCATACATATGACATTTGGGAGACCATATAGGTTTAATTGGTTCATATGTCATTTGCCGAAAAGCCCTCGTTGCTGTAAGCCAGGTGGGGCCCACACGTCGAAGTTTTATAAAGGACATATGAAGAGATATATGAGTAGTATATGTAAAGTTGAGCATGTCTTAAGAAGGACCCATAAGCCAAATATGGACATAAGCCATCCAAAAGGACGATTTAAGGAAACATTTTCGGATGATCTGACTTGTGGGGGCAAAAATGTCATTATAAGTTTGGAATTTGGAAAACCACTAAGAATTAAAGTTGTAGATAATTGAAATATTTTTCCAACCATAGGTCGTGGGCCCTCACACGATATCGGGATCAAAAGTTATGGCCATTCTACGCCGGACTGTCTGGGCAGGGAATTTCTACGGACCATTTAACGGTCCGTAGGAATTTTGACGACCCGTCAAAATTTTGACGCTCCGTCAAATCGACATAGCCCAGCGTCAAATGGTCACAGTGACTCATGTTCGACTGGGCAGTTCTACGGGCCATTTTGACGATCCGTAGGAATTTTGACGGCCCGTCAAAATTGGCGTAGAATTGCCCGACAGACCAGATTTTAAGTCATTAAAAATGAGACCCAAGTTCATTTATTCATTTCATTTCCACACCACTTCTCTCTAGAAACCTCTAGAATATTCTCCACTCTTCATTCACAAGAAAACAAAGGAAATCAAAGATCAATATCAAGAATTCAAGTGAATCAAGTGTATGAAATTCATCAAAGTCCATCCAAGCCAAGAAATTTCAAAAGAAGTGAACTAGGGTTTTGGTGCAAAAATAGTAATACCATTCAAGGCTTATTCCTACACCATCTAAGGTAAGTTTTATGGTATTTAAATGTTATTTGAGGTATGGAAAAGTTGAAACACTTGGAGTGTAGAAAGATATAGGAAATGGGTCATGAAAGTGTGAATAGTATCATTGTTGAGTAAAGGTTTGGATTGAGTCATGATAATTGATGAATTGTGATTGTAGAAACGTTATAAATGCCATTTAGAACATGGAATAGGTATTATATATGAGAAAACGCGATAGTGAGCTATAATCATAATTGTGGAGAAATGGTGGATTGTGGTCAATGTATATAAATGATGATTGTTGATTGCAATATTGTGAATGTTGTTGTGAGTGTTTGGGAGTTGATATAGAATATGGGAAAAGTTGTAGAAACAAAGGAAATGCTGCCTAATTTTCCCTAGGAATAGTAACACGTTCTTATAGCCGATTAACTAACGTTAATGCGAATTCTCTTGAAGGTAGAGACGTGGGTATTGAAGGAGAACAAGCAAGCGATAGAATAGTTAAACGTAAAAGGTATGTGAGGCTAGTCCTTTATTTCTATGGCATGAATCCTATTGCATGATTTTCTTTCCTCTTCATGTGCTCCTATATTTCGGAAAGCTAAAAGCCTATGCCCATAATTAGCTACACAAGACTATCGACGAGTGTTCCATAATGAGATCGGGGAATCACGACCTTACGTCACCCCGATAAAGTATAGTTGTTCTTGAGCTATTATGCATGTACTATTATGAGCACATCATGACGAGCATAATATGATGATGATGATACTACACCGCGCTTATTTGGCCGGGCAGTCATCGCTAAGGCGGGCAGCTATACACACCATGGCCAAATGGCATGGGCAGACACCACTAGTGGGCGGCATGAGTTGATACCCCGGACGCGGGAGGCCTGGACGCAGGCTAATGTTATGATTATCACACCGATCCGATATGGACGGGCAGCTTATAAATTACTAAACCGTACCTATATGGGCGGACAGCTTATACATTATGCATACATGATATGATGACGAGTATGAGTAAGACAACATAACTTAATTATCTTATACTTGACAGTCAGATATAGATGTTCCATATTGATATTTCTTTTATGTCATTGTTCTATTTCATTGTTTATGCCTCTCATACTCAGTACAATGTTCGTACTGACGTCCTTTTTCTTTGGACGCTGTGTTCATGCCCACAGGTAGAGAGGGAGGTGAGCTTGATCAAGATTCGTAGGAGCTGTCAGCTGATTGAAAGCACTCCTTTGTTCCGGAGGTGCTTATGATTATTCTTTTGTGTATATAGCTATGTACATATATTTTTGGGCATGACGGGTTCTTGTCCCGTCCTTATGTTTAGCACTCCCGTAGAGGCTCGTAGATGCGCAGTATGGGTTAGATGGTCTCACGAGATTGCTACTGCGTATATATATATATATATATTATTTTGATAGCCTAAGAACTTGTGTATATAAAAGTATTTTATGTCCTCAAATGAAAGATGATTTTCTCATGAGTTGAGTATAAAATTGATAAAAGTGCTTTAAATGAGCATGATGGGAAATAGAACGAGCGGTGCTCGGTGGTGAGCCCCGGGTACCCGTCGCGGCCCTTAGTTGGGTTGTGACAGTAATATAGATAGAAAATTAGATAGGAAGTACTCTTTTGATGTTCCTTGATTCAAACTCTGTATGGAAGAAGAGTTGCAACTCTTCCAGTGACAAATTTTTGTAAGCTAAATGGAAATCCTACCATGATCTTAGTATGGGACGTGTCCATAGGTAGGTGCAGGGAGATAGCACTCCACTGTTTTGTGCTTTACTGATCTGAATAAAATAGCCACTCGATTAGAGGGGTTGATTAATGAAAATAATAATAATTAATATTCATACTAATTGATGTATAGTTTCAATAGACTTGGAAAGTGATTGGAAGATGAGTAATTAACGTTACGGATAAAACAAGCAAAAATAATTATCTTTCTCTTGATATGTGCTAAAGTGGACAAGTAAAAGGAATAATTTATTTTTACTATGGTGGACAAGTAAAAATGAATGGATGGAGTATAAAATGCACAAATTTTTATGATCAACGAGGGTATGCATGTGCCTAAAAATCAGGTCACAATAGGTTATTAAAATTATTCAATTCCAATGAAAAATTGCTTCAAATCTTGAGCTACATGTTTTTTTTTTTTTTTGAAAAAGGCATTCTGATTAATTATTAATCAAATCAATATTGAGTACATCATATATCAAAGATGGAAGATCTAGTGTCCACTCCATAGCATCATAGAACTCGAAACCCGAGCTACAAGATGGGTACACTAGTTGTTATTAAGAGGCGGGAGGCTATATTATGCGCTTCTGCGGGTAAGCGCGCTTATGGTATTTGTTAAATCAATGCCATTAATTTTTAATATGTATAAATACATAATTAAATACAATATGATGAAACAAACAATGCATGTTAAAATGGTCAGAGACGAAGCTAGCTGGCGTCATTAGCCCAGAAGCTGGGTGACGTCTGAATGCATTCTTTTTTTGTTGTGTTGCGATGATAGTCATTAAAAATTTAGACAATGTTTTATTAGAAAGAGGCATGCCTTGACTCTTGAGCCACCTTCATTAATTATGCGTCTAATTAATGTTATTTGTGGTAGTTCAAATTGTATACGGTAAAAATCGAATATATGTTAAATCGGTAAAATTGGAGACCGAGGGAAGAAAGAAACAAGCACGAGCATGAAGACTTTCTTTAGGGACCGAAGGAGTGCTTGAACCGAAGAAAGCGAAGGACATCGTTTGGTCCGGTTTCTCCATAGCTGAGTTGATCGTGGCCGTTGACTCGGTTGATCGTGGCCGTTGGCCCGGTTGATCGTGGTCGTTGGTCCGGTTGATCGTGGTCGTTGGTCCGGGTGATCCGTTACACAATTGCCACGCGTCAATACCGTTCTGCCACATTGTACTGCCAATCGTACGGGTGTCAGACCGTACGACCCAACCTTATCCTTTTTAGGGTTTTTCTTTATTCAAAAGAGCTTTATGTTGTAAGAGGCCCATAAGACAAAACTATAAATAGAAGGCATTATTTTACTTTCAGGGGTTGGCTTCTTGAGTTCTAGAACATTTTAATAGCAAAATATATAAAATCTCCCCCCTCTAATTCTCTGATTTTGGTCCGGATTCCGTGTTTTGCTCTTTAGCTTTATTCGATTAACAATATTCATATATCATTAAATACATATATTTAGTACAAACCATCGATTATTATTCACTTCTTCCTAACATATCCATATATATCTTTTTTCAACCAAATAGATTAAAGCTCAACCACATATCCTATACCTTACTAATAAATTGAATTGATTACCTAAATTCGGGGTAAACACAAATACGCCAAACGGAATCAAACGATGCACGACAGAACACAACTTTCCTTGCATGTTCTATTTCTATAATTGCTAAACAGAATAAAAAGTGGCACACCCATCTAATTTATTCAAGTACCCTAAGCTTTAGAAAAATACTCCTTCGTCTAATATTACTTGTCCACATTACTAAAAATATTTATTTCAAATTACTCCCTCCATTCACTTTTACTTGTCCAGTATTCTAAAAATAATTTTTCGCTTTTACTTATCACTTTTAGTATATAAAGAGCAAACAATTTCCTTTTTCCAGTTTTACCCATAATATTAATTACTCATTTCAAATCATTTTTCAAATCCAATTAAAAATATGCACCAATTAATATGATATCTGGTAAATTATGCACTTCATTTATTATTTCTTAAGGGGTGTGCAAAGTCCATAGTGGACAAGTAAAAGTGAACTAAGGGAGTACTTGTCAATTTAAAAAATCAAGATAGAATTAATTAAATCTTTCTCATCTTATCCTTAATATTATGTTCTTAAAAATAATCAATATTGATTAGAGTGCAATTTATTGGAGAGAGACCAAAGTAAGATAGTAAAAATAAATATGATTTCTTAAGAAACGTGTAAAAGGAAAAATAGACAAGTAATATGAGACGGATGGAGTAATCACTTATCTTCTCTGTCTCACAAGAATATATATATATATATATATATATATACCGAATACATCTAAGAGTCGCTAGCCAGCAGATTACTTGTTTGTTTTTTTCTTCCAATTAAATTCATTTCAAAGGGCTCATTCAGCATTTTCTTTTTGTTTATTTTCCCCTCGGTGACCCCCTAAATGAGGACCAGTCGTTATGACAAGAACTTGTATAATAAGTTTTAAACACAATTAAACTCACGCTTACAGTTTTTTTGCACGGATTGAACTTCTTTTGGGGTGGTCTTTAAGTTTTGTCGCTCAAATTTTCCTTCGCTTAAAAAAGTGGCCGAAAATATCTTGAGGTTCTGGGTTCGAATTCCTAAGTCAATAACAAAAAAAAAAAAAAAAAAAAACGCAAGGCAAGGCTTTGTAAAAAGTTATGCCTCATGCGACATACTTTGCCTTAAGGCATAACTAAAAGTTTGCCCCATACGACAGAACTTTTCCTTAAGGCATAGATTTTGCCATATAAAACAATCTTTTAGTTATGCCTTAAGGAAAAGGTCTGTCTTATGAGACAGACTTTTAGTTAAGGCATAACTAAAAGTATGCTCATAAAAGAAAACTTTTCCTTAAGGCATAACTAAAAGTTTGCACGCAAAGTTCTGCCCTCTCCGACAGACTTTTAGTTATGTCTTAAGGCAAAGTCTGCCGCATAAGGCAAAACTTTTTGCAAAACCTTGTCTTGCGATTTATTTTTATTTTTATCACTAAGTCGGAGTTTAAACCTAGAACCTCGTAGTATTTTAGGCGAAGGACAAAATTTAAAGACCTGCAATTTGAGGGACAAAAACTAAATACCACCCCCAACAAAGGACAATCGTGCAAATTGCCCTGAGGCTTATAGGTTGGTTATAACTTGATCGTGTTGACAGATTTCAGTTGCGACAAGGGATTTTGGGCCCAGCTAATGGATTTTTCTATTGGGCTCATCTGAGGTTGGTCCATTGCTTTAGCCTTCCAATGTTTAAACTTTGCAATATATATTGCAATTTGCTTTTTTGCTTTGCTCTTATTTTTCAGAAGGGGAATTGAAGAGAATTTTAACTCAAACAAGATTATATTGGAATTAGACATTAATACATTGATTTAAAATAAAGTAGAAAATTCAGAAGCCGGCTGTAGCAGAAGATGATCCTTTTTAGCACATTTGTGTGGTAATAAAACAAAATTATTTAAATGATTTGTGACAGTTTAATTTCACTTCCAACAGCATCGCATAAATACTCTGATACCATGCTCTTTAGAAGCATAAGATTACTTCCTCAACGTCTGTAATATGTATTCAGCATAAAGGTCCCTGCACAAAAGTGCAAATGTCAACCTCTTTTGAACATACATAATTAATACAATTGCTCAAATTAATATTATAGTGTCTCACTCCCGATTTATGTGATACACTTTCCATTTTAGTCAATTCCAATGGGGGTCACGTAAATTGGGACGGACGGAGTAATATGTAGAGAATAGCATTCTTACATGGAGTACTGGATGGCATCAGCAGCAGTATTTGGAGGCAGAAACTCGTCAACAGCAACCTCTTTGTTCTCATTCTTCTTGTCTAACACGATTAGTCAAGAAAATTAACCGTCCTTTTAATTAAGACATTTGCAGAATATTCATATATAGTTCACAGAAATATATTTAATTAAAAGAGTAATTAAGAGCATACATTCTTCAAAGAAGCGGCGGATTTCAGCTAAGCGATGAGGGGCAAGCTGGTTTATGTTAGTGTAGTGTCGATATTCTGGATCATCAGCACACACTGCTATGATTTTATCGTCCTTCTCTCCCTAAATTGAAGAAATTCCGTTATATAACCTTCGTCTGCCATGAGGAATTAGTACTCTCTCGTCCCAATTTATGTGACACCTTTTGAATTTCGAGAGTCAAACGAACTTTCTTTGACTGCGATTTTCTCATATTTTGAGTTGTTAATTATTGTGATTTATAGTATTTTTTTTAATGTAGTTTCCGAATACATAAAATTTATTTTGGAAAACTTAAAGCTTCTATGTCCGAATTCACAGTCAAAATTAAGAAGTTTGACTCTCGAAATCTGAACGGTGTCACATAAATTGGAACAGAGGGAATAGTAATTATTAACCCTGAGGACTAAACTAGTAACCTGATCGATCATAGGCATAAGTCCGATGGCTCTTGCTCGAAGGAAACAACCTGGGATGACAGGTTCCTGTTGGACAAAAAGTAAAATTTTGTTTTTTGTTCAATTATACAGTATTCCTATAGAAAATACTTGAAGATTTGGGATTGAATAATAGGCTATCACAAATCCAAAACAGAACTTGCATATGTCCCCTGTTTGACCTGTTTTGTGAAGAAAGGCATTCATTTACGTACTTAACGTACCTGCATGAGGACTAATACATCCATGGGGTCACTATCTTCACATAGCGTTCGAGGAATGAAACCATAGTTCTGAGGGTAAACTACCGATGAATATAGCACTCGATCAACCTGGGGCGTAAAATGATTTGATAAAGGATATATATAGACGGCAGATGTATAATATAATGTGAAGGACGACTCATATTGTAAGAGCACTGTGTGATACCTTAATGAGACCAGTTTTCTTGTCAAGCTCGTACTTGACTTTGCTTCCTTTTGATATCTCAATTACCTGCAAGAATTGATGCAATGTATATGTCACCGGATCACATGCAGTAGTAATGTGCTCAATTCAAAAAAGCAGAGTGATTTAATTTAGTGTACTCACAACATTGAAAACGTGGGGAGCTTCAGGTCCTACATATCATTGAAGAAGCAACACAAAGTGAATGAGACCAAATAGTGCATGAAACACTGAAGATTGGATGATGAGAGGGTACGTATAGCTATGTATTACTCTCCCTGTCCCAATTTATGTGACATTCAGGACCGGCTCGCAATGCCAGTAACGCATACATGCCTTACTCCCAATTTTGGGGAGCTCCAGTTTTATCGAAAATAAAATGTGTTAATTTTTCCTTGAAGGCAATTAATTATTTATGATAAAAGTACAACGTTTCTTTAACCTTTTTCAAATAAAAGAAATTAGGAAGACGTTATTTTCTCTTCTTACATTTTATGCGCTAACATTCACATTATTTTATTCTCTTTAACTCCTTTTTATCAAATCTCTAATAAGTTACAACTTCTTGAATCAGATTGCATCGTTCTAGCTCAATTATTTTTGTCTAAAATTTGTAGAATTATATTAATAGTTCCCATAATGATTGCGGGAAAGATGTTTTTCAACATTGAAATTAATAAAAACTTACCTAAAGTTAACAATTGAAAAAAAAAATCGAAGAAATCGATCATATAATTTTTTTTTTTTATCATTTTACAATGTATTTGTCTTGTCAATTACATGATAAAAATTAAAACTTATAATATTTTCCGTATAACTTTTTAATATTTAAATTTTAATTTTGAAACATAAAGTTAA
Source organism: Lycium barbarum (assembly GCF_019175385.1). Taxonomy (NCBI): domain Eukaryota; kingdom Viridiplantae; phylum Streptophyta; class Magnoliopsida; order Solanales; family Solanaceae; genus Lycium; species Lycium barbarum. Next base: position 126,230,451 of record NC_083345.1, on the reverse strand, counting down.
TCTAATCCAATTAACTTTAAAGATTAGTCAAATTAATTCTCTCAAAGCAAAAGGTGCCATACCTATCTCGAGGTCATGCCAAGGATGGGCAGCAACAGATCGTCTGGACAAAGTTGAGAGGATCCTCTCATTCAAACGAGGGGCACCTCTTTGTTGATCGCCGCCTTCATTGCTCATCTTTTTCTACCGTCCAGTATACTAAAAATAAATAGAAATTAATCGAATTAATTACGGCTTTAATGTTGCGGATATGCAGCTCAAATGAACTCTTATCTAGTTTTGAAAGAAAGAAGAAGACGAAACGGATATCTAAGTTTCTTAATGTGATTATTGTGATTGTAATAAACTATATAAGTTGAAAAGTAGCCACGCGTGGGTCGGGTATTACATTGAAGCCTTCAAGACCCTCCTTAATTTCCTCATTCCCTGTCCTCCTTTAATATTTTCCAATTGTTCTCCGATTCTCTCTCTCCCTGCCCTGTGAATTCTGATGTGCATTCATGTGACTTTCTATTTTTCATTTTATTTTACCTTAGGGTCTGTTTGGAAAGCAACCAGTTAATTGGAATTGGTGTAATTACAAGGGTAGTAATTACACAGCCTAGTAATTACACAATATTGTAATTACAATGACCTGTTTGTTTGTCATCACGTAATTACAGTGTAATTACAAGTGTATTGTTTGGTTGCTGAAGTGTAATTACACAGTTAGTTTAATTTAAAAATAAAATTTATTATAAAAAATTTAAAATTAATCTTTGAAAAAGGTGTGCCTTTATAGATGATATTAAATATGTATTTAACAACACATTATTGAAAATATATTAATTAATAATCATATATTTATAACAAATATTGTAAAAAATAATTGATATATATATTTCAAATTAATAATATTTTAATTTTAATTAATTATAAAAATGAAGCAATTGTTTTTTGTGAGAACATCATTGATTGGATGTTTGACAAAAAATTTTTTATCAATATAATGTCACAACATTATTCAAGTGTTTGACCAAAAAAAAAAAAATCAACTGTAAGTGAAAAATGCCTCACACAACTGACATTAGTTGTGTGAGGCTCTTTTTGTGAGACAAAAAAGTGAATTCAAAATTTGTGGACCCAAAAGTGTAAGATGTGGGTCCACTTCTTTATCTCACAAAAAAGAGCCTCACACAATTAATGTCAGTTGTGTGAGGTACATAGTAAAACTTTTCGTGAAATAACAAGTCAATAGTATTAAAGCAAATTAAAATCGTATATATAACCTAAATTCAAAATAAAATATTAAAAAACATAATACTCTTATGTCAAATTTCAACATTACATAAGTAAGTTCCAACATAACTTAAGTAAAAATAATTTTAAAAAAGGAGAAAATATAAGTTATAACCTCATTCACAACGAAATTCTACTTTAATAGCATCACTCGTTATATGCTAAGTTTGTTAATGACTCATTCTTTCTAATACGAAGAGGTAATTTCAAAAAATAGACTATATAATAACAAAGTTATGCTACATGAATAAAATAAAAATAAATACGAGCAATTACATGGAATCAAAAGAAGAATAGATTGGGAATGAGAAAAAAGGGAATGAAAGATAAATAATATAAAAAGAAAAATAATTAAAAAGTTTAAATAATAGAAATAAAAATAAATAAATAAATAAATAAATAAAAACTATAAAGAAACCCTGTAATTACAGGATACCTAATTCTCAACCCCCCCCCCCCCCCCCCCCCCCTCCAGCAAGATTGGAGAGTGTAATTACAGCCTCTTAATTACATTCAATTCCCACCTAATCAAGTAATTATTTGATCAAACAAACAGGCCAAACTGTGTAATTATACCCAATTCCAATTAGCTGGGTGGCTTTCCAAACAGGCCCTTAGAATAACATTATATTATATTTACTTTCCTTCTACTTTATAATTTACATTAATGATAAAATATTTACTTTCTTTTTTACTCTATAATATTGTCTTTTTTTAAGTCTAGAATCTGCATTTTTTTGGTAAATAACTTTATTATTAACCAAAAGTGAGAAATTACAGCTCAAAGGGAGCTATGCTACTGGACATTATGCTGCAGTAGTCAGCTCAAACTCAGTAACATACAACATCTAAAATCAGCACAAATTACATCAGAATTATACTAAGGCCCCATTTAAACATGGTTTGAAACCTGGTTTCAAAATCATGTTTGGACATACAATTTGAATAATTTAAGTTGTATTTTCTCTTATAGATATAAAAACCCCACAAATTGTGAAAACTATCAAAACATTCTTAATTCTTATATAATCTTACCAAATGAGTAAATCATAGTTTATAACAAAATTAGTACACTACTAGAAGGCTTTTCTAAAAAATGCAACATCAATTAATCAAACTTTACTTCAATAAAATAAAAAATTTAACATGAATAGTAATGTAACTACTATTTAATATAATCTTCCCACATAAATTAAAGGTTGGTAGACATAAATAAAGGTTGGTGGAAGTTATGAGATTGGTAAATGATTGATGGGGGTAATTGTTAAAAATATTTACCAATTTATGAGTCTTTTTTTTACAAAATATTAACTTATGAGTTAAATTTTGTATTTAAAAAAGTTGAAATCATGGTTTCAAACCCCAAACCATGCTTTTTGGATGATTTGGGTTCAAAACCATGATTTCAAACCATGACTGAAAATTGATAATCAAACGCTGATTTGAAACCATAGTTTGGAAATTGATGGTCAAACGCCTACTAAGTTGGGTATCTCATAACACAAACTACACCGGATAAAAGTTGAAATTGGCCGACCATCTTGCTATCTTTGGTTTGCTAGTTGTTCTTTGGTGCACCTCCCGGATGATCTGCTTATAATATGATTGCTGCCATGTTGTTTATAGTGGAAAATCTTTTGATTCCTCTCCCTCCAAATAGCATACACTACTGCTGCTAGCACCATTCGATAATCTACATTAATTATATAATATATAATTTTTCTCCTACTTTATAATTAACATTAATGGTAGAACATTTTATTTCTTTTTTAGTTTAGGAATATCGTAGAATATTTTTTTTCTTCTAAATATAGGATCTACATTAACTAGATACTCCCTCCGGATAAAAAAAAGTAGGAGTGGGCGTTCGGTTTTATCAAACTTCGGTTTAGTTATTTCGGGTTCGGTTTTTTGAAGGTGGACACCAAACACCGAACCAAACTAGTTCGGTTCGATTCTTTCGGTTTCGGTTTTTTAAAGTTCGGTTCGGTTTCGATTTTTTCAATTTGGTTTTTTTAATATAATATTAGAAGTGATTACATTGACACTAATTCATAGTCTCAAAAGCAATAAAACATAAAACTGATAAATTAAACAAACAGGATACACAAGAATAGAAAACTATAATCATGACATAGGATTACTAGGTGTTATATACATGCCGTAAGAATAATTAAGAAAACACATAAAGGACATACATTAATCCTAAAGAGACATCTGAGTTACCTTTCTTTGTTAATGATATTTGATTTTTTCAATTGAAGTGGAAAATTAGGGATACAAATGCAAAAGAGGACTTATTACAATTGTTTTTTTTTGCTTTAAACTTAATGGGCCTGGACTATTTTAATTTTTTTGGGTAATGTATTAAATTTCGGTGCGCATTCGATTTTTCGGTTCGGTTTTATCAAACTTCGGTTCGCCTATTTCGGTTTCGATTTTTGACGATGGACACCAAACACCGAACCAAACTAGTTCGGTTCGGTTCGGTTCGGTTTGTTGAAGTTTTGGTTTGGTTCAGTTTTTCGGTTTTCGGTATTTATGCCCAGCCCTAAAAAAAGTGTCCACTTAGCCTCTTTTTTGGGTCAAAAAAAGTGTCCACTTATTAAATCAAGAAACAATTAAGTGTTATGTGATCAAATCCCAATGCCTATTTAATTAGGGGTAGTTTAGTCAATTTACATATTTTTTTCTTCGAGTGAGTAATTTTTTAAGAGGTGTGCAAATGACTAAGTGAACTCTTTTTTTATCCGGAGGGAGTAATATTTAGTTTGCTTCTAATTTACTCCTCCGTCCCATATTAGTTTTCCACATTACTAAAAATATCCGTCCCATGTCAATTTACAAAATCAAGACAAAATTAATTAATTTGTTTTCTATTTTGTCCTTAACATTAATTATTTTTTAAAGCAGTTAATATTGATTAGAGTGCAATTTATTGAAAAGAGATAAGGATAACGTAGTAAAATACATTTTAATTTATGATTTCTCAAAAAATCTGTAAAGAAAAAAGTGGACAAGTAATATGAGACGGAGAAAGTAATATCTATAAGGAAAATAACATACTTCCTTTTACGTTGTTAATTTTTTATCTGAGACTTGGTTCTCATCGTATAAGTATTCAATCAATACTATCACTACACTGCATACGTTAAACTTACAAGGATTCTTATTTGGAAAAACATCACTAATTGCCCGCCCAACCCAAATTAATTACCCGTCCATGTCCCCTCCCAAACTATTTTCGCTTCTGCCCAGCCTCGCCCAAACTAATTACCAAACGCGTCCCCTCGCCCTAACCCCTTCCTCCATGATATCATCACATTATATTTATATGTCATGATGGTATCATGGAGAACTAAGAGAACGACTGAAGTAGTCCTCCATGATACTGTTTCAGTATATTTATATATCATGATGGTACCATGGTCCTGAGAAGTGTCTCATTGTAGGACTGAAGCAGTCCCCCATGATACCATCACAGTATATGGATACAAGACGATGGTATCATAGAGATTTTTTTTCTAGAAAAGTGTGTCATTTTAAAGAAATGAACATGATCATTCATAATACCATCTCAGTATATTTAAATACCGTGATGGTATCGTGAAGGACTAAGAGAAGGACTAAAGCATCTTCCATCATACCATCTCAGTAAGTATATATACTATGATGGTATCATGGAGGACTGAGAGAAGAACTGAAGCATTTTCTATGATACCATCTCAATCTATTTATATACCATGTTGGTATCATAATTGAAGGGCATATCGGGTAAATACTTTTGATTTTTTCTGGGGGGATACGAAAGCAATGAAGATAGAGACGGATAATTATTTTGGTTTGAGGGGCATACGTGATCTTTCCCCTTCTTATTTTGCGGGCTTTATCCACATCCAAACAACTTTCCACATTGTTCTACTTGAAAAATACTGCGTATATACATTACACTATGCACACTTTAAAAAAAAATTGATGTCAAGGTTCAAATTAGTACGATGTTTCGATTAGATATATTGACTTTAACTTTTTTCTAAAAAATAATTTATATATTTACGGACAATATGAACAATAGTAAGCATATAATTTACAATATGCATAACAAGAAATTTGAAAAAAGGTACTTTTAACTTTCTTTTACAAAAACTATCAAGTAAACACAACAACTTGAAAAAACAATTGACGAAAAATTTTCTCACCTTATTTTCAAAACAAACAAGACCTTTTGAGTAGCATGAGATGCTCTAAAATTTAAAATAAATCTTGATTAGCGTCTCAACTATTTTATTTCTCGCTGTTTACTTTTTACACAAAAAGTGAGAACGTTCAATAACTACATTGAAAATGCACAACTATTCACTTATTGGTTCAGCAGCCCTTAAAATAGAATATTGCATATTTGGTACCTAAATTTTCATGTAATGTTAAAAGCTACCACAACGAGCGAGCGAGGAAATAGAACAACATTAATCCCAAGCACATATTCGGATATTGGGTCCAATACTAATGGCTTATGCTGACCACATAGATGAAGAAAGAAAAACCAAGTTGGCCAATCAGGAGTGAGGCAATCTCACCTTATCCCCACTCCTACCACATCCTTAAATTACACTCGATCACTATCCATAACCCCCTCATAATAATAATCATATAACAAAATCCAATTACTTAAAAAGTGTATTTAAAATATTTCCTTATTCATTCGGATCCAATATACAGCAGATCAAGAAATGGCAGCAATGAACTCAAGTGTATTGGCATGCAGCTATGCTGTGTCAGGCATTGGTGCAACTGAACTCACCTCAAAGCATGCCGTCACCACCTCCATGGCTCTCCAGAAATTGCCAGTAGTCATCAAGGCTCAACAACACTCCTCAGCCAACATTAATAAGGACGTCCACCAAGCAGGAAGAAGAGTTGCGCTCCTTGGCTTAGCTGCTGCCCTTTTCACAGCCTCCAACTCCTCTGCCAATGCTGGCGTCATCGACGACTATCTTGAGAAAAGCAAAGCAAACAAGGTACCTCATGCTTTATGACATGTTTTATAATAAGCTCCAAAATCTATATTTAAAGTTAATTTTGTGATCATTTATACTCTTTCTGTTTCAATTTATGTGAATCTATTATATTTGATAATCTTCGAGGTGGCTCTTTAAGTACGTTTTTCTTACATTTTTTTCTAAATAATTTGAATTAAAAATTATCATGACTTATAGTATTTTTTATATAATTTTTTAAATATATAAATTTTATTTTTATAAAAATTTATGTCAAAATTTAAGGTCAAAATTATAAAGTTTGATTCTCGTACTCCGAAAAGATTCACATAAATTGAAACTGAAACAGAGTATATATATTTTCTTTTTGGTTTTTAAGTTTTCACTAATAGATTGAATATATTACTCAAAATTTACATGCCTTTTTTGCCGATGTAGGAATTGAATGACAAGAAGAGGTTGGCCACTAGTGGCGCAAACTTCGCAAGGGCATACACAGTTCAATTTGGAACCTGCAAGTTCCCTGAGAACTTCACTGGCTGCCAAGACCTTGCCAAACAAAAGGTAATTTCAACCTTCTTACTCCTAATAAAAACAGTAATAATTTGAAAAAAATTAAAATAGAATAGAATTCCGTGAAAAGAGGTTGAGGTGAATACTGTTTTGTAACTTTTCTTTTGAAGTGATCACCTAGGGACGGAAAAACAGAGGATTTCTAACAAGGAGAGAATTTTTCTTGAGCATTTATACGTATTAGTAGTACTATCTTTGTATACAGCTCTTTCGTCAAAAAATACATGTGACGTTTACACAACTCATATATATAATACTAGTCAACTTATCTGCGCTTCGCGCAGTTATAGATTAAAAAAATCACGAAACAGTTTTCTTTTAAATTAATCTAGATATAAAAGAATTTTTTTTTAATACTCTCAAAAACTCACACACACACATACACATATATGAAAAAGCTCCACAAATAAATATATAAAAACCAGAAAAATATATCTAAATAAAAGTCTCCCACTTTTGGTAGTTTTAATTTGATTGCGACATCAATTTATGTGTGTATCTTATATTTGAAATTCGAAAAGTCTTACTTAACTTTTCCTCTTGCACTATAGTTATTCTAATACACCTACTTACTTTTCCTATTCCACCATAAAAGTTACGGTATTTATTATTATATCGGATTATTATTTACCGTTATTAATTATAAATATCATTTACTATAAGTAATTAATAATCCTATTTTTTATGAACATTATTTTTTGTATGTGCCTTATTTTAAAGAACTCAAAAGTCTTTAAACATAGCTATCCAGATTCTTCTTTTCTGCTATAATATTATTTATTAGATGCTAAAAAATCATTTTTGATCTTTTATGGCATCAAACGTTTTTCATTCTCCCATAATTTCTTATTGATTACGTATTTTAAACTTTCTAAGCACAAACAAAAATGTTTCTTACTTCTTTGCAACGAAGGAGGACAATTCTGTTTCACTTTAAAAAAAAAAATTAAATTAATGCAACATGTATAGAAGCACCTCTAAGTCTTAATATTCAATTGGGAAGCAACTTTTAAGTCTGAACCAATATATGGTTTAGCTACTTCAAAACATATTCATATCTCTAAATGGTGAATTGGTATTTATCTAATAATTATTTTTACTATAAAATCTCCATTGCATTCGATATCTGAGAAACTAAATAGGTGCATGAACTTATAGCTTCAAATCGAACAATCTTGATTAATGAAATGGAATATAGTTTAAATAGCATATATCTTGTTTCCGTTTGACTTATATCTTGGATAATTTTTTGTCTTCCATCAGATATGCTTCTTCAACATTTACCCAAAAAAATTCACAATATAATGAGAAATTAAAAAAAAAACCATTAAAATCAGCAACTTCGCGTAAGATTTGACATTTGTTAGATCGAAGTTCATGTGAGAAAAAAGTGTCTTACTCAAGAATAAGTGATTTTAGGCCGAATCAAATTGAGTCATTTTCTGAGTATGATCTTTTCTCTCAAGATTAATCATAAATTTATACATCAATTTCTCGGAGGTTATGGACATGAAATTAAAGGAATTGAGAGTTATGAATATCATTAAGAATAAAAATTACGGAGATAAAGGTGTGAGTTATGAACTCTATAAGATAAAATAAACGGAGAGATTAGGATGAAAATAAAAAAAAAATGAGAAAAAAGATAAATAATTTTTTTGCTCTATCAGACATGCCACCTCACTTTTCTTATGACCACATCACGTGAGTTGTGAACTTCAAAACTGAAAAGATGTCAGCGCGAATATATTCATACTTACACCTAAAAAAAAAAACATGAAATCTACTTACACAGTGAGTAGTCACAAATTACTAACATTTCCAATGATTTTTTTTTCATTACTAATATAATTTAAATGACGTAATTCACTGAACCTTTTTTTCCCACATTATACCAACGCTAAATAGCTATTTGTGTTATTCACCCATTCAATTCTTTGTCATTCTTATCAAAGAGCTTAATTTCTAGTTTTTCATATGGAAAGAAGAAATGAAGTTAAAAGTACAACTTAGGAAAAAAATATTCCGTAAATTCTGCATTTTTTCTTCCTATGATTTCCGTTGGTCAACAACCAAAAAAGTGCTCTATACTTCTTTACTACTCCTATAGGGAAGGTGGAAAAAAGATGAAAACGTAAAAAAAAAAAAAATCAAACTCAATCCATTAATTCCGTAGGTAAATGATGCGTGAATTTTTCATCCTTCTTCCTGCTTGCCTTCATATTTCCGTTTCCTTGAATCTGCAGTAAGTTTTTGAATACTATTTAATATCCGGCCGTCACAACTTGAACCATATCACCCAATACAAATATATTCCGAATATTATTAGTGCTATCGCTCCTTCTTTCTTTTTTTCTTTCCTCCCTATCTTCTTCCTCACACCACCATAAGCAATTATATAGAAGAGATCAATAGTTCTAAATATTTGGGCGTGCTGCCATTTTTTTTGTAGGGGAATTTGTTTGATTGGCTTAATCTTTGTTGAATGACTTATATAGTAGCCGATGACATTTTGTTTTTTTCTCAATTAAATTATGGATCATTTACATTCTAATGAATATCACATTTATTATATATTGAATTCAATCAAATAAGTATCACATTCATCCACGTTCTTATCCATTTAATTCATTTAGCAGGTCAAAAAAAAAAAATAGTAGGTTGACTAATGACTTTTGGGCTTACTAAGGGAAGATAAATGGGTTGTTCTTATTTTTTCCATTGGTTAACAAAGTTAAAGAGAAGACTTTTAGTTTTTTAAAAACATAGCACGTTTATTATAATTAAATGAGAAGATCATAAAGATCACCATTGGTTATTGCTACGTGGGCTAATTAAGTGACATATTTATTTTGTGAGGATTTTTTAAATCTATTTAGTTAGTAGATTATGTACAAAAATGAATTAAAAAAGTCAAAAAAATGAGAAAAAGGATAAATATGAATGCTGGCCAAAGGAAAATGTCACATCACCTTATATATATATATATATATATATATATAATAGAATAGGAAAAGATGGAGGAATAGTTAGTGGATGCTCTATATTTATGTTGTGCTGCTACGTGGGCTGCTCAGACAAACATTAATTTGGGTGTTATTGCAATTTGTTATGTGGCTAAATTAGTATTACTAATGGAGCAATTAAGAGGTATAAGTTATGGAGATGATTTTCTAAAATAAAATAAGTAAAAGAAAAGAGTGAAAAAGTCAAAAAAAGGAGAAAAAAGATAAATGCCAATGGAGGTCATAGAGAGGTGCCACATAGGATTGTCTATGCCTAGCTTTATATTATATATAGATTCGAAACTTAATTTTCTTATTTTTCGGTGTTTGACCTGGTATATATAATCCTCTGTTTTACCTTTGTGTAGTTTATGTTTTGATAATGACATGCTAATATTTGTCTTTTGGTAAATTCAGAAAGTGCCATTTATAAGTGAAGACTTGGCCTTGGAGTGCGAGGGCAAGGACAAATACAAGTGTGGTTCTAATGTGTTCTGGAAATGGTGATTGTATTCTTAAGCATAGCCCTTTCCCAAAATGTATCTACTGTGACAGTCAAGTAATTACCATCCATTTTCTTTTAATTTATTAATCTTTATTAAGCATCACATTGATTACTTTGTCCATCTTACTCTAGATATCTCCAATCTCATAGAACCGAGGAGGAGGAGGGCCTGTCGGAAACAAAAGTTTTTGAACGTCATCCCCTGCCATTTCTCATGGATTTAAGATATTGATCTTCAGAAATAAGAACAACCTAAGAGAAAAGGGATTAATTGTTTTTCATAAGAAAAATGGATCAATTAATGAAGGTTATTGATCACATATTTAAAAGGCTTCTAAAATATTTGCTTATACAAAAGTCCCTATATATACACACACTAGAAAAACTACCTATATACTGATATTGTAAGCTTTCAAGAGGTCGATAGTTAATGTACAAGCGATGTTACACTATCGATATAACAAAAGTAAATTAGCGATGTTACACTATCGATATATCAAAAGTAAATTAACCTTTCTTAATTCTGATTTCGAAATTTGATAATCCTTCTTGATCATTCTTTCAGTGAGGCGGTAACTTGCCTTGACAAAGAAAGAACCTCAATGAAAATAGTCTCATGTTTCTCCACAACACCAATATTTATCAATGTGTCTGCTACATTATTGGCTTTCCTATGCAAGGTTATATCTGAAATCTGCCTCTTGAGAGCCGTGGTAGAGCCATGATTCATACTAAAGGTTGTCAAAAAATATAGATATGTCACAACCCAAGTTCAAACATGAGATTTAGGAAATTTTTGCAACCCCTTAACTGATGCGCTGAACTTTCAGCTTTTCTCAAGGTGTGTCAACATTAGTATATATACTGTTATAAACAGTGCGTCCACCAAACAGTATATGCAGAGACCTGGTTGTCTACCAGTTCTCTTAGATAGTGCAGAAGGTAAATAACACAAGATTTTTACCGTGAAAACTCCTTGCTCAAGGGATTAAAAATCACGACCTACCACCTAGGATTTCACTTAACTACACTGAGCAACTTCAGATTACAACCTCTTGCAATCTAGGAATTTAACTCACATAAATCCCTCACCCTTACAATACACCTATTATAAGCTACAAGTCTTAACTACCCTTAGCCAAGCACACAACCACGTTTGACTAACTCTAGCTAAACCAAACTAATACACCTTAACTAACTCTAGCCAAGGATTGAATAGGTAAACTGCCTAACAACTACTGAGAATTTAAGCTACCTACAACAACTTCTTGAATGAAAAGTAGGTTTACAATTTATAGAGTGAACAACAACTCACAACAACCTAAAGAACATAGACATAATCTAGTGTCTGGATCAGGTTCTTTAGCTTGTAAGTGGCTTTGTTCTTGAGAGCACTTGAGAACTTGTGGCGCCAATGTTTAGGTTTTCAGGTGGTACCCAATATGTTGGAACAAATTGTATATATATATATATATATATATATATATATATATATATATATATGTATATTGGGGAATATGTGGGTGAGATAGAGACTACTCATCCCATGTTTGACTTAAAACATGGGTCGCAGCACTGTTGTACAATTGTGCAGTTGGCAGTGCAGCTTTACTGTTGTTGTTGCTAGCTGTACACCGTACAGAGAGAGCATATCACGAACTAGGTCTCTCTCTATTTCTCCAGCAGTTTGACAATCATCAAAACATAGAATGTACTTTGTCTTATCACATACCGATAAAATCAAAAAAATTCCGGCGAAGGGTGTCGCTTGGCACCTCTCGATCAAGGGTAGCTCCGCCCCTGCTTGAGTGGAGATCCCTGATTTCAAGATTAAACTCCTAATTCTAATCACATCGTTAAGTAATATAGAGTCGTTCGTTACCTCATTAGGATTAGGAAGGTAAGGTCTAGCCTTACTCTTCTCTTTGATTTTTTTATAAAGTATAACATAGAGTCTGTCTCGATAATTGCTAGCATTCTGTATTCGATAATTACTAAACAGAATCTGAAAAGTAAATGTAAAAGGAATAATTCGAGGCCACTGAATTCACAACGTTTCCTTAAGGAAATTATTCCGCTCATTGTATCTGAGGTTATGAAACATATCCTCCCAGGATAGAATGAATTAACTCACCAGCGTAGCGATACTCCAAACCCCGGTGAACGACGAACACAACAGGCGACAATAAATCACACAAAATATATTTGAAGTGCAGAAATAAGGAAGAAGATAATCAGAACTTTCGTAAGGAAAATTTGAAGCAATGACTCGATATTTATAGCCAACAAAGGTGTCTGCTAGGAAAATTAGGTGTGTCTTTTCTGAATGCCTTTTCAGAAAATAATTACATTTTCGGAAAAGGCGCGAGGAATAAGATCTTTATTTCTAATTCACACCAAAAATACCCACCAATCCCCCACATGAATAGGGAATGACTATATGATAAAGGAATGCACAGACAAGTGTGTGATATGCAAGTAAAGATCAATTGCATCTAGATAAGTAGGTTTCCCTTTGAACTTTTTATAGTGAACATATGTCGGATATACTCGGTCAATTGGTAGATTTGATATCTTTGAACCGTCGAGCTTTGGTCTATACCTAGACAACCATATGCACACAAGTAATCCATTAGCCTTGGCAACTGAGGGGATTAGATTTCTTAAGATTGTTAGTAAACCTGTGTTCAAAATCACTAAACTAGAAACTTGAATAAATCTGAAAAAACAAAAAATACATAAAACTGAAAATATCTGAGACCACAGAATGCAATGAACATCCTTACGATCATAATCTTCCTCTTCTCTTTAACAAAGAATAAAACGGTGAAGTTTTTACATCTTCAAATTGAATAATTTCTGACAAACACATATTTAATAAATCGGTGAAGTTTTTATCTCTTCAAATCGAGTAATAAAACAAAGTATAAAATCACGCAGATTTTAATCTCCAATCTAGGAAGTAGAAACATCGAAGGTTTAATCTCTGAAAATAGTAGCTTTCTTTTCTCTGAAAAGAGTAACTTTCTTCTCCAATTTCAAATGATAAGCATCTACCTTAATATTTACAAAAAATAAACTTTTAAATAATAGAGGGTATAAATTAAAAGATGAGTGACACCATTTCGAACCACTTCAATCTGCACGCAATGGCGTGATTTGCATATTCCTTACCAAAGTCACTAGATACTTGCATCTGTCAGTAGATAAGAAATCTAGGAATACATTGAAATAATTATTGTATTGGGAAAAACCTTTCTCGCCAGTATGCATGAACTCATGATTCGAGATTAACTTTTCTGCAATTTAATGGCTTAACCATAGCGATCAATAGTAACACCGTTTTACAATAATAGAACAATTAAGGGCTTCAAGCATTGCTCCTTTCACTACCACCATCATATTTATGTTTAATCACGTAGATGGTGTTTTTAACCGAAGTCAAAATGGTTTATAACATCCAGTAATTCCGGGGTTAATTAAAGTTAGGGAGTCACCACCTAATTATTTACGGTGAATTAGGACACCTAAAGTTCATTAAAGTAATTATCTAAAGTTGATTTTATTTTAAAGTCTACGAAACCAAAAGATGTAGGTAAGGGTTCAACTAATCTAAAGAGAAGGTATTAGGCACCCTTTAAAATTCATTAACAATGGTTAACCGACCGGACTTATGTTAATTAATTAAGACTAAAAATACACAAGTATAACATCTTAAATGTTTGGGAAAATAATTTGTAAGTATTACCAGGATTTCAAAATGGAGAATATAAGGCTACTATTTAAATTAAAATAAGGTAGTGGTTTATAGAAAAGACTTTAGCCATATTAACAAAATATGTAGGATTAGTCGAAAAGGATACAGCTAGTTGGTCCGGCCTATTCGTGAAATAAACAACTCGCACACGGAATTCAATGATTGATTATTAATTCATTTTTTAACTGCTTAGCTTATTGAGTAACAAAATAAGATCAAGAAGACAATAAACAAATTAACTCCCTACTATTATGTAAAAAGTAGTCTAAAAATATAACTACCTCTTTTTTGAAAATTAGGCCTTGTTTGGGGAAAATAAAGATATGAATTTTGGAAAAAAGATTGATCACTATTAGAAATGGCCATTTATTGCCTTTAAATAGAATTAACCATAAAACTAAAAAAAGGTTTATAAAATAATGTTAAGTTATAATTTAAAGTAGGTGGATAATTTGAAATCGGATTTAATTCTTGATCGGATTACTCAATCCATTTTAGACTTGTAAAGAGCAATTAAAAGAAATTTTGAACCGACGAAATAGGCTAAATTATTAAACCATGAAAGCAAATTCAAATTCTAACTACCCATTATCACTAAACTATCCCCGCTAATTCTATTAGAAATTCATCTAAGCCAAGAAAGACAAGAAAAATAAGATAAATGTTAGGCAAGCAAACAGATAAAAATAGAGTAACGGAAACACATATGTTTAAATGGGCTTGGCCCATTTTAAGGCTGCTGTCTTGTATCTCTGCCGTATGGGCTTTGGCCCAAAGTCTTTTTTTGGTTGATAGAGGATGATCCGAGAGGCACATTATGTTGGGCTTTTAGCCCAACACCGAAATACGAAGAAGGCGAGAGTGACACGAAGGAAAGGGGGGCTGCGGGTCAAGTCTCAAACGAGACTTCTTGTAGCCATGAGAATCTTTTACGGAGACCCTAATTTGCTCCCAAAGTGCACATGCAAAAAACAAAGATAAAGAATTAGAAATATACATAACTATTAAACAAGGCAAGACATATATGATATGAAATTCAACAACAGACCAGTGGATTATGTATATATTGTGTATATTTAAGTATATCTCGCCTATACACATTCATAAGGATGCTTAGAAGGTTAATATTGGAAAGTTTTTGCCTCCGTCTTCCCGATGTTGCACAAGTTCCAAGGGATTTCATGAATCCCAGGCATGGCTAACATCGGGGAGGGTTCAAGCTTAATCCATAATGACTAACTAATCTCCCCATAAATGTATCAACTAAGGTATACCAGTCATATACATACACATAATCGAACAGCAACACATTTGCAATGTAAGGTCGTAAAAGAACTAGACAGGCAGACACACGAGATGTCAACAAGTGCAGCAGCCAGCCATGGAATCATATAGGCAGTTTCAGACAAAGTAAACAATCCAATTAAATATAAGGCATGCTTTCAAACACACAACAAATTGTGCTAAATACAGGATTGAATCTTCATTTAAACAGACATGCTATGTTCAATTTACCAAAAAAAAAAAGGGTTCATGCCATTTTTGGGTCTTTCAAGCAAGTACTCAAACCACAGATTTATTTCCCTTTGAAAATAGAGTAGTCTGAATCAGATATTGGCACATGATGGCACATACAAACTGATTTTGGCAAAACAGAGGCATACGAGGGGCATAATTGATCATTTTTCACATATAAAGACATGCTTTATTCCAAATGAACTATGGATCATCCTAACAGGTATAAAAGTTACTTTAATCAGCACATAGGGATAAATTAAACACTTTAGATCACCTCTAGTGCATTGTAGACCATAAACCATTCCAATAACAAAAGAAACAACATGGGGATATCCTTTAGAGGATTAAGACCTATTTACTCAATATCAAACACATTTCTAACAATTTTTATGCTTAAGCTAAGTGGAGACAAGTTAAAACAGGTGAGTTGGAGTCTTAAAATACAGCCTCAGTATACTAATAACACATGATAAGGACTATTAAGAATAACATGGGTATTAACAGACTCAGACTAAACTAAATAAGGCAATAACATTTAACATGGGCACTTATTTAACACAAAAAGATTAACAGGTTTTTGGAGTTATACATACTAACATTTGAACATAAATATGAACTAATGACACATTTGAAAGATTAATCATAACAACATAAACTAATGCTAACACTACACTAAAGCTAGACTATACTAATCACACAATGGTCATTAAACCAACATAAACAAACAACCCAATATTAACTAAAGGACAGACTTGTAATGCTAAACTGCTAACAATGTTATACTAACAACTAATTCATAAATATACACAAACATATAGTAAACAGACACTAAAATAAATCCATAAGCAAAATAGACAAGCTAATCAAACTGCATAAGTTTACATAGAACAGAGCTTAAAGCAATAGAAGAAGGAGGGTTTCTGACCTTCTTCGTGTGCAGTGAACAGGGGTGTGAATCTCGGATCAACGCTCGAACGCGAACGACGCTCGAATTTCTTCGAGTGCAGTCCTCAACACACCCGAACACAATGAAACAAACGAGAATTTAAAACGAGGGGGAATCAGCCCGGACTCAACGAAAACTTTACTTCAAATTGATTTTTTCTTAATTAGACGGGACTAGGTAAAAATAAAATTAATTCCCATTTTTTTTTCTTTTCCTCTCGGCTCAAGACTTAGAGTGACATTTATAGGTGTAGACCCAAATCTAGGGTTTCGATTTTGGGCGGGATGTTGAACTAGGGTTTAAAAAAAAAACGAATCAAACATGAATCCGTTTAAAACAGATTTCAAATGGTTTGACTTCGTTGTTATCTGCAAATGGTTCGACCATTTATGGTCTGTGAGGATCAGCTCGCGTTTGAAGCAAGAAAGGGGAAAGCTTTCTCCTGTCAAGACAGAAAGCTCAGGTAAAGCAGACGTAGAGACAACTTGTGTATGAAAATGGGTAGACAAAGGTTGTTCACAGCTAAAGAAAGGGAGAAGATTTGCTGAAAATGGAGAGGAAGAGAGAGAGGAGGGAGGAGGGTGAAGAGCTGTGCGGTGCTGCTGGTTTCATTCATTTAGGGTTAGAAGTGAATAAGTTTTAAGAGAAATGGGCCGGGTCGGGTAGTTTAGGCGGGTAGTGGGCTGGATCGGGTGGAAGGGTAATGGGCTGGTGCCGAAATTAAACATGTGGGTTGGGTTGAGTTGGTGAATTTAAAGTGTGGGCTGGTCCGAAAATAATGTGAATTGGTTGGGCTTGATTTGGCTGAAAATTTTATGCCCTTTTCTCCTTTAACTTAATTCTTTTTGGGCTTCTTAGTGATTAACTTGTATATGTATAATGATGATAATTAGTGATTAATATGTAGAAAATAAAGATTTAATAAAGTGTTGACTTATAATTAATTTAACGAGTCCAAATCCGAAAATGAAATGACGACGAACCATAAAAATTTGCGATAACGTAATGCTAGTAATGTTGATAGTAAAATAGCGAAAATGAAAGTAACGATATTAATAGTAGTAAAAAATAAAAAAATAGTAGTGAAAATAAAGTATTTAGCTCGTTAATAAATTTAGAAGCCCAAGAAAATAAGGAGAGACAAAATTGGGTGTCAACATATGGAAAACATCCAATGGACCAATGAAGAAACATAATAAGTTTTCCAACGCATACTTGGCTTGGCTTCTATTTCATCATAAACTACTTTCGTTTTCTCTGCTATTTGAGTTCCAATAATTCTTTTCAAAATAGTTTCTTTCATTGTGTTTCTCCAATATCACTGATACTGTGAATTGCTTGCTTTTGTTGGTTAAGTAACATAAACGGATATCTATGTCTTTTGAATTGGCAAACTTGAACCCAAATATATTGGAAAGCCACGAACGTTTTGCAATAGTGACGGCAGTTCGAAATATTTCGGCGCGTAATCACACAACTTTCCGGATCACTAGCGGACCAACATCGTGCATTTCACCCCCAATTTCTTCCATCATTCGATAAAACAATTCTCCTTTCTCGTTTTTCCTCAAACAAAGCAGAGCCCGGAAACATTATAACAGTAAAAATAATTTCTTTAAGATTGTTGGCATTCTGTATTCGATATTTACTTAAACAGATCTGAAAAATAAATGTAAAAGGAATAATTCGAGCCCGCTGAATTCACAGTGTTTCCTTAAGGAAATTATTCCCTTCAATGTACCCGAGGTTATAGAATATATATTCTCAGAATAGAACGAATTAACTCAACAACTTATCGGAACCTCAAACCCGATGAAGGACGAACGCAATAGGCTGTAGCAAATCACACAGAATATATTTGAAATACAAAAAATAAGGAAGTAGATAATCAGAATTTTCGTAAGCAAATGCAAGTAGAATTATTTACATAATTAAGAAAAAAAATGGCGGAACCAAGAAAAAATGTTGGATCCAAGAAAGTTGGCTTGTAATTATCCAGTGGGAAAGGGGTTGGATTTACCCTTGTACTTTAGTAAATAGTTCACATTTATCCTTAATAAATTTTTGTAACTAAACGTATCCCTACCGTTAATAAACTTTTTACATTTATCCCCAACCCTAACAGACTGCCACGGTGTCATTGGACACCTCATTAAAAATATAACATCCTATTTACCATTTCCCAATAATTTAGCACTAAATTAAATTAAACAGCCCCATAATAAAACGCGACCCATTATATACCCACCAAATTAAACCCAAAGAACAATTTTCAAAAAGAAAATAAAGACATATAAGATCCATTCAGCAAAACCCATCAAAAAGATCAATGAGTACAATTTTCAACCAAAAACAAAGAACATATAAGATCCATTTTGATTTTCAACACACCCATGAAGTAAATGAAAATAAAGAAGAAGGCTGGTGAAGCTCCTCAAGCCATCGGCTGATGAAGTTCCTCCGGCGAAATTGCCAACGAAGATAAAGAAAAAGGCAAGCATGAGGTCACTACGAAATCAGTGTTTGATTCACGATTTAAAGCTGCAATGACAACACCCAACATATTTCCTCCATATAAAATCAACAGATCAAACCCATAAAACCCATCTCTCCGGCCTTCATTACCCACTTAAACCTCATATAAACAACGGACACAAAAAAAGGGGTGTTTGTTATTTACAATTACAGTAATTCGATAAATACCGAAATAAATATCAATAAAGCCTAAAGGCCCACGGTATTAAATTACTAGTCCTGCCCAATAGGCTAGACCTACCCATCAGTTCACAGTGTAAATCCCTAGCACATTACACACACAAAAGCTCCAAGTCGACCTTTACACATACACAAAAGCTCCAAGTCACCTAACACACAAAAAAAACCCTAATCAGGTAATCCCTATCACCTCCAAGTCTCTTTTTTTTTTTTTTTTTTTTTTTTTTTTCAATTTCGTTGTGTTCTAATTTATCTGAACTAGGGTTTTATATACTCCCCAAGCTCGGGTCGAGACCACACAACTCATTTAAGTGAATAAAATTTGAACTATGTCAGGTAAATTCCACTCATTTTACTGTTATATTACTTTCATTTCTTGTCTTAAATCATGTTTTTGCCTATGAAATTTGTGCAATTATCGTCGAATTTTTGTTTGATAGTTCCTTAAACTTATAGTATTCAATTATGAGAATCTAGAACATAGCTGGATCTTATAAGTTGTTTCTTTAGACCCACAATTATGTGTTGATTTTCAGCTCTCTATTAAATGTATTGTCGGTGACTCAATATTTAATCTTTTATTTGAACTTTGATGAACTGAGTAGTGCAAAATTGATTAGTATATAAATTGTATGTTACAAGAAATTATCTTATTACTCATTTTAATCTTATTACTTTCCTTTCTTATAACATTTGTAATCTCCTCTCTGTTTAGATGAAAGATGAAGCAAGTCAAACAACCAATGTGGGTGGAAGCACACCTATTACTGAATCTCTCAATTCAACACTGGAAGTTGAACAAGATCCAGTGACTGTGAAGAGGAAAGCTATACAACTAAGATCTGCTGCTTGGCCGCATTATGATAAGCTCATAGAAGATGGAATTAATAAAGCAAAGTGCAGGTATTGTGGTAAAGTTCTCTTAGCTGATCCAACTAAAACTGGAACAACTGGACTGAATAAACATTTGAAAACTTGTCCTAGAAATCCAAATAAGGTTGACACTTCCAATTCCAAGTACAAACAATCAAATTTAAACTTTCAATTAGAAGGTGAAAAGGGTGATGGGACAAATTTAAATCGGAATGTGCATTTAGCACCGGGGCCATATTCTTGATTCATTTAGGAGTTTTTTGACTTTGAAATTGGTGCAAGTTGTTATTTATCTTCAAGATTGGCGTCGAAATGAGCCTTATCCCGTAAATGTTGAAGAAGATTTTGATGATCTTATGAAACTTGAACTTGGTATGTTTTTTTGTTTTTATACTTTTTACTTAGTTTAATTTTTGACACATCTTAAATTCTTTTAAGATATGACTGATAGCTCAAAGGATTCCCTCGGTTCTTAATTTATAATCGCAAGTTGCCTTGGCCTCAGGTATCCATTGAATATTTAATTTAATTTAGTTTGATGTTCCACTAATTCTCCACTTTGGTGCTGGGTTTGTGCTTTCTCTTTAATTCTGTTGGTTCTTAAAACTAAAGGCGACATTGCTATTTGACAACTGATCCTCTTGTTGGATTCTGTTGGATTTGTGCTTTCTCTTTTTCCTGCTTGACTGGGTGTTTACCTCCGTTGCATAACACTTTTTCTAGAAGTTTGAGTATTATTTTAGTAGCCTCTTTTTTTAGGGGTAGATGACCAGAATTTACTTTATGTACTGCCAATATAATAGCCTCTTTTTCTAGATTTTTCAATCTCAGTGGTATCAATGGTACTTACTTTCTGGATTTAAGCTTCTACATTGCAAAACTTGCTACTGCTACTTATTTTAGATTGTTATGGTAGGAAAAAACGAAAGGCTTGATCAGGTTATGAATTTACTATGGATAGATATCTCTTTTCTGTACCATTGCACTAAGATTCCTGGGTTTATGGATGAGCTGAGTGTTGCTTGCTGTTCTATACCCTGCATTTACAATGAATAATTTTACTCTTATCTGTCCATGGAAGATGTTTTGGAAGACAAAAGCTCCTGCTAAAGTAACTTGTTTTGGTCGGATTGTAACTTGGGGAGCTTGTGAACCTGCAATAGTGGAAGCTGCGAAGTTACTATTTGTTGGTGTCTTAGTTACCTCCAATGCATATTTTCTATGTCATTGACCTATGCTATGTCTCTTTGCTATAGCATTTAAAAGTGTGACGGATAGTTGAAATTTTGTGATTTGTATAGTATATGTTAACCAAGCCTACACCTGCCGTCACGGAGGTGTAATATGTGCAGAGATGTTATAAACTCACTAATTTAGATCATAATCTGATCAAATGATTTTATAGGTGAACATGTTGGGGTATGTTTCTTTTGAATATTGAATGTTCTTTAGAGTATTATTGAGTTTCTTAAGTTAATATAATGCTAGGTGCTGGTGTGGTTTGTTTGGCTTTCCCTTGCTCTTCTTTCATTTGGTTCTGTATTTGGAGAATGGAATCTGCAACCAAGCATGCCGTTGTGGTGAAAGTCAGGTGAGAGTCAAGTTTATTGACGACCAGAACAGGTTTATCATGAGAAATGTCAAGGGACCAGTCAGAGAGGGTAATGTTCTTACACTGTTGGAGTCTGATAGGGAGGCCAGGGGATTGCTTTGAGCGTATAATTATGAATGCCGCATTGTAATGCATCGAATACTTGATACTGGATGGGATTTATTTCCTATTTAATAGCCTCCGGTTTTGTTTCTTAGACTTGTAAGTTTAGACATGTCGATTTTGAGGTGTTAACCATGATTCGTGTAATTTTGCTGCACTTCACGTTTTTGGAATTGTTTATGATTAATATTTTGCTAGCTTTGCATCAATGGCAGTAACTAATGGTTCAGATTTGTTTTAGTGTGGTGGATGCACTGGATGGTCATCCATCTATTATCTTGAATCTTTTATATTGGTTCTGTCCTGTGTGAGTTTTCTGTTGCTGCTGCCTCTTTTGTTCTTGACAAGAGTGTTAATAGTCCACAATGAATATTAGAGTGAATTCAAGAATGAAAAGTTTGATTGCTCCCCCCAAAGTTTGGTTGTCTGATGATACACTTGCAATGTATTGACCCCTTGCATAGCATACTTGCGTTCTAACACCGTGGACTTCGACTTCAATATGGTATTACCGAATATCGTACCGAATTGAAGTTTAATTTACCGATTACCAATTCGAAGTTTGAAAGTTCGGTATTTGGTATATCTTCTCAATTACTGATTACCGTATTATCGAACCTGAACTTTGAAAATACCGAACCGAATACCGAACGCCTGGCCCTAATCCCTCCCCCTAAGTTGTAATGTGTATGTACATGCATTGAGTACGAGCAAAGGGCTAAAATGATCCCTTATCTATGGGAGTAGGTTCATTTTAGTCCCTTAAATATGACTTGAGTATCGGTCCACCTCAGTATCGGTCTCTCATCTACTATATGCAGATGACACTCTTATATTTTGTGGAGCTGATTGTCAGCAGGTCTCTAATCTCAACACCACCCTCATGATCTTTGAGGCCATCTCTGGACTTCATATCAATATGCTTAAGAGCACTATATATCTAGTGAATGAAGTGGTCAACCTAGAAGCTCTTGCTGATATACTTAGCTACAAAACAGGCTCCTTTCCCACCACCTACTTGGGACTTTCTTTGGGTGCTAAATTCAAATCATCTGGGATGTGGAGTGGGGTCATTGAAAGAATGGAGAAAAAACTAGCCACTTGGCAGATGCAATACCTATCATTGGGTGGTAGGCTTACCCTCATCAACAGTGTCCTAGACAGCATCCCTACTTACTGTATGTCACTCTTCCCTATGCCAAGCTCAGTTCTAAAGCAAATTGACAGGCTCAGAAGGAAATTCCTATGGAAAGGTAACAGTGTTACTCATAAATTCTCTTTGGTTAAATGACAATCAGTTATTCAACCCAAAGGCCAAGGGGGGCTGGGAATCAGAAATCTTAAGCTTCATAACAACAGCCTACTCATGAGTATGGGAATCAGTTCTAAAGCAATGAACCACATGGTGTTGGAGTATGGAAACACATCAGTAGTCTTCAAGGCTGTCTCATTCAAGGCTGGAAATGGGCTTAAGATCAGATTTTGGCAGGACAAATGGCTCGGGGACACTTTAGTAAGAGACTCATTTCCCTCACTATTTCTGATAGCTTCTAACAAAGAAGCAACATTAGCTCAATATAGAGATAACAACTGCTGGACACCAATTTTAAGGAGAAACCTACAGGATTGGGAAGTTGATGATTTTCTTTCTCTGTTACAAAGATTGGAACAATGTATTCTGGTGGCTGAATTGCAGGACAAAATCCTCTGGGGCAATTCTAAGGAAAAGATTTTCACTGTGAAGGAATGTTACAACTGGAGCTCCCAAAATAGCTTTTTAGAGGTTTGACCTTGGAAGCTTGTATGGAGAACCAGACAGCCTCTCAGAGTTACTTGCTTCATTTGGACTGCACTGAAGGAAGCATGCCTAACACAAGACAATCTTAGGAGGAGAGGTGTAATCGTCGTTAACATGTGTGCCATGTGCAAGCAGGCCAATGAAAGTGTCAACCATCTATTTTTGCACTGCTTTGCAGCAGCTAGACTCTGGTATTTCTTCTACTCTATGCTTGGTCTCCAATGGGCAATGCCTTTCAACATCAAAGATGCCTACGCTAGCTGGATACTCTGGAGAGTTGACAAATCCATTAAAAGAATCTGGAGAATGATTCCAGCAGTAATTTTTTGGAACCTATGGAAGGAGAGAAACAGTAGATGCTTTGAAGGAATCTCAACTCCTATTTGCTCCCTAAAGTCTAGGTGTTTAGCTACTCTTTATAGTTGGCATTTTTTTGCTCCTGTAAACAGTGTGAGTAACTTTCTAGATTTTATTAGCTCCCTTTCTCTAGTTCGGTAGACATGGACTATCTTTAGATTGCTTTTCTACAAGTTTTTGCTGAGTCTGCTTCATGTTTCTGTTTGAAGCAGCTTCTCACCTATCTGTAACCTTGCATCTTCTTGATGCTTTACTAATGAAATTTTATTACTTTACCAAAAAAATAAATAAATATGACTTGAGCATATTTAATCCCTTAACTTTACTAAAGTGGTGCACTTTTTATCTCCCTAACGGAACCCGTTTAAAAAGTAACGGTAGGGATAATTTAGTTTCAACTTACAGTGCTATCTCCTTTCTTGATTGATGAACATTTTATTTCTTCATGCCTTCTTTATTTCTTAGGATAAAGGAACCAAATCCTTTTAAAACCATAGCTGATTGAGCAGATCCTTCCAAATAGTCAATAAATAGTTTCCAAAGTTACTTTAAACTTTCATATGCTTTGTCTTCATTTACATACTAAAAAATGAGTTGTCAGACACTCCACTTTCTTGAGTTGCTTTCATATGTTCTTCGCTAGCAGGTCCTCTTCTCACCTACAATTTAAAAAAATATCAAGATTAACTAAATAACAACATAACTAAAAAGAGTGTTATATGTAATTAAACTATACCGTAAGCTTTGTAGGAGCAAAAGGTACAGTAGGAAATGACGATCCTTGTTGCGTTGTCTCATCATCATGAGAATCTGGATACACACGATTTAAACTGCAGGTTCTTATATTATGGCCTGGTTTGTGGCATAAGCTACAGTCCAATTTATTTTGCTTCCTTCTCATTTTTTGTCTACTTGCTCCCACTTCATCTAGTTCTTTTCTCCGCTGCTTTTGTTTTTTTCCTTTGGTACTTTGTCTTACCAACCGTGGAGGCAAAGGAGGTATGTTTTTCGACTTAGGCCACATCTCTTGACCGTTCATAGGTAGAATAGAAAATGCATAGATTTTTCTATAAGTTTCTACCTTATAACAATCATCCACGTATGAGTTAATGTCATCATGTTTAGCCCAAATTGCGGCAATGGCATGTTTGCAAGGAATTCCTGTTAGATCCCATCTCCTACAACTGCATTTTCTATTTAGTAAATCCACAGCCCAATTGTTCATTATGCTTGCCCCTATTATCTCATAATTCCACTCATTTGATTTCCTAGGAATAAATTCAGCTGCCTTAGCTTGATTTTTGTGCAATGCATCCTTAATCCTAGGGCAAATATCACCAACATTCCACTGGGCACCTTTATCCCTATTTGCTTTCATCCTCGACATAAGTAAGTACCTTAACTTCTCCAATAGAGTGATAATCGGCTTATCTCTAGCCTCAAGGATCATGCTATTAAAACATTCACATATATTATTGAGTAAGGTATCACATTTCACAGTTTCGGAAAAGTGAGATTTAGACCATTCAGTAGGTGGCTTGTTCTTGAGCCAATCAACAGCTTCTGGATCAAGATCAAAGATATCAACCATGCAATCATCAAACCACTCTACTCTCGTAGCTCTTGCAGCCTTCCAAAGGGCATTCTTGAGTGAGTCACCACCGAATCCGACCCTCTTGAAGTTGTTATGGAGGTGTCTCACACAGAATCGATGACTAACATATGGCAATACCTCATTGAACGCTTCAATCAAACCTTTTTGCTTATCCGACATGAAGGTCCAAGTACTAGTATCATCAATGTCTAAGTCAATCTTCAAATAATTCAAAAACCATTCCCATGATTCCTTTCTTTCCTTCTCTACAACTGCATATGCTATTGGAAAGATATTGTTATTTGGATCAATTCCAACAGCAGTTAACAATTGAGTTCCATACATTGGGCCCTTAAGCCAACAACCATCGATCCCAATTATTCTTCGACAACCACTCTTGAACCCCTCTTTACAACCACCAAAACAAATGTAAATTCGCTGGAATCTCTTAGGCTTGTCGGGCACCTCATTTCCAACCAATTCCATATAGACAGAGGTATTTGGATTTGTCCTACCAATCTCATTGCAATAGTTCCACAATACCTTGTATTGAGCATTAAGATCTCCATCAATCAATGCAAGTGCTTTTCTCTTAGCCCTTCTACATTGTGATAATGTCACCTGGACTCTTAGCTCCATACTAACGTGATCTCTGAATTCGGAGATTGCCCAAGACCTATTTGAGCCTATGGCCTTAAGGTATCTTCGTGCAATATAAGATGAATTAATTGATTTGTTACGATGGTTCCAATTCTTACAACGATGAGTGTGATTGTATGTTCTGATCTGGAATGCGCTATCTCGATGCATTCTTGAAGCTAAAATCTCCCAGTTGCAATCTGGATGACCACAAGTTGCTCTCACTCTTTCCCTATCATTTTTGCACCACTTTATGTATTTCCCTTGGTTAACTTCATGAGTTATTACAGCATATTTGAACTCATTCTTGTTTTCAAATGTTAGTTCTAATGCCAACACTGGTTTATCCCCGTCTGTTTTAGGATTGAACTTTGGAAAGTTGAATCTGTCACCATCAGAGCCACATTCTAAACTCTTTGTATCGTCAGTCAACACAATCCGAATCACCTTCTTCAGCTGCCATCTTTTTTTTAACTTCTTCACTAACTTCGTATCTATGATTCACATTGGTATTGCTTCCCAAGAGATCATCATCATCTAGAAAATCATTTTCTGAGTCTTCAAATTCATCATCACCCGAAGAATGCTCACTGTGTACTTCTTTTTCTTGTTCTGCTGTACCAACTTCATTAGTATGTATAGTCCTTCCAATATATGAATCAAGATGTTCAAAGTATACTTCGACCACTTTGTTATCTGGAATACTTTTGGCTACAATAGTTGCTTCCACATCAGTAGAAATAAGTCGCATTCGGTTACCATACCTCCCGCACAAATGCCAGAAAGTAACTGAATCTCCCTCATAGCCACATAGTTCTGCCATGTATTTGAATTGTGACAAATTCAACTCTGTGTCATTAACATAGTCAATAAAATCTACACGCCCACCAAGATAATATTTGTTAGGCTGATGCTTCATCGTACCACCATGTATTACTTTTATACTGAAAAAAGAAGCCTTATATGCAGGGTTTGCACAACAATTGAACTTATCTTAGACCTTTTTCTAATGGAAAAAGAATATAAACTATAAAAAGTACTGCAACAGAACTAATAATAGCCTACAAAGATGGGCATTTAGCATAGTAATCGGACAAGAAGAAAAAAATATGTTATGTCAGACCAAATTCACCAACGATTAAACAATGACAAACACAAAATCCTATGTCAGAGACACTTTTTTATTCCTTATTTCTTGTCTTTATTTCAATTTTTTATTCAAAAAGCTTATGTTGTATCATGCATTGCACAAAATAATTGAAGAAATTTAATACTATTTACTAGTAACCTTATTATAATATACTGAAGCTATCATGTACTGCATAAAAATTAGCAAATATACTAAAGAATGAGAAACGGAATCAAACATATAGTGAAAAATCACTTTTTTAGTTTAATGATACCCAGATAGTGTTTCTTGCTTAAAATCTTACCATAATTGGGTATTTCACTATCATGAGATCTAATAATCATTATTGTAGAAGAAAAAATCAGCTTCTTCACTTGAGTTTTCTTGTTCCAGCAGATCAAAAGATTTTCATAGTGGCTAGGTTTTTTTTTTGGCGCGTATGGAATTGGGGGAAGCCAACTGAGTTTATTAGTTTTTTCCAGATGGGTTTAAGAGTCACGTGACCTAACTTTTAAACGGATTCCGTTAGAAGATAAAAAGTGCACAATTTTAGTAAAGTTAAGAGATTAAATATGCTCAAGTCATAATTAAGGGACAAAAATGAACCTACTCCCATAGATAAGGGATCATTTTAGCCCTTTGCTCCATTGAGTACACTGTGAATGGAGTGCTAAAATGTACAATGTTTGATTAAAAAAATGAAAATAACTTATTGAGATTTCATCACTTTCATTATTTTTAGGTACCTAAACCTGTCACGAGTTTTCATAAAGTGTTATGTCGTATGCTCTTCCTTCGTGTTGTAGACTCTATCCTTTAGGGACATTAATTTTAATTGAAGCATTTTACAGCTGAAACATGAAATTAGTTCTAGGCCAGCAAATACTTCTAGCATTTTACTTGAATTATCTTGGAATGAGGATCATGCTAATGATTATTTACAACATATTTTATAGCTGCTTATTTCTCCCCCTTATGTTAGAAAGCTGCTTATTCCTCCCCCTTATGTTAGAAAAACTAACATATATTCCCGTTTTTCTTTGGGATACCCATCTTTGTGGTCGTGCTAGATTATTTAATTATATACAACACATCAAAAGCTATTAGATGAAAATATTTGATTCCGAACTTTAAACCAATGCGATGGAGAATTTATTATAATTTATTGATTTGATGTTGTTGTATGCAATATATCATAGTTCAGGCCAACACATGAAGCTTTGTTCTCATAAACAATGGTTTGACTATTTATCGGAGGCATTCAACGCCAAATCAGCTTAAATATAAATCAGCATTAACAAGATGAATTATCTTGATTATTTGGACTACATAATCTAAAAATTGTGCTATCAACTCAATTATTTTGAGTAAGTAATTTTGCATGTGTCAAATTGCGAGTTAACAAAAAACGTACATGTGACCGTCTTATCGATGCATCTATTTAAGACATCACATAACAGGTGAATGAGCCCATATTCACCTTTTATATTCTTTTAGAATTTTGGGAATTCAATCCCAGCATTAGCCAGTATAATCAACTTATCATGAGAACAAGCAACAAAAATATATTCTTGAAGAATCTTCTTGTTCTTCAATATATGTCAAATACTCAATCTGTACATCATATTTTAATTGGAATAGCCCAATCGCTCATGCCGACTAATAAAATTATTTATACTAGTAAACTTCAAGTTTCCCATGACATGTGCTATTTGTTTAGTAAACTTCTGGTTTACTATGACATTAATTGTTTTTTTTTCTATCTATACAAATAAACTTCTGGTTTACCGTGACATGTGATTCATCATGCTTATATTTGTGTAGTACAATTTGGATAATAAAGAGGGTAACCATTCACATACATATTTCTTACCCACTATAATTTTGATGATATACACTACAAGAAAGAAGACATTTGCCAACAAAAATATTTTGTTGCCATAGATAGACTATTGTTGCAAAAAGTACTTTTGGCAACAACATTTTTGTTGTTGTTGCATAAACTTTTCCCATAGGCTGTTATTGCAACGATGTGCAATAATTTTTTTATTGTTGTCAAAAGTACTTTTTGCAACAATAGTCAATACTATGACAACAAAATTAAATTGTTTGGCAACAAAAAAAGTTCATTTTTAGAAGATTCATCATATATGCTAACAATAAAACTAAGTTGTTGTCAAATATTGAATTTTGTCAATTATATTATTTTTGTTGCCAAAAAGAGCTGTTGTCATTTCTATACTTACTTGTAGTGTATTTAATCCTCCAATTATTTATAGTTTCAATATGATAGCCATTTACTTTAGTAAACTTCGGGTTTACTACAACTTGTGTTTCGATCATAACACCTTCGTATATTACAATCTAGAACGAATGACATAATACTATATAAGCTCTTTAGGAGCCTTTAATTATTCTTCATAATCACATAATGTTTGGACACTACTAGTGCCATGATCTTCTACATAAATAATTAGCTCTTCTAGAGCCCTTAATCATTAATTTTGTACTATCAAATATTGCTTAGATACTGGTGGTATCGTAAACGAAATTTTAGTTAAACACTGATGGTATCAGAGATAAAAAAATAATTAAATGGAGATGTAAAGACTATAGTAGAGTTCAAAATTTGCTACTTCAGGAATAGATTTCTGAGTTTGGTACTTCGGGAGAAGATTTCTGACTTTGCTACTTCGGGAGCAGATTACTGAGTTTACTACTTCGGGAGTAAATCATAGAATACAACACAACAACAACATACCCAGTTGAATCTCACAGTGGGGGGTCTGGGGAGGGTTAAGTGTACGCAGACCTTACCCCCACCTTGGAAGGTAAGGAGGCTGTTTCCGAGTGTAAATCATAGAATATTTAGAATATTTTTTTCTCAATTATTCTACCTCTTCTGGAGGTGAGTCGTGATAACTTCACAACTAATCACACGTTCATATTTATGATCTTTACTAAGTATCATCACATTCACTTCTAGGAATGAATGTGTATCTGTAACATTTGTCAAAAGTTTTCATTCTTTGAGAATATGACATAATCATTTGAACGTGCCTTAACCGTATCCTATTTATGATAGCTTAAAACTTCTTTTAAGATGTTGCTACTTCAGAAGCAAATCGAGTTATACATATGATGTGGAGAATTTTTCTTTAACACATCTTCAATTGTAATCAAAGCCTATACAATATTACCACTTTTACTAGGAGTTTAATTACCTCCAAACACGTAAAATATAATATTAAGGACAAGATTGTCAAAGCAAAAAAGAAACTTGAAAATTAATTAGAAGCAAAACTATGATGGACGCATATATGCTGGTGATATATTCCTTATACGGGGTCATCTTTGTTATCATTAGCCGTCTGTATTAGTTTGCATCTTGCTTCAAGATGCATTTCTCAGTTTACAAAAGTGTTTCCCTTTTCAAGGCTAAAGAGATTCGTCACAATACTTTAAAAATAAAGATTAGTACTTCATAAAACAAATCATACCTTCGGGGCGGAAAAACATTCTACAGCTTACGTTACTATCTAATTTCTCTATTGGTTAGAGTCTCGTGCTGATAACGTGTAATAAAATAGTAAAGCAGGAAAATAATATTGTAGAGAAAGAGAGAAGAGATGAGAATTATTTATTTCTCTTGAGGGATGAAAATATAATGAAGGGAACATCTCTATTTATAAGAGAAAACTAACTTGGTCCCAAGGTCATAAACCCTAACATTTTTTCAAAGATAAACATTCACAATAATACATAAATACTATTTATAACACTAATATTTATAATACAGTCAGACATCTCTATAACGGCATCCGCATATAACATCAACTCTCTATAACAACTAAGTTTTTTCGAAACCGAATTTTTATGTAATATTTTACTTCTCTATAACAGCAACAACCAACTTTATAATAGTACACTCTTTGTAATATTACCCCCCGTATAACAACTATCTTTTTTTTTTTTGGTAATATAATAATTAACCATCTTTATAAAAATAGAATATCTATGATAACCAATAATAAGTGTAGAGATTTTGATCAAATATTTGATCCTTTAATACAATATTTATGACAAAAAATATCATATGAATATATATAGTCATCATTAAAAGATTTTCCTTCGTTATACAAATTGTGAATAAGCTTAGAATTTGACAATTAAAAATGAAAAATTAGATTTTATGCATATTTTTTGCCTATAATAGCAAAATATTATTTAAATGTCAATGCTGTTATAGGTGTATAACAACAATTCTCTATAACAGTAAAAAAATTTCGAACCCAACGATGCTATTACAGAGAGATTTGACTGTACATGCTCACAGCGTGCAGACACAATAATTAAACTGAGCCTACGAAAGTAAGTTGTAAGTACTATTCCAAGGGTGTTCTCTTTGGGGAGAATTTTCCAAGGTTTGCCATATATAATTAATTATAGATGTCCTGCCTTTGCAATTGGAATTACCAGGAAATGAGAATCGAACCTAGGATGCTAGAAATAATTTTGAACACCCTGGACCGCTTGAGTTAACCTTATATTTGTTCAGGATATTCAAAAGTTAATATATGTACATAAACACAGAAAATTTACCCTATATATACACTGTAACTTTTTGCCGACTCTCTAAATTTGCGCCTGCATATGTAGTAGTGCTCAAGTATAATACCACAGTTGAGCTTTGTTTTCAGGGGACTAACGTGGTTTGTGGCATAGATCATTCATGGATTTAATTTTTAATTGTAGCCTCTTTTTTTTTTTTTTTTTTTTTTTGATAATTTGAATACCTACTGTAACGAAAACATTTCAATCTGTACAAGTTGAGAGATGAAAATTCCTGAATTGACGAACCAGAAACAAAATTCCGAACAAGTAGAAGTTTATATTTGCCTATTAAATCTTTAATTTACTTTCTTTTGTTTAAACTGGACAATATGATTTACAGTCCAAATCCTCTGGCTCAACAGCGACTATAAAAAGGGGAAAAAGGTGGGAAAAACAGCATTTTTATTCTGGTTCTGTCTGTATTCTCTCCTCCTCTGCTGTACTTGTATACATCATTTATTCATTTCAAAGACCGAGTTGTTTGTTTTTGAAAAGATTAGACTTTTTCCCTTACCATCAAAAAATCATGCACATGCACAAGCTCGATCCTTCTTCTTCCAAAGATAAGTTTGATCACATATGAATGACCCTCACACCTTACATGGATAGTTTATCTGTCTTATAAACGTCCAATGTGGGTCTTGAACTGCATACCAATAAAATTAACCACTATTGTTTTATTGCTGGGTGCGCGTGCTGGCTATGGCCTAACCATCGTCGCTAACTATAATTCATTCGAAAGACCCAAGGTGCTTATGGAATTAAATTGTCTTATGTGATAATTATTTGCTATGAGTATATATATAAGGAGTTACAAATTAAAACAAAAGGCCCGCGCCTGAATTTCTGTAGACCTTGTTTGATATCGTACAAGGTACTAGTAGTTTTTCAGTTTGCTCTGAATATTGGCAAACTTCCCTGTCTCTCTCACAATTGATTCCTATCTTTATTAAGTACTCTCTCTGAATAAAAAAAAGAGTTCACTTAGCCATTTGCACACCCCTTAAGAAAATACTAACTTTTAGACAAAATAGGTAATTTGATTAAACTACCCCTAATTAAGAACTATTTTTTTATCCAAAAAAAAAAAAGGCTAAGTGAACTCTTTTTTGATCCGGAGGGAGTACCCTACAATATGAGACCACTTCTGTTTACTCTATTTATGCCCTGTAGCTTTTCAAATAAATGTGGCTCTGCCACTGGTGATGTCACTGATTCCGTTTGTGAATACGCTGTCTAGTATTATTCTATTTGTGTTGCAATTTGCAAGCGCAAATTAGATTATTAACAGTATTTATTAATTAGTTCTATCCCAGTTGCACGAAAATACAAGCCCCCCTCCCCCCCCCCCCCCCCTTTTTTTTTTGGTTAAGTTACGTTGCTAATTCTATTCACAATGTCTTGTTTGGTAGCTAGCTAGTATCTTCTCAAATTCCAAAGGGCGTTGATAGACTATGTAATAAGTCTACGTAAATATTGTAAATATTCTCTTCCTTATATATAGTAATTAGGTCCTATAATTTAGCCTAGTATTATGCTGCTAGTGAGATACCTACTTTGTATATAATGACTTTTATACATCAATACAGATCACAGATTGATTTCCTACATGGTATCAGACTAGGTTTCTCCTAAAAACCCTAGCATCCGAAACCCTAGCCATCCATCTCCCTCTCTCCTAACCCTAGCCGTAGCCCCCCCCCCCCCCCCCTCTCCTTTCTCCTCCCTCTTCTCTCTTCAATGGCTGACAACAAAAATTTTCATTCTGCTTTAACCGTCACGAATGTGAAATCTTTAATCCCAATCACTCTAGACATGGAAACCGGCCATTATCACGAATGGGCGACACTATTCAAAGTTCTAGCCCGTGTCCACTCCGTACTTGAGCACATCATACCACCAACTGACACCACTGAACTCACCACGTACAACGCAACGAAGGCGGCTAATCTTCCGCTCTGGAAACGGCTAGATGCGGTGGTCCTTCAATGGATATACGCCACCGTATCCCATGATATTCTTACCTCTATTCTCGTGGCGGATGATGTTGCGGAGAAGGCTTGGAATCGAGTTGCTCATCTTTTCCAAGATAACAAGCACTCAAGGGCAGCGTACCTTGAAATCAAGTTCACCACCACAAAAATGGCCGACTTCGGCTCAGTTATGGCCTATTATAATAGGCTCAAGTCTCTCGCGGATCAGCTTGCCAACATGGGGTCACCGGTGTCCGACCAACGTCTGGTCTTGCGCCTCCTTGCAGGCTTACCGGAGACATATGCACACTTTGTCACCACCATCCAGCAGAAGGATGTGCTGCCCTCTTTCTCTGAAGTGTGCTCCAGACTCAAGCTCGAAGACGCCGCAGCCAAGGAACGTGCCCGCGATTCTAGTCCCGCGGCTCTGCTTGTTGATAATGATACTCCCTACCCGCCACCTGGCGGCAACACTAATTCAACTAACCGTCGTGATAATAATCGTGGCAGGAATTCCAACAGGAACAAGGGAAAGGGGAACAACAACAACACCAACCGCGGGAAATCCGGCGGCGGCGGCGGCGGACGGACCAGCTACGGTCAGTGGCCGACGGGACAGCCACCGGCAGGGGACTACTATTGGCCAACCTGGCCGCCCCAGCAGTGGCCACTGCCCCCTGCCCGTATTCGACCAGACCGTGGCAGCAGCGTCCCACAACACCGCGGCCCGACAGCGGCATTCTGGGTGCGGGTCCACGGCCTCAGCAGGCCTATTCCATGCATGGTCCGACGTATTCTGGGTACACTCCAAAAGACGTGGAGACAGCCATGCACACTCTGTCCATGCATCAACCGGATGATAATTGGTACATGGACACCGGAGCGACTTCCCACATGACTGCCAACTCAGGTACTCTCACGTCTTATTTTATTTTGAGCAATAATTCTGGAATCATTGTTGGTAATGGTAGCACTATTCCAATTCGTGGCTATGGTCATACATCTCTACCCCCACCTAATCCCCAATTATGCCTCCAACATGTCTTGCATGCTCCAAAACTCATTAAAAACCTTATTTCCGTACGTAAATTCACTAAGGACAATAATGTTTCTGTTGAGTTTGATCCTCTTGGGTTTTCTATGAAGGATTTACCGACGGGGAGCCGCCTAATGAGATATGAGAGCACCGGGGAATTGTATCCTATTACTGCCACAAAACGGACCACTCCACCATCCACCTTCATTGTCGCATCACCTAGTTTGTGGCATTCCCGACTCGGCCATCCGGGAAATGCTATCCTTAGTTCTCTTCGTAGTAATGCCTTAATTGAATGTAATAGGGCCCGAACTTCTTTTTGTACCTCTTGTCCTTTGGGGAAACATGTTAAATTGCCATTTTATGATTCATTGTCATATACTACTATGCCATTTGATATCATTCATAGTGATTTATAGACATCTCCTGTTTTAAGTTCTAATGGGCACCGCTATTATGTTTTCTTTCTTGATGATTATAGTAATTTTCTTTGGACTTTTCCAATTTCTAACAAGTCCCAAGGCTATTCCACTTTTCTATCTTTTAAGGCATTAATACGGACTCAATTCGAAAGAGACATTAAAAACATTCAATGTGACAATGGGCGGGAGTTCGCCAATGGGCATTTTCAATCTTTTTGCGCCTCCAATGGTTTAAATTTCTGATTTTCTTGCCCCCATACCTCTCCTCAAAATGGCAAAGCGGAAAGAAAAATTAAATCCATTAACAACATAGTGCGCACTCTTCTTGTCCACTCCTCCATGCCCCCCTCCTTTTGGCATCATGCTCTCCAAATGGCCACATACCTCCTTAATGTCCTTCCCACCAAAGTCCTTGGGTATAAATCACCAACTAGGGGTGGGCATGGTGTTGACACCCAATTTTGTCCCGCCTCTCCCCCGAAATACCTAGTTATGCTTCTAACATTTTTTGGAAAATTAGAAAAAATATATATTATATTTTACTATAATTATTAATGCCGGCGTTTCACTATTCTGTTACAATACTAATTATTATTATTATTATTATTTATTATTATTATTATTATTATTATTATTATTATTATTATTATTATAATTCACAATTTTATCATTTCGGCATTTTTGCCAGCTTACGCACACGCATCGCATTTATCTTTGCATAATTAAATAATAGTGTTTATTTACTGTGGATTTTCGGAATATTATTGACACCATTTTTTATCTGAACACTAATAATTGCATATTTTATATTAAGTAATATTTTAACACAAGTTATTTAAATGGATCTTTTATTTAAATGTAGTAGCCCAATCAACTCATACTATTTTCGGACCAATGCACAAAACCAGTCCACATTTTAGTTCACCTGGCATCATTCTAATTTACCAGCCCAATTTAATTCACCCCAGCCCAAATAATTAACCAACATTTTCGGACCAGCCCATTCTTTTAATTTTTGCCCAGCCCATATTTTAGCCAATCCAGCCCATACCCGTTTAAACATGACCCGGCCTATCCATTTCAAATAAGGGAAACCCTAAAAGAGTTTCCCTTTCTTCTCCTTCGCCGCATCCCCCCCTGTTCTCTCTCTCTCCCTTCATCTCTTCTCCCTCTCTTTCATCCTCATCGTCATCTCGCCTCCACCTCTTCCTGTCCCCCACGGCACTGCCACCCCCACTACTTCCTGTTCCCCCACGCTCACTGTCATCTCCACGCCCCTCTGTCCCCACGCTCCTCTCTCTCTTCTTCACACGAAAAACCTAACAATCCCCTATAAATAATCGTTTACCAGTCGTTGAAAGGGGTGGATTTTTGGATTGAAAAAACTCCCCCAAGAACCCGGATGATTTTTTTTCAGTTCATGAAATTCCCCAAGAACAGATTTTTTTCGGTTCATGAAATGACCCCAAGAAATAAGGGATTTTGAACGGAGAAATCCCCTGGAAAGAAAGCTCTCTGAGTCGCACGAAATCCCCTGAAAATTGAGTCCTTTAGTCTTAAAATCCCATAGAAATCAAGAACAAGTGGTTTAGCCGTAGAAACCCTCCCCTAGGATTAAAGCTGAAAACCCCAATTTTTTTTTCAAATATCAAATTCGCAGTTCTTCGTGATAGTTCAAAAATATCGAATAAAAAAGATTCAAACAATTTTCCTTCTGTTCTATTGGTGGCTGTTGAACCCGAGTCTCGCAACCTCGGATTCGGTAATTTTCGAGGTATATCGGAGACTCGAAACCCGCACCCTAGTTCGCTGCACCCCAAAAGGGTCTGTAATTCCCCTTTCTTCTCACTTTTGCATTTTTGTTCTGTCTCTTTGGTTATTTGTGGTCGATTATGTATTAAGTTAGCATGTTTTATGTGTTGTTGAGTTTAGTTACTGCATGGCATGATTTAGATGTTATTAGTCTTAAATTTTATATAAGTACATGATTGGTTCTATTTCTGCCTATCGCTTTCTCAGGCATTTGCTATATTCCTATTACGATCCTGTTAGCATATTGGTTTACTTGTGTAAGTGATTAATTTGATCATATTGTGCTAGCTTGAATATCTTGTTTAGTTAGAATCGTTGAAAATGCTTATGTAGTATGTTTGATGGTTTACCTGATCCCTTTGTAACTTTTCAGTAGCTGTTTGGTATTTGGAAGCATAAAGTAATCTTTAAGCATGCATATGTCTGGTTGCTAGTCAATATAGAGCTGTTATTTCAAATGATGTTTGGCTTTAGGAAGTTTAAATTTTGTTGTATGTTAAACCCTGATGATAAGTTGTGTACCAATTTGTATAAGGTTTCTTGGATCTAAAACTACGTTCATAGAGACTAAAAGACATGTAACTTGAGTTATTGAACTGACCAAGACCTTTGTAAACTCCTTTCCTATGGTTTTAAGTTCCAGCATTCTATATGTTTGTGTGTGTATAATATACTGTGTGTTTATAGGTGTATCAGTCTAGTCTTATTTAGTTGAGGTTTTAGGCTAATATGCTGATCAAACTATATATGATCTACTTAGTCCTCAATATGGATTTCTGTTCAGTCTTGCTTATGTTTAGTTTATCACATCTGTTTATGCTTCGCTTAGTTAATGGTTTGATCAGGTGATTCACCTGTAGGATAGCTCAAACCCATTTTTATCTCTCTTCCTATACTTGCATGTGTCTGTTTTCTCTGAAAGTGTCTGTCTCAAACACATTGTATGAAACTGGGAATATGTCATCCTCTCAGAAAGCTATCTGAATCTTATTAAATAGGGCATTTAGTTAGTTCCCCTGTTTGTATGCACTTAACTGATTGCACTAAATACTTATGATCTTAACGTCAAGCGCTTGTCACAATGACACCCCCTTTGCCTCAACTTGTTTGCTGCTAGTGACTGCAACCATGTAATGAATAGGAAGCATCATCACTGATTAATTGAAACTTGGAAGATCCATTTGATTGAACCTATTAAAATTTACTTACCAAGTAAACTGTATGCGTGATAAGTACATTAGAGCATAGGCAGTAAGGTCTGTGTGACATATTGAAGATGTTTGAGGCCCTTCTTAAAATCATATGGTTCAGATATACACTTAATTACTGTCTTGGGTTACTTGTCTTAGTATCCTAATTCTGGGTTTCTCTCTTGAAGTGAATATATACTGATATACATAGAATATATGATTCATGAAGGCACTCGCATTCTATAAACCTCTGTTCGTGTTGTTGTTGTGCATAATGTTTTCCTTGGTGCATTGTGCTTGCTTGACTGCTTTGCTGTTCCATCTCCTCATGCCTACTGTATTTTGAGATTGAATCTGGTATATTCTAAAGGACCGGTGGCTGCTGTTGTGTGGATAAACAATCGATGGCTACTTTGTCCTTGAGAAAAAAGGGATACTAGGATTGTTGTAGTTATGAGTCAATTTACTACAGTATTCTTGGACTGCCACTTTTTTGTTATACCTGCCATAGCGGCCACTGCTTATGGCTGCTTAACAGTGTTCTTAGTTACTTCATTTTGCTGCTATCTAGCAGTTGCTTAGGGATTAAATTCACTACGTTCTTTCAAACTGAATATATTCTTTCATAATATGATCCTTGTTTGTTGTTCTTTTCTTGTCATTTGGTTTAAGAGATTTCGAAATACAAGCATGAACCGGCTTAATTTATTTCACAGCTTTGCTTTTCAATTCTATCCAAGTTTAGCATAAAAGTCTTAGTTCTGTTTGTTTTTTGAATTGGATACTTGGTCCTTTTCGTATTTGAAACATGATTTAGGTGAGAATTGCTGGTTCTATTTCCCCTTCACTAGAATTAGGTTGAACTATTTTATTTCGATAATTAAGAGTCGACTCGTCATTTTTACCTATTTGCGGGTTTTGAAGCAAGTTATTACATTTTCAAAGAATAGAACATCTGGTCTGACCCTTCCTTTATTAAGATTCTTTGAATTATATACTAATCCTTTTCTTCCGTTTTTATGCATGAACATCGCATACGAGCCCGAGGGACTCGTTCTTCCTCCACATCCGGTGTTGGGCTAAAAGCCCAACGAAATCTTTCCCGCGTCCAGTCAGTCCGCAACAAACAAAAGAAACGGAAGTTCTGGGCTAAGGCCCAATAGCGTGACAGTTTCGCAGCAGTCCTAAAGTGGGCTGAGCCCATTTTAATATCATTTGCCCCCTTTATTTCATTTCATGTATTTGATTTGTATTTGTGCAACTAACACTTTACTTGTTTGTTTCCTTAGCCAAATGAACCTTACTAGATTAATATGAGACTTAGTTTTAGTAATGGGTAGTTAATCCAAGGAAATTAGCAATTAATTCCATAAGTTTTATTCTCTTTTGTTTTCCATGTTAAAACTATTTATAATGTCTAATATTTATTTTATTTGGAACAATTGATTTGCAAAATAACATGACTATATATTTTAAGTAAAGGGAATCATATTTTATTCTTACTATCATAGACATTTCCAAAACGCCACTAATACGCAAATATAAATTCAAGCATATTTTGTAAATGACCCTTCAAGTTTGGAGTCAATCACGTATATTTTCAGCTATGCATAGTTAATGAGAAATGATAAAATGATAAAGAAACTCATATTAGCTATTTTTGTGCATACTCCTAAATCATAAAAGAATCAATTAATATGTATTTATAAACCTATTTTTATATAGCATTATTATATTTTTCTTTCAAAACCTTAGCAACATTTTGTGAATTTTATTTTAAAGAGTATTTAAAATCCTCTTTTATGCAAAATATCCTTTACAAGTTTTATTTTTAAATAACATCTTATTTAAAGTCTTAGCAATATTTATAAGTTTTATTTAAAATGGCATTTAAAGTCCTCTTTTATACAAATTCTCACTTTGATTAATTAACCTAAGTTTGGCCGGACAACCGTAGTTAGCGGATTCTAAAGGATGCCTAACCCCTTCCCTTTAGGATAATATAGAGCCCTTACCTAGAATCACAATTGGTTAAGCAGACTATTAATTGAGGTTTAGTTTTAACTTTACCTTAGTTAACATTTAGGTGTCCTAATTCATCGTTAAATTAATTAGGTGGCGACTCCTTAAACAAAATAAATAGGAATCACCAATATGTTGTACTCTAGATTTAACCCGGTTAAAATGGGATATAACACATGGTACGGTATGGTACGAAACTTCGGTTCGGTAACTTCGGTATTCAGTTTTTAAAAATACGATACCATTACCATACCAAATTAATTCGGTACGGTTCGGTATTTTTAAGTTCAGTTTTGGTATTTCACACTACGGTAATTCGGTAACCATAGTTTATTTGACTTCGACTTACGTATATACTCATGTAATAAAGGATTATGACTTCGAGATTTCTCAATTATATTAAACTAACACCATACACAAATAGACGTATTTAAAAGAAAGTACAAGCAATTTTCTTCGTTAATCAATTGCACAACGGACATTTGAATCACGATAGAGTAGTCAAAGTTTCAAAGTCTAAACAACATTAGCCAAAATTAAGCATAATCTTCGGTCCTAAACAATTTTACACCAAAAATTTCATTCAGCAGTAGAGAGAATAGGCCATTTCCACCATTTCAAGTCTTAATGTATTAGAAAAATAGCAGAGACAAATTAAAGGCTGCTTCTAGGCCTCAGCATATGTGAAAGACTAAAAGCATGAAAATATTGGATAAAAAGTTAGCTTTGATGGTACAATTTTCTATTAGATACAAATTGGCATTAAATGAGATGTGATGTAATTTTTTATACGAAAACTAGTCTATATATTTAGCAGTAGTAAATATAATATATATGGATTGTATATATGTAGTATAAACTTCGGTATGGTATACGGTATTTCGGTATCCATTTTATAAATACCAAATACCATACCGAATACCAAAGAAAATTTAAATTCATACCAAATACCATAATACTAAAACCGCGGTATTAAAAACTTCGGTATCAGTATGGTATTCGGTATATACCATACCGTGCCCACCCCTATCACCAACGCAAGTTCTCTATCAAGGAACCCCCTCCTATTCTCATCTCTGGGTTTTTGGGTGTCTATGCTATCCACTTTTCCCATCTACAACTATTCATAAGTTGCAAGCACGATCCACCCCGTGTGTATTTTTGGGCTATCCGTTGAATCATAGAGGATATAAATGTTACGATTTATCCACCAACAAAATCATCATATCAAGGCATGTCATCTTTGAGGAAACTCAATTTCCCTTCTCAAAGTTGCACTCCCTAACCCAAACTTCTTATGATTTTTTGGACCATGGGATTTCTCCATACACCCTGCATTTTCTGTCGCAGCCTACTCCACCCATCGTTCCCTCGGTACAACCCGACCCCCCCACTGCCCAGCAACTCCTCCCCCCTCCTGCTCCACCCGTGACTGCTCAGCAGCCCGCCCCCCACTGCCCAGCAGTCTGCCCTATATAGGTTGCCTACGTATCCTTATATAGGTTGCCTACGTATCCTTCCAGGGAATCAGGTCAGAACGTAGTTCGTAAGGTATATAAGAATGGTTTAAAATTTTCTAATAAGGGGCCGAACCCGATCTGGATTGCCTACGTATCCCG
The DNA here is from genome assembly GCF_019175385.1 of Lycium barbarum. Taxonomy (NCBI): domain Eukaryota; kingdom Viridiplantae; phylum Streptophyta; class Magnoliopsida; order Solanales; family Solanaceae; genus Lycium; species Lycium barbarum. The sequence goes on along the minus strand of NC_083345.1, from coordinate 126,188,365 downwards.
TCATGGGAATCAGGTCAGCGTAGTTCTGTTATGTAAATGGCTAAAGGTTTGTAGGATTTCTATCTAGATATAATTGACCTGCATGTTGATGGTCTACGAATCCCCCCGAGGGAATCCAGCCATATGTAGTTCTCCTTGTATAAGGGTTTTTTGGATTTTCTGTTATAGCGCAACCGAACCCTATGTGGGCTGCCTACGTATCCCACCTCGGGAATCAGGTCAGAACGTAGTTCGTACGCATATAATTGGCAAAAATTCTAACCTAGTATGACCGAGTCCCTATGTGGGCTGCCTACGTATCCACCGAGGAATCAGGTCAAGCGTAGTTCGCACGCAAATGGGAAAAATTCTAACCTAGTATGACCGAGTCCCTATGTGGGCTGCCTACGTATCCACCGAGGAATCAGGTCAAGCGTAGTTCATAACGCATAAGATATTTTGATTTTTTTTTTGTTATAAAGCAACCGAACCCTATGTGGGCTGCCTACGTATCCCACCACGGGAATCAGGTCGGAACGTAGTTCGTAAGGTGGTTGTTAAAGGAAAGGTTGCAAACTAACGTCGTCCTTTGCTAGCTTTCAGGCTTATGTTATCACCTATCGGCTATTTCAATTCTTTTGAGTGAAATCTTGTCTTGTCCCCTAGTTTCTTTGTTACTGTTCTCGGGATGTATATTGTCTAGTCGTTCATTTCATGTCATAATCGTAGAGTTGACGGATTTGATAATTATAGTAGAAAATAATAGTAGATGATTAAAGAAAATTAGAAATGCATTCATAGATTTGCAATCCAAAAGATGAAGCAAAGCAACAAAAGTTTTGAGCATGATTCAAAAAAATAAAATTCACTACATGTTCAGTCTACCAAGACTACCGGCGCATCAGAGACGGAGTACAAGTCAAATTCTTCAGCACCCCATATTGTCAGTGCCTTGGTGTTGTGAGTGGTTGTAGCAGTAATCTTCATGTGTGTCTGTCTTTGGATTGTTTATGGGAACGAAAAAATTTGATGTCATGTCTCTTTTCCACCCTCCAATCGACACACTGATTCATTTAAATCTTGGTATCTTCGTGAGTAGGCAAAGGATTGTTGACCACATTGGGCTTAGCTTCAGCGAGCTGGATTACTCCTTCCTTAATCAGGGCTTCGATTTTGTTTTTAAACCCATAGCAATATTCATTGGCGTGCCCAGCAACTCCAGAATGGTATGCACAGCGTTTGGAACCATCAAACCATTTCGGGATAGGCTCGGGAATTTTTCCCTCAATCGGTTGTATTATGCCTGCTGCTTTCATTCTTTCGAACAATTGAGCCAAGGGTTCAGCGATCTGAGTGTAATTACGGGTGTTTTTGATGTCAGGGTTTGGACGGGCTCTAGGTATAGTATGTGGTCGATTTTGGTAAGCTGGAGCTTGGTTGGGTTTATACGGACGTGGGTTTTGATGTGGAGGTGCTCGGGGTTGGTAATAGTTAGCTTGGGTGTTGTAGACAGGGTAAGGAGATAGTGGAGCTTGATAGGGTTCAGGGTAGTGGTAAGGGTAGAAAGGTTGTTGTGGGTGGCTAAAGTATGGAATGGCTTGGCTCGGCTCATGCCCTTGGATATTCATGACTGTAGTGACATCTTCTTTCTTCTTTTTAACCCCGTTGATAGAACCAGATTGAATAGCTTTGTTTATTGCTTGTAAAGCAATAAGATCCTGAATTTTCCCCGATTTGATTCCTTCTTCTAAGGCTTCTCCCATTCGGACAACTTCTGTGAATTTTTGTCCCATCATACCTATCATTTTCTCTTAAAATATGCCAGCCTGGCATTCAATGAAGGTAGCAGTCATTTCTCTATCATTCATCGGAGGTTGAACCCTGGCCGCTTCTGATCTCCAACGTAACGCATACTCGCGGAATGTCTCAGCTACTTTCTTGGTCAACTTAGTCATGTAGACTCTATCCGGCGTGATATCGGTGTTAACGCTGAACCTGTCCATAAAATCTTGTGCCATGTCACTCCAACCCCGCCATTTACGGACGTCCTGTTGTGTATACCAAGTAAGTGCTTCGCCGGATAAGCTTCTTATGAAGAGCTTCATTCTTATGTTCTGGTCTCTGCCCACTCCAACCAGTTTGTCACAATAAGCCCTTAAGTGTGTATGAGGGTCGCCTGTTCCATTGAATGTATCAAATTTCGGCGGTTTGTAGCCTACGGGTAAATCGACGTCAGGTTGAACACAGAGATCTTCGTATTCTACACTCTTGGTTCCCCTAGCAACTTGAAGGTTTCTCATTGCTTCTTTGAGACTGTGGATCTCTTTTAGCAATATGTTATCTGCCCCTGCCTTTGCATCCTTTTCCATTTCCTCGTATTGATCTACCTCGGGTTGGAACCTGACCGTTATTGGATTGGTAAAGGCTTGTGTTTCTGCGGCATATACCGGAGGAACGCATTGTGCATTAGGGGTGACAAAGTGTGCCCCGTGTATATGCTGGGTTGGATAAGTTTGGGCGATGAGAGTGTTTTGGACCGGAGGTGGTGTGTTATAAGTGGTGTTTGTAGGTGTTTGATTTGGTGGGTTTAGAGGAGTGGTTGTGGGTAGTGGATTAGTGTTGGTGGGCAAAGGAACATAGGGAGTGTGCACTAGCGATTGACTTGGTGGGTTGATGGGTGGTGGATTATGAGTAGCATATGTAGTGTAAGTGGGTGGTTGATTTTGTGGAGGAGTATAGCTAGTGTAAGTGGGTGGTTGACTTTGTGGGGGAGTATAGACGGATGATATATTTGGTGGATTTGCGGGGGTGATCGGAGGTAAGTTGTTGTTGGTAGGTGCATTGTTTTGGGGAGAAAAATGCTCAGGAACTGGGGATTCGAGTGATGGGAAACGAGGTGGGTCTGGTGCAGTATTTCTAGGTTCAGGAGGTGAATTTTGGAGTGTGATGGATAAATTGGTCAAGTCCCTAACCCGATTTAGTTCTCCACGTAGATTCTCAATTTCTTGAGTCAGGCGGGCGATATGTTCATCCCGTTGAATAGCAGTTCCGTGTTCGGAAGTCTCGGGCGGATCGCTAGAGATCACTATGTTTTCTACACCAGTTGGAGTAGATGCGGCCGGATTAGACATAGTAATTTCATTTCCTTGAACAACCCAACTACGTTCAGGTAACGATGACGTCTTTGACCTTGTGATGTAAGGATGGTCGGCCATCGAGTGTCAACACGAATCAACTCTCTTTTGGGAATAAGATAAAAGAAACATAAAGTATAAACGATGTTAGTCTCATGAACATATCTAGGTAAAGTCATTATCACGTAAAGTCAAGTAAGTCATGTAGCAAATAATTCATCAAATAGAGTCAAACAAGTTGTCAAACAAGCATATCAAGCAACAACGTGTCCTAACATGCATGTGACCTCTTTGTGCCAGAGGTAGGCCTAACGTTTGTTTGAAGGGTAAAGTGTGTCATAATACGTCATCCCGTTGCTTTGATTAATTAAACGAATTCTATTTCCCAAAATAAAGTACAAGATAATGTAATATTTATTACATGTCAAATGAATACAACATAAAGTGTTTCCTAATCTAAATAAAGTAAATAAAATTTCTATGTCTAACTTCTAGCTCCATTTGTGATACCCTTGATCTTCGTCATTTGTTATATTCCGATGCATACCTGTCATAGAAATGTTAGTCATTCCCTTCTTCCTAAAGTCTAATTAATTAGAGCAAATAGTCAATATTTAGGCACAGTTATCCTTCAAACATGCACATAAGTATGATTGGTGTCATTCGGGGTCGTGAACCCGCTTGGACGTTTGGGTAAAGTCGTCTAATGAGTTTAATACACCAAGGGTATTAAACCTCCTAGGTCAAAAATGTATGTTCTTAGTAAAGGGTGTTGGTTTAGCTCTATCTTAGGCTGACTAAGAGTTGGCTTCCTATGACACAAGGTTCCCCCAAGCGGACAACTTGGGAGTGGAAAGTCCGTGGCCGTCGACTGCATCGCTGATCGACTAAATCCACAAGATCGATCCAACTAAAAGGTAATTTAATAGTGAACGGGCGCGAACCGCGAAGCCGTTTTAAGTGTGTGAATATGTGTGAATTTTCCAGAAGTGGAGGAAATATGAACGGAATGACAGTTTATCAAAGCAGTAACATTTAAACAGTTTATATCAAACAAACAATTAATAGCAGATAAACAGTTATAACACGTGAAAATAGTTTAAGCAAATAAAGTTAGCACACAAATCCTAATTAAATATAAATCCGTTATGGTTAGAACCTAAGTGTTCCCCAGTGGAATCGCCAAGCTGTCATACCCCATTTTAACCCGGGAGTTAAAGTAGAAGTACGACATATTGGAGATTCCTGTTTTTTTGTTTATTTTTCAGGATTAAGGAGTCGCCACCTAATTATTTATGGTGAATTAGGACACCTAAAGTTATTTTAAAGTTAAAAAGTCTGCGAAACTTAAGGTTCTAGGTAAGGGTTCAACTAGTCTAAAGGGAAGGTATTAGGCACCCTTTAAGACCCATTAACAATGGTTAACCGACCGGACTTATAATTAATTAGGCTAAGTGTAAATATGATATTGTAGAAAAAAGAAAGTAGCTTTATAAATATAGCTAAAGTTACAGATAGATATATAGAAATGTTGTTTGAAAATAGGATTTGTAGAAGGTAATAATTTGTATAAAAGAATACTTCTAATGTTGTTTTAAAATACGACTTATAAATGTTGTTAAGTTTTTAAACGAAAGTATAGTAGTATTGTTTAAAATAATACTTGTAGAGGAGATTCCACAAATGTGAACTTTAGATAAAAATTATATTGTATGAATATTGTGATGTAGAAAAATCTAGACTTATTTTATAAATAGGATGCAAAAGGAAGTGAGTTTTCTTTATCATTTCTTATTAACTATGATAACTATGCTTAGCTAAAATATGCATGATTGATTCAAACTTGAAGAGGTATCTATAAAATATACTTATAATCGCGTATTAGTGACGTTTTGAAACGTTTATGATAAAATGTAATTCCCTTTACTTAAAATATATAGTCATGTCATTTTGCAAATTGATTATTTCAAATAAAAGAAAAAGCATGAAAAGGAGAGAATAATTTATGAAATTAATTGTTAGTTTCTCTTAAATTAACTACCCATAACTAAGACTAAGTTCTATACTGATTCCCTTATAAATCATCTAAGCTAAGTAAAACAACAACAAGATAAAGTGTTAGTCAACAATATAAGGTTAAATGCACAAAAAATGGAATGAAGGAGCAAATGTAGTTAAATGGGCTCAGCCCATTTTTAGAGACTGCTGCAATCAGATCTGGTATATGGGCCTCGGCCCAGAAAATTCTCTTATAGTGGCTACGGACTGGCTGCTGCTGTTGGGCTTTGGCCCAATGACAATTTTATGGGCTGTCGCGGATGGACTGATGGAGAATGATGCGAGAGGATTTCGTTGGGCTTTTAGCCCAACAACGAATATAGGAGAAGAACGAATCCTCGGACTCGCATGCGATGGTCATGCATAAAATAAAAGGAAAAGAATTAGTAAATTATCAATGAATAATGTTAAATACAAATGTAAACTAAAAAGATCGGTAGATTGTATGTATTATGTATATCCTGCGTATATCACACAGTAGTGGCATAGCAGCATAGTGGAAAAAGGGAATTCAAATACATCTACCATACATGAAGAATTTAAATAAAGGATAGCAAGATTAGGCAGAGCAAGGTGGCAGAGTTTGTTTCATTTTAAACAATAAACGTTGGGTTGACAAGTCCCTAACTTCTGTATCATGTTTTAATAGTCTCTCATGGGTTGTGAACATCGGTATGCAGTCAGGTATGCTGGTAATATACATAAGTATACATTTAATCAAGCATAGTGTACTTAAACTACAAAGAGGGATAACAGGTTCACGAAACGTGTTATATTTACAGAACTGAGATCTGTCTCTAAATCAGTTGGCAACAATCAGGAAAATTAACCAAGGGTCTTTACACCTTATAGCATGCCCGAAATGAGGAGAAATAGACACTGCTCAGTCATATGAAATGAAAATAGGGAAGCACAGTAATCCCATGCATCCACATTAAACGCATTTAAATTTATTCCACAAAGAAAAGGGATTGGATATATTTTTATCAAGGAAAGCTTTCGAAAAAAAAAGGTGTTTGCACTCGAGAAGCGTAAGGAGAATCTCAACACTTTTCCCTTCTATATGTTTTTAGCAAATAACTCGTTTTTAGGGCTAAACACTGGTCCAAGCCAGAAGGGTAAAGATCAGCAAACAAAAGGGTCAAAACATTTGATTTTTAGACCCTGGACAGAAACACAGGTTTGTTTAATCGGACAACTACCATTCTAAACTGATTCCATGACTTTGACACAACTGGACTTAAAACAAGATTTATAGCAACAAATTCACACACCAGGCACCAACATATTGACAGTAAGTAGGATGCAAACCTATTGTGAACTAATCCAGTTTTCTATGGGTTAAAGGAGTCAATCCTAGATTCTCAGGTAAATAAAGAGTTATGTCAAATTGGAATCTGTCGAAAAGGAAGAACAAAGTATAAAGAAGGTGGCATACTATTACTTCTGTCCTGCCTTAAACATGTTTAAAGATAGGGCTGAAATTCCAGCCACATTTGTTAAAGAAAGGGTTAGACTTCGACTTAAGCTGACAGTCAACAAGTTTTGAAAGAAGCTGATGCCTTGAAAATCGTGTTGAACCATCATTCTTTACTCAAACAGGACAGTAGGTAAAATTACAGATTCATATTCCTAATGTTAAAGTCTTGAAGAGAAACCAATATGTCTTTTAGGAAAAAACATGCATACTTGAGAAAGATAAACAAACTTCTCTTAATCTTATTACAGGGTAACAACATTGGTGCTTGAGGTGAACTTATACTACCAGATACCAAAACAGCCACTTAACTAATAGGAGAAAGGCATGATTATATACTAAGTTACCCCTACTCAGATTCACCTTTCAAAAAAAACAAGGGGCAGTTAGAAGTGTTCATAATACACAAAAAGAAAGAAAAGTTTCTTTCATACATTTCAGATTTGTAAAATAAGTGGAAATTACAAGTTTCTCATAGAGCTCGAACACAGTGAGATTTAAGCAACCAACTCAGCCACACCTTAAGTTAAATCAGAAACCTCTTTGATCTCTAAATTAAGCTTTTGTGCACATAACAAGAAATTGAAACTGCCTACTCCTCAGCTGGTTAAACAGTGCATATATTGAACTTAAACACATTTTCTGGCATCCTTATTGTAGAACTAACCAATGAACCAGACGACTTAAGATTCATATCTTATTAAGCAGGCCATACAGAGTTTCAAATTTATTTAATGAGCATGAAAAGCCTTAATCAATTCAAATACTTAAATTACAACAAATAGGCACATTTCATAGTGGTCTAATTGAGGGGCAATCATCAATTTAAAAAAAAACGAGGGAAAAGAGGAATCTGAATGGTTTATAGTTTATATGCTACTCAAATACAACCACCAACTAAAAAATGATGAAAAATAACAGGACCAAACATAATTCAGCAACCAACATCGACATGTTGTATAATCACTTTACCGCATTTAAATCTAAGCAGATTACATTCGTCGCGGGGCACACTACTTAGAACAAATAGAGTAAAGAGGGATAGTTCAGAACTGTTTTAAACATATATACAATATACCTAAAATATACATATCAGGGTGTGTATATCTGGTGTATATCGAATGTATATCTTCTTCTTATCTTGTTAACCCACTGTATATCCTATGTATATTCGGTTTTGAGTGTGTCCTGAGTCTTGGAAATTCAGTCTTAAATATCCGAACTACAATAGACATCTTTCAAATTCACTTAACGGTTGATATCCTATCCTAACAGCTCCCAAACATCAAACAAATAACGCGACGACAAAGAAACTACATAACCACCCAACACATAGCAGAATAAACTAAAATCTTAACCAAAACAAAAATTAGAGACTATGAGCAATAAATGCATTGAGGTTTACCTCTTTTATGCGCAGTGAACGGGGCGTCGAGGTCTCGAATTTCCTTTCTCGTACTGGTAGGTCCGAACTTCGAGCCAAGTAGAGTTGATTGAAAGGATTAAGAGCTTTAAAGAACTAAAGTTCCGTATTTCATTTTTTGGACGAATCGAATGAAAACGCTAGAGTCAAAGTTGTTATTAGCGATGCTATTTTTAGATGTGCTGACTGAAAAAAATTTCAAGGTTTAGGAGATGTTTCCCTCTCCCCCCCCCCCCCGTTAGATCTGTTTTCCCCTCTTCTTATAGGATTGCGATTGGTTTTTTTTTTTTTTTTAAATGGAAGGGGAGCGTATGAGAGAGAAGAAGCGGGGAACAGGCGTGGTGGGGGTGTCAGGGAAAATGGCAGAGGCGTGGGTGTGGGGAGAACGTGGGATGGCAGAGAAGGAGAGGAGGAGAGAGGCTAGGGTTTTGAGGGAGAGGGAGGCGGAGAAAAGGGAAAAGGAAAGAGGGAGGCGGAAGAAGATGGAAGAAGAAAGGGTTAGGGGATTAGAGTTAAGATTAGGGAGTTGGGCTGGACCCGGGTCGGGTAAAAACTAGAATTGGGCTGGTCCGTTTGGGCTGGCCCATTAATTTAAATATGGGTTGAAAAATGTGGGTTGGTATAAAAATGTGGGTTGTTTATTTGGGTAGAAGAATAATATTGTATTTGTATTTTGGTCCACTAATTTGGCTGAAAATTGTTGGTCCTTCCTCCGCTATTTTAATTATTTTCGGGCTTCTAATTTAGTAACCAGTACAATATTTATTATGTGAAGATAAATAGTAATTAGTATATGGAAAGTAAGGATTTTACAAAGTATTGTCTTGTAATTAATTTAACGAATCCGAACCCGAAACGAAACGATGATTAACTGTTCAAAATTTATGATAAAGTAATGCTCATAACGTCGAAAAGTATAAGTAATGATATTAATAGTAGTAGCAATAAAATATTTTGAAAATAAAGTATTTAGCTCGTCAGTAAATTTAGAAACCCGATAAAATCAAATAAAGGAGGGACAAAATTGAGTGTCAACAGTCTGCCCCCTCCCCCCCCAGCAGTCCACCCGCACGGTCACTGCCCAGCAGCCTCTCCCCACTGCCCCACCCGTGCTTGCCCAGCAGCCCACCCGCATGGTCACTAGAAGCCAATATAGGATTTTCAAGCCCAAACAACCATTTAACTTAAACACTGCCACCATCTCGCCTATCCCACGAAATCCTATAAGTGTTTTAAATGACCACAATTGGAAAGCTGCCATGGTTGATGAATATAATGCTCTAATTAAAAATAAGACGTGGGAGTTGGTTCCACGTCCCATTGATGTGAATTTGATTTGTTCTATGTGGATTTTTCGTCATAAAAAGAAATCTAATGGTTCTTTTGTGAGGCACAAAGCCCGTCTTGTCCGTGATGGCAGGTCTCAACAGGTTGGAGTTGATTGCGATGAGACTTTCAGTGCGGTTGTCAAACCGGCTATTATTCGCGCTATCTTGAGCATTGCCCTCGCACACTCTTGCCCATTCATCAGTTGGACGTCAAGAATGCCTTCTTACATGGTAATCTTAATGAGACTGTTTATATGCATCAGCCTATTGGGTTTAAGGATCCAAAGCATCCCCATCATGTCTGTCTTTTGAAGAAATCGTTGTACGGACTTAAGCAAGCTCCCCGTGCATGGTTCCAACGCTTTGCAGACTATGTCTCTACTATTGGTTTTTCACGTAGCCGATCTGATCACTCTCTCTTTATTTATTGTCGAGGTTCTGATACTTCTTACATTCTGCTATATGTTGATGATATTATTCTCATAGCTTCTTCAGATTCCCTCAGAAAATCCATCATGTCTCTGCTTAGTGCCGAATTTGATATGAAGGATTTGAGTCCTTTAAGCTATTTTCTGGGTATTGCTGTTACCCGGACTTCACACGGCATGTTTCTCTCTCAGAAAAATTATGCAACAGATATTATAGAGCGTGCGGGCATGACTGCCTGTAAGCCGAGTCAGACACTGGTCGACACCAAAGCCAAACTTGGTGCCACAGCCGGACTTTCTTGTGATGATCCCACACAATATCGCAAGTTGGCCGGCGCGTTGCAGTACCTTACATTCACAAGACCAGATATCTCCTATGCGGTTCAGCAAGTATGCCTTCACATGCATGATCCAAAGGTTCCACATATGCATGCTCTTAAACGCATAATCCGATACATTCAAGGTACTATTGAGTTTGGTCTCCATCTGTACAAATCCTCCATTGCCTCTCTGGTTTCTTATACAGATGCAGATTGGGGTGGTTGTCCGGACACTTGCCGATCCACATCCGGTTACTGTGTTTTCCTTGGCGATAATCTCCTCTCATGGTCATCGAAACGGCAACCTACTATGTCTAAGTCCAGTGCCGAGGCCGAATACCGTGGCGTCGCTAATGTCGTCTCTGAGTCCTGTTGGCTTCGCAACCTTCTATTGGAGCTCCGTTGTCCCATCCGGACAGCTGCATTGGTTTATTGTGATAATGTTAGTGCCATATACCTATCAGGTAACCCAGTTCAGCACCAACGCACTAAACATATTGAGATGGACATACATTTCGTACGTGAGAAAGCTGCCTGTGGAGAAGTCCGTGTTCTTCACGTCCCGTCCCGTTACCAGATCGTAGACATCTTCACTAAAGGTCTTCCGCGCGTGCTCTTTGATGATTTCAGGGACAGTCTAAGCGTACGACAACCTCCCGCTTCGACTGCGGGGGTGTGATAGACTATGTAATAAGTCTACGTAAATATTGTAAATATTCTCTTCCTTATGTATAGTAATTAGGTCCTATAATTTAGCCTAGTATTATGCTGCTAGTGAGATACCTACTTTGTATATAATTACTTTCATACATCAATACAGATCACGGATTGATTTCGTACAGGCATCTTCTCTCAACTTAATCCTTTTACCTGTGGTTCATACAGCTATAAATTAAAAGGCATTGTCGTTGTTAAGTCATTCGCTAATAATAACATAACAAGGACACATTTCCCTAAAGCCGCTTTATCAAGATTCTTCTGCATGCTAATGGTTGCAGATCCAGTTAGAACTATACTTTACACCACAGTGGACGAAGATCTAGAGTTTAAAGTCCGAGTTCATCAGAACTCATTAGATTTGGATTGGATCATGTATGTATGTATTAAAAAATTCACTAAATAAGTGTACCTAATTAATTGGTTTCGAACCCAATAAATCAATGAGTTTTGACAAAATTCCTAACTCGAACTTATAAAGTTCAAGTTGTGGATATCCGCCTCTGATTATTTACACTAGTTATTTGACAAAATAGTCGTTCTTGTTGTTCTACCGGTTCTTTGTCGGCATTCAGTAGGGGGAATAATTAAAATTGTAAAGATGCTATCATCGTAAGATATTTTGGACTTAATAAGAAATGTATATGGGGAAAAGAACATCAAACTAAATGGGTAACATGTGTTTGTGTGTATGTGTATTTCCTTTAGCTACGTCGATTATTTGTTATTTTTTCGAATATAAAAAAGGTCTATTTGAAAGAACGAAATTTGCGTGTTTCTTCTGTAATTAAAAAGAATTCCCCAAAATTAGTTGCCTAATAGTTGGTAGTTGTTGATGAACACTATAAGTTGATAGTCTTTATGATGATAATATATATGTTGCTTGTTATGCAAACCTCGTAGTGAAAATGATAAAATAAATAAATAAATAAATAAATGACTCTAAAATTAATTTCCCAAGTGATTATTATCTTTCTGAGGATGCTGTCATCATACCATGTCATGGCACAAAGCTTAAATCTGAAATAATGAACGTCACCAATATGTATGTATATAAATATTACAAAGACAGTTAGTAAATTACTATTCCACTTAGGATGGTGAATAGTAAATAGTAAAATAAAAGGATTGTGATATTAGCCCAACAACAATAAGTCAACAACTAACCAGCTACAACTACTAGTATAATTAAGTAGGCTCTTAGTTAACGCTGAGCAGTGAGTTAAATTTGTGAAAGTAATACTGTCCTTGAGCAAATGGTCTATCGGAAACAACCTCTCTATCTCATAAGGTAGGGATAAGGTCTGCATAGACTCTATCCTCCCCAGACGCACTTATAAAAATTACATTGAGTACATTGTTGTCGTTGTAATACTCCCTCTATGTTTCAATTTGTGTGGCGGTATTTGACTATCATTAAGGATAAAATAAAAGATGTTTTTGGAACTTATGCATATCATTAAGGATAAAATAAAAGAAATTCTGTTAATTATAAAAATATATTATTCTCTTTTAAGCAGATAAAAAAAAATGTTGCATAAATAAAACTAGTAAAGAAAAGAGAGGCTTAATGGGGGTGCTGGTAAGACGTTAGAGGAGGAAGTGGGTGGCTCGTCAATTTAAAGGCTCCAATAAACGATAATGATTAGATATGGAAATTGAGGAAAAAGAGAGCATCATTAAGGTCTAAGAAACAGAATGACCTCATAACAGAATTCTCAGTGCTGCTGGTATTAGACTTATTCAGTGGTGTGTTGCTCTTATATTAATCCAGTAAATAATTAATACGTTGTGGTTGTGATAAAAGTTGAAAATAAACATACACATAATCATCAGCTCTTTCTCTTTCCTACTTAATTTGTCAATGCACCATTCGCCAAACTATGTCGGAGTGATTGGAGAATGATAATCTTTTGTCCCTTTTTCTGTTCTATCGTTGAAAATGAAAATGTATACTTTAACTTGTCATGAAGAAACATATGCAATAAGATTGTCTACAAGGTATATGAAAAGAAAGTAAGAAACGAGGATGGAAAAGTTGAAAATGGATTTTTGATAATAGACATGAGAATTACAGGTGAATTAATATAGTCAAATTAAGCAGCAGACAACGATGAGGTAACACGTCTATATGCTAATGACAACAACCATAAACCAGCAATTTCTCAGAAATGGGTAGACAATTAACTTGTTAATTTTGAGCCAAAGCAGTTCTGCATGTTGAATATAACCTTATACACGTTAGAAGATAATTATTAGATCATAATTATGTAAATAAAAATGTACTTTCTTTAATAGCTTAAACTTTTTATTGAGATGGTCACTCATTTGCTTCAACATAATATCATAGACAAATGTTCTGGATTTGAGTCTCACCACCACCGGCCATTACGAAAGAATCTTAATGTACTTAATCTATGGGTTAGGCTCGCACGTGACACTGTGTTGAAGACATAATTAAGTAAATAAAAGTATCTTCTCTTTAATAGCTTAAATGTTCAGTTGAGATGAGCTACACATAATTAAGAACGATTCCTCTCAAATGAGATCCGAATATGGAAAAAAGATTTCAGCGTTAGTTCAAGCCCAAAATAATTATGCACAGTTTAACTTATGGTATATATGCTTGTACTAGCTGCCAAGTGTTAAAACATACATGACCTTTTGAAAAACTATATAAAATCCTACAATAAAATAGTATGTGATGTCAACATATAATGGTGCAGCGCCTATAGTTGGTACTCCTGTGACTGTTGGATCTAATAAGGTGGAAATAGCTATGAAAGAAAATATGCATCTTTATACCTCTTTATAAAATATCATGAATTTGGAAAGCGCAATGCTCCGACCCCACTCTATACCTCCTTGTCTTTGGTGTTAGTTGCACGAGTAAAGTGAGATGGATCCTGAAAAAGAGAGAGACAATCATCAATAGGTGTGAAGTGATGAATATGATTAGAAATTTTGAATTTAAGTCTTTGAAATAGTGGCAGAACTAGCATTTTCACTAAGGACATTCAAAACATATAAAAGAAAATGTACTAAGAAGCTAAAGATCGTTCAATGAAGGAGTTTTGAGAGAGAGTGTAATTTTTCGATTAAGGGGTTTAATTGTTCAATTGACATTTCTTAGACAGGATGACTCTGTCACCGTATAAAATAAAGAAATTCTAGAAGAAAATGTTTTTCCGCTAATAATTTAAATTAGTCAAATAAGTATGCACCGAATGCCGTATAACTATTTATAAATAAATAAAACGAGAGACAGAGGGGAAGAGAGATTTTCTTAGGAAATTGGTGGTTTCAGAGAGCTTTTCTAGAGATTTTAAGGTAGAGGGTCATAGTTTCTTGATGCGGGGTTACCCCACCAATGTGGGACCCCACAATTCTACCAAGAGTAGGGACCACAACCTTATCCTTTTTGGTCTGGTCTATCAGCCTACCTGATTACATTTTTCTTTTTAATTGTGGCGGTGGTGGTTGATTTTCTCTTAGAAGCCAAAGACGACAAATAATAAAGCACACTATCGGCCATGATACCATACCTTTTCATGCATTTTTGGACAAAATAGTGTCCCTAACCAGCATATAAATGATCATGTTTCCTCCCTTCCCTTTTTACCTCTCTTCTTCAATAATGTTCTAACACTCTCTTCTCTCTTTTGGTTTAGGCATTTTTACAAACTTAGCTCGATTTTGCAACTTTAGAGATGAATCTATCAGTGAATGGTCAATCACAAGTGCCTCCCGGCTTCCGTTTTCATCCAACAGAAGAAGAGCTTCTTCACTATTACTTGAGGAAAAAGATTGCTAACGACAAGATTGACCTTGATGTTATCCGCGAAGTAGACCTCAACAAGCTCGAACCATGGGACATTCTAGGTGAGATCACATTCATCATGTTGAAGTGTGGTAGTTTTATTTAAAAATTTAAGATGCTAAAAATCTATTTATTTACTTAATTATATTTGTCTTGTACATAAGTTGTATCAAATGTTTGATATACATTATTTTAACTCTGTGCCAGAAAAGTGCAAAATAGGATCGACGCCACAAAGTGATTGGTATTTCTTCAGCCACAAGGACAAGAAGTATCCGACGGGGACTCGCACGAATCGAGCCACTGCTGCGGGATTCTGGAAGGCTACTGGACGGGACAAAGTCATATATGGCAATGGTAAGAGAATAGGAATGAGGAAGACCTTAGTGTTCTATAAAGGGCGTGCCCCACATGGACTGAAATTAGATTGGATCATGCATGAGTATCGCCTCGACGACAATTCCACCCCTCAAGAAGCCCTCAACTTTTGTGTACGTGTCCCTAATCTTTCTTCACATCTACTAATTATCACATCCATATAATTTATTTTATCTTATATACACTGATATGATATACAGTGGCAAAGTCGAAAACCTATGCGGCATATAACTTATCTTATTTTTAAGATCACAAAATTTCACCATTTACGTGGTGTAGCATGTAACCTGTCTTATTTTCAAAATTATAAGATTTCATTTTTATGAAGTGTTAATTACTTGTATGTAGATATTTTTAAGGTGACTTGATAATCTACTTTGGGTGTACATAAGTTAAACTCATTTATTCTTAATATACAGGCCTCTGAATCAGCTGCTCCGGAAGAGGGCTGGGTGGTGTGCCGTGTTTTCAAGAAGAAGAGCTACCATAAAGTACCTGAAATCCCTCAAAGCTCCTCTGCTGTCTCTAGAACTCTTACTCAGAACCCAAACACTGATAGCGTTCTTGATCAAATACTCATGTACATGGGAAGGTCATGCAAACAACAACATGATCAAACCAAACACAACAATATCTCGCATGTCAACGACAACCCAAACATTCAATTTGATAATATTGAAGGCAGCGGTTTCCTACATCTTCCAGAGCTGGTGAATCATCGTCCGACGACCAACAACATGGAACTAATTCATCAAGATTGCAGCTTTGATGAGATCATGTCAAAAGGAACTGATCAACATTATTCTTACATGAATAATTACCATGAGGATGAGAAGGCTGATAAGAAAAATGGCCCTGCTGGTGACTGGGTAACTCTGGATCGCCTGGTGGCTTCTCAACTTAATGGCCATCTCGAAATATCAACCAACAACACCCCTCGATACAATGATGATGATGTTGAATTTTGGAGTTATGCGCAATCATCAACCTTTGATCCATTAAGCCACCTGTCCGTATGAATCATACTTAGATTAACTTGGTACTGTTTATTCTATCCAAAATAGTACGTGCCTAGTTCTAGGAGTTGAGATAATAGTGGCTATTCTGAGTGATATAACAGTACTACTATTCCTCTGTATTCAAATTAATTATGAGCCGTTCATATTTTCTTTGAAGAGGGACATCATTGTCAACTAGAATATTTTTTCCGAGTAACGTTGTCCCCGGCCATTTTGATCATTATATTGGCTATATACACAAAGACTGGGGCAGACTCACGTGGTGTCAAGTGAATTCATATCAACCCACTTGTCAAAAAATTATAGTGTATATATATATAAAATTATTTCTGCTTACGGAGGACATGACCTTAGATAGGAGGGTATGGAGGACTCATATTAGGATAGTAGGTAGTCGCGTTTATCCTCCCTTGAGAGTAGTTATGTTGTTGTATAGTTTCTTGTCTCTTGATTTCTGCGAGTTTCTGCGAGTATCTGTTGGTTTATAATGACTTATTTACCTTCATTGTTTTCATTTTCATAGTTATTTATAGCAGTTAATTCTCCTTTTACCATGACTTTCTTGCCTTGTTATTCCTTGCTTTCATATTATTTTCGATACGCTTGATCATATTTAACCTTTTGTCTTGTCTTGTCTTTCTTTCTCTCCTCTCTTGAGCCGAGGGTCTTTCGGAAACAGTCGCCCTACCTTTCAAGGTGGGGGTTAGGTCTGCGTACACTCTACCCACCCCAGACCTCACATAGTGGGATTATACTGGGCTTGTTGTTGTTGTATATATATATAATTAGTCTTTGAAAAAATAGGCGTATATATTAAATTTTTGACTCCACTTTAAACAATTGCAATGCTCAGTCCAGTGGCAAAATGGGTTCATAAATGTTTTTAAATGGTCACGAGTTCGAAACCAATTGCAACAAATGAGCGATCTTTTTTTTTTTTTTTTTAATGAATCATTTAAAATTAAAATTTCAGCACACAAGTAATATTAGAACCTAAAAGCATATCTTCGTCCCTTACTCCCTTTTCCATTTTCCTTTTTTAATCTATATATCTATATAAAGCTAGGCTTAGCAGAGGTGATGTGACATGTCTCTAAAGCCAGAAAACCTATATATCTTTATTTTCAATTCTTTTGCCTTTATCTCATATTTAAATTGTATAATAAATAAATAAATTAGGAAAAAAAATGTGCTAATTGCCGTCCGCATTTACAAACGTTGCCTTTTAAAAGTGTTGATTTAAATTTTCTCTTTCCTTAGTTATTATTGAAGCGTTGCCTTTTAAAAATAGAAGTGTCAAAATTTTACTTCTCTCTCTCCTCAATTATTATTGAAACGTTGCCTTTCAAGATTTAGTGTCAAAATTCTACTTCTCTCTCACCTTAGTTATCACTGAGTTAATAATCCACACCTATTCGGCCATTCCTTTACCCACGTTACTTCCCATTCAATATCATCTTTTATACTGATTTGTTTCAACTGCCCTTCCCATTCAATAACAACAACAACAACAGCCCAGTGAAATTCCACATCTTGGGGTCTGGGGAGGGTATAATGTACGCAGACCTTACTCCTAGCAAGGTAGGATGGCTGTTTCCGAGAGACCCTCGGCTCAATATCATCTTTTATACTGATTTGTTTCAACTGCCCATATTTTCAACATATTTAAAATTTCCTTTGCCTCTATGGCTTTACGCTTCTTTTTTCTTTTGCATTACTGACTAGCAATATAAACTTTCTTTCTCTTTATTTATTCTAATTATCATTGATTTACATATTGATTTGTAACTGTAGTCTGGCTCCTGCTTAGGGATATAATTCTGCATCAGTTTAAATTTGTTCCGGTGTGCATGTATGATATCAGTTAATTATTTACTTTTCCTCTTCAATTATTAGTTTTTTTTTTTTAAACAGGAGTGATAAGTGAGCAACTAACCAACGAAAAGAAAGTGTTTTATGTTTCGTGATTTTGGAGGAGAATGACAGTTATGTAAAAGAGATTCAAGAAGAAAACTGATAATGATAATGTGACTGGCATGGAGAGGAATGTAAGGTGGCCAAGCTTCTACTTTTTTTTTTTAATCTGAAAGTTTGCTACACAGAAAAGACATATTGAATTAAGAAAAAGCAGAATTGACTGCTCCATTTGCCTGAAAATACGATTTAAACCATAAATCCTCAGTCACTCTTTGGTTT
Source organism: Lycium barbarum (assembly GCF_019175385.1). Lineage (NCBI taxonomy): Eukaryota > Viridiplantae > Streptophyta > Magnoliopsida > Solanales > Solanaceae > Lycium > Lycium barbarum. The sequence continues at coordinate 126,170,088 of NC_083345.1, read as the reverse complement.
CTGTTCATTAATACTCCCTCCTTTCCAATTTATGTCACACCTTTCACGTTAATTTGATCAACTCTTGAAGCTAGATTGAATTACATCAACTTAACATTTTTAAATTAAAATTTACATATTAAAAAACTATACGAAAAGTACTAGAAGTTGCAACTTTTCTCATATCAATTTGATGAAAATATATATTATAAAATATCGATCAAAATTTACATACTTTGAATCTCGAGAAACGAGAAGTGTCACATAAATTGAGAAACAGAGAGTCCGTTTTTTCTTATTTTCAATGTTCTAATATTTGTTCTTTAATTCTGTGTTGGTGATTTTTTTTATAAATAATAAAAAAGAGAAATAATGGTGGTTTCTCTGTGGAACAAGGTGATACTAAAAAATGATGATGAAGTTGTTAGTAACTCTTTTTTGGTTTACGGTCCATTTGAATCTTTTTGTTGATTGATCTTAAAATCTCATAAAACAATTGCTTTTTAAGACTAATAAAAAATCCGTCTTCTTTATCTGAAGCTTGAGTTGAATCTCATTATTAAGTGATAATACAAGATTAAAATTTTGTATGTGTAGGATTGGCATAAAATTCATTTAACTTCTTTGTTATTTTATTATTTGCTAGACTTTTTTGTGTACGCAAATTGACAGGCTAAATTGACGATAGTTATTGTTGTCTCAGTCTCAAGTTGCATCCTAAAAAAATCAAATTTGCAAGGTAGTGATTTTCACATTATTTATTTGATTTTAGTTTTTTTTTTCTTGAATATTAGTCGTGGTTACGAAAAATAGGCAAATAAGCTGTGATGATGCTTACTCGTGTAATCTATTTAGTTCAATTAAAAAAAAAAAATGTGCGATGATCTAATCATATAGCATATCTAAATTTTTTCTTTTGCAATTTTGATGTTTTCTGCTCTTTATCTCTTGGTGGTGCTTTTTGACATGGTTTAAGTTCTTCAAGGTGATCTTCAATACGGTACTAATGCGGTCAATAATGAAACTATTCCAAATTTATTAATTCGATCCGTGATTCGAATCAAGAAATTCATCTACACGTTTTTTTTGTAGTATTATTCTCTTACTTTTACATTTTCCTTCAAATTTATATTAAACAATTCGTTACATGTGGTACCTGATGTCTAAACTAATAATCGTTGATCACCTTTCATTCTAAGGCATGCAAGAACACTAAATAATACTCAGTCGGCTTCTCTGGCAATAGCTTTATGTACTAATTACATTTTCTTTTATCTTCGAAAACAAAAAATATTATATAACACATTAAAAAAATGATGAATGAATATACTTCTAAATCATTCATTAAAGGTTCTTCATGAAATATTTTCAACAGTTTAAATTCTTTTTTACAAGAATTTGCTTTTTGTTATTTTTAATTCTTAATATTAGAAAAAGTAAGTCACAAAATTCAATGAAGTCATCTATGACCGCGCAAAGCGCGGACAGATTTCCTAGTTTCTAATATAATAGTATAGAACTTAAAGAACAAAAAGGAACCAAATCCCAATCTAAAAAGGTATAGAAATCCCCAAATCCCAAACCCCTCACTCACTGGTCTCTCTCAACTGAAGCAAGTTTTATGGATCAAGTTTGGCTCTCTCAGCTATCGCATCAACACCAAACATCGATGAAGTTCAGCTCATTATCCTTTACTCTCTACTCTCTACTTTCATACAAATAAAATTATTGTGGATATTTTTGATGTTGAATAGTGAATATAAGCATGTAATGGAAGGAATAGGTGCAATGAAAACAAAGTATTCATAATAAAATAATTCTCATGCATGATGCCATTTTTTCTACAGTTACACTAAAACTGTATAATAGAATAGAAGAGTTAATGATAATGAACCTTTTTCCTATGTCTTTGCTTTTCCTTTGCTGCCTCTCCATTCTGTTATATTATTGTTGTAACTTCTAATTAGAATTTTAATTTTGTAATCCAATTTCAAAGTCCAATGAAGAGAGATATTTCTCTACGATATCGTCCAAGTTGCCACAACCAAGTTCAATCGCTTAAAATATTTCTCGTGTGGAAGAAAACTTGAACCAGTTAGAAGAAAATCATCATTCTGCAAAAAAACAAAAGCAAGGAGTCGATTTGGATTCTCTACTAGCGGATCCAAAGAAAAGAATATCCATTCTGGACTATCATCCAGATGAACGTGATGAGATTAGACGAGCATATATCCAAAGGCGTCCTCATCAGCTTGAACTTCCTATGTTTTTTCAAACAGATTTTTACGGACATAAATGTCATTTTTGTAACATCTCGTAAATCAGTACTAAACCATATTCATGACTCAGGAGGTTAGAAATCCAAGAAAGAAAGTGTTGGAATCTAAAAATAGGTCTTAGTTTAGAAACCACGCGTTACGCTCCAAGGGACGGTCCGTAACATGTGTTACGGTCTGTCATTCATATCGTAACGGGTATGCTTGGAAAATCATCGTCTCGTAACTTTTGGACCAAAGGACGGTTCATCGTTATGGCCCGTAACACGTGTTATGGCCTGTAACGTGTACCGTAACCCACCCTAAAAAATCAAAACCTCTATGTAAATTTAGCATGCATTACGGCCCAGGGTTACAGACCGTAACAGGAGATACGAACCGTATCTCGTGTCCGTAGCCCAACCTCAAAACCTAGAAGCTCACTGGAAATTTCACTCACGTTATGGTCTAGTGTTACGGACCGTAACACGGTCCGTAATGGTGCCGCGACTGAGACAATTAAAAGACGGGATTTCAATTTTTATTTCACAAGTCTCATTCCTCTCAAGCCCTAACACGAAAATTCTCTCCTCCCAACTTCTCTAAGAATCAAGGTAAGTTCCTTAAGACCCTCCTTAGTGAATTCCATCAATTTTCCCATGAATTCTAAGTAGGAATTCCATATTCTTAACATAGGGTTTTCAAGATAACCCAATTAAAGGGATTCAAGACCAAGGGTTAGAATTATTTTTCCAAGAATAGACTTTTACTACAAGCTGGAACATTACCAGGTATGTAGACGCTATCCACGTGTGGGAACATGCTTGTTCTTCCCCATGTTTTAGTATTCCATGATTACACCCACCAGATTTTAGGGTTCTAGGTATATTCATGATAAACCCTAGACACTTAAACCATGATATATTATACAGCAGTTATAATTCCATTTGATTGGTCTTAATTTACTGTTTTGGTGATTAAGACTCAGTCCGTAATCTATGAAAAACCCATAACTTGCATCCCATGAGTTCTATAACACAAGATATGAGATATTATGCTTATTTCTATGAAAATCTTGTATATAGGTATTTATTGTCACGTCTTCATGTATCCATGTTAATGTTAAGAATCAGAAATTATGTCTTCAGTTATCTTTCATGTTCGGGAGTTGTATTAATACCGAAAAGGCTCAGATAGCCTGAAACTATGTATGCCAACGTAGGATATGGATTGCTCCGCCTAGTTAGGACGATTCCTTCATGTTTTTCCCATTGAGGGATTTTGGATCCATTCATGTCATGCATGTCTCGTACCCTAACAAGGTACGGGATGGCTTAGCTGATCGGGCCGAGATCAAACTCCACGTTTCTCCCCATGGTGGTTTATGTCGGTATTACAGTTATTATCATGTTTTACCTCAGTTACAGATTATTTCATGTTTACAGTACTCATGTTCAGTTTCAGTATTCAGTTTCAGTTTTAATTTCATGTCTATGTATTATGTGCCTGCTTATTCTCTCATGTGTTTACATACCATTATATTCAAAGTACTGACGTCCCCGTTTATTGCCTTGGGAGCCTACATTTCATGATACAGATACAGACTTACAAGACGACGCAGTTGCTCGCTAGGATCACTCGTATCAGCCCACTTTGGTGAGCCCCATTTTATTCGAGGCTAAGTTAGTCTTATTTATTTCATGTCATGTCTAGATAGTTCAGTTTAAGGTACTCCAGGGGCCTTGTCCTGGCAAACAGTTCAGTACTCAGTTGTCATGTTAGAGGTTTCATGTACTATCACAACAATTATGTCATGTCAGATACTTCTTAGTTTGTAGCTGCTTTGGCTCAGTACTATTCTTATGGCTTTTCAGACTCACTTTCGCTTTATAAATCAGACTTCATGTTTTAGTATTCAGTTTATGCATGCTTTATGATGCCCATGTTGATTCAGCAAGCCGTGTGGTTCGCTCGGTCACATGCAGCCCGGCACCGAGTGTCGTGTTACGCCCAGGCCATGGTTCGGCGTGATAGTTTTAGTCGTAAATGGTATAAAAATATCATGATGGATTGGAGTATAGTGTGATAGAAGATGCTGCTTATTGTTTGTGTTGTTATTTATTTCAAGATGAAAGCATTCATCAAGATGGAGGCGAAACATTTTCAAGTATAGGCTTCAAGAGTTGGCACAAAAAGAAAAGATTAGATAAGCACGTTGGTGAGTTGAACAGTGATCACAACCAGGCAAAGAAGAAGTGTGAAGATCTAATGCGACAAGAACAATCAATTTAAGTTGCGTTTGTAAAGCCGTATAATGAAACTAAGCTTGAGCACATAATTCGTTTAAAGGCTTCAATTGAGGTGGTAAGACTCCTTTTGAATCAAGGATTGGCATTTCGGGGACATCGTGAAGATGAATCATCAATAAACAAGGGTAACTTTCTTGAAATTCTTTCATGATATGCGAAGTGGTGTGATAAAATTAGTGATCTTGGGTTGAAAACTGCTCCGAAAAATGATCAATTGACTTCTCATAAAATTCAAAAAGATACTATCACTTCATGTAAGCTTGAAACAATTAAACTATTATGGAGGATCTAAATGGTGACTACTTCTCATTGCTAGTTGATGAATCTGGTGATGTGTCACGTAAGGAGCAAATGGCAATTGTTTTGCGATATGTTGATAAATGGGGATCTATGGTGGAACGGTTTATTGGGATCGTTCATGTTCGTGATACTAGTGCTTTATGTTTAAAAAAAGTAATTGTTAACTACCTTCCTCAATATTCTTTGAGTTTATCTCATATACGTGGACAATGCTATGATGGATCAAGCAATATGCAAGAACGTCTAAGTGGCCTTAAAACTTTGATTCAACAAGAAAGTAGATCAGCTCATGCGATTCATTGTTTTGCTCATTAACTTCAGTTGACTCTTGTCGGGGTATCTAAAAAAATGTTTTCAAGTTAAAGAACTCGTATTGTTGGTTTCTAATGTCTTAAATGTAGTGAGATGTTCTTTTAAGCGCATGGATGAACTTCAAAAATCTCAAGCAGAAAAAGTACAAGAGGCACTAGATATGGGCGAGGTTGAAACTGGTAAGGGATTGAATCAAGAACTTGATCTTGCTAGGGCTGCCAATATTTGTTGGGGTTCACACTACAAATCTTTTAAAAAATTCATTAGCATGTTTGTCTCTATTACTGATGTTCTTGATACTATTGTTGTTGATTCTGAATGTGAATATAGAGCTAAGGCACCAGGATTTCTCAGGGTTTGTCAAACATTTGATATTACGTTCATATTGCACTTAATGAGAGATATTTTGGAGATCACAAATGAACTTAATGAATCATTATAAAATAAATAACAAGATATTGCAAATGCTATGTTACTAGTTCAAGTGGTGAAGAAACGATTGCAAGATCTAAGAGATGAAGGCTAGGATCCGCGTATCGAGAATGTCTCAGCATTTTGTGTCAAGTATGATATTTTGATTACTAAGTTTGATGAGTTCTATGTTAGTTTTGGAAGATTTCAACATAGAGTTGTTGATTATACTTTCTCACATCATTATAGTGTTAACATATTTTGTAAGATTATTGATTGGCAACTTTAAGAACTCAAGGAAAGTTTTAACGAGGTGAGAACGGATTTGCTTATTGGAGTTTCTTGCTTGAAACCAGTTGACTCATTTTATAGTTTTGACATCAAGAAAATATTGATAATGGCTGAATTATATCCTGATGATTTTGGTGAAAAATATAATGGTTACTCTTAAAAATGAGCCCGAGACTTATATTGTTGATTTCCATGATGTTGATGGAATGTTCTCCAACCTAAAAGAACTTGGTAATCTTTCTGAAGAGCTAGTTAAAGCAAAGAAGCATTTAAATGATCCCCTTGTCTTTCGCCTTGTAAAATTTCCGTTGATCCTGCTGGTCGCTACTGCTACAGTTGAAAGAGCTTTTTTGGCAATGAAGTTGATCAAGAGTGAATTGCGAAATCGAATGGATGATGACTTCATGAGCGGTTGTAAAGTGCCTTATGTAGAAAATAGAATATTTAATACTGTTTCTGATGAGAGTATTATGAATATATTTCAGAAAATGAAAACTCCTAGGATATTATTGTAATAGTATATTTCAATTAATCAAACTTTGTTTTGTTAGTTTCTCTGCACAATTATTTTCTTATCTATTGAACCCATTTGGTGAAAATCCTAGACCTGCCACTGCACAAAAGATACTCCCCATCATGGTCTTTTCCTATTAAATGGTCTGGGGACTAATACTCATTGCTTCAATATGACCATTGTTGCTTTTTTTGGCGTTTCGGGGTCATGAAACAAGAATTTTGGATCACTACAACTTTTCGTGTGTGTTAGCCCATGAAGCTTGTGCAATATTTTCAACACACGCCGTGTGGACCTAAACTTGGTGGGTACATATCAAAAGGTCTAGAGACCAATACCCGTTGTTTCATCTTAATACACGTTACTTGTTGAGGCAGTAAATAGGAATTACAGATCACCTCAGCTTTTCGTATGTGTTAGTCCATGAATCTTACCAATTTTGTTTAACCGACTCTATTTGGACCCAAACTTGCATGATTCATCCAAAACGTCCTAGTGACCAATACACGTTGCTTTGTCATGACTAACGTCACTTTTTTTTTTGTATTTTGGGTCACGAAATAGGAATTTGGAATCTTATTAGCTTTTCGTGTGTGTTGGCCTTTGGATCTTGCGAACCTTTTACGACCGACACATTTGGACCCACAGTTTGTGGGTCCATCTTAAACGACATGGGAATTTATACTCATTGTTTCATCATGAAACAAATAGCTTTTTTTTGGAGTTTTTGGGTCATGAATTAAGAATTTTGAATCTCATTGCTTTTCGTTTATGTTAGCCCATGGATCTTAGGGCTTTTTTTTTACCGACTCCATTTGGACCCAAACTTGGTTGGACCATCCAAAACGGCTTGATGACCGATACGCATTGTTGCATCATGACTGATGCTATTTAGAAGTCATGAAATAGTAATTTGAGATCATCACAACTTTTAGTATGTTTTAGTCCATGTATCTTGTCAAAAAATTTCGACCGACTCTATTTGAAACGAAACTTTCTTGGTCCGTCCGAAAAGTCCTTGTGAATAAAACTTATTGCTTCTTCATGACCGACGTCGCTTTTTTGGTATTTCAGGGTCATGAAATAGGAAATTTGAATCTTATTAACTTTTCGTGCGTGTTAGCTCATGGATCTTGTGGATTTTTTTTATCGAATCTGTTTGGATTCAAACTTGGTGGGTCCATCTTAAACGGCCTGGGGACCAATACTCGTTGTTCATCATATCACACCTTGCTTTTTTGGCATTTTGGGGTCATGAAACAAGAATTTGGAATCTCATAAGCTTTTCATGTGTGTTAGCCCATGGATCTTGCAAAAAATTATCAATCAACTTCATTTTGACCCACACTTGATTGGTCCATCTTAAACACCCTGGGAATTAATACTCATTGCTTCATCATGACTAGTGTTGCTTTTTTGGCGTTTTGGGGTCATGAAACGAGTATTTTTGATGACTACAGCTTTTCGTGTGTGTTAGCCCATGAATCTTGTGGAATTTTTTAGAGGCACGTCGTTTGGACCCGAACTTTGTGTGTACATCTTAAAAGGTCTAGATACCAATACTCGTTGCTTCATCTTGACAAGCATTACTTGCTGGGTTAGTAAATAAGAATTAGGGATCAACTCAGCTTTTCGTATCTCTTAGTCCATGAATCTTGCCAATTGTTTTGACCGACTCTGTTTGGACCCAAACTTGTCTGATTAATTCGAAATGGCCTGGTGACTAATACACGTTGCTTTGTCAAAACTGACTTTTTTTTTGTATTTCGGGTCACGAAACAGGACTTTGGAATCTTATTAGCTTTTAGTGTGTGTTGGCCTATGGATCTTGCGAACTTTATATGACCGACTCTGTGGGTCCATCTTAAATGGCATGAGAACTAATATTCATTGTTTCATCATGACACACATCGCTTTTTTGGCTTTTTTTCGACCGACTCCATTTGGATGCAAACTCGGTTGGACCATCCGAAACGGCTTGGTGACTAATACACATTGTTGCATCATGACTGATGACATTTAGAAGTCATGAAATAGTAATTCGAGATCACCTCAGCTTTTAGTTTGTGATAGTCCATGTATATTGCCGAATATTTTTGACCAACTCTATTTGGACCGAAACTTTCCTGGTCCGTCCAAAAAGTTTTGGTGAATAATACTCGTTGCTTCTTCATGGTCGTTTTTTTTTTTTTTTTTTTGTATTTCGAGGTCACGAAATAGAAAATTCGAATCTCATTAGCTTTTCGTGTGTGTCTGCCCGTAGATCTTGCGAACTTGTACAACCAACCTATTTGGACCCACAGTTTGTGGACCCATCTTAAACGGCCTGGTGACCAATACTCGTTGTTCCTTCATAACACACATTACATTTTTGGGATTTTGGGTCGAGAAACAAGAATTTGGAATCTTATATGCTTTTCATGTGTGTTAGCCCATTGATCTAGCGAAATTTATTCGACCAATTTCGTTTTGAACCAAACTTGATTAGTCCATCTTAAACGGCCTGGGGACTAATACTCATTTCTTCATCATGACTAGTGTTTTTTGTTTTGCGTTTCGGGGTCATGAAACAGAAATTTTGGATCACTACAGCCTTTCGTTTGTGTTAGCCCATGAATCTTGCGAAATTTTCTCGACACAAACCGTTTGAACCTAAACTTTGTAGGTACATCTCAAAAGGTCTAGGGACCAATACCCGTTGCTTCATCATGACACACATTACTTGGCGGGTCATGAAATAGGAATTAGGAATTAGGGATCACCTCAGATTTCTAATGTGTTAGTCCATGAATCTTACCGATTTTTTCGACAGACTTTGTTTGGACCCAAACTTGCCTGGTTCATCTGAAACAACGTAGTGTCTAATACACATTGCTTTGTTATGGCTAGCATCCCTTTTTTTTCTTTTAGTATTTCGGGTCACGAAACACGAATATGGAATCTTATTAGCTTTTCGTGTGTGCTAGTCTATAGATGTTGTGAACTTTTTACGACCGACTCGTTTGAACCCACAATTTGTGGGTCCATCCTAAATGACTTGGGAAATTATACTCGTTGTTTCATCATGAAACAAATCGCTTTTTTGGCATTTTTGGGTCATGAAATTTTTTTTTTGAATATCATTATCTTTTTGTGTGTAACGCCCATGGATCTTGCGGCTTTTTTCCGACCGACTCCATTTGAACCCAAACTTGGTTAGACCATTCGAAATGGCTTGGTAATCAATACGCATTGTTGCATCATGACTGATGCCATTCAAAAGTCACGAATAGTAATTCGAGATCACCTCAGCTTTTAGTGTGTGATAGTCCATGTATCTTGTCGAATTTTTTTGATCGACTCTGTCGGAATCGAAACTTTCCTGGTCCATCCGAAAGTCCTGGTGAATAAAACTCATTGCTACTTCATGACCGACGCCATTTTTTTTTGGGTATTTCAGGGTCACGAAATAAGATGTAACATTTCATACGTTTACATTAAGATGTGTCACGAGTTGATCAATATGGATTCAGAGGATTGACATCGTACATGAGGTTGCAGATGTGAGACCCATAAGTTTGGCGAATTTCAAATCTATTATTATATAGCCTTGATATTGTATTTTGTTTTAAGTGAAACTTTTTTTGTGAAAAATTGATAAATATGATTTTATGTAGTTAATTCTTTTTAAGGTACAGCATGCAGAATAGCTCAGACATGTTATATATTAATATATGATTAAGAATATTTGCTTTCTATTAATTAAAGTCCCAAATGTTTTCCACTAAATGGGACGAATACTAGGAAAGTTTAGAAGTCCCAAATGTTTTCCACTAAATGGGACCAATACTAGGAAAGTTTAGTTAAATTCCTATGTCCTACTACTTTTTCATGTGATTATAAAGTACCCGTGAATTATTAATATTAGTGGATAGAAGACCAATTGTTTTGGTCTAAGTGCTTGGTACGTGTACCATTCCTATATGCTTAGAGAAAGGGTAACTTTATTATAATAGTTATTAGTTTAATAATTAAGAGATGGGGCTGCGTGTCTTATGTCTTTATAAAAATCTGCCCAACAACATTTTTCTCTTGGGGGTAAGTCAAAACGTTCCAGGTCTTTTTCATTTTGAGGGATAGATATAAACATAACTGTTTATGCCGAATTTTGATAATCAATTAAATTTATAAGTGAGGTATAAAATATGCGGCTGATCTTTAATCTATTTGGTTGGAAGAAGTTATATATGAATCTGCTGTGAGCAAGCGAACAATGATCGATGATTTACACTAAATATATGTATTAAATAATATATGAATGTTGTTTGATTAGATAAAGCTAAAGAAGAACACACAAATCCGGACCAATATCAGAGAATGAGAAGGAGAGATTTTATATATTTTGCTATAACAATGTTCTAAACTTCTATTGTTTTCCCTATTTGTTCTTCGAACATTCCATTAACTAGGCGTTGGTAAGGTGCACCGGCATTTTTTAATCCAAAAAGCATGACATTGTAACAGTAAGTCCTATATCGGGTAATAAAGGATGTTTCTCTTGATCCTCCGGGTGCATCCAGATTTGGTTATAACTGGAGCAAGCATCGAGAAAACTTAACATCTCATGCCCGGCCGTCACATCGATCATTTTATTGATGTGAGGCAACGGAAATGAATCCTTCGGCATGCTTTGTTTAGATCCTTATAATCAACGCACATTCGAAATTTATTACCTTTTTTCGGCACCACTACTACGTTAGCTAGCCAGTCCGGGTACTTTACCTTCTGGATAGAGCCTGTTTTTAAAAGCTTCGTTACCTCATCCTTTACGAAGGCGTGTTTTGCCTCTGCTATGGGCCTTGTCTTCTACTTCACCGGGGGAAACCTCCCGTCTAAGCTGAGTTTGTGAGTTGTTACTTCTGGTGGCACACCTGTCATATCTATATGGGGCCATGCGAAGCAATCGACATTAGCTCGAAGAAATTTAATTAACTTATTCCTGAGCTCCGAGGTTAACCCCGTGCCCAGGTATACCTTTCTGTCCGGTAGACTTGGTTGCATCCGAGTCATCCGGCATGATGAATGATCTGGGTACACCGAAATCATCCTTTTCATATCCCGGATCTAACCCCGTGTGCTTTAGTTGCTATTTGGTGTCCTTTCCCCCGGTTGAATCTTCTTCCTTTTGATCCGATTTTTGGGCTGAGGTGTTGCTTCCTCGACCGCGAACATCTCCCTTGCAACGGGCTATTCACCTCATGTTATATCCCGTATTTTTGAACCTCGGAGCATCTGCTGGGGTGGGGCCCACATACCGAGATTTTTTTTTGGAACATCTGAAAAGTCATATGAATCACATATGTAAAGTTAAACACAACTCATGAAGTACCTTTGGACCAAATCAAAGTGGAAACCCTCCAAACGAATATTTTTAAGAAAACGTTTTCGGGTGACCTGACTTTGGGGGGCAAAAACTGTATTGTAAGTTTGGAATTTCGAAAATACCTTGAAATAGAAGTTGTAGATAATTGAATTAGCTTTCCATCCATAGGTCGTGGGTTCCCAGGTGACGTCGGTACAAGGAGATATGAACGTTTTAAGGTCGAAAGGTCAGTGGGCTAGGCCCAACTCGGGACCAACCGAGTTGGCCCAAAAAAATGAAAAAACAATTCAGGCCCAAGTGAGGAGCCATTCGGCCATGGTCCATAAAAAGTATCCAAGCCCATGGAATTAAGTCATGTGGTCAATGAATAAAAGACCACTTAATCATCCAAATTCCATAGAACTTTCAAGAGAAAGAATAGGAGGAAAAACAAGAGAAAAACAAGAACAAAAAGAGGGCATTTCGGGTTTGGCCATAGAAAAATCACCCCTCAAAATCTTGCCTCTAAAATTATTTTCTTGTTGAATTCCTACTAAATTAAGTGTCCTCTACAACTTGGTGTAATTGTTTTGGAAGAAGGAGCACTTATTTCTTCAAGTTGACAACTTGTTCAAGTGAAGAAGTTTGTAGAAAAAGGTAAGAATCAATTCCTTTTTCTTATGTTATGAAGGTTTGTTTATGTTGTGGTATGTGGAAATGAGTAGAAATTATGGAAATAAGGAAGTTTGCAAAGTGGGTATGTATATATATATGTAGCCATGGGTCTATATATGTTGTATACATATATGAGTTGAATTTTATGTTGCATTCTAGTTGTGGTTATGATGGAAATTATATTGGGAATGAAAGTTGAATGAATTTTGGTTGAAGTTGGAATGTAGATGATTATGTCACTTTAGAATAATTTTGTGATATTATGGAAATGAAGTTGTTAAGATGTGAATTATGATTATGGTTGATGAATTTGGAAGTTGGAAACTTGTTATGAAGTTGTATGCCAAAGATTTGATGTTTTGCATAAGTTATGATTTTGGCGGAAGATTGTATATCATGTATATCGAGTGTATATCTTAAGGAAAACGATATGAAATGTTTCTAGAACTATATGGTGATGATCATGATGGTTGTTGAATATGAAATTATTGATCTTAGTTGAAAGTTGGGTTGAATTGAAGATTATGTCAACTTGTGAGAAAAATGACTAGTTGAAGGATATTTGTGTTTTTAATGTTCATTGTTGATATTGTTGTTGTCGTTTGGGTTGTTGTTGATGATTTATAGCCGAGTTGAATTCTCGGGGTGTCATATGTATAGGGGAAGTGCTGCCGAAATTTCGGTAGCCAAATATGCTTAAAGTTGAAATAATGGCATTAATAATTCACAATTGGTAAACTTGACCAATTGCAGTTTTTCGACGAAACGGGAAGTGAGATTGGAAAGGCTTAAGGAGCGTGAAAGGTATGTAAAGTAAACCCAATTCTTCCCTTGGCATGCCCCTAGTGTGTTAGGGTCGGATTCGGGCCTCGAAGGACCTCTTGGCCCTCGGAATTCGCAAGACAAAATTTCAGTTTTTCCTTCAGTAGAATTGAACCATTTTGATACGCTTTTTTTTTTTTCTGAAATTATGCAATTTTGCTCTAAATTATTCAGAAAATCATAGAATGTTTGTATAACCTTTTTAGGTGATACTATATGCTTAGAGGGCACAATTTGAGCCCGCCGCCTTGTTTGTCCCAAGGCGGGCCCGCTATTTACGGTTTTGCCCCTAATGTGTTAAAGCTTCCTTTTTAAGCGATTTTTGAAAGAAATGTTTTAATTACCCTACTAATCGCTTAACGAATATTATTTTAAATATTCTGTTAAATATTATAAATTATTTTGACACTCGGAATGACTTCGGGAAAGTTATACTTCTGTAATTTATTATGATATCCGAAATACATTTATTATGATTCCGTCCGACCCCATTGGATTTGTTTGTCTTTGATACGCTTCATCGAGTCTTTGAAAACATTTATTATATTTTTAAATTGCATTAGTCTCTCACAACTCCATTCGTGGATGTCCCAATGTTTCCCACACTGAGCCCGGGCCAGGATATGTTGTCAAGCGTAATTCTCTGCATTGTTCGCCGCGCCCCGATGTGAGGGGGCAGGTATACGCGTACATGGGTCTGTGGAGTATGATGTGCCATGTCCGCCTATTCTGATCTGATCTGTTATGGCCATTCTGATATGACATTTTATGATACGGGGCCACGCCCCTTTTTCTGATTCCTCTGTATAGTGGCACCGGCGTCGGGAGGGTGGCCACATTCTGTCTGCCGAGTCCCGTGTCAGGGACCGGATATGATATGATATGACATATGTTTCTGTACGCATTCTGTCTGTTTTGGAAATATGCATTTGACACTCTGGATTCTGTACTTATTTTTCTGTAACCATTATGATTTGACTTCTGTGATTCCGCTTTACATATTCAGTACATATTTCGTACTGACCCCCTTTCTTCGGGGGCTGCGTTTTCATGCCGCGCAGGTACTGACGACAGGTTCGCTGATCCACACGTTTAGGATCCTATTTCTGCTATTTGGGGCGCTCTCTTCTACAGAGCCCATCTTTTGGTACAGTCTGTCACTGCTATCTGGATATGTACTTTGTTCAGGGTATGACGGGGCCCTGTCCCGTCTTATGATTATGATATGTTCTGTAGAGGTCTGTGGATACATCTGTGTGGGTTCTGTACATATGTTTGGGATATTCTGTTCTGTGATGGCCTTATCGGCCTATGTGTGCCAAGTCTGCTTTTCTGCTAAGTTCTATAGCGACCACTAATATTATTATTATATTATTATTCTGTTAATATGCTAATTTGGGGTATCGGGTACGTATAGGTGCCCAGCTCGGGCACTGGTCGCGGCCCACGGGGTTGGGTCGTGACACCTCAGATGGTTTTTATCCCCTCCGGGGTCAGAAATTTCAGCATCTGATGTAATGTCAACGGAACGACCCTCATGCTATATATCCAAGGTCTACTCAGCAATGCATTATACTTCATATCTTCTTCGATTACATAGAACACCGTTTGCTGGATAGTTCCATCAATGTTAACCGGCAAAGAGATCTTCCCCTTCATGATTTCGCTCGCCATGTTGAACCCGCTGAGCACCCGGGCTACCGGTATGATCTGATCGAGTAGCCTTAGCTGTTTGACCACTCTCCACCGGATGATGTTGGCCGAGCTACCTAGGTCAATCAAAATACGTTTAATTTTTGAAATGTTACAGGAACAGAGAGCAGCGATTGCCGAACAAGGAATCGCAATAGCCTAATTGCAAAACAAAAGTGATAAAATGACCCCGGAGAGGGCGAAAGGTGTTGCTGAACCCAGAAGGGACGAGACGCGGATGGTTGAGAGCAATGGGTCCGGAGCTGGTTCATCCACCGAAGTTATGAGAATGCTCGAAACATTGGCGAAGCAGGTAGACTCGACCGAAAAGAGGGTGGAAACATATAACTCTCGGGTGGACCAAATCCCTGGGGCTCCACCTATTCTGAAAGGACCGGATTCGAAGAGGTATATTCAGAGGCCTTTTCTTCCGAGTGCGGCTCTGAAATTGATCCCGAAGAAGTTCAAGATGTCGGATATCCAGAAATATGATGGCACAATGGACCCTCAGGAACACCTGACTTCATACACCTGCGCTATAAAAGGCAATGATATGAAAGAGGATGAAATTGAATCCGTGTTGCTGAAAAAGTTCGGGAAAACTCTATCAAAGGGAGCATTGACTTGGTATGACCATCTTCCCGAGCATTCAATCACTTCTTTCGAAATACTCGCCGATGCGTTTACAAAAGCTCACGCCGGTGCCAAAAAGGTGCAGGCCCGTAAGGCGGATATTTTCCATATAGCCCAAAGGGATGACGAGTTATTGCATGAATTTGTCAACCGATTCCAAAGGGAACGAATGAAGCTCCCACCGGTTCCGGAGGAATGGGCTACGCAAGCTTTCACCAAAGGGCTCAATCCTCGGAGCTCGACGGCCTCATTCAAACTAAAGGAAAACTTGCTGGAATCAGTTCAGCTTTTCGTATCTGTTAGTCCATGAATCTTACCAATTTTTTCGACCGACTCTGTTTGGACCCAAACTTGCCTGATTAATTCGAAACGGCCTGGTGACTAATACACGTTGCTTTGTCAAGACTGACGTCACTTTTTTTTTTTTTGTATTTCGGGTCACGAAACAGGACTTTGGAATCTTATTAGCTTTTAGTGTGTGTTGGCCTATGGATCTTGCGAACTTTATATGACCGACTCTGTGGGTCCACCTTAAACGGTATGAGAACTAATACTCGTTGTTTCATCATGACACACATCGCTTTTTTGGCGTTATTTCAACTGACTCCATTTGGACCCAAACTCGGTTGGACCATCCGAAACGACTTGGTGACTAATACGCATTGTTGCATCATGACTGATGACATTTAGAAGTCATGAAATAGTAATTCGAGATCACCTCAGCTTTTAGTTTGTGATATTCCATGTATATTGCCGAATATTTTCGACCAACTGTATTTGGACCGAAAATTTCCTGGTCCGTCCAAAAGGTTTTGGTGAATAATACTCGTTGCTTCTTCATGGTCGCTTTTTTTTTTTTTTTTTTGTATTTCGAGGTCACGAAATAGGAAATTCGAATCTCATTAGCTTTTCGTGTGTGTCTGCCCGTAGATCTTGCGAACTTGTACAACCAACCTGTTTGGACCCACAGTTTGTGGACCCATCTTAAACGGCCTGGGGACCAATACTCGTTGTTCCTTCATAACACACATTATATTTTTGGGATTTTGGGTCGAAAAACAAGAATTTAGAATCTTATATGCTTTTCATGTGTGTTAGCCCATTGATCTAGCGAAATTTATTCAACCAATTTCGTTTTGAACCAAACTTGATTAGTCTATCTTAAACGGCCTGGGGACTAATACTCATTTCTTCATCATGACTAGTGTTGTTTGTTTTTGCGTTTCGGGGTCACGAAACAGAAATTTTGGATCACTACAGCCTTTCGTTTGTGTTAGCCCATGAATCTTGCGAAATTTTCTCGACACAAACCGTTTGAACCTAAACTTTGTAGGTACATCTCAAAAGGTCTAGGGACCAATACTCGTTGCTTCATCATGACACACATTACTTGGCGGGTCATGAAATAGGAATTAGGAATTAGGGATCACCTCAGATTTCTAATGTGTTAGTCCATGAATCTTACCAATTTTTCCGACAGACTCTGTTTGGACCCAAACTTGCCTGGTTCATCTGAAACAACATAGTGTCCAATACACGTTGCTTTGTTATGGCTGGCATCCTTTTTTTTTTAGTATTTCGGGTCACGAAACACGAATATGGAATCTTATTAGCTTTTCGTGTGTGCTAGTCTATGGATCTTGTGAACTTTTTACGACCGACTCGTTTGAACCCACAATTTGTGGGTCCATCCTAAATGACTTGGGAAATTATACTCGTTGTTTCATCATGAAACAAATCGCTTTTTTGGCATTTTTGGGTCATGAAAAAAGAATTTTGAATATCATTATCTTTTTGTGTGTAACACCCATGGATCTTGCGGCTTTTTTCGACTGACTCCATTCGAACCCAAACTTGGTTAGACCATTCGAAATGACTTGGTAATCAATACGCATTGCTGCATCATGACTGACTCCATTCAGAAGTCACGAAATAGTAATTCGAGATCACCTCAGCTTTTAGTGTGTGATAGTCCATGTATCTTGTCGAATTTTTTTGACCGAATCTGTCTGAATCGAAACTTTCCTGGTCCATCCGAAAGTCCCGGTGAATAAAACTCATTGCTACTTCATGACCGACGTCGTTTTTTTTTTTTCGGTATTTCAGGGTCACGAAATAAGATGTGACATTCCGTACGTTTACGTTAAGATGTGTCATGAGTTGATCAATATGGATTCAGAGGATTGACATCGTACATGAGGTTATAGATGTGAGACCCATAAGTTTGGCGAATTTCAAAACTATTATATATAGCCTTGATATTATATTTTATTTTTAGTGAAACCTTTTTTTTGTGAAAAATTGATAAATATGATTTTATGTAGTTAATTATTTTTAAGGTACTGCATTCAGTAGCATCAGACATGTTATATATAAATATATGATTAAGAATATTTGCTTTCTATTAATTAAAGTCCCAAACGTTTTCCACTAAATGGGACCAATACTAGGAAAGTTTTGTTAAATTCCTATGTCCTACTACTTTTTCACATGATTATAAAGTACCCATGAATTATTAATATTAGTGGATAGATGACCAACTGTTTTGGTCCAAGTGCTTGGTACGTGTACCATTCCTGTATGCTTAGAGAAAGGGGAACTTTATTATCGCGTCTTATGTCTTTATAAAAATCTGGCCAGCAATATTTTTCCCTTGGGGGGTAAGTCAAAACGTTCCAGGTCTTTTTCATTTTGAGGGATAGATCTAAACATAACCATGGATTTTAGAATCAGTACTGCTATTCCAGACTTAGATCCCGAATTTTCTAAATGGGCTGAGGACTTTCCTTTGCCTGAAGCGTCAGTAGGCCCTACTCATGTGAAATATTCTGTTGCAGAATTGCAAAAGTTCATGTATAGACCTGTACCAATCCTATCTGATCCTAAGGAGATTATTACCACAGGGAAAAAATTCGTTAAAAACTTAGAAGAAGGGAAAGTTATAGAACAGACGTTGTTAGATCTATGCACTGTAGCTTTCAGTCTTAGAGCAAAGAATGGTGAGCTAGTATTCTCACCTGTAGACTGTACAGGGTGGAAGACTGAGAAGAATGCAGCCAATAGTGTAGTTCCACTACCAGCCCCATCTGTAGGAACCACTGATGAAGATTTCTTACAATCGACTCTTATTAGAGCTTCTGAGACTGAGGCTGGCGGGTCGGGTGCGAGAGCAGGTACCGCTTATTCATACATTGCTGCCTCGTTTCTGCGATTGATAGCAAAGGAGCCAGAAAATTGGAGGAAAGCCATAGGTTATATAAAGACACAGTTCAGAGGTTTCTATGGGATAGTTAGTCCCATTGTCACTGAATTTCCAGCGTCTATCACATATGCCCGGCTTATCAAGACAGCATTCTGTACATTTGCCAGTGTTACAAGATATGCAGTATTAGTAACCGGGACTACTGACAGGTGATGGTAAGAAACTCTCCTCAATATCATATGTTTAATTTCTTTGCAGGTCAGCATTTAGCATATCCTGGCATGCATGCTTATCCGCTTACAGTCGCCTTAATTCATAAGCTGAATGGGATATCCCCAGCCCTGTTATTGAGCTATCTCACAGTGGATGAGACAAAGGATGCAGTGAAGGTCACATATGATATTTTTACGGAGCATGATGCACCATCTGATGTACCCAAAAAAGATAGGGATTTCTTATGGAAATATGCTCGGATTGTGAATGAGGGTTTCTTTCTGGATTTACAGACAAAAAGAAACAAAATGTTGGTGTATGTATTGGTTACGCTCCATAAAAGGCTAGGACTCGCATCTACTAACTCTTATGCAGATCCAGAAAATATAGCAGTACTGCGAGGACAAACTAACACTGAAGGAGGATGCTGCTGAATTTGCTGATATTGTATTAGAACTCTATAAGAAGGCGGTATCTAAGAGAGAAGGAGCCACAAATGGCGATGTTCAAATGGAGCCAGCCAAAAGAGCAAGAATCTCAGTGGAGGATGTAAATATTACATATTGACTTATGATATAGACATCTAATATTTTGTTAAATATTTATTTGCGTCTTTATATGTGTGTTGTAAGTTGACTTTCTGTATTTGTATTTAATGTTTACATACATGGGGCAATGCAATCTCTTCCTGGGATCTTGAATTTTGAGCTTTAATCATTCTGGCTTTTGAATTTGATGGTGTAATGTAGCTATGTCAATTGGGTTAATCTTGCTTTTACCAATTGTGGCAATGCAATCCCTTCTTGGGTTCTTGAATTCGAGCTTTAAGCATCCCGGGTTGTGCAAATTCAAAGTCTTTAATAATGAATTTGAGGTATAATGGAGGTATTGAACTAACAGTGAAAGAAAAAAGGCAACTACGCCAATTGGGTTTTTCTTTTGTAAGGTTAATCTTGTTTTTACCAACATGGGGCAATGCGATCTCTTCTTGGGGTCTTGAATTTGAGCATCCTGGGTTGTGAATGCGCGATGTAACGTAGCTATGTCAATTGGGTTAATCATGTTTTTACCAGTATGGCAATGCAATTTTTTCTTGGGTGTTGAATTTGAGCTTCAAGCATTCTGGGTTGTACAAATTTGATGTCTTATATAATGAATTTATGGTTTAATGGACTAATGAAGGTATTTAATTAACAGAGCAAACAAAAATAATACCCACCTTTTTCAATTGGTTTCTCTTTGGGTAAGGTTAATTTTTCTTAAATGGAACATGGTTAGTAAGAATTCATATTGCCGGCCCCAACTTGCTTAGGATTGAAGGGTAATAGTTGCTAGAATTGTTGCTAAGATTAATCTTGTTTACCAATATGTGGCAGTTGAATCTCTTCTTGGGGTCTCGAATTTTTCCTCTATGCAGTCGGAGTTGTATAAATCCAAGTACGGGATAGAATTTGAGGTATAATGGAGGTATTGAACCAACAGAGGAAACAAAAATCCACCCTTTTCATTTGTTTTTTTTTAATTAAGGTTAATCTTGATTTTGCTTAAATGGAGCGACATGACAGTGAGAATTATTATAGCTGGACTCAACTTGTTTGGGACCGGAGCGTAGTAGGAGCAGTAGTTGTTGCTAAGGTTAATCTTGTTTACCAATATGTGGCAATGCAATCTCTTCTTGTGATCCTGAATTTGTGCTCTATACCCTCAGAGTTGTACAAATCTCAAGTCCCAAAGAATGATTTTGTGGTAAAATGGAGGTATTTAACTAGCAGTTAATTAAGAAAAAGACAACTTTGCTTCTTGTTACCAATATGTGGCAGTGCAATCTGTTTTTGGGATCTTGAATTTGTGCTGTATGCATTCAGAGTTGTACAAATCTCAAGTCCCTAATAATGAATTTATAGTAAAATAGAGGTATTTAACTAAGAGCTAAAGAAATAGAGTGCAATCGGTTTGTTTTTTTGTAAGGTGAATCTTGTTTTTACCAATATGTGGCAGTGCAATCTGTTCTTGGGGTCTTGAATTTGTGCTCTATACCCTCAGAGTTGTACAAATCTCAAGTCCCAAAGAATGATTT
The DNA here is from genome assembly GCF_019175385.1 of Lycium barbarum. Taxonomy (NCBI): domain Eukaryota; kingdom Viridiplantae; phylum Streptophyta; class Magnoliopsida; order Solanales; family Solanaceae; genus Lycium; species Lycium barbarum. Next base: position 126,149,062 of record NC_083345.1, on the reverse strand, counting down.
TGTGGTAAAATGGAGGTATTTAACTAGCAGTTAATTAAGAAAAAGACAACTTTGCTTCTTGTTACCAATATGTGGCAGTGCAATCTGTTTTTGGGATCTTGAATTTGTGCTGTATGCATTCAGAGTTGTACAAATCTCAAGTCCCTAATAATGAATTTATAGTAAAATAGAGGTATTTAACTAAGAGCTAAAGAAATAGAGTGCAATCGGTTTGTTTTTTTGTAAGGTGAATCTTGTTTTTACCAATATGTGGCAGTGCAATCTGTTCTTGGGGTCTTGAATTTGTGCTTTATGTATTCAGAGTAGTAAAATTTGCACATGCTTTTCTACATGATATTGCTATGAACCCTCTATCAACCCTCTCTTTGTTTCCACTTCCAAAATTTTTTTTTCTTGTAAAACGTCTATTTGTGATTGATATGCTACTTGTTTGTTCTTAATTTCTTTCTGGTTCTTTTTTTGGTTTATGTAAATTCATGAGACCCATAAGTTTGGCCAATTTCAAAATTATTATTTATAGCCTTGATATTGTATTTTGTTTAAGTGAAACCTTTTTTGTGAAAAATTAATAAATATGATTTTATGTAGTAAATTATTTTTAAGGTACTGCATGCAGAATAGCATCAAACATGTTATATATAAATATATGATTAAGAATATTTGCTTTCTATTAGTTAAAGTCCCAAACGTTTTCCACTAAATGGGACCAATACTAGGAAAGTTTTGTTAGATTCCTATGTCCTACTACTTTTTCATGTGATGGAGTTTTTTTTTTTTTTTTAACTACATAAAGTACCCATGAATTATTAATATTAATGGATAGAAGACCAATTGTTTTGGTCCAAGTGCTTGGTACGTGTACCAATCCTGTAGGCTTAGCGAAAGGGGAACTTTATTATAATAGTTAGTTTAATAATTAAGAGATGGGGCTGCGCGTCTTATGTTGAGAAATTAGGCATAAAAATCTGGCCAGCAACATTTTTCCCTTGGGGGTAAGTCAAAACGTTCCAGGTCTTTTTCATTTTGAGGGATAGATATAAACAAAACCATGGCTTTTAGAATCAGTACTGCTATTCCAGACTTAGATCAGTCAGATTTACAGACAAAAAGAAACAAAGTGTTGGTGTATGGATTGGTGATGCTCCATAAAAGGCTAGGACTCGCATCTACTGACTCTTATGCAGATCCAGAAAATATAGCAGTATTGCGAGGACAAACTTCACTGAAGGAGGATGCTGCTGAATTTGCTGATATTGTATTAGAACTCTATAAGCAGGCGGTATCTAAGAGAGAAGGAGCCACTCCCGTAGAACGCAGAGCAAAATTAAGAGGCCTTCAGGTCATGACACCTCCACCAGCAACTGTTACCAGACCCCCTCCTGCCACAGATGGCGATGTTCAAATGGTGCCAGCCAAAAGAGCAAGAATCTCAGTGGAGGATGTAAATATTACATATTGACTTATGATATAGACATCTAATATTTTGTTAAATATTTATTTGCGTCTTTATATGTGTGTTGTAGGTTGACTTTCTGTATTTGTATTTAATGTTTACCTACATGGGGCAATGCAATCTCTTCCTGGGATCTTGAATTTTGAGCTTTAATCATTCTGGCTTTTGAATTAGGTGGTGTAATGTAGCTATGTCAATTGGGTTAATCTTGTTTTTACCAATTGTGGCAATGCAATCCCTTCTTGGGTTCTTGAATTCGAGCTTTAAGCATCCTGGGTTGTACAAATTCGAAGTCTTTAATAATGAATTTGAGGTATAATGGAGGTATTGAACTAGCAGTGAAAGAAAAAAGGCAACTACGCCAATTGGGTTTTTCTTTTGTAAGGTTAATCTTGTTTTTACCAACATGGGGCAATGCGATCTCTTCTTGGGGTCTTGAATTTGAGCATCCTGGGTTGTGAATGCGCGATGTAACGTAGCTATGTCAATTGGGTTAATCATGTTTTTACCAGTATGGCAATGCAATTTTTTCTTGGGTATTGAATTTGAGCTTCAAGCATTCTGGGTTGTTCAAATTTGATGTCTTATATAATGAATTTATGGTATAATGGACTAATGGAGGTATTTAATTAACAGAGCAAACAAAAATAATACCCACCTTTTTCAATTGGTTTGTCTTTGGGTAAGGTTAATTTTTCTTAAATGGAACATGGTTAGTGAGAATTCATATTGCCGGCCCCAACTTGCTTGGGATTGAAGGGTAGTAGTTGCCGGAATTGTTGCTAAGATTAATCTTGTTTACCAATATGTGGCAGTTGAATCTCTTCTTGGGGTCTCGAATTTTTCCTCTATGCAGTCGGAGTTGTATAAATCCAAGTACGGGATAGAATTTGAGGTATAATGGAGGTGTTGAACCAACAGAGGAAACAAAAATCCACCCTTTTCATTTGTTTTTTTTTTTAATTAAGGTTAATCTTGATTTTGCTTAAATGGAGCGACATGACAGTGAGAATTATTGTAGCTGGACCCAACTTGTTTGGGACATCGTAGTAGCAGCAGTAGTTGTTGCTAAGGTTAATCTTGTTTACCAATATGTGGCAATGCAATCTCTTCTTGTGGTCCTGAATATGTGCTCTACACCCTCAGAGTTGTACAAATCCCAAGTCCCAAAGAATGATTTTGTGGTAAAATGGAGGTATTTAACTAGCAGCTAAAAAAAAAAGACAACTTTGCTTGTTGTTACCCGTATGTGGCAGTGCAATCTGTTTTTGGGATCTTGAATTTGTACTGTATGCATTCAGAGTTGTACAAATCTCAAGTCCCAAATAATGAATTTGTGGTAAAATTGAGGTATTTAACTAACAACTTAAAAAACAGAGTGCAGTCGGTTTGTTTTTTTGTAAGGTGAATCTTGTTTTTACCAATATGTGGCAGTGCAATCTGTTCTTGGGGTCTTGAATTTGTGCTTTATGTATTCAGAGTAGTAAAATTTGCACATGCTTTTCTACATGATATTGCTATGAACCCTCTATCAACCCTCTCTTTGTTTCCACTTCCATAATTTTTTCTCTTGTAAAACGTCTATTTGTGATTGATATGCTACTTGTTTGTTCTTAATTTCTTTCTGGTTCTTTTTTTGGTTTATGTAAATTCATGAGACCCATAAGTTTGGCGAATTTCAAAACTATTATATATAGCCTTGATATTGTATTTTGTTTTAAGTGAAACCTTTTTTGTGAAAAATTAATAAATATGATTTTATGTAGTTAATTGGGTTCCCTAGTTAATTCTTTTTAAGGTATTGCATGCAGAATAGCATCAAACATGTTATAAATATATGATTAAGAATATTTGCTTTCTATTAGTTAAAGTCCCAAACGTTTTCCACTAAATGGGACCAATACTAGGAAAGTTTTGTTAGATTCCTATGTCCTACTACTTTTTTAACGTGATGGAGTTTACATAAAGTACCCATGAATTATTAATATTAGTGGATAGAAGACCAATTGTTTTGGTCCAAGTGCTTGGTACGTGTACCAATCATGTATGCTTAGAGAAAGGGGAACTTTATTATAATAGTCAGTTTAATAATTAAGAGATGGGGTTGCGCGTCTTATGTTGAGAAATTAGGCATAAAAATCTGGCCAGCAACATTTTTCCCTTGGGGTAAGTCAAAACGTTCTAGGTCTTTTTCATTTTGAGTGATAGATAACACATAACCATGGCTTTTAGAATCAGCACTGCTATTCCATACTTAGATCAGTCCTATTTTGTCCCATCCCCTGAATTTTCTAAATGGACTGAGGACGTTCCTTTGCCTGAAGCCTCAGTAGGCCCTACTCCTGTGAAATATTGTGTTGCAGAATTGCAAAAGTTCATGTATAGACCTGTACCAATCCTATCTGATCGTAAGGAGATTATTACCACAGGGAAAAAATTCGTTAAAAACTTAAAAGAAGGGAAAGTTACAGAGCAGACGTTGTTAGATCTATGCACTGTAGCTTTCAGTCTTAGAGCAAAGAATGGTGAGCTAGTATTCTCACCTGTAGACATGGCAGGGTGGAAGACTGAGAAGAATGCAGCCAATAGTGTAGATCCAGTATCAGCCCCGTCTGTAGGAACCACTGATAAAGATTTCGTACAATCGATTCTTAGTAGATCTTTTGAGACTGAGGCTGGCGGGTCGGGTGCGAGAGCAGGTACCGCTTATTCATACATGGCTGCCTCGTTTCTGCGATTGATAGTGAAGGAGCCAGAAAATTGGAGGAAAGCCATAGATTATATAAAGACACAGTTCAGAGTTTTCTATGGGATAGTTAGTCCCATTGTCACTGAATTTCCAGCGTCTATCACATATGCCCGGCTTATCAAGATAGCATTCCGTACATTTTCCAGTGTTACAAGATATGCAGTATTAGTAACCGGGACTACTGACAGGGCGATGGTAAGCAACTCTCCTCAATATCGTATGTTTATATTCTTTGCAGGTCAGTATTTAGCATATCCTGGCATGCATGCTTATCCGCTTACAGTCGCCTTAATGCATAAGCTGAAGGGGATATCCCCAGCCCTGTTATTGACCTATCTCACAGTGGATGAGACAAAGGATGCAGTGAATGCCATATATGATATTGCTACGGAGTATGATGCACCATCTGATGTACCAAGAAAAGATAGGGATTTCTTATGGAAATATGCTCGGATCGTGAATGAGGGTTTCTTTCTGGATTTACAGACAAAAAGAAACAAAGTGTTGGTGTATGGATTGGTGATGCTCCATAAAAGGCTAGGACTCGCATCTACTGACTCTTATGCAGATCCAGAAAATATAGCAGTACTGCGAGGACAAACTTCACTGAAGGAGGATGCTGCTGAATTTGCTGATATTGTATTAGAACTCTATGAGGAGGCGGTATCTAAGAGAGAAGGAGCCACTCCCGTAGAAAGCAGAGCAAAATTAAGAGGCCTTCAGGTCCCAGATGGCGATGTTCAAGTGGAGCCAGCCAAAAGAGCAAGAATCTCAGTGGAGGATGTAAATATTACATATTGACTTATGATATAGACATGTAATATTTTGTTAAATATTTATTTGCGTCTTTATATGTGTGTTGTAGGTTGACTTTCTGTATTTGTATTTAATGTTTACCTACATGGGGCAATGCAATCTCTTCCTGGGATCTTGAATTTTGAGCTTTAATCATTCTGGCTTTTGAATTTGATGGTGTAATGTAGCTATGTCAATTGGGTTAATCTTGCTTTTACCAATTGTGGCAATGCAATCCCTTCTTGGGTTCTTGAATTCGAGCTTTAAGCATCCCGGGTTGTGCAAATTCAAAGTCTTTAATAATGAATTTGAGGTATAATGGAGGTATTGAACTAGCAGTGAAAGAAAAAAGGCAACTACGCCAATTGGGTTTTTCTTTTGTAAGGTTAATCTTGTTTTTACCAACATGGGGCAATGCGATCTCTTCTTGGGGTCTTGAATTTGAGCATCCTGGGTTGTGAATGCGCGATGTAATGTAGCTATGTCAATTGGGTTAATCATGTTTTTACCAGTATGGCAATGCAATTTTTTCTTGGGGTGTTGAATTTGAGCTTTAAGCATTCTGGGTTGTACAAATTTGATGTCTTATATAATGAATTTATGGTATAATGGACTAATGGAGGTATTTAATTAGCAGAGCAAACAAAAATAATACCCACCTTTTTCAATTGGTTTGTCTTTGGGTAAGGTTAATTTTTCTTAAATGGAACATGGTTAGTAAGAATTCATATTGCCGGCCCCAACTTGCTTGGGATTGAAGGGTAGTAGTTGCCGGAATTGTTGCTAAGATTAATCTTGTTTACCAATATGTGGCAGTTGAATCTCTTCTTGGGGTCTCAAATTTTTCCTCTAAGCATTCGGAGTTGTACAAATCCAAGTACGGGATAGAATTTGAGGTATAATGGAGGTATTGAACCAACAGAGGAAACAAAAAACTACCCTTTTCATTTGGGGCTTTTTTTATTAAGGTTAATCTTGATTTTGCTTAAATGGAGCGACATGGCAGTGAGAATTATTGTAGCTGGACCCAACTTGTTTGGGACAAGAGCGTAGTAGCAGCAGTAGTTGTTGCTAAGGTTAATCTTGTTTACCAATATGTGGCAATGCAATATCTTCTTGTGGTCCTGAATTTGTGCTCTATACCCTCAGAGTTGTACAAATCCCAAGTCCCAAAGAATGATTTTGTGGTAAAATGGAGGTATTTAACTAGCAGCTAAAGAAAAAGACAACTTTGCTTGTTGTTACCCGTATGTGGCAGTGCAATCTGTTTTTGGGATCTTGAATTTGTACTGTATGCATTCAGAGTTGTACAAATCTCAAGTCCCAAATAATGAATTTGTGGTAAAATGGAGGTATTTAACTAACAGCTTAAAAAACAGAGTGCAATCGGTTTGTTTTTTTGTAAGGTGAATCTTGTTTTTACCAATATGTGGCAGTGCAATCTGTTCTTGGGGTCTTGAATTTGTGCTTTATGTATTCAGAGTAGTAAAATTTGCACATGCTTTTCTACATGATATTGCTATTAACCCTCTATCAACCCTCTCTTTGTTTCCACTTCCATAATTTTTTCTCTTGTAAAACGTCTATTTGTGATTGATATGCTACTTGTTTGTTCTTAATTTCTTTCTGGTTCTTTTTTTGGTTTATGTAAATTCATGAGTCAACTCTACAACACATCTTTTGACTTTCAGGTTGAAGGGACACCTGAAAGACCAAGACTCTGTGTCTTCCGTTCCAACAAGCATATTTATGTTCAAGTCATTGATGATTCCAAGATGCACACACTGGTTTCTGCTTCAACGATGCAGAAACCGATCTCTGAGGAATTCGACTACTCTGCCGGTCCCACTGCAGTAAGTTCTTAAATATATTCTCTCCAAAAGGTTAAGACGACATTTTTCTTTTATGAACAATACCTAGGAAAGTAGTTACGAGAGAGTGAGGTGGAGGAAGAGACAAAATTATGGGAAAAACAACTATTGGAAGGAAACCTTTCCCTTTGTGCTCTGCAGTACATATTTTCTCGTTTTATATGAAAACTGGAAAGAGTGAAATTTCTTGAACTGTGAAAAGTGCCAAGATTCCTGATGTGTTTAGCATTAAATTTGACATATGCTTGAATATAAAGAATGGAAAAGTACAGGATCAATATAATAATTATCTCAATAAGAAAATGTGAACATTGACATATGAGTAAACAACTCTTAAGTGAAAATGGCAGAAAAGGTAAAGGGCAGCCCGGTGCACTAAGCTCCCGCTATGTGCAGGATCCGGAGAAGGGCTGGACCACAAGGGTCTTTTGTACGCAGCCTTATCCTACATTTCTGCAAGAGGCTGTTTCCACGGCTCGAACCCGTGACCTCCTGGTCACATGGCAGCAACTTTACCAGTTACGTTAAGGCTCCCCTTCAAATGGAAAAAAGAGTATTAAGTAGAAAATGAACACCATCAACGGCTTTAGTAGTTGTCAGTTCGATTAGAATCTGATGTGAATAAAAGAAAGTTACAGAGTGGGAGTAAATAACTGTACAAAATGTAGAATGATACAGGTAGCAACTTAAAGGGTGAGTGAGAAATATAGAGTTGCAACAATTGAAAGCTTTACTGTTAATATGTTGAGAAGAAATATACTTTCTTGAGCTAGAAAACTATATTGGGAGATTCAAAGAAATTATAACAACTACCACTTAACTTGCTATTTTGGGGATTGGAGCAGAAAAATTAGAGAACTGGCACAACTTGGCAGGAAAAACTTCAATCCAAGTTTTTTCACTTCATCCCTGGTTTGCAGTTTAGAAGAAGAAATATACCTATGATTATCTGAAGTTTCTCAATTATCTGGTGTGGTAGAAAGTCACAAACTGTACGACAAATACCATCCAGAAATTGTTGCTCTCTCTACAATGATTGCATGTACATTTATCAGCTTACAGTTTAGTTGGTGAGGTGAAATCATAAAGTTCTGCCTTCAGAAGAGGACCCCGTAACTGTAATTTTAGATAACCTGCCCTTAGAAGAGAAAATTCCTTAACTTTTCTCTTTATAAGGAAGGAATATCCGTTGGAGTTTAGTTTTTTGTTTTTTTTTGTTTTTGAAAATGGTTGATTTTCAAATTGCATCTCTTTTCTGAACCTCTTAGGCATAGTGCGACTGTTCTTCCAGACGAAAATGATTAAATAAACAAAGAAACAGAAAACAGCAAAACATAGTGAAATCGTGTAGAGTTACACGAGAGAACTACTATGATGTGATTCTCCCGGCAATTTTCTTGCATCAAAATTTAGTTGCTTGAATACTTGTTATGTTGTTTATGAACAGAAGGCTCATCATAACAAGCTTTGTTGGCAAGAAGTGGCAAAGAAAGTGGGAAAAGTTATAGCTAAGGCCTGTCTAGAGAAAGGGATCACTAAAGTAGCCTTTGATCGCAGAGGTTATCCTTACCATGGACGGATTGAAGCTCTCGCTGAAGCTGCACGAGAAACCGGCCTTCAGTTTTAGAAAGTGGTTTCTTTGTTCTTATTTTTTGTTGTGCAAATGACCTTTTTTAATCTTCCTATTTGTTCCAGTTTGTAAACTCATATCTAAGAATAGATGAACTGGAAATTTTATGTATGATCTGCAATTCTTTTTGCTTTATAGCTCAGATCAGAACTTGGATGCCTTTGTACTTCAAATTTTGCTTTGGTTATTGCTGTCCAAATTAGAGAAACAAAAACTAATGTAAATCATGGCTAATATGTCTAGTACTACATACCTCAAGTAGATCTGGGGATTTCAACATTCTGGTCTGATAGATGAAAGAACAATCAAGATTTTCTTAGTATAATTAAGGGCCTATAATTAATTCTAGCATTGAGTTTCAAATAAAACAATAAAATGTTTGGTTGATTGTACATAATGCAATGTTTGGTTGACGGTATTAAATAAAACTTACATTAAGTTATGTCAGCAAGGTAGAATTAAGTTATGGCAGCAAGGTGAAGTTTGAATTTTGAGTTTATGGGTTTTGAATTCTAGAAAATTCAGCTTACTAGGTCCTGCGAAACTATAGCTTTGCCCTTGATTATGTGAGAATCTATATATTTATTTTACGTGGAATAGAAAATGAAATAAGAATATATATCTACTAACATTACGAGTACATGTATTAAACTATATAACCATAAAAATGCCATTAAACTTATCCCATCGTAACAGTGTCTTCATTATTAATCATCACACAATAATTCCTTCATTATTGATCACATCATAATAACCATATCATTGCTATTCAGTATTCATCACATCAACTATTCTTGCATAACTAGTGTGTGAATCAAAACAACCCTTGAATGTAATTCACAAATGAATGTAGAATTACAATGGAAATCCAAATACAGTAAAATCTCACCATGATATAATTTATCATGGGGATTGAGCTAAAAAAACAAATTGTTATCAAAACAAGTCTAGCTTGAATAACAACCAATTTGTCACCTGTTTTTCTACCTACCAAACTAGAGCCATTAACGTTTTTCCAAATCTTGCTTTTGGGTGTCAGATTATAGCCACCACATCCACAAGACAAATAGCAACTATGTACATAAATTGCTTGATTCTTGATAGCTTCTCCAAATGGGAAAAAAGGACAAAGGTTTAAGTTCTTGGCTTTGACTTGTCTAAAATTGACCACATCACTTGAACATCTTCATATGGACAAGTCATTACTTCAATCTGCAAATTGACAATATGGTTCTCCGGCCCTGCAACCAAATAAGACACTAGATGTCAAAAACCGACAGACTGTTAATAATTAGAGGCGAATTCAGAATCTAGAGTCAACGGGTTCAAAGTGACTTAATTTTATGTTTTAACCTTGTTTTATTGCACTTGCATATATATACGAATCAGTTGAACTCACGGAACCTGCCTAAGATCTTACGTTTTAACTTTCAAATCTTAAGAGACTTAGATGTGTAAACCCGATAGACTGCTAATAAACAGAGACGAATCCAAAATCTAAAGTCAGCATATTGAGGAGGAGTATGCATAATCTTACACTTTACATTTTTTGTGTGCATATGTATGAGTTAGCTGAACCTATAGAACCGCCTAGATGTACGTACCTTCTTGATGCGACTTCTTATGATCCCTCGACGATTCTTGATTGAACAAAGTTCGAGCTTTTCTGAACGGAGATGTGATTGTTCGAACCCATTTAGTAGTTTTTCTGTTCTGATGAGAAATTGGCATGACCTCAAAGATATTCTGCTAGAAATATTCTTGTGTTACTAGATGATCTTCTTCTATGATATCTATCTAATTTACTATTGGCTAAGAACACAAAAAGTGTGTGGTTTATATAGAATGTACGTGTCACATATTGGTACAATATATTTTAAAAAAGAAGAATATATTTATGGGTCATAAAAGGCAGGCAAGATCCGTGAGAATAGCTCTGCTCTTTATGTATAATCTCTATATCTCTTTTTTAATGTATTTTTTGGATAACATTTTTAGTCCCTCATTTATTGATAGATTCTAATTTAGTCCATATAATATATAACTTAACACATCTAATCTTCAAATAATAAAAATATATGATTTTGGTACCTTTAGGACCAGTTTTAGAAGTATACTACAACAATCTACCTGGTGTAATTTTACAAGTGGGGATCGGGGAGAGGATATTTCTGATAGATGTATACTGCCTTCAAATATGAAGTAACAGTACAACTTTAACATAATATATAGGTAATTAAACGGTAAAAATTTGTATATATGCATAAGCAGATGAATGTTTCAAATAATTGAAGATTAACGTACTTAATTAGATATGGGACTAAGTTGGAGAAGCTCCAATTAAAGCAAAGGATGGGCCTGTTCTGCGAGCATTTGCCTCCTTTCGAAGTTGGAATTTAGCAATAACTGAAGGACTGAATATGTTATTAACCCTTTTTTTTTTTTTTGGGTTATCTCTGCAGTTTGAAGTATTTGTGCACATGGCTCTCACGCTCCTTTGATGGACCCTTCCATGTGAAGTTCTTAAATTTGGCCATGGTAGAAAGTGACGTTGACGTAAAGTTGATGAGCCCAATTATCAAAGCAACTAATTAACGAATTATAACTCCTTGTCTGTAGGTTTTATATTCTATTGCTAATTTGACTTTCTTTTGTTTAATACAGTATTTTAAATTTCCCTAGACCTTAGTTCAATGATAAGAACTCAATATGTTATGTTGTGAGTTAGGTGTATGGTGTGGAGTCGAACCCCTTCCATGAAGAAAGTTGTTACTTGAGTTCAAAGGCGGATCCAGAATTTAGAGGTTTCGAGTGCCACTCTACTGTAAATATAGACGTAGTCCAATTTACACGGGCCAATTAATAGAGTACACATTTGATCGGTTTGATCAACTTTGGATAGCGGTTCGGATTATTTGTCTTTGTTGGTTTACATAAACAAATTATTCCAAATATTAGATACGGTAGAATAAATTACGCTCATATAGGTACATCAACTCAAGCTTACAAGCATAATTTTTACTACAACATAAAGAAAATTTCTTTTTTAAATCATCATGAACCAAGACTCAACATACCATTTTCTTTGCATTTTGTTAAACCATTTAAATAAAATAACATGTAAAGTTAAAGATAATAAACAAAGGCGGAAGAGGGCAGCAGGGAAAAAAATTATTAAAATTTTGACGAAGAGAGAGAAGAAGATTTGGGAGAAGAGAAAGAGTTTTTTGGAAGAAGAAAACTATTTATTGTCTTGTTGATATTTTATACTTAAAATAAATAGGAAGAGAAATGGTACAAGTCCAGAGAAGATAAATAAAGACTTGTTAATTTGTGAAGTATATTATCAAATTCCTACGAGAGAAAAAAGGAAGAAAAAGAAAGCAGCAAAAATTAGCCAAAAAAAATGTAGATGCATGTGTTCAAACTGTGACCCCTGGGGAGGAAAACCAAGCGCCTAACCATTGGCACCACGGCATCAATTGTTATTGCGGGTGACGCGATTGTGATTTATACTATATCTTACAGATATATACATCCATATATAATCCGCCCCTGCTTGAGTTGTAATTTTCAATCTTTGTAATTAAGAAATAGTAATATGTCATGAACTTTCGAGTTCATGTGAAATATTAAGGATATTGTCATGAAATTTAAAATTATATAATCGTAGCTTTTTGTTTCAAAGACATGATTAAAAGGTAGCATGTGAAGGTTATATCTGTGACAAATAACTGTTTTCATACCTCTATTTAAAATTTAGCAGAAACCACAGAATTATTAAAGTTTAATCTGCTCATGGTTAATCTCACATATGCAAGTTTGAAGTTAAAAATCGTGAATTTGAAGTTTCTAAATTCAGACCTAGAAGTGTAAAGTGAACTTACACAAAGGCTAACTTCAGACTGTCTGAACTTCAAAGTTAAGCTTTGATTGAATCCAGCTAAAGGTTTGAAGTTAGGCTTTGACATATGCCAACTTCATACCTAGAGCGTTGAAGAAGAAGATGCAACAACAACGAATCATTCAATCTAAAACTTGGTAAAACTAACTAAATTTTAAATAATTTTGGGAAATTGAATATGTCTTAAATAAGAGCACTACAAGCGATTATTTTTTCATTTCTACGCGGTTGTACTTCTCCTACTTATGAAATTACACTTGATATGTTATTATTGTTACACGGTTGTACTTCCATGTTTCAAACTTTTAGGTCCAAAAAAAGTCGGCCCAGAAGCCATGCATAAATGTCTTGATATTAAAAAAAAAAATGTTAGTACTAATTTTTAAAAAGAACTTTAATTAATGGTTGCCATCCGTAATTAAGAAGCAGCATTTGCTGCTTTTCTTGCTTTCCGTTGGAAATTTGACGACAACTTCAACCTTTCGGCCTATCATTAATGTTAAGTAAAAGGTTTATTTTTAATACTCCCTTCGTCCCCTGTGGCACAGTTTAAATTTCGAGAATCAAATCTGTTAATCTTGACCATGTATTCGGACAAAGAAGTTTTAAGTTATTTGGCATAAAATTACGTATTTGGAAACTACATGAATACTATGAAAAATATCTAAAAGACATATAAAAAAATTATGATAAAAAAAAAAATCTGTTTGAATCTCGAAATCATGTAAATTGAGACGTAATAATATCAAGTTTGACTTGATTAATTAAGCCTCATTGTTGGGGAAGTCGGATTTCAAAGATAAGCAAGCAAATTAATAAAATAAAGATGGACGAGTAGAAACACATGGTATACGCAATACATTTGGTTGCAAGTTTTAGAGGGAAAAAAAAAAAACATCTGAAGTTTAAATTAAAAGAGAGTATTTGAAAGTTTCAGAATATTTTGTCCTGCTTTCTTTAAGATTTTGTTGTGGCTTATTCCCTTCCATTACTTCTTTTTCTGAACTGTTTTGATATTCTTTTACTTGAGCCAGGGGCGGATCCACCCTTTAGGGTAGGGGTGGTATGGCACCCCCTAAATTAATATTTTTTTTAATATACTTATGTTGTAATTTGCTTAAATTAGGTTAAATATTTGATCCTGCCACCCCCAGTCATAAATTAGACAAAGGTGTCACGGCTGGTAGACACAAGTTTGAATCTATCTTGAACATTTTCCGACTCTCATTTTTATTTTTGCTTTTTACTTCCTTTGTACCAGTATCTATCTCTCCCAATTGTCAAATTATTTTTTTATTATTTATATTACCTTTCATTTTTCTATTATTTTATCTATGATCTCTAGCGAGAACACACAATTAGAACCTTCAAAATCCCTTAAATTAAGCATTTCTCTTAATCTCAAATTTGTGAGTATTTAAATCGAAAAACTTGAGTCTCAATGAGAATGCTAGATTGAGATCAAAATTCATTTTTTTTTATAATTTCTTTTGTTTATTAATCCTTCCGTCCATGTTTACTTGTCTATATTTGATTGGGACACTCTTAATAAGCAATAAATAAAATGAGAAATGAATTGGAATACTTAATAATAAGGGTAAAATGGGTATAAAATGGTAAGTTATGTCTTGAAATTTTAAACTATATAACTTACAAGTAAAAGTGGACATATATTTTTAGTATAATGAAGAAATAAAAATGGACGGAGAGAGTGTATTATAAAAATTTATGCTATTCTATAATTGTTAATTTCAATTTAAATCACTTTACTACTTAAATTGTGATGGAAATTTCGTAAGCACTGCTTAGAAAAAACATGAAATTTATGATTTATTTTTGAGAACTAGTAGTTTATCTAATTCTATATTTACTTATGGGGTGTATTTACCTATTGACGAGTTTTTCTATTATTTATCTTATTTTGATTGGTGTAATTCCCTTATTGAAGATGTTATTTTACTTGTGCAAATTCATTTTTAAATATACATACGAGATGCAATGAAAATGTTGATTTTACTTCTGTTGTTAATGAGTGTGATTCCTTGTTTAAAATGTTAATTATGTTCGTTTCTTGATTTTTGAGATGTAATTTCATAGTTGCAAATAAAAAAAACCTATTAAGTTGACCCGAATAAACTAAAAAGAGATGAACCCGACCCAAATACACGTTCTAACAAGTTGTACAATGAAAAAAAAATGTGGCACTGTGGCACCTGCCACCTTCAAATCCTAGATCCGCCTCTGACTTGAGCCGAGGGTCTACCAGAAACAACCTCTTTACCTTCCAAGATAGGGATAAGGTCTGCGTACACGCTGCCCTCAGACCCCGCTCGTGAGTTTACACTGGGTATATTATTGAAGAGCATTTGGGAGTTTGTATTAATTTGGATACACTCAAAGAAAACTTAAAGTCTTACGAGTGAAATATTCCTCAAACAAAAATTTTAATTTCAAATAAAGTTGAAGTAATGGATACAATCGTGATAAATATTAATTTGTAAATATTCTATTACGAATTGAAGTTAAAATAATAAATATTTAGATGGAGGGACATACTCCGGATATAAATGAATGTAATTTGATGTAAACATCGGTGTGTAATTAATTTTGTTTTCATCATTCACGTGTCCGGGGGAGCTATTAGTTAATTGCCATGCTTCATTTAGCTTCTGGTCCAGCCATGTACCTTGTTACCTCAAGGATGCCAATGTCCGTGCTTCATTGGTCCCATCTCTTAAAGAGCAGGTTTAGTTAATATTAGTACCTTTTTACTCGCATGTTATGACAACTCCAAAATGGCTATGATCATGTGCCTTAGATCATACTTTTGTCAATATAATTGTCGAAACACCTCTAGGTGTGCTTGATAAGGAACATGCATATACGTGTATCCAATGGATTGGTTAAAAAGGAGAACAAATTGATCGCATATCCCCAACTTGTATCAAGTTGAACAAGTAAACACAAATGTTGATGTGATTAACTGCAGACTCAAACGAATATTACCTTAAGCAATTAAATATTTCCTAAGTTTGCCATGATCCACTTAACTGCAGACTCAAACGAATTGCACCAACTTAACGACACTAGTGAATTGCCAAGAAAAAAATAAAAAAACTGACACTAGTGATTCTTAGTTCTTCCAAGTTACAAGTTTCTGGCTATCTGGTACATTGCACAGGGAAAGGAACGTCAGTTTTATGCATTCCGTTTCGTTTGCCGTTAAGTGGATCATATGTGCCCAACTTTAACAAATTTAAAGAATAATAAATGATCAAGTGATAAATTTAAAGAATAATAAATGATCAGGTGATAGATTAAGGATAAAATTAGACCAACCTCAAACCTATGGATCTTGTGAACTTTTTACGACCGACTGTGGGTCCATCTTAAACGGCATGGAACTAATACCCGTTGTTTCATCATGACACACATCACTTTTTTGGCGTTTTGGGGTCATGAAATAAAACTTTTGGATCTTATTAGCTTTTCGTGTGTGTTAGCCGGCCATGAATCTTGCGGCATTTTTTCGAGCGACTCCATTGGGACCCAACCTCAATTGGACCATCCAAAATGGCTTGGTGACTAATACGCATTGTTGCATCAAGACTGACGAGATTTAGAAGTCACGAAATAGTAATTCGAAATCACCTCAGCTTTTAGTTTGTGATAGTCTATGTATCTTGCCGAATATTTTTGACCGACTTTGTTTGAACCGAAACTTTCCTGGCATCCGAAAAGTCCAAGTGAATAATACTCATTGCTTCTTCATAACCGAGTTGCTTTTTTTGGTATTTCGGGGTCACGAAATAGGAAATTCGAATCTCATTAGCTTTTCATGTGTGTTAGCCCACGGATCTTGTGGATTTCTTTCGACAGACCCCGTTTGGACCCAAACTTGGTAGGTCCATCTTAAACGGCCTGGGGACCAATACTCATTGTTCCATCATAACACACATTGCTTTTTTTGCATTTTGAGGTCATGAAACAAGAATTTGGAATCTCATAAGCTTTTCGTGTAAATTTTTCGACCGACTCCGTTTTGAACCGAACTTGATTGGTCCATCTTAAATGGCCTGGGGACTAATACTCATTGCTTCATCATGACTAGTGTTGCTTTTTTTTTGGCTTTTCGAGGTCATGAAACAGGATTTTGGATCACTACAACTTTTCGTGTGTCGCCCATGAATCTTGCGAAATTTTTTCGACACACACCGTTTGGACCTAAACTCGGTGAGCATATCTCAAAAGGTCTAGGGACCAATACCCGTTGCTTCATCATGACACACCTTACTTGGTGGGTCATGAAATAGGAGTTAGGGATCACCTCAGCTTTTCATATGAGTTAGTCCATGAATCTTACCAATTTTTTCGACCGACTCTGTTTGGACCCAAACTTTCATGGTTCATTCGAAACAGCTTAGTGACCAATACACATTGTTTTGTCATGACCGACGTCGCTTTTTTTTTTTTTTTTTTTTGTGTGTGTGTGTGTATTACGGGTCACGAAACAGGAATATGGAATCTTATTAGCTTTTCGTGTGTGTTAGCCTACAGATCGTGCGAACTTTTTACGACTGACCCGTTTGGAACCACAATTTGTGGGTCCATCTTAAACGACATGGGAACTTATACTCGCTGTTTCATCATGAAACACATTGCTTTTTGGTGTTTTTGGGTCATGAAATAAGAATTTTGAATCTCATTATATTTTCGTATGTGTTAGCCCATGAATCTTGCGGCTTTTTTTCAACCGACTCCATTTGGATCCAAACTTGGTTAGACCATCTGAAACGGCTTGGTGACCAATACACATTGCTACATCATGACTACGTCATTTAGAAGTCACGAAATAGTAATTCGAGATCACCTCAGCTTTTAGTATGTGATAGTCCATGTATCTTGTCGAATTTTTTTGACCGACTCTGTTTGAACCGAAGCATTCCTAGTCCATTTGAAAAGTCCCGATGAATAATACTCGTTGCTTCTTCATGACCGACGTCGCTTTTTTTGGTATTTCAAGGTCACGAAATAGGAAATTCGAATCTCATTAGCTTTTCGTGTGTGTTAGCCCATGAATTTTGCAGATTTTTTTCGACTGGCTCCGTTTGGATCTAAACTTGGTGGGTCCATCTTAAATGGCCTAGGGACCAATACTCGTTGTTTCATCATAACACACATTGCTTTTTGGCATTTTGAGGTCATAAAAGAATTTGGAATCTCTTAAGCTTTCGTGTGTGTGAGCCCATGGATCTTGCTGCTTTTTTTTTTCGACCAACTCCATTTGGACCCAAACTTGGTTGGGCTATCTAAAACGGTTTGGCGACCAATAAGCATTTCTGCATCATGACTGACGCCATTTAGAAGTCACGAAATAGTGATTCGAGATCACTTCAGTTTTTCGGATGTGTTAGCCCATGAATCTGGCAGAATTTTTTCTAGCGACTCCGTTTGGACCCAAACTTTGTGGGTCTATCTTAAACGGTCTACGGACCAATACTGTTTACTTCATCATGACACACGTTACTTGGTGGGTCATGAAATATGATTTTGGGATCACCTCAGCTTTCATATGTGTTAGTCCTTGGATCTTGCAAAAAAAATTCGACCGACTCTATTTGGACTCAAACTTGCCTGGTCCATCTAAAACGGCCTAGTACCAATACTCGTTGCTTCTTCACGACTGACATCCCTTTTTTTGATATTTCGGGTCATCAAACAGGAATTTGAAATCTTATTAGCTTTAGCCTACAGATCTTGCGAACATTTTACGATCGACCCATTTAGACCCACAGTTTGTGGGTTAATCTTAAACGGCATGGGAACTAATACTCATTTCATCATGACACACACTTTTGGCGTTTTGGGTTATGAAATAAGAATTTTGAATCTCATTAGCTTTTCGTGTGTGCTAGCCCATGGATCTTGCAGCTTTTGTCGACCGACTCCATTTGGACCCAAACTTGATTGGACCATCCGAAATGGCTTGGTGAGCAATATGCATTATAGGTCCATCTTAAATGGTCTGGAGACCAATACTCGTTGCTTCATCATGACGGAGGCCGCTTTTTGGGCGTTTTTGGGTCACGAAACCGTCACAGTTTTTTCGGATTCGGCCGACAAAGTCCAATTGACTCGAAAGTTGGCATGTCCATCACAAATGGCCTAGTGACCGAAAAACATTGCTTTGTAATGACTAACATCGCTTCTTTTGGGCATTTCAAGGTCCTGAAACATTGCCCCACTATTATTTTATTCTAAGGTTCCTATAAACTTATAAGGCTATTAGAATGTTTTGACTGATGAAAGCTCAGAGTAGCAAGGTATAATACAATTAAAGCACGTGTCCGAAGACTCCTTTTAAACTTTAACCATATATTGTCCAAACAGGTTAAAATCACTTCGATTTCCACATTTCAAAAGTATGTTTTCAAGTTTATATCCATCACTTGCAGGATACACAATATTCAATCATAACCAGTAGTATCATCTAATACTAGTTAACATCAAGAGAAGAGCACCATATTGCATCTAAATCTGGCCTTCTGATTTAGCTGAGCAACAAACATAAGCATGGCCTTAGGAAAAGCCTTTGTTATTGACAGTTAGGATCTTCCCTCAAAGTATACATCCCATTAAATTCCAAGAAACCACATGTCGATGTAGCAAAGCCAATACATAAAATCAGATGAGCAATCTATAACTTTTATGCCAGCAGGTTCTGACAAATAGACCGAGAGACCTCCCCAGTAGCCTGTGCCGTGTATCAGCGTGATTGGTAAGCTCCATCTCAGCCGGAGTTATCAAGTTCAGATTTTGGAGTCTTTTGTGTATATACAGATAGATGGGCAGGCTGGGGCACTGTCCCGGCCACAATACAGTTATGTTCTCTCTAGAGGCCTGTAGACAAGTCCTGTATATTATGTATATCAGTATGGCGACCTTGTTGGCCCTTGTATATGTTCATTTTGGTTTTGTTGTTTGTAGATACTCATGACGGCCTTGTCGGCCCGCATAGTTGTATGTATATATATATATATAGAGAGAGAGAAAATGGCCAAACGAGCCTCCAATGTTTGATCGAAATCCCAACTACACACCAAACATTTGCGAGGGTCCTATTACCCCTTAGCATTTTAAAAGTGGAATTTCTTGCTCCCTAAAGGTTGAGGTGGCAAAGAGAGTGTATTTCACTTTCTCAAAGAGAGTGAGAGAGAAAAATAGATTATTAAAACTTTATTTTTGTAAGTATTTTTATTTAATTTTTTAATTTTAAATATTTTGTCTTCTTTCTTCTTCTATTCAACAAGTCATCGGATTTTGGTTGGCAGAAAAATTTCCACGGGCAAACTCCATTTTTCCTCATAAACGCAAATAAGATCAAAACAAGAAAATTCAGGATCATATTCATAAAAGATCAAAATCCAAGAAAACAGGATATGGGAGTTCACGTTTTCTTGGGGATTGGGGATTTTTCTTTCCAGGTTTTGTGCATTTTTTAGAACAACAAATGGGATGAACATTGAAGAAAAAGGAGGACACGGGATTTGAATGACTCATCAATCTAAATGGCAACATTAAACAAAATAGGAATCAAATCAAAAATTTAGCTAGATAAGAAAACTTCATATCATGAAAACCCAATAACAAATATATATAACACTAGACGAAACTCTACACTAATTGCTATGAAAAAAATCAGATCTTGAAGTAAGGAAGGAGATTGTAACATGCTCTAAAGAAGCACATGTGGAAGAGAAAGGAAAGAAAAAGAAATTAAAAAAGTGAATAATCCGGCGACCTCCACCATTTTCCTTTTCAACTCCAGCGACTTTTTTTTTTAATTAAAGCTAGTGCAAAGTTTTCTTCTTTCCGGGTAAGAAGAATTTCATACTAATCTTTGGTTTTCAATGAACTAATACTTTGTTAGTTGATTTTTGGTCGCCTTTGAATGATGGTTTTCTATTTTTTCTTCAATTTAGAGCTCTGAAATTGTTTAATGGTGCAAAAATGGTAGAAAGAAGAAGAATTAGGGGGGAAATTAATAAAAATGGATTTAAATGAAAAATACACGTGTAAAATGCTGGTTGGCGCGTATATTTCAGTGCATACTTCAGATCTGGGTATAGTATTTCACGGAGCTAATTATTCCCCCCCCCCCCCCCCCCCCAATCCACCCCAAGGTTTGGTGTGTAGTTGGGATTTCGGTCAAGCGTTGGGGGCTCATTTGGCCATTTTCTATATATATATATATATATTTGGGATGCTCCCCTTTTAGTTGAGATAGCCGTTACCTACAGATGATTCTGAGTACGGCCTTGTCAGCCTAGATTGGTATTGTTTGCTTTGTAGGTTGGCCTTGTCGGCCTAGATTGTTGATTGTATTCAGGTTTCATAAGTCAGAGAGCGGCACGCTCGGGGTCAAGTAAGGCACCGGGTGCTGGTCACGCCTCCCCAAGTTTGGGATGTGATAGACGAAACAAAGAATATATTGATACTTAGGTAAAATTGATTAATTTTTCGATACAAATACTAAATAATTTATAAACTTATTTTGATCCAATATTAGATAAGCAAACTTCAAATGGTATAGAATTAGGCATATCACATTTGAAGCTAACATGCAATACCCAGAACAAAATTAAGATTTAGGTTTAATTATGCCTGTCAACCGGTTCCAACCGGAACCGGACCGGGAACCGGTTAGGAAATCGGCCGGTTCCGGTTTCAAAACCGGAACCGCCTAACCGGTTCCGGTTCTGGTTAACCGGTTTTAAGGTCCAAACCGGAACCGGTCCGGTTTGGATTCGTTAAAATATTTTTTTTTTGTTTTTTGTATTATATATATATATATATTATAGTATTTATTTGTATATTGTAGGTATATTTACATATGTTATACAATTTGATAATTAAAGTTTAAATATTTACTGACTAACAGCCTAACAGCAAGTCAGCAATACAGAATAGTGCTTTTCGTACACATATATATGTATAACTTACATATACTCTATATACTTATATATATACTAAATATATGTATAACTTAATATATATACTATATATATGTACTATATACTATATATAGGATAGCTTAATATATATATAGGTATAACTTAATATATATACTATATATACATATCTACTATATATACAATATATACTTAATATATATACTATATATATTTATATAATATATATACTTATATACTATATATACTTATATATGTGTATAACTTAATATATATAGTATATATACTATATATACTTGTATATATGTACTATATACTATATATACTTACTTATATACTATATATACTTACTTATATACTATATATGTTTAAGTATACTATATAACTTAAGTATATTCTTAGTATATTTTAGGTATATTCCTAACTTAATAAAAGTAAAAATATAAACACAAGTAAATAGAAGAAAGCTCAATGAGCCATATATTTTATTCATTCTTGGATAACATTTATTTGCAAGTTGTATTTTTTTTTAACTTGCAAATAATACATGAGTTATACAAAAATAGTAGAATAATAAAATCACCAATTTTGAACCATTTCGTTAATTTCCCCCACATCATATTCGGTCATGGAAATATCTTCAAAGTCTTCCATTTGGTCCGGTCCACTAGCTATCAAATCTTCAATTTCTTCCTCTTCGCCTTGCTCCGCTTCTGAGTTTTGGTTGCGTCGCTCCGATCTAATCCAATCTCGAATGCACACTAGTACTTGCAAGCTAAAGCCGGATAATGAATGTCTATGGTCTTCAATTTGCTGTCTTCTTTGGCTAAATGCGCTCTCCGAAGCCACGATTGATACTTGAACCGTAAGGATATCTCGAGCCATTCTTGAAAGTATCGGATAGCTTGCCTTGTACTTCTTCCACCATGCTAAGACGTCCACCTCATCCAGTTGGCTGATATCCACATTTGACTGCATCAAATAAAAGTTAAATTCATCAAAGTTTGCAGTAGAAGAAGATGTAGGCTGTGAATGTAAAACTTTTAAACCCGACAAGCCCTTTTTGCTACTATGAGAAGTAGTAGGGCGTGAAGCAACTGGTGTAGCACGTTCTTCCAAACTAGAATAATGAGTAAAAACTCTTCTAAACTCATCATCAATAGCGAGATCGGCTTCAGCTAAAGATGGTTGAACTCCCTCTTCAATTTCTAAAAATGTATAAATTTGACTAACCAAATTTTTAGTATAAGACACTTTTAAACAAGGATTTAAAAGGGAACCCAATATAAATAAAGTTGGGATGGGAAAAAAATACTTCTTAAATTTGATTATCATTTCAAAAATAGCCACTTGATAATCGGGTTTATATTTATACTCTTGTAAAACTCTAGCTATTTCCGCTAAGTAGGCTAAAATTTCGGTTACCGTGGGATAGAATTGTCTAGAAAAAGCAAGGGTTGCATTATAAAAATTTTCTAAGAGTTCAATACATTCTTTAACATCTTCCCAATGCTCACTATCAATATTATATTTGTTGTGAACTTGTTGTATGAGAATCCTATACTCATATGCTTGTTGTAGCATAATGTAAGTGTAGTTCCACCTAGTCTCAATTTCTACTTGAATTTTCCTAGGTCGAAGGTTATTTTCTACACAAGCATTCTTAAAATCTCTAATTCTTCCCCTATTAGCATTACAAAAAAGAAACGCAACAGCATTTATAACTTTTTGAACAGAATCATCAAAATGCATAAGACCATCTTTAACAATTAAATTTAAAATGTGACAACTACATCTTACATGAAAAATATTTCTTAGAGGAGGGTTTATTTCTCTTTTTAAAAGACCAATTGCCTTTGTATTATTAGAAGCATTATCTAAAGCAATACAAAGTGTTTTTCTATAAATGTTAAAAAATCTCATTATAGTAGACATTGAATCGGCTAAAAATTTTCCATCGTGACGACCTTTTCCTTCGTCGTATAAAAAAGCTATAATTCTTTTTTGCATAACCCAGTTGTCATCAACCCAATGACATGTAATAGCAAAGAAATCTAAATGGTTAATACTAAGACCCAAATCAGCGGTAAGACAAACATTACAATTTAAAGAATTAAATACATGGCGCAAATAAAATCTATATTTTTTAAACAAATCTATAACATCGGCTCTACAAGTACTTCTAGGAATACCCTCAAATAACGGGTTATAACAACGTTCAAATGTAAGTAACAAACCCTAAACCCGAGGGAAAGGAAAATGGTAAACAATCATAAGCTACCATTTTAGCTACTTCTACGCGTTCTTTTTTCTTGTCATACTTAAAATTTCTACCGGTTCGTGGGTCTATCGTCATTTGAATCCCCCCCCCCCCCCCCCACATTTGAACCCGTTTGCTCTCCCCAAACATCCATATGTTTGGTTCTCATATGAGCATTTAGTGTACCCGTTCCACCATCCTTACCAGTTCCTTGCTTAAAACTAAATACTTGTCCACATAGGGTACATGTAACTGATTGATTTTCCCTATCCTTAGTCATAAATTTCCAAACTTTAGCTGTTGGCCTACGAGTTCTAGGCAGTTTGTCTTGTGTATGTGATTGTGCAGGACCTGTATCTCCTATAGGATTTTCGGGGGGTTGTGTTTCATCATCATCATCATCTAAGTCTTCATTAAAAGTGTCGGTAAAATGTTGTTGCATTGCCTCATGACCTAAAAGTGGATTATTTCCACCAACATCAATACCTAAATTAGGTGTTTCTTCCACAAATGTTTCCTCATTAAGTGCACCCCTAACAGTACGACTACTACTACCGGCACCACGTCTTAATCTCTTTGACATTATTAAATAGAAATAATTTAAATCACAATCAAATAAATCACAAGAAAATAAATTACAACAAATTAAATTGCGTAAATTAAATTTCAAAAAATAAATTGCTAGAATTAAATTGCATAAATTAAATTTCGAAAAATAAATTGCTAGAATTAAATTGCAAAAATTAAAGATAGAGTTGGAACGAAGGTACCAAATTGCCGGAATAATTTCCAACAAAGCGAAGGCGGCTAGAATTGCAAATCCACCAAAGCTACTTCGGATTGTTGCAAAATCACCAACTCCACCAACAATATTATAATTGCAAAATTAATAATTGAAAGTTCAAACTATAATAAGACTTTGTGGCTAATTATTGCAAAGTAACTATAATTGAGAGATTGAGATTTGAGAGAAAGATGAAGAAGAGTGAATTGAAATGAAAATGAAGAAGGGTTTATATAGGGGTGGGGGAGGGGTTAAAGTGTTAAAAAAAAAAATGGGGGGCCAAAAATTAAGAAAATGACCGTTTGGCAACGGCCATTTTTGCAAATGGACCGTTGCCAACGGTCCATTACCGAGGCCCAAGTCCAACGGCTCTTTCCTTTTTTTTTTTTTTTTTTTTTTAATTTTAACCGGTTTAACCGATCCGGTTCCGGTTAAACCGGTTTAACCGGTTCCGGTTAAGAAAAATTTGAAACCGGACCGGTTAACTAATATCCGGTTAACCGGAACCGGTTATACCGGTTCCGGTTCCGGTTCCGGTTTAACCGATCCGGTTACCGGTTAAAACCGGTTACACGGAACCGGTTGACACCTTTAGGTTTAATAGACGGCATCTTAAAGGCCTACTTTAATTCACAGAGCAATTGTTCTTTTCCAGACACAGTGCTAGTCCAAGAAATCATATGACAGGCTCAAGTTATACAATTACAGAGACAAGATTGACAACAAAGAAATTAAACAAAACTTCAAAGCAAAAATGATCTACAAGATGTGCACTTTAATGTTCACTATCAGTTCAACTACTTCAAAACTGATCATGAGATCCTGGAATCACAAGATTAATCTGTTTACAATTCAAACTCATCACCAAACTTTAACGCCTCAGAGGCAGCCTCTTCCTCTTCATCGTCAATCATAAAGTACGGATTGTGTACCTCAGGCCTAAATTTATATCCAGTAAACAAATAAAAAGCCAGAGTTGCTACTTCCCCTGCCACTACACTAGTCCAAAGATACCTATAAGATGTAATTGTCTCCAATGCATAAACCACAACCCTCGTAAAATAAATATAGCATATCACCACGACATAGTACTGCCTAAAAAGCGTCAATTTCATCAAATTCACAGCAGCTTTCCCATCAGATTTAGCAGCCTCGCGCAAATTCTTAATCGACCAAACAATAGGGAAAAGAACCGCGCAACAACAAATCACGTCAACGAGCAAAAACACCTGTTTCCACGTCACCCATTCATCTCCGTAAGGTCCATTCTCATCAATCACAATTTGCGCTATATTTGCTACAACTTGAAGTGGTATCACAATCATTAAAACTTTCTTTTCCTTATCCTGCAAATAAGGTTTGAGAAATGACCAACCGGTCCCTATCAACACGATCAACGTGAACAACATAATCCCTTTCGAAAAACTGAAAATATAGAACAGAACATCCCATCCATGAGCACTACCTGTTCGCTTGATATAAGATTTATCCTCTGCCTCGCACAGCAAATTCAGGGCTTTCAATATGATAACCGCGAGCATGAAGAAATGTATCGCGTGAATTGTTAATCGCTTCTTAAACAACACAAATATCCAAAAAATGGCTAAGCAGAAATAAACAAGCGAAAAGATGAAATAAATCCTAGGCAAAATAGCCTTGCCAGCAGAGAGATAGTCTCTATTTCCTGATTTGGCATCAAGATTATACATGGCGGATCGAACGGTCATGGTAACTTTTAACTGTGGACAACAATTAGCAAACACAAGAGAGTACTGGTCAGCATCCGTTTCGACAAAAAGTGTGTCGAAAGAGGAATTGTCACGAAGTTTATCGAACGTGTAGACTAGCTTGACAACATCAGATTGGAGTGCACACGTGATTTCGGCATCCTCAATTTGTTCAAGAACATGCATCCACGTGTCGCGAGTACAGAGAAAAAAACCAACTTTGGAGAGATCAAGGTTTGCAGGGTTGCTAGGGACACCAAGGGAGATTTTTGAGACATTGAGTTCTAATCTGCCACGATGTGTGAAGCCGAATTCGTCGAATGGTATAATCGGACGATCATCAGAACGAACCTCAGACGATCTGATTTCACCAAGAGAACATGAATAAAAAAGTGATGTGACAAAGAAAAGAAATAAGAGAAGGGAGAAATTGGGAGGCGACATTGTTGGATCAGACTATATAAGCAAATGTTCGTTTTTTTCTTGATATTTACATACTGGTTTTGTTTGTTTGTGTAGTGTAGTGTATGTTAAGAAAGAGAAGAGACACAATGTACTCCTCCTTCAAGATTTGAGAAAGGAAACTCTGTAAGGAAATTGAGATGCTATAAAAGGAAATGAGACGAAATCTGTCGAGGAATTTGCAGAATTGGGCAATGCGGTTATGTTTGGTTTAGTTAGTTGAGCGTCTGAGGCGAAAAAATATTTTTATTTTCCAAGTGTGTCACCCGTTCGAATTCCATGGTCAAGAGGGGAATTGTATTTGTAGCGATGGATGACAAATTAGAATTTCTAACACACCTTTTATTGCACTCTTTTCCTTTTAGAATGATCCTAAAAGTCTGGCAACCTTTTATTTTCAAAATTGGAAAAGAACAAAAGTGGTGACCATATGTAGTAGCAGCAAAGTTGCAGTTTGGGTTGAATTTGGACAGATCAAATGTAGTCCTATAAATAGAAGTATCAAAATTCATGTTTGATACACTTAGAAAATAATAAAAGAGCTCTCTCTTCCTCTCAATATTACTATATTCTTGTCATCTTTGCAATATTGTTACTCTTTTACTTTTATGTTATACTCTCAACACTTGTGTATTTATGTATAGTTACAAGATGATCAGTACGAGTCAGATGAGCTAATTACAAAAGAATAACAAAAGAAGTGTACATGTAGCTACATAATTTATAACATATATACTATGGGATGGTACGTATATTGGACTAGAATGCAAATAGATATGTGCTATACTAACATTTTCCCCATCGCATAATTGAGCAAGCTCGTATCCACCTAATTAGCGCTGAGTTTAGGACAGACATTTGAACTGGGATTTGCAATGGTGCCTGCGCAGATAAAAAACGTATTTGTTAGTAACTTGGCAATCTTAATTTGTGTCCCGAGTCAAATTAAGTTTGGGAGACTTACATATGTTCGCATAACAAGGTTGTTTGGACACGGGATCTTCTTCAAATGGAGGTGGTAATTGTCCGTAAATCATTTCACAACTCATATCTTCAAAATCTACATAGTCGAAGTTGAACAATATATGAATGATAGTTTTACACAAAAAAATAATCATGTTCCTGACACACAAATTAGTAGTACAATTCAAGCTGGGCACCTACTTGGATTCATTGTTAATGGAAGTCCAAATTCGTTTGTGAAGAAGTCTTGTGTTGGTATTTTGCACATGTTCACACACATTCCTACACAACCACTGTTCTCCAAATACCTTCCACATAAAACAAAATACTTTTTGTCATATTAAAGTAGTTATAATAGTAAGTCCCAGAATTATTTTTGTTACATTAAAGTAGCTGAATTTTATTCAAGAGTATAAAATAAAGTCACAAAAACTTTACCCCTTATAATCATGGGATGAATATCTTACCTGCATTTTTTTATGTGAACTCCACTTTTCTGCTTCACCCCACCAACCTCCACTTCCACAACCTATTGATGAAATGCACATAATTAAAGTTAGTCACGATAAGCTAGTAATTATAGAACTTCAAACTATAAACAGCAATGCTTTTTAATTATAGACAGTTTTCAAAACCAAATCTTAGAAAATCATGAGAGTGGTTTGATTAATGTATGTACCTCAGAAGGACCAACTAACCAGAAGAAGAAAGGCACAGTAATAGTGGCATTGAATTCTGCTGCCCACCTCGTTGGTGGAAACAATTTCCTAAACTGCAACATACATATGAATTAACCATACATTTTAGTCCCAACATGATTCATGAACCTTTCAAATTGTAAATGGAAATGAATAAATTACAAGCCGGTTTAATCCCCCGAAAAAATATATAACGATTCAACTTTACAAAGATAATCCTTTTTTTTTCCCTGAAAATTATAGATGAGATGAAACTTCTTTAAATTCGATATTTTCCTTTTTTATTTTATTTTTTAAATTGCACTTTTGCATTTACACTTCCTATGTTTTTATTCCTCGTCATCATGCCCGAATGTTTGGAAAATTAAATCAAGAAGCTATAATACATGACATTATACTTTTGCACGCTATTATTATAAACAGTCAATCAATTACCTCTCAGTTCTAAGCCAATTAAAGTTTTGTTGGATGTGCGAACAAAGTCTCGTTTTATAGCTAGAAAGAAAAATAAGCTATGTATATGTAATGATATTCTTAAGCCTTTTACGGAAAATCATACAGACCTGAATCAAAGCCGACAATATCACATAAGATTAAGATATTTAATTGTTTTAGCCCAACAAATTTGTCATAAACCTATTACTATATATTTTAGGAAATCAACTACCATTACTTCGGAAAGCACTAAATGGTCAAAAATGTTAAAATAAAATAAAAAAGTATTTTTTACACTTTCTTTTAGTAAGACGGCAGAAGTATTCCAGTAAACTAAGCAATATGCCAATATTTTGAAAATCAAATCAAGAAGCATATGACCTATACATATAGTTGATTAGAATTTATAACCAATCAATCAATTACGTCTCATTCTAAACCGATCAGAATTTGTTATATGAACCTATTACATTCAACCCTAGACAAATCACAGCCTGCATCATATATATAGTACTAGTGCTATATATATAGTTAATTATAATCTTATACATAGAATTAGTACTACTATATACAGATATCGTAAGACTTCATGGCCCAATGGATAAGGCGCTGGTCTACGAAACCAGAGATTCTGGGTTCGATCCCAAGTGAAGTCGGTGTGTTAGTTATATTTTGCTGCACACTTCAATGTTGTAGCCTAGGGCCTTTCCAAGACCCTACTAACACCATATGCTTTGTGCACTGCCTTTTTTGCTGCCGCTGGCTATGTGGTTGTATACCAACATAGAATTTGTCACTTTGCTTGTCTATTTCTCCAATATATAAACCTCTATGATTTTGGGACCGCTGGAGTAATATGTGTCACTTGTGAAACTAATTGGAAGAAGAAATGAAACTAGTACCTGAGCAGGAGCACCAGGAGGAAGCATAGACATGAGGACCTCACGAACCACTTGCTGCTGCTGAATTCTTGACCTCCCTTGCATTACTTTCCTCGACACGTCCACAAAACTATCGTAGTCATAATCAAACCAACCCTTCTTCTTCTCCATTTCATCATCAGGCCCTTTTTTACTCGCACCAAACTTCTCCATCTTGCGTGCGAACAGCGTCATGAATGCCTTCTCAAACAATCCATCATTGTACTTTGTCTTCTGTCCTAACGGTGCCGGTTCCCCTGATGGCTCCGCTATCCCACATCGGATAACGTTACCTTTCAGACATTGGCTTTGACGTTGAGAGTGATAGTTAAAGGTGTGGTGATAATTGAGAGTTGGGTATGAATAAGGAAGAGTGTGGATGCTGAGTAGCACCATGAATTTCACGTTATTAATCAGCTAGGTGATGCTCTTGGTTCAGTGTTAGCACTGATAGTCGATGCATATCGTGTGACTTCCACGGTCCAGACAATGTCCACGATTTCTTTTGTTTTTCCTCAATTCTTTCTTGCGTTTTCTGTTTTACACAGAAAAACAGTTCTGACCACACAAATGTGATCCCCCAAAGTGTTTGATAGCTTCTCATTTCACACGATATTAGATTATTAAAAGAATAAAGCATCACTTTATCCAGCAGGGGATGTAGCTCAGATGGTAGAGCGCTCGCTTAGCATGCGAGAGGTACGGGGATCGATACCCCGCATCTCCACTTTTTCATTGTTTTTTTACTAAACAATTTCATCCAAATGATCTTGGTTGTGGATCCTTTTGCAATGATGAGTTATTTCCTTTTTTACTCCAGCATCTCAGATCTATCTTTGTTTTAACATTTTGCAAAACGATTTCATCCCTAGAATGGATCCTTTTTCATCACAAGATGTTGCTATTTATTCCAAACTAGAGATTGGTCCATATTCCCAGAGTATCTTGAGCATAATTTAATCGTTTGGCTTAGAAATATTGCGTTAGTATAAACTGCATATTTGCGCATCTCCACTTTTTCATTGTTTTTTTACTAAACAATTTCATCCAAATGATCTTGGTTGTGGATCCTTTTGCAATGATGAGTTATTTCCTTTTTTACTCCAGCATCTCAGATCTATCTTTGTTTTAACATTTTGCAAAACGATTTCATCCCTAGAATGGATCCTTTTTCATCACAAGATGTTGCTATTTATTCCAAACTAGAGATTGGTCCATATTCCCAGAGTATCTTGAGCATAATTTAATCGTTTGGCTTAGAAATATTGCGTTAGTATAAACTGCATATTTGCGCGCACTAGCAACTTTTTTATTGTTTGGTCAAGCAGGACTTGTTAAGAAAATAAACGATAATAGCATCAGGAGTGAAAGAGAGGGTGGAGCAGAGAATTAGATAACACGGGGGCAATTCTATATTCAAACTTTTAGGACAGGTCAAGGATTATACATGAAGCAATGTAACAAGAGAAGTAGTAGTATAAATGTAAGTGTTTCGTAGAATAAGTTACGGTACAATTTCTTTAATCAGAAAGGGTACTGAAAACAAAACAAATATACTAGCTCTCATATGTAGTACTAGTAGCGTTTACTTCTCGACTCACAGGTTCACAATCACCGTAACACCGTATCTGTAAGCACATATGTAATCATGTGTTCCTTTTGAGCCATGATCAGGTATTAAACAGAAAGTAAATTCAAAAGACAGTGAGAAAAGGCTAACATAGAAGTGTTAAACGAACGCAAAGGAATACATTTGGCTAGCTGTTTGGCTTGTCAGGATAGCATTAGTGCTAATAAGAGCATGGTATCAACCATATCAAATCAATCTCGTACGGCAATCTAAATATAAATGTACGTCATTTTCACTTGCTAACAGATAAATACAAATACACTCATGAAGCAGAGAGAATCCATTTTAAAATCGAAGACAGCTAGAGCTTCCAACTAGTATTTCAAGGTTTACGTTCATAACCTCCAAAATACTCTTGGCAGCAAAATCACTACCCAAACAGTTTCTGCATAAGAGAATTACTTGTCCAAACATCACTACCCAAACAGTTTCTACATAAGAAAATTACTTGTCCAAACTTAACGTTGTTATAAAATTTGTTAATAGAAAGTCAACTGCGCATCACATAAGCTGAGAATCCTGATGCCGCATCAACTATCACATTAATACCAACTTCCAAGCAAAAGATAGTCAGTGAACTTCAGCAAAAACAAAAATATATCTTCCAACCAAAAGATAGTCAGTAAACTTCAGCAAAAACAAAAATATACATTAGGATGCAATCAGGGACACCATTTAGACCTAAGAACCTAAATTGCACTTTGAACAGGACAAGCAACCACTGGGCACCATTCGGACTTTTTACTCAGCAGCTTCCAAGTGTTTAGCAGCATCAACTTCTTTCAACTTTTCCAGAGCAGATATACATCCATTCAGAGATTCATAGAAGCCATTTGTCTGGATAAATGAAGAGTGTAAATAGCATGTCCACAAGGAAATATTTTAAACCCAGCTGGACGAGAAAACGGGTAGGTTGCAGCAATCTATGTATAGCAAAATCCAGTAAGCTAAATGATGACACCATATGTTACAGTAAGCACAGAGTTGTAGAAGAGTAAAGTCCAACAATTGATTTTTTTTCTCTTTTGGATCGGTAAGGCACTGACACATTCTTAACATTATGACAACGTTAAACGCCCACGTAACAAATTCAAGCTGAAATGATACTTCATTTACAGACCTAATGTGCAAGTAAACGGTAACAAGAAAAATGAAAGAAACATGTGTACTAGGTTTTAACTTTAGGACAGAGAAGGGTAGAATATGTTTAGAACGTAGAAACCATTTTATCAGCAATTTCATACACTGGAATCAGACACTAGTAGTTGTAAAAGAAATTCAAAAAAGGGATCCAACAAATGTGGTTTGTTCTCTCCATGCTCACTTCATTCTTTTCTTCTAAAGTTCACTGCTACAACTAGCAACATTTGGTTTACCATCACCATCCTTCACCATACTACTACAAAGCCACTACTTACTGATCATACCTGCATCATGCAGTTACATACTATGAACTCCCAAAAGGTTCCAACAAAACAAGCAGTGGCGGAACTAGGATTTTTACTAAGGGGTGTCAAAATATAAAAAAAGTAAATATACGACGAAATTAAGGGGGTCAACACATAGTATATATACATAAAAAGTTCTTTTTAAGTATTTCCACAGTGTAATTTTTCGGCGAAGAGGTGTCGAGGATGCATGTGGCTCCGCCACTGAAAACAAGATTGACCTCAGATCCATACAGTGTACCAGTTTGCTTGCTTAAGATTCTAAATAATCTCTCAAGGAATCATGCTACTAAGCCATAAAAAAGATTCTCCTCAACCCCTCCCCCTTCCCCAGTACGAACATTCTTTAGGCTGATTACATTGAATTTGATAAGTGCATTGCTTATAAAGTATGTGTGCTTGCTTGTATGTCCAATAGATTTACCCTTATGGTATCACTGGAGACTTAAATTAAGACCTTTGCTTTAGAGCCCATATGACAATGGATTCTGGAATTTTATTACGGAATCATGCTTGCACATAGAATTGTTACAATTTTCCTGGAATAGAACTTTATTGCGGAATTCGAAAAACTCCAAATACCCGTTTTCACTCCAAATCACACACAAAAGTTCAAACATTTTTCAAGTTGTGTTCGTGTCCAAACACAATTCCAATTTCCAAATTACCATTTTTCTACTTTTTCCAAATTTCACATTTTTTTGTGTCCAAATGCCCACTTAGTCTAGAATTAAGGAAGTGAAATCAGAAAGAAAGATAATTTTAATTGGAAGTGAAATAAACCTGTTCAGAGATAGACTGATGGGCGTTATGGTAATGTTTGTGGAGAAGATAAAAACCGCCCGCCGCAGCCGCAGCCACTGCCAAATCCCTAATCCCAGGAGAATCTGTTGACCAAAAAAGCAAAGGTTGGGGTAAGGTTGTGAAATTATCAAGAGTTGGAGGGCCTTTATGATATACTTTAACAAATTAGAATCAAGGACAAATATATAGGTTGAGGTCATTTGAACTTTCACCCCTATTTTGTGCCCGCCTTTAATTTTTGTCCTTCAAAATCGAACTTGCAGTTCATTTGAAGGGTATAGAGTGCAATTTATTCAATAGGTTGTCCATCGAACTTGACACTGAATTTTCGTTTTGGCATTAAAATCAATAGGCAGGGGCAGTGGCAGGAAGGGCCAAGGGGGTTCATCCCTTTGGCGGAAAATTATACTGTTTATATATGGTTAAAATTATTTTTTATTTATATATAGTAGACGTTAAACCCCATTTGACTTCATCGTGTGCTTACTTTTTTATATTTTGAATCCCTTTAGTGAAAATTCTAGCTCCGCCACTATGAATAGAGATTGAAACTTTATGTGAGAAAAGGACCGATTGTTTTGCATAAAATAAGAATATGTTGAGAGTTTTCCTGAGGTTAATATGACCTCTTTTAAGGTTAAATTTGTTAGTCATGTTCATGTGACGTATCGTGCGTTGTATTCTACTGCTTATCGTATGTCCACAACAATATCCTCAAATTATAAGATTTTGGACCTTTAGATCCACACCCAAGAAACATAGCTAAAGAATGAATGTACTTTGCTACCTTGTGGTAAGAATTACATGATGGGCCTTGAAGATGCGGCCCATTACCTGAGCATGCGATTTTTTGTTGCACGGGCTGCTATAATGTGGACTTTGTTTACATCTAGTGCCGGTAGTTCTATGCCAGTATAAGAGCAAATTGTTGTAGCAGTTCCTAAGAACAGAAATAAAATAAAATAAATAAGGTGCTTAAATTGGATCGAAAACTGTCAAATATGAAAAGTTCATTGGATCTTTTCAAAAAATAAATATATAAGGGAAAGTGAAAATTCATCAATAGAGAGAGAACAGAAATCACAAACAGGACAGGACAATAAATTATAAGTACTCCGTCGTTCACTTTTATTTGTCCAATATTCTAGAAATAAATTTTTACTTTTGCTTGTAACTTTTAGCATATCAAGAGAAAACAATTTATTTTTTTCTGTTTTACCCATAGTATTAATTACTCACTTCAAATCCAATAAAAATATGCATCAATTAATATGGATTCATTGGTAAATTATGTACTTCATTTATTAGTTCTTAAACAGCGTGAAAAGTCCAAAGTAGACGAGTAAAAGTGAACCGAGGGAGTATTTATTTGGGATAATTGCAGTGACACTAAGACGGGTCACCTTTCACATGGCAGTTTGACTTCATTGTTACGAGCCAGCAAAGGTGTTGACATGAAGTAGTACTTTCTGCAAAAACAAAACAAGACAGTGAAAACTCCAGTAGAGACCAACAGCCAACCACTTCAGGTTTTCCTATCTGGCTTTCTGTTTGATATCTGAGTCGTAGTAAAATAATACTAGCACTACTACTGATTATATGGCTTTGCACTAGCCGCAACTTCCCACTATTGCTCATCAATTCTTGTTTTAATTCAAATAATGGGCATATCGTTGAATTTTGTGGCTACCTTACCAAAAAACTTAAAGAGTTGTTAGAATGGAACACTTAGAATAATTAATGGGTTAAGTTAGTACATGAAAATCTTATATAAATATGTTTATATACCTTGAAAGACGAATATATATTCGATTAGACACCTAAATACACAAAGGTTAGTTGGAGGCACTGGTTGAGTCTGTCACTTATGTTCTTCTCGTGTTAGATAACGTGAGTTTGATTCCAATCTCTCGCAATACGGTAAATTTTTATATATATTTCTTTTTTATAATTATGGTGTCCGAGACAATTTGCGCGCAGTTCGATTAATTTTAAGGGATACTTGTCACCTTCAACCAACACAGGTACCGGATAACTCTGTCACTTAGGGCTCGTTTGGTATGATGGATAAGAAAAAATAGTCCTGGAATAAAATTTAGTGCCGCCTTATCCCACGTTTGGTTGGAATAAAAACTCAGAATAACTAATCCCGGGATTAGTTATCCCGGGACTATAGTGTTTTTTTATCCAACCTTGAGGGTGGAATAACTAATCCCGGGATACTTACCCCGAGATTAGTTATCTCGGGATAAGTTGTTTCCAACCAAACGAGCCCTTAAGGTTTGGGCAGATCAAAAGAATTTAAACCTATTATTGACCACTAATTATATTTTCAAACCTATAAAAAAAAATGTCGCCTGTTTGAATTAGTCAAATATGGGCAGAGGGACACCATATCCCCTTCAGAAATCGACAAAATCCGCCCAGGGGCCAAGTCCAGCACAACTCTTACTATAACTAACATGCATTGGCTTCGACATTTGCAACTTCCAACAGCTAACTTTCAACCTCAACATATTTAATTTAATGCTTCCATTCATTTAAGACACTTCCAAAATTTCTTTTTTATTGTTAATTTTTGCAAGATGAGTAACGGTTGGTTTTGTTATGGGGCGTGAAGGCCTTGGGAATATAATGTTACGTTCTATGAATTCTTAAAACAATCAGATTGGAGTTATGATCTTCTGTTAGTTGTCTTAATATACTGCATCAAATTATTAGATTCTTAAGTCCTCGTCATTGGGCAGTTTTTGAATTCATAGCAGAGGTACTGATATAGAAAACAGAGGTGGACAAAATAAGAAAAGAAACTTCATTTGTAAATCGATCACTTTCATGAGTTGACTTGCCCAGGCATTCATTAATATTGCTGCAATTAATAAACTGTTGCTCTTTGGCTTCCTACTCTGCCTAGAATTGTCCACATGTTCATTTTTTGTCATAGTTGAGGAGGGAGAATAAGTGAGAAAAAGGAAATTATTGAAGTAATAAGTGAGAAAAACGAAATTATTGAATTATGCGGCAAATTCATCTAAAAGCTTAAATTAGAAGAGAAAGGAAATGTTAATTACTCAATTATATTATGTCTCACCATGCTTCTTACTTGTGGACTTAATTCTTTTTCATATGTGGACCAAATACATAGAAATACTTGTTTACTTCTTGGTTACTGGTGAGATTTGAACGCATCATGATCATATGATGCCTGCTCTGATTTCATGTTTAAGTGTGTGATGATCTAAAAGCTTAAACTGTTAAAAAAAATACTTTAATTACTTAATTATATTATGTCTCAACAGAATTTGCATCTACTTCAACATCCATCACCTATTAGATAAGTACAACCAAGTGTAGTTAACAATATGTAACTCCGATCTAATTAATATCATTATTCAATAGGAAACATAATGGAGAAGGTGACGAATGTTAATGGGAGAAATTACACTAGCATCACCATTCAAGAACTTTTTAGCAACTATAATATTAGCAGCTTCTGTAGGATGATAGGCATCCCAAAACACATATTTTCCTCTGTCATCACACATCACTGAGCTTGTATTTGCATTTTTCCCCTTGTAACAAACAAATGGCGGAAAATTTCCTCCACAACATGGCCCATCAGCATTCTCAAATCCTACAAATTTCACAAAACCAAAACGTTGTTAACAAATTAAATGTTCACCAAGCGCGTTTAGAATTTGAAATTTATGGGTTCCTGCAATGATCTCAAGTTAATAAAAAAGGTCAGTCCGGTGCACTAAGCTCCCGCTATGCGCGGGGTCGGAGATTTAGTTAATAGTATATAATAAAAAAAGGGTTCACAACTCAATATGAACATTTAGTGAATCTCTTAATACAAATACATGATTTAGGTATAAGTTATTGGGTTCACATGAATCCAATGCTTTAAGGCTAGATCTGGACACCATCACTACCACTAGCTAATGGTATTGAATTGTCTCACCAACTTTTAGATGAGTCGATCACACTTCAACATTTTAATAGAGCAGGTAACAGGTTATCAGTTCGAGTGTCACTGCTATAATTAATTTCCACGTGCTCAGCTCTTAAAAAACAACCAAGCTCACACGTCATATTGAAAACATAATTTAGTAAATAAAGAGTATGTGTATTCTCTAACATTTTTACTTTTTAAATGAGATGATCACATAGTTCGAGGAAGGAAAAACTTACCGTGCTGTTTATGATTTAGTATGATCTCTCTGAAAACATCATATGAGTTTGCATATATGAAGATGGCTTTAGGTCCCATGTCTTTGTTCAATCGATCTAGCTCTACCTTGAGTTTCTTATTGTAGTTCCTGATTAATGTGTTTACCTCGATAGAGCATTTACCCTTTGGTATTAGTCTGATGGCACGAATAAACGGAATGCACCCAAGAGGTCCTACACCAACTACTACAAATTTTCGAGCCCCCAATTTATGCAGTCGCTACAAAAAATAAAAAAGATGTTAATAAATTTTTGGGCCAAAGTTTGTGTGAAAGCATGTTATTATAGGTAAAATATGAACTATAAGTTAAACTGTTTTTCAAATTTAGAAAGTTATTGTTCCCTCTATCTCATTTTATATGAAGATATAACTATTTAGAGAATCAAACGGTTTTCTTTGAGTACGACTTTCTCAAACTTTTTTTAAAAAAATATTTTGAATCATTAGCTATAGATACTTGTAGTATTTTTCAAGTGGTTTACATACATACATACATATATATATATATATATATATATATATATATATATATATATATATATATGTATGTATGTATGTATGTATGTATTACATCGAAAATCAAGTGTTTTAACTCTCCTACTCGGGGCCCCTTCACATAACTTGGAACAGAGAATATTCTTTTTGGAATGGACTAAAACGAAAATGTTACACATAAATTAAAACGGAGGGAGTAGTTACCAAAAGCAGGAACAAGAAGTAATGTGTATAGAGTACCTGAAGGTTCATAGTCAAGTTAGAAACTAGAAAATCTTGGAATGTGGTTGGAGAAACCTTTTCACTCAGAAAAGGGATAGATGGTTGGAAATAGTTAATAACATCGTTAGACCCAATAGTTACAGAAAACAATGCTTTCTTTAAGAATCTCTTTGCGTTTATCTCTCCCATTGCCTTCACTATGTATCTTCTGCTTTGCTCAAAATTACTGATCTGTTCACTTAATGGCACTCTTCCTATCTGCAACATGTGTTATAAGTAGTAATTAATCCATCAGTTTTTTTTATTTTGTATCATATCATCTAAATGATAATTACTGGTAACGGATATCAAAGTTGAAATTAACGTGTAAAGTAGGACATTGTACCTGCTAGGACAAGTTCAAAATACATTAGTTATAGTGTCGGTGTATATAAGTTAAATTTTAGACAAAAACGGAGAAAGAAATGGTACTAACAAAAAGAGTTCCGGTTGCATCCAATATTCCTGAAGCACCTGAAGCATAATTAATTCCAATATCCGTGGCATTTGACTCCACATTAGGTGCTAAATATGGCGGAGGAAATGAGTTACCTCCAAGCGCTTCACCTGAAAAAAAAAAAAAAAAAAACATATACAGCCAAAAAAAGAAGATGATCCTCAAACTTTATCAAACAGGAAGAAAACTTATACCGTTGCAAAAGATTGTTTAGTGACCAACAAGGTACCTAATTGTCACACCCTTTTAGCTAAGATAACCAAATAACTTGCACAGAACTCCCTCCGTCCCAATTGAGACGATTCGGAGTACGACTGTCAAACTATCTAATTTTTAGTGTAAATAAGGATATTAAATCTTCAAAATATTAGATTAACTTTACATATTTAAAAACTACATAAAAATATTGTAATTTACAATAATCACAATTCAGAATATTTAAAAGGTATATGAAAAAAATCTCGACGAAAAGATCCTATGTTTTAAGTTATATACAACAGCAATGCAAAAAAATTATTTCTATGAGCTGACTTGATTTCGTAATATGTTTATGCCGTCGGTGCATAGTTATTATGTAAGATAATCAATTAACTTGCACAACATAATACTTATGATTTAAGTTATTTATATGTACTGTCGGTATGAAAAATTGGAAAAATTACCAACAATATCAGAAATGGTGCGACCATTGGTGAATCTTCCAGTGGGCTTGCCGTGGGAAGGTTTAAAATCTATGCCATATGGAGGAGAGTCAGCTTTTGAGAACGTAAACAAGAAATTGTTGTTGCCAGCATCAACCAGGGAATCTCCGAACACAAATGTAGCAGCAGAAGAGGAACATAAGGGCAATATATATAGCATTTGGAAAATGAATATTATTGTCATAGTGAAACAGGGGAAAGTTGCAAGATCATGAAAGATGTACATTGTTTCTATGTTATTACTATTACAAGAACCATGAATTGTTAAATATCATGAACTATATGTACTTTGATGGGATATGAAATGGTAAAATGTCAGGCACTTTGCATGAGCTGCTAAAATAATTTAAATTGTACTACGACGTTTGAAATGGTCATTGTAATATTCAGAATTCGATATGTACTGAATTCCACCGTATTTTTCCAATTGGTGAGCTCAGATTGATACAGCAGTTAAGATGGCGTTCCAATAATATAATTTTGTACATGTAAATGGAAATGAAATATTCTTCTAATTTCTGAGGCAGCAACGTCATACTAATTTTTCATTCTTCAAAAGAAAGAAATTTTGAAGAACAAGCTCTACGGTATTATATTAGCTTCATATGCCTTTAGCTAGTACGCTTAATTTTTTGCTAAATAAATTTGTGCAAATTAGAAAACATTTTAGTAGGAGTAATTGAGTATATATAAGCTCGCAATTCTCTAGCTGCTTATGATATCTCATAGCTTAGGCCTAAGGACATCATAAAAGGCTACTCAATGTGAATTATTTCCTCTGCATACAAATTATTGTTAGTATATACTAACAAGTTTTATGGGCACATGTGAACACTAGACAATATATTATTGATTATAGTAGAAACTTGGAAATGTGTAGAAGACGACGTGTTGAAATTAAATTGATCCTAATAGCGTAAAACTAAAATGAATATACACTGTTTATTGTGAAACATCAAAAATCTATTATAATCTTATTTAATGACGAATTATAAAAAATATAAAAAATAAAAATCGATTAACAACGAGTTATGTAGCAAAAGATAAGCGATGAATTTCGTGACTAATTGTTAATTATCACTCCATTCGTCTCATAATAAGTGTCACCTTAGCAAAAAACGTGCATATTAAAAAAATAATAATACAATTTGAAGTTTACCAAATTACCCCTATATAATAAAAACAAATTATTTTTACCTTTTGATTAGAGCTTGCACAAGAAGTAAACCTTTTGACATTGGGAATTCAACAATACCAAGTTACTATGTAGCTTTTGCAATCATCATTTAGATGTTACTTTATTGTCTAAGGTTAGAATTGGAAAAACTAACCAATTTATGTCTTGATTTCCTAAGGTGACACTTATTATGAGACAAATTTTTTTAGCTACGGTAACACTTATTATGGGATGTAGGGAGAACTATTTGGTGAGTTCTTCAAAAGGTGCATCAGCAGGCATTAATTACACACTGTGGACAATAGTTTCTACCAATAGTCTTTATTATTGCAGACCCCATGGGCATCAAAACATAACACTTCTCTAATCAGTGGAAATTCAACTCCCACATGTTGCATTCACAATTGAATGCTATAAACCCTGCACGATGGATGTATAATTTGCTATTCCATGTATATAAGAGTAGGGTATGAATTTATGTTATGGAAGATAACAGTAATGTTTTTAGCACCAAAAAGGGCAGGGTTATAATTTAATAATTAGGTCTATGTTTTTGCCGTATTAATAAATTCCGTTATACACAAGCAATGAATGACATGTGTTGTGTGTTAATTCCTAGTTAGTAATGCATTACATGCATTGTTATCTTCCATATGTCAATTCATTGGATTTAACTTATTTTAAATAGACGAGCAATCCTATAGCTCGAGTCAGATCTTTCTTCTATTCTCTAGTGGCCAATTTTTAATTAATCTTCATAAATGTTTGCTTAATAATTTGGTCAATTATATTAGCTTTAAATTTGAAATGGTGAATTTTAAGTATGAAAAACATGTTTGAGGAGTATTCCAGTGAATAATGATTTCCACATAAACGTTTTCTTAGTCAAATTCATGTTCAAGCAGAAAAACTTTTAACTTCTAAATAGTAGTCTCTCCGTTCACTTTTACTTGTCCACTTTAGACTATTCAAGTTGTTTAAGAAATAATAAATAAAGTGCATAAATTACCAATGTATCTATATTAATTGGTGCATATTTTTATTGGATTTGAAAGATGATTTGAAGTGAGTAATTAATACTATGTGTAAAACAGGAAAAACAAAATTATCTTTTCTTGATATTCTAAAAGTGACAAGTAAAAGTGAAAATCCATTTTTGAAATAATGAGCAAGTAAAAGTGAACGGAGGAAGTACATTTATTTAATTTAACTTCAAGTACTTTATTTTTTCAAACTTCAACGAAATCATTGATTAGATTTCCAATTACTTTGATAGAATAAAATATTGTAAATTACACTTGTGATACAACGGCACTAAAGTTGCTTTCAGGAGCCAAACAAGTTGTCTAGCTACCTGCCATTAATAAAGGCTCGATAGACGATAATGAATGTAGAATTTGGTGAGATCCAGTTGGCTTTGTGCAGGAGCAAGAGCTTCTCACTTATGGGCTATGGCACGTAAAAGCAATAAATAGGACCCCTTCATTCAGCTTAATTCCCTCTTCACCACAAGGCTCTCCACAAGAAATAAGTGATTTAAAGAAGCTTTTGAGAATTAAAGAACAAGACTGCCTATGTTCTCCAATTTACGATCATGCAAATAGTGTAGCAATAAGTGTCGTCATGTCTATTACATTATGATTTGTTAAGAATGCAAGTTTTAATTTCTTTTTATTATTTATAAATTTCGTGCGATCAAACAGGTTCACATAAAATGAATCGGAGGGACTATTATCTAAGAGCAAAAATAGAAATAATATATAAAAGATCTTTGCGAAAAGTAGCATAAGAAAGTCATTTAAAATTTTATTCTACTGTCATGTTATACAAGAAAAAAA
This sequence comes from Lycium barbarum, assembly GCF_019175385.1. Taxonomy (NCBI): domain Eukaryota; kingdom Viridiplantae; phylum Streptophyta; class Magnoliopsida; order Solanales; family Solanaceae; genus Lycium; species Lycium barbarum. The sequence goes on along the minus strand of NC_083345.1, from coordinate 126,106,394 downwards.
ATTAATATATTTCAATAAGAGGTAGTTTGGTGCACGAAGCATACTGTGCTCATGCAGGATGCAGGGTATGGGGAATTAAAGGTCTCACCCCAAGAGATGTAATGTAGACAATACATCTTAACGCAAGCTTCAATAATTGATCCCAAGGTTCAAATTCGTGATGTATAGGTCATACCGAAAAAATTGTACCGTTACTCAAAGATTCCCCTCAAAGAAATCTAACTCAATATTTAGAAGAAAAAAAAAAGATCAAGTTATATAAGTAATTTTTATAAGAAGAAGCAAAATCAAACCTTTCAAAGTCAACATGATGAAAAAGATATTATGGTACAATTATAAGGAGGATCGGGTCGGTGGTGATATTGAGGGGTTGGCTTTGCAGTTTGTGGGGGATGGCATCTCATGTGGATGGGGATACTCGCAATTAATACAAGCAGGTTTGGAGGTTTTTCCCTTTAAATAAATTTTCAGGCATTAATTATGGTTTCCCTAACTTTTGAGTGCTGTGGGAGGAGTTTCCGCAAAATTAAATTAAATTACATAAGTCAAGATTACCCTTCTCTATTTTAAGTGATGATTGTGTCTTTAAATTTTGTGGCTTGTTAATAAAACTCTTGTATTTGTTAGGCAAATCATGGCATTATTTTCCTTTCTGTTGTCACGAAGCCACTTCACATGCATTACCTTGCTCCAACAAGAGAAAAAAAAACAATAGTACACTTTTAATTTAAGATCTTCCCAACAAATTAAAGACTAAAAATGGATAAAATTAGGATTAGAGTTCAAGTCCATTGGCAGATGTCTCTAAGTTAATATTAGTATATATACAAGATAAAAAATTACTTTTGATCTAATGTGAACGTATAGTGGATATTGAATCCTTTTGACTTCTTCGTGTGTTTACCTCTTTATAGTTTGAATCTCATTAGTGAAAATTCCGACTACGCCACTAATTACAACATCTAACTATTGAAATTCCTCCCATGCAGTGTGTAGGTGAAATTGTTTTAATTTTCCCACTTCTATCCAGTGGTGGAGCTATAATCGGCGAAGAGCGGACCGTTAGAACATTCTTATTCAAAATATTATTGTGTAAATATATCAAATACTAGTTCTTATACATATGTAGGAGTATTAAATATTACACAGCTCCTTCGCCAAATTTCTGACTTTGCTACTATTTCTACCTTTCCCTGGCACGAACCCGTCCCTCTAGAAAAGTTAATGAAATAAGTGATAAAAAAACACGTACGGGAAGAGACAAACTATGAAAATGCTTTTATCAGGGTCGGTTTTCTCAATTAAAGCCAAAATGATGCACACCTCTAGTTTAACGTAACACCAGCTATATTCTTCTAAAATACAAAAAAATTATATCGTATGTTTAGTCAATTGCTGTATTAATGCGGAAGATTGGCTGGGTAGTATCGTCCTAGATAGAATGCACCGAAAGTATTGTGTTCTTATTTTCTTTTCCTTCCTGTCAAAGCCTAAATATCTCCACCCACCCCCACTTTTTCCAAGAAAAAAAGATGGAGCAAAATAGTTTGTTTACTGCAAGCAAACTCATAGTGTAATTGCTGAAAATAAAATCTTATTGTTAGGCATCGAATGGGATCAGTAGTCTCAATTAACCTTTATATACGTTGTTTCCTAACAATAGCTTTATGCTTTATTCTCCAACTTGTCAAATGTCAAGTGTATACTCTAATACATATTTCATGGTGATTTAGTGTTCCCTTAGTTAAAATGTGAGTATTTAGATGGATAAGCTAAGCTCATAAGTTAATCTTTATTACAGCTATTGGAATGAATTTTTCTAGAAACGCTTTACGTCAGTCCATCTAACTAACAAGATTCCAAGTTTCCAGCATGAATTTCTAAATAGGAGTGTACGTATGCAGTAACAATACTACAAAGAACTTAACCAGTTTAATAGACCAACACTTCATAATTACTCTTCAGGCTAATATATCAGACTTGCTATAAAGAGTACTTACATGTTCCTATAGGTCAACTTAACATGATAATAATCACGATATTTCGGATTCAAGCCTCAGAAATGGAGTCGTTCGTCATTGGTAGAGATCACTTCACCTTCCAAGCGGGACTTCCAACACGAAACTGGATTAATTGGGGCCTCAAAGTGCATTAAAACACCAAAGGAAAACCAAATACTGTTAATATATAATATATATGCAAAAAATGTATATATATTGTGAGTGCATAAATTAAAACTCTTTTAAAAGTATTAACGGTATATACAAGTTACCAATTAACAAGAATTGTCTCTCCTTTTTAAGCATTGATCTAAGGATGTGGTTATACCTGTCTTAGTGGTTGCATTTCTCATTACTTGCAGAAGATTGTAATTTTATTTACTCAGAGGTTCAACCACCACCAAACTTAGTTTTCTTAGTCCAGCAAACGTTTTTAATGTAACAATAAAAGTTCACTCTTCTGTTTACGTGTCTGTATTTATCTATCCCTTCTTCTCCTCCCACCAGATTTTGAAATAGAGAACAAGCCAACCCCACACGTTATTCCTCCAATAAAATCAAACCCAAGAACATCGTGTCGTCATTTGTATATGTATTCCATTTTCCATAACCCTTTTTCTTATAATCTCTCAACACCCATCCTTCTTCGTCTTCTTATAAGGAAGACGAAGAAAGTAAAATAATATTGCGTCATCAGCTGTTTTTCAACATCTAATGCCACTTGTAGCTTTAACATAGTTTTTGTGATATACCAAAGCAGGGGAAAAACACAATCTTCCCACCTCATTTCACTCTTTTAGACAAATCAATATGTCGATTATGGAAAAGGCCAAGTCAACATTCACAATGGCAGGCAGAATATTGAATGAAGTCATCAGCTTCCTCGTGTTCACAGTCCTCGACGTTCTTGATTTTTTGCTCTGTTACACTTACAAAGTAATCGATTTTATAGTCGAAGCAGAGTGGAAGCCTTGTTACTGCTCGTCGGCTAAACAAGCCATAACGAGCAATGGCACAATCTTGGTCTCCGAGTCCAAGATTATGTGTCTGACTTCTTCTTCTAGCTGCAAAAAACTGCAGCTAGAAGAAATATCAGACACACTCTACACGCGATCCTCGCTAGCGGCTGAAGTGTCAAAATTCACCGTGAACGAGCTCAAAAAGCTTAAATTGGAGAATGCCACAACTGTGAGAAAGGGAAATATGCGCTCGACTTTCACCGTAAACTCTACCATTGTGGAAATGCTGCAAGGCAAAATTGGTGGCCAAAAATCTCATCCTATTCCAAGATGGTCGGATTGTGATTGTAAAACTTGTAATTCTTGGAGCTCCTCTTGCAAAGATACACTTTTTGTCCATGTTGATGGTGCCAAAGGTATGACAGTAAAACTACTCTTCTCTCCTACTCGTCCTGTCCAAAATAAGTGTCGTTTTAGCCAAATCAGTTTGATCCAGAGTCTGTCGCTTTAGAAAATCAAGAAAGTGTTAATTTATCTTTTTCCCCAAAATCTACTCTTACTATAATAAATGATGTAAAAAGTATTAGGAGAGATAAAAGACACTCCCCCTGTCTCAATTTATGTGGCACTTTTCGCTACCCGAGATTCAAACTGCATGAACTTTGACCAACATTTTAAGATGTATTTTTTCACCAAATTGATATGAGAAACGTTGCAACTTATAGTACTTTTCATGTAGTTTTCAAATATATAAATTTTAATGTTAAAATATTGAGTTAATCTAAACCAATTTAACTTCAAAATTTAGTCAAATTGAATCTCGTAAAGCGAAAAATGTCACATAAATTGAAACGGAGGGAGTAGTAATTGAGGAAATATAACGAGTAATTTAGTCAGATAATCCTTATAATGAATGCTATTAAATTAGTGGTAGTACTTATTTTAGGGTGTGTCAAAAACTTTAACGACATTTATCATGGACCAAAAGAAGTAAAGAACTACTAGTATATCCTTTTTTGTTTTTAGTTTAATGCCTTATATTTGTGTTAAAAAAATACAGAGAACGTGCAAGAAAATGTGATCTTCATACATGGGTTCATATCATCATCAGAATTTTGGACAGAGACTCTGTTTCCAAACTTTACAAAGGCTACAAAATCGAAGTATCGGTTATTTGCGGTGGATCTGCTAGGATTTGGAAGAAGTCCAAAGCCAAATGAATCACTATACACCTTAAGGGAGCATCTAGACATGATTGAGAAATCAGTGTTAGAGCCATACAAGGTCAAATCTTTCCACATTGTGGCACATTCATTGGGCTGTATCTTGGCGCTGGCACTCGCTGTAAAACACCCTGGCTTAGTTAAATCCCTCACTTTACTTGCACCGGTAAGAAATGGTCCAAACTCGTCCTTGTACTATTTGAAGTGGTTCAATTTTTTTATCCGTTAACACTTTTGGTATTAAACGAGCTCCACAGGAAACGTAAAAAGAACCCTATTTAGTGATATATGTAGACTTCACATGACCAAATTCTTCGAGAAAAATCAAATTTCTCCTCAACTTTTGACTATAGTTTAAAATTACTTCTGGTTGGAGAAGGGGTTAGGACAAAATTGAGACACATTTCTGATAGTGGGGCTGGGCCGGAGCTAGAAGTCGATATACAGGTTCAACAGAATTCAATAGTTTTAGCTCGAACCCATATTTGTATTAAGAAAAATCCCTAAATATCTACAAAATTTAAATTTAGAAGTGAGTTACTAACACATGATTTCACTTTAGAATTTAGAACTCATAGGCCTTATAATTGTTACCAATTACTCAATTTCTAATAGTACATGAGCAAATATGATCTTTGTTTTCCTAATTATTGCCATGATAAAGTTCACGTCTGTCTTTATTAATTGATGTCATTTTTCCTTCTAATGACCTGAATGAAACAAAATGACAGCCATATTTTCCAACACCAAAGGGAGAACAAGCGACGCAGTATATGATGAGGAGAATAGCGCCAAGACGAGTATGGCCAGTGATTGCATTTGGAGCGTCGATAGCATGTTGGTATGAGCACGTTAGTCGAACAATTTGCCTACTCATCTGCAAGAACCATCGTTTGTGGGAATTTCTCACCAAACTCCTGACCAGAAACAGGTATGTATGTGTGTGCGTGTTTATATTATGCTCATTTTTCCTGCCAACACTAACTATATATTTTGTTCTCCCGTTGTCTTGTCAAAGTCTCGAAATGAATTAGGTTTGATTGTCCAAACTAACTTTAGAAATTTCTTGTGTCGTTAATGTCCATGTCATTCTTTAGAGTATACGGCTATGGACCCCAGGAGGAATTTAGCATTTGATGTCCATTGCTAATACTAACTAGCAAAATTACTTGGAAGAGTGTTTAGGCTTTTTGAAGAAATTAACGACATGAGACTCTCTAAGAAAAATCACGCGAGTTTGACTTAAAATAAATATTATCATGCACACTACAATTTCCATAAAAGGTATCACTATTAAGAGTATTTTTACACCTTGTATGTAGCTTTATTTTTCTTTTCAACTATTAATTTGGACTTCGTTTGCGCATCCAATAATTTCTTTCTAGAATGAAATTACACATGGTCCACCACCTTATCTTGAAATTCACTATGTATTACCACATTTTTTTGAGTATTTATGTCACCAATGCCTACAATTTTTGCCGTGGGCTTCGATCTCCAAGCTTTGTGTGAAGGTAGTAAACATGGTCATATTATATTATTTGTTTTCAGTAAAAGACATCACTGTTAAGAATACGTATATACATCTTATATGTAGCTTCTTTTTTCTTATTAGCTACCTATATATTATGAAAAACAACCTAACACCAAATCTTTACATTAAATTAGGAAGCAACACACAACGACCTCCTTCATAACTTTATCCATCACTGTAATAAATGTCTAGGCCAAAAAAAATATGATATAATGGGGGTTGCTTAAACCAAACAATGCCCCACCAACTGCATCTACTGCTCAACGCCCGTTTTCTGTTTTTGTTTTCCTCTTTTTTGGGCATGGCCACCCGTTTTACTTGGTCAAACATTTTATTATGTCATTCATGCCAGGTAGTTAGATTATTTAAGATTGGGATAAAGCAAAATTCGTCCTTTCTCAGATTTAATGGTAGATTTGTGCTTGGTCGTTTTAGCATTCATTCTCTGTGATTAATTAGTCCGTATAAATTGTCAGCCAAGTCGGTTCTTGACCGTTGACCCAAATAATAACGTACCAGAGCGAAATTACAATTACATTGAAGTTGTTTGTACCATTTGAATTCGGCTCAATCCATTTTTTGTGATGGATTTGCACTGTCGGTATAATTTTATTATAATAGGATAGTTACTTATTATTACCAACCAATGTTTCTTATTACTCCATCCGTCTGTGTCATACTTTTCTTTTCGGTATGTGTCAAAAAAAGTATCTCTTTCCATATTTAGTAAGTTAACATTTCAACCATTCGACCTGTAAGTTTAAAATCACAAGAATCAAAGGACATTTTAGTACATTACTCACATTTTTAATTTAAAACCACAAGATTAAAATGGTTCTTTTTATTTCTTAAACTAAAACACTTAAATTGGGATGAAGGGAGTAGAAAGTACCTGTAATTACCCGGGTAGATATCTTTTATATGTACAAGTATATAAAATTTGGATCCGACTCCTCTCCATTTTCCCCAAATTCTTGCTTGGATTAATGACACATACATATCATAGTCTAAAATTAATGGCCTAGATTTAATTACCTAAACTAAAAACTCTAACCACTGTTAGAATAATTAATTACTTCCATATATTTGCTCCCAAAATATACTTTTTCAATCTCACAATTCTAAATCTACATTATATTTTTTCTAAATATATTGAAACTTTTTTTTTCTTAGCATGAATAAATTTTTGCCGTGAATCATTGTTATTTTTTTGCTACTTTTTTCCTATCCCTCGATATTGAAGCTTATCTCATAGGTATATGCTTACCTTCTCATTCGAAGAGAGAAAATTAGAAGTAAACTCCAACCGATGAATTATGATGATAAAATTAAAGAACTTTATAAAACAATATTTGCCAAATAAAGAATCAAATGTCTTACCTAACATATTTTTGGTAGTACTAGCAAATTAAATTTAAGCACTCAACTTTCCGTTACTCTATAGCCTTACAGGAGTTGTGGCCCTTTCAAATTCAATTAGAAAAATAAATATTGTGAAGAAAAAAAAAAAGGATAGACGTAAAAATATTTAAGGTACGGCAAAAGTTTACTCAAGGAAAGAAAGAAAAGTTTTTAATATATTTAGAAAAGATATAAGGTAGATCTAGAATTATGGGATTGTAAAAATATATTTTGGGAGCAAATATATGGAAGTGATTAATTATTCTACCTATGGTTAGAGTTTTGTTTTAGTTAATTAAATATATACCATTAATTCTCGACCACGACATGTGTCATTAATCTAAACAAGAACTTGGAGAAAATGGAGAAGACCCGAATCCGTAAAATTTAGATTCTTTTTTGTTTCATCTATGTATTTGTGGACAGAAACCAAGCTTAATTAATTTTCTCTTAAAGTTTAAATTTGGTGCACTATCAGTGTACTATTTTTTTAAGCCATCAGGTAATAATGACCGGCAACAGCAGGTTACCAAATTTTTGGTAAATAATTTGCAAAAAAGAATGTCAAACAATGTCCTTTTCTCTCTCTCCTTTTCAATCCAATCGTTTGCCCCCACCCTCAAAATTTAATCTATTTTCTCTCTCTATAGGAAATACCTTGAATGAATCCACCACTTCTTTCTCTGAGATTCTCCTCGAAGTTCTCTGTCACTGCCTAATGCATCTTTGCTATTCTTCTTCAGTCCATAACAATCATACCAAACTTTTGCCAATTCTATTCTCATATCTTTAATCAAATCCAACTTTCTTGGATATATGTACATTTGTTTGGGTTTTGTTTCCAAGATTTATTGGTATTATTTATTTTTTCATGAATGAGTAAATTAATTTTAAATAATTAACTTTACCACTAACTTTAATCCTGTCTCACCAGAATGAGAATATTGTTAATGGTAATAGTATTGCCACTACAACTTCAATTCATAGGGAATTGCAGCAATTCCCTAATGAAAATCAGAAAAGTTTCCAATGTGATGTTGACGAATTGTTTCTTTTAAGATTCTAATGTTTGGGCGTTGAAGAATTACTTCAGTGGTTGATTTACCATGACGTTGAGAGAAAATAATACTTTAGCAAATAGCAGTCAATTATGAAATAATTTGGTGTTGAAGAATTACTTTACTGAGATGAAAATCATGAAAGTTGAAAAGAAAATGATGAAAACCATGAAAAACGTATTTTGAGTAAATAATGCTGGAAAAGGAAAGAACTTTGGTTACTTACAATTAGGATTCAATTTTCCATTAAATAAATTGTAAATATAAAAGTAAAGATGTATTGCCTTTCAAATTAACTGATATGTAAATAGTTTTATACACTGCACTAAACTTAAACTCTTTCTCCTATCATCTTTTTTCTTTCGGATCTATTTTTAAGAAAAAAGAACCTTAATCAATCTCTCTTTTTTTTTTTTTCTATATCGTTTCCCGTTTCCCATTTACTTAGGAACCGGTCTTTGGGGGCAACGAAAATATTCTCTTCTATGTGACAAATAGGTTACGGATTCAAGCAATTGAATCAATTGCTGATGTAATTCTGTCAGGATAGATTGTCTACGTCACAACCTTATGAAGTACAACCTTTCCAATGAATGTTCTTTTCTTTTCTTTTTTTAATTTAAAAATACAAGCAACAAGGTTGAAAGTATGAACGGAAGTTTGTCTCATAAACTTCATATTCACCACAGGGCTTTAAATAGCCACATATACAAAGTAGTAGACTTATTTGCTTTAAATAGCCACATAAACAAAGTAGTAAATCAGACTCCTCTTACGACTAAGAAACTGAATGTTCTAGTAAATCAAATATTAGATTTCTTTTAATTATGACGATTTATTCTAAAAAACCTATAGTAACATATACAACACCCTTAACGATATATTCTACTTAAACATGAAATACTTCGTGCATCGAGCTACCTTTTTAAATTTATTGTTTACTTATATCATGAGAATGATCGATGTTAATTACCTACATGCAGGATAAGAACATACTTAGTAGAGGGATTCTGCTGCCACACACACAATGCAGCATGGCATACTCTACACAACATCATTTGTGGTACTGCTGGAAAAATAGAAGGATACCTAGATATGGTGAAAAACCATTTAAAATGCGATGTCACAGTGTTTCACGGCGAAGACGACGAGCTTATCCCTGTCGAATGCAGCTACAACGTACAGTCCAGAATTCCTCGTGCTCGTGTTAAGGTTGTCGAGAACAAAGATCATATCACCATCGTTGTCGGAAGACAACAAGCATTTGCTAGGGAACTTGAGGAAATTTGGAAAAATAATTCCACAAGTTGAAATATTCCACAAGTTAAAATTCCTCTTTTTCTTCCACCATAAGTTAAAAATGCTATCCGATGAAGCAAAATTAATTTGGATATAATGAAAGCTTTATTGGGCTAGTTTACAGTTCTTTTTTTATCATTGTTTTTTTTGGTTAATGGGACCACGAAGCTCGGATATTCTTGTACTAGTATTACCACAACTCTGTAATGGGATGGGAAAATGTTTTTCCTCTATAAAGAAGCGACCAAAGTACTACTGTTAATGTCCACTTGTATTCCGTCTCCTATTTTGTAGATTAATTAATCTTTGGTCCATTAACTATGTTGTCTACTCACTTCATTCTTATAATAAAACCGTGGATTATTAGATAACTTTATGCTAAAAAAATTAATTTTGGTATAAAGAAATACTAAGTTTAATTTCTGTTGAACATATCATGAAAAAGGGAAGAGAGGTGTACTCGGAGGCGGATGAAATAACAATCGGTTTCTATCTGAATCCAGTACTCCTTTCGTGCAAAATTTAAGTTTCTTAGTTTGATTAGACACGGAGTTCAAAAATAAAGAGAGACTTTTGAATCTTGTGGTCATAATTTAAAGATGTGTGTACTGTACTAAAATATCTTTTGAATCCTGTGATTTTAAATTTGTCATGTTGGATGTTTGAATTGTCAATTTACAAAATATAGAAAAATACACTTTTTAGGGACAACCCAAAAAGGAAGGTAATACAATTGAAATTAATAGGATGGATGGAGTAATTTTTATGTATAAAAATCCACTAGAATTTATTAACAAATAGTAGATGTGAACTAATGATTTTAAAAATATAATGGGTTCAGCACTAAAAACCTTAAAAGATGGATCCTTAGAACTTAAATTCTGGATCTATCCCCAAGTATACTTCTTTCTTAAAGTTATTTCTACAATTATAAAGTAAAACTAGTAAATTTACCCGCGCTTCGCGTGGTTATAAAAAAAAATAGAGTATGGAAAATTATATTATGTTATAATTTTGATAAAAGGAAACTAATTACTACTCCTCTGTCATAATTTATGTGGCACAATTCAAATTTCGAGAGTCAAACAGTTTGCATGAAATCTTTAAATTTTTAAAATAAAATTTGCACATCTAGTAACTAGATAAAAAGTACTACGTATAAGTCACAATAATTGAATTTTCAAAATATTTAAAACATATATGAAAACATTACGGTCCAAAAAGGCTTGTTTGAATCTCGAAATTAGAAAGATGACACATAAATTGAGACGGGGAAGTTATTAAATATTTCTTCTTTTTTCTACCATGATCAATTACAATGGATTAATGACCTATTAATTATAATTGATCTTTGTCAACATAAATCATGTTTCTGTCCAGCACAAGGCTCGAAGTCCTTCGAGACGGAAACCATATATATCAAGGCAACTGCCTCACTTCACCCCACATTTCATCCAACAGATAACTACCAAGGTCACGTTATAGCAACACCCATTTTGAAGAAGGATTTTTTTTTTTTTTTTGGCAGAATTTCAACGGGTGCAGCATTAGTAGTGATTCAGTACATACTTCTTCTAATCCCTATTAGATGGTGTTTTTAGCTTTTACATTTAGTTCAAGATAAATGGTTGTTTACATAATCATGAAGGTATTTGATGTACACATGATCTAATTTTTTTTCCATTGCAGAAATCCTATATGAAAGATAAGTTGCATTATGAAGATATAAACATGCATATGGAGAATTATATTAATCAGTTTAAATTTAACTTGAACTCTATAAGATCTGATCACCGTACAAATTACGTTTATGCTTTGTATAAATGTCAAACAACCAAAGAAGGCAAAAGCAGATCATAATGGAGCAAATAAAACTACAATGGACAATAAGCCATCAGACAACTTATTCTTTCATACCTTATTGAAGTTTTGAAAATATATTCATGGAGTAAGTTCCTCGACTTTATTCGTTTTCATCTCCTGGCAAGCAATCCACACAACAAATTCGCTTTGAGAATAATTAAGTTGGTAAGCACTTGTGTTCACATTTTCAACACGGTTAATAATGAATGAGTAATCCCTCTCTTTTACTGTTAGATTCCTTCGTACAATGTCTCCACCTAATATATCAATCATCTTATTACTCTCTGTATTTCTCCGATTTATCTCATCATCCATTCACACAATTCAATGTTAAAACTTCATCAATCTCGCCGGAGAATCTTATTGTTTGAAATTGCTCTTATCGCCGAACTTGCATTTGAGAGAAGATGCATGGACGAACTGCTGCCTGCATCAAGATATGAAGTCCACGAAAGTTATGGCTACTGTGTACAATGAACAACGCCCTAGGTGATATATATTCGCCACAAATTTACTTTTAAGAATGTTGGTAAGTGTGCCTGTCTGTGCTGTTAACAGTGAAGGAGTAATGCAAAGACGGACTGCAATAAAAACATCACAACGGAAGTAACGGAAACAGGCAACATGAAAGCGACAATGATTAAAGAATGTAGAGTTTAGTAGATGAATTGAAGAATTTAGGCAGAATTGAAGAAAGAGCACCGTAGATAAAAATAGATAGAGAACGAAGGAATAGAGGGAAGGGAATGAAAGAAAGTTTAGAGAATTAACGAATCAGTGTCGCAGTGGAGGAACCGTTGTTTTTAGCGCAGGGTATTAAGAAGCGGTTGTGTCTGTTTAGGAAAAGAGGCGTCTACTAGAATACCCAATATTTTTAGTGGAACACATTTTTAATCATTTTAAAAATGAAAAAGGGCAAAAACAGAGAGAAAAAGATAGATAGATTTCCTATCAATGAGGCATGCCACGGGGTGTATGTCCTGCAATTTTTTATATATATATATATCCTGCATAAAGAAGTTCCCTTAATTAATGAACTTACTACATATGATCTATATTACATCCACAACTACTAGCTAGGGAAATGAAAATATGAAAACACACGAATCAAGGAATTAACACGAGTCCCTGATTATTGAATTACACGGATAATCATAGGTATACTATAGATAGCAAGTCAGTATGCAGTAATATATGCTTAGTACTAATTCTCAGCAACACTTAATATTGTCACTATGGTGGATTTTAGGGCTGCTTCATTTGATAACTCATCAGGAACCCTAATCATGATATCTTGAAGCATCAAGTCTTTAACACTGGAAACACTTGCATGGTAAATCTGAAACTCCAGCTCTTTCATCACGTTCATCAATCTCGCACACGGATGATTCACATCCAAAGACTGAACCCTAATCATGGCTTCCGATCCTATAATTTTCACCTCAATTTCCATCCCATTTTGTGCCCCGTTAATGCTGCTCGGTAATAATGACTTATTATTGTTAGCTCGATCAGTTACAACAGAAGACACACTATAAGAATCGTGTTGCTCCATAATTATAGGTTTTTTCTGGGGCTCGATTAATTTGGATTCTAGATCTTCGATTTTAGATTTGAGCTCATTGATATAAGTAACTGCGTCTGCTAGCAATGAAGCTTTGTCCATTTTGGACACATACGGAACAACGCTTCGTAGAGCGTAGAATCGATGGTTCAATTTTTCCCTTCTTTTTCTCTCGGCCTCCACGTGAATTTCCATCGTTGTTTCTCGACTTGTTATTATTGTACTGCTTGAATCGCCCTTCTTTCCCCGCTTTCGTGACCGATTGACAACATTGTTGATAGGTGAGGACTCGCTCTCGAAATCGGAATTGCCAGAATCTGATATTAAGTTTCCTATAACCATTTCTTGCTTTATAACATCTGCTTCTTGCCAAGGTGATCCACGTTTTCCAACCTTCTGGTGATCTCCCGATGTTACTGCTCAGTCATCATGTAATTAAATAATCAAAATTAAGCACTATCTAACAGTTTGAATTCATAGATGAAACTATGATTACATAATTCAACATGGTATTAGAGCCGATAAGAGATCTTTTCTCTAACCTCACTGCCACCCAAAAAGAATGGAAACAAAAACAAAAAAATTATTTCTACATGTTTAGCCATGAAAAAGAATCAGGTGAACACATGAAAAGACATGTTGAGGCAGTGAGCCGCAATATAATTAACTAGAAGTATATTTTCTTTAACAAATTAAGCCTTTAGAAGAAATTGTGTATTTTAAGAATCAGACTCACTGAAGAGGCATATGTTTAGACACTATCAGATGAATAGTCACACGATTCAACATAAACCAAATTAAGGCTCCAAATATATACTTGGTTCATGGGTAGATGAGTAGTCGTATTCATGTTATTATATGATCCAAATAGAGACCTAATGAGCTGAACAAGTTCTCAACTTTTATAACTGCACATATGTTATGTTTAATGTTACAAGCTTCAAAAAACTTAATTCTTTCTTAAATTTCATTTCGATTCAAACTATATCACAAATTGAAAAGAAGAGAGGACAAGAAACAATCACACAATTCAACAGAAATAGAATCAAAGCTGGAAATACCTTGATTGATAGGTGGATGAGAAGTCGTACTCACGTTATTGTTTGATCCAAATAGAGACCTAATGAGCTGAACAAATTCCCAATTTTCTTGAATAACATCAGAAGAACCCAATTCAACAACACCACCAGGAGTAGCAATACACACAATCGTACGAATTCCATGCAAATCAGCTTCTTTAGCTCTCTCACAATTATAAAGCTGTAATTCATAATAATTAGCCAGCCACACGTGTGAGCTGGCCGAGGTATAAGCTCGTACGACGAGTCCATCCTCAGCCACGAAACACTGTGTCATAGATAACATATAAAACCACTCCGAATCTGTAACATTATCATTACTGGTATCATCAATTACATCGAAGCCAAATTTCTTCTGATGCTGATGGTACTGGCGATGGCCTATTTTCGCGGAAGCTGTGTCTTTAGTTCCACGAAAATGGCCATCGCCCCAAGAAAAGATAAGACGGTTATTGACATCTTTGGATGCTTTCCAGAAGATGGAATAAATCCACCATTCTTGACGACTATGGATTATATATTGAAGGAGTTTTTGAAGTGTGTTTGGCTGTGAAGTAGTTGATGAAGTAGAAAATATATTTTCCATTTTCGGCTACTACTACTAATTTATTTTAGTAGTTCTATTTGATGAAGAGAGAGATTAGTGTTGAGCCTTAATACTCGCAGAGAGTTTTGGCTTTTTTATATTAGCAGATGTAGAGCCGTACAAGGCTTTTTTATATTAGCAAATGTAGAGCCGTACAGATTCCTTTCGTATCAATATGTTCGCGCATGTGCATCAAAGGCTTGGCACCATTTCACGTGGTTTTTGGACTCTTTTTTTTCCCCCTTTCCTTTCCAAGTTAATATTCTATTTTTTCGTGTGATATTTTTTTACTTAGTCCTTAAAAGAGTTATATCTTTTTAACTTTAAACTTTTTATTTTTTGCTTAATTAGATTATTTGTAATCACACAAATATTTGTGACATGTTCTAGACCTCAAGTTTTAAAAATAAAAATAAAAAGATCATTTTTCCTTAAAATATCGTCCAATCAAATGCCTCACATAAACCGGGAGAAGGGGGGGTGGGGAGGGGGAGAGCGCAGATGGAGTATATGGTAATATTTAATTGAGCACGAAGTTTAAAAAGATAAAAGAATATTTTAACAAACACCAAAAGTATTCTTCAAACTTAGGAAGATGGGAAATGTCAAATATCAAAAAAAGGTTCATGTTTTCTCAATGATAAAGTCACATCAAATGGAAGATGGGAATAAAAGGGTAGTGAACTTTTTTTTATTCAATCCACCTACGTGTGGAGAATTTGACATCGACCCCTATTCTGGAAATAAATATCCAGAAAGTGAATACACAAATAAGGAGGGCAACATAAAACTGAATCTCCTCAAACAACAAAAATAGAGCTGGACATTCCCACCTCCTCAAAGTAATAAAAGTTTTGAACTATTGACCCGTACTAACAGAGCCAAACGAGGAATAATTGATTTCACACATATATGGTGGAGAGTACTCTCCAAAAGAAAAGGGGTATTTGTTTATACATGCACGTGCCTTGACTTAGTCAAACATGAGCTTATAACAGTAAAGTTATTGGATTCAAGATATTCGCCCAATTTTTAAGGTGTAAGACACTATTCAAACGTTTTCTAGTTATCTAAGTTTATATAATGTATAAGAGTTTGAGCAACATATCTAATTTTTAAAATTTGAAATTTTATATTATAAAATAGGCTTACTTGTAGATATCTTTTTGATAATCTGATTGAATAATAAATTATTTACTTATAAAACTTAAAGTCTACATATAAAGTACTTTATAGAAATACTTGACCATTCAAATCTCTTTTTCTCTTTCCTCGAATTGCTCCGTCCAAATTTAATTAGTGTTTTAGGCACTATAGTCATCTAATGGATGCATTTTCACTTGCTTAAACACGGTTATTCATTACAAATAACTATTTGATTACAATATTTTCTAATTTAGAGATTAACAACATGATGATACTTAATTAAGCCTTTTATCTTCCTAAGGACGTGCTGGAGAAGACTCTCTTTTAGTACGGAATTAATTAATTATTTCTTAGTCCACTCAATCTATCATAGGATTCTTGTCGATTTTGGCTGTGTTTCGTTCAACTAGTTAATTCTCATTAACTCTTCAGTCGTCACCATTCCCTAATTTTGCATGACGAATATAGCAGGAAATTAGAATACCAATCCTGAAATTAATAACGTGTAACATTACTCATTTCTAATTAAGTTGCATTGGGACAACTTCCATTTTCTAACTCAGGAATATGTTGTCTTAATTAACAAGTGAACAATTGAGGATGTGATGCACCACCTTAGCCCCAACTCTTAATAAGACCATCATGATAATTTTGAATATTTGCAACTCCGTTAGTTAATACAATAAAGAATTTGCATGTGTTTGACTCATTAAAAAAATCAAATCCGAACGTGAGAGAATATGTTAAAGAAATATGATTAAATAAAATAAAGTACTTTTTCTATCCCAATTTATATAACACGCTTCTTCCTTTTTAATATGTCTCAAAAACAATATCAATAATTTTACTATTAGATGAGATGGTCAAACAATTTAATTATCATTCTACGCGTTATCATTTGCCAACTCACTTTCTTTGCTTGCCCACTGTGTGTATATAATTCGTTGAATTTTGCACATTCTCTGTCTCGTTCTCACCAATATTGAGTAATGCCTGTTAGAATACTGTAACAAAGTATATCTTTTTCGAACATTTACATCAGTAGAAGCTTCTAGTAACTTTAAAAAAAAAAAAAAAAAGATTCTCTACTTTCCCATTTTTTAGCTGTCGTGTATATAATTCGTTGAATTTTGCACATTCTCTGTCTCGTTCTCACTAATATTGAGTAATGCCTGTTAGAATACTGCAACAAAGTATATCTTTTTCAAACATTTACATCAGTAGAAGCGTCTAGTAACTTTTAAAAAAAAAATAGATTCTCTACTTTCCCTTTTTTTAGCTGTCTCACTAATAGAACGTAAACCATCAGCATATATAGATCGATAGAAGCTGTTATTTATTTCTATGTTCAGAAATTTGAGGGTTTTAAAAAGATCACTCTCTTGGGAATTCGATTGAAACTTAGTCACACATAGTATCAATAAGAAATCATATAAACTATTATGGTTAAGGAATTTAATAATGTTAGAATTCATATTAATTAACCGCAATCACAAAATAAAAATTTATGTACGTTACGACCCGTGTAACCACACTGTGGAAATGTAACATTCATGTGTGCAATTTAGTCTACTAATTGCCTTTAGAAATTTATTTTAAAAGAAGGATTTATTAAAGTTAAAGTATATCTGAAAATCTAGTCAGTGACAGCGACGGATCCATATAAAAAGAAAAAGTCTGGTCGATTAAACTATATAACTAAATAAAATATTGAAGGTAGTACGAGTGGCTTTTATCCAAGATCATTTTTGGGTCTTGGCTAGATTAATTCTAGCCCGTTCATTAACCTAATAATTAATACTACTAATTAAGCAAAGTATAAGAATCAGTCGCTATCAGCCATCTAGATGGTCGTGTATCATGTAAGGGAACAAATAGAGAAAAAATCGAATTTAACTGTTAAAAGCATATGGTTCATGTGGGCTGCTCTTTTTTTTTTTTTTTTTTTTTTTTTTGTATCATAGTGCGTCAAAATTATTCAATGAACTTGGTTATTTTCTAGTTACACTGGGAATTGTTCTGCTATAATTATTTCTAATAACGTTCATTACACATTGGGGGGTAGATGGGTCGCTCCCTATGCATAAAGTGAATTCGGAATTTTAAATCAGGGCCAGTATTATTACATACAAAAATCTTTGCAACGATGAATTTGAACTTAACATAAATATATTCTAAAAATATTTCCCTAAATGATTGGGTTAGTCGGAGGCAAGGGGTGCACCTACCCACTGCCTTCTATGTACCTCTGCCTATACCTATTTTATTACCAAAGAATGAGTAAATGAAAGAGATCGTGGAACTAGTGTGGACTTGTACTATTCGGTATTGTTCGATTTCTTATAATTTTTGCTCATTCATAATCTTATTGTTAACAAATAATCTCGTATTTGCTCCAGCGTGAAATAGACGCTAGCTAGGTGGGTCCAAATTCTTTAAAAAAGGTTTAATTTACCCCTCAATTTTCTGACTATGATTTAAAAATAACCCTCAAATTGGAGCTCGGTGAGGGGTCGAAGGAAAAATATGAGACTTTTCCCGATATCGGGGGTACTATATTACAAATTAATGATGCATCAAGTTGCCCAATTGCAAACCGTACAAGGGAAAATTTGACCCTTTTTACCTATAAAAATGTATTTTTTTTCAATAAACTACTCACCTAGGTTTTCATCTCCTGTAGTGCTGGAGGCCAGGGTTTGACATAAACCCCTACCTTGTTAATTGAAAACCAACAGAATTGCAATGCAAGGAGGAAGGCATAAACCTTACCTCTTCTATCCTAGATTCCTAGTATCAGGAAACTATACTAAGGCAAGAAACATGTACATTATAGCCTACAACTATCAGAAATAGCTTATGAATTATTCTCAGCTACAACATAACATAATAGAGCACCAAAATATTGTTCACAACTAAGTCAAGATCCAGCTTGACCAGCCGGAACTTATCCATCTAAGGTGGTTCAAAATACCACCTTGCATATATGCTTTGCTGGCCTGATCCTGAAATATTATGAAAGGCTTATTTTATCCATGCGTAAAAGTCCTAGAGCTTCAGCTGGCAGATCTCTGTATTGGTAGATGAACCTTTCTTGGTCAAGGTTGTTGGAAAATTTGAACATTGCATATGCAACCATGTGGGCCTCTCTGTAGCCAACATGCTTGATCCCATAGCAGGGATTTACCCCTATAATGTCAATTTTTAAGACTGTAGGATAACTTTGTGTTGCGCAGATGTGTTTGACTTCCTATTTAGTGTTAAGTTAATGTTTTAATTAATTTTGAAACATTTCATCTGATAAAAGTTTTCCAAACTAAATGAATGTGAATTTGAAGATACATTCTTCATTTAGTATTTTACGTTTTAGATTCTTGAAAGTTACATGAAAGTTGCATGTATTTTAAGAAAAATTCATGAACCTATTTTAAATCCTATTTAATGAAAACTTTTATGTTATGTAATTTTTATCCTATAAATAGTGCTTCATTCTTTTGGAAAAGGCAAGCACTTCAAGAAAACAATTTCCCCTAATAACTTTAAAGAGACATTGATCAAAAGATGAAATCACCAATTCAAGAATAGAAGAGCAACTTTCTTGAATGCTACTTGTTGTGGCTTAGTTGAATCCCGAAGATAGAGTTGTTATTTATTCTTCCGTTTGCTCGTGGGAGAGACTCCAACTATCTTCAAGAAACGTCTTAACGTGCCTCTAAGCCAAGCAAGTTTATTTTGGATTTCTTTTATTATTATCATCCTTGTTCTAACATTTAGGAGTCCCATATTTTCCTAACAAACAATCAACTTTCTTTGTTTCTTTAAAGCATTTATCTTCTTGAGTAACTGTTTGATGCTCTGCATGCTGGCTGCTAAATGATAGTACTATTTATAAACATTTTGATTGTGTTTGAAATATCTTACATCAAAATATTCATCATGCTCCCATCATCAAAACATGAGAAATGGAGTTGGTTATATTTTGAAATTATGGGTGAATTAGTTTGCTGGTGGATTATTTAATTTCTCGATGTCATTACGTTGTGAATGTTTTCTTAGTTAGTTGCCTATTACAATAATATAGCAATGGAGACACTTTGATTCAAGGTGGACGTATGTTAGTCTTTTCTTCCAAAAATCTCGAAGATATTTTGAATATAATTTAGATCTCACTAACTAGGACTTTAGAGACTATGATTATCACATAGAACCTAATTAACTAAATTTCAACCCTGCTATTGATGGGTTACCTGTAGATTTCAACATCACATGATAATTTTGCTAAGGGCTGCTCATGCATAAATCGACAAATTTCTCTCTGTTTAAGGTTATCCATCTAGCTGTCACGATCCAACTCGTGGGTCGAGCGGGCACTCACGCTAACTGCTTGGCCCCCCGGTGGCGAACGCTTCCCTTATTCAACATTTAAATTAAGCATACCAAAAGAAACATAACTTTCTAAGCAGTCTCCATGACATATTACTATATATAACGAGGGGCAATCCATTTATTTTTGCAGTTCTTAGTTGTATCTCAACTATTTAGTTGAGCATCTTGTTAATCAAAATAAGGGCTCTTCCAAATTTGGCCTCGTACTTGCTTTTTATTGCATGATATACCAAAGTATGTTCCAAATAAATCAAAACACTTCCAAACTTTTTTGGTAATTACATGGCCCCTTAGTTCAACTTTTTGTAGGTGAAGTATGTACCTGACTGTTTTTGTGTCATATATTTAGCCCTATTTTATTCCTTTATTACTTAGGTTGTCACTTTCAATTAGGTAAATATAAAAAAGTTTAAGACTGTTTAAAATGCTTAAAAAGTTGTGAATGATGATGATGTCATCTAAAAGAAATAAATATCCACAAAGACAAAAACTCTATGATATTAATAACTTTGAAGACCTCATTTGGTATTGAGAGAGAAGTCTTTAAATGATATTTTCACTTTATAAATTCTAATATTATAATTAAATTTCTCTTGATCTAATCTTTTATTTTGAAAATATAAATTTAGGTAGGATATTTTAACATAATAGGAAAAAAAAAATCGATCCTTTAGAAAAATAAAAGCGAGAACAAATAAAAAAAATTAGGTACGTTGTTGTATTGAGACATGATTTAATTATTTAAATTTAGTTGATCCTAACTTTATCGAGACTAATAGCAGATTTATAATATTATTATTGACGAAAAGTTTACAAATTATTATTCCATTTAGACTTCAAGAAAAAAAGGGGGGAAATGTTATTTTCTCACATGCATTTTTTGAAAGAAAAAAGAAAGTTTAAATTAAGAAAAATAGTTACTTTTCATATTTTAGATATATATGATTTAATTTGAATTAAGATATACTAACATCAGTATAAAGTATCAATTTCTTAAATTTTAAATTTTGTCTTATTTATAAGTAAGTTCACTAATTCCTCAACAAAAGAAAAAATGTAGAATGTATAATTTGATACTTTTTTTCTTGAATCGGATAGTTCATAAAACATGGTTGTTACTAATCGCGCATATGTAAACCACAAGTCCTTCTAGCAACTTTTTTTTGTTTTTTAGATTTTGCACTGAAGTATATTACGGTATCAAACTTTTTAAGAATTATTATATCAAGATCTCTGAAAATAAAAGAAAAAGAACTTTACATTTCATTCAATTTGCTTAATTAAGTTAGGGGTGGAGGAGAATAAAACGGAAAGGGATGTAACTGTGTCTAATAAGTGGGCAGCTCCTTAATCCCATCTTTGCATTTTTATTTTTAATTACTTTTAACTTTTTAACAATTTTGTAACTTTTGAAGTTTAATTTTGTTATTTGTCTTTTCTAACTCTTTAATCGTTTTAGTTTAGATAAACATCGAATTTTACGGTGATATGAGATTCTTTTAAGAAAATAAAGCAAGAATCTGTGATGAGAAATAAAAGGATCATTCTATATATCGAAATCTTAGCTGAAATAATATACCCTTCGTCCTAATTTAAGCGCTTTTTTTTTGTGGGTTGTCCAAAAAAGAATGCATCTTTCTATATTTAAATAAGTTTTTCAATTCCAAAATTCTACGTTTCAAGTTTAAGACAACAAAATTCAAAAGTTTTTTTTTATTTTTTAAACCTTGTGCACAGTCAAACTAAGACACTTAAATAGAAACGGAGCGAGTAGAATTTTTTCGGAACAATTGTGAAGAAAAACAAAACTAAATGGTCAAACTCTTATAGCCATTTTTATTTTTTTTATTTTAAAAAGTATTTTAAATACATCCAACTATATTTGCTTACCATATATTAAATTATCTCTTTTCTAATTTAAACTATTGTGGAATTATCAGCCTAGATCTTGGGCCTGGACTTAGCACGGGCTTCACAAGACTATTAAAGTAAATAAGTACGGAAATACAAATACTACCCAAGGAATCTGGTCAAGTCGCAGTACAAGAGCTACTAAGTAAGCGCATAAGTCTGAATAGTAGAAATACATCAAGTCTGAACAATTTTGTCTCGAATACAAGGGACATATATCATGATAGAAGAGTTTTTCGGGTAGCGGATCGGAACATGGCTCATCCTGAAAACTCCAACTGACTGCATCATGAAACTCACACATGAGGGCCTGATGTGGAATATGTAACAAACTCTGCACTCAAAAAAGAATCGAGCAAGGTAGCATCAGTACAAATAACAAGTATTGGTAAGCATCATAGGCCGACTAAGATTAGTTTACGCATGTAAGGCACAAAATCAACAAGATAAACAGATAGGCACATAATAACCACTCAAGTCACATAATATCAAATAACTGAATCATCGCCTAAGGTGAAGCATCTAAACACAAGTCTGCCAAGTTTCCAATATTACCTCATAGTAACCACATTCACAAATACAACTAACAAATCCAGTCAATCTATGTAAAATGTGATAATGATGTATTCAATGCAATGAAATGGGTGTCATGCAATGCAATGGCTAATATCTCAATCTGTATATACATGTTCCGGACGAAATATCGACGTCTCGGCAGTCATGACCTGCAGGGGATCCATGACATCCATGTACCAGTCACTCCGCACAAATCCCAAAGATGATTTTCACAATACTAGCCACTCCACACAAATCCCAGAGGTGACTTTCACAAACCAGCCACTCCGCACAAAGCCTAGAGGTGAGTCTCATCTTTCACTCTCTTTTCAAACATTTCCATAACTTTTTTCCATCAATTGTTCCACGATTCTTTCATCAAACTATTTGCCACTACATTTCCATCATGCATGAATGTATGAATGCAAAAATGAGAAATCAATTAGATTAGTGCCAATGAATATGCTATGGAAATCATAAAGCACCAGAAGCGCCATATCAAGTCTTGCATAAATCACAACAACCATGGAAATGGAATCAACATCAACTTTCAATCACCATAGTGAATCTATCACATCACAGCACTCCAACCACATAAACAAGCACACCATATGTCACAATGCATAAAATAACAGCGACCAACCCACATAATCAGAAGTCATACCAACCTAAATGTATATCCATCCCAACATCATGTGTGGAGGCCTAATCATGCTTTCTCCCGTCAATTCTATGCATACATACATTTCACTAATCAAAGTCTAACTAAAGTAAGTTGTAACCTACCTCAATGCGGAGCTGGGACCATGAACAATCAAACGTGAGCTTTGCCCTTCCGAGGAGCTTTCGAATAACCGAAGTATAGTGAATATCATAATCTAAGTTAGAAAAAAATACCAATGATACCCATATTTCTATAGGCTTATTCGAATCGAAGATTAGACTTCAAAAGAGGAAATCGAGCCCATAAGGGTAAAATGGGGATTTCAAAATTAAAAACAGTAACCCAACGTTCAAGAAGCTTAGTACAATTCCCCAATTGCTGAATAAACTCAATTAATGATCAATTTCAACATTTGATCGAAAAACCCCAATTTAAGATAAAACCCTAGCTTCCTTTAAACAATTTCTTAAACAGAATAGAGATTCAAGCTTCCCATAATCTACTAATTCACTAGTTCCCATGTTTATGAAAACAATATTCACCAAATAAACCCATATTCATAACTTAAGATTCAAACATTAACATTGGGTTTGTAAACCCATCTTCCCCAACTAATCCCATTAATTTCATCGTAGATTCTAACTTAAAAAGTAAATAAACATAAATCAAGGTCAGGGGAATTTACTCGAAGATGATTCAACTTTAAAGCTCCTCAAATTGCCTCCAAAACTCTTTAGGGTTTCAACTTTTTGAATGGGGGTTCGAAATAGGAAATAAAAAGCTTTCTGATTCAACAATCTTCGCTCCTGCGGATACAATTCCGCTTATGTCATCCTGCCTCGGTGGATAACAGTCTGCTGAGGCGGACCTCATTAAATGACACAACAATCGTGTCTGCGAGCCAAGTCCAGCTTGGGCGGACCGGTAGAGGCAAAAACACTCTCGCAGAGGCGAGACATCAGAAAATCTAGTCTTCACCACGTTTCAACCAAAAATCCCGACATCCATCCGAGACCTCACGGATACAACTGGACATACAACCATATGCAAAAACATGCAACGAACTCACCCGCACACCCAAAATTCCCAAAATAGGTAATCTTGACCCGGTCAACCCGGAACCCCCAAAACAAGGTTTCCATCCAATAGCCCAAAACACCCCCGAGTGCCTCGGGAACCGAACAAACTATACCCTAACACCTCATAATCAACCATCCGGATCTAATGGAACCAACGAAACTCACAAAAGAACACAACTACCTAAAAGTCAACTATTGGTCAACACTTTTTTGCTTATTCAACTTAAGGGCTTATAAACTCCTCAAACCAATCCCTATCACCTCGGGAACTGTGCTATCCATCCCCACGAGTCAAACACGCTCTAACAAGCTAGGGGAAAAAGGGTAAAAAAACACAATAACGACCAAACGGGTCGTTACACCAGCTTTAATATACATAACACATATAATTTCTTTTTCTTTTTCTTTTTTAATGATCTAAGTATTATAAAAGTTTTTTATATTGTCAGTATAAAAATTAAGAACAAATTATTTAACCAACAACTTTTAGTTAAGTTATGAGGTATTTTCCATCTTGTGTGCTATGATTAGATACTTCATCTTAGAGAGATTTACAAAAATTGATGAAGTTTTCGGGTATTTGAACAGCAAAATTGTGTCTAACCAGTAACCATCATAACTTGGTAATAATGTATGGGCAGAACTTATAAACAATTTACACTGAAGTTATGCCTCTTCTTAAGAAAGTTATGGCCTTTCTAATGATTTTCGCTTTCTCAAATGGTGACTGTTTAAATTAAGAAAATTTCACCAATTATCCTTTTTTGGACAACTGTTTAGTAAATGAACCTCTTTTTACATCTTTTGTAACTTATGGAACTTTTAGATCATGGTCTTATGACCGCTTTTGAGCAAAGTAAAAGTTTTCTGAGTAGACGTTAGGCGACAGTTTAATTTTTGTACATATTGCAAATGTTAGGCGACAATCAGGACAGTTTCAGAAATCTGAATACGAGATCAGCCGAACCTAGTAGCTTTCGCTCCAAAAAGTGTATTTGTGTTTAAAAATTTATGTATAATACGAAACTTAGAACTCAATTATTAGCACTTGAAAATTATTTTTCTAAAATTCAGAACCCATAAAATTAAAATCATGGTTCCGCCTCCGACAGCAGTCTAAAGTTTTGTCTGTAAGTTTTGAGATATAAATGCAAACATTATACTCAGGTTTGATGTTATTTGAACGAGTAATTTTCCAAAGGTTAAATTTGCACAACTTTTTAAAATAGGGACAAATTTAAATCATTTTTTTTTGCACGGATTTCTCTTCAAATGCGCTGGTCTTTAATTTTTGCCCCTCAAATTGCTGGTCTTTAATTTTTTCCCTTCGCCTAAAAAGTGGTCTAAAATACCTCGAAGATTTGGGTTAGAATTCCGGCTTAGTAAAAAAAAAAAAACATTTTCGCAAGGCTAGGTTTCGCAAAAATGCAGCAGTTCCAAGTTAGGTCGTATAAAGCATAACTTCTGTAGTTCTACGTTAAGGCAAAAGTTATGCCAGACAAGGCATGACTTCTATATAGAAACTACGCCTTACGAATTGTTTCCTTTTTTTACTCTGCTGTGATTCTACATAAGTTAGGTCTTGCTCGAATAGACCTAATTTTGCTATGAAATTCTGCCTTGCGATTTTTTTTTTATATACTTTGCTGGGATTCGAACCCAGAATCTCAGTGGTATTTTCGGTCACTTAAAGTACCGAACGACAAAAATTAAAGACCAACAATTTGAGAGACAAAAATTAAAGACCATCCCCGAATAAGGACTTTTGTGCGAATGACCCAATTAAAATGTGGGCCTAAAAAGGATGTTCGTGTAAATCAGCCATTTGCTATCTTATGGGCACCAATCGGACCTCATTTTTTGTTATGGGCTTTGCAGGTGGCCCGACCTCTCTACTATCTTTTCCAGGGCCTCTCTATTATGGGTTTGATCGTGCTGCTAAACTCAGCAATATAATCAACAAAATGGCCAATCTATTATTCGTAGAACTACAAATTTTGACAATACTAGAGGAATAATTTGCAGAACTAATAATGTGTGTGTGTATATATATACACAGCCGAAAACAAATTAGGTTGAACTTTAAGCACGAGAAATTGTTTTGCATCTTTTACTTATATCTAGCTTTCATATGGTTTTCCCAAACAAACAAACAAAAAAAAAATTACTTTTGACGGTTATTCGTGGCATAATTTTCTACCAGTCAACATTTGCTATATAGATACGTGTCTCCCCAAGCTATCATTGAAATTTATGCAAATAATGTCGCAGCTTTCTAGTCCGCATTCACCAATAATAATGAAAAAGAAAAATGAACAATTATTATTATGCGGTCTTTCAAAGAGAAAGACTTTTAAATGGTAAACATATCATGAAGTTTACTTCTTCCCCGTACTTGTCTCCAATTAATATCACTCCGAACAAATATATAGAGCCTCCCAAAATTAAGGTGTGTAGTTAAAAAAAATTACAAAGAGGATAATTTAGTACCAGAGGTATTTATGTATTATCAGGTCTTATTTGTTGTGTTTACTTCACTACATTAGCTGTGAGGTATCTATTCTCTGTAGGGGGCTTTTGCTTTTGATATAATATTGTATTACTCTCTGTCCCAATTTATCTGATACAATTTCAATTTTAATATATATTTTTATATTTAGAAATAATTTCCTTTTACTCTTAATGAAATTATTTACAACCACAGAAATATATGACTAGTTTAGACCACAAGTTTCGAAAGTTTTTATTTATTTCTTAAATTTCATGCCTAGTCAAATAAATTGTTCGAAGTCCTGCAATTTTATAGTTAAAAATGAAAAAGGGCAAAGAAAGAGAGAAAAAGATAAATAGATTTCCTGATCAATGAGGCATGCCACGGGGCGTATGTCTTGCAATTTTATATATATAACACGAGTCCCTGAACTACACGGATAATCATATGTATACTATAGATAGCAAGCCAGCATGCAGTAATATATGCTTAGTACTAATTCTCAGCAACACTTAATATTGTCACTATAGTGGATTTTGGGGCTTCTTCATTTGATAACTCATTAGGAACCCTAATCACGATATCTTGAAGCATCAAGTCTTTAACACTGGAAACACTTGCATGGTAAATCTGAAACTCCAGCTCTTTCATCACGTTCATCAATCTCGCACACGGATGATTCACATTCAAAGACTGAACCCTAATCATGGCTTCCGATCCTATAATTTTCACCTCAATTTCCATCCCATTTTGTGCCCCGTTAATGCTGCTCGAAAATAATGACTTATTATTGTTAGCTCGATCAGTTACAACAGAAGACTCACTATAAGAATCATGTTGCTCCATAATTATAGGTTTTTTCTGGGGATCGATTAATTTGGATTCTAGATCTTCGATTTTAGATTTGAGCTCATTGATATAAGTAACTGCGTCTGCTAGTAATGAAGCTTTGTCCATTTTGGACACATACGGAACAACGCTTCGTAGAGCATAGAATCGATGGTTCAATTTTTCCCTTCTTTTTCTCTCGGCCTCCACGTGAATTTCCATCGTTGTTTCTCGACTTGTTATTATTGTACTGCTTGAATCGCCTTTCTTTCCCCGCTTTCGTGACCGATTGACAACATTATTGATAGGTGAGGACTCGCTCTCAAAATCGGAATTGCCTGAATCTGATATTAGGTTTCCTATAACCATTTCTTGCTTTATAACATCTGCTTCTTGGCAAGGTGATCCACATTTTCCAACCTTCTGATGATCTCCCGATGTTACTGCTGAGTCATAATGTAATTAAATAATTAAAATTAAGCCCTATCTAACAGTTTGAATTTTTAGATGAAACTATGATTGCATAATTTAACATGGTATCAGAGCCGATAAGAGATCTTTTCTCTAACCTCACTGCCACCCAAAAAGAATGGAAACAAAAACAAAAAAATTATTTCTACATGTTTAGCCATGAAAAAGAATCAGGTGAACACATGAAAAGACATGTTGAGCCAGTGAGCCGCAATATAATTAACTAGAAGTATATTTTCTTTGACAAATTAAGCCTTTAGAAGAAATTGTGTATTTTAAGAATCAGACTCACTGAAGAGGCATATGTTTGGACTGAAGAGGCATATGTTTGGACACTGTCAGATGAATGAATAGTCACACCACTCAACGTAAACCAAATTAAGGCTCCAAATTTATACTTGGTTCATGGGTAGATGAGTTGTCGTATTCATGTTATTATATGTTCCAAATAGAGACCTAATAAGCTGAACAAGTTCTCAACTTTTATAACTGCACATATGTTATGTTTAATGTTACAAGCTTCAAAAAACTTAATTTCTTTCTTAAATTTCATTTCGATTTAAACTATATCACAAATTGAAAAGAAGATGGAATAAACCCACCATTCTTGACGACTATGGATTATATATTGAAGGAGTTTTTGAAGTGTGTTTGGCTGTGAAGTAGTTGATGAAGTAGAAAATATATTTTCCATTTTCAGCTACTACTACTAATTTATTTTAGTAGTACTATTTGATGAAGAGAGAGATTAGTGTTGAGCCTTAATACTCGCAGAGAGTTTTGGCTATTTTATATTAGCTGATGTAGAGCCGTACAGGGCTTTTTTATAGAGCTGTACATATTCCTTTCGTATCAATGCGTTCGTGCATTTCACGTGGTTTTTGGACTCTTTTTTTCCCCCGTTTCCTTTCCAAGTTAATATTCTATTGTTTCGTGTGATATTTTTTTACTTAGTCCTTAAAAGAGTTATATCTTTTTAACTTTAAACTTTTTACTTTTTACTTAATTAGATTATTTATAATCACACAAATATTTGTGACCTGTTCTAAACCTCAAGTTTTAAAAATAAAAATAAAAAAGGTCATTTTTCCTTAAAATATCGTCCAATCAAACGCCTCACATAAACCGGGAGAGGGGGGGGGCGGGGGGGTGGGGGGGCAGCAGATGGAGTATATGGTAATATTTAATTGAGCACGAAGTTTAAAAGATAAAAGAATATTTTGACAAACACCAAAAGTATTCTTCAAACTTATAATTTTAATCATGCTAATAATATTCTATGATTATAAAAATATACTATCATCTAATAAGGTAAAACAAAAAATGTCAAATATCAAAAAAAGGTTTATGTTTTCTCAATGATAAAGTCACATCAAATGGAAGATGGGAAAAAAAAGGTGGTGAACTTTTTTTTTTTTTTATTCAATCCACCTACGTGTGGAGAATTTGACATCGACCCCTATTCTGGAAATAAATATCCAGAAAGTGAATACACTAATAAGGAGGGCAACATAAAACTGAATCTCCTCAAACAACAAAAATAGAGCTGGACATTCCCACCTCCTCAAAGTAATAAAAGTTTTGAACTATTGACCCGTACTAACAGAGCCAAACGAGGAATAATTGATTTCACACATATATGGTGGAGAGTACTCTCCAAAAGAAAAGGGGTATTTGTTTATACATGCACGTGCCTTGACTTAGTCAAACATGAGCTTATAACAGTAAAGTTATTGGATTCAAGATATTCGCCCAATTTTTAAGGTGTAAGACACTATTCAAACGTTTTCTAGTTATCTAAGTTTATATAATGTATAAGAGTTTGAGCAACATATCTAATTTTTAAAATTTGAAATTTTATATTATAAAATAGGCTTACTTGTAGATATCTTTTTGATAATCTGATTGAATAATAAATTATTTACTTATAAAACTTAAAGTCTACATATAAAGTACTTTATAGAAATACTTGACCATTCAAATCTCTTTTTCTCTTTCCTCGAATTGCTCCGTCCAAATTTAATTAGTGTTTTAGGCACTATAGTCATCTAATGGATGCATTTTCACTTGCTTAAACACGGTTAGTCATTACAAGTAACTATTTGATTACAATATTTTCTAATTTAGAGATTAGCAACATGATGATACTTAATTAAGCCTTTTATCTTTCTAAGGGCGTGCTGGAGAAGACTCTCTTTTAGTACGGAATTAATTAATTATTTTTTAGTCTACTCAATCTATCATAGGATTCTTGTCGATTTTGCCTGTGTTTCGTTCAACTAGTTAATTCTCATTAACTCTTCAGTCATCACCAATCCTTAATTTTGCATGACGAATAGAGCAGGAAATTAGAATACCAATCCTGAAATTAATAACGTGTAACATTACTCATTTCTAATTAAGTTGCATTGGGACAACTTCCATTTTCTAACTCAGGAATATGTTGTCTTAATTAACAAGTGAACAATTGAGGATGTGATGCACCACCTTAGCCCCAAATCTAATAAGATCATCATGATAATTTTGAATATCTGCAACTCCGTTAGTTAATACAATAAAGAATTTTCACGTGTTTGACTCATTAAAAAAATCAAATCCGAACGTGAGAGAATATGTTAAAGAAATATGATTAAATAAAATAAAGTACTTTTTCTATCCCAATTTATATAACACGCTTCTTCCTTTTTAATATGTCTCAAAAACAATATCAATAATTTTACTATTAGATGAGATGGTCAAACAATTTAATTATCATTGTTCGCGTTATCATTTGCCAACTCACTTTCTTTGCTTGCCCACTGTGTGTATATAATTCGTTGAATTTTGCACATTCTCTGTCTCGTTCTCACCAATATTGAGTAATGCCCGTTAGAATACTGTAACAAAGTATATCTTTTTCAAACATTTACATCAGTATAAGCTTCTAGTAACTTTATTAAAAAAAAAAAAAAAGATTCTCTACTTTCCCATTTTTTAGCTGTCGTGTATATAATTCGTTGAATTTTGCACATTCTCTGTCTCGTTCTCACCAATATTGAGTAATGTCGGTTAGAATACTGTAACAAAGTATATCTTTTTCAAATACATTAGTAGAAGCTTCTAGTAACTTTTTAGAAAAAAAAAAAAGATTCTCTACTTTACCTCTTTTTTAGCTGTCTCACTAATAGAACGTAAACCATCAGCATATATAGATCGATAGAAGCTGTTATTTATTTCTATGTTCAGAAATTTGAGGGTTTTAAAAAGATCACTCTCTTGGGAATTCGATTGAAACTTAGTCACACATAGTATCTATAAGAAATCATATAAACTATTATTGTTAAGGAATTTAATAATGTTAGAATTCATATTAATTAACCACAATCACAAAATAAAAATCTATGTACGTTACGACACGTGTAACCACACTGTGGAAATGTAACATTCATGTGTGCAATTTTTTTTTTTCCCCTCCCATTTTTAGGAGGATTTATAGTGTTTCCACACTTCCCCTCCAGTGTGACTCGAACCGAGGACCTACCGGTCGTGGGTGGAGGTGCTTAACCACTGAGCCATCCCTCATTTGTCATGTGTGCAATTTAGTCTACTAATTGCCTTTAGAAATTTATTTTTAAAAAAGGATTTATTAAAGTTAAAGTATATCTGAAAATCTAGTCAGAGACACCGACAGATCCATATAAAAAGAAAAAGTCTGGTCGATTAAACTATATAACTAAATAAAATATTGAAGGTAGTACGGGTGGCTTTTATCCAAGATCATTTTTCGGTCTTGGCTAGATTAATTCTAGCCCGTTCATTAACCTATTAATTAATACTACTAATTAAGCAAAGTATAAGAATCAGTCGCAATCAGCCATCTAGATGGTCGTGTATCATGTAAGGGAACAAATAGAGAAAAAATCGAATTTAACTGTTAAAAGCATATGGTTCATGTGGGCTGCTCCTTTTTTTTTTTTTTTTTTTTTATCATAGTGCGTCAAAATTATTCAATGAACTTGGTTATTTTCTAGTTACACTGGGAATTGTTCTGCTATAATTATTTCTAATAACATTCATTACACATTGGGGGTTAAATGGGTCGCTCCCTATGCATAAGGTGAATTCGAAATTTTAAATCAGGGCCAGTATTATTACATACAAAACTCTTTGCAATGCTGAATTTGAACTTAACATAAATGTATTCTAAAAATATTTCCCTAAATGATTGGGTTAGTCGGAGGCAAGGGGTGCACCTACCCACTGCTTTCTCTGTACATTTGCCTATACCTATTTTAGTACCGAAGAATGAGTAAATGAAAGAGATCGTGGAACTAATTTGGACTTGTACTATTCGGTATTGTTCGATTTCTTATATTTTTTTGCTCATTCATAATCTTATTGTTAACAAATAATCTCGTATTTGCTCTAGAATGAAATAGACGCTAGCTAGGTGGGTCCAAATTCTTTAAAAAAAGTTTAATTTACCCCTCAATTTTCTGTCTATGATTTAAAAATAACCCTCAAATTGGAGCACGGTGAGGGGTCGAAGGAAAAATATGAGAAGTCTTTAAATGATATTTTCACTTTATAAATTCTAAGATTATAATTAAATTTCTCTTGATCTAATCTTTTATTTTGAAAATATAAATTTAGGTAGGATATTTTAACATAATTTTGTATAATTGGAAAAAAAATCAAAATCGATCCTTTAGAAAAATGAAAGCGAGAACAAATAAATTTTTTAGGTACGTTGTTGTATTGAGACATGATTTAATTATTTAAATTTAGTTGATCCTAACTTTATCGAGACTAATAGCAGAGTTATAATATTATTATTGACGAAAAGTTTACAAATTAATATTCCACTTAGACTTCAAGAAAAAAAGGGGGGAAATGTTATTTTCTCACATGCATTTTTTGAAAGAAAAAAAAAAGTTTAAATTAAGAAAAATAGTTACTTTTCATATTTTAGATATATATGATTTAATTTGAATTAAGATATACTAACATCAGTATAAAGTATCAATTTCTTAAATTTTAAATTTTGTCTTATTTATAAGTAAGTTCACTAATTCCTCAACAAAAGAAAAAATGCAGAATGTATAGTTTCATACTTTTTTCTTGAACCGGATAGTTCATAAAACATGGTTGTTACTAATCGCGCATATGTAAACCACAAGTCCTTCTAGAAACTTTTTTTTTTTTTGATTTTGCACTGAAGCATATTACGGTATCAAACTTTTTAAGAATTATTATATCAAGATCTCTGAAAATAAAAGAAAAAGAACTTTACATTTCATTCAATTTGCTTAATTAAGTTAGGGGTGGAGGAGAATAAAACGGAAAGGGATGTAACTGTACCTCCTAAGTGGGCAGCTCCTTAATCCCATCTTTGCATTTATTTTTAATACTTTTTAACAATTTGGTAACTTTTGTAGTTTAATTTTGTTATTTATCTTTTCTAACTCTTTAATCATTTTGGTTTAGATAAACATCGAATTTTACGGCGATATGAGATCTTTTTAAGAAAATAAAGCAAGAATCTGTGATGAGAAATATAAGGATTATTCTATATATCGAAATCTTAGCTGAAATAATATACCCTTCGTCCTAATTTAAGTGTTTTTTTTTGTGGGTTGTCCAAAAAAGAATGCATCTTTCTATATTTAAATAAGTTTTTCAATTCCAAAATTCTACGTGTCAAGTTTAAGATAACAAAATTCAAAAGTTTTTATTTTTTAAACCTCGTGCACAGTCAAACTAAGACACTTAAATAGAAACGGAGCGAGTAGAATATTTTCGGAACAATTGTGAAGAAAAACAAAACTAAATGGTCAAACTCTTACAGCCAATTTTTTTTTTTTAAAAAAAGTATTTTAAGTACATCCAACTATATTTGCTTACCATACATTAAATTATCTCTTTTCTAATTTAAACTATTGTGGAATTATCTGCCTAGATCTTGGGCCCGAACTCAGCACGGGCTTCACAAGATTATTAAAGTATATAAGTGCGGAAATACAAATACTACTCAAGGAATCTGGTCAAGACGCAGTACAAGAGCTACTAAGTAAGCGCATAAGTCTGAATAGTAGAAATACAACAAGTCTGAACAATTTTGTCTTGAATACAAGGACATATATCATGATAGAAGAGTTTTTCGGGTAGCGGATCGGAACATGGCTAATCCTGAAAACTCCTACTAACTGCATCATGAAACTCACACACGAGGGCCTGATGTGGAATCTGTAACAAACTTTGCACTCAGAAAAGAATCGAGCAAGGTAGCATCAGTACAAATAACAAGTATTGGCAAGCATCATAGGCCGACTAAGATTAGTTTACGCATATAAGGCACAAAATCAACAAAACAAACAGATAGGCACATAATAACCACTCAAGTCACATAATATCAAATAACTGAATCATCGCCTAAGGTGAAGCACCTGAACACAAGTCTGCCAAGTTTCCAATATTACCTTATAGTAACCACATTCACAAATACAACTAACAAATCCAGTCAATCTATGTAAAATGTGATAATGATGTATTCAATGCAATGAAATGGACGTCATGCAATGCAATGGCTAATATCTCAATCTGTACATACATGTTCCGGACGAAATATCGACGTCTTGGCAGTCATTGACCTGCAGGGGATCCATGACGTCCATGTACCAGTCACTCCGCACAAATCCCAAAGATGATTTTCACAATACTAGCCACTCCACACAAATCCCAGAGGTGACTTTCACAAATCAGCCACTCCGCACAAAGCCTAGAGGTGAGTATCATCTTTCACTCTCTTTTCAAACATTTCCATAACCTTTTTCCATCAATTGTTTCACGATTCTTTCATCAAACTATTTTCCACTACATTTCCATCATGCATGAATGTATGAATGCAAAAATGAGAAATCAATTAGATCAGTGCCAATGAATATGCTATGGAAATCATAAAGCACCAGAAGCGCTATATCAAGTCTTGCATAAATCACAACAACCATGGAAATGGAATCAACATCAACTTTCAATCATCATAGTGAATCTATCACATCACATCACTCCAACCACATAAACAAGCACACTATATGTCACAATGCATAAAATAACAGCGACGAGCCCACATAATCAGAAGTCATACCAACCTAAATGTATATTCATCCCAACATCATGTCTGGAGGCCTAATCATGCTTTCTCCCGTCAATTCTATGCATAGATACATTTCACTAATCAAAGTCTAACTAAAGTTCCTACCTCAATGCGAAGCTGGGACCACGAACAATCAAACGTGAGCTTTGCCCTTTCGAGGAGCTTTCGAATAATCAAAGTCTAGTGAATATCATAATCTAAGTTAGAAAAGGAGACTAATGATACCCATATTTCTATAGGCTTATTCGAATCGAAAATTAGACTTCAAAAGAGGAAATCGGGCCCATAAGGGTAAGATGGGGATTTCAAAATTAAAAACAGTAACCCAACGTTCAAGAAGCTCAGTACAATTCCCCAATTGCTAAATAAACTCAATTAATGATCAATTTCAACATTAGATCGAAAAACCCCAATTTAGGATAAAACCCTAGCTTCCTTTAATCAATTTCTTAAACATAATAGAAATTCAAGCTTCCCATAATCTACTAATTCACCAGGTCCCATGTTTAGAAAAACAAGATTCACCAAATAAACCCATATTCATAACTTAAGATTCAAACATTAACATTGGGTTTGTAAACCTATCTTCCCTAACTAATCTCATTAATTTCATCATAGATTCTAACTTAAAAAGTAAACAAACATAAGTCAAGGTCAGGGGAATTTACTCGAAGATGATTCAACTCTAAAGCTCCTCAAATTGCCTCCAAAACTCTTTAAGGTTTCAAATTTTTGAATGGAGATTCGAAATAGGAAATAAAAAGCTTACTGGTTCAGCAATCTTCGTTCCTGCGGATACAGTTCCGCTTATGTCATCCTGCCTCGGTGGATAACAGTCTACTGAGGCCGACCTCATTAAATGACACAACAATCGTGTCTGCGAACCAAGTCCCGCTTGGCCGGACCGATAGAGGCAGAAACACTCTCGCAGAGGCGAGACATCAGAAAATCTGGTCTTCACCACGTTTCAATCAAAAGTCCCGACATCCATTCGAGACCTCGCGGATACAACTGGACATACAACCATATGTAAAAACATGCAACAAACTCACCCGCGCACCCAAAATTCCCAAAAGAGGTAATCTTGACCCGATCAACCCGGAACGCCCAAAACAAGGTTTCCATCCAATAGCCCCAAACACCCCCTAGTGCCTCGGGAACCGAACAAACTACACCCTAACACGTCATAATCAACCATCCGGATCTAATGGAACCAACGAAACTCACAAAAGAACACAACTACCCAAAAGTCAACTATTGGTCAACACTTTTCCGCTTATTCAACTTAAGAGCTTATAAACTCCTCAAACCAATCCCTATCACCTCGGGAACTGTGCTATCCATTCCACGAGTCAAACACGCTCTAACAAGCTAGGGTAAAAAGGGTAAAAAACACAATAACAACCAAACGGGTCGTTACACCAGCTTTAATATACATAACACATATAATTTCTTTTTTTCTTTTTTAATGATCTAAGTATTATAAAAGTTTTTTATATTGTCAGTATAAAAATTAAGAACAAATTATTTAACCAACAACTTTTAGTTAAGTTATGAGGTATTTTCCATCTTGTGTGTTATGATTAGATACTTCATCTTAGAGAGCTTTACAAAAATTGATGAAGTTTTCGGGTATTTGAACAGTGTGTAGCAAAATTGTGTCTAACCAGTAACCATCATAACTTGTTAATAATGTATGGGCAGAACTTATAAACAATTTACACTGAAGTTATGCCTCTCCTTAAGAAAGTTATGGCCTTTCTAATGATTTTTTTCTTTCTCAAATGGTGACTATTTAAATTCAGAAAATTTCACCAATTATCCTTTTTTGGACAACTGCTTAGTAAATAAACCTCTTTTTACATCTCTTGTAACTTATGGAACTTTTAGATCATGGTCTTATGACCGCTTTTGAGCAAACTAAAAGTTTTCTGAGTAGACGTTAGGCGACAGTTTAATTTTTGTACATATTGCAAATGTTATGCGACAATCAGGGCAGTTTCAGAAATCTGAATACGAGATCAGCCGAACCTAGTAGCTTTCGCTCCAAAAAGTGTATTTGTGTTTAAAAATTTATGTATAATATTAAACTTAGAACTCAATTATTAGCACTTGAAAATTGTTTTCCTAAAATTCAGAACCCATAAAATTAAAATCATGGTTCCGCCTCCGACGGCAGTCTAAAGTTTTGTCTGTAAGGTTTGACATATAAATGCAAACATTATACCCGGGTTTGATGTTATTTGAACGAGTAATTTTCCAAACGTAAAATTTGCACAACTTTTTAAAATAGGGACAAATTTAAATCATTTTTTTGCACGGATTTCCCTTCAAAAGCGCTGGTCTTTAATTTTTTTCCTTCGCCTAAAAAAGTGGTCTAAAATACCCCGACGATCTGGGTTAGAATTCCGGCTTAGTAAAAAAACAAAAACATTTTTGCTAGGCTAGGTTTCGCGAAAATGCAATAGTTCCAAGTTAGGCCGTATAAAGCATAACTTCTGTAGTTCTACGTTAAGGCAAAAGTTATGCCAGACAAGGCATGACTTCTATATAGAAACTACGCCTTACGAATTGTTTCCTTTTTTCCCTCTGCTGTGATTCTACATAAGTTAGGCCTTGCTCGAATAGACCTAATTTTGTTATGGAATTCTGCCTTGCGATTTTTTTTCTATATACTTTGCTGGGATTCGAACCCAGAATCTCAGTGGTATTTTCGATCAGTTAAAGTACCGAACGACAAAAATTAAAGACCAACAATTTGAGAGACAAAAATTAAAGACCATCCCCGAATAAGGACTTTTGTGCGAATGACCCAATTCAAATGTGGGCCTAAAAAGGATGTTCGTGTAAATCAGCCATTTGCCATCTTATGGGCACCAATCGGACCTCATTTTTTGTTATGGGCTTTGCAGGTGGCCCGGCCTCTCTACTATCTTTTCTAGGGCCTCTCTATTATGGGTTTGATCGTGCTGCTAAACTCAGCAATATAATCAACAAAATGGCCAATCTATTATTCGTAGAACTACAAATTTTGACAATACTAGAGGAATAATTTGTAGAACTAATAATGTGTGTGTGTATGTATATACACAACCAAAAAAAAAAAAATAGGTTGAACTTTAAGCACGAAAAATTATTTTGCATCTTTTACTTATATCTAGCTTTTATATGGTTTTCCCAAACAAACAAACAAAAAAAAATTACTTTTGATGGTTATTCATGGCATTATTTTCTACCCGTCAACATTGAAATTTACGCAAATAATTTCGCAGCTTTCTAGTCCGCATTCAGCAATAATAATGAAAAAGAAAAATGAACAATTATTATTATGCGGTCTTACAAAGGGAAAGACTTTTAAATGGTAAACATATCATGAAGTTTACTTCTTCCCCGTACTTGTCTCCAATTAATATCACTTCGAACAAATATATAGAGCCTCCCAAAATTAAGGTGTATAGTTAAAAAAAAATAATTACAAAGAGGATAATTTAGTACCAGAGGTATTTATGTATTATCAGGTCTTATTTGTTGTGTTTACTTCACTACATTAGCTGTGAGGTATGTATTCTCTGTAGGGAGCTTTTGCTTTTGATATAATATTATATTACTCTCTGTCCCGATTTATGTGATGCAATTTCAATTTTAGTATATATTTAGAAATAATTTCCTTTTACTCTTAATGAAATTATTTACAACCACAGAAATATATGACTTGTTTTAGACCACAAGTTCCGAAAGTTTTTATTTATTTCTTAAATTTCATGCCTAGTCAAATAAATTGTTCGAAGTCCTGCAATTTTATAGTTAAAATGAAAAAGGGCAAAAAAAAGAGAAAAAGATAAATAGATTTCCTGATCAATGAGGCATGCCACGGAGCGTATGTCCTGCAATTTTATATATATAACACGAGTCCCTGAATTACACGGATAATCATATGTATACTATAGATAGCAAGCCAGCATGCAGTAATATATGCTTAGTACTAATTCTCAGCAACACTTAATATTGTCACTATAGTGGATTTTAAGGCTTCTTCATTTGATAACTCATCCGGAACCCTAATCACGATATCTTGAAGCATCAAGTCTTTAACACTGGAAACACTTGCATGATAAATCTGAAACTCCAGCTCTTTCATCACTTTCATCAATCTCGCACACGGATGATTCACATCCAAAGACTGAACCCTAATCATGGCTTCCGATCCTATAATTTTCACCTCAATTTCCATCCCATTTTGTGCCCCGTTAATGCTGCTCGGAAATAATGACTTATTATTGTTACCTCGATCAGTTACAACAGAAGACGCACTATAGGAATCGTGTCGCTCAATAGTTATAGGTTTTTTCTGGGGCTCGATTAATTTGGATTCTAGATCTTCAATTTTAGATTTGAGCTCATTGATATAAGTAACTGCGTCTGCTAATAATGAAGCTTTGTCCATTTTGGACACATACGGAACAAAGCTTCGTAGCGCGTAGAATCGATGGTTCAATTTTTCCCTTCTTCTTCTCTCAGCCTCCACGTGAATTTCCATTGTTGTTTCTCGACTGGTTATTATTGTACTGCTTGAATCGCCCTTCTTTCCCCGCTTTCGTGACCGATTGACAACATTGTTGATAGGTGAGGACTCGCTCTCGAAATCGGAATTGCCTGAATCTGATATGAGGTTTCCTATAACCATTTCTTGCTTTATAACATCTGCTTCTTGGCAAGGTGATCCACGTTTTCCAACGTTCTGATGATCTCCCGATGTTACTGCTGAGTCATAATGTAATTAAATAATTAAAATTAAGCCCTATCTAACAGTTTGAATTTTTAGATGAAACTATGATTGCATAATTCAACATGGTATCAGAGCCGATAAGACATCTTTTTCTCTAACCTCACTGCCACCCAAAAAGAATGGAAACAAAAACAAAAAAATTATTTCTACATGTTTAGCCATGAAAAAGAATCAGGTGAACACATGAAAAGACATGTTGAGCCAGTGAGCCGCAATATAATTAACTAGAAGTATATTTTCTTTGACAAATTAAGCCTTTAGAAGAAATTGTGTATTTTAAGAATCAGACTCACTGAAGAGGCATATGTTTGGACACTGTCAGATGAATAGTCACACGACTCAACGTAAACCAAATTAAGGCTCCAAATATATACTTGGTTCATGGGTACATGAGTTGTCGTATTCATGTTATTATATGTTCCAAATAGAGACCTAATAAGCTAAACAAGTTCTCAACTTTTATAACTGCACATATGTTATGTTTAATGTTACAAGCTTCAAAAAACTTAATTTCTTTCTTAAATTTCATTTCGATTTAAACTATATCACAAATTGAAAAGAAGAGTACAAGAAACAATCACACAGTTCAACAGAAATAGAATCAAAGCTAGAAATACCTTGATTGATGGGTAGATGAGAAGTCGCATTCACGTTATTGTTTGATCCAAATAGATACCTAATGAGCTGAACAAATTCCCAATTTTCTTGAATAACATCAGAAGAACCCAATTCGACAACACCACCAGGAGTAGCAATACACACAATCGTACGAATTCCATGCAAATCAGCTTCTTTAGCTCTATCACAATTATAAAGCTGCAATTCATAATAATTAGCCAGCCACACGTGTGAGCTGGCCGAGGTATAAGCTCGTACGACGAGTTCATCCTCAGCCACGAAACACTGTGTCATAGATAACATATAAAACCACTCCGAATCTGTAACATTATCATTACTGGTATCATCAATTACATCGAAGCCAAATTTCTTCTGATGCTGATGGTACTGGCGATGGCCTATTTTCGCGGAAGCTGTGTCTTTAGTTCCACGAAAATGGCTATCGCCCCAAGAGAAGATAAGACGGTTATTGACATCTTTGGATGCTTTCCAGAAGATGGAATAAACCCACCATTCTTGACGACTATGGATTATATATTGAAGGAGTTTTTGAAGTGTGTTTGGCTGTGAAGTAGAAAATATATTTTCCATTTTCAGCAACTACTACTAATTTATTTTAGTAGTAATAATTGATGAAGAGAGATTATTGTTGAGCCTTAATCCTCACAGAGAGTTTTGGCTTTAATATATTAGCAGAGGTAGAGGTTCCTTTCATACAATACGTTCTATTTTGGCACCATTTTCACGTGGTTTCTGCACTTCTTTCTTTTTCTTTTTTTCCCCCTTTCCATTCCAAGTTTATATTCTATTTTTTCGCGTGATATTTTTTTAATTCGTCCTTAAAAAGTGATATCTTTTTATTATATTTAAAATAATTTAACTTTAAACATTTTATTTTTTGCTTAATTAGATGATTTATAATCACACACAAATATTTGTGACATGTTATAGACCTCAAAATTTTTAAAAATAGATCATTGTTCCTTAAATTATCGTTCAATCAAATGCCTCACATAAATTGGGGGTGGGGGCGGTTTTGGTTGTTGGTGGTGGTGGGGGGGGGGGGGGGGCGATGGAGTGTATGGCAATATTTAATTGAGGATGAAGTTTAAAAGATTCTAGAATATTTTGACTAACACCAAAAGTATTCTTGAAACTTATAATTTTAATCATGCTAATAATATTCTATGATTATAAAAATATATTATCTAACAAGGTAAAAGTAAAACAAAAAATATCAGATGTTAAAAAAAGATTCATGTTTTCTCAATGATAAAGTCACATCAAATGGAAGATGGAAAAAAAAGGTATTATCTTGGTCCCAAAAAGATTGTCCTGATTTGATTTGACACGGAATTTAAAAAATAAAGGAAGACTTTTGAAATGTGTGATCTAAAACAAGCCTTAGATAAAAATGTGTCAACTTTTTTTGGATAAACTAATAAGGAAAGTGGGACAATTTTTTTTGGACAGAAGGAGTATTGAACTCTTTTGGACATCGACCCCTATTCTGTAAATAAATATCCAAAAAGTGAATACACGAAGGAGGGAACATAAAACTGAATTTCCTCAAACAACAAAAAAGAGCTGGACATTCCCACCTCCTCAAGTAACAAAAGTTTTGAACCGTACAAACAAGGAACTATAGTCATCTAATGGATGCATTTTCACTTGCTTAATCACGGCTAGTCATTACAAGTAACTATTTGATTACAATATTTTCTAACTTTAGAGATTAGCAACATGATGATACTTAATTAAGCCTTTTATCTTCCTAAAGGCTCTTTTAGTACCGAATTAATTAATTATTTCTTAGTTCACTCAATCTATCATAGAGGATTCTTGTCGATTTTGGCTATGTTTTGTTCAACTATTGGCTGTGTTTCGTTCAACTATTTAATTCTCATTGACTCTTCAGTCTTCACCAATCCCTAATTTTGCATGACGAATATACCAGGAAATTAGAATACCAATTCTGAAATTAATAACGTGTAACATGACTCATTTCTAATTAATAGCCTGTTCGGCCAAACTTCTAAAATCAGCTTATTTTAAAAAGTACTTTTCAAAAAAGCACTTTTGGCAAAAATCAGTTTGTGTTTGGCCAATTAATTATAAAAGTACTTTTGAACAGCAATTAGTGTTTGACCAAACTTTTAAAAAGTGTTTTTATTTGTATTTTTCTCAAAAGTACTTTTAAAAAAATGCTTTTGGGCAAAAACAATTTTTTTTAGCTTCTGAAAAACTGTTTCTGCTACTCTCTAGAAGCACTTATTTTCTTCTAAAAGCTTGGCCAAACACTTCACTTTTTTTCAAATAAGTACTTATTGAAAAAATAAGTACTTTTGGGGGGGGGAATAAATTTGGCCAAACAGGCTATAAGTTGCGTGGGGACAACTTCCATTTTCTAACTCAGGAATATGTTGTCTTAATTAACAAGTGAACAATTGAGGATGTGATGCACAACCTTAGCCCCAACTCTTAATAGGACCATCATGATAATTTTGAATATCTGCAACTCCGTTAGTTAATAGATAAAGAATAAATCGTATTGATAATGCTGTCTTAACCAATTTTTTCATTGATTGATTCTATAATTCTGAAGTTTTTTATGTTTTAATTCGGAATGAAATATTCCTAGTGTTCTAAAATAGTCCTTTATTAATCCGAAATATGATTAAACAAAATAAAGTATTTTTTCTATTCCAATTTATATGACACGTATTTTTCTTTTTAATATGTCTCAAAAAAAAATATTTTTTATTATTAAATGAGATGATCAGACAATTTAATTATCATTTTACGCGTTATCAGTTGCCAACTAACTTTCTTTGCTTGCCCACTATGTGTATATATTAAAGTTAAAAGTATATCTGAAAATCCAGTGAGTGACACCGACGGATCCAGATTAAAAGAAAAAGTCTGGCCGAATAAACTATACACCCAAATAAAATATTGAAGGTAAAAGTAAAAGCGGCCTTTGTCCAAGATCATTTTTCGGATCTTGGCTAGATTAATTCTAGCACGTTCATTAACCTAATAATTAATACTACTAATTAAGCAAAGTATAAGAATCAGTCGCTATCAGTAACTAGAAAATAACCAAGTTCATAGAATGATTTAGCTGATTCATTCTATTTAAAAAAAAGGAGCAGCCCACATGAATCAGCTAAATCATTCTATGAACTTGGTTATTTTCTAGTTACACTGGGAATT
Organism: Lycium barbarum; assembly: GCF_019175385.1. Classification (NCBI taxonomy): domain Eukaryota; kingdom Viridiplantae; phylum Streptophyta; class Magnoliopsida; order Solanales; family Solanaceae; genus Lycium; species Lycium barbarum. The sequence continues at coordinate 126,062,545 of NC_083345.1, read as the reverse complement.
GTTCTGCTATAATTATTTCTAGTAACGTTCATTACACATTAATTGTGGGGTTAGGTGGGTCCCTCCCTATAAATAAAGTGAATTCAGAATTTTAAATCAGGACCAGTATTATTACATAAAAAACTCTTTGCAAAGATGAATTTGAACTTAACATAAATATATTCTAAAAATATTTCCCTAAATGATTGGGCCACTTACCTTCGATGTACATTTGCCCATACCTATTTTAGTACCAAGGAATGAGTAAATGAAAGAGATCGTGGAACTAATTTGGACATGTACTATTCGGTATTGTTCAATTTCTTATATTTTTTGCTCATTCATATTCTTATTGTTAACAAATCGTCTCGTATTTGTTTCAACGTGAAATAGACGCAAGCTAGGTATGTCCAAATTCCTTAAAAAAAAAGTTTAATTTACCCCTCAATTTTCATACTATGATTTAAAATAACCCTCCACTACAAGAAAAAATATATTTGGCAATAGATTGATTATTGTTACAAAAAGTACTTGTGGCAACAATATTTTTTTTTTTGGTCGCGTAGACTTTTCTCAACGGCTGTTATTGCAACAACTTTTTTTGTTGTTGCCAAAAGTATTTTTTGCAACAATAATTAATACTATGACAACAAAATTAAATTTTTTGGCAACAAAAAAGATCATTTGCCAACAGTAAAACCAAATTGTTGCCAAATATTAAATTTTTTATTGTCATTTCTATACTTTCTTGTAGTGCTCAAGTTGGAGCTCGGTGAGGGGTCAAAGGAAAAATATGAGACTTTACCCGATATCGAGGGTACTATATTACAAATTAACGATGCATCAAGTTGCCCAATTTCAGAAAGGGCAAATTTGACCCTTGTCTCCTATAAAAATATCTTTTTTTTCAATAAACTACTCACCCAGGTTTTCATCTCCTATAGTGTTGGGGGCCGGGATTTGACATAAACCCCTACCTTGTTAATTGAAAACCCACAGAATTGCAATACAAGGAGGAGGGCATAAACCTTATCTCTTCTATATCCTAGTATCAGGAAACTATACTAAGACAAGAAACATGTACGTTATAGCCTACAACTATCAGAAATAGCTTATGAATTATTCCCAGCTACAACATAACATGATAGAGCACCAAAATATTGTTCCCAACTAAGTCAAGATCCAGCTTGACCAGCCGGAACTTATGCTTTGTTGAATACCACCTTTCAGATATGCTTTGCTGGCCAGTTCCTGAATGATGAAAGGCTTATTTTATCCGTGCGTAAAGGTCCTAGAGCTTCAGCTGGCAGATCTCTATGTAACCATGCTGGCCTCTCTGTAGCCAACATGCTTGATCCCAAAGCAGGGATTTACCCCTATAATGTCAATTTTTAAGACTGTAGGATAACTTTGTGTTGCGCAGATGTGTTTGACTTCCTATTTAGGATTCCCATATTTTCCTGACAAATAACCAACTTTCTTTGTTTCTTTAAAGCATTTATCTTCTTGAGTAGCCGTTTGATGCTCTGCATGATAGTACTATTTATAAACATTTTGATTGTGTTTGAAATATCTTACATCAAAATTTTCATTATGCTCCCTTCATCAAAACATGAGAAATGGAGTTGGTTATATTTTGAAATTATGGGTGAATTAGTTTGCTGGTGGATTATTTAATTTCTTGATGTCATTTCATTGTGAATGTTTTCTTAATTAGTTGCCTATTACAGTAATATAGCAATGGAGACACTTTGATTCAAGGTGGACGTATGTTAGTCTTTTCTTCCAAAAATCTCGAAGATATTTTGAATATAATTTAGATCTCAATAACTTGGACTTTAGAGACTATGATTATCACATAGAACCTAATTAACTAAATTTCAACCCTGCTATTGATTGTTTACCTCTAGATTTCGACATCACTTGATAATTTTGCTAAGGGCTGCTCATGCATAAATCGACAAATTTCTCTCCGTTTAAGGTTATCCGTCCAACTGTCACGATCCAACTCGTGGGTCGAGCGGGCTCCCACGCTAACCGCCCGCCCCCCGGTGGGCGAACCCTTCCCTTATTCAACATTCAAATTAAACATACCAAAAGAAGCATAACTTTCTAAGCAATCGCCATGTCATATTACTATATATAATGAGGGGCAATCCAATGATTTTTGTAGTCCTTAGTTGCATCTCAACTATTTAGTTGAGCAGCTTGTTAATCAAAACAAGGGCTCTTCCAAATTTGTCCTCGTACTTGTTTTTTATTGTATGATATACCAAAGTATGTTCCAAATAAATCAAAACACTTTCAAACTTTTTTGGTAATTATATGGCCCCTTAGTTCAACTTTTTGCAAGTGAAGTATGTACCATGACTTTTTTTGTGTCATTTATTTAGCCCTATTTTATTCCTTTATTACTTAGGTTGCCACTTTCAATTTGGTAAATATAAAAAAGTTTAAGACTCTTTAAAATGCTTAAAAAGTTGTGAATGGTGATGATGTCATCTAAAAGAAATAATTATCCATAAAGACAAAAACTATATGATATTAATAATTTTGAAGACCTCATTTGGTATTGAGAGAGAAGTCTTTAAATGATATTTTCACTTTATAAATTCTAAGATTATAATTAAATTTCTCTTGATCTAATCTTTTATTTTGAAAATATAAGGTATGATATTTTAACATAATTTTGTATAATAGGAAAAGGAATCAAAATTGATCCTTTAGAAAAATAAAAGCGAGAACAAATAAAATTTTTAGGTACGTTATTGTATTGAGACATGATTTAATTATTTAAATTTAGTTGATCCTAACTTTATCGGGACTGATAATGGAGTTATAATATTACTATTGACGAAAAGTTTACCAATTAATATTCCACTTAGACTTCAAGAAAAAAAGGGGGGAAGTGTTATTTTCTCACATGCATTTTTGAAAGCAAAAAGAAAGTTTAAATTAAGAAAAATAGTTACTTTTCATATTTTAGATATCTATGATTAAATTTGAATTAGGATATACTAACATCAGTATAAAGTATCAATTTCTTAAATTTTAAATTTTGTCTTATTTATAGTAAGTTCACTAATTCCTCAACAAAAGAAAAAATGTAGAATGTATAGTTTGATACTTTTTTCTTGAACCGGATAGTTCATAAAACATGGTTGTTACTAATCGTGCATATGTAAACCACCAGTACTTCTAGCAACTTTTTTTTTTTAAAGATTTTGCACTGAAGTATATTACGGTATCAAACTTTTTAATAATTATTATATCAAGATCTCTGAAAATAAAAGAAAAGGAACGTTACATTTCATTCAATTTGCTTAATTAAGTTAGGGGTGGAGGAGAATAAAACGGAAAAGGATGTAACTGTGTCTACTAAGTGGGCTGCTCTTTAATCCCATCTTTGCATTTATTTTTAATAACTTTTAACTTTTTAACAATTTTGTAACTTTTGAAGTTTAATTTTGTTATTTATCTTTTCTAACTCTTTAATCATTTTTAGTTTAGATAAACATTGAATTTTATGGCGATATGAGATCTTTTTAAGAAAATAAAGCAAGAATCTGTGATGAGAAATAAAAGGATCATTCTATATATCGAAATCTTAGCTGAAATAATATACCCTTCGTCCTAATTTAAGTGTTTTTTTTTTTTGTGGGTTGTCCAAAAAAGAATGCTTCTTTCTATACTTAAATAAGTTTTTCCATTCCAAAATTCTACGTGTCAAGTTTAAGACCACAAAATTCAAAAGTTTTTTTTTATTTTTTAAACCTCGCGCACAGTCAAAATAAGATACTTAAATAGAAACGGAGCGAGTAGAATTTTTTCGTAACCATTGTGAAGAAAAACAAAACTAAATGGTCAAACTCTTACAGCCAGTTTTTTTTTTTAAATATATATATTTTAAATACATCCAACTATATTTGTTTACCATATATTAAATTATCTCTTTTCTAATTTAAACTATTGTGGAATTATCTGCCTAGATCTTGGGCCCGGACTCAGCACGGGCTTCACAAGACTAGTAAAGTATATTAGTCTGGAAATACAACAACTACCCAAGGAATCTGGTCAAGTCGCAGTACAAGAGCTACTAAGTAAGCGCATAAGTCTGAATAGTAGAAATACATCAAGTCTGAACAATTATGTCTCGAATACAAGGGACAGATATCATGATAGAAGAGTTTTTCGGGTAGCGGATCGGAACATGGCTCATCCTGAAAACTCCAATTGACTTCATCATGAAACTCACACACGAGGGCTTGATGTGGAATCTGTAACAAACTCTGCACTCAGAAAAGAATCGAGCAAGGTAGCATCAGTACAAATAACAAGTACTAGTAAGTATTATAGGCCGACTAAGATTAGTTTACGCATATAAGGCACAAAATCAACAAGATAAATAGACAGGCACATAATAACCACTCAAGTCACATAATATCAAATAACTAAATCATCCCCTAAGGTGAAGCACCTAAACACAAGTCTACCAAGTTTCCAACATTACCTCATAGTAACCACATTCACAAATATAACCAACAAATCCAGTCAATCTATGTAAAATGTGATAATGATGTATTCAATGTAATGAAATGGACGTCATGCAATGCAATGGCTAATATCTCAATTTGTATATACATGTTCCGGACGAAATATCGACGTCTCGGCAGTCATGACCTGCAAGGGATCCATGACGTCCATGTACCAGTCACTCCGCACAAATCCCAAAGATGATTTTCACAATACCAGCCACTTCACACAAATCTTAGAGGTGACTTTCACAAACCAGCCACTCCGCACAAAGCCTAGAGGTGAGTCTCATCTTTCACTCTCTTTTCAAAAGTTTCCATAACCTTTTTCCATCAATTGTTCCACGATTCTTTCATCAAACTATTTTCCACAACATTTCCGTTATGCATGAATGTATAAAATGAGAAATCAATTAAATCAGTGCTAATGAATATGCTATGGAGATCATAAAGCACTAGAAGCGCCATATTAAGTCTTGCATAAATCACAACAACCATGGAAATGGAATCAACATCAACTTTCAATCATTATAGTGAATCTATCACATCACATCACTCCAACCACATAAACAAGGACACCATATGTCACAATGCATAAAATAACAGCGACGAGCCCACATAATCAGAAGTCATACCAACCTAAATGTATATCCATCCCAACATCATGTCTGGAGGCCTAATCATGCTTTCTCCTATCAATTCTATGCATACATACATTTTACTAATCAAAGTCTAACTAAAGTAAGTTCTAACCACCTCAATGCGGAGCTGGAGGCAGAAACACTCTCGCAGAGCCAGACATCAGAAAATATAGTTTTCACCACGTTTCAACCAAAAATCCCGACATCCATCCGAGACCTCCCGGATACAATTAGACATATAACCATATGCAATAACATGCTACGAACTCACCCGCACACCCTAAATTTCCAAAAGAGGTAATCCTGACCCGGTCACCCCCGAACCCTTAAAATAAGGTTTCCATCCAATAGCCCAAAACACCCCCGAGTGCCTCAGGAACCGAACAAACCGTCCTAACAAGTCATAATCAACCATCCGGATCTAATGGAACCAATGAAACTCACAAAAGAACATAAATACACAAAAGTCAACTATTGGTCAATACTTTTTCGCTTATTCAACTTAAGGGCTTCTAAACCCCTCAAACCAATCCTGATCACCTCGGGAACGGTGCTACCTATGCCCACGAGTCAAACACACTCTAACGAATCTAGGGGAAAAGTCAACAGGGGAAAAAGGATAAAAAAACGCAATAACGACCAAACGGGTCGTTACACCAACTTTAATATACATAACACATATAATTTATTTATTTTTATGATCTAAATATTATAAAAGTTTTTTATACTGTCAGTATCAAAATTAAGAACAACTTATTTAACCAACAACTTTTAGTTAAGTTATGAGGTATTTTACACCCTGTGTGCTATGATTAGATACTTCATTTTAGAGAGCTTTACAAAAATTGATGAAGTTTCCGGGTATTTGAACAGTGTGTACCAAAATTGTGTCTATCCAGTAACCATCATAACTTGTTAATAATGTATGGGCAGAACTTATAAATAGTTTACACTGAAGTTATGCCTCTCCTTGATAAAGTTAGGGAATTTGGCGCAGTATATCATCTAAGACAAGAAATTGACATAAAATAGCCAAGTTTTAAAAAGTTGGCATAGAATGACCCATTCACACGTTTTAGGCCATTTTCTTTTGTACTCCATAACCCATAAATCATCTCACTAAAATAACTTTGTATACGGTTTCAATTTCATTCTCTCTCCTCTAAAATTTTCTCTTTTTTTTTTATTTTTTTTTATTTTTTTATTTCATCTCCTAAAATTTCACTATTAACAATCGAAATTATAGCCAGAAGTACATAGTTTTAGTACTCTCTCTCTCTCTCTCTCTCTCTCTCTCTCTCTCTCTCTCTCTCTCTCTCTCTCTTCTAACTTTCAAACAAAATATCTCCTTAAAATTAGCAAACAAATATTTAGAACCATCTCGCTCCTTAAAATTAATAAAAGATGTTCAATTATGACTATCCTCTTTCTAAAGGGTATTCCTCCGAATTCACCACCCACAAAAAAACATGTATACCAATATTTATAGCAGTTGGTATACATATGATGTATACATTAAATTCACGAATACATGTATAACAGTTGGTATACATATGATGTATACATCAGAATTCATGAATACATGCATAGCAGTTGGTATATATATGATGTATACATTAGATTCATGATACAAGTATAGTAGTTGTTTTTAGAAGGTAATTGATTTTTTTAAATGTATATGCGTATTTTCTTGCAGCTTTATTTTGGATACCGGATACTCACCTATTGGTTTGCTGATTGAGATGTATACACTTAATGTATACACATGTTGTTTTTATTTCAACTAGGTTTTGTATACGTCTATTGTTATTTGTATACATATATTGTATACACTTGTTGGTTTGTTGAATGAGTTGTACACACCTAATGTATACATATATTGGCTTTCTTAAAAATTGGTTGTGTATACATATGCAAGTTTGTTGAATGCAGTTGATTTTTTATTTTAATTTTAGTTAGGTTTGCATAGACATATTGTATGCACCTCTGATTTGTATACATATGATATATTTTTTTTATTATTATTTTGGATGTACTTTATTGATAATAAAAAAGAAGTACATCAGAAGGTTGCATAGTAGCAAACCTCACCTACCTGAATGGAGCAGGCTCCATTTCGTTTTTAATGCAAACATGAACCACTGATGTTCAGTATTTACAGGTAATTCAGAATACATAATAAAACCGGAAGTTTGAAACTATGAAATCCATTTTGAAGCCAGTCGACTAATTTCAACAAGTTGCCGCAATAGCCTCCACCAGAGTAACTACAAATTCCATTTGTTCCTCCTGACTCACTCTATTAAAGGTAAGAACATGAACAAAGAGACATTTGTGACCTTTTTGCTCTGCGAACTGGAGAAAATGGTAATATACATAATTGCACACAAAATGGCCAACATCATCGGACATGGTTACTTCAAAGCCTTTCTTATTTAAAAACTCCAGAATTGACTGTACATATGTATATCCCCAACAAATTTGATTGAGTATAGATTAAAGAATAAAGGGGATTTGATATTGTGGCAGAAGCAACTCTCCTTATTTAGGGGAATTGAAAGTGGTTACTATTCTTTAGGTATAGTCGGTTAAAAAGGGATAAGAATTTTATTTTTTTTGGTAAACTGTAAATACCATTAACAAACAAACAAGAGTCATTACACCTACAGGGCACCTAGAGTCCATAGCCACCCTATAGGAAGAGTTCTATGTCCTCTAAGCCTCCTACAGAATCTAATTACAAAAAAAAAAAAAAAAAACTGTTGGATCAGCCTAATGCATCGTTGAGCCTTCCTAGAACCTCTATATTTTGCTATCCTATCTATAAACTCATATTTTGTCTGAGTAATCACAATATCAGTATTCACTACTTTGCTTTTGTATAATTTCCTGTTTCTTGCTCTCCACACTTGGTATATAACTGCACCTCATATAGCAGCAACCACTTCTTTGTAGAACTGCTTCCAATGTTTCCTTCTGATTGCCTCCAAGACCTGCTTTACTTCTCCTCTATGCACTTGTATGCTAACCCAACTAACTATGGCATCTCTCACCTGTTTCAACCAGCCACATTCAGCAAAGAGGTGAAGCGAGGTCTCCATTGCTTGGCTAGAACATAGGCAACAGTTAGCATTATCAACTGGTATATTCAAATGTATCAACCTTTACTTGGTGAGCAGTCTTCCTTGCACAGCTAACCATACTATCATTCTGTGTCTTGGCTGCGCTACAGATGTCCAAACCAGGTCTGCAATTCTAAGTCTAGTCCCTGTAGAGAAATATAGCAGAAGAAAAGTAAATCAGAGAGACCTTCTGCTAGCCCAAGATCGTTACTAAGATTGGAAGATTCAACTAAAGAAGAGGAAGCTTTGGAAAGGATAAAGAAAATTTTAGATAGGAGAACTTGGTTATGGAAGAAAGTCTTTCTTGAATTACTTGGTTACAAATGATCAAGTCCACTCCTATTTATACTTGTTTAAGGATGGTTCTAGACATTCTTCTACATACGTCTATAAGAAAAATCTAGCAAACCTTATCTTCTTGCAATACTCTAGACTATCTAGAAATCTCTTCAAGATATTTATCCAAGATACTATACTAGGCTATTCTAGAATCATTACTAAATATCTAGGATTTTTTGTAGTTCCAAAAAATCTACTTTATGATTTCACACTCCCCCTTAAAGTGAATTTTTGGAACTAGACCAAGCTTGTCGCGAAAGAACTCGAATAAAGCTTTAGGAAGTGACTTGGTGAAGATATCAGCAATATTCTCCTGACTTCGCACTTCCAAAGTATTTATAGTTCCATCAAGAACTTTTTCTCTGATGAAATGATGTTCCACCTCAATGTGCTTAGTTCTAGCATGGAATACCAGATTGCTTGCAAGCTTGATGGTACTTTGATTGTCTTCGAAAATAGCAGTTGGCTTTGATATAGACAGATGCAAATCTTCAGCAAGTCTTTGGAGCCATACACATTCTTGAGCAGTAAGAGTTGCTGCTTTATATTCCGCCTCCGTAGTTGATAAAGAAACTGAGTCTTGTTTCTTGCTGCACCAAGAAACACTTGTTCCACCACAAAGAAAAATATAGCCTGACGTAGATTTTCGATCATCCAGATCACCACCAAAATCGGCGTCAGTATATCCAATTAACACCAAATCATTCTTCTTTTGGAAGAGTAGGCCCATATTTGATATTGAGTTGATGTATTTCAGAATCCTCTTTGCAGCTTCCAAATGAGGCTTTCTTGGTGATTGCATAAATCTGCTAACATATCCAACAGAAAAAGTAATATCTGGCCTTGTAATAGTCAAATACAAAATACTTCCAACAAGAGCTCGAAAAGGCATTGGATCTGCAAGAAGTGAGCCTTCTTCACGCCTTAACCTCGTGCTAGTCTCAAGAGGAGTAGAGAACTTTTTGCTTTGATTTATCCCAAACTTGTCAACAAGCTTCTTGGCATACCCTTCTTGGGTAATAAAGATCCCTTTACTCGTGTTTGTCACCTCTAAGCCAAGAAAATGATATAGCTCTCCCAGCTTCTTGATATCAAATCTTATGGCAAGCTCCTCTTGAAGCCTCGCAACTTCATCATCATTGTTTCCTGTTATTATCATGTCATCCACATATAACAGAACAACAACATGAAAGTCTCCATGTTTCTTAACAAACAAGCTAGGATCTGAATGTGATGCAGCATATCCACAAAAATGTAGATATTGTGCAATTTTTCCATACCATGCTCGTGGAGCTTGCTTGAGTCCATAAAGTGCTTTCTTAAGCTTGCAAACATAATCAGGATATAAGTTAGAGACATACCCGGGTGGTTGATCCACATAGATATCTTTGTCAAGTTCCCCGTACAAGAAGGCATTGTTCACGTCGAGTTGCCATAACTTCCAACCGTACGATGCTGTCATGGCTAATACAACTCGAACTAAGATCTTCTTAGCCACCGGACTGAAGGTTTCTTCGTAGTCTTCATCATAATTTTGAGAAAATCCTCGAGCAACTAGCCTTGCTTTATATCTGTTTATGCTGCCATCTGCTCTTCTTTTAATTTTGTAAACCCATTTGCAAGATATGGGTTGTACGTCTTTGGGCTTTGGTACAAGGCTCCAAGTTGGACTTTTCATTAACGCCTCCATTTCATCATTCATAGCAACCTCCCACTCTTTGACTCCTTTAGCTTCTTCAAACGAGGAAGGTTCTTCATCGTCAATTGGTCCTGTAAAGAAGCAAGAATATGTACTAACAAAATTTTCATCTCTAAAGCGGGCTGACTTAACAATAGTTCTTCTTGGTCTTTGTGAATTACGTGAATTATCTTCTTGTTGAGCTTCATATTGTTGAGTTCCCGGGCTTCCCCTTTCTCCTAGCTCCTCTGCAGCTGTACTATCCGAGGAAACACCTGTGATAGGTAAGCTTGGAACTCCAGGATTCAAGATTTTAAAATCCTCTCCTTCTGAAGCTGCTCCATAATACGAGGAGACTTCATCAAATACGACATCATGAGAAACAATGAAGCGATGAGTTTTCGGGTCCATGCACCTCCAACCCTTTTTCCTTTCGTCATATCCAACAAAGATGCATTTCCTTGCCTTGGCATCCAACTTGCTTCGTTGAGAATCTGGGTTATGAACATAACAGATAGAGCCAAAAACTCTTAGGTGTTTGATGCTAGGCTTTTCTCCAAACATTAATTCATAGGGTGACTTCATGTTGTTTGGAGAAAGCAACATCCTGTTGATCACATATGTTGCACATTTCATACCTTCAGCCCATAAGGCTCTAGGTAAATTTTTGGCATGAAGCCAACTTTTACATGTCTCGGTTAAGTGTCGAATCTTTCTTTCTGCCACTCCATTTTGTTGTGGTGTATCAGCACAGGTGAGTTCTCTTTTAATACCATGCTGACGACAAAAAGAAAGAAATTCTTCAGAAGTGAACTCACCACCATTATCAGTCCGCAACCACCTTATTCTGGAACCGAGCTCGCTTTCAACCATTTCTTTGAACTCCATAAACTTGCTGAAAACTTCTAACTTATGCCTCACAAAGTAAACCCAAGTGAATCTAGTAAAATCATCAATGAGAATTAACATATAAGAATAGCCGGAGAATGAAGGAGTTCTTGTTGGCCCTATCAAATCACTGTGAATTAGCTCTAGAGGAGAACTGCATCTTGACAAGGATCTATCAAACGGAAGACGATGTGCCTTTCCGTATTGACATCCTTCACAAATCTCTCCTCCACCAAAGTTGCTTAAGTTTGGTAATCCTTTTACTAGATTGAATTTCACCATAGCTTTTAATTTATCCATGCTAAGATGCCCAAGTCTAGCATGCCACAGATATGTATTATCATTGCTACTCATCTTCTCAATATATGAATTAGAGGCAGATAAGACATATAAATCATTAACTCTCTTACCGGTATGAATGATATCTGCCTTGAGTTCTTTGATATTTTGAAGGAACTTTACGTCATGTGGGCCAAATAATAGATAACTTCCAGCATCTACGACATTTGCAACTGAAAATAGATTTTTCTTCATACCTGGAACATGAAAGACACTGTTGAGAGTGATAGAGTCCTCCTGCTTCTCGTTGATGACAACAGAGCCTTCCTTCTCCACATGATGAACTGAGTTATCTGCTGTTACAATGACATCACGACCATTGTATTTCTGGAAGTTGGAAAATTTAGATTCATCCCCGGTGAGATGGTGCCCACATCCTGAATCCACAATTGATGGAAGCCATGCAGTCTTTTTCAAAATTGATGGAAGCCATGGCATCTACTGCTCGAGTCTCAGCTACAAAGCACTTTCCCCATTCTTCTTCTTCTTCTTCAGAAGCTTTCTCAGTTTGAGCCATATTACTCTCTTTGACTCGGCAATATCTTTTTATGTGTCCTATTTTGCCGCACCGATAGCATTTGGGAGGCTTCTTACCGTGATTTTTAGAAGACTCTTCCTTCTTTCCTGGCGAGCTTGAACCACCTGAGGAGCGAGAGTGTAGCCTATCTCTTGCTTTTCCTTTAAAGTTACTCTTATTGGCTACAAGAGCATTTCCTTTACCTTCTTTGACAGATACACCAGCCAACTGTTTGGGTAATAACTCCTGTGACGATAACAAATTCTCAAATTTCTCCAAGGATGGTTGTTGAGCCCATTCTTGAATTGATGTAACAAAAGGAATATATTCTGACTTCAAACCACGAATGATAATTCTTCTCATTCGTGCTTCAGAAATAGCCTCGTCCGGATTTAATAGAGATATTTCAGAACATAAGTTTTTAATCTTCAAGAAGTACTCAGCAATAGAAAAATTACCTTGAATGGTGTTGGCCAATTCGTTCTCCAAAATCTGTAGCCGAGCTTCATCCTTCTTGTTGAACAAACGATCAAGGGTCCTCCATATTTCATGAGCTGATTTACACCTTATAATATGATCAAATAAACTGGGAGAGATGGACCTCTTCAGGATGAACTCCGCCTTGGCATTAATCTGCTTCCACTTCTTACGTGCGTCATTATTTTCCGGTGCATCGGCAGGAGGATTTGTGTTACTCCCATTGACAACTTCCCACAAATCCTCGCCAACAAGGTAGGACTCCAAACAGGTCTTCCATACCTTGTAGTTGGACTGGTTCAATAATTCCATCCCCAGTCCATTAGCACGATCACACACATCCATTTAGAAAAAAACAATTGAATCGACCACTAACCCGATCTTGAAAAATATATCCATAAGCCAACGTATATGGCTATGGCTCTGATACCATGTAGAGAAATATAGCAGAAGAAAAGTAAATCGGAGAGACCTTCTGTTAGCCCAAGATCGTTACTGAGATTGGAAGATTCAACTAAAGAAGAGGAAGCTTTGGAAAGGAGAAAGAAAATTTAAGATAGGAGAACTTGGTTATGGAAGAAGGCTTTCTTGAATTACTTGAATTACTTGGTTACAAATGATCAAGTCCACTCCTATTTATACTTGTTTAAGGATGGTTCTAGACATTCTTCTAGATACATCTATAAGAAATATTTAGCAAACCTTATCTTCTTGCAATACTCTAGACTATCTAGAAATCTCTTCAAGATATTTATCCAAGATACTATACTAGGCTATTCTAGAATCATTACTAAATATCTAGGATTTTTTGTAGTTCCAAAAAATCTACTTTATGATTTCACAGTCCCTAGCATTGCATTATAGCTAGCAGTGCTGGAGTATTTCCCAGAATGTGTCAAATTATATCTTCCTTGTGTGTACCAACCTGCTTTATGTAAATCCCATGTACCCATTTCACCCATAGAGAATCCTGCTTTTCTGAGAGTTGCCACAATAGTTTACCTATTGATGCAACATTCCAGTTTTTGCTTCCTTTCACATTCAGGTCCCCAAATTTCTTAGGACAACAAATTTTCTACCATGCCACAAGTGGCACTTTCCTCCTTTCATCATTGTTACCCCAAAGGTAATTCCTACAAATCTTCTCAACCTCTTTCAGAATACTCTGAGGTAGTATGAATACTGAGCTCCAAGAACTATGTATAGAGAACAAGACTACATTCACTACTTGTAGTCTTCCAGCATATGATAGTTTTTTTGAGTACCCACTTTGAATTATGTGTGTAATCTTATCTATCAATTGTTGACAGTCTAGCTTATTCCACTTCTTTGAACAGAGAGGGAGCCCCAGGTATCTTATGGGGAACTGACCTAGAGAGAAACCAGTCATACCAAGCAATTGCTCCTTTTTATCATTGTCATGACCCGACTAGGGACCATGATGGGCACCCGGGGCTAACCACCGAACACCACTCATTCTATTACTCTTCATACTCATTATGTGTTCCTTCATTATTCTCATGCTCATAATCATAGGAAAACCATTTTCATCTAAAACATATTTACTTTTATATACATAAGCCCTTCGGCTATCAAAATAGTACACATATGATAAGGACATCGCGAGACCATACTACCCACACATACGTATCTATGAGCCTCTACTAGAGTACTAGACATATGGACGGGACAAGACCCCGTCGTGCCCAAAATATATATACATAAAATAATAAGCAATGGCACCTCCGGAACAATGGAGTGCTCTCAAAGTCTGCTGATAGCTCCTATGATTCTGGATCACCTCCCTGTCTACCTGTGGGCATGAACACAGCATCCAAAGAAAAGGACGTCAGTATGAGCATTGTACTGAGTATGTAAAACATAAACAACAACAACACATCAATGAAATAAGGAGGCATCAAGTGAAGGACAACCTGTAACTAACTGTCAATATTGATAAAAATAAAGCATGCTAACTCACTTCATAAACATCATCATATCATGTATGCACATCTATATAAGCTGCCCGACCATATAGGTACGGTGTGATCATCATTAGCCTGCGTCCAGGCCTTCCGCGTCCGGGGTAACTATCTCATGCCGCCCACTAGTGGTGTCTGCCCATGCCATCTAGACATGGTGTAGACATTGCCCGCCTTAGCGGTATCTTCCTGGCCATATAGGCGCGGTGTAATATCATCATTATGTACTCATCATAATGCATGCATAAAAACTCAAAGACAACTATACTTTATCGGGGTGACATAAGGTCGTGAACCCCCAGTTCCATTATGGAGCATTCATAAGCATTCTGCCTCACCTTAAAGGAATTAGCATATAAGGTGAGTGTGGCACAAAGAACAACATCAATAAATCATAATTTGAATCATTAGCTTTATAAAATCATCATATCATGAACTTTAGAATCTTTAGACTTAAGCTCATCCTCATCATTATCTTACTCCATCTCATATAAGGCTCTTTATGAACATAGACTCATGATTTCCGTTATATACATATATTTAGAGAATTTATAGAAAGATAGAAAGGTTCATGCCATGGAGTCATGCCTTAGAAGGAAAGGACTAGCCTTACATACCTTTTCGTTTAGCTATTCTATCGCTTGATCGTTCTCCTTCAATGCTCACGTTTCTACCTTCAAGAGAATTCGTATTAACATTAGCTAATCGATCACATGAACATGCTCAACTAAAGCTAAAGAAAATTGAGCAGCATTTCCTTTGTTTATACCACTTTCCTCATATCATCTTACCTTATATAGTGTGGGAATGAGCCTTGAGTGGAAATACTTCACTTCAGCCAAAACCCTAGTTCACTTCCAATGGGATTTCTTGACTTGGATGAACCCTAATGAGTTTCTTACACTTGATTCTCTTGGTTTGATGAAGTTGATCATGAATTTCTCTTGAGTTCTTGTGGAAGAAGGGTGGACAACTTTCTAGAGTGTTCTTGAAGTGCGGAGTGAGAAAATGAAATGAATGGAATGAACTTGGTCCCATTTTTAATAACTTAAAAATCTGTCCCGCTCAGTTCTACGGACCAACATACGGTCCGTATAATTTATATGGACCGTATGTCTGGCCGTAAATTTGGTCCAGTGAAAGTCCCCATTCTGGGCGGAACATATGGCCTAACATACGGCCAGTATGTTTTATACGGTCCGTATGTTGGACCATATAATGCCCAATTTTCCGAAATTCGTTCTCGTCGACTCGTTTGATCTCCAATCCTTATGGAACCTTCTTAACACTTTTTAACACCTCATTAACAATCTAAGGGATGTTATACTTCTTCTTCAAGACATTATTAAGTCGTCATTAACTTGTTACTTGTGAATCTCTTCCGATACATAACGTATACCTTGCGTTTCTTGGCAAACTCTCTTCTCTTGCCTTGAATGTCTTTGAAATCTCAACTAGGATCATCAAATGTTATTTCTTACTTATTGAAACATCATATACTTTGGGTCCTTCGTTAGTCTATTCACTGTACATCAACGAAAAATTTTCCGAGGTGTAACAATCATCCTCCACTCTAGCTATAAACAGACTTGATTTATCAATATTTGCCACAAGGCCTGTTACTGCACTAAAATGGGTCAATGCTTCCATCACCCTTGCTACAGAACTAGCATCTCCTTTGCAGAATATCATTAGATCATCTGCAAATATTAAGTGAGACAGTTTGATATGCTTGCACATGCGGTAGTACTGAAAATCAGGTAAATTGCTCATGCATTTTAGGACCCTGGATAGGTACTCCATAACCAACACAAATAGTAATGGGGACATAGGGTCCCCTTGCCTTAGCCCCCTATAATTAAGCCCTATCTTTTCTTAATTGGCTACTTAGTGCCAATTTTTTAAGGCTTAAAATATGCTAAATGTTTTGGGTTAAATATTTGCTACTATTATGTGGTACTTATATGAAGATGTCAATTCCCCATAAAGTTATTGTAGCACCCCCTTTTGGGAGGATGCCACTTACGAAACAAAAGCAAATTTCATACCTCAACATTCAGAGTAAATTTATTTAATAAGATATTCACAGTAATTTAGTAGCGAAAATAGGCCCATGTGAACAAGTTTCAAAAGTGCATACCTAAGTATGTCATGGATCACGTACAAGTCCCCAAACATATGCAAAATGAACATGCTCGTGCAAATGTGATCTTCATCTAAGCTTCCAAATAGTCTACCTCTATTGGCCATCTGTCACGCCCCGAACCATGGCCTGGGCGTAACACGACACTTGGTGCCTAACTGCATGTGACCGAGCGAACGACATAGCTTGCTGAATCATCATGAGGACATACATGAGCGGAATTATAAAGTGAAGTGCATGATGAGCTTTTGTAAAATATAGTAAGTCATAATATTAAACAGAAGTACTTGGTTAAGTCATGAATGCGGACAATATCATAAATGAACCAAATCGGCTAACCAACTCTGAAGTCTAGCATGACACTTGTCTTGTCTATGAAACCTCTAACATGAGTCTGAAACACGTAACATACTTGCTGGGACAAGGCTCCCAGCATACCTTTAGATGAAAAACTAAATAAAGAAAGACAATGCCTAAACCCCGAATGACATGAGGCTCACCAATAAGCTGGTACGTGCAAATCCTACTGAGCAGATGTGGCGTCCTGTAAATTCGTACCTGCATCGTGAAATGCAGGTCCCCGGGCAATAAAAGGGGACGTCAGCATATTGAATGTACTGGTATGTAAAGCAACTGAATGAAATAACATGGGACATAAAAATAACATAACAGAGACTGAGCTGAAACATGATCATGAACATGAGTACATATACATATATAACATGTGTAAAATATCGTGAGTAGGGAGAGCAGTAAATATAACCGACAACATGGTCTGGTACTTGCGTCCTACCAGCAGAACACTCATACCTTGCCAGGGACATCAGATTTAATAATATTATGAAAGGATTCAGTCATTGTGAGAGATCGTCCTAAGCATGGATGGAGCAATCCTCATCCTACGGTGGCTACGTAGTTTCAGGCTATTTGAGACCTTCTCAGTAATTAATGCAACTTCCAAAAACATGAACATGTAAAAATAAGTGGCACATGCTGCCCATGGTTTCATGAATCATAACTTGCTTGTACGTGGATATCATGAATTATAACTTGCTTGCCTGAACTTGTAAAACATAATATTTTCTTGAAAAATATCATAGCATATCATAACTTGCATGTACGAACTCATGGAATAAGGTATATGGGTTTTCGTGGATTACGGACTGATTCTCAATAATCATATAGAGTTATTAAGAACACAATGATAGAATAATAGGAATTCATACATAATATAATCATGGACATGGACCTAGGGTTGTTATGAGCATGGTATAGAAACCCTAGTTTTCGTAAAAATTCATACTTTATGGATTAAGAGGCGTGGGGAAGAACAATGATGTTCCCACACGTAGATAGTAACTCCACATACTTGGTAATGCTCCAAACTTGAATTAAAGACTTTAACTTTGAAGAAAATTTCCAAAATCTTAAATCTTGAACCCTTGAGATGGGTTTTCTTAAAAACCCTAGGTTAGGAATGATGATTTCTTGTTTAGATTACAAAGATATATATTAGAATTGACTTGGAATGATTAGAATAGGCTTACATTGGTGTTTTTGATGATGGGAGAGAATAGAAGGTCGTTCTAGGGCTTGGGGTGTGAAGAATGAAGTGAAAAAGCCTTAAAACGAAGTTTTAAAATTGCTGTCGGACCCACTTTACGCCCTATTTTATGGCCCATAAAAGTTTTATGGACCATATATCCCACCGTAAATCAATTACAGTGATTTGGGCTTTCTGGACCAATTTTACGGACTAAATATTTGGCCCGTATAATATTCACGGCCCGTATATTTCACCGTAAATCGGCAGAACACTATTTTAGTAAAACGGGCATAACGTTTTTCACAGATGTCTGTTTGACCTCCATAATATATCGTTGGAAAGGTATTTCAAAGATCTACAACTTTGAAGAAGGAAAGTTTCCCAAATTCCTTACATATTTTTCTTTATACTCATTTCAATTTAGACGTGGTGCAAACTCACTTGAAAACAAGCTCCGTAGGGTAGCTTCCGACTTTCCTTTGCTCAAGGACTCTTCTCATGTCTTGATTGGGTTTCAAACTCCATTTATACACTACTCAAATTGGGTTCATTATACCCCTGTCTTATGAGTTAAATCTTAGCCCGAATGCACGAGGTGTTACACCATCCTTAAGTCTCCCTCGGAACATCACCTCAATCGTGCGGAGTTGTTTCGGGCTCAACCAAAGCAAGTCTTGATGAGTGATTTAGAGGATGAATATTATGAAAGGAGAGAAGTTTTGGGATCTTCTTTTTTTCTAGAGAAAACGAATTTATGGAGATGAAGAGGATAGGAGACAAAAGGGTATGTATCTTACTTGATAAGAATGAAAGAAAATAATAAAACAAAATAAAAAGGTTGCCCACTTTTATAAATAACTATCTAATCCATCAAATAAATTACTAAGATAATAATAGGAGTATCTTACATACTACACCATAACACTTCAAACAAGTTTTAAATGTCGTCAAGTTCACATTCAGGAATTGTAAAGTAAAATATACCCTTACTATCAAGAATGTGGTCAATCGAAAATTTAAGTGTTAGTTTAAAAATTTCGAGGTGTTACAACTCTCTCCACTTAAGAAATTTCGTCCCGAAATTTACCTTATACTAGTCTCACCTCTCTTGAGCCGAGGGTCTTTCAGAAACAGCCGCCCTACCTTGCAAGGTGGGGGGTTAGGTCTGCGTACACTCTACCCTCCCCAGACCCCACATGGTGGGATTATACTGGGCTTGTTGTTGTTGTTGTTGTTGTAGTCTTGAAAAGGCATTACAATCTAGTCCACGGAGAAAATTAGATTTTGAATCATAAAAGGATAATCTTTATAAACTCGGTTAACAACAACCTGGTGACCCAAAATATTTCCGACAAGCACATCAAAATCAAGTCTCGTAAAAATTACACCTCTAGAAAATGCAAGTGATGAGAAACATAATAGTCTGTATAACATAGATCAACAACCTCATTAGCTCTATTAAAGAGGAGGCCATGTCATAGTTCCTATAGAAGAGAAGATCACATTGCATGAGGGACATGTACATGATGCATACGAACAATACAACAAAAGTCCTAGAATCACAACCTAGGCTCTGATACCAAACTTGTAGCACCCCTTTTTGGGAGGATGTCACTTACGAAACAAAAGCAAATTTCATACCTCAACGTTCAGAATAAATTTATTTAATAAGATATTCACAGTAATTTAGTAGTGAATGTCACACCCCTTTTTTTAACCCGGTAGAGTTAAATTAGAAGTATGACGTATTGGAGATTTCCGTTTTTGTTGTTTGTTTTAAGGAGTCGCCACCTAATTATTTATGGTGAATTAGGACACCTAAAGTTTATTAAAGTTATGTTTAAAGTTAGCTCTGTTTAAGGTCTGCGAAACTTAAGATTCTAGGTAAGGGTTCAATTAGTCTAAAGGGAAGGTATTAGGCATCCTTTAAGACCCATTAACAATGGTTAACCGACCGGACTTACGATTAGTTAGGCTAAGTGTGAATATAGTGTCATAGAAAAAAAAAAGTAACTTTGTAAATATTGCTAAAGTTATAAATAGACATGTAAGGATGCTATTTAAAATAGGACTTATAAAAAATGATAATTTGTATAAAAGAGTATTTCTAATGCTATTTTGAAGATATGACTCATAAATGCTGTTAAGGCTTTAAACGAAAGTATAATAATGTTGTTTAAAAATAGTACTTGTAGAAAGCATAATAATTGTATAATAGAAGATTCTAAATGTTAAACGAGATTTAAAGATATTGATAAAGCCAAAAATGAAAATATAGCAATATTATTCAAAAGAAAGTAAGATTCGTAAAAAATAGGGTAATTTGCTTATGATTAATGCCTTTTAAAAGATGATTTGTCAAATGTGATCTTTAGATAAAAAAATGATATTACATGAATATGACGGTGTAGGAATGCCTAGACTTATATTCTTAAATATGATGAAAGGCCATGAATTTCTTTATATTTTTTTATATCACTCTTATTTAAAGTTATTTGGGCTAAAACATGCATGATTGAAAATGCATTCATAAAATATACCTGAATTTATATTTGCGTATTAGTGGTGTTTTTGAAATTTCTAATACAGTAAGAATGAAAACATGATCTTAATTCAAAATATGTGCTTATGGCTTCATCCTTGAGAATCAATGGCTTTAATATAGATAAATATTATAGATACTATAAATACATTAATATGGAAGAAGAAAAACGAAACTAAGGATATTATTGTTTCTTCCTGCCCATTTTGTTAAAATCAAAACCGGTAATTCCGCTAAGGCTCGCCTAATCTAAGCAAATAAAGTGTTAGTCATGTAATTACAAATTAAATGCACAAAATAAAAAAAATTAGGAGAGTAAAATGATTGAACTGGGCTCAGCTCGAACAAAACCGCAGCTACTGTTTACTCCTAATTCCGGGCTGAACTTAGAGTTGCCATAACTCCAATATTCTCCCATGTGTGTTCATGCAAAAGGAAGAAAAGAAAAGGATTAGGTCTATATAACGAGACAAATAAGCGGCAAAAAAAAAGAAAAAAAAACAACGCAGCATCTATAATGAGGTACAAGGACTTCATAACTTGGGCTTAACATCCAACTAATTGTGGAGGACATTTATACGAACCAAACTAAGAAACAAAAATGATAATTCAACTGGATATGCAGCCAATGAATTGGAGTAACCACTGTTCATCCCGACCTGGAATCTTGTAGTCATATTTTAAACAAATGGAGCTTCCAAGGCACTAACATATTTTATTTCAAGTTGACCCAGAAAATTATGATGGCCCGAGAACTCAGCAACGGTAAGCGACCCAAGATGCAGCAATTCATGGCACAAATTGCATCAGCGAAATGGTCAAAAATGAGGCAGCAAATGGCCAAAATGCAGCAACAAATCAACCCCTAAAAATGAGGTGCAAATGGCCGAAAAAAATGCAGCAGCGTTGGCCTCAATTGCAGCAGCAAAATCAGTCCCAAGATGGGGTGAAAATGGCCTAAAACGTAGTAGAAATGGTCTAAAAACGCAGCAGTAAATGTAGCTACTGTTTGTCTTAAATCAGTCCCCAAAGTGCAGCAACATTAGGTATAAATTGCAGTAACTGCTTGGTTGTAATTGTGTCTTAAGAATGTAGCATTTTCAGCCTCAAAATGCAGGAATCAGTTGGCCAAAATGCAGGCAGTAATTCAGCTAAAAATGCAGTAGTTCATGGCCCAACATAGAGCTGCGGAATGGCTAAAATGCACCAGCAGTTTCAACTCCAAAATGCAATAGCAAAATGGCTAAAGTACACCTAAATGAGCCAATTACCATGCCTAACAATGTTGAAGGGGAAGTAACAAGTAACCATGAAAACCATAAAGACTAAAAGAAACAAAGCATCATATTAAGTCATATTTTATCGAATGACATCGACCACCAATTACTAGACTGTACATTTTAAGTGTTGGAATTTAGACTTATCATCTTATAGGGAAGAGCACATTTTCATTTAGCAGGTAAATCAAGGAATATTCACGCACACAAGAATAAATGGCATTCTTCCAACTGTTCCTCCCTATTAATTTATCCAAACAGGATGTTAAGCACAAATCATCGCGAAGAAAATGATAAATCTTTTAGGAGGAAGAATCAGTATGTCTCATGGTTTATAACTTTGGACATCACCAACTAGCATAATCCAAACTTAAGAAAGAACACTACAAAGTGGGCGGATTGTACAAATGGATGTTACAACTGGAAATCACACATGGTACAAATTTTATATTGTTCCTTTCACCAACCACATTTAACACTAGTGAATATTACAATAGGAGCATCTAACTCTATGAATGAAGGATAAAGCGACGAATTACGATGGTGAGGCAAGAAGAAGATAACGATTGTCAATGCGCAAGAGCTTCCCAAGTTAACTCAAGGTTTGTAGTCATGCTAACGAATACGCAACAAATTGTGCTAAATACAGGATTGAATCTTCATTTAAACAGATATGCTATGTTCAATTTGCAAAAATAAGGTTCATGCCATTTTTAGGTCTTCCAAGCGAGTACTCGAATCACAGATTGCTTTCTTTTGAAAAAATAGAACAGTCTGAATCAGATATCAGCAAATGATGGCACATACAAACTGATTATTGGCAAAAACAGAGGCAGAAAGGTGACGGACTAGATACTTAGCAGGCCACAGTGGAGCTAAAAAGAAACGAGTGACAAACAAGAAGCAAACTCAGAAATTGCGGCTATAATAAGCTCAAGACAAGGGCACCCTATCCATACTTAAGTCTTGGCAACAAACAAACTCCCAGGTAGGTTCACATTAGACAGTCAAGCCTCAGTCAACACAAACCAAAACAAATAGCTTTATCATGCAAAATTCAGACTGCCAGGCTCACATATTATGCATAATAACCATAAGAATGATAGGTAGTGACCTTAGTGACCGCACATTGGTCACAAATTCATTGCAACCAGAGGATAAAATTAAGCAATGGTAGCATAGAACAATCAAGTAAGGTAAATTAACACGTTCGCAGAGTGTGATAATCATAGATAGAGGGGTAAGTCAACTAAACAAGTAGGCTAGTTTAAACAGGGAAGGTTTATATATCTTTAAAACACACTGATCAAACATGTTGAGAGTAGAGTAGCATTTAAATAAGTCCCTTTCACACACAGAATTTTGAAATGAGTCATGTGATAGTTAGCACGTGTCCAGACAGTTAACCCAAATAACTTATACGACAATCAAGTTTTAAATTAACACCAAACACCTCTGCCTTTGAAGGCCAAACCATATAATTTAAAGAAAATCACACCAACTCATTTGAACAGATAAAAGCATATCATTATCTCTTAACATCAATCAGATTCTTTCTTTTAACAAACACAATCATGATAATGCAAGCTGGAGGAAACCACAACTAAACAGACATGCGACTACCATCTAGCATTAATCGAATTCGACTTAAACCATGCAGTAATGACGTAATAAGCTAACCTAAGTCTCAAACTGACTATTCCACATTAATCTTATCAGCTTAAACAAAACAGCCACGACTTTGTAGACAAAATAAAATCAACAACCAATATCGACATGTCGTATATTCATTTCGTCCTATCTCAAACCAAATAAATTACATTCATGACCGAATACATTATCTCGAATAAAATAGAGCAAAAGAGGGACAACGCTACATACGCGAATTCATGATATCTATTCGTATCGCCTTTTAACCCTTACACATAAATCAGACTCCCAGATTAAATTAAATCATCCAACAACTATAGCAGCTACACGAAATAAGAAATGCAAACAAGTTTTTTTGAATCACGACTGGTCATAACAAGGCATTAAAACATGATTTCTCCATGTTAACAGAAATTTAACAAGACAATAAATCTGAACAGCAGCAGAATATACACAATTTCAAGTCCAAACATGATTTCAACACAACATTATCAGCTAAAGAAACTAAACAGAAGACGTCATTACCTTTTTGTGGTACAGTGAAGTGGGGATCGACGAGGTCTCGAATCTACACTCGAACGCGACGAACTCGAAATCGATTAAAGAAACTTAAAGTTTTAAACAGAAAATGAAAGGAAAATAGAGTAATTGTTCGCTGGCTTTGTTGATTAAAACTTGTGTTTTGTGAGGTTTTCGTTTTCAGCCCCCCCTAAACGATTCAACTCCCCTGTTTTTTTATAGAATGGGGAGAGAGAGGAGCGGTGTGAGGTAAGGAATGATGAAGGAAGGGAATCGGGGAAAGGGCACGGCGTGGTCGGAAAAAGGGAGGATGAGCGGCGGTGGTGGGGTGAGTGAGACGAGGGAGATGAGGCGGAGAAAAGGGAGAGAAAAGTGGGGGACAAGGGTGAGTGGGGAGCGGAGAAGAAGGAGGGAAAGGGGGGTGAGTGGGAGCGGCGGCGAGGGAGCGGGAAAGGAGGAGAAGGGGAGAGGAAATGAAGAGCGGCGGAGGAAGAGGAAAAGGGGGTGAGTGGGAGCGGCGGTGAGGAATGAGGGGAAAATGAAGGGGAAACCCTAAAAGGGTTTCCCTTATTTTGCTGAAAATGAATTGGACCCGGTCCATTTGTGAACCGGGTCAAATTTTAGACTGGGTGTTTAAAAGAATGGACTAGTAAATTAAACATGGACTGATCTAAAAAATTGAGATAAAAATATGGTGTAGTCCAAAAGTATTAGGAATTAATCGAACTTTGATTTGGGGTCCGGTAAGTCAAAATACGGACTGAGTGCAAGAAATAGTTTGGCTTCTAAATTTGAATAAGAGACACATTTTGATTAACGATGTACTAAGGGTGCCAGAATATCACCTGGTACGAAAAATGTGTAATTGTAAAAGACCCGGATAATAAAGTTATATCATGTTGCAATGACCGCGCAATAAAAACGCTATCATTTAAATGTGCGAAATAAATGCGATGTGTATGCGGAAGTTGGTAGAACGTTGAGAAATGCAAGTTTCAATAATACTAAATAATAGTAGCAAATAAATAGCGGTAGTAATACTGCTAAATAACAATGATAATGGTAATAATGATAATGGTGATGATAATGGTGATAATAGATATAATAATAATGGTAAATAACAAACATTGATAATTAAAAAATGATAATAATTAATAATAATAATAATAAAGATGATAGAAATTAATAAATAAAAATAATAACGATAAATAACAATTATTGATTATAACAAAAATGATAATAAATTAATAATAATAACAATAATGGGATAATAATAAAAATAATAATGATAATAATAATAAGAAATAATAATGATGATAATAATAATAATAAATAACAATTATTGATAAAATAATGATAATAATTAATAATAAAAAATAACGATGATAATGATGATTAATAATTGATAACAAATAACGCTGATAATAATGATTAGTAATTAATAATAATAATGATAATGATAATGATAATGATAATGGAAATAACAAGAAATAATAATTAATGACAAAAAATGATAATTTAAGAATAATAATAATAATAATAACAATAATAATAATAATGATAATAATAAACTGCAGAAGAATAAATAAAACGTGGGTGTTAATAAAAGACTAATAATCATAGTAAAACTTAAATGCATATTTTTTTAATTTCTCGAAATACCAGAAGTATAAATAGGTATTTCGGAGGAGATGCGGGACAAAATTGGGTGTCAACAGATGCCCCTCTTCGACCGGAGGTGATGTAAGAATCTTCGGGCGAAAAAGTTGACGTAGTAGCCAATTTTGTTTGGACCGACGAGTATGAGTTTGTAAGAAAGTATGATTTAGGAAAAATTGATTGAAAATATTATGAGGGCCGAAGGAATTATGGAAAATTATGGCCGAATCTCAGTTTCGAGTTGCCTACATATCTCGGGTTGCACGAGAATCAGGCCATGTGTAGTTCGAAAGTTTTTGTGGATTCACAATCTTGCAGGGGGTTGTAGACAAGTGACGAGACGTTCAAGAATGGAACACGTGTTTATAGCCTCCTAATTATAAATGTGATGCACAACACACCCATAAGTAGGACTCTACTAGACACGGTGTAAATTCTTCAAAGATGCCCCAGTGTTGAGTTATGGAAACACTGGGGATGTAGAAAGGAATATGAGATGGTGAGAAGAGTAGATTTAGTAGAGTTTTAGCGGAGGATGTGAAAGAGAAATTAACCTACGTATCACGTGTTTGTGGACATAGGCGGAATTGACTTCGAGAGTAGATTCGTGACCTTTGCTTGTGAGTTTGGTATTCCTCTTTAGCAAATTTGCCCCAGTTCACTGCGTAAGATAAAGTTCCACGTTGTGCTGTGTCGCTGCAGGTTGTATTTTCTGCCAAAACTGAAATTCATGTCAAAATTAGTAATAAAGTTAAAAAATGTAAAACTATAAAGAGTGTAAATGATCGTAAATATGATTGGGGGAATGAAAAATGAAGCCGTGTGGCCAATGTTCTCTCTGGTTGTCTTCAGGGACTTGAATGAATGTGTGATGCGCATGCTAGGGATGTAATAATATCTCCCGCTGCATTGGAAGATGATAGTGATAAGGTCTCCGGCTGTCTTCCGGGACTCGATGATAAATGATAACTGCGAATTTTAAGGTAAATTCATTAAAGCGGTAAGGTAGATGATGAAATAAAGGAATGAAGTAAGGAGAAAAATAAGTGTGTAGCCGTTTGGCTTATGCAAGTGAGGCCGTGTAGCCGGGTGATGTCTCCGATGGTTGTCGGGACTCAATGATATGCTGATGAGGCTATATAGCCAAACGATGTCTCCGGTTGTCTTCGGAGGCTCAATGATAATTCCTGTAAAGTTCAGGGTAAAATTGTTAAAGTTGGTAAAGTAAATGATAAAGTAGAGAGTAAAGTCAAAGTGTAGCCGTCTGGCTTATGCGTATTGAGGCCGTGTGGCCATGCGATGTCTCTGGTTGTCTTCAGAGATTTGATGATGATTCCCGTAAAGTCCAGGATAAAGTTGTAAAGTGGACGATGTCTCCGGTTGTCTTCGGAGGCTCCAATGATAATTCCTGTAAAGTTCAGGGTAAAATCGTTAAAGTTGGTAAAGTGAATGATAAAGTAGAGAGTAAAGTCATAGTGTAGCCGTCTGGCTTATGCATGTGAGGCTGTATAGCCGAATGATGCCCCCGGTTGTCTTCGGGGACTTGATGCTATGTCTCCGGTTGTCTTCGGGGACTTGATGTTGTGTCTCCGGTTGTCTTCGGGGACTTTGATGTTGTGTCTCCGGTTGTCTTCGGGGACCCAATGATAATTCCTGTAAAGTTCAGGGTAAAGTTGTTAAAGTTGGTAGAGTAAATGATAAAATAGAGGGTAAAGTCATAGTGTAGCCGTCCGGCTTATGCATGTGAGGCTGTATAGCCGAATGATGCCCCCGGTTGTCTTCGGGGACTTGATGCTATGTCTCCGGTTGTCTTCGGGGACTTGATGTTGTGTCTCCGGTTGTCTTCGGGGACTTAATGTTGATTCCTGTAAAGTTCAGGGCAAAGTGGTTAAAGCAGGTAAAGAAGGTAATAAAGTATGGAGTAAAGTGATAGCATAGCCGTTTGGCTGATGATGTCGACGGTATTGTGACAGGCTGAATTAATGACGCGTAATCCTGATTTGATTCGTCTTTAACCTGCAAAAAGATGTGTGAAGTCATATAGTTGTTGTGATAGAATAAAATTAAAGATAGGGTTAGGAATAAAGCCGTTTGGCTTTTGAGACGAGGCCCTAATGAGCCAGACGATGCTTTTCGTCGCGATTGATAGACTTGACTATTGATCTTGCGGTCCTTTAATTCCTGTACTCAAAGAAAAATTCTTAGTTTGGGAGGGGGAAGTTGATTCGTGTTGACTCGAAGCTTGTCGTTGTTGGCGCTTCATTTGTCTTGTTTGTTTGGATCTCGTGATCTCTGTTTAAGCCTCGGTAGATGAACAGTAGTGAAAATGATTGAAAGAAAGTATTTCATTTGAAAGGTAGGTATATAAGAATATGTATAAGGAAATGTAACTATATGTAGATAAGTTGAGAAATATGTATGTGTAAATGTATGTACGTAAGGAAAGATATACATGTAAATTTATGTATGTAAGTTGTAAAATATTCTGCCAACTTCGGATTGTGACACTTCTAAAGTAATTGGTTCATAATACTTCCTGTCTGGTAGTCTTAATCTTGTCGATGCACAATTATTCTTTTGCCTATATCTTTTCAAAACATGCCCCAGCTTTGATTCAGAAGGGTATACTAAACCTATGCTATGTCGTGACCGAACCTTGTATAGGTTGCCTACGTATCCGCCAAGGAATCAGGTCAGAACGTAGTTCGTGAGTTCATAACAAAAATGATCTGAAGTTTTCTAATAAAGGGACCGAACCCGATATGGATTGCCTACGTATCCCACCAAAGGAATCAGGTCAGCGTAGTTCTATTATACAAATGGTAAAAGATTTGTTGGATTTTTATCTAAGCGTGACAGACCTGTATGTTGATAGTCTACGAATCCCGCCGAGGGAATCAGGCTATATGTAGTTCTCCTTGTATAAGGATTTTTGGATTTTCTATTATAATACAACCGAACCCTATGTGGGCTGCCTACGTATCCTACTCCGGGAATCAGGACGGAACGTAGTTCGTAAGGATCCAAAAAGGGAAAAATTCTAATCTAGTATGACCGAGTCCCTGTGTAGGCTGCCTACGTATCCACCGAGGAATCAGGTCAAGCGTAGTTCGTACGCATAAGATATTTTGGATTTTTTGTTGTAAAGCAACCGAATCCTATGTGGGCTGCCTACGTATCCCCCATGGGAATCAGGTCAGCGTAGTTCGTAACTAAAGGAAAGGTTGCAAACTAGGTTGTCTAACCTAATGTCGTACTTTGATTTCTTCTTGAATTGCTAGCTTTTAGGCTTATGTTATCACCTATCGGCTATTTCAATTCTTGTGAGTGGAATCTTGTCTTGTCCCCCTAGTTTCTTTGTTACTCTCTCGGAATGTGTGTTGTCTATTCGTACATTTCATGTCACAATCGTAGAGTTGACAGTTTTGATAAATAAAGTAGAAAATAGATGATTAAGGAAAATCAGAAATGCATTCATAGTTTTGCAATTCAAGCTTCCACAAGGTGAAGCAAAACAAACAAAATTTTGAGTACGGTTCAAGCATCAATAAAAGAAAACAAGTTCACTACATGTTCATGCTACCAAGGCTCCCGACGGATCGAGGACGGAGTACAAGTCCAATTCTTCAGAGTCTTTCCTGGTTCGGCGCCCCATATTGTCAGTGCCTTGGTGTTGCGAGTAGTTGTATTGGATTGTTCCCACGAGAGCGACAAAGTTGTTGATCTGACTCTTTCCGCACTGGACTCCTCTAAATCTTGGTATTTCCGTGAGCAGGCAAAGGATTGTTGACCACATTGGGCTTAGCTTCAGCGAGCTGAATTACTCCTTCCTTAATCAGGGCTTCGATTTTGTTTTTAAGCCCATAGCAATCTTCAGTGGCGTGCCCAACAACTCCAGAGTGGTATGCGCAGCTTTTGGAACCATCAAACCATTTCGGGATAGGCTCGGGAATTTTTCCTTCAATCGGTTGTATTATGCCTGCTGCTTTCATTCTTTCGAACAATTGAGCCAAGGGTTCAGCGATCTGAGTGTAATTACGGGTGTTTTTGGTGTCAGGGTTTGGACGGGCTCTAGGTATAGTATGTGGTCGATTTTGGTAAGTTGGAGCTTGGTTGGGTTGATACGGGCGTGGGTTTTGATGCGGAGATGCTCGGGGTTGGTAGTAGTTGTCGCACCCCATTTTAACCGAGTTAAAATAGAAGTACAACATATTGGGGATTCCTAAATTGCTTTATTTTAAGGAGTCGCCACTTAATTGATTTTACGGGTGAATTAGGACACCTAAATGTTAACTAAAGTAAAGTTAAAACTAAACCTCTGTTAATGATCTGCTTAACCAATGTGATTCTAGGTAAGGGTTCTATATTATCCTAAAGGGAAGGGGTTAGGCATCCTTTAGAATCCGTTAACTTACGGTTATCCGACCAAACTTAGGTTAATTAATTAGGGCTAAAGATGCAAATATAATATTTAAAATTCAAGAAAATAGCTTGTAAATATTGCCAAAGTTTTAAAGAAAAATATAAGAACGTTGCTTAAGATAAGAGTTAGAAAAAATATAATAATTTGCATAAAGGAAATTTTAAATGCCGTTTCGACTAAAACTTATAAAAATTGCTAAAGCTTTAAATAATAATGCTATTTAAAAATAAGACTTGCATAGAATATATAAGTAGAAAAAAACGCGAGTTTTATGCAGTGTTTTAATAAATATTTGAAACAACTCAAAGGGTGAGATATTAATGATTCTTTTTGCGATTTAAGAGCATAAGAAAAATAAAAAATAGCTAATGTGAATTTTAAATAAAACTTATATTGTATCAATATGATGATATAGAAATGCCAAGAACTTATTTTTCTTTAAATATTATGAAAGAAGGGTTTCCTTTCTTTTTATTAACTTTATTAATATGCTTAGCTAAAATGATGTGTGATTGATTCCAAATTTGAAGAGTTATTTATAAAATATATTTGAATTCATTTTTTGGTATATCCACCACATTTCCAATTTTAAGATAATAAAGAGACAAAAGGAGTCCTTTAATTTAAAACATGTGCTCGTGCTATTTGAAAAGTTAATTATTCTAATGAAAATAGATATTATAAATACTATGAAAAATTTAACAAAAGAGAAGAAATCTTAGGTAATTAACTATTGATTTTCCTTAAGTTAACTACCATTATCCCAAAAACTAAACCCACTAATTTACTAGAATTCCTCTAAGTCGAGAAACAAAAGAAAAACAAAATAAAGAGTTAGTTGCATAATACAAATTAAATGCACAAAATGAAATAAAGGAGCAAAAGGTATTAAAATGGGCTCAGCCCACTTTAGGGCTGCTGATTGGGCCTATTCGCTGTTGGGCTTCGGCCCAGCAACTCTTTTTGTATTGCTATGGATCTGGGCTGCTGTTGGGCTTCGGCCCAGCAGTCTTTTTTTTCATATTGCTCTGGGCTGCTGTTGGGTTGACACGGAAGAGGTTTCGTTCACGTTGGACCTTAGCCCAAACCGAATGCGGAAGAAGAACGAGTCTCTCGGATTCGTATACGATCGGTCATGCACAAAACGAAAGGAAAGGATTAGCATATAATCTATGAATGAGGATAGACATGTGAAAATTAAACTTGAAACAAGTCAATAGATTATGTATATCGTTGTGTATATTCAAGTATTTCCTATGTATACGCATTCATATTAATTAAGATATACTGGTGATATACATCAGTATATACAACCCAACCCAATATGTCTGCAATACACCATCATATACGAACTTTAAACAGAGCCAAAATCATCACAACATTTTTTCTTTCTTTCGGGGGCAGATCTGGCCCTTTATTTCCTAATCAATTAACATAGATTAAGCAAAACCAACTAGTTGACATACATCTGATGGCATAACCCCAAAATGAGGAGATTGAACACTGCCTTAACGAAATTAAAACATTTGCAATATACCAAGGCACAGAATCTGCCTAGCAGCGGCAGTGAACATCGCGAAACTAATTACGAAGTACGCTCAGCACAGAGTCTGCATAGCAGTGGCAGTGAGTTTCACACAATTAACTACAAAATATGCTAGGCAATAGAATATGCATAGCAGTGGCAATATACTTCATAAAACTAACATTCGGAGGTTCAGGTCATGTTCAAAACTATAGACAGATTTGTAGGCATGATTATGACACACAGTCGAACGAGACTTAACCAAACAGCTTATAGACAAATTGGTAGATTGGCAAATGTCGCACATAGCACAGTTTGAACAATATTCAACTGGATAAGCTTGTAGGCATGCTGGGGTATGGAAATCAGATTCCTATTTTAAGATATTGACTCATGCTTATTCTACGCTTTTAGGATTTAAAACTCAGTCTTCAAAGAATCATGTAAGTATCACAAGAAGCCAAAATTATTTAGGGACAGGGAAGGGTTCATACTGGACATAAAATTTACACAGAGATGTGGGGACAAAGCTCGAGGGGGCTGCAAGGAGATCTAGATAGTTCAATCAGGGCAAACATGCCAGCCAGTAGCACAGACAAACAAAACAATTTCTGAATCAGCCAAATGCAATACATTCGAAAGAAGAAAGAACTTAGCAAAACTGTAGAGAAACAAACATGATCTAGGAATTCCAAACTGAGGCAGGACTACTGCCAAACAGGTGAACTCATGATCTCTTTCATGCTAATCATTCAATAACCTTCTCATATACAAATGTAATCAGCAGTTAAACTTGGCAATAACCTTGGGCAAATTAAATATACTGATGTGATTCCCTTAGTAAGTTGTAAGTCAAACCATTTAAGATTGCACTTTCAAAGGAATGAATAGACCCTTCATGCAAATCAAGATCAACAAATCACCTTAAAGAGGACTGAAACTGAAGATGTGTTTTTTAGACTTAAGGAATTTAGGAGTGGGATTCCAAATTAGAACATTTTCCAGATTTCTTATTTTTCAGTAATCTTAAGCAGTAAGCATATTAAGATCATTCAGGAACTCAACAGAGGACTAAACCATTCAGATGGACATCTCAAACCTACATAAACCCTGCTTTAGCTACAGGGTTCAACAGACCATTCATATTTTATAGGCTTAAACAAAGATTAATTTATGTGGCGATTTGAATCTAGGACAACTAGAAGTAAACTTTCATCTAAGCGGCAGTACCTACACCAATCTTGTATTTTAATCAACCTGTTGCTTTCAATTTGAACCAAAGAAGATCTAAAATATCTTGACCAACAATGCTAAGAGCATGGGAACTATCACTCCATATGTTCAACTAATTGTGACAATCAACTGCGAGTTGTGGACTATGTAAACATGAGCGTTTCAACTTAAAGAACATATAGCTCACAAACTAAATATTCATGCCACACCAATCAAACAGGAGATATGCTATACTAAACCAAGATGTGCTTTGCAGCCAAACAAACTAGATCATGCTTGCTATCTTAGGGTATAATGACACATAAGACATATTAGATTGCATGAAAAATTAAGCTAAACTAATATATAGGATTCAGTGGATTAAGCTGGAACTAACATATAAACAGGCTTAACTATTGAAACTGAACTAACACAGATTAATCCCGGGACATACAGGTAAACAAAGATGAACTTAAAGCACCCGGTTAATCCAGACTTGCATGTAAAGCTGCAACAGTCCCAAAATTGAACTAAACATAACTAAACATGTCCAATACAACTCAAATAATCACGAACAAAATCTGAAATACCACTAAGCAAAACTGATCACATAAGCAGTTTCGAACATTTCAACAAATGCTAAAAATAATTTAAGGGAAGGAAATTTACCTTCTTCGGGAGCAGCGAAGTGGGTGCGAAGCCTTCGATACACACTCAAACACTTCAAAACTCAATTCACAGACATAAAAGAGATTGATAAAATTGGAATTTTTGCTTGGGGGATTTTAGCGACAAACGAAGGCTTTCAGTTTCTATGGAATTTTTTAGGCTAAAAGACTCAAAATTCTCAAGGGGGTTTGTGCGGCTGAGACCTTGGTTTCTTTGGGGGGTTTTCCCAATCCAAAAAAAAAATCTCCTTGGGGTACTCCTATGAATCAGAAAATCCTCCTATCCATCCGAAAATCCCCCCCTCTACTTGACTTGGACAACGATTATATATAGGGCGAATTGGGGTTTGTTGCGAAGAAGAGAGAGAGAGGAGCGGGGGGACAGACGAGCGTGGGTGGCAGTGGCAACGTGGGGGGAACAGAAGCGTGGGGGGACAAGGTGGAATGGAGATGTCAGACGCGTGGGATGGCAAAACAGTGTTGTGTGCGTGCGTGGCGACTAGGGTTTTTAGGAATAAAGGGAAAGGGGAGAGACGAAGAAAGAGATGGGGGTACGGTGGTATGGTGGAGGCGGCGATGGGGAGGTGGAGAAGACGACGGGAAGGTGGAGAGGAAAGAGGAAAAGGGAGGCGGAGAGAGGAGGGGATGGAAGAGGAGAAAAATGAAGGAGGAAACCTAGGTTTCCTTATTGTCAACGAAAAATGGGCTGGACCCGGTCCATTTATGGACCGGGTCAGTTTTGGACCGGGTGTTAAAAGAATGGGCTAGGGAATTAAAAACATGGACTGGTCTAAAAAATGAGATAAAAAATATGGGTCAGCCCAAAAATATTTAGGAGTTAATTGGACTTTGATTTGGAGTCCGATAAATCAAAAATACGGACTAAGTGCACGAAATAGTTTGGCTTCTAAATTTAAATAAAAGACCTGTTTAAACAACTTGTGTTAAAATATTGCTCAATATGAAATATGCAATCCTTAATGCTCGGATAAAAAATGGCGTTGTAATAGCCGTGCAATGATATTTCGAAAATCCGCAGTAAAATAAATATTATTATTTAATTATGCAAAGATAAATGCGATGCGTGTGCGTGAGCTAGTAAAATGCCGAAATGATAAAAATTGTGAATTATAATAATAGTAATAAATAATAGTAATAATAATAATAATAGTAATAGTAATAATAATAATAATAATAATAAATGCGATAATAGTAATAATAATAATGATTGATAGAATAATGCAATGACGGTATTGATAAGAGGCTAATAATTATAGTAAACATAATATATATTTATTTTATTTTTTCTCAAAAATATTAGAAGCACAAATAGGTATTTCGGAGGAGAGGCGGGACAAAATTGGGTGTCAACAGTAGTTTGCTTGGGTGTTGTAAACGGGGTAAGGAGGTAGTGGAGCTTGGTAGGGTTCAGGGTAGTGGTAAGGGTGGAAAGTTTGTTGTGGGTGGTTAAAGTATGGAATGGCTTGGCTTGGCTCATGTCCTTGAGCGTTCATGACTGCAGCGACATCTTCCTTCTTCTTTTTAATCCCGTTGATAGAACCAGATTGTATAGCTTTGTTCATTGCTTGTAAAGCAATAAGATCCTGAATTTTCCCCGATTTGATTCCTTCTTCCAGTGCTTCTCCCATTCGAACAACTTCTGTGAATTTTTGTCCCATCATACCTATCATTTTCTCGTAAAATATGCCAGCCTGGCATTCAATGAAGGTAGCAGTCATTTCCCTATCATTCATCGGAGGTTGAACTCTGGCCGCTTCTGACCTCCAGCGTAATGCATACTTGCGGAATGTCTCAGCTGATTTCTTGGTTAACTTAGTCATGTAGACTCTATCTGGTGTGATGTCGGTGTTAAAACTGAATCTGTCCATAAAGTCTTGCGCCATGTCGCTCCAACCACGCCATTTACGGACGTCCTGTTGTGTATACCAAGTAAGTGCTTCGCCAGATAAGCTTCTTATGAAGAGCTTCATCCTTATGTTCTGGTCTCTACCTACTCCAACCAGTTTGTCACAATAAGCCCTTAAGTGTGTATGAGGGTCGCCTGTTCCATTGAATGTATCAAATTTCGGCGGTTTGTAGCCCACGGGTAAATCGACGTCAGGTTGAACACAGAGATCTTCGTATTCTACACTCTTGGTTCCCCTAGCAACTTGAAGGTTTCTCATTGCTTCTTTGAGACTGTGGATCTCTTTTAGCAATATGTTATCTGCCCCTGCCTTTGCATCCTTTTCCATTTCTTCGTATTGATCTACTTCGGGTTGGAACCTGACCGTTATTGGATTGGTAAAGGTTTGTGTTTCTGCGGCATATACCGGAGGAACGCATTGTGCATTAGGGGTGACAAAGTGTGCCCCGTGTATATGCTGGGTTGGATAAGTTTGGGCGATGGGAGTGTTTTGGACTGGAGGGGTTGTGTTATAAGTGGTATTCGCAGGTGGTTGGTTTGATGGGTTTAGAGGAGTGGTTGTGGGTAGTGGATTAGTGTTGGTGGGCAAAGGAACATAGGGAGTGTGCACTAGCGATTGACTTGGTGGGTTGATGGGTGGTGGATTATGAGTAGCATAGGTAGTGTAAGTGGGTGGTTGATTTTGTGGAGGAGTATAGCTAGTGTAAGTGGGTGGTTGACTTTGTGGAGGAGTATAGTTAATGTAAGTGGGTGGTTGACTTTGTGGGGGAGTACAGGTGGATGATGGGTTTGGTGGATTTGCGGGGGTGACCGGAGGTACGTTGTGGTTGGTAGGTGCATTGTTTTGGGGAGGAAAATGCTCAGGAACTGGGGATTCGAGTGATGGGAAACGAGGTGGTTCTGGTGCAGTATTGCTAGGTTCAGAAGGTGAATTTTGGAGGGTGATGGATAAATTGGTCAAATCCCTAACCCGATTTAGTTCTCCACGTAGATTCTCAATTTCTTGAGTCAGGCGGGCGATATGTTCATCCCGTTGAATAGCAGTTCCGTGTTCGGAAATCTCGGGCGGATCGCTTGAGATCACGAT
The DNA here is from genome assembly GCF_019175385.1 of Lycium barbarum. NCBI lineage: Eukaryota > Viridiplantae > Streptophyta > Magnoliopsida > Solanales > Solanaceae > Lycium > Lycium barbarum. Next base: position 126,025,873 of record NC_083345.1, on the reverse strand, counting down.
GTTTTCTACACCAGTTGGAATAGATGCGGCCGGATCGGGAATAGTAATTTCATTTCCTTGAACAACCCAACTACGTTTAGGTAACGATGATGTCTTTGATCTCGTGACGTAAGGATGATCGGCCATCGAGTGTCAACACGAATCAACTCTCTTTTTGGGGATAAGATAAAAGAAACACAAAGTATAAATGATGTTAGTCTCATGAACACATCTAGGTAAAGTCGAGATCACGTAAAGTCAAGTAAGACCTGTAGCAAATAATTCATCGAATAAAGTCAAACAAGTTGTCAAATAAATGTAAACAATTATATTAAACAATAATAACGCGTCCTAATATGCATGTGACCTCTTTGTGCCAGAGGTAGGCCTAACGTTTGTTTGAAGGATAAAGTGTGCCATAATACGTCATCCCGTTGCTTTGATTAATTAAACAGATTCTATTTCTCAAAATAAAGTACAAGATAATGTAATATTTATTACATGTCAAATGAATACAACATAAAGTGTTTCCTAATCTAAATAAAGTAAATACAATTTTGCTATATCTAAATTTCAGCTCCGTTTTGTGATGTCATTGATCTTTGTCATTTGTTGTACTCCAATGCAAATGCATACCTGTCATAGAAATGTTAGTCATTCCCTCCTTTCCTAAAGTTTAATTAATTAGAGCGAATAGTCAATATTTAGGCACAGTTATCCTTCAAACATGCATATAAAGTATGATTGGTATCACTGGGGGTTGTGAACCCGCTTGGACGTTTGGGTAAAGTCATCTAATGGATTTAATACACCAAGGGTATTAAACCTCCTAGGTCATGAAATGTATGCTCTTATTAAAGGGTGTTGGTTTAGCTCTATCTTAGGCTGACTAAGAGTTGGCTTCCTATGACACAAGGTTCTCCCAAGCGGACAACTTGGGAGTGGAAAGTCTGTGGCCGTCGACTGCACCGCCGATCGACTAAATCCACAAGATCAATCCAACTAAAGGGGTAATTTAGTAGTGCACGGGCGCGAACCGCGAAGCCGTTTTGAGTGTGTGAATATGTGCGAGTTTTCCAGGAGTGGAAGAAATATGAACGGAATGACAGTTTATCAAAGCAGTAACACATAAACAGTTTATATCAAACAAACAGTTTATATCAAGCAAACAATTAATAGCATGTAAAAACAGTTAACAAACAAATAAAGTAATTAAAATAAGCACACAAAACCTATTTAAACTAAGTCCGTTATGGTTAGAACCTAAGTGATTCCCCAGCAGAGTCGCCAAGCTGTCACACCCCTTTTTTTAACCAGGTAGAGTTAAATTAGAAGTATGACGTATTGGAGATTTCCGTTTTTGTTGTTTGTTTTAAGGAGTCGCCACCTAATTATTTATGGTGAATTAGGACACCTAAAGTTTATTAAAGTTATGTTTAAAGTTAGCTCTGTTTAAGGTCTGCGAAACTTAAGATTCTAGGTAAGGGTTCAATTAGTCTAAAGGGAAGGTATTAGGCATCCTTTAAGACCCATTAACAATGGTTAACCGACCGGACTTACGATTAGTTAGGCTAAGTGTGAATATAGTGTCATAGAAAAAAAAAAGTAACTTTGTAAATATTGCTAAAGTTATAAATAGACATGTAAGGATGCTATTTAAAATAGGACTTATAAAAAATGATAATTTGTATAAAAGAGTATTTCTAATGCTATTTTGAAGATATGACTCATAAATGCTGTTAAGGCTTTAAACGAAAGTATAATAATGTTGTTTAAAAATAGTACTTGTAGAAAGCATAATAATTGTATAATAGAAGATTCTAAATGTTAAACGAGATTTAAAGATATTGATAAAGCCAAAAATGAAAATATAGCAATATTATTCAAAAGAAAGTAAGATTCGTAAAAAATAGGGTAATTTGCTTATGATTAATGCCTTTTAAAAGATGATTTGTCAAATGTGATCTTTAGATAAAAAAATGATATTACATGAATATGACGGTGTAGGAATGCCTAGACTTATATTCTTAAATATGATGAAAGGCCATGAATTTCTTTATATTTTTTTATATCACTCTTATTTAAAGTTATTTGGGCTAAAACATGCATGATTGAAAATGCATTCATAAAATATACCTGAATTTATATTTGCGTATTAGTGGTGTTTTTGAAATTTCTAATACAGTAAGAATGAAAACATGATCTTAATTCAAAATATGTGCTTATGGCTTCATCCTTGAGAATCAATGGCTTTAATATAGATAAATATTATAGATACTATAAATACATTAATATGGAAGAAGAAAAACGAAACTAAGGATATTATTGTTTCTTCCTGCCCATTTTGTTAAAATCAAAACCGGTAATTCCGCTAAGGCTCGCCTAATCTAAGCAAATAAAGTGTTAGTCATGTAATTACAAATTAAATGCACAAAATAAAAAAAATTAGGAGAGTAAAATGATTGAACTGGGCTCAGCTCGAACAAAACCGCAGCTACTGTTTACTCCTAATTCCGGGCTGAACTTAGAGTTGCCATAACTCCAATATTCTCCCATGTGTGTTCATGCAAAAGGAAGAAAAGAAAAGGATTAGGTCTATATAACGAGACAAATAAGCGGCAAAAAAAAAGAAAAAAAAACAACGCAGCATCTATAATGAGGTACAAGGACTTCATAACTTGGGCTTAACATCCAACTAATTGTGGAGGACATTTATACGAACCAAACTAAGAAACAAAAATGATAATTCAACTGGATATGCAGCCAATGAATTGGAGTAACCACTGTTCATCCCGACCTGGAATCTTGTAGTCATATTTTAAACAAATGGAGCTTCCAAGGCACTAACATATTTTATTTCAAGTTGACCCAGAAAATTATGATGGCCCGAGAACTCAGCAACGGTAAGCGACCCAAGATGCAGCAATTCATGGCACAAATTGCATCAGCGAAATGGTCAAAAATGAGGCAGCAAATGGCCAAAATGCAGCAACAAATCAACCCCTAAAAATGAGGTGCAAATGGCCGAAAAAAATGCAGCAGCGTTGGCCTCAATTGCAGCAGCAAAATCAGTCCCAAGATGGGGTGAAAATGGCCTAAAACGTAGTAGAAATGGTCTAAAAACGCAGCAGTAAATGTAGCTACTGTTTGTCTTAAATCAGTCCCCAAAGTGCAGCAACATTAGGTATAAATTGCAGTAACTGCTTGGTTGTAATTGTGTCTTAAGAATGTAGCATTTTCAGCCTCAAAATGCAGGAATCAGTTGGCCAAAATGCAGGCAGTAATTCAGCTAAAAATGCAGTAGTTCATGGCCCAACATAGAGCTGCGGAATGGCTAAAATGCACCAGCAGTTTCAACTCCAAAATGCAATAGCAAAATGGCTAAAGTACACCTAAATGAGCCAATTACCATGCCTAACAATGTTGAAGGGGAAGTAACAAGTAACCATGAAAACCATAAAGACTAAAAGAAACAAAGCATCATATTAAGTCATATTTTATCGAATGACATCGACCACCAATTACTAGACTGTACATTTTAAGTGTTGGAATTTAGACTTATCATCTTATAGGGAAGAGCACATTTTCATTTAGCAGGTAAATCAAGGAATATTCACGCACACAAGAATAAATGGCATTCTTCCAACTGTTCCTCCCTATTAATTTATCCAAACAGGATGTTAAGCACAAATCATCGCGAAGAAAATGATAAATCTTTTAGGAGGAAGAATCAGTATGTCTCATGGTTTATAACTTTGGACATCACCAACTAGCATAATCCAAACTTAAGAAAGAACACTACAAAGTGGGCGGATTGTACAAATGGATGTTACAACTGGAAATCACACATGGTACAAATTTTATATTGTTCCTTTCACCAACCACATTTAACACTAGTGAATATTACAACAGGAGCATCTAACTCTATGAATGAAGGATAAAGCGACGAATTACGATGGTGAGGCAAGAAGAAGATAACGATTGTCAATGCGCAAGAGCTTCCCAAGTTAACTCAAGGTTTGTAGTCATGCTAACGAATACGCAACAAATTGTGCTAAATACAGGATTGAATCTTCATTTAAACAGATATGCTATGTTCAATTTGCAAAAATAAGGTTCATGCCATTTTTAGGTCTTCCAAGCGAGTACTCGAATCACAGATTGCTTTCTTTTGAAAAAATAGAACAGTCTGAATCAGATATCAGCAAATGATGGCACATACAAACTGATTATTGGCAAAAACAGAGGCAGAAAGGTGACGGACTAGATACTTAGCTCGGTCACATGCAGTTAGGCACTAAAATGGGTCAATGCTTCCATCACCCTTGCTACAGAACTAGCATCTCCTTTGCAGAATATCATTAGATCATCTGCAAATATTAAGTGAGACAGTTTGATATGCTTGCACATGCGGTAGTACTGAAAATCAGGTAAATTGCTCATGCATTTTAGGACCCTGGATAGGTACTCCATAACCAACACAAATAGTAATGGGGACATAGGGTCCCCTTGCCTTAGCCCCCTATAATTAAGCCCTATCTTTTCTTAATTGGCTACTTAGTGCCAATTTTTTAAGGCTTAAAATATGCTAAATGTTTTGGGTTAAATATTTGCTACTATTATGTGGTACTTATATGAAGATGTCAATTCCCCATAAAGTTATTGTAGCACCCCCTTTTGGGAGGATGCCACTTACGAAACAAAAGCAAATTTCATACCTCAACATTCAGAGTAAATTTATTTAATAAGATATTCACAGTAATTTAGTAGCGAAAATAGGCCCATGTGAACAAGTTTCAAAAGTGCATACCTAAGTATGTCATGGATCACGTACAAGTCCCCAAACATATGCAAAATGAACATGCTCGTGCAAATGTGATCTTCATCTAAGCTTCCAAATAGTCTACCTCTATTGGCCATCTGTCACGCCCCGAACCATGGCCTGGGCGTAACACGACACTTGGTGCCTAACTGCATGTGACCGAGCGAACGACATAGCTTGCTGAATCATCATGAGGACATACATGAGCGGAATTATAAAGTGAAGTGCATGATGAGCTTTTGTAAAATATAGTAAGTCATAATATTAAACAGAAGTACTTGGTTAAGTCATGAATGCGGACAATATCATAAATGAACCAAATCGGCTAACCAACTCTGAAGTCTAGCATGACACTTGTCTTGTCTATGAAACCTCTAACATGAGTCTGAAACACGTAACATACTTGCTGGGACAAGGCTCCCAGCATACCTTTAGATGAAAAACTAAATAAAGAAAGACAATGCCTATACCCCGAATGACATGAGGCTCACCAATAAGCTGGTACGTGCAAATCCTACTGAGCAGATGTGGCGTCCTGTAAATTCGTACCTGCATCGTGAAATGCAGGTCCCCGGGCAATAAAAGGGGACGTCAGCATATTGAATGTACCGGTATGTAAAGCAACTGAATGAAATAACATGGGACATAAAAATAACATAACAGAGACTGAGCTGAAACATGATCATGAACATGAGTACATATACATATATAACATGTGTAAAATATCGTGAGTAGGGAGAGCAGTAAATATAACCGACAACATGGTCTGGTACTTGCGTCCTACCAGCAGAACACTCATACCTTGCCAGGGACATCAGATTTAATAATATTATGAAAGGATTCAGTCATTGTGAGAGATCGTCCTAAGCATGGATGGAGCAATCCTCATCCTACGGTGGCTACGTAGTTTCAGGCTATTTGAGACCTTCTCAGTAATTAATGCAACTTCCAAAAACATGAACATGTAAAAATAAGTGGCACATGCTGCCCATGGTTTCATGAATCATAACTTGCTTGTACGTGGATATCATGAATTATAACTTGCTTGCCTGAACTTGTAAAACATAATATTTTCTTGAAAAATATCATAGCATATCATAACTTGCATGTACGAACTCATGGAATAAGGTATATGGGTTTTCGTGGATTACGGACTGATTCTCAATAATCATATAGAGTTATTAAGAACACAATGATAGAATAATAGGAATTCATACATAATATAATCATGGACATGGACCTAGGGTTGTTATGAGCATGGTATAGAAACCCTAGTTTTCGTAAAAATTCATACTTTATGGATTAAGAGGCGTGGGGAAGAACAATGATGTTCCCACACGTAGATAGTAACTCCACATACTTGGTAATGCTCCAAACTTGAATTAAAGACTTTAACTTTGAAGAAAATTTCCAAATTCTTAAATCTTGAACCCTTGAGATGGGTTTTCTTAAAAACCCTAGGTTAGGAATGATGATTTCTTGTTTAGATTACAAAGATATATATTAGAATTGACTTGGAATGATTAGAATAGGCTTACATTGGTGTTTTTGATGATGGGAGAGAATAGAAGGTCGTTCTAGGGCTTGGGGTGTGAAGAATGAAGTGAAAAAGCCTTAAAACGAAGTTTTAAAATTGCTGTCGGACCCACTTTACGCCCTATTTTATGGCCCATAAAAGTTTTATGGACCATATATCCCACCGTAAATCAATTACAGTGATTTGGGCTTTCTGGACCAATTTTACGGACTAAATATTTGGCCCGTATAATATTCACGGCCCGTATATTTCACCGTAAATCGGCAGAACACTATTTTAGTAAAACGGGCATAACGTTTTTCACAGATGTCTGTTTGACCTCCATAATATATCGTTGGAAAGGTATTTCAAAGATCTACAACTTTGAAGAAGGAAAGTTTCCCAAATTCCTTACATATTTTTCTTTATACTCATTTCAATTTAGACGTGGTGCAAACTCACTTGAAAACAAGCTCCGTAGGGTAGCTTCCGACTTTCCTTTGCTCAAGGACTCTTCTCATGTCTTGATTGGGTTTCAAACTCCATTTATACACTACTCAAATTGGGTTCATTATACCCCTGTCTTATGAGTTAAATCTTAGCCCGAATGCACGAGGTGTTACACCATCCTTAAGTCTCCCTCGGAACATCACCTCAATCGTGCGGAGTTGTTTCGGGCTCAACCAAAGCAAGTCTTGATGAGTGATTTAGAGGATGAATATTATGAAAGGAGAGAAGTTTTGGGATCTTCTTTTTTTCTAGAGAAAACGAATTTATGGAGATGAAGAGGATAGGAGACAAAAGGGTATGTATCTTACTTGATAAGAATGAAAGAAAATAATAAAACAAAATAAAAAGGTTGCCCACTTTTATAAATAACTATCTAATCCATCAAATAAATTACTAAGATAATAATAGGAGTATCTTACATACTACACCATAACACTTCAAACAAGTTTTAAATGTCGTCAAGTTCACATTCAGGAATTGTAAAGTAAAATATACCCTTACTATCAAGAATGTGGTCAATCGAAAATTTAAGTGTTAGTTTAAAAATTTCGAGGTGTTACAACTCTCTCCACTTAAGAAATTTCGTCCCGAAATTTACCTTATACTAGTCTCACCTCTCTTGAGCCGAGGGTCTTTCAGAAACAGCCGCCCTACCTTGCAAGGTGGGGGGTTAGGTCTGCGTACACTCTACCCTCCCCAGACCCCACATGGTGGGATTATACTGGGCTTGTTGTTGTTGTTGTTGTTGTAGTCTTGAAAAGGCATTACAATCTAGTCCACGGAGAAAATTAGATTTTGAATCATAAAAGGATAATCTTTATAAACTCGGTTAACAACAACCTGGTGACCCAAAATATTTCCGACAAGCACATCAAAATCAAGTCTCGTAAAAATTACACCTCTAGAAAATGCAAGTGATGAGAAACATAATAGTCTGTATAACATAGATCAACAACCTCATTAGCTCTATTAAAGAGGAGGCCATGTCATAGTTCCTATAGAAGAGAAGATCACATTGCATGAGGGACATGTACATGATGCATACGAACAATACAACAAAAGTCCTAGAATCACAACCTAGGCTCTGATACCAAACTTGTAGCACCCCTTTTTGGGAGGATGTCACTTACGAAACAAAAGCAAATTTCATACCTCAACGTTCAGAATAAATTTATTTAATAAGATATTCACAGTAATTTAGTAGTGAATGTCACACCCCTTTTTTTAACCCGGTAGAGTTAAATTAGAAGTATGACGTATTGGAGATTTCCGTTTTTGTTGTTTGTTTTAAGGAGTCGCCACCTAATTATTTATGGTGAATTAGGACACCTAAAGTTTATTAAAGTTATGTTTAAAGTTAGCTCTGTTTAAGGTCTGCGAAACTTAAGATTCTAGGTAAGGGTTCAATTAGTCTAAAGGGAAGGTATTAGGCATCCTTTAAGACCCATTAACAATGGTTAACCGACCGGACTTACGATTAGTTAGGCTAAGTGTGAATATAGTGTCATAGAAAAAAAAAGTAACTTTGTAAATATTGCTAAAGTTATAAATAGACATGTAAGGATGCTATTTAAAATAGGACTTATAAAAAATGATAATTTGTATAAAAGAGTATTTCTAATGCTATTTTGAAGATATGACTCATAAATGCTGTTAAGGCTTTAAACGAAAGTATAATAATGTTGTTTAAAAATAGTACTTGTAGAAAGCATAATAATTGTATAATAGAAGATTCTAAATGTTAAACGAGATTTAAAGATATTGATAAAGCCAAAAATGAAAATATAGCAATATTATTCAAAAGAAAGTAAGATTCGTAAAAAATAGGGTAATTTGCTTATGATTAATGCCTTTTAAAAGATGATTTGTCAAATGTGATCTTTAGATAAAAAAATGATATTACATGAATATGACGGTGTAGGAATGCCTAGACTTATATTCTTAAATATGATGAAAGGCCATGAATTTCTTTATATTTTTTTATATCACTCTTATTTAAAGTTATTTGGGCTAAAACATGCATGATTGAAAATGCATTCATAAAATATACCTGAATTTATATTTGCGTATTAGTGGTGTTTTTGAAATTTCTAATACAGTAAGAATGAAAACATGATCTTAATTCAAAATATGTGCTTATGGCTTCATCCTTGAGAATCAATGGCTTTAATATAGATAAATATTATAGATACTATAAATACATTAATATGGAAGAAGAAAAACGAAACTAAGGATATTATTGTTTCTTCCTGCCCATTTTGTTAAAATCAAAACCGGTAATTCCGCTAAGGCTCGCCTAATCTAAGCAAATAAAGTGTTAGTCATGTAATTACAAATTAAATGCACAAAATAAAAAAAATTAGGAGAGTAAAATGATTGAACTGGGCTCAGCTCGAACAAAACCGCAGCTACTGTTTACTCCAAATTCCGGGCTGAACTTAGAGTTGCCATAACTCCAATATTCTCCCATGTGTGTTCATGCAAAAGGAAGAAAAGAAAAGGATTAGGTCTATATAACGAGACAAATAAGCGGCAAAAAAAAAGAAAAAAAAACAACGCAGCATCTATAATGAGGTACAAGGACTTCATAACTTGGGCTTAACATCCAACTAATTGTGGAGGACATTTATACGAACCAAACTAAGAAACAAAAATGATAATTCAACTGGATATGCAGCCAATGAATTGGAGTAACCACTGTTCATCCCGACCTGGAATCTTGTAGTCATATTTTAAACAAATGGAGCTTTCAAGGCGCTAACATATTTTATTTCAAGTTGACCCAGAAAATTATGATGGCCCGAGAACTCAGCAACGGTAAGCGACCCAAGATGCAGCAATTCATGGCACAAATTGCATCAGCGAAATGGTCAAAAATGAGGCAGCAAATGGCCAAAATGCAGCAACAAATCAACCCCTAAAAATGAGGTGCAAATGGCCGAAAAAAATGCAGCAGCGTTGGCCTCAATTGCAGCAGCAAAATCAGTCCCAAGATGGGGTGAAAATGGCCTAAAACGTAGTAGAAATGGTCTAAAAACGCAGCAGTAAATGTAGCTACTGTTTGTCTTAAATCAGTCCCCAAAGTGCAGCAACATTAGGTATAAATTGCAGTAACTGCTTGGTTGTAATTGTGTCTTAAGAATGTAGCATTTTCAGCCTCAAAATGCAGGAATCAGTTGGCCAAAATGCAGGCAGTAATTCAGCTAAAAATGCAGTAGTTCATGGCCCAACATAGAGCTGCGGAATGGCTAAAATGCACCAGCAGTTTCAACTCCAAAATGCAATAGCAAAATGGCTAAAGTACACCTAAATGAGCCAATTACCATGCCTAACAATGTTGAAGGGGAAGTAACAAGTAACCATGAAAACCATAAAGACTAAAAGAAACAAAGCATCATATTAAGTCATATTTTATCGAATGACATCGACCACCAATTACTAGACTGTACATTTTAAGTGTTGGAATTTAGACTTATCATCTTATAGGGAAGAGCACATTTTCATTTAGCAGGTAAATCAAGGAATATTCACGCACACAAGAATAAATGGCATTCTTCCAACTGTTCCTCCCTATTAATTTATCCAAACAGGATGTTAAGCACAAATCATCGCGAAGAAAATGATAAATCTTTTAGGAGGAAGAATCAGTATGTCTCATGGTTTATAACTTTGGACATCACCAACTAGCATAATCCAAACTTAAGAAAGAACACTACAAAGTGGGCGGATTGTACAAATGGATGTTACAACTGGAAATCACACATGGTACAAATTTTATATTGTTCCTTTCACCAACCACATTTAACACTAGTGAATATTACAACAGGAGCATCTAACTCTATGAATGAAGGATAAAGCGACGAATTACGATGGTGAGGCAAGAAGAAGATAACGATTGTCAATGCGCAAGAGCTTCCCAAGTTAACTCAAGGTTTGTAGTCATGCTAACGAATACGCAACAAATTGTGCTAAATACAGGATTGAATCTTCATTTAAACAGATATGCTATGTTCAATTTGCAAAAATAAGGTTCATGCCATTTTTAGGTCTTCCAAGCGAGTACTCGAATCACAGATTGCTTTCTTTTGAAAAAATAGAACAGTCTGAATCAGATATCAGCAAATGATGGCACATACAAACTGATTATTGGCAAAAACAGAGGCAGAAAGGTGACGGACTAGATACTTAGCAGGCCACAGTGGAGCTAAAAAGAAACGAGTGACAAACAAGAAGCAAACTCAGAAATTGCGGCTATAATAAGCTCAAGACAAGGGCACCCTATCCATACTTAAGTCTTGGCAACAAACAAACTCCCAGGTAGGTTCACATTAGACAGTCAAGCCTCAGTCAACACAAACCAAAACAAATAGCTTTATCATGCAAAATTCAGACTGCCAGGCTCACATATTATGCATAATAACCATAAGAATGATAGGTAGTGACCTTAGTGACCGCACATTGGTCACAAATTCATTGCAACCAGAGGATAAAATTAAGCAATGGTAGCATAGAACAATCAAGTAAGGTAAATTAACACGTTCGCAGAGTGTGATAATCATAGATAGAGGGGTAAGTCAACTAAACAAGTAGGCTAGTTTAAACAGGGAAGGTTTATATATCTTTAAAACACACTGATCAAACATGTTGAGAGTAGAGTAGCATTTAAATAAGTCCCTTTCACACACAGAATTTTGAAATGAGTCATGTGACAGTTAGCACGTGTCCAGACAGTTAACCCAAATAACTTATACGACAATCAAGTTTTAAATTAACACCAAACACCTCTGCCTTTGAAGGCCAAACCATATAATTTAAAGAAAATCACACCAACTCATTTGAACAGATAAAAGCATATCATTATCTCTTAACATCAATCAGATTCTTTCTTTTAACAAACACAATCATGATAATGCAAGCTGGAGGAAACCACAACTAAACAGACATGCGACTACCATCTAGCATTAATCGAATTCGACTTAAACCATGCAGTAATGACGTAATAAGCTAACCTAAGTCTCAAACTGACTATTCCACATTAATCTTATCAGCTTAAACAAAACAGCCACGACTTTGTAGACAAAATAAAATCAACAACCAATATCGACATGTCGTATATTCATTTCGTCCTATCTCAAACCAAATAAATTACATTCATGACCGAATACATTATCTCGAATAAAATAGAGCAAAAGAGGGACAGCGCTACATACGCGAATTCATGATATCTATTCGTATCGCCTTTTAACCCTTACACATAAATCAGACTCCCAGATTAAATTAAATCATCCAACAACTATAACAGCTACACGAAATAAGAAATGCAAACAAGTTTTTTTGAATCACGACTGGTCATAACAAGGCATTAAAACATGATTTCTCCATGTTAACAGAAATTTAACAAGACAATAAATCTGAACAGCAGCAGAATATACACAATTTCAAGTCCAAACATGATTTCAACACAACATTATCAGCTAAAGAAACTAAACAGAAGACGTCATTACCTTTTTGTGGTACAGTGAAGTGGGGATCGACGAGGTCTCGAATCTACACTCGAACGCGACGAACTCGAAATCGATTAAAGAAACTTAAAGTTTTAAACAGAAAATGAAAGGAAAATAGAGTAATTGTTCGCTGGCTTTGTTGATTAAAACTTGTGTTTTGTGAGGTTTTCGTTTTCAGCCCCCCCTAAACGATTCAACTCCCCTGTTTTTTTATAGAATGGGGAGAGAGAGGAGCGGTGTGAGGTAAGGAATGATGAAGGAAGGGAATCGGGGAAAGGGCACGGCGTGGTCGGAAAAAGGGAGGATGAGCGGCGGTGGTGGGGTGAGTGAGACGAGGGAGATGAGGCGGAGAAAAGGGAGAGAAAAGTGGGGGACAAGGGTGAGTGGGGAGCGGAGAAGAAGGAGGGAAAGGGGGGTGAGTGGGAGCGGCGGCGAGGGAGCGGGAAAGGAGGAGAAGGGGAGAGGAAATGAAGAGCGGCGGAGGAGGAGGAAAAGGGGGTGAGTGGGAGCGGCGGTGAGGAATGAGGGGAAAATGAAGGGGAAACCCTAAAAGGGTTTCCCTTATTTTGCTGAAAATGAATTGGACCCGGTCCATTTGTGAACCGGGTCAAATTTTAGACTGGGTGTTTAAAAGAATGGACTAGTAAATTAAACATGGACTGATCTAAAAAATTGAGATAAAAATATGGTGTAGTCCAAAAGTATTAGGAATTAATCGAACTTTGATTTGGGGTCCGGTAAGTCAAAATACGGACTGAGTGCAAGAAATAGTTTGGCTTCTAAATTTGAATAAGAGACACATTTTGATTAACGATGTACTAAGGGTGCCAGAATATCACCTGGTACGAAAAATGTGTAATTGTAAAAGACCCGGATAATAAAGTTATATCATGTTGCAATGACCGCGCAATAAAAACGCTATCATTTAAATGTGCGAAATAAATGCGATGTGTATGCGGAAGTTGGTAGAACGTTGAGAAATGCAAGTTTCAATAATACTAAATAATAGTAGCAAATAAATAGCGGTAGTAATACTGCTAAATAACAATGATAATGGTAATAATGATAATGTTGATGATAATGGTGATAATAGATATAATAATAATGGTAAATAACAAACATTGATAATTAAAAAATGATAATAATTAATAATAATAATAATAAAGATGATAGAAATTAATAAATAAAAATAATAACGATAAATAACAATTATTGATTATAACAAAAATGATAATAAATTAATAATAATAACAATAATGGGATAATAATAAAAATAATAATGATAATAATAATAAGAAATAATAATGATGATAATAATAATAATAAATAACAATTATTGATAAAATAATGATAATAATTAATAATAAAAAATAACGATGATAATGATGATTAATAATTGATAACAAATAACGCTGATAATAATGATTAGTAATTAATAATAATAATGATAATGATAATGATAATGATAATGGAAATAACAAGAAATAATAATTAATGACAAAAAATGATAATTTAATAATAATAATAATAATAATAATAACAATAATAATAATAATGATAATAATAAACTGCAGAAGAATAAATAAAACGTGGGTGTTAATAAAAGACTAATAATCATAGTAAAACTTAAATGCATATTTTTTTAATTTCTCGAAATACCAGAAGTATAAATAGGTATTTCGGAGGAGATGCGGGACAAAATTGGGTGTCAACAGTGAAAATAGGCCCGTGTGAACAAGTTTCAAAAGTTTTCAAGTTCACATTTAGGAAGTGCGAAGTAAAATACACCCTACTATAAAGAATGTGGTCAATCGAAAATTCAAGTGTTAGTTTAAAAATTTCGAGGTGTTACAGTTATGGCCTTTCTAAAGATTTTTGCTTTCTCAAATAGTGACAATATGTAAATTCAGAAAATTTCACTAATTATTCTTTTTTGGACAACTGCTTAGTAAATGACCCTTTTTTTATATCTCTTGTAACTTGTGGAACTTTAAGATCATGCTGTTATGTTCGCTTTTGAGCAAACTAAAAGTTTTCTGAGTAGACGTTAGGCGAGATTTTAATTTTTGTCCATATTGCAGATGTTAGACGACAATCAGGGGCGGTTTCAGAAATCTGAATACGAGATCAGCCGAACCTAGTAGTTTTCGCTCCAAAAAGTGTATTTGTGTTTAAAACTTTATGTATAATGTTAAACTTAGAACTCAGTTATTAGCACTTGAAAATTGTTTTTCTAAAATTCAGAACCCATAAAATTAAAATCATAATTCCGCCTCCAACAGCAGTCTAAATTTTTGTCTGTAACATTTGAGATATAAGTGCAAACATTGTACTCGGGTCTAAAGTTATTTGAAAGAGTAATTTTCCAAAGGTTAAATTTGCACAACTTTTAAAATAGGGACAAATTTAAATCATTTTTTTGCGCGGATTGCCCTTCAAACACGCCGGTCTTTAATTTCCCCCCCTCAAATTGCTAGTCTTTAATTTTTTCCCTTGCCTAAAAAAGTGGTCGAAAATACCCCGAAGATCCAGTTCGAATCCCGACTCAGTAAAAAACAAATTTTCACAAGGCTAGGTTTCGCGAAAATATTGTGGTTCCAAGTTAGGCCTTATAAAGCATAACTTTTGTAGTTCTAAGTTACGGCAAAAGATATGCCTGACAAGGCATGACTTCTATATAGAAACTATGCCCTATGAATTGTTTCCTTTTTACTTTGCTGTGATTCTACAGAATTTAGGCCTTGGCCGAATAGGCCTAATTTTTTCTTATACTTAGCTGGGGATCGAACCCAGAATCTCAGAGCTATTTTCGGCCACTTAAAGTGCCAAAGGACAAAAATTAAAGACCATCCCTGAATATGGACATTTGAGTGAATGACCCAATTTAAATGTGGGCCTAAAAAGGATACCCGTGTAAATCAGCTATTTTCTATCTTATGGGCACCAATCGGACCTCATTTTGAGTTATGGGCTTTGCAGGTGGCCCGGCCTCTCTACTATATTTTCTAGGACCTCTCTATTATGGGTTTGATCGTGCTGCTAAACTCAGCAATATAATCAACAAAATGGCCAATCTATTATTCATAGAACTACAAATTTTGACAATACTAGAGGAATAATTTGTAGAACTAATAATGTGTGTATCTATATATACACAGCCAAAAAAAAAAAAGTTAGGTTGAACTTTAAGCACGAAAATTTGTTTTGCATCTTTTACTTATATCTAGCTTTTATATGGTTTTCCCAAACAAACAAACAAAAAACTACTTTTGATAGTTATTTTTGGCATAATAATCTGTCCATCAACATTTGCTATATAGATACGTATCTCCCCGAGCTATCATTGAAATTTAGGCAAATAATTTCGCAGTTTTCTAGTCCGCATTCAGCAATAATAATGAAAAAGAAAAATGAACAATTATTATTATGCGGTCTTTCTGTCACGACCCAGCCCCGTGGGCCGCGACTGGTGCCCCACTTGGACACCCAAACAGACATACAAACCAAATCGTTATTTTATCGCTTAACTCAGACTTCATATTCATCATTTTAAACAGAGCTAGAAACAAGTATTATCTTACGCGATTTCACGTACAAAATATCATATCAAAACCAAAAGAGTTGGCGGAATATACATCGCCCACATTTCAGCACAACCAGATGCGTATACATATATCAAAAGCCGACAAGGCTATCAAATGGCACAACGGCCCCAAAACATATACAAAATGCACGCCGACAAGGCTGTCATAACGAGTAGGATCATACAAACACATCTGAACAGAAGTAGGCACAACCCACATGTACGTCTACAGACCTCTAAACAGACCAACCGTATCATATGGCGGGACAGGGCCCCGCCGTACCCCTGAACAAATATATACATATGCAAAGACCGAATATATACCAAAATGTAGGCTCCGGAATAAGAGGAGCACTCCAAACAACAAATGAGGGTATCCTAAACTGGTGGATCACCAAACTGTGCGTCTGTACCTGCGGGCATGAAACGCAGCCCCCCGAAGAAAGGGGGGTCAGTACGAAATATGTACTGAGTATGCAAAGCAGAAGATACAGAGAACAAATCTGAGGCATAAAAGAAATAGTAGTACAAAACATAAGTAGAAATTCAACATATCAAAATGTTTACTTTCAAAATATAAGTCATGCATAAGGTACAGAAGAATATGGTCGCCCGCCCGTCAATGGCGCCATAACACAGCATAACACCAGAAGGTTTCAAATCTCCGTATCCCCGTCACATATCACATCACAACATAACGCCATACACAGCATAACACCAAATATATGTGGAACCCGACCCTCTTTTGCGAGTAGCTCGGTGAACCATAAACACAGCATAACTCCGGAGTATATCAAAGTGTGCACGATAACAGAACTGGCCCGGGAACCGGCGAAAGATATAACAGAACGCACGAGTAGAGTCGTGAGTAATCATATGCATAAAATCATTATCATGAACTCAAACA
This sequence comes from Lycium barbarum, assembly GCF_019175385.1. Classification (NCBI taxonomy): domain Eukaryota; kingdom Viridiplantae; phylum Streptophyta; class Magnoliopsida; order Solanales; family Solanaceae; genus Lycium; species Lycium barbarum. The sequence continues at coordinate 126,009,052 of NC_083345.1, read as the reverse complement.
TAAGTAAAATGATCATACTTGAAAATCGAAATAATAGTCATAACGAATTCTTTCAAAAGTTCCCGAATTACATAACGGAAAGTCGCGGGACCCACGGACGGGTATTGATCCGAGTCGGGCCCGCCTATGGAAAACACACTCATTATCAATCATACGGACTCCTATAAAAATATTGGAGCAATCCGAGCCTTTATGCAAAAGATATGGCACTCAAAAATTACGAAATTCTTTAAAGTGAAACCTTTCTATGCAAAGTTCGGAAAACGATTATTTCAAAGACATAATGGTTCATATTTCATCAAATCATACATAAGAGTGCCAAGGAATATATAAGGATTATAACATGCTCGGATTTCGAATCTTAGAATTCTCCTCAAGGCTTATAATCTAGCCTATTGAAAACTAAGGCATGCCAAAAGAAAGAAGGGTTGCGCTTTACATACCTTTAGCGTTTAGTCGTATTATAACTTGTACTTGCTGCCCAATAGTACTTATCCTATATCAAGATATCAAGAGTTACAATTAGCCTACAAGGGAATTCAACATGTATTTTAGCGTTAACAATCCCTTTCAAACATTTAGACGACGTTTCGTTCGCATTCAAACCAACTACATACAACCAATCCAACATCAATAATCATATGTTCAATACCAATCCGGACAGCCCACATAACATTCCAAATAGCCCACATTCACAACATTCCATAACGATTCACATATGGCTACTACATTCTCAAGTTACTCCTAATAATCTGTAGCCTTTACGTTTTCGTGTAACAACTTTACAACAATCCAAACAACGTAAATACAATATATATTCTTAACTATCATTAGTCTTTCCAATTTAAAGAAGACGACATGTCCAAAACAGTTCCTAACCACAACACGTCCAAAACAGTCCCTAATCAACAACATAAAGGTGCCCGGAATTCTTGCAAACTTTTACGAACATACCAAGCAAACCACATATGATTCTTACACATTATTCCATGTTTTCATTTCATATAATTTCAGTAAAATACGACCAGCAGTCACACGATAAATATATCACCAAATTCGTACGCAAATAGCTACGTTGTCGACACTATAACCTTACAACGACAACAACACATTTAACAACATTACCTTTACGATTCTTGGAACTGTTTTAGCATCATTTTCATTCTTACAACAGCCCACAAACCATTTCAATTTCACTTGAATCATTAAACTTCACTTTCACTATACGTTCATAACAACATTCAACATTCAAAACGTACAAATTTACTCCTATCATCAAAACAGTCCACGGTTTGGACTGTTTTCCCCCTTCAACATGATTCGTTTCTTCAACACCTCAATTCACATATTCATTATGCATACAATACACCATAATGTTCATAACAACAACAATCAAAATATGACACAAACAGTCCGCAAATTCTTCTAAAACAACCCCCTTACACGGCTTCAACTCAACTACAACATCTTCATGATTTTCATCCATTTATCCATACTTATAACACATTCAATCCATTTCCAATACATGTACAAGAAGATTAAGCATGATTTCATTTATCTCTACAACACACGGCTCATTTCAAATTCAAGAGAAACAGTCCAATACCAACATACAACATCATAAACCAACTTCTACAATCTTTGTTCATTTACATATGTTGACACACATTCAATTCATCAACAATACATGCAAAATGAAACCACCCATGGCTTCACCAAGCTCACGTCTCACCCCCTACTTCAACCACAACAACAATCCCACAACAACATGCATGAATTATACATTCAAATCATCATACAACACAAGAAAAATGATCATTCTTACCTTACAATTTGTTTCTTCAATCTTGGCCGAACTTCAACCTTATTAACATGCTACACGTTCTTATGCACCTTTATAAGGGTTGAAACACTTGAAGAAAATATATTTTTTTGAATCTACTTGGAGAACCCAAATCTGGCCATGAGCTATAGGAGCTTGAATGGCATGTTTATGGTTTCTTCTTCACTTGAAACATAATGGTGAAGGTGTAGAACACTTTAGGGGTTTAATGACAAGAAGAAACATAGAAGGCTGGCCGTTTTTTGTGGTGGAGCTGCCATGGCCGTGGCTCTCTCTCTCTAGTTGGTGAAGATGAGAGCTTCTCTCTCTTGTTCAATTTGTGGCATTGGGAAAATGAGTTGTGGCATGCAACTTTGGTCAACAAGGAGACCATTTTGCTGCCCAAGAGGGTCTTACACGTCCCCCAACTCAAGCATGGACTAAACATCTGATTTGTTATGTGCTAGTGGACCCCACACGGCCACTAGTGCAAAATTTGTGAATATTTAAGTCTTAATACTCAGTCCGACTTGCATTGTCCATATCTCCTTACCCAGATATCATTTTGACGAGCGGTTTGTTGCGTTGCAAACTAGACTCGATGAACTTAATTTTAGGCGTTTGAAACACCTTAAAACTCATTATATACTAGGAGATATGCCTCCTACAATATAGGCTAAAATCGGGTCCGAGATTTTACTGAAATTGTTCCGATTCATTTCGTTTAACTTCTTATCCTCTTCCAACCTCATGTAACTTCTTATACATACATATACACTTATATACATCAATAAAAATCCATATACACGTCTCGAAGGGTCCGGAGAATCACAATAACCTTAAACATAACTAGAGAACTCACAAAGCTTTGACGAAACTCCAATCGCAAAAGTATATTCATATCTTTTGTCCATCCTCTATATCATTACTAATAATCTCAAATACTTTAAAAGGTCATTCGCATTACCTCATATACATACTCATAGCGCGATTTCAAATCCTTTAGGTAACCATGTCACCTTGGGATACTTAAGGAAACCATATATATAACGATATTCTTACTAACTCGACTAACTTTCCTTGAACCTTCTTAACTCATTCTTTCTTGTTTTAATACAAGTAGCACGGATTATTATGGAGTGTAACACTTTCAAAGGGAAAGACTTTTAAATGGTAAACATATCATGAAGTTTACTTTTTTCCCGTACTTGTCCCCAATTAATATCACTTGGAACAAATATATAGAGCCTCCCAAAATTAAGGTGTGTAGTTAAAAATAAAAAATAAAAAATTACAAAGAGGATAATTTAGAGCTTGTTTGGATGGGCTTATGCCTATAAGCTGAAAACAGCTTATAAGCTAAAAAAAATAAGTTGGAGTAGTCTAACTTATTACAGCTTATAAGCTGCTTTAGATAAACTAAGTCAAATGGGCCCAAATATTTTTTTGAGCTTATTTTAAGCACAAAATGACATTAAGCCGGCCAGCCAAACACTCAAAATAACTGAAAACAGCTTATAAGCAACTTATAAGACAATCCAAACGGGCTCTTAGTACCAGAGGTATTTATGTATTATCAGGTCTTATTTGTTGTGTTTACTTCACTACATTAGCTGCTAGGTATCTATTCTCTACAGGGGGCTTTTGTTTTTTATTTAATATTGTATTAATTTTTTTTGAAAAAAAAAAAAAAAAAAACGAGGAGCCGTAAAAAAATTCTTTTTTATCTGGTTTGTGGAATGTAAACTTTTCCAGCTAAAATTGAGGGACAAAAGCAGAGATGCATGCAGGATTCAAGCTGACAAACTCTGAGATGATTTTTCTGAAAAAATGAGAGAGCCATTAGACAGACAGATATATCATTGTCCAATTAATTACAGTCAGAAATCTTAGGTAAACTTAGCATCCGTGCATATACATATCTATATTGTAGACTCTATGGCTGATGTTGACTCTACTGAATGAGAGAAAAGGGTAAGATAGGTAGAGATAGAAAGTAATAACAAATTCAATAAAACCCAATATTTTTTCACACGAGATTTAGGACCTGTTTGGCCATGAGAATTTTCACTTTTTTCCAAAAAATTATATCACTTCATTTGAAAATCAACGTTTGGATCATGAAAATTTGAAAAACATCTAAAGTCTTGTTTTTACATTTTTCACTTTCAATACATTCAAACAACGAAATGTCTTTACAAAAACTATAACCAAACACAACTTCAATTTCTTCTCCCTCGAAGATCTACCACGGAGCGCGAGAGGATCATATAGAATGGATCAATTACAAATGCCCTCGCTAAGACACAAGCATAAGTTTTGGTGACTTATTTTGTATAGATAGCCTGTAAATAACTATGTAAATAACTAACTGCGGATAAGCTTAAATCATAGAACCACAGTATAGTAGGTTTCTTTTGGATTATGCAGTTGTAAAGTGGATTTGGATACTATATCCACCTTTGTAATTCTAGTTTCTGGTTCTTGAAGGTTAATGAAATACCCAACTATAGTCTTTGTATATATAAATGGGGGAATAAGGACTTGTGATTGACAGATTGTGAATTGATATTGAAATTGGTTTTCCCTCTCTCTTTGTTAGTTCTAGTTATTGATTCCGCCGACGACGCCACCAGCCAGTTTATCGGAGAATATCTTTAGGGACCATTCTTGCTCCTGGTTTCTCAAGATTTTCCTTATTTTCGTTTAGTGTAATAGTTTCAAGAAAAGCTATATTTTGAAATCTATAATTTTAAAATTACAATGGATAAAGCGGTAAAAATAAAAAATTTAAACTCATTATATTTAAATCTTGAATCTTCGGTGCAGTGGAACTGGCGTAGCGTCATGTTGGAAAGGCATTGAATGTTTGCATATAAATGATGCTCAGCTTCAGGGAAATTGATGACACAATTTAGAGGAGAGGTATCACTCTACTCCAGGTTTTAATTTGTCAGCCTTTTTATTTGAGTGATGACTTTAATCTCACTCTTCTCTCATGCTACTACTTTCCCGGTTCTTTATTTCACGCTGCATTTCCTCAAACTGGTCTCTCAAACAATTCAATTTAATTGTATAACTTTCAAAAGTTCAAGTTCATTAAACTATTCAAAATTTAAACTTGACACAACATTTTCTCTATTCAAACGAACTTTTTGACTATTACTCCCTTCGTCCAAATTTTGATGGTTAAAAATGACTTTTGAAACTTGTAGTTTAAAACAAAAAATAATATTTGTGTAATTTAAAACAAGTGCAAATTACTCTTTCCTATATAGAGGTCATTAGCTTCTTTTAACAAGTATGAGAGTTACGTTGACAAAGTGCTACTGAAACAATTGTTGCTAGTTTCTCAAGAAAAGCTCACAAAAGGAACTTATTACTAATTCGTAATCTACATATATACACAATTAACACTGCTGTGCAAGTGGGTAATTGCTTTCTTTTTACCTTTTTATTCCTTTTTATGTGGGTTACTTCTCAATCACAATTCTACAGACGTTTGAAAGATTATTCTCTGACTGTTCTCAAAACGTACGCTAGCTTTACAAAAGCTTAGAATGGATATATTCTTTCACCTCCCTTAATTTAACCTTTTCTTCATTTCAAGAAACTTTTTATGTCAATCTATCTGTGAGTGATGCATGATGTAACAAAATCTTGTAAACAACACAAAGTACGTAGTGTGAGGATATATACATACAGATTTTCTACATATATATTTCCATGCTTATGATCATCGAGATGAAAAAAACAAAAATGACATAAGAATGGGATATATATTGTCATGATTATATATAGAATGCCATAAATAAGAGGTCTATTATTGTGTTGTATAAACTCATGGACTTCCCCAAGAAATATAATATTCACGTGTGGCAACTGGAAAAGAAAACCCTAATAAGAATAATGATCGAATGTAGTGATGATACTTTAAAATTCAATCAATATAGCAATAGGGGCGTAACTACGTACATAGATTGATGGGTAGTTAATCGAGCATTTCTTATTTGAAAAATGATATTGTGCATATAGAAGGTACTACTACTATAAGTAAAAAGTTACGTTTCATAGATATGCATTAAATCTTGAATTTTCTGGCCCCGATACTGTATAGAAAGAGTGAGATAGGAGAAACTAAAAAGGAAAAAGAATTGAAGAACATAAACGGACAGAACATATAATTAATGCCATCATTAAAAAGAGAGAAACGAAGAGGAGAATATAAAAGAGCACAAGTGAGAAGCATATAAAAAGCAGCATCATACTATTTAAGAGTATGAGTAAAGATATACTGTAATACAAATTTAAGCATGGTAAATGATGAAACTCTTACTCTTAACCCCCTGGTATAGGAAAAGTTTGTAGTAGGAGTAAAATCCTCAATGATTTCACCAATCTGCTTTTGTCATGACCAAATCCATAACATTAACATAAAGACTGAACCAGAGGTTTGGAAGAGATTGTTACTTCTTCTTGTTCCGCATTATGGATAGATCATACATTTGACAGGTTCAATGGAATCCATTATTTTCGCACACGAAGAACAGATATAGAAATATCTGAATTTATCAAAATGTAACAAATATTACATTATTAACTAATAAATTCAAAAGTGAAGTAGGTTCAGTGATAATTAAGAACTTTAAAAATTGAATCAAATTTAAATCCGTAAATACATAATTTTGAAAATATAGAAGAGGAAACATACTGCAGAGAGTAATTGTATAGCTGAGGAGTAGGAAATAGCTTAGCAGTTAGTAGAGGAAACTCTTTTTTTTGTTTGGTCTCTTTTAGATTTCTGTTGATGTAACTTGGGACCTTCGTATTTGTTTTGTGCTTAATAATATGTGGTTAGTTCGACCAAAAAAGTTTAAATCCTGCATCTGACTTTGCATGCTCGTAAGGAGGAAGCAAGATTTGGGGGGAATGAAGCCTGGTCCGACGACACAAACACATGATCCACAATCAAATCGAACAATTGTTGATCTGTGAGTAATATACTGGATCAAGTTGGTGGCCTCGAGCCAAACAACATTCCCCTCAAAACAAACACTGCTAATTCCTCCTTCTCATCACTCTTGTTCTTTTCTTCATACTGTTTTGTAGAAGAAAGAAGGAAGTGAAATAATTTGGGTAAATGTAGTGAGTGTGTTGTGTGAGAATGAATGAAAGATGGGACAATACATATATAGGATAGGGAAAGAAAGATGGGACAAAAAAAAAGTCATAAAAGTAGAGCCAATAAAGAGCATGCCCCGACCCTACAAACTATAACAAGTTAAAATTGTCTTAGAAATGACCACGAAGGACCAAATTCCTATACCCTGTCTTTCTTCATGTGTCACTCTCGTTTTACCCCAATCTTGACTTTAACCATGCGCACACAAGACATATACTCCCTCCTTCCCAATTTACTTGGTCACTTTCCATTTTACACTCTTATTAAAAAATCATAAATAAAAAAAGATATTTTTATTACATTATCTTTATCTTTCTTCAATTAATGATACTCTAATCAATATTAGTTACTTAAAAGAACAATTAATGTTAAGGGTAAAATGAAAAAAATTTAATTAATTCTATCTCGATTTTGTAAATGGACAAGTAATTTAGGACATATATTTTTAGTAATGTGACTAAGTAATATGGGACGGAGGGATTACACATTATACATGGTTAAATTTGTATTTCCTATTTGTTTGACGCTATTTATGTATTAGCTCGTTCTAAATATATTGGTATATATTATATTTGGAAATAACTATTATTTTGTCCCATTTTATGTGAAATATTACTATTTGGAAAGTCACGATGTTTTTCTTTGACTATTATTTTTTCAAACTTTTTTAACATTTTGAATCATTAGTTATGCTGACTTTTCATGTAGCTTGCAAAGATGTAAATTTTGTTTTAAAGAATATGAAAAATTCATACTTCGAATCGCTTCACATAGAATGGGACTAGGAGAATATTAATATTAAACGTTCACATATTACCCTTTTAATGAGAATTTTTATAGACACACAAATATTATAATATATTTACAATCACAAATTTCAAAATTCTTCGTTTTTCCGTAAATATCGGGTAGAATCAAACTATATCAAACAAATTGAAACGCAGGGAGGAATTAATACTATCATTTCGAGAGATAGCAAATAATATAGGAGTATATAATTAAGGTTCAATCACTTACATACCAAAATTAGAACAATGGATATCACTTTTAATAAGAACTATTGTATTATAGCATATTATATCAAAAAGGAGAGGTGGGCGGGAAATATGCAAAAAGAAGATTATGCATTATATTTAAAAAAATTAGATAGGAAAGACAAGGTCACAAGAAGAATGAAGTAGATAAATACATCTATAGAATTGCGTTGTGACATAAATAGGTAAACTTGACAATGAAATGACATGTTCTGAGTTCAGAAACAAGCTAACCAAACATGGCAATAGGGGTAATTAATCTAGGCATGACACCAAAGGATAGGGTAAAAACTAAACTTGCAAACAAAATAAAAGAATCTTTTACGTAGAACTGACAAATAAGATGTGCAAAATTTACATGTTTTAGGTAAAACTATAAGCGTAAAATTATATTTGTGCAATATATAAAAGTAGCAAAAACTTGGTCAGATGGGAAAGGGAAGCCTCGTGCAGAGTGTAATTAAATTCATTTTTCTAAGCTTGCGGGGGAAAATTTCGAAGACAGATACTACAGGCCATGGACTAATTGGTTTACTGTATGGACCACTCAAAAACCTACAAACATCTTCTGACAACTTTCTAATTAGTATGGGCAGAGCTACAATAATTTTTATTTCGATCTGTTCTATATAATTAGAAAATTCATAAAGCATGTATGAATCCAGTTTCAAATTCAAAAACGAAAATAAACTATGAATTAGGTGCAAGTTGAGATCCTATAAAATTCAAATCCGTCTGTCTTCTGTCCTGTTTTTACCCTACTAGCTATACGGAGAGTTCATTTACTGTTTATAATGTCAAAAAAAAATACGCATATTACATAAAAGTACAATAAATTGTAAACATTATGTAGAAACGGGTTTAACAGGAAAAGCACTCGGTTGTAGATTATTTTTTATAGTAATCAATGTGATAGCTGATTTACAAAATCTTTTCTTTATTTTATTCAAGAAATTTGATTAGTTGTTCTAGTAAAAGTATATGCAACCACATCAAAGATGGAGTCAAGCAACCCAACTTTACTCTTCTACATATCTATCAAGCTCCACCCTCATTTGTTCTAGTATACTAGACGGCTGCAGCACGGGCCCAATACTTTAGATTATAGTGCATCTATGTGTATATAGTTGTGTTTGGATAGTGATAATATATATATATATACACTATGTTCAAAACACGATTAATATAACATTGTAGTTTGTGTTCCGTATTTAAAATTTTATTATATTAATATTTTTTAAAAGAGAAGGCTTGTTTAAAAGAAAACTATTTTCCTCTCTTTGAGATAAAACAATAGCAATATTTAAGCATCAGTTGATACTTTGAATTTTAATTCGGTTAATTTAAAGGTGTAAAATATTCTATTATTAATGTACGTAGATGGCGTGGTCCACCATTTTTTTTTCACATGAGTTCGGAGGATTTTTTTTTTATATATTTTTTAATTTTTTTAACATGGGATCCACTCTTTCTTTTTTCTTATTTTTTTTTTACACATGAGTTGGACGGACGACGATCCATCCCCCACCCATGCTTATATATAGTATAAATATAAATGTTGGCAGGATTTGGTAACGTAAGTATCCTAGATTTGGTAACGTAAGTGTCCTAGATTATGCTCTTATGGACCATGTAATGCCTTAATCTACACTACAAAAAATACTGAAATTATCTACAAATTTCATCGCTAAATTGCTCGTAAGTAACAGATTTTTTTATAATCCGTCACTTAATAGAATTAGAAAGAATTGCATTGTTTAGCTACATAATTTGTCCACCGATAACTCCTATTCTTTCCATTAGTGCGAGTACTTAGGGGTCGTTTGGTTTAAGGACTCATTAGTCCCGGGATTATAATCCCGGGACTAATTTATCCCATCTATTGGGATTATTTTATACCATCTAAAAGATGGTATAAAATAATCCTAATATAATTAGGTTAAGAAGGTATAAGCTGGGTTATTCCAGCACTAATTTTTATACCATGTTTGGTACAAGGTATAAATTTATCCCAGCACTAATTTATACCTTATACCAAACATAGTATAAAAATTAGTGCTGGGATTACCCAGTTTATACCTTAAACCAAACGACCCCTTAATGTATAACATTACCATGCTTCTACCACAAAAAGAAAACCTACATCGAAAGAAGGCTACTTCCTCTGATAATTGTAAGGCTGTAAGTATGTAGAGAATTCCAAAACAGTCGTGTCAAGAACAGAAGACAAAAGCAATCAAGCAGGCAAGGATGGGTCAATAATGAGCCTAAGGCCAAAAAAAAAAAGACTTTTCCACAGTAAATTGAAAAGAAAGCTAGCTGTGACACAGTTGAAAGCAGAAAACATGAAAAAGGCTAGCTAATCTATACTATGTTTTTACTGTATAAATTTTCCTGAAGGTTGATTGAATTGAATCCATGTTTCACTTTTCAAGTTGACTCCTTAAAAGTTACACATCTTCTATTGTCCAAAAATATGGACTATCTACTGTAACTTCAAGATTGATGAGCAATATGATGGTCGCTATATTTTCTTTTCCTTTTTTTTTTTAAAAAAAAAAAGGTTTCCCGTCTAGTGTTCGCTATCCATATTAGAGTTCGGACTAATCTGAATTTGCACCGCATAGGGCCCATTCAACGGCAAAGTGCTTCCTAATTTGATATTTTTCATACACAGAGCTTGAGCTCGAGACCTCTAATTAAACGTGGAAGGATGTTATCAATCTCACCACAACCTTTATTGCTAAATTTTTCTTTTCCATTTTATACTCCCTTTGCAATATCATTACAAAAAGCTTCATCTTCCTTAGTTTCAAACTGATTTTCCTTTAAAGACTTTCTTTTGTAGATTTCTATATTAGTTTCTTGGTGGCAAGAGTGGACCACAATAAAAAGTTCCTTTTGAAAAGGTGCCAAGCCTTTTTACATACTACTATCTACAGTGCTAGCTAACAAGTTAGTATTAAAATTTCCAAACACCACCATATATACATACATATATGAGATGTGAAAATTGAAGAACTATTACTCCATATATCTGTCGACATGTGACATGACTTGATTTGTATATTTCGGATGAATTTCTTAGTATGAATAGTAGGATTTTCTGTTTGTTTTGCCATTGACTCGAGGTGAAGATGCTGCAGTGATTTAATACCACTACTATTGATTAGTTATGACATATGGTTTTGTGACCAGCTTGCCCGGAAAACGTGAAATTCCCAAAGCTACTTTTTGACTTCATGTCTCTTATTTCTATATCTTTCACATTGTTTTCTATCCAACAATTCACATACACAAACTATGCCTTCATTTGCTCCTTTTGCTTGTTACAGTACTTTGCGAGCTGTAACTAGCTATTGCCTGTAGCTATTTGTCGTCTACTCCTTTACTAAAATATATCCAAACGTTTTTTTTTTAACTTTGTGAATATATATTAAGTGAATTTTTTAACATATATATATATATATATATATATATATACACACAAAATCTGAGCAAAACTACCGAGTTCTATCGATCTCGTAAGTTGCATTGTAGTTCCCCGAGATGAAGGGACCTTGTACTCATTTTTTATCTAATCATTCTTGCACGATTTGTATACATGATGACATAATTGCATTTATCACAATTCCATGGGGTGATTATAGAAGGATTTTGCTATTCTAAAAAACAATCGTATTTCGCAATAGCTACGAATATTGTTTAAATAAACTACAATGGGGAAATGTATTTGTTCTTTTGTACTTTTGCATTTGTTAGTGGATCAAATCATACCTAGCTAAAAATTTAATTCTTGATTATTCATGCACATACATTTATTTGTACTTGTGGGTTCATATATACATGCATAGTGTTACTCCGAGTAGTAAGCACTTTAAAATAAGATAATGAGTGACAGAATGAGAACATTAAATGGTGGTATTAATTAATGAATTCAGTCGCACAACAATCAAAATTTGATTGATTGGAGTAGTTAGTAAAAGCTGAAGTAACTCATTAGTTTGGACGCTTCTAATCATTCTGCGAATAATGTACCTATAATAAAGTCGATCGTTAGGAAAAGGTTGCATTGGGACTGTGGGAGTTGTTGAAAAGTTGAAAAAATACTTAGTGGACTCCTTTTTTGTGCACGCATTTCAATTACCAAATAATTTATTTATTAAATTTATATATGCGATATACTAGATTCTTTTGCATTATGAAACAAAAGAGAAAATTTAGGAACAATTCAAGCCTAACATTTGCTGTCTTTCAAGTTGTTATAGAAGCATACACTACAAGCCACCTCGATTTTCCCTTCTCCTCACTATATTAGCCTAACGTTGGATGTCTTTCATATTAGTCGGTATTACGAACTGGTGTCAAGCATGTGTCTTTTACTTCTGTTATTTACAAACAAGATTTGAGTGAATTTTCTTAGATTCAATCAACTATGTGATAATTCTAAATTTGTTAAGGTAGATTATGTTAATCTTCTCTATTCATTTCGTAGCATCAACAACAATAACAACAACTTATCAAGTGTAATCGCATATGTGAGATTTAGAGAGGATAGAATGTACGCAATTCTTACTCCTTACACCTACCTTGTGAGGGTAAAGAGGCTGTTTCAATAGGCCCTTGGCATATCGCATATGTGCCTAAATTGACCAATATTCAAAAAGTCTTATCAAAATTGGACTATTCGACAATCACTGGCTTTCTGTTTATATTTTATTTTAGTACTAGTAATGAACATGCACAGCTCAGAGCTAAGCGAATCATTAACCACAATTTAAACTTGGATATAATTCCTTGTAATGGCAGTAGATTTTGGTTTTAGGGCACTATGACCAATTGTGCCATCCGTCTAAGATGAAGGATGTTCGTTTCTAATCGTTCTCAGGTAAACTCCAAGGCTACTATTTCGGACTAGCATTTATTTGGGTAAAAACTGCATTGAATTGATTCTTCTTAATGAACAGATCCAATCGCAACTTCAAATAGGTTTGAAGAAAACTACATCCTAATATTGTTCAATGGTTACGTATTAAGTAGTAACGTGCATCATGATTCATAAGGAGAATTAAACATTTGGAAAATATTTGATTGGAGATGGCAACAAATATTCGAAAGTTGATTAAGTTGGAAACAGGACTTTGAACTTTAAAAGACACTACCTATTACAGCAATAGATATAGGTTTGTCGTTAAGAAATAAAAACCAACACCATAGCAAAATAGCAAATACGTACTATGTACTATGCGCTTTGATCTCACAAAAGTTGTCGGACTCATCAGGACAACTACCAAACGTTTGTACTCATTTTCAACAGATGTAGAATATTGATCACACTCATGTTCCCACATAAGAAAGCACCATGCAGAAACAGAGCTGATCTTAAATGAAGTAAAGCTAATAAATTGATAAAGAGTTGGGCACCTTTAAGAACTATGAAAATAGCAAATATTCTTCATATTCCCCCCAAATACAGGTAAATTAATCTTCAAGGGTAAAAAGAACAGGAAACCCAACAATAAATTCAAAGTACAATTTCCTTTTATAAGAAAATCCAAGCAACTACAAGTCGGCAACAATAGGAATTCAGCATCTACTTGATCTTCTTTTTAGGCCTCAACTGCAAACGCAAAAATAATCATTGTTGTCAGCTAAACGAAGTGTCAATTTATATTCAAGGAAATCAAGTTATATTTTAGGAATTTGATGAGATTGACCTGGTTGCTGTGTCCGCACTTCTTCTTGCGACAGTTCACAGCACGAGGATGCAACCGAGCATAGCACCTTTAGATATTTTTAAAAGGTATGCATTAGAAACAAATATTGGAGGTGTAGAAAGAAGAAGGAACAGCATGATGACAATACATATTATTAACCAGCAGCCAGATGGATTAACTGACATAAAATTGAAGATCAGCATGTTACAAGAGGATAAAATCCCCTTTGCTAGTAGCCATAAACAAGCAAAGTCACTACATTTGGTCCATTGTATTTCTACTCATTTTGAACAATGAAATCCAAACTACAGATATGTCAACCTGCCAAAACTTTGACAACGGAGTGTGTTACTAATTCTTTTTTGAAACTTAAATGTTCAGCAATCCGTCAACTTCCCGTGTAGTGAAGATAACTTGTATACATATCACAACCATCTAAATGATAAGAAAATGGATGTTGGGCCTAACTCGGGCCTATTTCTAACACCAAAAGCTAGCTCAAGAAGTGAGGATTGTCCAATTCCATATAAGGAAGGAGACAAATGATCCCAGCCAATTTGGGACTCTCGCTAATTGGAAAAAAGCTATTTTCTCAAATACCTAAATTTAAGGTCTCTTTTGAAATTCATCTATTATAAGACATGAATACTTACATGGAGTTAGAAATATCTTGTAAGTTTATCAAGTTGGAAATTTGAACACCCCCGACGATTTGAAGTCAAAAAATTCAATGGGGGCTAAAAATTTAAAAAAGAGAAGATCTTACTGATACATTAAACTTGAAATTAATGTTCTTAGTATAAGGTAAACTTACACAAAATGTCACAGTAAGATATTAGACAGAGACACTTCTGCTGCTGTTCATGAGAGTACACTCACTTTGAAGAGAAATTTTACTTTATACTACCTACCTCCGGTTCATAATAAGCGTCCACTCGGCCCTTGTATTTTGTTTCAAAATAAGTGTCCACTCGTATAATCAAGAAGGAATTAATTATTTTCTTCCAAATTTACCCCCATTTAGTTAAGTGAGTTTTTATGTAATCAAGAAACCATATTAGTTAGGTAGTAAGGATTAGCTTAGTCAAAATACCTATATTTCCCTAGAAGTTAATATTTTCTTAAGGGTGTGCTAAAAGATAAGTGGAAAATTATTTTGAACGGAGAGAGTAAATACAATGAGGAATAGTTGAGTGAGAGTTGTCTTCTTAATTTGAAAATTGGAACACGTGGCTCCCTATTTTTACATCATCCTCTCTCTATGTTCACCTAACCACCTTGACCAATCCTCTCCCTTTCTTTCTTTCAACCACTTCTTCTTCCACCTCGTCCCGACACCATCCTCTTCTTGAGCAAGAAATCACAATAAAAATACAAACTTAACAAAAAACATAACAATCGAAGTGCCCAGAAAACACACTAACACACCTCTGACTGTACCCGAAAACTAGTAACTCCTTTTCCTCCATTCGTAGACACACAAATAAATACTCGAAACCCATAAACTCTGATCTCTTTTCAAGAACTGAAAACTTAAGACCTACAAGATAATTTTCTATGGGCAGAACACAATTAAAACACAATCTTCACCAAATAAAACAGAAAATTATCCAGAAAAACACTAGCACCAACGTAAACAAACACAGTAAATCTGCAACTGCAAGATAAGTTTAGTTCATGAAATCATCTGAACAAACCAGAGGTCCAAAGATGAAAAGTGGCTTTAAGATACTTAAGAAAAAATGTAATTTTTAAGACTATGGGACGTTAGCAGAATGCTAATGAGTATAGAGATTCGGGACCGTGGTGTAGTGGGAAGAAATAGTGTCGAGAGAGTAGGTGGGAAGAAGAAGAAAAGAAAAGATGAGTGAGGTCAAGGAGAGGTGGCGGGTGGATATAGACAGATAGAGAGGCTAGATATAAGAATGAGACATGCAAGTTCCAACTAGTTATAACTTGTAACAATAACTTTCGTGCCTGAGAAAATAAAAGGACAGGAAAAGAACCAATTGCAATATTTGATTTCGAGGGTAACAATTTTCAGAATATCTGAAATCTAAAGAGAGCCTCTTTTGATTCTTCTCTTCAATTGTTAGGTCAAGTGTTTGACGCCTTGTTCTTGAGTTTGATTGACTTGTATTTCAAGACGGGGCTTGAAACTTGTTCTCAACTTTGAACTTGAAATCATGAACACTTTCATTATTTCCATGACAGTATTTTTGATCAAATGCCACAAACAAGCAATATATTTTGAACGCCTTGACATTTGATTTGTCGTCGTCCTTTAACTTGAATACATAAAATGTGCATAGAAATTTTTAGATGAGTGCAACGTGTAGAGAGATCCTTGAGGTTTCTGATACCATTGCTTCTTCTTGTTGCGACTACTGTTTTTCCTCTAGGTTATGGAGGACCCCAATTTATAGTTGTCAAGAGGACAAAACTTGTTTACTTTGATTTGATTGGTTGGCTTGAGTCACCGACCAATCAAATTAAAGTTGTGACAAGACACTATTTGATTAGTCAGAACTTATCACTTATACACGTGGCGCATTTTCATTGATCTTACAATTTGACTTGGTATGTTATGTCATTTGTCATGACCATATTGGCTTCTTTATCTGACTTGGCATGCCACGTCATTTGGCACATGACACAGACCTCTAGAATAAGATGACATCTTGGGTTAACAAAGTAAGCTCATCATTTGAAGCCCGAAAAATTGAACTAACCCAACAAAATCGGACTTCTAAATAATCTATCCTATTGGACTTAAATATTTGGGAAAACTACATAACTACCCACAAAAACCAAACTACTTACCCTTGCATACCCATTTACATTTCTACCTACTAAACTAATCACAAAATCTATCCAAACGCAGCACTCTCCTTATTCGACATAGCTTATCAACACCCAAACTACACTCATGACGCCATTATCTCAAGTGCCATTTTCTTTATTTGGTTGTCAGTTTTTTGCTTCTTTTAGCTTTCCTTTCTATCTTTGTTTTGAGCGTTTCATGTTGTATGACATTGCAATAGGTGCTCTCATGCACATGTATGCACAAATACACCGGCACACCTTTCAGTCAAATTACCACCTATTTGGTGTTCTTATTAGTCTTATGTTTTTATTAGGAAGAGCCCATTGGGTAAAGGAGTCACTGTAAGCAATCTGGTATAAAACTTATTAGTCTTATGCTGTTCCTGTAATAATAACAGATCTATGGGACAGGGAATACTGCAGCTACTATTAATTGTGGTATCATGTACAAACTGAAAACCCTAATTTTTTTTATCTCTGTTTGTTTCTTTTTCTTATATTTTTTATTTATTTTCCTTATTCTTTTTTTTTTCTCCATAATCTAATATCATTCACCTCTTGAGCCGAGGGTCTTTCGGAAACAGCCTCCCTGTCTTCCGAGATAGGGGTATGGTCTGCATACACTTTACCCTCCCCAGACCTCACATTGTGGGATTTCACTGGGTATGTTGTTGTTGTTGTAATCTAATATCATTCACTTTTTTCCTCTTTTTCTTTATTGGTTTTTTCTATACAATAAGAAAACATAACTGATATACTCCCTCTATTCCAATGTATGTGGTCCGAAATTCGAGAGTCAAATTTCTTAACTTTGACTCTTGTATTTTTTTATCATAAAATACAAGTTCAATCCTTCAAAAAAAAGATAGTTTAAGCTTAATTTTGATATTTTAATTTTTTTAATCATTTCAGCAAATCTTACCACCGAAAATAATACAAAAAATAGAGTTATATTTTAGATTTAAACTTTGTTTTTATTTGCAAAACAAATAAAATAATTATAAAATATATTTTTTATTAATTTAGATTTTAATAAATTAGTTAGTGACTTTAATATTTTTCTTAATTACTTCTTTTGTAGTCTAACTATTTACTTTTCCTATTAAAATTAGCTAGTGACTTTAGTATTTTTCTTAATTACTTCTGTTGTAGTCTAACTATTTACTTTTCCTATTTTTTTATTATCTAAAAATAGTTAGCTACTATATCTATTTTATATTTGAAAACAAAATAAAAAAGACAGAGAGAAATGGAAAAAGACAAAATAGAAAAGGACGAAAAAAGGAAAAGTTATGGTTTGAGCTTGGAATTACATATGGGCGCTTCAGGTAATTTTTTTGTGCCCCATGGGTAATTTGAAGCCCTTCAATT
The DNA here is from genome assembly GCF_019175385.1 of Lycium barbarum. NCBI lineage: Eukaryota > Viridiplantae > Streptophyta > Magnoliopsida > Solanales > Solanaceae > Lycium > Lycium barbarum. Next base: position 125,991,100 of record NC_083345.1, on the reverse strand, counting down.
GTGACAACGCAAAGTGAAGTCACGCATAGGTCAACGTTTCTTTTCCTATTTTTGCCATTTTCTAGTTTGTCCTTTCCCTTTTCTTTTTCTCTTTTTTTTTTTTGGTCATGTAGTTTTCCCTAAATATTTTACCCACTAACATTAGCCCACAATATTATTTAGACTAATAAATCTTAAATTTAAAACATAGTCAAAATTATCTTATAAATAAAATAAAATTTAAATGTCTAAAAATACCCTTAATTCAAGACTTGTCGATGCGTAAATTTGTCAAAACCATAGACACGTCTTGAAGTACTGATACAGATAAAACTCTATTTCTTGGTCTCCATTTGACTTCCTTAGACTGTAAAGTTATATTTCATCGAAGTTTTTTTATTTTTATTTTTAAATTTGAAATACTCATAACAAAGGAGATTAAGTAAAATTTGACTATCAAAAAGAAAACTCTATAATATTTCAAATGTCAAAAAAAAAATTGTGGGGCAGAGGGGGATTTTGTATTCTCCTAATCTTAAGAGGATTTCCTTTTGATTTTGGAGATCGTATCCTTCTTGGATTGGAAGACTTTGTGGTGTCCTTTTGGCTATGAAAACATTGTCCTTTTCAAACTCCATCCTCCCAACCTCAGTACAAAGAGGCCTTTAGTCCTATTTTTATACATTATCAATTGAAGATTCTCAAGCAATCTAGGTCCAAATAATTTATTTTTTAAAAAAGGTCCAAATATGATCCTTTGCTAGTCCATGATGTCATCTAAATTTATGTAGCGTGTCAAATGATCCTTAAATCAAATGAAGAATACAATAGGACCATGCCAAGTTTCATATGACATAGCATGCCAAGTCAAATTGTAAGGCATTGAAAATGTGTCACATGTACAAGTGACATGTCCTGCCATCAAATGTGGCATTGTCACGGCTTAGATTTGATTAGTCAGTGGCTCAAGCCAACCAATCAAAGCAAAGCAAAAGATATTTCTCTCATCACAACTTTTCTCTTCTACGATTATAAATAGGGTCCTCCATATACCAAAAGATGATCGCATTCAAGCATTTCAGACAAGTTTGAGGTATTTGAAGAATCAAGAACGAATAGATCAAAATACTTTTTTGTGGCACTTGATGTATAATCTGAGTTCGTGATGGATGGATTAAATTCACTCAAGGTTAAATTCTATTTCAAGATACAACTCCAACCCATCTAAAATTGAAGATTATTTCTTTTACTGGAAAAGTTAGTTTGTTTAATTTTTTTGATTTTATTTAACTATAATCAATTTGTACTTCCAATGAATACTACTCCCTTTGTTCCAATTTATGGGACATATTGTCCTTTTTAATCTATCCCTAAAAGAATGTCACATCTTTATATAAAGAACAATTTAACTTTAAAACTCTACTTTTACCCTCAATCAGAGAATTTATAATTACACAAATGCCTAAGGCTTGTGTCACACTTAGGAGCTTTAAAAGTCTTCTTTTTTTTCCTTATACTTCGTACCCAATCAAATGGTAACACATAAACTATTAAGATATTGGAAAGTAACATATATATGAATAAGATAACCGTGCAATGCATGTTGCCAAAGACTAAGTAAAACATTTTTCAGTTAAGCATTCTGGCATTGCACCGGAAGATATTATGTGAAAGCATTAGATGATGACGCAAATATACTATAAGGAATAAAGATGTACCGTGGCGAACTAGAATGAACCACACCATCCTTCAAGGAATGAAGAGACATAAGAGACGACAATGACAACAACAACAACATGCCCAGTAGAATCCCACAATGTGGGGTCTGGGGAGGGTAGAGTGTACGCAGAAAACATGCCCAGTAGAGACATAAGAGACATGGCGGAAAAAAGAAAAGATTAAGCTCATTATGGTCAGTACAGTATTGGTTATTGTAAGGGTAATGGTGAGTTAGTAGTTCATAATTATTGAGGACACTATCTAAAGGCATATCCAACAACATAATGGACCATAACATTTTTTGTGAGAATGGGGTGGGGGTGCAGGGAAGACCAAGGAGAAAATAATCTTATATCTGATATTTAATCAACTTATGATGCAGAGAAATAATTTTTTTAGAAATGGATGATGCAGAGAAATAATCGATAGCAAGTTCTACTCTCCCCTCTTTTTCTGAAGGCCAATTATCCAATTTGACCTTTGAATACTCACAAACAATCTTAGTCAAGAATGTGTCCATTTTAGTCCACATATTATCCTCTCAAAACTCACCAAATGAAAGTTTAAGCTGTTAATAGTGCATGTTAGGTTCCCCACAAGTACAAAATCTTAGCATAAGTATAATGAAATAGATGGCAAACAAAAAGAGCTACTCATATGTTTATCACGGAACCTAATGTTTCAAGAGCCAAAAAAAAGGCATATCAAGGAACCTACTTGCGGCATATCATCTTGTCCTGATTGTATTTCCTTGCCAAAGCCATCAACGATGGTTCAATGATTCCACCACGAAGCCTCAACACCAGATGTAGAGTTGATTCTGCATTTATAAAATAAAAAAAAACAAAAAAAAAACTAACTTTCACTTCAATTGGGGCATAAACTGTGAAATTATAAAAAATTACATAATAACCATAGAGAATATTGACCTTCGGTAAGTAAGAGGAATCCTCTGATCCTTGCCTCTCTATCAATTTCAACTAATGTAATGAATATCTAATTACTAAACCATGTAAAGACTAATCTTTTGTGCTAACATAATATAAATTACTCTCTCTGTCCCAAAAAGATTGTCTTAGTTTGACTTGACACGGAGTTTAACAAATAAAGTAAGACTTTTGAAATGTGTGTTCCAAAACAAGCCTTAGATATTTGTGTGGCTATTAATCATCTCATAAAGTTAAATTGTTTCTAAACATAGAAATGTGTCAATCTTTTTGGGACAGAGGGAGTAGTAGTTTTTACTCTTAGTTTAAGTCAGTTAAATTTTACAATAATTCAAAAATGACATAATAAACATAGAGTATACTGACTTTAATTAGTAAAATTCTGTGATCTTTGCTTCTCTATTAATTTAGACTACTAACCTAATGAATATCTAATTACAAAACCTTGTGAATACTCATCTTTTGTGCTAATAGAATATAAATTAGTAGCTTTTCCCTCTTTATTTAAGTTAGTTAAGCTTTACACTTGTATTATTTGAACGTTAAATATGCTCAGCGACAACTTTTTACTTCAATTACGGCATAACTATGAAATTCAAAACTACAAAATAACCCTAGAGAGTATTGACCTTTAATTAGTAAAAGCAATCTTAACCTCTCTATTAAATTAGACTAATCTAATGAATATCTAATTACGAAACCATGTGAATACTCATCCTTTTGTGCTAACATAATATAAATTAGTCCCTCCATCCCAATTTATGCGACATCATTTCCCATTTAGTCTGTCCAAAAAGAATTTCACCTTTCTATATTTAGAATCAATTTTAACCACCTTAATGACCTCCTTTAAGGTCACACAAATATCTCTAAAGCTTATTTTTTAACACAGTTTTCAAAAAGTCTTACTGCTGTACTTTCTTTATTAAACTATGTGCCTAGTCAAATGATGTCACATAAATTAGGGCCGTAACAAGTTAGTTAAATTCCCTTTACAATTCTATCAATTGAATGTTAAATATGCTTAGCCAAAATTTACCTTTCTGAATATTATAGTCAGCCAAAGTGCGTCCATCCTCAAGCTGCTTACCAGCAAATATCAACCTTTGCTGGTCCGGTGGAATTCCTAAGCAACAAATTTCATTTAAAAAAAAAAAAAAAACATAGAAATACGCAAATGCATTAAAAAAATACGTATTGTAATAATACCTTCCTTGTCTTGTATTTTGGCCTTAACATTATCGATAGTATCACTTGATTCAACTTCAAGAGTTATTGTTTTACCGGTGAGAGTTTTCACGAATATCTGCATTTTGGCGACCAACTTAACGCATGTGCGCACAGCTGAAAGAGATTTTTATATGTAGGGTTTCTTGGAGGTTGAAAGACATTGGGCTAGAAATGGTTGGGCTTTTGGGACACTTAGGGCCAAACTTTTTTAATACAAGATGGTCAATTGTTGGGTCATTTGCACTTTTGGCCCTAGTTTATGTTGGTCTTCAATTTCTGGCCTTCAAATCGAACTTATCAAATTTAGGCTTTTTTTTTTTTTTTTTTTACGCGGATCGTCCTTTAAATTGGTAGTCTTTAAGTTTTACCCCCTCTCCTAACACCCCGAGGTTGTGGGTTCGAACCCCAGCTCAGTAACCAAAAAAAAAAAAATCACAGGGCAAAATTTTGCAAATCTCCCCAGCGAAGGACAATCCTGCAAATTGCCCTTTAGGCTTAAGCTCAATTTTGAAGGGCAAAAACTAGCCCATTTGAAGGGAAAAAATTAACGGAAAAGGCTCAAATATGTGATCGAACTATCGAAAACGGTTCATCTATGTCACTCGTCAATAGTTTGGCTCATTTATGTCATCATTGTTACCAAAATGACTCATTCATGCCCTTTTTCATTAATTTGGGTCGGATTTTTTATTAATTTGAAATTTAAAATTGGATTGGTTTAATTAAACAACGTGGTCCTCTAATTGGAGGTCATGTGTCATATGTAGTATTGTAAAATAGGTGTTAATGAAAAATGACATGAATGAGCCATTTTGGTAACGGCGATGGCATAGATGAGCCCTTTTGGTAACGGCGATAGCATAAATGAACCACACTATTAATGAGTGACATAAATGAGTCATTTCTGATAGTTTAATGGCATATTTGAGGGGAAAATAGTGCAATTATTTCTTAGTAGTTTAATGCATAGTTCGTAGGAAAAATGCGATATTTAAAAAAATATTCAGCTGAATTCATTGATCATATCCGGCTATTTTGAGTTTAAGCGGTTAGCTGAGCGGTTATTTAAGTTAATTCTTCAAGGATAATTAAGTCTATATATTGTGTTTCTTGTAAAGGATTCTTTAAAAAATATGTTAACGAAATTAATTAAACCAAAAGGAGGACATTGAGAGGGCAAACTAGTCAGCTTTTAATTGCTTACTTTAATGGTAATAGATTAAAGTAATCGTTAACAAAAATTAAAATGAGGTAAACCTAATATTGTAAACCACGAGAGAAAGTATTATTAAGCAAAACATCTGTGCAATATAATTATCCCTTTTATTTATTGAGCAATCATAGGTGCTAAGTTTTATTAGAGGAAGCAAGACTAGGCAATGCAAGACTGAACTACATACATTAAAAGCGTCAAAATCAAGAAACTCTTTCTTTAGAATTTTTGACCGAAGTAAGCTATTATTTAAGCCATTTCTTCAAAATAATACGTTTTTTTGAAAGTTAATAGAACTAGCATAAACGTATTCCTAAGTAACGTATTAGGTATTATTTTATTCAAAAATTTCAACGGACAAAAAAGTCATGGGTTAACGGCGTTAAAATATAATTCGTTACTGACAGTCACGTATTATGGATAATACGTTACTGACAGTAACGAATTTAGAAATTCCAGGTACAATATGAAATCTAACATTGATTGATCCTAAAGTCGCAACCTCGCAGTTACGACTTAAGCATAAAACATAATTGACAGTAACGTTTCTTCTGAAACTAGGCACACGCAATCGAATCTTGCAGAGAATCCTGCAAATTAGGAATCCTTCTGACTGATTTGACTATAAAACGTTATCTATAGTTACGTTTTACTTGTAAAACCTGACACACAATAACGAAAAAAATGCTAAAGTCCCTCTTCCTCATACTTTTCGAACAAAACCACAGATCATTATAAAATGTAATGTATGAAACGAATGTTCAAATACATTCCAACAATTTTCAGCAAAGCTTCTACTTGTGTGGCCTATTGTTGGAACAACATTCAAAAATTCAACAGGTATGAGTTAATTAAGTCAAATATGTTGTAATATGTTAAAATAAGACTATAGTTTTAATTTATTTTTCTATTATATTAATGATAATAAGTGTCTTATTTTCGTGTGTAGGGGTAAAGATGGCCAATTTTGAACATAATGTGATGGTTGCTTTGTATTGGGGTGGCGAAATAATTACTGAAATGAACGGATTCAGGTATACTGAAGATGCCAAAATGATTGTTAGCATGTTTATTTCAACGAACTATGCTGAATTGGTTGAACTATTGCATGAGAAAATGGGGACAGATAGTGAAAATATGCAAATCGATATTTCTGGAAAATATCCATGCTCATTTCAAGATAACAATACAAGGTTCATTGAGTTTAAAATTGAGAATGACCAGTCCTTGCTACAATTTTTCGCCATACCTCAAAAATTTATGGATAAGATCGATATAAATATTTTGGAGATTTATGTAAAGACCAAGTCAACAAATCAAAATAATGTATTTCAAATGAGTGGTCAACATGGTTATCACATGAATTTGTTGGCTCAAAATTACGGATTTGCTATGGACAGTCAGCCTCATTTTGCAAAATCGATTATTCAACCATCATTCCAGCAATTGCCGATACACAACAATCCAGATTTCTATAATCAATCTCACACCGATGTGTCATCATATAGTGCAACACATGGTTTCCATCAATCATTTGGTGCAGGTCCTATCTGGCATGGTCATCGATCATTTGATGAAGGTTGAAGTAGTCAAAGACATATTAGTAGTAGCCACAGAGAATATGAGGCCAGGAAAAGCAACAAATTATATTTTTTCGATAGCTTGGGTTTATATATCTTCAACAATAAAATTAGTCAAATTATATGTACTCCCAAGAAGATATTTGTACTACCAACTGTTGCACTTTACATATTTTTAATTGTTGCACTATTATTTAGTGCTAGAACAGGTTTATTAGAAACCTTAAAATTGTTGCATTTTTTAACTTTTAAATGTGTTAGTACTCGTATAAATTTCTGCTAACAAAAAAAACTTTCTTATATATCCTACAATCTTACTACAATTTATTAATGTGATTCCTTCCTTTTTTCCACAGAGAAGCTAAGGCCAGCGTTGATTTGTATAATGATGGAAATGCTGAAATTATCTCTGAAAGTTCAGAGGATGACGATCCTTCAGGAGATGATGAAGAGAGTGAAATAGAAAGTCAACCTGATGAAGATATCGGTGATATTGGAGATTTACTTCAAAATAATATTGGTGTAAATCCTCATAATCAATTTGGTCATGGTGTGTCCGAAACTCCATGTCATGATATACCCTACTTTGCGACATTGGAGAACGAGGAAGATATTTTTATCTCTACACGAGAATCTGAGATGGGATGTTGTTCCGTTTGGTCCGAGGATACCAAAAAAGACTTGGAAAAAAATATGTATTTTAGCAGCAAAGCAGAGTTGAAACGGGCCCTGACGATTTGGAGTTTGCGCAAAAATAAAGAGTTCGAGATGGTAACGTCAAACAAAAGTCTATGGGTTGTGAGATGCAGGTTTTATAATTTATTAGGTTGTCTATGTTTTCTTCGAGGCCGAAAGGTTGGATATAACCTTTGGAAGATAGGAAAGTATGTTGATAATCATAGGTATGAGACTGAAGGGCTTACGGCAGGTCATGCCAACCTAGATACCAATTTGATTGCATCCTTGTTTCTAAACAAAATTCGAGAAAATCCCAAGTTGTTAGTAGTAGATGTCAGGACTCAGGTTCACGAGAAATTTAGTCAGCAAGTCACATACAGGAAAGTGTGGCTTGGGCGTCAACGCGCATTTGAATTGGTGTATGGTGACTTTAAAAAATCATTTAGTGAGCATCCTAAATATTTTGCAGCTTTTCAGCACTTTAATCATGGAACAGCTGTGGAATGGACACACGCAGAGTCTACGAGTTCACTAGAGGTAAAAACTTTCAAGTTTGTATTTTGGGCTTTCAAGCCGTGCATTGATGGATTCCAAGCGTGTCGCCCGATTATTTTAGTAGATGGAACTCATATGTATGGAAAATATGACATCAAATTATTAATTGTTGTTGGAATTGATGGAAATGATAACATTCTTCCACTAGCATTTGCTATTGTTGACAGGGAGTCGAAAGAGGCATGGAAATGGTTTTTTAGGATTCTGAGCGCACATGTGATAAAGGATAGAGAAGATATATGTGTGATCTCTGATAGGGCAAAAGGAACCTTGGCTAGTTTGTCGGAGTTGCGACGATATCAGGAGCCTCGGGCCTTCCATCGATTTTTCCTAAGGCATCTTAAGAGCAACTTTCAATCTCGATTTCCAAACAAGGACCTCAGTAAACTGACGTGGAAGGCTGCTACAACCCATCAAATAAGAAAGTTTGAAGCCTTTGATGTGGGAAATTAAGGGAGATAATATTGAAGCATATCAATACCTCATGGAAATTCCCCTGGACAAATGGACAGTTAGCCATGATGATGGAAAAAGGTGGGGAGTGTTGACAACAAATCTTAAAGCACTTAGTTTAAAGGATTCAGGACACATGGCCGTAAGGTGTCAAAGGATTACGATTTTCACCAGAACATAGTAATGTGCATGGAAATTTTTCTACTTCATTTAATGATCTACTTAGTTCAAGATTTATTCAATAAGTAGTCAATGATTTAGAATGTATTCACTAGCTAATGGTTCAAGTCCAAAAGACACCATTATTGATGCATATTACTAGATTAATGTCTCAAAAATATTTTCAAAATTTCTTGAAACAAGTGGGGGATTGTTAAGTTAGTGTTTTAATTAATTTTGAAACATTTCATCTGATAAAAGTTTTCAAACTAAATGAATGTGAATTTGAAGATACATTCTTCATTTAGTATTTTACGTTTTAAGTTCTTGAAAGTTACATGAAAGTTGCATGTATTTTAAGAAAAATTCATGAACCTATTTTAAATCCTATTTAATGAAAACTTTTATGTTATGTAATTTTTATCCTATAAATATTGTTTCATTCTTTTGGAAAAGGTAAGCACTTGAAGAAAATAATTTCCCCTTAAAACTTTAGAGAGACATTGATCAAAAGGTGAAATCACCAATTCAAGAATAGAAGAGCAAATTTCTTGAATGTTACTTGTTGTGACTTAGTTGAATCCTGAAGATAGAGTTGTTATTTATTCTTCCGTTTGCTCGTGGGAGAGACTCCAACTATCTTCAAGAAACGTCTTAACGTGCCTCTAAGCCAAGCAAGTTTATTTTGGATTTTTTTTTTGTAACTAACGTTTGTATTAATCACCAGTAAAGATTTACAAACCAATAGCAAGTTAATACTCACTCGCTAATTTCTCATCTTAACAACTCCCCCGATCCTATTGGACTGCTACTATGTAAAGATAAACTGTTGAAGTACAGGTGCAGTTCTTGGACTAGCTTTTACACTGCACATAAAGGCAATTTCCCGAGCAACTGACTCCCAATTCTTGATTTTTTTCTCAAAGATCCGCTTGTTTCTTTATAGCCACACCGCATACACGAACTCAACATAAATCAATCTGAAGATCTGGGCACCTACTGACTTACCTTTCCCTTTCCACATGATCTGTCCAGCATGCTCCTCCCAAGTTGTACTAGTAAAATTTTGGGTTCGAGACCACAGTAGTAGTTTCCTCCATATGGCAGTGGAGTAGTCACAGTCCTTAAATAAATGATCTCTTGTCTCCATTTGATTCTGGCAAAAGATACAGTCTACATTCACATCGATACCCCAATTCTGTAATCTATCAGTAGTAAGCAGTCTATCTTGTAGTTGCAACTACATAGTGAATATGTCGTTAGGCCGGGCTGAGTTGTTGAACATCAAGCATTTCCATGGAGGTCTCGGCTGAGACCCAATTAGTTGTAGGTAAACGATCTTGCTAAGTGACTTACCAAGATTCGGCCTATGTTGGATATGCTCAGTTATGGCTCTTGCTTCCAAAACCTTTCTCACCATCCAGCAGGCTTGCTGTGGTGTAGCTGCCTCATGGAATTGTTGCCCCTTAATGTAATAAGCGTGGATCCATCGGATCCATAGCTTATCTTGTTTGTGCTCCAGGTCCCAACAAGTTTTGGCTATAGCAGCTTTGTTCCACAGCTGTAGATTGATCAAGTTGAGGCCACCAGCTGATTTCGGGGTACACACCCTCTTCCACGACACAAGAGCTTTCCTAGTGATGGTGTTTGTCCCCGACCAAACATAACTTCGGCAATATGACTCAATAGCTTTAAGTACATTGCTTGGAATGATAAATATTTGAGCCCAATAAGCTTGGATGCCAAAAATAACCGCTTGCACCAGTTGTATCTACCAGCGTAGGATAGTTTTTTTGCAGTCCAAGAAGAGATTTTTGCAGTTATTTTCTCAATTAATGGCAGCCACTGGACCATAGTTAGTTTCTTGGTGGACAAAGGCACCCCTAGATATTTAAAAGGGAGATTACCATACGAGTAGCCAAGAAGAGATAGTATATTGTTTTGGACAGCTAGGGGAGTTCCAAAAAAATACACTGAGCTTTTCCCTTAGTTTGCTTGTAGACCCGCCTGGGAGAAGGATTGAAAGCATTGCTAAATTGCTACAACAGAGGGAACATCAGCCTTGACAAACAATAGAAGGTCATCCGCAAGACTTAGATGGGTGATCCCAAGTTTCGAACACCTAGGATGAAATTTGAATAGCCGGCAGTGCTTAAGGTCATTCAGATGTCGACTTAGATATTCCATAGCGATTGCAAATAAATAGGGCGACATGGGGTCACCTTGCCTAAGGCCTCGAGCCGCATCGAATGGTTCCGAAGGTTCTCCATTGACTATAATAGTGTAATTTACTGTCCTTACACACTCCATCACCCACCCGAGAAATTTATTTGGAAATTGTAGCTCCCTAAGAACTTGCTCAAGATACACCCATTCGATTGAGTCATAGGATTTTTGTAAGTCTATTTTGATGACACATCTAGGGGATGTATGTTTTCTAGTATAAGCTCTTACAAGTTCATGAGAGAGGATGATGTTGTCTGAAATCTTCCGACCGGGAATGAAACCAGCTTGAGCTTCACAGATAAGATCTGTCGTAAAGGGCTGTAGCGGAGCAACAAGAATTTTTCCAATGATCTTATAGAGAATGGTACAACAAGCAATCGGTCTGAACTCTCTAACAGTAGCTGGCTTTGCTGTTTTAGGAACCAGCGTGATCGAAGTGCAGTTTATTGCTCTATACAGCTTACCTGTGGAGAAGAAAGTTTTTATAGCAGCGAGGACGTCTTCTTTAAATATAGGCCAAGTTTTTTTGAAAAACAGAGCATTGTAGCCGTCAATACCAGGTGACTTATCGTATCCAATAGCTTGCAACCCCTGGGCAATTTCAGAGTCAGTTACCTCTTTACATAGGTGCAGCTGCTGTTCATGGGTTAGCACCAGACCCTTCCTCATTATCGCTTTGTTGACCGCTGGCAGTGAATGTGCTTATGTGCTCATTAATTCTTTGTAGAAGGTGAGAATTTTTTTTTATATCTCTGCAGGTTCCGTAAGTTTGGCTCCAATGAGGGAAGTAAGGTCAGTGATTTTGTGACGATCCCCTTTAGGTCCCACTACTCAAGGTATTGTCTATGCTAGGGTACTGCCAGTCCGCACAGGGGCTTGCCCCATTATCCCTCTTCACGCTGCAGCGCTACGGGGTATCGAACCCGGAACCTCTGGCTCCTTTACATTCCCCAAAGGGAATCGCCTCTTACCAATTGAGCTGTACCCTGGCATAGACAATAGCTTGAGTAGTGGGTCCCCAGAGGGGGTCGTCACAAAAAAAGGCGCCTTTTTTGTGACGATCCCCTTTGGGTCCCACTACTCAAGGTATTGTCTATGCCAGGGTACAGCCCGTCCGCCCAAGGCCTTCGCCCCAACCCTCATCACGCTGCAGCGCTACGGGGGGTCGAACGCGGAACCTCTGGCTCCTTTACATTCCCCAAAGGGAATCGCCTCTTACCAATTGAGCTGCGTTGGGGAGAAGGCCTTGGGCGGACGGGCTGTACCCTGGCATAGACAATACCTTGAGTAGTGGGACCCAAAGGGGATCGTCACAGATTTGCTTTCTCTGAGATCTCTCCTTAATCATTGCATGGAAGTACTTAGTGTTGCCATCACCAAGTTGTATCAATTTAGCTCGTGCCTTTTGTTTAAGTGCACTCTCTTCAAGCAGCGACCATTTCTCTAGGTTCTGGATGCCATCTTTTTCCCTTTGCAGGAGTGTATCAGTAGCATTAGCAACAATACAGGCCTGTATCTTATGTAGCTCCTGCCTAGCCTTAGCAATTTTCAGCCCAATCCCCAAAAATTCTTCAGTGTTAAGTTTCTTCAAAGCAGGCCTGAGAGCTTTTAATTTCAACCATATGTTCTTCATGGCAGAGGAGTCGAGTTGCTGCTGCCAGACCATATCCACAATTTCCAAGAATCTACTATGCTCAGCCCAAATATTAAAGAATCTAAAAGGAGTTTTAACTGCCATGGATATATCTTCTAGTTTCAAGAGCATTGGTGCATGGTCTGAGATGTTGGGTAGATCATATTCCAATATTGCATGGCCCCAATGCATCATCCAATCATGATTACCAAATACCCTATCTATTCGGCTTAGGATTCTATTCGACCCCAACTCCTTATTGCACCAAGTATAATAGTCGCCTTGCCACTTGAGTTCGTTCAGCTGAAGCTGTTGCATACAATCATTGAAGTCCTTAACCTCGGCATAGCTTACTGGATTACCATAAAGTCGGTCGTCAGGAAGTAAGACTGAGTTGAAATCTCCACCTATAAGCCACGGATTAGAGATGCTTTGTGCAATGTCCATCAGCCCAGCCCAGAGAGTTTTCCTTTGTTCCAAAGTATTAAGGCCATATATTACTGTGACTACACATTCAAAAGACTCATTTAACTTCTTCACCTCACAATGTATATATTGAGTGTCACTTTTGAGAGTAGTAACTGTGAAGTCCCGCTGATTCCATAATATCCAAATCCTGCCATTTTGTGCAGTGGAGTAGTTGTTGATCAAGCCCCATCCTGGTGCCACATTAGAACTAATAAAAGCAGATTTGTGTTCTTTAACCCTGGTCTCTACAATACCCGCAAAGTTGATATGCTTATTCTTGAGGTACTGTTTAAGCTCTTTCTGCTTATACCTCTTATTCACCCCCCGTATATTCCAGAATAACCACTTCATTGGACAATAGTAGTTCCTCCTCCTCTATCCACAGGAAGAGAACCTCTTTATTTAGGCGATTGTGCAGACCCACGATTACCACTCTCCTGTACTGTAGTGAGGGCAGGAAAATTCGCATGATTGAGTTCAGGGCTCCTAACTACAACTTTCCCTGTTTCAGTTTGCAATGGGCCCTAAGGATTAACCTGCACAGTCCCTTGAGCTGCCTGATCAGTCGTCGCTATGGTACCCATTGAGGAACATGGCTGATCAATCATCGCTGCTGTAGTCACTGACCCTTTGCACTGCCACTCTTGCATTGTCTTCTTTGCACCTCTTCTCCTCCTAGGCTTATCCTGCCCTTTTCAGGAGCTCGCTTATCTGGGTCTTTTGGTGCTGGGCAGGTGTGGCCTATCACAAGACATTTTTGGCAATGCGTAGGCTTCCAATCATAAGTGACATATTGTTCAAAGGTACTACCACCAGGGCCTTGCACAATAACCATACTGGGTAATTTTTTTGTAATGTCTACCTCAATTAGCATTCTCGCAAAGGAGATTCGTGTTTTCTTAGTAGTACATTCGTCAGCAAACAACGGGATTCTAACAAGACTAGCAATTCGACTCAATGTCTTGGTACCCCAAAAGCTCATTGGCAGGTTAGGGAACTTAACCCACAGAGGCATCTCAGTAGGAAATTCCTTGGAGAAGTCGAAATCAGGAGTCCATGGCTTTAGAATGATCGGCCTGCTATTATATGTATAAGGTCCTCCATAGAAGATTTCCTGCATATCCTCTAACTCTTGAAATTTGATGACATAGTAGCCCTCTTCATGGAGATTAAGGCCAGGTTCAGGGACACTACCCCAGTTCTGTCTAACAAATCTGAGCAAAGCATTGTACCCCGGCACAACTCCAATAAAATAAGCGATAAGAGCACATCTCCATTTAACTTCTTCTTCTTTAACCTCATCTTCCTCTAACTGGGCAACAGGTTGCCCATTAATGATAGTTGGGGGGATATAAGCAAGAGCCATGCCATTTTCCGATGATCTATTTCCTTTGAATAAATTGGTCCATGGGTTGGTTGTACCCCCAACTTCCGACATCGGAATCCCACGCTCAACCCTGGTAGGAATTGGTACTGTTACCTCACAAGAACCACCAATCTCACCATTTGTCTTTGGCGCCGTCATTGTTGAGTTAGGGTTTGGAGCCGGTGGAGTTGCATCCTTGTCCCCACGGGTTAGGGGAAAGGTTTTTGGAGTAGACGCCATGGCGACTCCAGGAGGAGTCTCGTCGATCTCCTTTCCAGCCTCCGTCGCATTTTTCGCCGGCACCGGAGATCCTTCCATCGCGACTTGTGTACCCAGTTTCTGTTGCAATGTAGCTCCCACAGAGCTTCCAAAAGCGACGATCATTTCTTTCCGTGGTCGGCCTCGCCCTCTGCCACCTGCCTTTGCCATGGTGACCACCTCGGCGCACGTTAACCAACGTGAGCTGAGAGCATGGGCAAGAGAGAGAAACTGATCACCTTTTTTCATTTTGGATTTCTTTTATTATTATCATTCTTGTTCTAACAAGAAACACCCATGTGCCAAATACTTGGCTGACGTTCTAGCTTGGAGTCAAATAATGCAAAGATTTTTAAGGTTTCCCATTTAATATCTCGTACTGGCATCGGTGCCTGGATAGCGAAGGCAAAGCTGAGATACACCAAAAGATGAGTCTTCCTTTTTAATTTTCCTTTTGAATTATTTCTCAGTTTTTGTTTTATGCAAATGAACTAGTAATACTTTTCGTATTTAATTTAGTACCAATTATTGATGTTAGACATGAGACGAGACGTAAATATACATTCATGTGCAACTTTATGGCAATTATGACTTTTTAGGAGGAAATGACCTTTTATGCACAGCATAAAAATAATGTCCTTATAAAAATCTCAATTCTTATGAAAAGGATTATAAAATTAAAAAAAAAAATTACAATGGACTGCAAATTCAAATCTTTCGAATTTTAGTTTAGATACTCATATTTTTCTGAGTTTTGCTCCTATGTGGAGTATATAGATATTATAAGAATTTTTTTTTTTTTTTTTAAATTCCTAACAAGATGTAACGTGACGGTTAGGAGTCAATTAAGAGTCCGTAATGGAAAAATTGAGGGATAAAAATGTTTATTGTTCAAAGTTGAGGGAGAAGTTTGATTTTTTAAAAGGTTGAGGGGCATAAATTATTTTCACCCTGCCCGTAAAACTACTGATGGTATAGTTAATCATAATGTCATAGAAGTGGAGTTGAGATTCTTAAGTTTATATGTTCTGAATTCATAGTTCATTTTAGTTATTGAGTTCACAATTAAATATTTATATATACTTAATTTAATGAATTTTCTAATACAAATACAAAATAAACAAACAGTTTTTGAAAGGTTGGTCAACAATGACACTTTCACGAAGGACTTAGAAACTTAATTTGTTATTACTACACACCAAAATTCTAATTATAATCCATGCATATTACGGGCGAAGAAATCCATGCAAATTGGAGCATGTTCTTTTACAGAAAAATGTCTTGAAAATGCCGAATAGCCTCATAAATATATGTACCCGCACCGATTTGACATTTTGCCTCCTTAACTTCAATAAATTTCATCCAGACACTTGAATTGATTTCATTTATTATGATACGGGGTAATTTTGTCATTTCAGCTTGATCATATTAACGAGTGGATGCAAATATCATGGGGATCTTTACACAAATAGCCAACTGGATTCATTATACTTTTCTAGTTGGTATACACTGATTATACACTATTATACATCTATTACAATTTTTAATTAAAGTGATCGGTCAAAATGACGGCTACTTAAGTTGATTCATCAGTATTTTTTGATACACACTAGTCATTGACTTTCTCCTTTTCCTCCTTTTAAATGAGATGATCACGCAAATTTAATACTATCTTTCTCCATGTACGCAGTGACCTCAGTCCCGTAGCTTACAAGTTTTTTTTGTCTCAGTAAAATAAAGTTCAGTTTTGTGAACATAGCCAAATTCTTCAAGGTCTTCTTTAAGAGGAAGTATCCCTTTAGGAAATCCCAAATCTTTCAAGAGCACTATAGTACGGCGGTAGCATTCTTCAGCTCCATATGCAGTTTCTGGTAAAGAACAGTCTTCTTCAAATGATTTTTGCAGATCACTAGCCATAATATTAATTTTGCAGATGAATATTCAGATAGGAAAACAAAATATACATGTATTGTATGATGCTTCACCTGCAATTGAGGCTTAATTATGGTATGGAGTTTAAATAAATAGAGTAGCCAGAAAGGAGAAAGTGTATGGTCCAGCCCATGAAAAAATCATGTGCCAAATTACTTGGCTGACATTTTTACATAGAGCCAAAGAATGCAAAGATATGGAGGAGATTAAAATTGCTACCTTGGAGCCCACTCAGTTGTAAATATACCAACACGTACAGAAACAGTGACCAGCATTACCGACAATGCGAAAAAGAAAATGGTGCGTGAGGAAAAAATAGAGAGTGCTAGCGGTGCGGTATCATAGTAAGGTGAAAAAATTAGATCGAAAGAAAGTGAATATATAGTGGTCTCTTAGAGTATTTAATTAATCGGGATTAATAATAATTCTTACTACAATGGATAATGGATTGTTTTGTTCCTTTTGGCCTATAATTCCTTATTAACAGGATTTATCACAGTAAGTGTCCTTGTTACTTTTTTTATTATCGTTGATTACTCCATCTTAGTGTTTCAATTTATTGTTGTTTATACTGTGAATATTTTTTTGTGTGCTCATTTTTTTCAAGAATTGATATCAAAGCACATGTTCTGTTCATTAGTTCTCTGTGCAGGGTCGCTAGTACTATATAGCTATATACTCCGTGAAAAAACATCAAAAATAAAGTCCGTGGTAGCAAAATTTAATGATGATAGCGGTTTCTCCACATGATAAAAAGAACGAAGAATTTGTTCATCCAACAAGGGTTACACAAGGCAATGAAGCTTATGGTGTAATTATTAACAAAATTAAATAACCAGAAATGAGGGCAAAGTTTTGATTTCCCATTTGGTATCTGGTAATCGCATTGGTATTCCGACTAATTCAAATTCGCACGGTCGTTAAAGAAGGAGCAAAATATATATGTATACTGCAAAATATATATGTATAGTCCAAAAGGGGAGGTCCTTTGAAGCTAGTTGAATTAATTGAACGCAATATTTGAACTAGTTGAGTTGTTCTGGAAGTTACTAATTAAAATGTGAGATATACAATCTGTATCTATAGCAAATTTGGAGGGTTGGTCATTTTCATGAACGACTTAATTAAGAGACTTAATTTGTACTCACTACAGTCTACATGGCAAAAATTGTAATAATCCATGCATATTATGCTCTTTTTAAAAATTTCTTTTATATTATTTTTTAAAGACCTGAATAGCGTTATAGAAACTCGTACTAACCCTGATTTGACAGCCCGTCTCCTCAACTCCACCGGATTTCATCCAGACACCTAAACCTGATTTCATTTATATATTACTATACGGGTTGATCTTGCAATTTTCAGCTTGATCATATTAACAAGTGCAAATATCATGGGATCTTTATACAGCTATATAATACACATATCATACATAGAAATGATTAGGGAATGAGCAATTAATATTAAAGATAATTTTTTTTTCCACTTGATATGCTAAAATTTATTTTTAATTTATTGAACAAGTAAAAATGAACGGAAGAAATACATATATTATAGATCCATCTACACTTTTTAATTTAAGCAGTTGAATAGACGAATATTAAAGTAATCCTTCAATAAGGAGGTGGATGGTATGCTACTCATTGGCTTTCTCCTTTTCCTCATCAGTCATAAAAGCAGTAACGGGATAAGACTTCCCAATTCCCACAGGAGCCTTGAAATAAATCTTCTTTCTATCAGGATCTTGAATGCTCATCTCAACAGCTGGCACCCAAAATATCAGTTCTTTACCCTTAACACCGGTTATTTTTTTCATCCTACCTGTAGAGATCATATAACATAGCAGTAATTAAATAATTAAAATTATTTATAACAATTTAAATTTTTAGATGAGACGATCACACAACTTCATCAACACTACCTTTCTCCACGTACGCAGTGACCTCAGTTCCATAGCTCACAAGCATTTTCGTCGTAGTAAAATAATGCTCGTAGGGCGCCTTTTGTTTCATCCATGCGAATCCAGTTTTGCAAACATAGCCAAATTCTTCAAGGTCTTTAAGTGGAAGCACCCCTTTGGGAAATCCCAAGTCTTGCAATAGCTTTACAATACGGCGGTAGCATTCTTCAGCTCCATACGCAATTTCTGCTCCTTCACGTTCTTCTTCAATTGATTTTTGCATATCACTAGCCATAATTTTATTTCTTGCAGATGATTCATGTAGGAAAAATAAATAAATATATATATATATATATAGGCTTCAAATAAATAGAGTAGCTAGAAATTAAAGGAGAACGTGTATGGGGCGATGTGATATGAAAAACCATATGCCAAATTACTTGGCTGACACTCTTACTTAGAGTCAAATAAATAATGCAAAGATATATGGAGGAGATTGAAATTGCTAACGTAGCACACTTAGGGCCTGTTTGGATGTGCTTACGCCTATAAGCTGTTTGCAGCTTATAAGCTAAAAAAATAAGTTGGGGTAGTCTAACTTATTTTTTTTGGCTTATAAGCTACTTTAGATAAGTTAAGTCAAATGGGCCCAATTATTTTTTTTGAGCTTATTTTAAGCACAAAATGACTTTAAGCTGGTCAGCCAAACACTCAAAAAAACTGAAAATAGCTTATAAGCAACTTATAAGTCAATCCAAACGGGCTCTTAGAGCCCACAACTAGAGCTCTTCATCAATTGTAAAATATACCAAACAGAGAGCAAAAGCAATGACAAGCATTAGTACCGACAGTGTGAGAAACAAAACTCTGTCAAAAATAAAATAAAAAAAATAAAATAGAGAGCTTTAACGATATTATAGAGAGGTAAAAAAAAAATAGAAAAAAGAGTGTAGTGATTTGTTTGAGTATTTTACTCGGGACTACTGGTATAATTTTTTTTATTATAGTGGATTACTTTAATATTAGAGCACATGTTCTGCTCCTTTGCAGAAATACTATCCACGATCGGTAGTAATCTCGGTGTAAAAGATATCGAAAATAAATTACGAGTTCTCAAAATGGCATAGAAGAATAAACTTACGGCATATGCAAGTCAATGAAGCTTATGGTGTAATTATTAACAAAAATAAATTAACCAAAAATGAGGTAAAGATTTTTCTTTTGATTTCTCATATGATATCTATACTCGTATTGGTGCTCCGACTAATTCAAGTGCGCACCGCATAAAATTCGTTAAAGTAGGAGCAAAATATATCCTTATATTGCAAGTTTAGCAGAAAAAAGCACTGGTTGAAGGAGTTATTAACTTATTATTGTGCCAAACGCAAGAATATTGTGCCAAAAGCTAGTTGTAGTCTAAAAGAAAAGTGCTAGTTGAATTAATTGATTGAACGCAATGTATGAACTAGTTGAGTTGTCCTTTGTACGTTACTAACTATAAAATGCGAGATATAAAATTTATCGTTGGAATTGTCTTTTCTTAATTGACATACTTAATTATCATAGGCAGCACATTTTTTTTTTTGTGAAATCTACCTATGATCGTATCAGATAATTAGGGTAGTTTTAAGTTTATAAAAATAAATTGAAAAATACTAAACCTTACCTAATAAGTTTTAATGTATGAATTATATTTTATAATTCTATTTCTTTGGCTTTTGTCAAAATATCAGCAGACCAATGTGCCCATCTATTAGTTCGAGCTTCGGGTTCTATGTCTGATGCTATGGATTAAATATTAATTCCTGATGTACTCAATTTTAATTTAATTAATAATTGATCAGGATGGCTTTTTCAAAAAAAAAAAATAATAATAATAATAAAAAAAAAATATATATATATGCAGTTTAAAAATAGTAAAACAACAATTTTTTTTGCCTTACATGGGTTGACGAAAACGGCAAAAGCCAATAGGTAATTACTAATACTCAAAGTTCCAACTCTCAAGCTTATTCCGTTGCACCTACTGAAATCTAATTTTTGTGATTTTGAGAAGCATGTCATAAGGTATTGGCTATTTTTTCTTCTGTATCATAACTCAATTCATGTGTGACATTCTTGATTACTATCTTTCGGTTCGTGATATTTAAACTTTTGGTTTTTGCTTAATTTGTTTACAATAATGTGTGGAATAATGAGATAAATCTCTATTCTGAATGTGTTTCATTTTTTAAAATGAACTTATATCACTAGACGGTATGTCTAGCGGCTTTTCTTATTAATAATTAAATTTCATCCTCAATACAGAGAAGTACAAGCAAAGGGAATTAAACCTCACCTTACCAGTCGTATAACAAACCTCTGGATCTTCTAATTAACAAGCGTTCAAAATAAAGAGTTAGAGAGACTAGATATTCTTTGGTCATTACAATTTACATAGTTTATGTTTTCAGTTTACATATGCATAACTTAAAAGAAAACAACAAGCTCAATAAAAAAATAAAAAATAGGAGAAGAGAACTGATTGTTTCCAGAGAAGAAAATAGTCGGAGATACTTTATTGAATTTAGTTAACGGGTATAAAGACTTACAAATATTATTGGACTCAGTCTCACTAAACTACTAACAAGATTCCACTAAATAAATTCCCCTAAACTTTACGAAAAGATATCCACAACTCTAGAAACTAGGAAAAATATCAGGAACTAAAAGTAACAAACTAAGTGATGGAAATCAGGCATACGCAGCGGAAGCAAATAGCTAGAATCGAACTTGCATGTAATATAGGTTTTTATTTTCCACCAAGAAATAATATTCCATTTAATTCTTTATTATTCGGGCACAACAGGAACCACATAATTTAATTAACGAGGCTTCCTATTATGGAATTAATTCGAAATATCTGAATTAATCCTACCATAATAAATTACGAATTATTCCACTAAAAATTCGTAACTGCACTCCTCAGTTCAATTTCGAAATCTTTCATTAAATCTTATTTAATTCCCCATGTTAAGATTACAGATACCAATCAATTAAATTAAATTACTGACAATTTAATTCATCGACTAATTGAATCCTTTATATTTCCACTTAACTTATATCATGTGACAGATACAAAATCCACCTGCAGGGTTTTCACATGAGACTTATAAGCATCTATAAAGGGGTATCATCAATCTCAAAGTCGAGACATGAATTCTATCAACTAATTATTATTTCACAAATGTAATTTGTCATTATCCAATTTACCAGGAATACATAGACCCGCAATTGAGTCGTACCTTTTAATAAATCGAAATAATGAACAAATCACATTGATCATAATAATTACATCAATATTAAGAGTATAAGTAGATTTAATGAACTAGAGAATTTGTTTTATATATTCAGTACAAAAACACTTATCTCTACTTGATCCGTTCAATACATACAAAATGTACTAGCACAAGAAGACGGAACTATACCTTTCCCATAATGAAGATACATTATATTAATCTTGTGCTACAATCATACCGATGGCTTTGTCTAAATTCCATCTTAGATTGTGAACATAAACTTTATACTTATAAGAACCGATGATTTAATCTTCCGTTATAAGCTAAACTCTATACACTAAGTCATCTACTATATAAGTAAAGGATACACATACCAATACATGATCTATTTAACTATTTATTAAAAATTGAATAAATAATTATTGTATAATAAATACTATATCCATACACATGGTTAATAGCATATATCCCAACAATCTTCCACTTAGACTTTTAACCACGACAATTGATAGAACATACCATATCTAAACGCATGGTTAATGGTATATACCCAACACTAACAAGTGAAAGCTAAAAAATAGCTATGCTGAAGACTTTGTCCACGTTAACATGTGACTGATATTGTACAGATCTCATATTGAATTCACAGTGAAAATTTCACAATTCATCTCTTCTAAATAGCTAGTATTTCTATAAAACCATCTGTTCATGACTACTCCCAATCAATCGGTATCCAATTTGCTTTAGGATAATAATAATCCTATTTGGTCTAGTTGTTACACCTTGAGAATTTCCGCGTCGATTACGTCGTAAGCAAACTAATGTAAGTCCAGAGAGACTATGATATCCCTATCAGGTTAAAGAAAGATTTTTAACAATCATTAAGCATGTACCCTAAAGGTTTCGAGGCTAAGATAATCGAAGAAAGTACTTTTCGTGAAAGTTCGTTGACTGGGCAGAGATACGGCCCAACATACGGACCGTCTATCATGTCAGAGAGGCGTAAAATAACATCAGAGAGTTGTGCAGAATTTTGGCCAACATACGGTCAGACATACGGACCGTAAATATGACATACGAACCGTATGTCCACCGTAAGTTCTTGTCGGTGGAAAAAGTTCCAAGTTACATATATTTGGCCCACTTCATTTTTTTCCCCATTTTTCTTCACCAACAGACCCCAACACTCCCAAAAACCCTCTCCACACCTCTAGAGCCTTCTCCACACCCCATTTACATAAATCCAAGGCAAATCAAAGATCAACATCATTAATCCAAGGAAATCAAGTGCAGGGAAGCTCTTTAGGATTGCTAGAAGTCAAGAATTTCTTTGAAAGTGGAGCTAAGGTTTTCTTCAAATGAAGCATTTCCATTTAAAACCCATCTCTACACAATCAAAGGTGAGTTTAATATTCATTTCATGTTATTTAGAATATTGAAGGGTTGAAAGACTTGGATTATGGAAAAAGGTAGAAAATGGGTTACCAATATAAGAATAGTAGTATTCTTGAATAGTAGTTGACATGAATCATGATTCTTGAGGTATTATGAGTGAAATCTTGTTATAAATGATACAAATGATGTTAAGGAGGTATCATATGAGAACAAATACGATGTTATGCCATAACTATGGTCATGAATCATTTTGGTAAGGATATTGTGGAAATTGGATAATGTCGAATTTGACAAAGTTATTGATTATGATATTATGAATGTTATTATTGATGTTGAGAGTTGTTATAGCATATGGAGGAAGTTGTAGAAACAAAGGATATGCTGCCCAATTTTCGTTAGCTTTAGCTTAAGCCTAAGTATGTTCCAATTATCTAATCTTAGTACGAATTCTCTTGAAGGTAGAATCGTGAACCTTGGAGAAAAGCGTTTAATTGATAAAGTTGGAGAGACATAAAGGTAAGTGAGGCTAGTCCCTTCTTTTTCTAAGGCATGATTCCTATAATATGATCTCCTTTATCTTTTTATGACTTTCTTATATTCCAGAAACTATGAGTCAACGATTATTAAGAGCTTTTCATGAAACAAAGATAAGAGATGCGTTGTGAATATGAAGATGATGATGATGAGTCTAAAACTAGAGATTCTAAAGCTTATGATACGATAGCCTTACGAAGCTAATGATCCTTATATAATTCCTTGATGTTGCTTATTGTTGTTGTACTCACCTTATAATGCTAGTTCCTCCAAGGTGAGGCATGATGATCATGACTACTCCATAATAGAAATCGGGGGTTCTCGACCTTATGTCACCCTGATAGATTTGTAGCATTTAATTGATTTTAATGCATGCTTCCTGTTAAGTATATGATGATCAGGTTACACCGTGCCTAGAGGGCCGGACATGTCACCGCGAAGGCGGGCTGCATACGATTATACCGTGCCTAGAGGGCCGGACATGTCACCGCGAAGGCGCGCTGCATATGATTACACCGTGCCTAGATGGCCGGACATGACACCACTAGTGGGCGGCGTGCGATGGTTAACCAGACGCGGGTTAACGATGATGGTATATGTGATATGTATGCATGTGTTTTCTCTTAAAGGTTAAGCAGGTTATATCTTCACCTCATGTTTCAAGATTTCTTTATTATGTTAGTATTATTCATGCCTTACATACTCAGTACAATGTTCGTACTGACGTATTTTCTTTTTGGACGCTGTGTTCATGCCCACAGGTAGACAGGTAGGTGACCCACATTCATAGGAGCTGATCAACAGATTTACAGGAGCACTTCATTACTTCGGAGGTGCTTCTTATGGTCATATTATTTTGTGTATATATTTGGTATGACAGGGTCCTGTCCCGTCCTTATGTCACAGTACTCTAGTAGAGGCTCATAGATACGGATGCGTGGGTAGTTGATGTCTTATGGATACATCAATGTACATTCTTGTATGTCGTTTTTGCAGCCATGAGGGCTTATGTATATTTATGTATTACCTTGGAGATCATATGTGTCCAAAATGAGTATGATGGTTAGTGTAATGAGTGGTACTCGGTAGTTAGCTCTGGGTACCCGTCATGGCCCCTAGTCGGGTCGTGACACTAGTGGCATCAATTGCTTTCTGGTATATCAATGGCAAAGTCATCAAGTCACCAGTTACCACCAGCATTATCCAGTGAAAAATTGACAAACAGGTGGTGGAATAAGTTACTAGTATTAGCTTGTAATGGTTTCTTCTATGAATACACGAAGTAGATAATGATTTCGTGGCCAATGATTGTTCTGTTGAGTAGATTCTTTTTCACCAATCTTGTATCCATCATGTTCGTTGGTCACCTTGGCAAACTTGAACTTGCTGCCTCAAGTCTTGCAAATTCCTGGGCTGCAGTCACTGGTTTCTCTTTCATGGTATGCAACTAATTTCCTCGTAACACTCTGTTTGGATGGTTGTTACATATTGTATCATATTATATTGATTTGTGTTGTACTGTATCGTTCTCTATTGTTTCGATAAATACAACGTTTGGATAGATTGTGTCGTACTCCATTGTTATATAATGTCACACACCAAATCAATCTTTACACAAAATGAGACTTTGCATCATTACATAACGATGGATTTTAATGATACAATAAGATTTAAGTAACAATCAAAATAAAAATTGTGCACAATACAATAGGTAACAACCATCCAAACAAGTTATAAGAATATATGCATTTAATTACTAGCTAACTCTGTTGTCCTTTGGAATACAAGAATTAGCTAGTTCAGTAATATTTGAATTTTCGAGTAACACATAGTACATTATTTTGAGTTTTTCTAGATATTGAGAAGAGAAGAAGGTGACTGTAAACTTTGTCTTGGAGGTGAAAAACATGTATCTACAACACATTAGATGTCTATTAAAAGAACATACATATGATGTCTCTTTGAACAGATGCTTTCAACTGTCATCTTTTAGATTTAAAATTTAAAAATCCCCTTCCCTTCTCTTTCATGCTAGAAAAATATATGCTAAACTTTTGTTAATTAACAATCTAGTTTGGATTAAGTGGTGCACTTGAGACATTATGCAGCCAAGCGTATGAAGCAAGAAGGTACAAGATGCTGGCGATACATCTGCAGACATCATGTATCATATCATGCTTCTCTTCAACTGTGAGTCTGTGATTGCTGTTATCTGGTGGTATTCCGATACAATTCTGATTAATTTGTTTCATCAAGATCGTGACATAGCTAAAGAAGCAGGGGTGTTCTTAAAATTTCTTATACCTGGATTGTTTGCATATGATGTTTTGCAAAATGTTTTGAGATTTCTTCGGGCACAGTCAATGCTTGAGTCTATAGTTGGGCTTCCATGGGCATCTTTCATTATCCATATTTGTATTATTCGATATGCCTTGGTTCATTGGATAGGTCTTGCTTTTAAAGGAGCATCATTAGAAACATCCATTTCGATCTAGATTCCACTCCTCATGATGGGTATGTACGTGTTTTTCTCGAATAGCTGCAACCATATTGTCTGGGATGGTTTCTCATTCGAGCCATTTCATCATATCCTTACAAAATTGAAGCTCGCTTTGCCCTCTGCTGCCATAGTCTTGTGGGTGAACCATAATATTTAAAAATAGAGGTCTGGCACAGCAACAGTGTTGCAGAAGCACAACAACAGTGCAACAGTGTTGCAACTCATTCAAGGCTTATGAGGGACCAGATGAAGAACTAGATAGGGACTAGATGTGATCAGTTCCCTTAGTCGTCGCACAGTCAACTCTACAGCTGTAAACGTTGTTGCACTGTACCAACTGGCAGCAGTGCAACAACACAGTTGTATTTTGCTAAGAGGCCCAAGCAAACAATGAAATGTCCCCCTCACATTTCACATGACCTCATATAAACAACATGTTACAAGGGTAACCTCACACTTGAAAAATCTGAAAAATTTCATATATCTCAAAGTGCAAGCAGCCGCCTCCGAAGGTGCTCTAAAAAACAAAGCTACAACAAACAAGAAGAAACAGTTCTCAATCACTGAAGTTGTTTTAAGTCCTTAGGTTTGGTGAGTCTGTGATTGCTGTTATCTGGTGGTATTCCGATACAATTCTGATTAATTTGTTTCATCAAGATCGTGACATAGCTAAAGAAGCAGGGGTGTTCTTAAAATTTCTTATACCTGGATTGTTTGCATATGATGTTTTGCAAAATGTTTTGAGATTTCTTCGGGCACAGTCAATGCTTGAGTCTATAGTTGGGCTTCCATGGGCATCTTTCATTATCCATATTTGTATTATTCGATATGCCTTGGTTCATTGGATAGGTCTTGCTTTTAAAGGAGCATCATTAGAAACATCCATTTCGATCTAGATTCCACTCCTCATGATGGGTCTGTACGTGTTTTTCTCGAATAGCTGCAACCATATTGTCTGGGATGGTTTCTCATTCGAGCCATTTCATCATATCCTTACAAAATTGAAGCTCGCTTTGCCCTCTGCTGCCATAGTCTTGTGGGTGAACCATAATATTTAAAAATAGAGGTCTGGCACAGCAACAGTGTTGCAGAAGCACAACAACAGTGCAACAGTGTTGCAACTCATTCAAGGCTTATGAGGGACCAGATGAAGAACTAGATAGGGACTAGATGTGATCAGTTCCCTTAGTCGTCGCACAGTCAACTCTACAGCTGTAAACGTTGTTGCACTGTACCAACTGGCAGCAGTGCAACAACACAGTTGTATTTTGCTAAGAGGCCCAAGCAAACAATGAAATGTCCCCCTCACATTTCACATGACCTCATATAAACAACATGTTACAAGGGTAACCTCACACTTGAAAAATCTGAAAAATTTCATATATCTCAAAGTGCAAGCAGCCGCCTCCGAAGGTGCTCTAAAAAACAAAGCTACAACAAACAAGAAGAAACAGTTCTCAATCACTGAAGTTGTTTTAAGTCCTTAGGTTTGGTGAGTCTTTTTCTTTTGTTCTAATTTTGTATTCCTACATAACTTTCAAGAAGTGTAAAAGTAGGACAGATCTTCAACCTTTTTGAGTTGTTCACTTGGGTAGAGTTAGTCAAGGTATGTTATTCCCAATAGAGTTATTGTAAAGGCCTTCCAACAGAGTTGTTGTAATGGGGAGGAATTAAGAGAATAATTCCTAGGTTGGAATAGGTTATAATCTGAAAGTTACTCAGTTTAGTGGGTTTGAGGAAATCCTACCGGAGTAGGTCGTGATTTTTAATCCCTTGAGCAAGGAGTTTTTCACGTAAATATCTTGTGTTATTTACTTTCTATCTTACGTAAGGGAACAGATAGAGAACTTGATTCTCTATACTATCTGGTGGATTCGTATATTCTATCAATTGGTATCAGAGTTGGTTCTTTCTAAAAATTAACACTTAGAAAGGATTTTCTTAATGGCTGTTCTACCAAACCTAGAGGAAGGACATTCTAGCAAAAGACCACCAAGATTCAATGGAAAGTATTATGGATGGTGGAAGACAAGGATGCACGACTTCATCATGGCTGAAGATTCTGAGTTGTAGGATATCATTTGTGATGGTTCGCATGTCCCTATAAAGACTAATGAGGCTGGTGTTGCAAAAGCTCCAATCTCACCCCCATAATATCCAAGCCTTTTCGACCAACACCCTCTAGTTTTACCTACAAAACCTGCCCCCCCCCCTAGACAGTAAAAAGTGCGATGAGTCGGACAAAAGTCA
This sequence comes from Lycium barbarum, assembly GCF_019175385.1. Classification (NCBI taxonomy): domain Eukaryota; kingdom Viridiplantae; phylum Streptophyta; class Magnoliopsida; order Solanales; family Solanaceae; genus Lycium; species Lycium barbarum. Next base: position 125,962,847 of record NC_083345.1, on the reverse strand, counting down.
CTCTGAATCCTCCGTTGACTATCTTTTTTAGGAAAATCATACCGAAGGAGAAAAGAGCGGATCAAACATCTTAGAAAGTGAGGCTGAGATAATTGTAGCTGGGTTCATGAAAGCGGTTGAGAGGTTGAAGGGAAGGGAACTAGTGAGGGAACCGGTGCCTCAACTCAGGGGGAATCTGGTTCCTCTGTGTTTAAGGCTGCCCCTGTATGGGATGAGACACCAAGTTCCTCTAATAGTCATCATAGAAATGTTACACCCCACACTTTTAGAGCATGAGCATGACACATACATCACCATAGTAATAGAGTATCGGAGACGTCCCATGATGTTTTGGAAGGTACAAGCCATAGAAAGTATGTAACAATGAAGCAAAAGAGGAATTACGGTCTCGTAAGTCGTAATCAGGAAGGACTATTTTGAAACACGAGAACATGGCCATTATCAAGTATAATAAATGATAAATATCATGTATGGAGAGTTTAAGAAGATTTCGAGATCAAGCAAATTGGAGAAAATAAGTTCGACGAAAATTTGAGAAATGTTGGGTAGATTTTTTTAGTCAATTTTGGAGGGGCATATCTCCTAGTATATTAGGAGTTTTAAGGTGAAACAAAAGCCTAAAATGAAGTTCATCGAGTCTAGTTTATAATGCAATAAACCACTGGTTGATAGGACATCGGAGTAGAGAATTATAGACGTTACAAACTGAGCTGTCAATGCAGAAACAGGGCTGCTACAGTACTACCGACTTAGCCACTGTAAAAGGGCTAAAAATCCCGTTTTTCTTCATCCAAATTCTCCAAAATGTTCCAGAATTTTCATCCAACAAAAGGGGATATTATGCCCCCCTAGAAGTGAGGATTTTGAGTGAAATTCAAGCTACGAAATATCAATCGAGGTCCGGGCAACGCGTAGACGCAATTATAAATTCGTTTTGTGTTGGAATGAGCTTGGAAACAAGTGGATATTGAAGATCTTGCCACTTTAGTAAATATAAGGTATGAATTCTTGAATCTTTCTCTTTATTAATATTGATTAAGGAATAATTGCAAGAGTAAAAGTTATTGTTTGTTGTGTTGGTGTTGTTGGCTTATGGATTGAGGTTTGAAGAGGATTTTGGATGAAAATACATATATTTATCTTGTAGAATGTTGAGGATATTGTTGTTGCTATTATTGGTATTAATTTCGGCTTCTTTACGGAAATAAAGTTATTAAATAGTCGTATCACAAGTTGGTTAGTTGACGAATTTAGAAAACATCGTGTGTGATGTTTTAGGAGATATATTGTCATGAATAATGGTATTGATGATGTTGGTATTTTTGTTGTTGATTGGTTGTTGATATTATGATTTCGGGCTAGGCATATAAACAGGGGAGATGCTGCCCGAATTTCGACAGAATCTAAAAGGGATTTTAATTAAAGTCTTGAGACAAGCATGATGACGAAACTAACAATGATATGAATGGTCGTATATGTAGATTACGAGGCTACGAATAATCTTAAGTGAACTGCAAGATAGGAAGTAAGTTGGAAGTTTAGATATTATCTTCCAAGTATGTTAAGGCTAGTCCCCTTCTTTCTAAAGGCACGATCCTTTCGTTATAAACCTTTGTGTCGTACCATAATATCATTGGTTCCGCAAATGCTAGAAGTCCACGAATTTCGTGATCCTTATGATATTATTGAGATTCTAAAGGCATGATTCTTTTCCTACTAAACCATGCATGAAGTCCATAAAAATTTTCATTTCCAAAAATGTTAGAGATTCATGACTCTTAAAGTTTTTATGATGGAAAAGATGAATAACTTTTTTTTATGATAACCATGATGATGATTATGAGGGATTTATTTATCCAAGCTCCAAGGCATACGGATTTCATGTTATTATGAGATGATTTTATTCATAGAGATTTCTATGTACATAAGCTTTATATTATTATGAGGTGATTGAGCTTACTTTGCATTTTCTTAATTTCCTTCATTGTTGGTAGTCTCACCTTAAGACCATTGTTCCTTTAAGGTGGGATAAACAATGATGATTGATCCATAATATAATCGGAGGCTACTGACCTTACGTCACTCCGATATAGTTGTGGCTTTTGATTGGGCTCTTATGCATGCTTTATATATATATATATATATATATATATATATATATATGTATGTATTTTACTACACCGAGCCGCACTATAGTCGGCCGGGTACGACACCTATTGTGCAACCACTGATCAGTTGGTATTACACACTGAGTCCCGAAAGGGCCGGGTACGTTACACACCGAGTCCCGTAAGGGCCGGGTACGTTACACACCGAGTCCTGAAAATGCCGGGTACGTTATGATGATGATATTATATATATGTATGTAAGAAAAGTTTTCTTTAAAAGGCTAAGCTGCATGACATCCGCCTTATGAGGCATTCAGATGTACAGGTTATCTCTCTTACTCTTTGTTACTTTTCACATCTATATTATGTTGTTATTCATGCCTTATATACTCAGTACATTATTCGTACTGACGTCCCTTCTTGTGGACGCTGCGTTTCATGCCACACAGGTGTATACAAATGAGTAGAGGATATTGCCAGAAGATGTTCCAGCTGGATTGGCGAGCTCCATTTCCTTCCGGAGGGCTGCCAAGTCAGAGTATCTACGTTATGGTATATTGATTTATGTTAGAGACTTTGCAGATAGAGTCACGTGTATAGTATGTCAGTCTTGCAAGCGGCTCTGCAAGCCGATGTATCACTATGCATTATGTTACAAATTTCATATGATTACAGATTTTACTTGATTTGAAAAAGACGAAAATAATGTTTTTGAAAAACTTTCATTATGCATTTCATTTCGTGATTTAAGAGTCCAGTGAGATTATGAATATAACGAGAACCAGCGGGTTCGCTTGGCTCTAAGTAAAGGGTCGGGTGCCCATCATGCCCTATCAGGACTGGGGTGTGACAAATTGGTATCAGAGCAGGTCGTCCTAGGGGTTGTCTGCAAAGTCGTGTCCAGTAGAGTCTTGTTTATGGGTGTGAAGCGCGCCACACTTATAAACAAGAGGCTGCAAGGCATTTAGGAACCATTGACTTTTTTTCTTATCTTAGATCTTGCCATAGAGCTAAATCATAGGATATGATGTCCCTGATTCGAATCTCAAATGTTTTTATCATGGATAAGCAGTTGATTATGCCGCTACGAGGAAATTGCTTCGAATTGAAGTTGTTCATTCGAAAGGTATGTTCCTATTTTACTAATATGGATAGATGTTGATGTAAGAACTTGAGCAAGATAGTATAGGTATTTGTGATTGCTCTGTAGAGCATCGAATGTGTTTTTTGGGTTGTGTGCAGGAATGAGGTAGTAAGAATTATAGAGGAAACTCTGCCGAAATTTTTACAAATTGAATTGTTTGCATGTCTATAGAGAAAGAGTAAAGGGAAAATGTGACCATCAGCCGTTTGGTAAGTCATGATTGAAGGAACAATGATGGGACGCCTTCAAAGAGAAGTTTTAGAATGATTTTAACTTAATTTAAAGGAGGAATCCTGGAGGGAAAAATGATTAGTAGTTAAAGAAATTGGAATGAGTTGCATCCGAGATTTCGAAGAATTGAGACCTATTGGAAACACACAAAAACAAATTGACATTAGAAACTCAAATACAGTATTACGATTTATAGATTAGATTGGTTAGTAAGTGATAATACAGAGATATTGATATGGGAAGGAAGTTGACGAGTACGGGAAAGTTTCACCCTAGAAGTATATATATATATATACGAGATCAAGGTGGGTTGTACTCATAGTGGAATGTTCTGCAAACTTCTAAGTAGATACTATTAAGTGACAAATGGGAAAAGAGCACTTTAAGAGCAACAGAAATCTAGGAGGACCTTCAGGACAGAAGTACGAGAAAGTGCGATTATGAATTGATTAAAGGAAGTTATATGATTGGAGACTATGAGAGAAAGTTTAATAAATTAATAAGGTATGTAAGGTGTTCGTTTCCTTCTTTCTTTGGCACGAACCCAACTAGAACATGAACATGAGCGTTCCATAACAACTTCACTCCATTCTTATGCTACGTATTTCAGATCTTAATGCCTTACTTATTTGATTGACTCTTACCATATTATCATGTTTATCATCATTAAGCTAATTCCTTGGATTCGATACGAGCTCCATAATTCATTCAGAGGTTACGACCTTATGTCACTCTGAAAGGCCAAGATCAGATCATTAACTTCTCATCCAAATCAGCTCCAGGATCAGGCTTTCCTTCCTACCTCGGCTCTAAGTAAAGGGTTGGGTGCCCATTATTCCCTATCAGGACTGGGGTGTGATAAGAAACCGCTTCCCACCGTGTGTCAACCATTACTGTGCTTCAAAGAAAGAAAAATTAAGAAAGGACAAATCAACAGTGGTTGCTGAAGAAGGACCTGGTGCTGAGGTTCTGAAAACACAAAAAGTGTTTAATGGAAAGTTGTTTGATCTTGAGATTGCTAAAAATCCTGGGATGAAGGAATTGATGGAGATACTTGAATTTCAAAAATGGAGTCATTTAAAAAAAAAAAAGATTGTAGGAACCAGGAAGCAGATGTTCACATTGGGCACTCTTGGGGAATGTGAGTATGTGCCTAAGAAGGTTGGTGTTGGCAGCAGCTCCATGATCTCGAATCCTATTGATGCCCAGGAAAAGGCAAATGAGGAGATTAATAGGTTGAAGGCTGCAAATTCCACTTTGAAGACTGAGCTTTAGCAATGTGTAAAAGGAAGGGAGGAACTAGGTGCCTTGGGGGATTTAAAAAAAAAGAAAATGCTCAGCTGAAAGCCGAGGTAGCAGACCTGAAGAACCTGACATTGCAACTGGTCCAGGACCATAGGGCTGCAAATAAATGAATCGACAAGCTGTTCAAGCTAATTCCTTGAGCTAGTCCTTTCGCTTAGCCTCTCATTTCCTTAATCCCTGTGTCTTCATTTCTAAAACACATGTTTCCTTGTTCTAATGCCTGTTCAATCTTTCCAATCCTTGTTATAATGATTGTGGTGCTCCTATTTGTTTAATTAACATATTTTTGCGCTAATGAATTTACTAAGTTTTTGCTGGTATTAAATTGAGCATTATCTTTTTCTTTATGCAATGATATTCAGCCTTGTTTGTCTTGTTGTTTCTCATGTTAGTGTTTCCCCAGTGGCAATAAGTTAATGTTGTTGAACTTCTTTTTGCTTGTGCTGTTGTATTTACTCTATTCAATAATGCCAAAAGAGGGAAGTACTCAAGGGGGTTGATAGTTGGTTGCTAGTTGTTGCTGCTAATATATTGCTGATAATATGTTGTTATATTAGGAGATAAGTCTGTTTCTTAGGGGGAGCAAGTAGGGATCTGGTTCTTAAGGAGAATATCAACTTATGTGTTTGTCATCATCAAAAAGAGGAAAATTGATAAGTTGTGCTATCTCTTGTTTTGATGATTTGACAAATTATTTCTCAGGGAGAGAAAGTAGGGATCTGGTTCTCAGGAGAAATATCAATTATGTGTTTGTCATCATCAAAAAGAGAGAAATTGATAAGTTATGCTATTTTGTGTTTTGATGCTTTGATAAAACTTATTCGAGGACCAGATATGTTTACAGAGGGAACAAATGAGGGAGCAGATGTGATTAGATTCTAGCTGTTAAAAAGTCAACTCTACAGCTATAAAGCTGCTGACACTGTAGCAGTGTTGCAGCTCATTCAAGGCTTATGAGCGACCAGATGAAGAACCAGATAGGGACCAGATGTGATTACTTCCCTTAGTCGTCGTACAATCAACTCTATAGCTGTAAAAGCTGCTACACTGTACCGACTGGTAGCAGTGCAGCAGCACGACTGTAATTTGCTAAGAGGCCTAAGCAAACAATGAAATGTCCCTCTTACATCTCATATGCCCTCTCATATATAAACAACATGTTATAAGAGTAACCCTAAAACTTGAAAAATCTGAAATTTCATATATCTCAAAGTACAAGCAACCGCCTCTCAAAGTGCTCTCAAGAACAAAGCTACAACAAATAAGAAGGACCAGTTCCAATCACTGAAGATGTTTTGAGTCCTTAGTTTTGTTGAGTCTTTTTCTTTTGTTCTTATTTTGTATTCCTACATAGCTTTCAAAAAGTGTAAAAGTAGGACAAATCTTCAACCTTTCTGAGTTATTTACTTGGCTAGAGTTAGTCAAGGTGTGTTCTTTGCAATAGAGTTATTGTAAAGGCCTTGCAATAGTGTTGTTGTAAGGGGGAGGGATTATAAGGTTAATTACTAGGTTGCAATTAGTGGTGTCAAAATAGGCTGGCCCAGCCCAACCCAAACCCAGCCCTTAAGGGCCAAAGAATTAAAGGGGCTAGGACGGGCTAGCCCTTTTAATTGAAGGGCCTGCAAAATGGTAGCCCAACCCAGCCCCAGGCGGTCCGCGAGGTAGGACGGGCCAACCCTTTAAGTTTTTTTGTCTTCCGAAAAAACGTTTTCTAAGTGATTTTTGGTACAATTTGAACATGAAACTTTTGTAATATGAAATAGAAGAAACTTTTGCAATATGAAATAGAATCTTCTACCATCCATTCTTGCACAAATTCATATCATAGAAGAAAAATTCAAGAAAACAAATATAAATTATTATTGTTAATCACTAATTCATATCACGTTCAAAAGAAATTAAACATAATATAAATTCTAAGACTAAAAAGTATTACTCCAGCTTCTAATTACTACTTAGTACTAAGTACATTTTTTTTTCTCATTACTTTTTATCTTTTTGTTTAATTTCCTTTTTTTTTAAATTAATTAATTTATTATTCTTTTCTGGCCTCAAGGGCTGGCCTCAGCCCAACCCTTGAGGCCGGCGGCCCAAGAGAGACTGGGCTTTTGAGCCTCACTTCTATATGGGCCAAAGAAAACTTGGTCCAACCCTACTTAAATAAAGGGTTGGGTTGGGCCCGCCTCGCGGGCCAAGCCCATATTGACAGCTCTAGTTGCAATAGGTTGTAATATGAAAGTTTCTCAATTTAGTGAAGTTTGAGGAAATCCTACCGGAGTAGGTCGTTGTTTTTAATCCCTCGAACTAGGAGTTTTTCAAGCAAATATCTTGTGTTATTTACTTTCTGTATTGCATCAGGGAACAAATAGAGAACCACACTATCTGATGGACTCGTATATTCTATTAATAAGTTAGATTAGTTTACAAAAAAGATAGGGGTGAATTGCTACAACTGGTTAACATGCATGCATATATAATGTACTAGGAGTAACGATTATTACATTGTAAATGTATGTAAGTTAAATCCTCTTCTGTCTAATGGACTCGTATATTCTATCAATAATTTAGATTAGTTTACAAAAAATATAAGGGTGAATTGCTACAACTGGTTAACATGCATGCATATATAATGTACTAGGAGTAACGATTATTACATTGTAAATGTATGTAAGTTAAATCTTCTTCTTATTATCCCTCAATTTATCAGTGATACCAAATTAATGTGTATTTCTAATAAATATGCAGCACCAGAGTTGCAAACGAGTTAGGAGCTGGAAATCCTGACAGAGCTAAACATGTTGTGTCTGTTACTCTCGTGCAATCTATTGTTGTAGGTCATGATATTTGGTTGACTCTATTTTGTTATCATATTTCCTGGGCTGGCTTCTTCAGTGATAGCGCGGAGATAATTAACTAATTTGCCTCCATGACACCTCTTCTTTTAATATCCATTATATTTGATATCTCTCAAGGAATTTTATCAGGTCAGATTTTTGTTTCTATAATATTCGTGATATTATATGTGTGTGTATGTAATGTATATGTATATAATAGTTTTGGCATTCACAATAAACTTAATAAAATTATACATTGAATTGATCAGGGGTGGCTAGAGGATGAGGGTGGCAACGTTGTGCTATGTGCATCAACTTGGGAACATTCTATTTCATCAGCATGCCTCACTGCTTTCAAGTTCAACCTACATACTCAGGTAATTCAAGTGCAGCCATGCTTTATTTGTTCTATCTTGTAGACGCATTCAAGATATAAACTTGATGAATTCAACCTTAATGCTTTTTACTTATTGTATTTTTTGGACTATGAGTTTATCATTTAAAGTTTGACAAATCCAAGGACAAAGCAAGAAAGTAGTGTTGTTTTCAAATAAATTTTTAACAATCCTACTCGGTACTTCCTCACTCTCATATTTCTTCTCATCATGTAGTTATATTTCTAAATTTCTGTCTATCTCCCAAAATTTTCGTGTTTTTTTAATGAACAGTTCTTTTTAATCTTAATCTGGACTTTGTCCAGTCACGAATCTTGTTATACTGTTCATCTCTTTCTCTTAACCTTTATTCTTAATAACAGTCTTCTTTAACCACACCCCGGTAACCACAACCAACATTTTCCTTTATCAATTGGACATTAAAACGGCCTCTTTAAAACCTAGGAATTTACAGGTTAATCCATCGAGGTTATTAAGAAGTTAAGAGAATAACCATATACTAAAAATAACAAATTCATGATGATAAGGAAGTAATTACTTAAACATAATAATCACAAAATAATTTACATAATAGAGAGATTAGTACAGAAAACATAGTAAATAAACTTACATGGTTTGAAGAAGGAGAGAGGTTTCCCTTTCGGGGAACCCCAAAAAACTACTTCACACTAGGGGGTAGTTATTAAAAACTTAATGCTGATTTACAATAGGAGTTTATATTACACAGGTTTTTGATTGGGCAAGGGATTGGAGCATTTGATGAAAGAGAAGGGGAATATGGAAGTTTTCTAGAGAGAGGTGGTTGGTGCTCTTGTTGGTGATGTCTTTGCTTCTCCACAAATGTTGCTATTTATAGGCGTCTGGCGGACTTTAACTCCAGATTTCAAAATGCTGAAGAATCTTTTGAGTTCAGCCGAGTGCTCTTTGGGCCCCATCGTCACGTGAACTTTTTCAAAAGAAAACTTTATTCACTTGTCTGTTAGCTGATCTGTCCATTTACTGTGGCTGCTTTATTAAAGTTGTTTTTAATAAAGCTCTCTTTTTCTTCAAATGTCTTCTAGCCGTTGCTTTTGTTCAACGAATCTTTCAGCCTTTTGTCTCATCATAACTATTTCCTCCACTACTTCTGTCTGATTATTTCCTTTACACACACACACACACACACACACACACACACACACACACACACACACACACACACACACATATATATATATATATATATATATATATATATATATATATATATATATTATGTGTCTAAATTATGTAGTGCAATAGAATCAAAACTCATTCCCGAATCGTAGTCGTTTGGGTCTTGTGAATCTTGAAATGCACTATTCTGGAAATTTACCATATCTCCTTCTTCTGAACTATGGACTGGGGACATCCTTGGACTTGGAGATAATTCTGGACTAGGGTTCTTGATTATATGCTTGTCTTGTTCAGCTTTTGTTTGGAAAAATCTTTCCAAAGTCTCTTTAACTATACTTTCTATGTTGTCATTTTTCTTTTCTTTTTTGCAAGTATGCTTTTCTTGCTAGAAGTAGCTCCTTGCGTCAGTGTCTTTGGTAATCTTCGTCTTGTCTGGAGAGATGAACATCCTTTATCTTCACTTTTTGGCAAAGTGACAACCATCAACGGATTTGATGAGTCTTTACCGGCTACCGTTTGAACCGGACTAGCTGTGTCTTTATCCGATACAGTGGATCTATTTGCATTCATTGGGGAATGCGCACCCGTCTCATCCATTTTTGTCTGAGATGGAGAACTCTGGGATTGTACTAATTCGAACTTAACTGCTTCCAGTCTTTGTTCCAACAGTCTTGCTCGTTCCAAGAGTTTCATTTTTTCTTGGATGAGTGTCTCTTTCTGCTGGTTAAGTCTTCTGACGGTCTCAGTCATAGTAGAGCAGTGATCGCAAAAAATCACCTTGTCTGTGTCTTTTTGTATATTGTACTGAGGGGTTCTATCTGGATTTTGTCTGAGAGTTGGAGAAATATAGTAGTTTAGACCCAACACTCCTCTAGCATAGTCTAATGCCTTAGTGAAATCATTAAAGCCTTTAAAAAGAGGTTTTCTTATGTTTTTAATAGAATCTAAAACTTCTATTCAGGTCTGAAAAATACCATTAGTTCTACCATGGATTACAACATAAAATTTAAATTTCTTATCTAGAATTTTGTCTGTAAAATATTGACAGAGTGCATTTAGAGTGGCTACGAAATGGCTCGCGTCTTTTTTGTTATGTGATATCCATAAATTGTCTACTAAACATGTCTGTTGTTTGTCTATTACATATTCTGGTAATACCTTAAAAGTTAAATTAGATGGCGGAAAAAATACTAAATTATTGGTTCCAAAATGTATTCTTTCTAAGGCGTTTTTGTCTAATGCAGATGTAGGTCTAAAATGAAGATTACCTAGTACCTTTTGTCTGTAATTGTCTTGGGTTGAGGCTATGCCTTTTCCCTTGTCTGCTGTCTGAGAACTTGATGGTCTCATGCTGTTCAAATAGAAAATCAGTTAGATGTGATTTTTAATCTACTTAATTGGTTTGCTAGGTTATTATCTGTTCCTTTTATATGTTCGAATGTTAAATTATAAATTGAAATAGTATCCATAAAGTTTAACCATCTTCGTCTACTGCTACTTTTATCATTAATTTTTTGATAGAATTTGACTATAGCTTCACAGCTGTTCTTATCAATATTTCTGGTTTATTTAATATATATAGTCTAAAATTGTTTAAGCCATATATTACAACTAAAATTTCGGCATCTATACTACTAATATTTCCTTTTTCTCGTTACTTACCACTTTGATAAGCACATATCTTTTCTTCACTTTTATTGTTATATTTATTTGGTTTTGCATTTAATACTGCTCCCCATCCTTCGAAGCTTCCATCTGTTTCTATAATTAAATAGTCTGTTTCTAGGGGCATATTTAAGTCTGGAATATTTTTATTTTTTCTTTAATTTTTTGTACTAATCTAATATCTTCTGTATTAAAGTGTTTTTGACCATTTGATCCCGTTTTTGAATACAATGGCCCTGCTATTTTTCCTAAGTCTTTTATAAAACTTCTAGCATAATTTACTATTCCTAAGAATTTTTGTAATTCTTTAACATTATCTAGTTTATCTGGCATTTCTAAGGCTTTTTTTAGCTATATGAGGTTGTAATTTTATTTTTCCATCTCCTAGCACTACTCCTAAAAAGTTTATATGGTTTTTACATAATTCCATCTTTTTCTTGCTAATTATTATTCCATTTTCTATGAATAATCTAAATACTGTCTGTAGGTGTCCTAAATGTTCTTTCATGTCTTTACTAAATACTAATATCTCATCGACATATACTAGAACAAATCTTTTATAGTCTCCAAATATACTATCCATTTTTCTTTGAAAAATTGATGCAGCCATCTTTAATCCAAATGGCATTACTAACCATTCGAAATGTCCTTCAGACAGGTAAATACAGTTCATTCTATACTTTCTTCATGCATTCGTACCTGCCAATATCCTGATTTACAATCAAATTTACTAAAAATCTTTTTACTTTGTATTCTATTTATTAGTTATGTTTTGTCTGGTAATTTATATCTATCTGTTCTGGTGTTATCATTAAGTCTTTTGAAATTTATTACCATTCTAGCTTTTCCTCGTACTATTTCACTATGATTTCTTACCATAAATGCGACAGATCTATGTTTAGAAGTAGATCTTCTTATTACTCCTAAATTTAATAATTCTTTTATTTGTGCTTTAAAGTCTTCCACATCTTGGTTAGTTGCTTCTATTGAGGCTGTTTTAATTATATATTCTGGATTTATTATGTCTAATTTACATACAATTTTGTTATTTTTCCAATGTTTTAAAGGTTTTTCTCCTATAATTTCTATCTCATCTAGTATTCTTATTATATTATCCAAGTCGTTTTGGTTTTTTATTACTCCTATCCTTTCTATCTCTGTTTTAAAATTAAATAATTCTGTTTCTATGTCTATTAAAGTATAATTTTTTCCTATTAGATTATTGTCGTCTAGTCCTTCTTCTTCTTCTAGAATTAAATTCTTTATTTATCTTTTGCTTTTACAGCATGTATTGTTGTCTTGACAATCTTTACAACAACTCTCTTCTTTCTTTTGCAGGTTTACTTGGTCTGGAGTAGAGATCTTCTTATGTCTGATTCTAGTTTCAGTTTTATGAGCTTGTACTGGAGTATGAGTAATATATTTTAGAAAGATTACTCCATCTCTTGTAATCATGCAACTTCCATTGTTATGTAACATAAAGTCTAATCCGATGACAAAGCGTATATTTATATTCAGGTCTCTTACCCATATTTTATCTATTTTATAACTAGGTTTATAAAATTCTGAACAAGTGTTGATAAAGCTAATTTATGCCTTATGAACATAATGTTTATATATATTATGAGTTCCATCCATTTGCATGGCTGCAACTGGTTTGTCTAGAACTTTTATTAAAATTTGGTGGAATTATTCTTTTATTTATTATACATTTAGTACATCCCGAATCTACTAATGCTAATGTTTCTATTTCATAGTCATCTATTTTAATTCTTGCAAGTATTTTTATCGTTCCTAATTTTTTATCTTCATTACATACTAGGGCTCCATGGTCTTCTATACTCATTAGTTCCGCTGTTGAATCTTCTTGTATTGTTCTTAGCGGTTGTATATTAGATAAACGTATTTCTTCATCTTCGCTATATATATATATATATATATATATATATATATATATATATATATATATATATATATATATATATATATATATATATATAGAGAGAGAGAGAGAGAGAGAGAGAGAGATCTTGAATTATCTATTCTGGTGGAAAGTCAGCAGTACTAGGGCCTTCGAGTTGGAATTTCAATTACAAACAAGTTTAGCGAAGACACCTCGATTTCTACTGCGACAGAGGGAGGTATTCATAATAGAGTCAGTCCGGATAAAAGGAAGAATCCAATCTCCTTCTTGATGATCGTATTGGCCTTGCAACGAACTGAATGTACTTGTTACTTTCCAAAAATCTTGCTTCAAATAAAAAAAGGTCTATTTTTCACGTAGTTCGTCGATCAAACCAACAATTCTCTTCTCAAAGTAATAAAGAGAGTCTTTTCCTAGTTAGACTATCAATGGAATGAAAGAACCATCCCTATCGCGGTTGAACCCTGTTGCACACGGGTCTCCGTCCGTGCCATATCATGTGGTTTTCCCACAAAATTTCGCTTGCTTTAATATATTTAATAACAATTAATATAGAATTGAGGTATAGTTTATTGATTAAAGTTTTTGTTTTTGACAAAATATGATGCAGGGTTTATGGATTGGCTTGATATGTGCTCTAGGTTGCCAAGCGTCTGGCTCATTGCTACTGATATTGTTGACCAGATGGAAAAAAGTAGAGGGCTCAAAAAATAGCAATAGAGAAACTGAACTTCTAGTTTAATTTGCTCATTGGCCACTGGTGCCATCTCTTCTTCTCCATATCGTCTATTTATCCTTTGGATTTAGGAGTTTACCTTTTATAATTGTCTAAAATATACCTACATAGAGAGCAAAAGCAATGAGAAGCATTATTACTCGGGACTAGTAGTATAAATTATAAAATTTCTTATTATCGTGGATTACTTTGCTCTTCTCGACCCATGATTTTTTTCCTATCCTTATTATTCTTTTTATTGTTGTTGATCACTATTTCTTGGTGTTTCGCTTTATAAATTGTTGTTTTATATTGTGAATAATTTTTGTGTGTGTTAATTCTCAACAATTATATTAGAGCACATGTTATACTCGGTGGCAGGAATACTATCCACGATCGCCAGTAATATATATACTCGGTGTAAGAAATATCAAAAATAAAGTACGAGTTCTCAAAATGGCACATAAGAATGAAGGATTTGCTCACCGTACAAAAGTTACACATGCAAGGCAATAAAGCTTATGGTATAATTATTAACATTTTTTTTTAAACCAGAAACGAGGCAAAGATTTTTCTTTTGGTTTCTCATCTAATATCTAATACTTGTATTGGTGGTTCGACTAATTCAAATTCGCACTGCATAAAATTCGTTAAAGTAGGAGCAAAGTATAGTTGTATATTACAAGTTAACATAAAAGCTCTGGTTGAAGAGTTATTAACTTATTATTCTGCCAAACGCTAGTTGTAGCCCTGTTTGGATTGTTGTTTTCTCGTGGTTCATTAATGTATGATTTTCTATGAAATCATGTTTGTATCCATCGTTCTTAAAATATGTTGTATATTGTTGTAAATCCGTTGTAATTTCGTGGTTATATAACCATGAAAAAATTCAATTTTTGTAACAACAGATTTGGTAATTTTTGCGTGGTTACTTATTTCATTTCTCCGTTATATCCTCACCACAACTACCCCACCTCTCTGTCACCCACACCCCACCCTAGCACCCACCACCCCCGCCCGCTATGCCTCACCAACACCCAACCCCACCCCACAACCACTCACCCCCACCATCCACTTATTTTTTAAAGTTCATATTTTATCCTTTACCGGAGTTTTTCTAATATATATATATATATATATATATATATATATATATATATATATATATATATATATATATATATATATATATATATATATATATATATATATATATATATATATATATAAACTAATTTCTAATTAAGAGTTAAGAGTATTTTAGTAAACTTACATGTTATTATACAGTACCATAGTACCATACAATCAAACCAAACAATAAAAATGTTATTAAACTACAACAAACGATACAGTCTATCCAAATATTGTGTTCATTAATACAGTAATACAATACAACACTCCACACTGTACATTAATGAGCCAGGGAAACACCTATCCAAACAGAGTGTAAAGGAAAAGTGCTAGTTGAATTAATTGATTGAACGCAATATATGAACTAGTTGAGTTGTTTTTTGTACGTAACTAACTAAAATGCGAGATATAAAATTTATCGTAGTTGAATTAATTGATTGAACGCAATATATGAACCAATTGAGTTATTCTTTGTATGTCTTTTCTTAATAGACATACTTAATTATAATAGGTAGCACAATTTCTTTTTTGAATTTACCTATGATCGTATCAAATAATAGGCTAGTTTTTAATCTTATAAAAATAAATTGAAAAATACTGAACCTTACCTAATAATTTTTAATGTATGAATTATCTATTTCTTTGGCTTTTTTCAAAATATCAGCGGATCAATGTGCCTATCTATTAGTTCGGGCTTCGAGTTCTATGTCTGATGCTATGAATTGGACACTAATTCATGACGGACTCAATTTTAATTTAATTAATAGTTGATCAGGATAACTTTCAAAAATATATATGCAGTTTAAAAATAGTAAAACAACAATTTTTTGCCTTGAATGGGTTGACGAAAACGGCAAAAGCCAATAGGTAATTACTAACACTCCAAGTCCCAACTCTCAAGCTTATTCCGTTGCTTCTATTGAAATCTAATTTTTGCGATTTTGACTAGCATATCATAAGGTATTGGCTATTTTTTCTTTTGTATCATATCTTAGTGGACTCAATTCATGTGTGACGTTCTAGACATTTTTTGCGCACACCGTCCTTCTTTTGGGGTGGTCTTTAATGTTTGCCCCTCAAATTGCTGGTCTTTAATTTTTGCCCTTCACTTAAAAAGGTGACTGAAAATATCCGAAGGTTCTGAGTTCGAATCTCCGCTCAATTAAAAAAAATACTAAATTCACAATCTAAGACTTTTGCAAAGAGTCTGCCTTATGCGGCAGGCTTTGCCTTAAGCCATAACTAAAAGTCCGCCTGTTTAGTTATGCCTTAAGGCAAAGTCTACTGGAACCGGCAGAAGCATACTTAAAAGTTTGCCTTACAAGCCAAAGCTACATATGTTTTATGTAACTTCGCCCAAATAGGCATAAATTCATTGAAACTTATGCCTTGCGAAAATACTATTATTTTTTACTCTACTGAGTTTTGAATCTAGAACCTCGGGGTATTTTCAGCCACCTTTTTAAGCGAAGTATAAAATTTAAAGACCAGCAAATTAATGGGAAAAAAATTAAAGACCAGTGCGTATGAAGGGCAATCGTGCAAATTGTCCCTTTCTTGTACTGAGTAAAAGCAAAATATCTTCTCTCAATTCTTGGCAGGGGGAAGCCCCATGACCGACTGAACCGAGGCTAGGGTAGATAGAGAAAGAGAAAATTTATTGAATGCTCGCGGGCATTTATTGATGTGTGGAATAATGAGATAAATCTCTATCCTGAATATGTTTTGTTTTTCAAAATGAACTTATACCACTAGACGGTGTGTATAGCGGCTTTTATTATTAATAATCTAATTTAATCCTCAATAGAGAGAAGTAGAAGCAAAGGGAGTTAAACCTTACCTTACCAGTCATATAACGAACTTCTGGATCTACTAATGAACAAGCGTGCAAAATTAAGTTTACATACGCATGACCTATAAGAAAATAGGCAAGCTCAATAAAAAAAAAAAAAGAGAAGAGAACTATTGTTTTCAGAGAAGAAAATAGTCGGAGATACTTTATTGAATTTAGTTAATGGCCATATAAAAACTTACAAATATAATTGGACTCAGTCCCACTAAACTACTAACAAGATTCCACTAAATAAATTCCCCTAAACTTTAGATCACAACTCTAGAAACTAGGAAAAATATCAGGAACTAAAAATAACAAAATAACAAGTGAAAGCTAAAAAATAGCTATGCTGCAGACTTTGTCCATATTAACATGTGACTGATGTTGTACAGCTTTAACGTACAGATCTCATATTGAATTCACAATGAAAATTTCACTATTCATCTCTTCTAAATATCTAGCATCTCTATAAAACCATCTGTTCATTACTTCTCCCAATCTATCGGTATCCAATTTGCTTTAGGATAATAATAACCCTATTTGGTCTAGTCTCATCAATTGCTTTCTGGTATATCAATGGCAAAGTCACCAAGTCACCAGTTACCACTAGCATTATCCAGTGAAAAATGGACAAACAGGTGGTGGAATAAGTTACTAGTATTAGCTTGTAATGATTTCTTCTATGAACACACGAAGCAGATAATGATTTCGTGGCCAATGATTGTTCTGTCGGGTAACTTCTTATTCACCAATCTTGTATCCATCATGTTCGCTGGTCACCTTGGCAAACTTGAACTTGCTGCCTCAAGTCTTGCTAATTCCTGGGCTACGGTCACTGGTTTCTCTTTCATGGTATACAACTAATTTCCTCTTAACACTGTTTGGATGGTTGTTACATATTGTATCATATTATATCAATTTGTGTTGTACTGTATCGTACTCTTTTGTTTCGAAGAATACAACGTTTGGACAGATTGTATCGTACTCCATCGTGATATAATGTCGCACATTAGCAATTCGAAGGATAAACCTACAAGGAAAGTAGGATACAGGGTAGAACTATTACAAAAAAATAGGGTAAATGATAAATAAGATTATTAGACAATAAGTAAAGATGAAATGAGAAAAAGAAATAAGGTAATGATGCGATCGCACCAAATCGGTGCTTATACGAAATAGAACTTTTCGTCGTTACAAATGATGATTTTAATGATACAATAATATTTAAGTAATAATAAAAAAATTGTATTTAAATAAGCAACACAGTACAATACAATAGGTAACAACCATACAAACAAGTTATGAGATTATATGCATTTAATTACTCGCTAACTCTGTGGTCCTTTGAAATACCAGAATTAGCGTAGTTCAGTAATATTTGAATTTTCGAGTAACACATAGTACATTATTTTGAGTTTTTCTAGATATTGAGAAGAGAAGAAGAAGGTGCCTGTAAACGTTGTCTTGGAGGTGCAAAACATGTATTTATAACACATTAGATGTCTATTAAAAGAACATACATATGATGTCTCTTTGAACAGATGCTTTCAACCGTCATCTTTTAAATTTAAAATTTAAAAATCCCCTTCCCTTCTCTATCATGCTGGAAAAATATATTCTAAACTTTTGTTAATTAACAATCTAGTTTGGATTAAGTGGCGCACTTGAGACATTATGCAGCCAAGCGTATAAAGCAAGAAGGTACAAGATGCTGGCGATACATCTGCAGACATCATGTATCATATCATTCTTCTCTTCAATTGTGATTGCTGTTATCTGGTGGTATTCCGATACAATTCTGATTAATTTCTTTCATCAAGATCGTGACATAGCTAAAGAAGCAGGGGTGTTCCTGAAATTTCTTATACCTGGATTGTTTGCATATGGTGTTTTGCAAAATGTTTTGAGATTTCTTCGAGCACAGTCAATTCTCGAGTCTATAGTTGGGATTCCATGGGCGTCTTTCGTTATCCACATTTGTATTATTCCGAATGCCTTGGTTCATTGGATAGGTCTTGGTTTTAAAGGAGCATCATTAGCAACATCTATTTCGATCTGGATTTCACTCCTCATGATGGGTCTATACCTGTTTTTCTCGAATAGATGCAACCATATCGTCTGGGATGGTTTCTCATTCGAGCCATTTCATCATATCCTTACATACTTGAAGCTGGCTTTGCCCTCTGCTGCCATAGTCTGGTAAGTGAACCATAATATTTAAAACTATAGGTCTTCCTTTGATCATGTTTCGCTACCATAATTTCTTAATTTGATGTACATACATAGTTTGGAGTACTGCGCTTTTGAGATTCTCGTGTTATTGGCTGGTTTGATGCCAAACCCGGAAACAACTACTTCCATAATTGCAATGAGGTAAGCTTCTTTGCCTTAGACTATTGCATTTTCACATTCATGAAGGATGAATCTTAGTCTAGCTGACATTCTTTTGGTTGTGACTTCTCAGTGTAAATACCGAAGCCATCGTCCACCTAATATTTTCCGGTGCATGCGTAGCTACAAGGTAATCTCCCATGCACCAATATGGTGTCATAACTATGATATCTGAGTTTAACTTTTATACATTGTTCGGTGGAAAAAATTCTTAAATTGTTAGGTTGGTAAGATATATAGGTAACTATCCATGATAAGTGATAAGCTATGTTATTTTGCGTTTTTGATGATTTGACAAAATTTATTTGAGGACCAAATATGTTTACAGAGGGAACAAATGAGGGACCAAATGTGATCAGGTTCTAGCTATTGAAAAGTCAACTCTATAGTTGTAAAGCTGCTGACACTCTATCAGTACAGTAGTGCAGAAGCACAACAACAGTGCAACAGTGTTGTAACTCGTTCAAGGCTTATGAGGGACCAGATGAAGAACTAGATAGGGACTAGATGTGATTAGTTCCCCTAGTCGTCGTACAGTCAACTCTACAACGGTAAATATTGTTGCACTGTACCGACTGGCAGTAGCACAGCAGCACAGCTGTATTATGCTAAGAGACCCAAGCAACAACAACAACAACATACCCAGTTGAATTCCACAGTTATCCCCACCTTGGTAGGAAGGCTGTTTCCGAAAGACCCTCGGCTCAAAAGAAAACAAGAAACCAAGGGGACAAAAGTCAGATATCGACAGGCATATCAAAGCAATGCGAAAATGAGAAAATAACAAGGCCAAAGAAGTCATGATAAAACAACATGGAGAGACAAGACCCAACACATAAAAGCAGGAGACATAGGGCAATAAAAGTAGAGCAAAGCTTCGCCTGCTAGTGCGACAGAAAAGCGAGACTACCTACTAGCCTTCTACCTTAATCTGAGCCCTCCACAACCTCCTATCTAAGGTCATGTCCTTAGTAATCTGAAACAACGCCAAGTCCTACCTAATCACCTCTCCCCAATATTTCTTTGGCCTTCCTCCACCTCTTCTAAAACCGTCCAAAGCCAACCTCTCATACCTCCTCACTAGGGCATCTATGCCTCTCCTCTTCACATGCCCAAACCATCTCAACCCCGCTTTCCGCATCTTATCCTCCACCGATGCCACTCCCACCTTGTCCCTGATTTCCTCATTCCTGATCCTATCTCTCCTAGTGTGCCTACACATTCACCGCAACATTCTCATTTCAACGACTTTTATCTTCTGCATGTGAGAGTTCTTGACTGACCAACACTCTGCTCCGTACAACAGATTCGATCTAACCACCACTTTGTAGAATTTGCCCTTAAGTTTTGGTGGCATTTTCTTTTCACACAACACTCCAGAAGCGAGCCTCCATTTCAACCATCCTGCACTAATACGATGTGTGACATCATAGTCAATATCCCCATTTTCTTGTAAAATAAACTCAAGATACTTGAAACTTCCTTTCTTTTGAATGACCTGAATACCAAGCTTCACTTCCACGTCAGCCTCCTGAGGTACGCCAATGAACCTGTACTCCAAGTACTCTGTTTTGGTCCTACTCAACTTGAATCCTTTAGAATCTAACATTTGTCTCCAATCCTCTAGCTTAGAGTTGACTCCTCTACGAGTCTCGTCTATCAAGACTATGTCATTCGTGAACAACATACACCATGGCACCTCACCTTGAATTTATCGCGTCAATCCATCTATCACCAAGGCAAATAGAAATAGGCTAAGGGTTGATCCCTGATGCAAACCCATCAGAAATGGGGAAGTGCTCTGAGTCTCCTCCTATAGTCCTCACTCTGGTTTTGGCTCCATTATACATGTCCTTGATCGTTATAATGTACGCTCAAGAAAACAATGAAATGTCCCTCTCACATCTCACATGACCTCATATAAATAACATGTTACAAGGGTAACCTCACGCTTGAAAAATCTAAAAATTTCATATATCTCAAAGTGCAACCCGTCGCCTCTTAAGGTGCTCTCAAGGCCAAAGCTACAACAAACAAGAAGAAACAGTTCTCAATCACTGAAGTTGTTTTAAATCCTTAGGTTTATTGAGTCTTTTTCTTTTGTTCTTATTTTGTATTCCTACATAGCTTTCAAAAAGTGTAAAAGTAGGACAGATCTTCTACCTTTCTGAGTCGTTCATTTGGCTAGAGTTAGTCAAGGTGTTTTTTCACAATAGAGTTATTGTAAAGGCCTTGCAACAGAGTTGTTGTAATGGGAAAGGATTAAGAGGTTAATTCCTATGTTTCAATAGGTTGTAATCTAAAAGTTACTCAGTTTAGAGGATTTGAGGAAATCTTGGAGCAGGTCGTGATTTTTAGTCCCTTGAGCAAAGGGTTTTCCACGTAAATATCTTGTGTTATTTACTTTCTGTCTTATGTAAGGGAGCAGATAGACAACCAGATTCTCTATACTATTTAGTGGACTCGTATATTCTATCAATTGGCATCAGAGCTGGTTCTTTCTAAAAAGTTAACACTTAGAAAGGATCTTCTTAATGGTTACTCTACCAAACCTAGAGGAAAGACAACCTAGCAAAAGACCACCAAGATTCAATGGAAAGTATTATGGATGATGGAAGATAAGGATACATGACTTCATCATGGCTGAATATTCTGAGTTAGGGGACATCATTTGTGATGGTTCGCATGTCCCTATGATGACTGATGAGGCCGGTGTTGCAAAAGCTCCAAAAACAAGGATGGAATATAATGAGACTGACAGAAAGGTTCTTGAAAAGAACTTCAAATCCAAGAAAATCCTCTTTTATGGTGTTGGATCGGATGAGTATAATCATATCTCATCAATGAAACTACAAAAGAAATTTAAGCAGCTCTTCAAACTGCTCATAAGGGAACTATTCAAGTGAAGCAGTCCAAAATAGACATGTTTACCGCATACTATGAACTTTTAAGATGAAGGATGGTGAGTCTATTCATGATATGCATACCATGTTCACCTCCAATCTCACCCCAATAATCTCCAAGCCTTTTCAACTAACATCCTCCAGTTTCACCTATAAAACCCGGCCTCCCTTAGATAATAAAAAGTGCGATGAGTCGATCAAAGGTCACTCTGAGTCCTCTGTTGAGCATTTTTTTAGGAAAATTATGCTGAAGGAGAAAAAAGGGGATCAAACATCTTAGAAAGTAAGGCTGAGATAATTGTAGCTGGGTTCATGGAAGCGGTTGAGAGGTTGAAGGGAAGGGAACAAGTGAGGGAACCAGTGCCTCAACTCAGGGAGAATCTGGTTCCTCTATGGTTAAGACTACCCCTATGTGGTATGGGACTCCAAGTTCCTCTAAGATTCATCGTAGAAACCACTCCCCAGCGTGCGTCAACCTTTATTGTGCTTCAAAGAGAGAAAAATTAAGAAAGGATAAATTAGCAGTGGTTGCTGAAGAGGGCCTAGTGCTGAGGTTCTGAAAACTCAAAAAGTGTTGAATGGAAGGGTGTTTGATCTTGAGATTGCTAAAAATCCTGGGATGAAAGAATTGATAGAGATACTTGAATTTAAAAAATGGAGTCATTTAAAAAAGAGGAGATTGTGGGAACCAGGAAACAGATGTTCACATTGGGCGCTCTTGAGGAATGTGAGTGTATGCCTAAGAAGGGTGGTGTTGGCAGCAGCTCCACGATCGCGAATTTGATTAATTCCCAGGAAAAAGGCAAATGAGGAGATTAACAGGTTGAAGGCTGAAAATGCCACTCTAAAGGCTGAGCTTCAGCAATTTGTAAAGGGAAGGAAGGAATCAGATGCCTTGGAGGATTTAAAAATAAAATACTCAGCTAAAAGCCGAGGTAGCAGACCTGTAGAAAAAGTGGAGCACCTGACATTGCAACTGGTCCAGGACCATAGGGCCACAAATGAATGAATCGACAAGTTGTTCAAGCAAATTCCTTGAGCTGGTCCTTTCGCTTAGTGTCACGACCCAGCCCCGTGGGCCGCGACTGGCACCCTACCTGGGTACCCAGACAAAATCGCACATTCATTATCAAATCCAAACTTATTTCCGATTTTTACGAAATCATATCAAACATAATTTGTATCAAAATATGTCTTAGGCGATCGCACAAATCAAAATGTCATATCGAATACAAACTGAGTGGCGGAATAGACATCGCCAATCAAAAGTGCAAACATAGGCATAAGGGCCATTTGGGGCCATCATAACAAACGGACCGCTTTAAGACCAGAAAACAAAATCAGACAAACACATATAGGACCCTCGCCCCACATATATGACTACAGGCCTCTACGAACTCAAAACAAAGACATATGGCGAGACAGGGCCCCGCCGTATCCAAATAGTCAAATGTACAGAATATATACATAGCAAAAGGGAGTTTGTACCAAAAGTGGACCCCGAGTCAAGAAGGAGTACTCCGAAGTAGCAAAGAGTGAAGCCTACAGTGGAGGATCACCAATATCTGCACCTGCGGGCATGAAACGCAGCCCCCGAAGAAAGGGGGTCAGTACGAAATATGTACTGAGTATGTAAAGCACGGAGTACAGAAATATGGGCCAAAACCGAAAGCAAATCAGATGACAAAGTGGAGTACAAATCAGTATGTCAAAATCCGTATCAAAATCATATACGTATACATAATGCAAACGAAATCATGCAAACGCTTAAGAACGTGGTCGCCACTCCGACGCTGGCGCCACACACAGCATAACACCAGAAGGTTTCAAATCTCCGTACATCCCCGATCACAAACACAAACATAGGTGAGCGTATCGCATCACGAGCCGTATCACATCATAACTCCAAACGGAACCCGGCCCTATGGCGAAGCCTCGGGAACCGCAACACAGCATACGGCCGAATTATAATAGGGCGCACGAATCATAACCGGCCCGGGAACCGGTGAACGAAGTCATAATAGGGCACGAGCGGAGTCGTGAGCAAACAAATGCAATACATATTTCAAAATAGTCTTTCGAAACATAATAGTTTCATAAGTCATTCCATAGTACAAAATAATCGAATACTTAGTCGATACGAAGATTCGTT
Organism: Lycium barbarum; assembly: GCF_019175385.1. Classification (NCBI taxonomy): domain Eukaryota; kingdom Viridiplantae; phylum Streptophyta; class Magnoliopsida; order Solanales; family Solanaceae; genus Lycium; species Lycium barbarum. Next base: position 125,938,960 of record NC_083345.1, on the reverse strand, counting down.
TTACAAAATGTTTCCAAAATAGTACGTATGGCTCAAAACGTAACTTAGCATATCATAATATTCAAAACATCTCGTAGGAGGAAGTTCTAAAACCGAAAGTATCATATCAAACTTTATTCAAAAGGACAGCCCAATAAGACAAATAGGGCGTCTCGGGGTTAGCGGGCCCACCTCGAGTCAAATTGAGGTGGCGAACATAATTTACGAACATTTAGGGGCCAAAAGTTCATACATAATCATTTCCAAGTTACCCGACCACATTTCGATAGGTTTCGGACGATTGGTGGCATTCTAGCCAAAATAGAGCCCTTAGGCTTCAATTGAATTGAATGAATAGTAACTTTTCTGTGGATCGGGTTTCGAGGAGCAGAAATGCTCCGGAAGTTCCAATATTCGCCTATCACACTAAGACATGCCAAACGAAGAAGTGGGAAGCTTTACATACCTTACAGACGTCTTATGCTCTCCCGGAAATCAAGTCCCGTTTCGTCCGAAATCTGCAAATGGTCAAAGTTACCAATTTGAGATTCTTAGGCTTAAAAATGCCATTAACTTCATTTTTGTCTACCAAAATTTCGGCAGCACTTCCCCTATAAATCTAACATCCCCGAGACTTAGCTCGGCTCAAAATACATCCACAACAACAGCCCACACATCATCAAACAACACAAATCATAATCAACCACTCTAGCTTCAAAGTTCTACCTTATTACCTAAGTTGGCAACTTTCATTCAAACTTCCAAAACTCCAATCTATATCTACATAATTGTATTCATTTACTCATTCAAGATTATTCAATCACACCCCAAATATATTCCAAACCATATACGAAAGTTCCCGAAATTCATTATTTTCCATATTTCATTCAAAACATCAAAAGTCACGACAAACATTCTAACTTGCGTCGTTTCATTCCGAATTCATTAACATCAACCATAAATCATATTTAAAGTCTTTAGCTCCCTAGATATACAATGATATACACAAATATACCAAAGGTGTATACTTTCCGATAACGTTCCGAAATCATTTTCCAACGCCAATCCAATTCATTAATCAATCATTTACGTCCTAAATGTTACAACGACGCTACAAACCAACTAAACAAGATAAAATCCCTATGCCCTTGCACCTCATGTAGCTCACGGCTACAACACCACCCACACACACACACACGGTTTTCTACACACAACCAAGTTACGGGATTCTCGTCTATTCTCAATCCTTAACATATTCATATCAATTCCATAACATTAAAGTGTAAGAATTCTCACCTTTTCTTGAAAACCCGACTTGTCGCAAACGTGGTTCTTGTGCCAAACTAATTATACCCCGTTGAAGAGGGTCTTGAGTACTTCACAACTATGTAGAAACTAAGATTTTTGGATTAATCAACAAGGCTAGAAAATTATTTTTGTTGGACAAGGGGTTCTCGGCCGAGTGATGTTCTTGGCTCAAAGTTGAGTTATAATTTTTTTTTTGTGTGATAAGTCTAAGTGTTATATCCATATATATCCAAAACAATGAGTCATGTGCATAGCACATGACACTTAACAATGGGTTTGGGCCAAGCCAATGTGGCTGGCCACCCCAAGGACTTGGGCCTCAATTCTTGCTTCAACTTTCTTGGCCCAATTCACTACATGCCCCGTTTTGTAATTCTCGAAACTAATTTCCGAAATTCCAAATTTACCCTCGGCCTTCCCCGATGTCTTAACATTAATGATTCCATAACCAACATAGTCATATTCACAAAAATCAAAATATTTCCTTATAACACACAAGTCTTGATTATTTCTCGATTTCCAATTATCCGAAAACACGGGACATAACATTCACCCCCCCTTAAGAACATTCGTCCCCGAATGTTAAATAAATCCTATGAAGGCTCACAAACATAACGGGAAAACCATTTTTATAAATAGCACACCTGGTCCATCCGTTCATTAATACAACAAATACAAAAGTCTAGATTACAAGAGGCGTAGGGAATAAATGGGGGAATCTCTTCTTCATCTCATCCTCCGCCTCCCAAGTCATCTCTTCCCGATTATTATTGCGCCATAGAACTTTGACAGAAGGCACCTCCTTAGTGCGCAATCTCCTTACCTGCCGATCCAGAATAGACACAGGCTGCTCGTCATAAGACAACTGCTCTGTCACCTGAAGGTCATCTACTGGGAATATCCTGGAAGGATCACCAATGCACTTCCGCAGCATAGACACATGAAATACAGGGTGTACAGCCTCCAAATCGGATGGTAAGTCTAGCTCGTAGGCGACTGCGCCTATTCTCCGAACAATCTGATACGGCCCAATATACCGCGGGCTCAACTTACCCTTTCTGCCAAATCTCATAACACCCTTCATGGGCGACACCTTCAGGAATACCCAGTCGCCAATCTGGAACTCTAATGGTCGACGTCGTCTATCAGCATAAGCTTTCTGTCGACTCTGAGCCGCCAATAATCGTTCCCGAATAAGCTTTACCTTGTCTACAGCTTCCTGGATCACATCTGGCCCAATCAACTTAGTCTCGCCCACGTCAAACCAGCCAATAGGAGATCTACATCTCCTGTCATAAAGGGCCTCGTACGGAGCCATCTGAATGCTGGAGTGATAACTGTTATTGTAGGCAAACTCGATAAGCGGCAAATGATCATCCCAGCTGCCCCTGAAATCAATAACGCAGGCCCGCAACATATCCTCGAGCGTCTGAATAGTGCGCTCGGCCTGCCCGTCGGTCTGAGGATGAAAAGTTGTACTGAGGCTCACCTGAGTCCCTAATCCCTCCTGAAATGACCTCCAGAAATTAGCTGTAAACTGGGCACCTCGGTCAGTAATAATAGATACAGGGACTCCGTGAAGTCTGACTATCTCTCTGATATATAATCTGGCATAGTCCTCAGCCGAATAAGTAGTCCGGACCGGAAGGAAATGGGCTGATTTCGTTAGCCTGTCCACCATAACCCAAATAGAGTCGTACCTGCGTAGAGTACGCGGAAACCCAACAATGAAGTCCATATTAATCATCTCCCATTTCCAGGCTGGAATCTCCATCTCCTGTAACAATCCACCGGGCTTTTGATGCTCGATCTTAACTTGCTGGCAGTTCGAGCACTGACTAACAAACTCAGCAATATCTTTCTTCATGCCGTCCCACCAATACAAACACCTGAGATCCTGATACATCTTAGTGGAACCAGGATGAACAGAATACCGTGCATTATGTGCCTCGCCCATAATCTGCCGCCGTAAGCCCGCAACATCCGGTACACAGAATCTGCCGTCGTACAATAACACTCCTTCAGGCGAGATTTCAAACTGAGCCTTTGCTTTACTAAGGGCCACATCTCTGTACTGAATCAAAAGAGGGTCTTTAAACTGGCAATGCTTTACCTCCTGAATAATAGATGACTCAGCAACTGGACGAACAGAAAGCCCAGAATCTCCAGAATCCACCAAACGAACTCCGAGGCTGGCCAGCTGATGAATATCACGAACCAAATCTCTCTTATCAGATGGAACATCAGCCAGACTGCCTACGGACTTGCGGCTAAGCGCGTCAGCTACCACATTGGCTTTCCCCGGATGGTACAGAATATCAACGTCGTAGTCCTTTAGTAACTCAAGCCATCTCCGCTGCCGCAAATTTAGTTCCTTCTGCTTAAAAATGTACTGGAGACTTTTGTGGTCCGTATAGATATCAACATGGACCCCATATAAATAATGCCGCCAAATCTTCAAAGCATGAATCACTGCGGCCAACTCAAGATCATGAGTGGGATAGTTCTTCTCGTGCGGTCTGAGCTGTCGGGAAGCATAGGCTATGACTCGACCGTGCTGCATCAATACACATCCTATCCCAATACCAGAGGCGTCACAATAGACAACATACCCGTCAGATCCCTCTGGAAGAGCCAAAACTGGTGCTGTAATCAATCTCTCTTTCAGCGTCTGAAAGCCGCGCTCGCAGGCATCTGTCCACTGGAATTTTGCTGCTTTCTGGGTAAGCCTCGTCAGTGGTGCTGCAATAAAAGAAAACTCCTCCACGAACCTGCGATAATACCCGGCCAATCCAAGAAAACTGCGCACCTCTGTCGGAGTAGTAGGCCTGGGCCAATTCTGCACGGCCTCAATCTTCTGCGTATCGACCCGAATACCATCTGCGCCGACAATATGGCCCAAGAATGCCACAGAAGTTAACCAGAATTCACATTTAGAGAATTTAGCATATAACTTCTGCTGACGGAGAATACCCAGTACCGTCCTCAAATGATCTGAATGCTCCTCGGCTGATCGCAAGTAAATCAGAATGTCATCAATAAACACAATAACAAACATGTCCAGAAAAGGCCGAAATACCCGATTCATCAGATCCATAAATACCGCTGGAGCATTAGTCAGCCCGAAAGACATAACTCTGAACTCGTAATGCCCGTACCGGGTCCTGAAAGCAGTCTTCGGGATATCTGACTCCCGCACTCGCACCTGATGATAACCTAAGCGCAGATCTATCTTTGAAAAATATTTAGCACCCTGCAGCTGATCAAACAAATCATCAATCCGGGGGAGGGGATATTTATTCTTTATAGTCACCTTATTCAGCTGCCGCTAGTCGATACACATCCGCAATGACCCATCTTTCTTTCTGACAAACAATACCGGCGCTTCCCAGGGTGATGTGCTGGGTCTGATAAAGCCCTTATCCAACAAATCTTTCAGCTGCTCCTTCAACTCTTTCAACTCAGCTGGTGCCATCCTGTACGGAGGAATAGATATAGGCTGTGTATCCGACATCGGCTCTATAGTAAAATCAATCTCCCGCTCAGGCGGAAGGCCAGGAAGCTCGTCAGGAAATACATCTGGAAACTCACTGACGACCGGAACAGACTGAAGGGTAGGTATCTCCGCTGCAGTATCGTGCACACGAACCAAATGATAGATATAACCCTTCTGGATCATCTTCTTAGCCTTGAGGTATGAAATAAACTTACCCCTCGGCGATGCTGTAGATCAAAACCACTCTATGACTGGTTCCCCTGGAAACTGAAAACGGACTACCTTTTTCTGGCAGTCGACATTAGCATAACAGGAAGACAACCAGTCCATACCCATAATGACATCAAACTCAAACATGTCTAACTCTATCAGATTAGCCTTAGTGCTACGATCATAAATGGTCACAGAACAATCCCTATAGATCTGTCTCGCTACAATAAAATCCCCAACCGGCGTAGCTACCTCAAATGGCTCTATAGGCTCAGACACTATCCCAATCTTACTAGCAACGAGCGGGGAAATATATGATAAAGTAGAGCCAGGGTCAATCATGCATATACAGATCTGGAGAAAACCAGTAATGTACCTGTGACGACATTTGGCGAAGCCTCCTGATCCTGGCGGCTGACCAAAGCATATATGCGGTTCGAGGGACCGCTAGAACCTGAAACGCCACCGCGGCCTCGACCGCGTCCTGCCGGTGCTGGCATACCTCGCCCTCCAGGGCGTGCAACAGATGGAGCAGATGAAGAACCGGCGGCTGACCCTGTCGGCTGAGCCACACTACCAGAACCGCTAGCCAACGGACAGTCTCTCATAAAGTGGCCCTGACCACCACAAGAAAAGCAAGCTCAAGTAGCTCGATAACACTCCCCAGGATGAGACTTCCCGCAATGAGGACAACGGGGCCTGGGTGGTCTGGCCTGGCTGGGACCCCTGGATACCTGTGAACCTACCGCTCTGGAGCTCTGACCGGCCCCAGACGGTCCCGCACTATCAAATCTCCGGCTGCCTGACTGAGTACTCCGGCCGGACGGAGGAAACTGTCTATCTGACTGCTGCTGCTGAGGCTGTCCGCCTCGAGAATCTCCAGAATAACCTGCGGACCTAGCCCTCTTGGGCGGCCTCCTATCTCTATCTCTGCCAGAAGGATCAGACCTGCGGCGGTCCTCCATACCCATCGCATAGGCCTGAAGTCGGGCAATGTCCATGTCTGTCTGCAATGACATTGCCATACAGCCATCAACCAAATATCGATCCAATCCCATAACATATCTGTGCATCCGATCGGACATATCTGCTACCACGGCCGGTGCATATCGGGCCAGAGAATCAAACTCAAGATTATACTCGCGAACACTCCGACCCCTCTGCTGCAGACGTAAGAATCGATCAGCCCGCGCCCGCCGTAACTCTGGGGGCAAAAAGTGGCGGGTGAATGTTGTCACAAATTGATCCCAAGTGGCTGGAGGGGCACCCTCTCCCCTAGACAGCTCCCAAGTCTCGTACCAGTGGGTAGCCACATCTCGAAGTCTGTGCGAAGCCAGCTCGACCGACTCGGTCTCTGAAGCCCTGACCAAGTCCAGTGAGCGTCGCATCCCCCGAATAAAGTCATGGGGGTCCTCGTCGGGCTTAGACCCGAAAAACTCTGGAGGGCCACATAATAGAAACTCCCGAACTCTCAGGCTGTCCCGCCTGTCATCGTCATCATCGTCCCTCCGCCCGCGTCTGCGAGCCTGTCCTGCTACCAGTGTAGTCAACAACTGTACAGCCTCTCTCAGGGTCCTATCCTCCGCCCCTGGCTGAGGAGCTGGAGTCTCAGGAGCGGGTACACGGACCTCTGGAGCTGCTGAAGGTCCTGCTCCAGGTTGTACTAGTAGGGGTGTAGCAGACCCCTCAGAATGAGGCACAACCTCGGGCAAATCATAAACACGAGCCCGGGTAGCTCGCTGTGCCTGACTAGTCTCTCCCATCCTCGCTTTGCCTTCTGGGCCGTCGTTGCCTTTTTCGGAGGCATCACTGCAAACACAATAGCGAGTCAGATCAAAATCATCCTAACAACACAGCTCTATCGCACGATCTAAGATTCCAAAAAAAGTAACATCCTAAATGCCCTGTAGCTTCCTGTTTATAGATGCGGTGCACAACACATCGATAAACGAGACTCTACGAGACACGGCCTGTAGACATTCCGAGGACAAACTGCTTTGATACCACTTTTGTCACGACCCAGCCCCGTGGGCCGCGACTGGCACCCTACCTGGGTACCCAGACCGAATCGCACATTCATTATCAAATCCAAACTTATTTCCGATTTTTACGAAATCATATCAAACATAATTTGTATCAAAATATGTCTTAGGCGGTCGCACAAATCAAAATGTCATATCGAATACAAACTGAGTGGCGGAATAGACATCGCCAATCAAAAGTGCAAACATAGGCATAAGGGCCATTTGGGGCCATCATAACAAACGGACCGCTTTAAGACCAGAAAACAAAATCAGACAAACACATATAAGACTCTCGCCCCACATATATGACTACAGGCCTCTACGAACTCAAAACAAAGACATATGGCGAGACAGGGCCCCGCCGTACCCAAATAGTCAAATGTACAGAATATATACATAGCAAAAGGGAGTTTGTACCAAAAGTGGACCCCGAGTCAAGAAGGAGTACTCCGAAGTAGCAAAGAGTGAAGCCTACAGTGGAGGATCACCAATATCTGCACCTGCGGGCATGAAACGCAGCCCCCGAAGAAAGGGGGTCAGTACGAAATATGTACTGAGTATGTAAAGCACGGAGTACAGAAATATGGGCCAAAACCGAAAGCAAATCAGATGACAAAGTGGAGTACAAATCAGTATGTCAAAATCCGTATCAAAATCATATACGTATACATAATGCAAACGAAATCATGCAAACGCTTAAGAACGTGGTCGCCACTCCGACGCTGGCGCCACACACAGCATAACACCAGAAGGTTTCAAATCTCCGTACATCCCCGATCACAAACACAAACATAGGTGAGCGTATCGCATCACGAGCCGTATCACATCATAACTCCAAACGGAACCCGGCCCTATGGCGAAGCCTCGGGAACCGCAACACAGCATACGGCCGAATTATAATAGGGCGCACGAATCATAACCGGCCCGGGAACCGGTGAACGAAGTCATAATAGGGCACGAGCGGAGTCGTGAGCAAACAAATGCAATACATATTTCAAAATAGTCTTTCGAAACATAATAGTTTCATAAGTCATTCCATAGTACAAAATAATCGAATACTTAGTCGATACGAAGATTCGTTTTACAAAATGTTTCCAAAATAGTACGTATGGCTCAAAACGTAACTTAGCATATCATAATATTCAAAACATCTCGTAGGAGGAAGTTCTAAAACCGAAAGTATCATATCAAACTTTATTCAAAAGGACAGCCCAATAAGACAAATAGGGCGTCTCGGGGTTAGCGGGCCCACCTCGAGTCAAATTGAGGTGGCAAACATAATTTACGAACATTTAGGGGCCAAAAGTTCATACATAATCATTTCCAAGTTACCCGACCACATTTCGATAGGTTTCGGACGATTGGTGGCATTCTAGCCAAAATAGAGCCCTTAGGCTTCAATTGAATTGAATGAATAGTAACTTTTCTGTGGATCGGGTTTCGAGGAGCAGAAATGCTCCGGAAGTTCCAATATTCGCCTATCACACTAAGACATGCCAAACGAAGAAGTGGGAAGCTTTACATACCTTACAGACGTTTTATGCTCTCCCGGAAATCAAGTCCCGTTTCGTCCGAAATCTGCAAATGGTCAAAGTTACCAATTTGAGATTCTTAGGCTTAAAAATGCCATTAACTTCATTTTTGTCTACCAAAATTTCGGCAGCACTTCCCCTATAAATCTAACATCCCCGAGACTTAGCTCGGCTCAAAATACATCCACAACAACAGCCCACACATCATCAAACAACACAAATCATAATCAACCACTCTAGTTTCAAAGTTCTACCTTATTACCTAAGTTGGCAACTTTCATTCAAACTTCCAAAACTCCAAATCTATATCTACATAATTGTATTCATTTACTCATTCAAGATTATTCAATCACACCCCAAATATATTCCAAACCATATACGAAAGTTCCCGAAATTCATTATTTTCCATATTTCATTCAAAACATCAAAAGTCACGACAAACATTCTAACTTGCGTCGTTTCATTCCGAATTCATTAACATCAACCATAAATCATATTTAAAGTCTTTAGCTCCCTAGATATACAATGATATACACAAATATACCAAAGGTGTATACTTTCCGATAACGTTCCGAATCATTTTCCAACGCCAATCCAATTCATTAATCAATCATTTACGTCCTAAATGTTACAACGACGCTACAAACCAACTAAACAAGATAAAATCCCTATGCCCTTGCACCTCATGTAGCTCACGGCTACAACACCACCCCCACACACACACACGGTTTTCTACACACAACCAAGTTACGGGATTCTCATCTATTCTCAATCCTTAACATATTCATATCAATTCCATAACATTAAAGTGTAAGAATTCTCACCTTTTCTTGAAAACCCGACTTGTCGCAAACGTGGTTCTTGTGCCAAACTAATTATACCCCGTTGAAGAGGGTCTTGAGTACTTCACAACTATGTAGAAACTAAGATTTTTGGATTAATCAACAAGGCTAGAAAATTATTTTTGTTGGACAAGGGGTTCTCGGCCGAGTGATGTTCTTGGCTCAAAGTTGAGTTATAATTTTTTTTTTGTGATAAGTCTAAGTGTTATATCCATATATATCCAAAACAATGAGTCATGTGCATAGCACATGACACTTAACAATGGGTTTGGGCCAAGCCAATGTGGCCGGCCACCCCAAGGACTTGGGCCTCAATTCTTGCTTCAACTTTCTTGGCCCAATTCACTACACGCCCCGTTTTGTAATTCCCGAAACTAATTTCCGAAATTCCAAATTTACCCTCGGCCTTCCCCGATGTCTTAACATTAATGATTCCATAACCAACATAGTCATATTCACAAAAATCAAAATATTTCCTTATAACACACAAGTCTTGATTATTTCTCGATTTCCAATTATCCGAAAACACGGGACATAACACTTAGCCTCCTATTTCCTTAATCCCTATGTCTTCATTTCTAAAACCCATGTTTCCTTGTTCTAAAGCCTGTTCAATCTTTCCAATCCTTGTTATAATGACTGTGGTGCTCCTATTTGTTTAATTAACATATTGTGTGCTGAAGAATTTACTAAGTTTTTGTTGGTATTAAATTGGGCATTATCTTTCTCTTTATGCAATGATATTCAACCTTGTTTGTCTTGTTGTTTCTCATGTTAATGTTGCCCCAATGGCCATGAGTTAACGTTGTTGAACTTCTTTTTGCTTGTGCTGCTGTATTCACTCTTTCCAATGATGCCAAAAGGGGGAAGTACTCATGGGGGTTGATAGTTGGTTGCTGCTGCTAATATGTTGCTGATAATATGTTATCATATTAGAAGATAAGTCTGTTTCTCAGAGGGAACAAGTAGGGATCTGGTTCTCAGGGAGAATATCAACTTATGTGTTTGTCATCATAAAACAAAAGAAAATTGATAAGCTCTGCTATCTCGTGTTTTGATGATTTGACAAACTGTTTCTCACGGAGAGCAAGTAGGGATCTGGTTCCAGGGGATATATCAATTATGTGTTTGTCATCATCAAAAAGAGAGAAATTGATAAGTTATTCTATTTTTGTGTTTTGATGATTTGATAAAAATTATTCGAGGACCAGATATGTTTACAAAGAGAACAAATGAGAGACCAGATGCGATTAGATTCTAGCTATATAAAAGTCAACTCTACAGCTGTAAAGTTGCTGACACTGTAGCAGTGCAGCAGTGCAGAAGCACAATAGCAGTGCAGTGGTGTTGCATCTCGTTCAAGGCTTATGAGGGACCAGATGAAGAACTAGATAGGGACCAGATGTGATCAGTTCCTTAGTCGTCCTATATAGCTTTCGGGAAGTGTAAAAATAGCACAAAGCTTCAACCTTTCTGAGTTATTTACTTGGCTAGAGTTAGTCAAGGTGTGTTCTTTGCAATAGAGTTATTTTAAAGGCCTTGCAATAGAGTTGTTGTAGGGGTAGGGATTATGTGGCTAATTAATAGGTTGCAATAGGTTGTAATATGAAAGTTTCTCTGTTTAGTGAAGTTTGAGGAAATCCTGCTGGAGTAGGTCGTTGTTTTTAATCCCTTGAGCAAGGAGTTTTCCACGCAAATATCTCATGTTATTTACTTTTTGTATTGCGTCAGGAAACAAATAGAGAATCACACTGTCTGATGGACTCGTATATTCTATCAACAAGTTAGATTAGTTAAAGATAGGGGTGAATTGCTACAACTGGTTAACATGCATGCATATATAATGTACTAGGGGTAATGATTGTTACATTGTAAATGTACGTAAGTTAAATCCTTTTATGTCTGATGGACTCGTATATTCTATCAATAATTTAGATTAGTTTACAAAAAATATAGGGGTGAATTGCTACAACTCGTTAACATATATGCATATATAATGTACTAGGAGTAACGATTATTACATTGTAAATGTATGTAAGTTAAATCTTCTTCTTATTATCCCTCAATTTATCAGTGATACCAAATTAATGTGTATATCTAATAAATATGCAGCACCAGAGTTGCAAACGAGTTAGGAGCTGGAAATCCGGACAGAGTTAAACATGTTGTGTCTGTTACTCTCGTGAAATCTATTATTATAGGTCTTGCTATTTGGTTGACTCTATTGTATTATCATATTACCTGGGCTGGCCTCTTCAGTGATAGAGCAGAGATAATTAACAAATTTGCCTCCATGACACCTCTTCTTTTAATATCCAATATATTCGATATCTCTCAAGGAATTTTATCAGGTCAGATTTTTGTTTCTATAATATTCGTGATATTGTATGTGTGTATTATGTATATATATGTAATAGTTTTGGCATTCACAATAAACTTAATAAAATTGTACATTGAATTGATCAGGGGTGGCTAGAGGATTGGGGTGGCAGCGTTGTGCTATGTGCATCAACTTGGGAACATTATATTTCATCGGCATGCCAATAGCATGCCTCATTGCTTTCAAGTTCAACCTACAGACTCAGGTAATTCAAGTGCAGCCATGCTTTCATTCCATTCCATTGAACCCACGTAGTTCGTCGATCAAACCAACAATTCTGTTCTCAAAGTAATAAAGAGAGTCTTTTTCTAGTTAGACTTCTATCAATGGAATGAAAGAATCGTCCCTTCCTAAACACACACAGACACGAACGCACGCTCGCACGCACATATATATATATATATATATATATATATATATATATATTACACGTCGAAGAATAATATTTGGTTCGCGGTTGAACCCTGTTGCACACGGGCTTCCGTCTGTGCCATATCATGTGGTTTTTCCACCAAATTTCGCTTGCTTTAATATATTTAATAACAATTAATATAGAATTGAGGTATAGTTTATTGATTAAAGCTTTTTTTTTTGACAAAATATGATGCAGGGTTTATGGATTGGCTTGATATGTGCTCTAGGTTGCCAAGCGTCTGGCTCATTGCTACTGATATTGTTAACCAGATGGAAAAAAGTAGAGGGCTCAAAAAATAGCAATAGAGAAACTGAACTTCTAGCTTAATTTGTTCATTGGCCACTGGTGGCCATCTCTTCTTCTCCGTATAGACTTATGCTTTGGATTTAGGAATTTGCCTTTTATAATTGTCTAACATCCTAATTTTGGTACTCCAGAAATATGTGGATCAATGGTTGTCATCTCCTTAAAGCAAATAATAACTTGTCACTTAAGAAAAAAAAAAAAAAAAAAAAAAAAAAGAAAAAAAACTTGTCAATTATTCCTTTTGTTCATAACAAGTTGTCGAATGATGTCACTCCAGAAAGACTTGTTCGAATTAGAAAATACAGAGAAAAAGAGGTCCAAACAAGGCAATAAAGAGAAGAAAGCGAGAAAGTTGAAAAAACATAACAGTTGAGATCACACTCTCCTCTTTAACATATTTTCGCCATCTCTTCTTGTACATTTTTCCATGTCCATAAATGCCACTGATTCAAATCCCAAGGTGGATCAATCCAAGAATGAGAAACAACTAAAGATTGGTAATGCTGATGATCATATTTCACCTTACAGATTCGCATATATATCCTCTCAAGATATACATACAATTTGATATAGTACTTGTGTTTGTTTGGTATGCCAGTTGACAGAAAATGTCCAGAAAGTCTTTTTCCTTGAAATTGACATTATTCAGTGTTCTGTCACATTGTTCTGAAATTGAAATTCATGTTTACCTATTTGGAGCTATTGAAAAAATGATTCCTAAATACACAAGAGAAACAGAGTAAAGAAAAATCCCTATTAGGAGGCAAAGTTGATAGCGATTTGGCTCTCCATCCTCATCACCATGAAAATCCTGATGATTTTCATTATCAACAACAGGAGCATCACCTTCCTCTTCCCCCATTTCATTATCAACATCAGGAGCATCACCTTCCTCTTCCCCCATTTCATTATTAACATCAGGAGCATCACCTTCCTCTTCTCCTATTTCATTATCAACATCAGGAGCAGGTTCTGCCACTTCGCTTTGATCAGCAACACCACCACTTAGTTGTTCTTCCTCGGTACCAACATCACCACTTTCACCTTCCTCTTCCCCCATTTCATTATTAACATCAGGAGCATCACCTTCCTCTTCTCGTATTTCATTACCAACATCAGGAGCAGGTTCTGCCACTTCGCTTTGATCAGCAACACCACCACTTAGTTGTTCTTCCTCGGTTCCAACATCACCACTTTCACCTTCCTCTTCTTCCATAGGAAGTTGTTCTTCCTTGGTTGTCTGTCCATCAGGGATATCTGCTCTATAAGCAAACACAAGCAGATTCACGGGACTGAAGTTGCTTGTGGCCAACTGCAACTCTGCCACTGTATAGAGTTTGGCACGTATTGGGATTTTGAACTTGTTGGAGAAACTTCTTCCTTTTGACATTTTCAGAGTCATGGTTGGTGCAGGTGGCAATTGCCATGAGAAAATCAGTGGAGGAGAGTCACTGCAGGAGGAATCCAGGGTATCATATTGAGCAGCTAATGCACCTGTGGTCATTGAATAATAGCTTTTAATTTACAGCTTTATAGGCAGGGAAAGGGTAATGCGCAGGCACTTTATACTGTCCAAGAACAGAAGTACATAGGAATAGAATGAAGAAGTACTATCTGATCACCTTGGGGTGCACTAATTGGAGACTGATGAGTCCAAACAGCAATGAAGACTGCTGCGCCAATTACAGCTAGTGCAGCTCCAACCCTGATTATTAGGAAAGACGTAAGTGTCAAGCAGGAGGCAACGACCTAAGTATCAAGTAGGAGTCAAACCAAAAATACCATCTACACTTTGAATCCAGATACTTTACCATAAGCTGTTTATATTTAGAAAGCTCTCAGGTCATAATAAATTTGACAGTGTGACAGTTTAAACCTTTGATATATTCACTAAACAGATAACTCACAGGTCATGTAGATAAACGAAGATTCACTAGATATAAGTAAAATACTCCCTCTTGCTTATCAATTCACATAAAAAGATTTACATATCCACGTTGTGATCAAGAACACATAATCCAAGAAGTATTTTAAATCATAATTGAGTTGATCACCTCCTAAAGTAAGAGAAATCACAGCGACAAGCATCTATTGTCAAACGACAGATTAGCAAAAACCACAGAAGGCAAGACATACTGCACCAATTTCAAACTTATATCTAGAGCAGAGATCTTACTACACATTAACTATGCATTGAAGGCTTGGAGCAGTGGAAAAATCTCATCCAGTGTAAATCACTGAGGGCATGACATAGATTTTGAAGGATCAAAGTTTGCATCCAAATACAAACTAGAAATAAAGAAGAAGAGGCAAGAACAAGAAATATATCATACCTCATTATAAGATTCTCCAAGCGACTAAAGACATCTGCCAGTGGTCCAGATAGTAGGTTCTGACTCAGATTTCTGCATCAAAATGACAAATGTTAGGACTTGAGGATCAACTAACTGAATCTGCTTATTGGTGCCTGGGACCCAATTACATCAATACTACCTACGGGAACACATACTAACAAAAGACTAAATGGTGCACTTGGTTGAAAATTGAGTGGTGAACCCATGCTCCAGAAATCCTAGATTCGCCTCTGATTAACAACATCCACAATGATTCCGTGATGTTATCCCGGAGAACTTTACATGACTCAAATTAAATCGAAAAAATTACCCAAACTCTAATCTATAAAAAAATTAAATAGCTAAGATGTTACATAAAATCTACTGAACATATTATTAAGACAAGTTCTAATAATCTACCCTAATTAGTGAAATCATAAAGACAAGCATCTACTGTTAAACGACAGATTAACATAAACAACAAAATACAAACTTGGAAAAGTTAAAAAAAAAATATATATATCATACCTCATTATAACTGCCAGTGGTCCAGATAGTTTCTGACTAAGATTTCTGCATCAAAATAACAAATGTTAGGATCAAATAACTGAATCTGCTTAATGCTTTGAGTAAAATTGTTACATGCTAAATTTCTATATCCCTCAAAACAAGAAGGGAAGTTCACGAGATAGACTACACAAAGTTGTTAAACAAGTCGTTATAACCGCCAACGCGCGGGAAAGTAAATTCTTTTCTTTTCCTATAGTAGTATTTATAAAATCTGGACGTATGTATGCAAGATAATTATTACATATAATTCTATTATTTATTCCCTTGGTTCATTTTTACTTGTCCATTATGAATTTTGCACACCTCTTACGAAATAATAAATGAAGTGCCCAATTCATAATGATATCCATATAATTGGTGCATATATTTTTAGTGGATTTAAAAAAATGATTTGAAATGAGTAATTAATATTATGGGTAGAAATAAAATAAAGAATAGAAATCTTCTCTTGGTATGCTAAAAACGGCAAGTAAACGCGAAAATGTATTTTTAAAATAATGAACAAGTAAAAGTGAACGGAGGAAGTAGAAGCCAACGGGGGTTGTATGAACGCGTTAATTGTTGTACAAAAAGTTACTCCCTCGGTCTCATAGTACTTATTCACTTTTCCCTCTACACGCCCTTTAATAACTCATAAATAAAAAATGTATCTTTACTACATTATCTTTATATCTCTCTAATTAATTACACTCTAATTAATACTAGTTGCTTTAAAAAATAATTAATGCTAAGAGAAAAATAGAAAAATTTTAATTAATTCTATCTTGATTTTATAAATAGATAATTATTTTGAGATAAATATTTATAGTAATTTCGACAATTAATATGGAATGGAGGGAGTACTTGGCTTATACCGTAAATTTGGACTTATTCAATTAGTGAATGAATTTAATTACCGTTTATTATCTAAACACGTGTATTGTACAATCCACATTTTTCATTTTTGGGAGACTCAGACACCTGTATACTGTTTTTTCTTATGCAGGACATCTGGTAT
Organism: Lycium barbarum; assembly: GCF_019175385.1. Classification (NCBI taxonomy): domain Eukaryota; kingdom Viridiplantae; phylum Streptophyta; class Magnoliopsida; order Solanales; family Solanaceae; genus Lycium; species Lycium barbarum. Next base: position 125,922,568 of record NC_083345.1, on the reverse strand, counting down.
TCACTACACAAAATTAGCCGACTTAATTTGCCTCAAATGATAGTGTACGTTCTCTTTCAGGTTGTTTGGACGGTTGTTATCTATTGTACGTTGTTAGTTTAAATATAATGTTTATTTTAATTGTTATTTTAATTTTATCGTATCATATCGTTAAATTCATCGTTACATAATGATGAAAAGTCTCACTTTATGTAACGATCGATAACTGTTATTGTGTCGCTGCCTTACTTATTTGTTCTTATTTTGTCTTTACTTCTTATATGTTATCATTTATCATACATTTTTATAATAGCTCTATGTTGTATCTCAATTTTCTTGTAGATTTGTCCTTCAGATTATTAATGTCTAACATTATGTAACGACGGGAAATAATACAATCTATCCAAATATTGTATTCATCAAAATAATACAGAACAATATCAATATAACATAATACGATACATTATGAAAGAATACGTAACAACCGTTCAAACAAAGTGTTAAGGATTTGGACATATTGTTTAAGGGATATTACCCCTTAATTATGTTCATAACTATCAATATTAGCCTCTTTACTAATGCTTCCCAGAGAAGGCACATATCACGTTTTGCTTATTGGTGGCTATTCTAGAAATTCAATTGCTTTTGCTCTCCTATTGAATTCCATTGCGAGGTAAGGAATGAACTTTTTCCTTCTTGAGAGAACAAAATAAGCTGTATCAATTTTTGTGATTACTTTTGCATTTCATTAAATAAGGTTTCAATTCATTACTTTTGCATTTCATTAAATAAGGTTCAATTCTCCTCTTTTATTTACTCTTATATTATGGAATTAATGACATGGGTTTAGTTTTTCACGACATTACATTTATAAAATTTTAAAAATATTTTATAAATAAAAATATTTATTTATAATGTAATTTATAAATATTTTTTAAATTTTTTGATAATTTTTTGTCTTTTAACATATTATTGCAAGCTTGGAATAATGGTCAATAAGTTTTATATCCCATAGTTATAAATAACTCAAATAAAACTCAACAATAATCAAATCAATACTAATGCTAACAAAAGAAATTCAATTCTAACACTAGGAATGACAATAATGTTGGATATCTATTCTTTAATTTTATATTGATTTAGAAAGTGAAAATACATAACTTAATTATATATTTTTTCTTGGATACCTAGTCATGTAATTAATACTGATTGGCCGTACTTATTTTAGCATGACTTAGGCCTCATTTGTTTGCACTTAATGGAGGTCTGAATATTAATGGTTCAGACCTTAGGTTATTAAGTGCATTTGTTTACATTAAGATCTAACTACTTATTTGGCCTAAATAGGTAATCATTAAGATCTCTAACCAATTCTGAATATAATGCACCCTACCCCCACTCACTACCGCAACCCCCAACCCACCTACCCACCCCACTATCCACCCCAACAACACACCCATCACCACCACCGAACCCCTCACCCTACCCTCACTATGCACCTACCTTACCCCAATTAACCACCCCTTCACTACCACCCCACCCTACTGCCACACCCAACACGCCACCACCACCCACCCCACTACCTCCACCCCCTACCACCCCCACTATCCTCCCTCCACCACCTACCCCCACCCATCGCCCACCACCTTACAAAGCATCACCGCCATTACTAGCGAACATATATGTTTCATTTTTTTTTGTCAAACAATACTTTAATTTAATTAAATTTCTAATATTTATTTACTTTTTTATTTGAATTGTATATTTATTATGTTTAAATAAATATGTTATGCACATTCAGATGTTGAAAAACAAACAATCTTAATCATTCAGTGTTCAGATCTAGAGACACCATCTTAATCATTCAGATGTGTATTCAGATTCAGACGTTTTAATCTTAATGAAAACAAATGAGGCCTTAGTATTTTTAGATTATGATAATTTTCTATATGCCTTATAAATTAGCTGTATTTATTATAGCATAACTTAATATTTTTAGATTAAATCATTTTATTCTATGCAATTTCATTACTTTTTTGTTGTTGAATATTTTAGTACAATATCATCTCTCATCTCACATTTTGTGTTTTTGTCTTAATAAATATCTTACTAGAACTAAAAAAATATTTGAAGTACAATTTATATATTTTGTATGAAGACTTTATCGGAAAAAAAATCCGAAAAACCCGATTTTTTTTATTTGATTTATAGATTTAAAAAACCGATGTAATTGGTTTGATTTGGTCTTCAAAAAATCCGATCCATGTACACCCCTGCCTCTAAATTTAAGTTCAAGTTAGTTTTATTTCTTCTACTTCCCATCAAATCTAACAGACAAAATTCTTAAATATTTGACAAGACTAAAAGTACGCTTTAGACAAACTTAGAGGGTATTTGTATTGACTTTTTTAAAAGTAGCTTATAAGCCAAAAGCTAAACAGAGCAATGTTGTGTTTGTACTTTTAGCTAACTTGTTTAAAAACACTTTTTATTTTTCCTAAATACCACAAAAAATAGAAAAGAGCTTAAAAATAATAAACAATCTTCAGTGCAAGTTAAGGGACTAATATTTCTGTACCAAATTTGTGATTGTCGGTTATTTATCGTTGCACCAAAACAGTTGAGATGACACTCTTCTTGTACATTTTAGCATGTCCATAAATGCCACTGATTCAGATCCCAAGGTGGATCAATCCAAGAATGAAAATCAACGAAAGATTGGTAATGCCAATGATCATGATTCACCTTACAGGTTCGCATGCTTATCTATCCTCTTAATATATACATACATTGCGATCGACTGTGTTTGCTATGCAAATTGGTTTTACCATTCAGCTGCGTTCAAAATTGTCTAACCTTAATTTCTAGAATAACATTTTGTTTGGATGGTTTTTTACACCTTGTTTCATAATGTATCATATTACTACTCCCCGGTCCAAATTTGTTTGACACTTTCCGCTTTTCGAGAGTCAATCTTCTTAATTTTGACCGTGTGTTTGAACATAGGATCTTTAAATTTTTCGAAATGAAATTTACATATTTGGAAATTACGTGACAAGTACTATAAGTCACCATAATAATAATTTAAAATATCTTAAAGACCTATGAAAAAATTACGGTCAAAGAACAAGTCGTTTGACTCTCAAAAAGCGAAAAGTGTCAAACAAATTGGGACGGAGGGAGTAGTATATTGTATTGTGTTGTGATGTATTCTACTGTACTGTATTGTTTTGATGAATACAACATTTCGATAGATTGTTTCGTTTGTCGTTTTTACTTAGTGTCACACATAAGCAATTTGAAAGATAAACCTACAGGAAAAATAGGGTACGGGGTAGAGCTGCTATAAAAAGGTACGGTAAAGAATAAAAATAGGATTATTAGATAACAAGTAAAAACAAAATGTGGGAAAAAAAATAAGGTAACGATGCGATCACACCGTATCATTATAAAAATTTCAAAATTTGAATTGAAACTTTATGTATTCAAGTTAAGATGAGTATTTTCTCCTCATTTGATTTCTCCAGTGAAGAGAGCACTCAGCAGCAAACAGAGCATGGTAATGCTGCCTTGGTGTTGATTAACAGTGTCACAGGTGCTGATGAGGAGGGCAGATCACGCCAACGAATTCTAACATATGCTGCCAAGAGGTAACCGTATCTTTAGTAACCATTTTAGGTTCGGTCGCCTTAGCATTGTTGTATTCTTATGCTTTTCTTGTCCTTTTGTTTAAAAAGAAGTGTTTTGTCAGGGTAGCCTTAGTATTGTTGTAAATCATATTGTGATGCTAACTAAACTCCAAACCAGCAACCAAAGATACATAAATGTGGTTTCAGGTTAATTTTTTTCGTCAATCTCTTCGTGATTGCTAAATTGTTGTTATCTATCTGATTTGGTAATACAATTTGTATATGTATGTGCGCGCTGATGTGCTTTTCCACTCCTGATGTGGTTGGTAGAGTAACAAACATAGCCCTTCTGAACTTATTTCCTAAATTTATGTAATGTCTTTCCAAGATCATGCTTTGACATTTGATATTTACCTATTGTGATCCATGTGCAGGTATGCTAGTGCACTGGAGTGAGATCCAGAAGACTGTGACGCACTTTACAACTGGGCATTAGTTCTTCAGGTCTCATGTTTGATTTTTTTAGAAAATTTATAAAAACAAAAGATCTCTTTTTCTTTGAGAGAGAGAAGCTCCAGTGTTTGCATAATGAATTATCTGAATTGTCCTCTTATAGTATTTAGTCTCTGTTAGTTTACCTAATTCGATTAGATTTTGCTTGCAGGAAAGTGCAGATAATGTAAGCCCAGATTCCACTTCACCTTCAAAAGAGTCTTTGCTTGAAGAGGCGTGTAAGAAGTATGAGGAAGCTACACATCTTTGTCCTACGCTCAATGATGTATGTTTTCAGAATTTTATTAGGTCTCTTAAATATCATGACACATATAATTTTTAACAAGAGTAATAAGTTGAATGGATGGTGAAATACTGTGGAAATGTTCTCCACAAGTTGAATTGGTCCATACATCACCTCTATATAGCAAAATGTAGAAAATTGTGCCTCGCATTTCTAGTCACCTATAATTTGTGTTTATATGTAAATGGTCCAGGTCATATTGTGAGTTTAGATCGGTAAATATACTTGCAAGAATGGAATATAAGTCATTGGATTTGTTAGTTGACCAACTTTATAATATCTCCTAAAACTTCCAGTCCTTGATATCCATGGTAAAACAGTATGAGGTAGTATAGAAGAGAGGGACTATTCAGTTCAGGTTTCTTCACCTACTAAATTAAGATCTAATCATGTCTGTCTGTGGTTTATACCAATTGATGTCAGCCTTATTACAATTGGGCAATTGCAATATCTGACCGAGCGAAAATCCGAGGTCGTACAAAAGAAGCTGAAGAACTTTGGAAAGAGGTATAGTTTTAGAGCTCTATTGTTTTACTTGCTCTCATTCCATTTATTTGGAATATCTTCCTTTTAAGCTAGTCACTCTTTTGTTTTTCCCGGAGGGTGGAGCATTGGGGATGGCAAGACATTAAAAGATTTTCGTCCTTCCGAATGTACTAGAGATGAAAAGAGATACATCCTTTTCTCTATTATTTAATTTATTATTAAGATATGCATAAACTCGGGATAAAACCTTGAGCTAAAGTATCAATGGGAAAGTAACTTTGGCCCAATTTTTATTCTAGATGTACTCTCTGGAGTTTTTGAGGCTGTTACTTTTTTACTAGTTAAGGATCTATTTGCCAAAAAGAAAATAAGTTTGTGTTTGCTATTTTATTTTCAGAATTTTGAAACATGATATAGAATGCTGCTCAGTAACTGTTTCTGTTTTGAAAACAAGACTGCATAAAGCAGAAGAATATATGCTTCACTTTTTTGGTTTTTAATATTCTGATTTAGTTAATTGTGTGTTACACCAAGACGGTTAACTCTACAAAGAGTATGCCACTAACTATGCAAAAGGTCAATCCAGCTAACTAACTTTAGAAATCCCCAATTAAAACTATAAGTAAATTGTCAAAACACTCCTATTTTAAGTTGGAAAAGCTGCTAAAAAGGTAAAGACAACCCTGAACACAATAGAACAACTTATAAAAGCTTCGGAATTGTTCAAAATCCTGAAAACCCAATGTGAAAGATACAATTTTCAGCAGCTTTATATTCCTGTTTTCATGCACGTCATCAGGGGCGGAGCCACATATAGCTAAGGGGATTAACCCCCTTCGGTGGAAAATTACACTGTTTATACATGGTTAAAATTATTTTTTCTGCATAGATAATAGATGTTGAACCCTCTTGGGCTTCTTCGTGTGTTTATTTCTTTGTATTTTGCACCCCCTTATGGCAAAAACTGGCTCCGCCACTGCACATCATTGATGGTCCAGAACTCTGACAGTTGGTAAGCTATGATGCAAAGCTTGTTCTGTTCTATTTCTTCCCTTCTTTAGCTTATGTACTTCATTGCATGTTAGATTTATCAGTGACAAGAAGGTAAAGTGCTTTTCTTATTCATTTAAATTTTCAGGCAACAAAGAACTATGAAAAAGCTGTCCAGATCAATTGGAACAGTCCACAGGTAATCTTTTAACTGTTTTTTAAGGCTTACGATGTTGGTATTTCTTTATTTTCGTTTTCACCTCAATGCAATGTTCTGAAGGTTGTATTATCACTATCAAAGTTTTAGCATATTCTCTTAGGTTTCCTCTTGGGTGTTAGCTTACTCCTTCTCGTTTAAGTTTACCAACTCCTAATTACATCACATATATCTTTCTCAAGGATGAAGTTCTATTGTGTTTTGTATGATCAGTATACCTTCGAAAATGATATTCTCTTTTAGTGAAGCAAATTAGTGGTTTCCAAGTCATCCTTATTAAATTGTTTAGTCAAGCAGATAAGGTCATAATTTCATTTATAATTTGCTGCTTTCATCCCTAGATGTAAAGTGCTGTCTTATATTGATCTACTTTCAACTGTCTAACAATGTCCTATTTAATTTTTTTCCTGATTCTAGTTTCCTGAAACTGTCATTCCAGGCACTGAACAACTGGGGACTTGCTCTTCAGGTATCTACATTGAATAAGTCATATTACATGGACACGCAATTCTGAAAATTTTAAAAAGTTGATTTGGCACAGCAATTCTATTGTAGTAATTATTGAATTTGTCAGTGAATATCAGTGTGAAACATAAACTGACTTGCTATTTCAAAAACGCATTTAGGAATTGAGTGCAATTGTCCCTGCCAGAGAGAAGGAATCAATTGTAAGAACAGCAATTAATAAGGTAGTGGAGTTTTTATTTTTTTTATTTTTTATTTTTTATGAGAAAATGTATAGTGAAGAATAAGTTTGTAAAATCATTTCAGGTCTAGAAATATGGTGGAATCCATGTATATGTGATGCATTTGATTTTTTTTATTTATGTTAACATGTAAGTCTTATGAACTACAGTTCCGTGCGGCAATCCAGCTGCAGTTTGATTTCCATAGGGCAACTTACAACCTTGGAACTGTTTTGGTTAGTTCGACGTTACTCCTGGCTTTGTAAAGGGAAAAGCGGAAAGGCGACAAAAGAAAAGAAAATTGATGATGAAATTTCTTATTTTTCAACTCTCTTTTGCAGTATGGATTAGCAGAGGACATGTCAAGAATAGGGGGTGCTGTTAATGCTAAAGAGGTTTCTCCTGATGAGTTGTACAGCCAATCTGCAATTTATATTGCTGCCGCACATGCTCTAAAACCCAATTACTTGGTAAAGGAGTTATTCAAATATGATTTTAGTTCTCTGACCTTATCAAATTAGCCATCAACTTTCTCCTTGTCTTCCCTAAGTGTATCTTATGTCATCATTGTAATGGGTGCTGATGTCTTTATATTTGTTATTAACCCCGTGCTCTGGTCATAACAATGATAGTGAAGGGGGACTGACATAACTCGGGTTTAGGAAATGAAGAGAAATGTGATTAGGAAACCAGTGAATGTTATTATGTTTTAAGTTGTTATGAAGTATCATCAATATCTGTGGCCCTTCTTCTCAGGTTCCTAATTTCAGCACTCTATTGATATACAGGTTTACACAAGTGCCTTGAAACTCGTGCGATCCATGGTATGTCCTAGTTTTGCTTGAATCTTGCATCTTTCAAATATACGCATATGTTCACACTACATGGTGTTTAACATGGTCAAGAATATTCTAGATGTTATTCAACCATGTTAACTTCCAGGGTTAATATATTCAGTTGAAATGTGTAGTGCTCAGTGAGCAAATTAAAAGGAAAAGGCATAATAAAAAAGTTGGTTTCACCTCTTAAGCTTCTGTCTCTTGGAGAAAATGAAATTTCGAAAACTAGTTCTTGCAATAACATATACTATGTCATAATTCAACTTTAGTGACTGGTGAGTGGGCTTTTTGTTATAATCTTCTAGCTCTGCCTTCAGATATCATAATTATTCTCCAACCATTGAAAGAAGTATCATTTGGCATTTATTACTTCATCTAATCATTTGTGTAATAGCAGATAACTTGGGCCACTTTCTGTTCATTGGGACAGATTAGTGTAACTTGGAGTACAAGTTTGTAACAAAATCAAGTTCTAACAGTGCTTATCTGTTTACAGCTACCTCTACCCTACCTAAAGGTCGGATATCTCACTGCACCACCTGCTGGTAATCCCCTTGCACCACATACTGATTGGAAGCGTTCCCGGTTTGTTTTGAATCATGAAGGGCTTTTACAGGTATGTGGAATCAATGTCTTCAGTTGTTACAAGCTTGCTTCTTTCTCTTTAATTTCTTTTTTCTCTTTTTTGCATGATCATTCTAAAATATTAGTTGCATATTAAAAATATGCCTGTTCCACTTGCAATTAGTTATCGGCTTCTTGCACATGCGATAATGTTGTTACTTGTTAGCACTATTATTAAACTACACTTAATTGGATGAACTTCTTGTTTTTAGATTTAACAAATTATCATGAAATCATGTTCTGGGACCTTGTTCTCGCTTGCCATTATGTACAAATTCCCGTCTCATTTAAAGATTTGCGTATTACTTCTTAAATTAATTCTACCGTATCAAATGTTTTCTTTACCTTTTGCGCCTTATTCATTGTTATTAAAGTTCTTATTTCACCCTTGAATCGGAGCTCTTTCCTGAAAGGTCAACTTGAAATTTATCTCAAATGCAATGGTATTTCTTGATTTATCTTTCTCAGGATATGTCTACTTAATGTTCAATGTGGCAGAAAGTCATTACCTTCTAGAAGGATATGAACATTGGTTGTACAGATTTAATTCAATATTTTGCTAAACTGCACTTCCTTTACTGATCGCTTGCCCTCTTATTGAACAGATTATTGAAATTGAGCAAAGATACATGTCAAGAAGCCTCTCATCAAATTCAGAAGATACTATGAGCCCTAGTCAACAAGCAATCAAAGTTGATATTCCCGACACTGTCTCTGTATCAGCATGTACAGATCTTACATTACCACCTGGCGCATGCCTCTCCATTGATACAATTCATGGACCAGTGTACTTGGTAATCTTCTTCTTCTTTTCTCTGTTGGCATAAGAGTCTTGTTTCAAGGTAGATTCTAATAGTTATTTAGACTCGTGGATGCACGTCTAGATATTCTTTCACTTAACAGTAAGTAGTTGCTGATGTGCAAAATAAAAATCACTTATGTTTTCAATGTTGAATTTGCTGATTGCTTCGTTTGTCAAATGCTTGAGATTTTTCAAGGGATAATTGCACCTTTTGATCGCTCAATTATTTAGAAATTTCTTGTTTAGTCCTTGTGATGAAGCTACATGAGGGTCTGTCCATATATTACAAACTCTATTTGAACAACCTACTGCTAGTTCCTTGATGTCTTCATCTCATTGTTCCTGCTTAAAATTGCTCTCTGAACTCCCAAAAACTAGCTCTTCATACAAAATGTTAACTCTATGATCATACTTTTAGATGGAAAATTTTATGTTTTGCCTTCTGTGTTTTCAGGTTTCTAGTCTTGTATAATTGGTTGCATTAATTAATTTATTTCAGATTGCTGATTCTTGGGAACTTTTCGACTGGTGGCTCGATGCAATTCGTTTAGTTTACACCATTTATGCAAAAGGAAAGAGTGACGTTTTGGCAGGCATCATCACTTGATGACGTTTTTATATATTTAATTGTATGATTAACCTCAAAGGAAGAAGAATCCTGATTTAATATTTTGTATATTTAATTATACGATCAACCTCAAGGCAAGAAGAATCCTGATTTATGTGCCTCTCAAATATGTTGCTGATGTATACTTGTATATTATGTGATTTTTTCTCATAGAATGAGGATATAATTGAAGTTCACAGAATGGAACTACAATTGATACTAAGCTTTCAGTGATGTTTCCACTGTGGATAATATAAGATGCTTTGTCAAATCATTTCGCAGGGGTTACTTTCAAAACTGATTGAAAGCTTATTTTAAAGTGAAGTTTTGGTCGGTTGTTCCTTTTTGAGACAGTTGTTTAGTAACTGATGCCTTTTTTACTTTTTTTTTTTTTTTTTGCAACTTATGAATCTTTTAGGCCACGATCTAAAGATCTTTTGAATAAACTGAATATCTTATGAGAAAACGTTAATTAGACCAGAGTATAAAATTTGACAAGTTCTGTAAAGTTGAGCAAACATTAGATTCGAGTTTAGCATTATCCGAAAGGGTAATTCTCATAGGCACATTTCCACAACTTTAAAATAATGACACAATCTTAAATGGTGGTCTAAAAAGGGGACATTTGAAAAAGGTAAATGTGAGTTTATACAATTAGATCACTCATTAGGTAATTATATACAAATCTCTTTATAAATATTACTCCTTCCGTCCCATAATAAATGTCATCTTAGCCAAATAAATTTGTCTCATAATAAGTGTCCCATAATAAGAGTCATCTTACGAAATTGGCTAGTTTTTTCCAACTTTATCCTTAGACAAAAACTAATAAGTTAAAGTAACATCTAAATGATGATTGAAAAAGCCACATAGTAACATGGTATTGTTGGATTCCCAATATCAAAAGTATGACTACTTGTGCATGCTATAATTAAGAGAGAAAACGTATATAGGGTAATTTAATAAACTTCATATTGCATTATTAATTTGTTAATATGTGTGTTTTTTACTAAGGTGATACTTATTATGAGACGAAGAGAGTAATTAATGATCTGGTAAAAAATAATAATTAACGTTAAAATTCAGTAATAGTCTATTTCTCGAAGTGCATATAATTTAAATCCTAAAGACCTTTAACTTTATGTTTTGATTGCTTGGAGAAATTGTGGTGTCAATTGTTCTCTAGATACAGAAAATTGGCAGCACTTTGGATAGCCATCTGGCACATATATATCAATCAACTTGGCTCGCTCCGCCACTAACATTATACTTAGTAATTTAATTAAATTTCGTACATTTTTTTTTAATTTAGTATTGTAACCTAAATAAAATATTGTCGATTCCTAAGGTTTATGCCAAATCTTACCGAATTATAGAACTTATAAATTCCATTTTTTTTTCATCTCAATAGAGAGATTATCATATTAATTTGATCTTTTCTTTTTGTAGAAGATTTTTCCGAAGAGGAAAAGAATGACATGTACTCTTATGAATAATCTATTATTCCTCTTGTTTAAATTTATTTGATACACTTTTCTTCTTAATTTATTTAAAAAAATAAATATATTTTTATATTTAGAAATAATTTAACTTAAAATTTTCCTTTTTATCCTTAATGAAATAATTTAAAATCACATAAATATTTATCACTTATTTTATATCATAAGTTTCAAAAGTCATCATTTATTTTTTAAACTTCGTGCTTATCAAAATAGAGTATAAAAAAACTTTATGGTAAATATCACAACTTTTGGTGGGGTCAAAACAAAAATAATTTGTCTGCTTTTTGTTGGACATCCACAGTCATTATCACATAAAAGCAGGTCCCCCACGTCAGCATAATTACCCGGATCCGTATTCGTTTTTGTACCCTTCGCACGGGTCTCCACGGCAGCATATGTACTTCAAACCCATATTCGTACTGTACCTTCGTACGGGTCTCCACGTCAGCAACCCCATTAGGGTCAAACCCGACCCATATATACATAACCTGTACGCCTTCCTCGATTGCCTCACTTCTCTTCTCATGGCGGTCAGCCAATCTGTAACACCTTGTTTGGATGGTTGTTTATAATGTGTCGTCAGTTTAAATACAATATTCATTTTGATTATTAATTTTACTGTCTCGTTAAATACATTATATCTAATGAGGAAAAGTCTCATTTTTTGTAACCATCGATTTGATGTAATCGTGTCATTATTTTATTTTTTTCCCCTTATTTTTTCTGAATTGTTATCTAGTAATTCTATTTTATTCTTTATTCTACCCTTTCATAGTAGTTTTATTATGTACCCTACTTTCTTACTCTCTCCGTTCATTTTTACTCATCTAGTATTATGACAATAGATTTTCGTTTTTACTTATTCAATACTCCCTTTCTCCTAATTTTTATGACACACTTTTTTTTTTAATCAGTCTAAGAAAATAACATATTTTTTTATTTGATAATAATTTAACTTTAAACTTTACCTTTTACGCTTAACGAGATGATCTATAACCACGCAAATATCTTTGACTTGTTTTAGATCACAAAATTTAAAAGTTTTCCTTTATTTCTTAAACTCCATGCCCAAATCAAACTACATCATATAAATTGAGACGGAGAAAATATTATAAAATTAGATTTTCACTTTTACTTGTCACTTTTGGCATGTCAGAGAAAGACATATTTTTTTTCCTGTTTCACCCATAAATGACTCATTTCCATATCCGCTAAAAATACACACAAAATAACATGAATATTATAGTAAATAATGTACTACTTCATTTATTGCTTCTTAAAATATACGTAAAATACACACAAAATAACATGAATATTATAGTAAATAATGTACTACTTCATTTATTGCTTCTTAAAATATACGTAAAATTTATAGTGAACAAATAAAAGTAAACGAAGGGAGTATAAGTTTATCCATCAAATTAATAATGTGTAGCATTATATAACAATGAAATATACAATCTATTTACACATTATTATATTCATTAAAACAACACATCAGTATGCAAATACAATATATACATGAGGAAACAATATAAAAACCATCCAAACAGAGTGTAAATTGAATGGAGTAAAACAAACAATAAACCAAAATCTATCTGAATAACATCGAAGCAAAAGCTAACAAAATAATCTTGTTTTTTCCAAAAACAGTTGACACTCAAACTTAAACTGAGAAGTGGTATTCTGATAAGAGTTTAGTGGTTTTGCGATGGGAGGAGGACAGAAAAGTAATTACTCATTGAATCCTAAGGATTACAAGCTTCTAGAAGAAGTTGGATATGGTGCAAGTGCAACTGTGTATAGAACTATTCATTCACCTTCTAATGAAGTTGTAGCTGTTAAATGCTTGGATCTTGATCGCTGTAATAGCAATCTGGTTTGTTCTTTTTCTCATTTTTCACTTCATTTTATGTACTTATGTAGATGTCTTTATCTTGTTTATGTGTGTGGAAATGAGTTTGAATGTGACTTGACTTGATTTGACTTCAAGGTGGATATGTAGTTATTCCTACTGTTCTAGGCTCGGATCCCACTGTCTTAGCTTGGTGGACAGAGTTACCAGGTATGTATGGGTGGTGGGAGGTGGTACGTGTCCTTTAGAATTAGTGGACGTGCACGTAAGCTGGCTCGAATACTACAGTTATCAAAAAGAAAGTTATATATGCATATCTAAAATTATTTTTTTATGTATATATAGTAGATGTTGAACCCCTTAGCTTCTTCGTTTGTTTACTACTTTATATTTTTGAACCTCTTTAGTGAAAATCTTGGCTTCGTCACTGAGTGTATATATGATGTGGGGCTCACGAGTGCCGATTCGAGCTGGTGAACCAATTTTAGTATTTAAGGCAGGTCCATTATCTACCGAGAAGTAATTTTGAGGTTATAAAAAAAAAAAAAGTAGATGTATTTATGTTGTTTTATGTATGTGGAATTGAGTTTGAATGTGACTTGACTTGATTTGACTCTAGGCATGTAGAACCGATCCCACTGTTCTAGGATCGGATCCCACTGTCTTAGCCTTGGTAGACAGAGTTACCAGGTATGTGTTGTTGGTGGGTGGTGGTAGGTGGTATCCTGTAGAATTAATTGAGGTGCGCGTAAGCGGCCTCAACACCACAGTTATCAAAAAAAAAAAAAAGTTATATGCATATCTAAAAAATTATTTTTTCGCTGCTCCTCTATGATGTGTGGTTCACAAGTTTTAATTCTAGCTGGTGAACCAATTTATGTATTTAAGACAGGTCTATTATCCACCGAGTTTTGAAACTCGAAAATAGTAGTTTTGAGGTTATTAAAAGAAGTAAAGGGCAGCCCGGTGCACTAAGCTCCCGCTATGCGCGGGGTCCGGGGAAGGGCCGGACGGTTATTAAAAGAAGTAGATGTCTTTAATTTGTTTATGTGTGTAGAATTGAGTTTGAACGTGACTTGACTTGATTTGACTTCAAGGTGGATATGTAGTTATTCATAGCACGTAGAACCGATCCTACTGTTCTAGGCTCGGATCCCCCTGTCTTAGCCTTGATAGACAGAGTTACTAGGTATGTGTTGCTGGTGGGAGGTGGTAGGTATCCTATGGAATTAGTTGAGGTGCGCGTAAGCTGGTCCGGACACCACGGTTATCAAAAAAAATAATTATATATGCATATCTGAAACTGCACCCGCTTCAAAGGTGCTACTTCATTTATCTATTTAAGGCAGGTCATTATCGAAGCTGAAAAACAGTAGTTTTGAGGTTATTAAAGGAAGTAGATGTCTTTACTTTGTTTATGTGTGTGGAATTGAGTTTGAATGTGAGACTTGATTTGACACTAAGGTGGATGTAGTTCTTCATAGCAGGAAGAACCGATCCTACTGTTCTAGGTTGATCATAGAGTTGATTTCTCAGATGGTCACTCAACTAATATTTATTATCTCAAAAAGTAACTTTCTTTGTTAAAGGAAAGAAGAAAAGTGACTTTCTGAGATAATAACTATCAGGTGAGCGTTCATTATCCACCGAGTTTCGAAGCTGGAAATAGTAGTTTTGAGGTTACTAAAAAAAGTAGATGACTTTAATTTGTTTACCTATGTGGAATTGAGTTTGACTTGACTTGATTTGACTCCAAGGTGGATGTAGTTCCTTTTAGTCCAACCGGTGGAGCATCCAGCAGGCCAATAAGATTAACAGAAATGCCCGTGTTTTGACGTGATTAGGTTAAGAAATGATCATGATAGATATCAAAATAGCACAACTTACACACACACACCAAAAAAAAAAAAGAGAGAGAATAAACCGCAATTGAGGAAAAAATTAAAATAGGGAAAGAGTGCTGATCACGATTGTTATTTAGCTTGTGCACGTGGAAAAGATATGACATTTAGTTCTAAATGATCCATTTGGGATTTTCCATCAGTTTGACCAAGAGTGCTCATCTTTGGTGAAATTAAATGATCATATGTACTCAAGGTAATAATAGCGACGAGAATAGACTTATTCCCAAACTTAAGGGATCATTCGGGTTAAATCTTTGCAAAATCAATTTTCCATCTTCAGCTTCACAATATCATAACATGAATACTTGATACTCTTTTTCCCTGTTACAGTTTATAGCATCTTTACATAGATAGTCAGGGTCTACTTTTTCTTCTTTTGGGATGTAATCAGGCAAAATCTTTGTGCTATTCTGCTTGATGCTTATAATAATACTTATCATACTTGATCACTTGATTTATTGCTAGTTGTGTGAAGTAGAGATCCTATCTACTCTAGTTTCGATGTTCACATTTGGACTCTTATCCATGCTCAATTATTGAACTACAGTTGGACCTTCTCCCTGTGACACTTCAAGCTATTGCTTGGTACGAAAGTGCAAAAGAGGGTATGCCTTGTTACACTTGGGACAATAGTTTCTTACAAAATTCCTGTTGGTGGTATCACTGTTTATATGTATGCATTGACAGATAATCACGTGACCCGGGATTTCTCATAAACTTTTCTTGTTTTGAGTGGGAAGGATTGGATATGTGCGGAATTGCAAAGTAGTTGTGTGTTTATGCAAAATATTGGAGTTGTTGGTCACGACCCCTCGTTGGACAATGCTTTCAAATCTCTTATCTTAATGGCAGAATCTAGAAACTAATTCCCTCTGGGCTAAATAACTTTTTTCATTAATTTATTATTTTAAAGTTAAAAAAAAGTTTGCCAAATTGGAACTTCTACTTACAACTGCAGATGAAAAGTTGTAATGAGACTGGTTTGAGGTATTCTTTCAGACAGAGATTTCCTTTCCATCATGTTAAGAAATAGGTTGCTTGATATATGTGGTATTTAATTTTAAACTCTTGCATTCCATGTCATAACAACAGCCACATTTGTGCCTTTCGAGACTTGTTCCCGTCCCCCTACTGAAAAGAAAGAAACTTATAATCAGATTTTCTATAACTTGAGGCATTGTACTTTTCCTTGACTTTTGGTTCTTTATTGTTGCACACGCTTTTTCATTTTAATTTTCTGACTGTCTAATTGAATAAAAAATCAATTTCGGAAAATATACCATTTTGCCTTTTTGAGTAAACGCTTCAAAGGAAGACTTCTTATGGTTTGCAGTTAAGGTGTCATAAACAATCTCATAAAATTACAAATTTATTTGTGTAAAGTCCTACTTTCTTGCTTCGATACGATTTTTAAAAACAAATTATATTTTTCCCAGGATGATATTCGCAGGGAAGCTCAAACAATGAGTTTAATCGGCCATCCAAATTTAATAAAAGCATTTTGTTCATTCGTTGTTGATCACTACCTTTGGGTGGTGATGCCCTTCATGGCTGAGGGTTCTTGTCTGCACCTCATGCAAATAGCATATCCGGATGGATTTGAAGAAGCTGTAATTGGTTCTATCTTGAAAGAAACTCTTAAGGCTTTGGAATATCTCCACCAACATGGGCACATTCATCGAGATGTTAAGGTTTTATTAGAACTAATGTTCCCTCCTGATGCTGATCCTCAACTGGCGATATTTATTTGTTCTCTGATGATTGGTGTCATTGTAGGCTGGGAATATATTGCTGGACACTACTGGGGTAGTAAAGCTCGCCGACTTTGGTGTTTCTGCATGCATGTTTGACAGTGGTGATAGGCAGCGTTCTAGGAATACATTTACTGGAACTCCATGCTGGTGATTATATAAGCATCTTACTGCTTGATTCTCCATCCGTCTTTGTTGCCTTGAATGTTTTTTTTTTGTATTTCTTAATGTATTTCAACTGATTTTGTAGGATGGCACCGGAAGTTTTGCAGCCTGGAACTGAATATGATTTCAAGTGAGTTTTCTTGTCACTGTCTAAAATGTCGGTGCTGTAGCACCGAACAAGTTTGCCAACCTGGTTAAGATGTGATATTGACCTTTGATTAAAATATAACATTTTGTTCGACTGAGTAAAACATTTATGTGGCTGTGTCTACCAATATATTACTTATATATGGTTTCAGAGAGCATTTTTGATAATTACCTGAACGACTGATTTACTTTCCGAGAGGCGTGATTTTTTCATCATCCTTCTACAGGGCTGACATTTGGTCATTTGGAATAACTGCCTTAGAGTTGGCTCATGGTCATGCACCATTTTCAAAGTACCCTCCAATGAAGGTATAGTCATTTTCAAGAGTGTTCAAGAACAATGCTTTAGCTATATACTTTTGTACATGTAGATGAACTTATTGGCCTTGGTTCTCCTGTGATAGGTTCTATTGATGACCATAAATAGTGCTCCTCCTGGACTTGATTATGACCGTGATAAGAAATTCTCAAAGGTAGTTTTTTTAGTTTGCACTGGTTGATTTCAACACCGGATATATTTTGATGATCTTGCTATAAAGTGTGGTTCAACGCCTTATGTTCTTTTCATGTGTGAAATCAAAACTTTTTTATTCCTTAACAGTCATTCAGGGAAATGGTTGCCATGTGCTTGGTGAAAGATCAAACTAAAAGGCCAACTGCTGAAAGATTGTTGAAACACACTTTTTTCAAAAAAGTTAAGCCTCCAGAGCTTGCTGTAAAGAAACTGTTTGCCGACTTACCATCACTGTGGAGTCGAGTAAAAACCCTCCAGGTATTTCATAATAGCTCTGCTCTAAGGTTTTCCTGTTTAGCATCGTTTAATTTTTCCTTGATTAAATACTGCAGCTTAAAGATGCTGCACATCTAGCCTTGAAGAAAATGCCTTCATCCGAGCAGGAAGCAATATCACAGGTTTGATTTTTTTTTTTTTTTTTTGAGAAGGTGGTTGGGACAATTGCTAATTGATGGATTTTGTTGTATAATATTGTGCTCAACTTCCCAAAAAAGGGGAGATCTTCTATTTTCCTGCTCGCGTTGTAAAGCCCTTTTATGCGTAGACCATCTTTCAGTTACCTGCTTTATACTACACTTGATTTTAGCCAAACGCCGAGAAAGGCACTCTTCAGTTTCCCTCATTTATTTGTTGTCCAAAGCTGAATTTTCTATTCTTTTGCTATATGTTCTTGGCCGAAATGGTTGCATATGAGCATATTCTGCCTAAGCTTTGTGCCTATTAGTAATTTTAGCTCATATTCTTTTAATTACTCTACCAGTGGCACCTAAAATTGAATATAAACATGATGGTTGACTCTTTTGATATGTGTTCTGTTCTAATGTCTTGTATGCTCTTTTCAGAGTGAATACCAACGAGGTGTTAGTGCCTGGAACTTTGATCTGGAGGATTTAAAGTTTCAAGCTTCAATGGTATGTACATGAAAAGACATCTATAAAGTAATAGAGATAATTTCAACTTGTTCATTGTGTTTTTTCATGAACTCAAATAAGACTGACTTAACTTCCACTGTGGCAGGTGCAAGATGATGACGAACTACCGGAGATTAGGGAAGAAGATGAAAGCATGAAATCTTATATGAACTATAAGGTCCTTAGCAATGTTATTCTATACAGTTTTGAGCAGTGGCGGAGCCACATATATGATACCCCTTGCTCAATTTTTTTAGTAATTATACATGTATATTACAAGCCAAAAATATTAAATGCAGGATACATACAAGGTTGAATCCCCTTAATGAAATCTCTAGCTCCACCACTGGTTTTGAGTTATATTTTTACTGTGTACTTTAAAAAAATGTTCTGAGCTATATTTCAAGTTATTCGTTTGCAAAAAATAATAATACATGCTATTACTTTCTTAGATTTTTTAAAATCTAATTTAGCTCCTAATATCTCCTGGCATGGGAATGTTTATATATTGCAGGAGAATTCACTTTCTGGACTAAATGCTGGAAAACCATCCTTAAAACAAGATACCGTTTCCAGGTATATACGACGCTACTTCTTTTCATTGACTGTAGAAAATACCCTTTTATCTACTCCATGTTACACACTTAGGCAGGGACAAAGAATTACGAGTCAGTCACTTGTAATTTACAAATCCTAGAAGAAATACCAAGTTAGTTTCTGAAGTTTTTGTAGCGTTAATTAGAAATGAGGAAATCTGATCGTGGTTTTAACTTTGTATTAATAAGCTTGAGTTCTTTAAGATTAAATGAGTGAACCCGTAAATGATCTGTGTTTTCATTATAAGTTTGTTCTAGGGGTTCATATCTTCTATAGCCGACAATAGTTATTTCCCTCAAAGGTAGCATAAGCATCTCTGTCTCCAGGAGAAAATGTAAAAAAGGTCATCTTCAACATCAAAATATGATAGATTGGGTATCATATGAGAAACACTACCATTTTTTTTATATATGATCATAAGTATTATCATGTCAATCAATCTTTATTGAATTTTCCCTCAATACTTTCTGTTTCCAGTGAACAAGGAAGTGTTGGTGAAGTGACATTAGCTGAACTGGATCCCGACTATCAGGAGGAAGGTGGACTGAAAAAGTATTCATCAAAAACAGAACTGCCACCCCTTACCTCAGACAAAGACGCAGTGCAGGCCAAGAGTAGATATCAAACAGCAAAAGCTTGTCGAAGTCAGAGTGGACCACTTATGCCAGGTGTTGAGCTAAGTCATTCGGCATCAGAAAGAGCTGGCAACTTTGAAAGGTCTTATACTGTTTTCTTTAATCTACTGTATCCTGTGTTGCACCAAGACAATTTTAAACCTGATTATTCAGGAACAAGTAGTCGTTTCTATCAGTCCATGTAATCAGCTGTTATGTCGAAAGAAATAGATCAAAATTACCTTGCGCTTGAATCTTTCCAAACCATAAAGCTCGATATTGGCCTTTTTACCATCTTTCGTTGTCCATTTCTTTATCAGATTATTTTTTATTTTGAAAAAAAAGAATACCAACAGATAAAAAATTCTCATAGTCATCTTTAGATCAATAGGATGTTATCTGTTGTGTTTACTCACTGGTTTGTGCGTAGTGAAGTATGATAAATTCTTAAGTTGTTGGGTCAATGGTATTAGATGATTCTCATTTGCGCTTGTGCTACATGTTATTAAATGAGAACCTTGCCTCATGTAACTTGTGCTTCTGCAGCAGAAGTAAGATTGAAAACCAACAAGCGGAAAGAGCTCATCAAGTACGAAGAGCGCCCATCTTTAGTGGCCCTTTAATGCTTCCAAACAAAGCTTCAGCAAATAGTAAATCGGCTCCAATTAACTCATCTGGGGGTATTAATGCATTCCACGCAAGTTCTTTTACTAAAATTGTTTGATTGTGCATTATCGGGATAGCCTTCGTCTCGTCACATGTCAACTGAAGCTGGACTTTGCTTTACCCTAATAATTATTATTTTCTTTCCAGGACTCAAAGATTCTTCGGATGACAAGTCAACAGCCAACTTGGTTCAAATAAAAGGGAGGTTTTCTGTGACATCAGAAAATGTAGATCTTGTAAAGGTACGTCAATTTCTGTTTAAAACAATATGTATGCTAGGATATTGCATGATATATAGTTCCTCGGCAATTTTCTCAAGTAAGCTGTGTAGTGTTGCCTTATATTTTAACATAAGACTACCTACGTCCTGTACTATCTTTGACATAAGATTTATGTGATCTCCAGGGGTCACAATTGAGGAAGGCTGCTAGTGTAGGAGACTGGATATTGGAATCTAAACAGCTGGTTTGTGAATTGGTCCCTTCTTTAGTACCACGGCTAAATGATATGAAAAATGAAACTTCACCGCCGGCTCCATTTTTAATGGATCTAATGGTCGGATATTGCTTATCAATTTTCAGCCTCCCAGTCGAATACCAAAGGAGCTTGGCCTTGATAATATTCCTGCCTCAGTTCTGATGCCTCACCTTCAAAATCTTTTTCAACTGACATCAATCCAACAGGTAATATTTCAAGTTTATGGTAGGAATATAAGACTACTACTTCCTCACTATGCCCTCCCTACCTAATAAAAAACAGAAGAATAAAACGCCATTTTTCTTGTTTTTATAGTCTCCTTGTTTCTACTTATTGAAAAGAGAATCTCTCCTAATTTGTACTGTTTGCTATACTAGGATCTAATTGTGAATCTGTTGAGTAGCTTGCAACTATCGGAGGCAGGAGATGGTGAGTAAACATCTAAAGATATGTCTAATCTTATTATGTAGAGAACACATGTTCTAAATTTAATATGGTTTCTGTAATAATCTGAATTTCTTGGTTTATCTCAGCTTCGCAACATGGGAAGTCATCTCCACAGTGTATTGCAGAGAATAATGGAAGTGTGAGTAAATATTTTTGCATTTACAATATTCTTTTCGGAAGAGTTTCTAGAAACTATATGCCCTTTAAAAATGACAAATGCTGAAATTTATTTTCCTTAAGTTAATTGTGCTCATGTTCAAGATTTTCCATCTCATGGTGTAGGGCAGCAACACTATCCAGTAGGTAGTTCTCTAGCTAAAAACTTTGTTTTCTGGTATAATGAACTAGAGATGCCTTATTCATGCTTTTAAACTGTACTCCAGTGAATATACCTCATCAAGGATAACACTAAGCTCCTAAATTTTTTGGAGGAATTTCCTCGTACCCACGATGTGAACTTATTCAATGCAACGAACTACCTGATTGGTCATGCACAACTCGCATTATCAGCCTACTTAATTTTATTAGAATTGGTTTACTCATTTCTTTCTTATCTTTTACCCTTTAAAAACAATTCATTTGCTTCCTAAACCAGACGAGATGTTTGAAATCAGATATAGTGCTCTGAATTCCTCCAATGATATCTAAATAGCTAGTTAAACAAGGAGGATAAAACTTTGAATTATTGTATAATCTATTTACCATGTCTTTTTTTATGATAAATCTGGCTTAATTTGTTAACTTTCTGCCTGTCATATTTCAAGTTTCTTTCCGTGAAATTGGTACCGCTTACCAATGAACTTCATGTGTTAGACCACCATTATTGGAAATGACAGAAAGGAAGAGACGTTTTATTAGTAACGGCAAGTCTTAGTAGTATATAGTACTCCCTCCGGATCAAAAAGAGTGTCCACTTATCCTTTTTTTTTGTTCAAAAAGAGTGTCCACTTACCAAATCAAGAAACAATTAACCTTATTCTTCCAAAATTTCCCTTATTAAGTGTTAAATTATCAAATCCCAATACCTATTTAATTAGGAGTAGTTTAGTCAAATTACCTATTTTGCCTAGGAGTTAGTATTTTCTCAAGGGGTGTGCAAATGGCTAGGTGGACACTCTTTTTAATCCGGAGGGAGTATAATGTATCATTTGAAAGGTGGATATTCCATTATCCAAACTTCTCTGGCCATTTCGTTTTCCTCTGTGACCAATACACTATAGACTATCAGCAGGTGTTTAGATTTTACTGTTTTCCTGATTTTCATTTTGCGTTTACTGCATAGCAACTAGAAAAGTAACAGATTTATTACATAACTGCTGGTGGCAACTTCGTATGAACTTTAATCTCAAAGCCTTGAAGTATTCATTTTTAAGTACTTTTGTAGTATTTCATTGTGTATAGTTCTGTACTTATTGCTTGGATACAGCCTAAATGTTCCATTCATCATTCTTCTGTTGTCACATTCATTTTCGTCAAGACGTCAGAGTTTCATCTATTTTGCAGGTCGATGCAGTTGTTTCTGAGAGGGAGCGCATGTTGCTAGTCAAAATATCTGAGCTTCAAGCTAGGTGAGCCAGCTGTGAACTCAAATCAACTTTGCTGTCATGCTTCTCTTTTATACGGACCCTTGCTTAAACTGATGTTACCTCAATTGTGCAGGATGAGTAGCTTGACAGATGAATTAACAGCTGAAAAACTAAAATACATGCAGGTGAATACTTAATCGTTTCTTTAATGCAAATAGGTCATCTAACTTTTCGAGTGGATTGAAAATATTGAAATAAACTATAAGAGAGAGACCACGAACTACATTCTACCAGGCTAGGATGAGCAACTGCATTTTCTCTCAACAACTTTCAAAACCAAAAAAACAAAAAAACAAAAAAAATAAACAAAAAAAAAAAAGAAGAAGAAAGAAGTTGAAGGAAAAATGAATAGAAGCAAGAGGGATGGATAAATGTTTTTTCCCAGTACCTTAACGCATTCTCGTTTCTTAACATAATTTTCTACTGCTGCCAGTTGCAACAGCGGCTAAATGGCATGTCAAATCAAGGGGAAGATTGGGACAGGAGAGAGTCGGAATCTTGATGCCGAAAGATCTCTTTGAAGTATAAACAATGTGTATATTCAGGTTTCTGTTTGATGTTTACTGCTGCCATATTTTTAAATTCCTTAATCCAAGTTGAATGCCCAACTCAGACACATTCATTTGGATGTGCACATTGAGATATAGGAAGGAGCAGAGTTTACTATTCACGTTGCTGGAAAAATGTACTCGTCATCGATGAATAGAAGTTCATGTGGAGTAATCCAGGTCCATGTGATGAATAAACAAGATCATCAGTTTGTAGAGAATTTCTTCGTTTATTTGGTGAGTGCTAGCTGAAAACAAGCTTTCTGTGCATTCCATGTCTCCAGTCCCAGAGGTTTATTTTGTTTATGCTGGAAAATGCAATAGTCCTTCTTATACGCGGACGGGATTCATTGCTCTTGGTCGGCCTCCCGTAAGGTGGGGCCGGTGCTGCGGAGGGTTCTGGGGCAAAATCTACTTTGTTTCTTGGCCAATTTATTGTTTATCCTTAATTTATCATGTAATTTGAATGCACCATTAAGCTGTAATTTTGTTCATATATACCTAGTGAAACCAACAGATGGTTATGGCAGTCCTATTAAAAATCGTTCATGGGAGTATCCAAGCCATATTTTTTTACCTTCTGTTATGAAAGTATTGTGCTTATTAAGATTATTATGTTGGGTGCAATTATGTATTACACTTGATTATTTCAGTTTTAACTTTTCTGAATCCTATACTAATGCTGACTGGCTTCCGAGTTGGCAAACGCAAGCTTTACTTGTCTGTATGTATCTTCGTTGTATAATTCGGATACGTGCAAGAGATATCGTATAATGACAACACAATGCTGGAAAGTATATTACTCCTTCCGTTCCATAATAAGTGTTTCTTTTAGCTCATGCATACCTCTTAAGAAATTACTCACTCCTACAAACACCTCTTGAGAAATTAATCACTCTTAAAAAATTAGGAGTGCTTTTACTAACTTATCCTTAATTAAATTGTGCTTACATAATTAAATGTCTAGAAAGAAAAAAAAGGTAGCTAATGATTTCTGAATATTTAAATAAGGACAATTTTGGAGGCATCTATCCAAAATATTCTTAAAATCCTAAAGCAACACTTAAAAAGTCTAAAAACTACTTATTATGGAACATAATTAATTCCAGCAATTCACAAAAGACAGATATTCTCATTTTTTTTTTCGGGTGGCGTGGTGTATTTGATACCTTTCACCTGCACATGCATCAAGAATTAGCCAAATATGAAGAAATCATGCACTAGTATTTTTGCTTATGCTGGAGTTGAGAGAAACATCTTTATAATCGATTTGTTACAAGCAGATTGTATATTTCATTTATTTGTCTTATATGCTACCCTACAGGATTAGGAATGAGGATATTCGGGATAAGGTGGGGGTGGCCTCGGTGGAAGACAAGATGCGAGAAGCGAGATTGAGATGGTTTGGGCATGTGAAGAGGAGAGATACAGATGCCCCAGTGCGGAGGTGTGAGAGGTTGGCCATGGATGGTTTCAGACGAGGTAGGGGTAGGCCGAAGAAGTATTGGGGAGAGGTAATTAGACACGACATGGCGCAATTACAGCTTACCGAGAACATGACCTTAGATAGGAGGGCTTGGAGGACCCAAATTAGGGTAGAAGGCTATTACATAGTCTCGTTATCCATTCTTATTAGTAGTCGCATTATTGCAATATAATTTCTTGTGCTCCGATTTCTGCTATTATCTGTTAGTATGTGTTATTTCCTGTGTTTTGGTTATCCTGTGTCATCTGCTCTGATTTCTGCTATTATCGGTTATTTTCTGTGCTCTGATTATCCTGTATTATCTGTGTCGCTTGCATTATTTCATTTCCATATCGCTTTAAATCTCTTATCCAAATCTCTTAACCTTATCTAACCGTATCTGACTTCTTTTTATGCTTTTATTGAGCCGGGGGTCTTTCGGAAACAGTCGTCCTACCTTGGTAGGAGTCAGGTCTGCGTACACTCTACCCTCCCCAGACCCTACGATGTGGGATTTCACTGGGATGTTGTTGTTGTTGTTGTCGTCGTCTTATATGCTACCCTGTTTATGAATCTCATGTGAAAAGGGTACTGTAGTCAATTTTTATATTTTAATAAAGATGATTTAGGATTTGAACTTTTATAAAATCATCAAATTCATTTTACTATATCTCTTCTAAATTTTTTGGCTTTAAAATCTATTTATTTAGTGAAAATTGTAAGACATATATAAAATTTATGAGTTTACTATATCTCCTTCAAATCTGCAGGTTGTTACAAGTAATTCACTTTTATTTTTCGGACTACTAGACTATAGATCCCACTCCACTCTTATGAACATAATCTTTTTTTTTTAGGTGATTAATTAGTACTTTAGTGGCTTCAGTATTCAATTTGAACTCAACTACTCCTACACTATATTATATATTTATATCCTATACTATAATAATCTATCTTCTAATCAATCCAACATTTTTGACACCAAAAACAAATTACAAGCTATGGCCACTCTCTCTTTCTCTTCTCCCCCTTCTTCTTCTTCTTCCTCCTCACTCCCAACTCTCAGAAAATCCCCAATTCTCCCCTCTAATTCCCCATTTTACCCTTCACTCCCCCAATTCCCCAAACACTTATCCCTCAAAACCCTAACCCCCAAATTCACCATCTCCGCCGTCACCACCGCCGCCGCCGGAGAAACCTCACAAACCCTAAAAACCCGCTTAAAAAACGGCGAAACGCTGTACGGAATATTCCTCTTAAGCTTCTCACCAACCCTAGCGGAAATCGCCGGACTTTCAGGCTACGATTTCGCGGTAATCGACATGGAACACGGCCACGGTGGAATCTCCGATGCGCTACCGTGTCTACACGCATTAGCCGCCACGTGTACACCAGCTGTAATCCGTATCCCTGAATCATCTGCCACGTGGGCTAAAAAAGCACTAGATCTCGGCCCGCAAGGGATCATGTTTCCCATGATCGACGGGCCTAAATCGGCCCGAAAAGCAGTTTCTTATTGCCGTTTCCCTCCTAATGGGATACGTGGATCCGCTCACACTGTTGTTCGGGCTTCGGGCTATGGAATTAATGAAGGGTATTTAAGTAATTACGCTGATGACCTCCTAATTATGTGTCAGGTTGAGTTTCCTTTAATTTGTACTTGTTTCTTATATTTTGATTATTTGTTTTTGGGCTTTGAGCTATGGAATTAATGAAGGGTATTTAAGTAATTACGCTGATGAGCTACTAATTATGTGTCAGCTTGAGTTTCCTTTAATTTGTACTGGTATCTTTTTATCGGACTGTTTTATGATGATTTTTTTTCGCTTTCCTTAGTACTGTTGTTTGGGTTCGGATTATGGAATTAATGAAGGGTATTTAAGTAATTATGCTGATGAGCTGTTGATAATGTGGCAGGTTGAGTTTCCTTTAATTCCTACTACTAGCTATTTATTTATTTATTGTTTCTTGTGCTTCGATTATATTATTTATCACTGCTCTTTTCTTTCAGACGGCTTTAATATACCATCCAACATAAAATATTACACTCGCATAGCTATATTTTCAATTTACATCCACATAGCCATTTTTTTTTTTTTGCAACAGTGTTTATACACACGATATACAACATTATTAGACAATGTATAAACCTTGTATAAAAGTGTATAAAAGGGCCATTTCGAGTAATTTAGAAATATGGGCCATTTCAGGTAAATATTTTCTCCAAATACACATAAGAGTGTTATTTTCATACTGCTTTGAACAACTTGTCCTTATCTGACCTTTTTTTCGTCATGTTTTCCCTTGAGCCGAGGGTCTTTGGAAACAACCTCCCTACCTCAAGAGGTAGAAGTAAGGTCTGCGTACACTTTACCCTCCTCAGATGCTACATTGTTGTGGGATTTAACTTGTTATGTTGTTGTTGTGTCAGGTTGAGTGTGCAGATGGTGTTAAGAAGATTGAAGAAATAGCGGGAGTTGATGGTGTTGATTGTATTCAAATGGGACCGTTAGATTTGAGTGCGAGTTTAGGGTATTTATGGGATCCAGGGAATAAGAAAGTTAGGGAAATGATGAATGTAGCTGAAAAAGGGGTGTTGAAACGGGTTCCGGGTGATGGTGGGGCTTATTTGAGTGGATTTGCAATGCCGTTTGATGGGCCTGAGAAGTTGAAATCAAGAGGGTATCATATGGTTAGTGGAGCTGTGGACATTGGGATGTTCAGAAATGCGGCTGTGGAGGATGTAAAGAAGTTTAAGATGAGTTTGGTTGATGGAGTTGATGGTGATGATGATGAAAAGGATCGTAAAGATGGTGAAGAGTACTGGAGTGAATAAAAAATTTGAACTTTGTTAGATTTCATGGTAGATTTTTTTTTTTGTGTTTTTTGTTGATTCTGAGCATTTGGAATAGCTCAAGTTTCGAATTTGAGCTATTTATGCAATAGAGCCTTTTTTAGTTCTGAGCAAGACTGATGTCGATTGCTTCTTTTTGTTCCTTTTTAGCTGGTTTTCGCTTGATTGTTTTGGTAGTTGAAATTGGTTTAGTTGCTAGCTCACCTAATTCTACTTCTTTGTTGCAATTTTGGGTTTAATATTTTCTGCTTTTGCTTGATTCTGAGTACTAGGAGTAGCTCAAGTTTTTTCGAATTTGAGAATTGGACCTTTTCTTTGTCTGAGCAAGACTTTGGTTGATTGCTTCTTGATTGTTTCAGTAGTTGAAATTGGTTTAGTTGCTAGCTAGTCTATTCTACTTCTTTGTTGGAAAATTTTAGGTATGTTGATCAGTCTTGACATGGAAGGTTGCATCTTTTTGACAGTTCCTTACATAATAGAAATACTCATGTATAGTTCTTTGATATGAAGTTCAATATGAGTATGGTTCATGGGTTTGAATATGATAATGACCATAACGATGGTGAAGAGAAGTACTGGAGTGAATAAACTTTGAACTTTTTGTTAGATTTCATAGTAGATTTTGGAAGTATTATGTTTTGCTTTTTGTTGATTCTGAGTCTTGGGATTAGCTCAAGTTTCGAACGTTGAACTACTTAGACAATACAGCCTTTTCTTTTTGTGTTGATTGCTTCTTTTTTCTTGTTAGCTGGTTTTTCTTGATTGTTTTAGTAGTTGAAATTGGTTTAGTTGCTAGCTTGCCTATTTCTACTTCTTTCTTGGGTTTAGTATTTTCTGCTTTTTCTTTATTCCGATTATTGGGACTAGCTCAAGTTCTGAATTAGAGCTACTTATGCAATCTGAGCAAGACTTTGTTTGATTGCTTATTTTTTAGCTGATTTTTCCTTGATTATTTTGGTAGTTGAAATTGGTTTATTTGCTTGCTGGCCTAATTCAGAATTTCGGATTTAGTATTTTTTGCTTTTTCTTGATTCTGGGTGTTGGGAGTAGCTCAAGTATCGAATTTGAGCTACTTATTCAATTGAGTTCTTTCTCTGTCTGAGCAAGACTTTGATTGATTGCTTTTTTCCCTTTCTTTTTAGCTGATTTTTGCTTGATTGGTTTAGTTGCTAGTTGGTAATTCCTACTTCTTTGTTGGAGACTTTTCGTATGTCAATCAGTCTTGGCATAACAGTTTGCTACTTTTTAGCAGTTCCTAACAATTTAGAAATACTCATGTATAGTACTTCAGAACGGGCTGTTATGGAGGATATGAAGAAGTTCAGGATGAGTTTGGTTGATGTGTCTGAAGATGATAATGATCAAAAGGATCGTAAAGATGATGAAGAAAGTATTGTAGTAAATCAAAACTTAATCTTTGGAAAAGTTCTGTGTTTAAGTAAATGGGATTGGCTCAAGTTTAGAATTTTAGCTACTTATGTTATCAAGGTCTATAGAAACATAAGTAGTGACTTTTTCCTGGCTGGCTGAGCAAGACTTTAGCTGATTGTTTCTCTTTTTCTATAACTGAGGGCCAGTGGCGTATACTCCAAAACGTTGTGGATAATGAGTTTGTCCCTCCATCCTCCGCTAAAATATCAAGTCCTTGCCTGCAACAGGGTTCAAACCCGTGGCTTGTGCCTAACACACACATCACAAGCTATGCTCTTACCATTACTCCAACGTGCTAGGGCCGGTTGTTATTTTTTCATTTCAACAATTTTCATTATGGTTATCAATATCAATCTGGGATCAGCGCAAGTTTATAGTTTTGAGCTACTTATACAAGCTTTAAAAGTCTTCAGAAACAGGACTATATTATGGGTGATTGCTGCTTCTTATTTTCCCAGCAAATCTTTTGTTGGTTGTTTCAGAACTTAGTTAGATTACTTGCTGTCTGATCATAAATTATGTCTATATTCAAATGACAATTATAGAAATAAAGACATTCAAATAAGGAGTTTGCAATGAAGCATGCACCCATCGTGAACCATTTACCAGATGTCCAACACTTCGGAAATTCCCAGCACTTCACTGACCAATTTTTTTAATATCTATATACAAATTAAATCTAAATTATATAATAATTTATATGGCTGATCTGGTAAGTCAAACATAATAAATCATTATATGCTACCACAAATTTTAGAGCATCTCAAAAGGAAAAGAAAATGGTTATACTACCAACAAATAACACCATATGGGAAAAATTATCGGCTGAACCAGTGGAGTGTTAAAACCATGGTTAATTTATGCAAAATGTTCTTTAATTATTCAAATTGTATTCGGATTTTCAAATTATGCAAGTAATGCGTTTTAAAAATTACCTTTTCGAGCCTAATATTTATTGATAAAATATTAGATTCTCATCTAATGTACTCCCTCTGTTTCAAAATAAGTGTCATTTTAACAAACTTCACTCTCATTAAGAAATCGATAAATACAATGTGGAGTTTACTAAATTATCCCTATATATTAGATGTTTTTTGCTAATTTTTATCTTGAACTTGTAAGGTAACACTTATTTTTAAACAATTTTTTTATTAAAGTGTCACTTATTTTGGGACGGGAGAGCATCTAAGAACTTATAATTTTATATCATCATTTAACACTTTTTAAAAAAAAAAAAAAATTACACCTTCATCTAAAAAATTCATAAACAACAAATAA
This sequence comes from Lycium barbarum, assembly GCF_019175385.1. NCBI lineage: Eukaryota > Viridiplantae > Streptophyta > Magnoliopsida > Solanales > Solanaceae > Lycium > Lycium barbarum. The sequence goes on along the minus strand of NC_083345.1, from coordinate 125,892,201 downwards.
AAAAGTAATTGTTTATTAAATAGCTGTAGCAAAATCGAATAATGACCAAAATATCACCACAATCATTATCTGGAAGAAGGAAAAAAAAAAAAAAAAAGGAGGATAGAATAGACTTGAACTGTTTGTCGTGTATGTTGATGCTCCAATCATATCTTTTGTCATCTTTTGTAATCATAAACTCACCAAACTCCGACACACCTCTTTACCCACCCTATACACAACCCCCTACCCCAACCACCCACTCTCTATTCTTGTCTCCTGAAAAAACAAAAGCAACTGATCAATCTGCTATTGCTTTGCCATTATTGACACTATAACCAGGTTCTTTAATGACTCTTTAACTACACCAAATGATTTTACTTCTTCTGTTTCAATTTAAGCGTTATTTGATTAGGCACGAAGTTATTTTTAAATTATGTGGTTCTAATTAAATACGTATTAAAGTACCAAAATATCCTTTAAATGTTATAAATGTGTCGGTCTAACTAAATATAGAAACAAACGCTATTTTTGAGACAGAACGCAACAGAACCTAAGACACTTAAATTGGGACAGAACCAGTATTTTCCTTTTTTTCTTGACTTTTCACCTACTATTTTCGAATGGGGTTTTCTTTTCCTCAATTAGGTAATACTCTTTTCCTCTGACATAAAAATTGGGTTTTTGATGATGCTTAGCTTTAGTCTTGGGTCTGAATAAAAATTTGATCATTGATGCTTAGTCTTCCCAAGTTTCACTTTGTTTCTTGGTATGTTATTATTATCTAAGATCATCATTTAATTGATTATGGTGTAATTGTTTTTTGTTTTAAAAAAAAAAATTGATGGCTATAGTCAACACAGTTTTCTTTCTGTGCTATAAACAGATTTTTGGTCAAAGAAGAAAGGCTGTGTAGGTAACATATTGTAGTTCTTGAAAATAAAAGGTATAATCTTTTTGCTCTACTCTCTATTATTATGGTTTATTTGGTTGTATTGGGATCATATTTTTGCTTGGTAGATTAACATATTGCTTGTGATGATCTCAGGGTGTCAAAGCTCTTGAGTAAACTGTGCATATCTTGATTATCAATCTACCATTTCTTGCCATGACACTATGATCAGGTTTTCTCTTGACTCTTTAACTACATAGATGACTTATTTTCCTTTTCCCTTTGAATGCAAGCATACTCTTTAACTAATGGGGTTTCCTTTTTCTTTCCCCCTTTTTAGATAAAAAATGGTTCTTTGATGCTTAGTTTTCCCAAGTTACACTTTGCTTTTTGGTGTCTAAGATCAGCACTTAATTGATTATGGCTTAATTGTTTTTTCTTTTTAAGAAAACTTAATTTTGATGGTTATGATCAACACCTGCGTTGCTCCGACTCTTCAATAATGTCGACGTGTGCGTGTCGGATCCTCCAAAAAGTAGTGTATTTTTGGAGGATCGGACACGGGTGTGGCAATATTTTTGGAGAGTCCCAGCAACATAGATCAACACTATTACACTGATTTTTTCCTCTCTGTAGATAAAAGCAGATATTTGGTCGAAGAAGGAGGACTGTGTAGATAACAAATTCTAGCTCTTGAAAATAAAGGTACAATCTTTTTCAAGAGATTATTTTCTTCTGTTGGAATTATATTTTGCTGGGCAGATTAACATACTGTTGCTTCTCACAATCTCAGGGTGTCACAGCTCTTGAGAAAACTTTACATATCTTGATCATCAAATGGCTGAGGTGATTGGCCCTAGATTGTATAGTTGCTGCAATTGTAAGAACGAAGTTGCACTTCACGATGACATCATTTCAAAGGCCTTTCAGGTTAGAATATTGAGATTTTTTCATTTTCGTTGAATTAAATGAACGTAGATAGTTTATTAATGTATGATCATTGTATGTTGTTTTTGCTTGGAGGGTCCTGATAGAAAAAGGTTATCAGTAATTTCATAGTTAGCCCACTGCCACTAGTGTTTATGATAACATCTAATTTGATTGTCACATAGTTAGCCCACATCTGCTTGTTATCAAAGGCGAAACACACAAAAAGATCTAGGGTCCATTGGGGCTTTAAGCTTGGGTTTAGTGAAGAAAGGCGCAAATGGAGAAAAAAAACTACCATTATGTATGGTAATCCAAGACTAATAAGTATAAGCATGAATAACAAATATATGGACAAAGAAATTGAATTTTTTTTTATGATAAAGTGAAATATCAATTGTTTAGTGTTGCCTCTTAAGGATTACGCTCATTGGCAAGGAAAAGTATGCCGTAGAGACTTTATGACAATACTGAAGTGCCCTCAAAGTGAGGGGAAACGCTCAACATGTTTTGTGCTTCGCTTCAGGGCTAAGCTCACTTTAGTGCGCCTTTGACAACACTGCACCTATTTATATTATTCTCTAACAGCAGAAAGCAATGATCTTACTTTGAATACAAGAAATGTGGCTCCCCTTCAATTGAAATGAGCATATTATGTTTGTAGCTCAATGGGGGAATACATCTTGGTCTTTTCTATTTGAGATTTCCTGTTTTTATCTATTTCACTGCGAAATCTATCCTTTTGTTTACTTAAGATATTACCAGTATCCTTTTGTTTACTTAAGATATTACCAGTAATATATTCTTGCCTAATTTGACATTAGGGAAGAAATGGTCGGGCATTTTTGTTCTCTCATGCAATGAACATAGAGTTGGGTCCAAAAGAGGATAGGCACCTCATGACCGGTCTCCATACAGTCGCTGATGTCCATTGTTGCGACTGTCGTGAGGTTCTTGGATGGAAATATGAACGAGCTTATGAAGAGATGCAAAAGTACAAGGAAGGGAAATTCGTACTTGAAAAGTCAAAAATCGTCAAGGAAAACTGGTAGTAGTCTACCCTGAATTCTGTGAAAGGGTGTAGATGGCTCCTACGTACGTGTTATGTCAATTCATTGCTCATTGCTGTATAAATTTCTTATTTGTCCGATTGGATTGGTTATGTCGAACAAACTTGTGAATAATATATCTCCAACATCATAATTTGTAAAATATCTTGAAATTATAATCTTTCCTTACTTTGTTTCTGCTATGGGGTGCCTGAATTTTTCGTCTTGGATAATATTCGTATGATATCTCACTACTGAATATCCTTCTTTATTCAAGTAAAATCTTGTCTTTGCTCCAGTTTTGAGCAAAACAAGAGAGGCATTTCCTTTAGTGTCTCGGGAATTGTCCTTATGATACGATGAAACATGTTTCATAGTATCTCTGGAATTGCTGAACCTATATACTCTGAACCTATGTGGCAGTTCAAGTTTTGTATGAGTTTGTTACTTTGCTTCAGTTATTCAAGTTCAGTGATTTCTTCAAGCAATATATTTGGATGTTAAGCTTGATTTGTCTGCTATCATGGTTGCTTCTTTATGAATAGAGAAGAAAGTGAAAGAAAACAACGTGAAAGTGGTTGCTCTGTCCAGGGGCAGATCCACATCTTGTAGAGGGTGTTCACCCGAACACCCTCGGTAAAAAATTACAGTGTATATATAGGGTAAATTTTCTGTGTTTATGTGCATATATTAACTTTTGAACATCCTGAATAAATTATATTTAGCTGCTTCTTTTTTCTGAACACCCTGAATGAAAATCCTGGATCCGCCACTGGCTCTGTCCCACAGTTTAATTTCTGCTACTGCTGTAATCTATACTTGTTGCTTAGTCCCTGGGAATTTCCTGCACGTTGTTAATTTGAAATTTGTTTTCTTGACACATGTTCCTTCCATTGCATAGCCATACTAGCAGGTACTACGAGGCCTCTGTCCCACACATCTAACCAGCTCACGTGGCTAATCAGTTCCACCGAAAACTCTTATTTGTTGAAGTATAGCATAGCGTACTTTAGGCTCTTTTATGTTTGTATTTTTTTGTAGAGAACTCGAGCCTCTTTTTAAAGAGTGCATAGTGATTCTGCCAATGCAGTAAGAATTGCATGGCTGCCTCAATATGCAGAAGCAAACACATTTGCTTATGATGACTCACAGAAGAGCATCATGTACGGAATACCCAATTCATTCTCCTATGTACTGCAGAAAGAATAGTTTTCCTAATAACAAAATAGAAATTCTTTGGCTATAGGTACATGATTCAGTTGCAACAGAGGCGAAATCAAAATTTTGAGTTTATGAATACTAAATTCTGAAATAGACAATCGAATTTCAAATAAATTATTCATATGTATGAACTAGACTTTATAACACATACAAAAGTTGGACCAAAACTGTTGGATTCTACCGAACACGTAAGTAGAACTGTAGCTCCGAGTAGCAAGAAACATTCTATGTGCATCAAAGGATGTGCACCTTTAGTTTACTGACCTTGTTCTGGCATAAAAGATTGTTAATAATGCAAATTTGGCACAAGTTTAACTTGGAACTCGTGGAGCTGATCTTTGTCATTCTTTCAATCTGAGAAACAAAAGAAAAGATCAAGATAAGAAAGTGATATATACCCCTAGTATCAAAGTGAAAAATGATAATTCTGCCACATCATAGTTCATGTAAACTTAGAAGTCATTAAGTCTCAATGTTATTAAGCTAAATCTATAAATGGAAAGTCCATACTTCACTGGATGATTATATATTAAGTTGTCTGGACAAATTGATCTCCACAAGGGTTTCGTGGTGTAGTTGGTTATCACGTCAGTCTAACACACTGAAGGTCTCCGGTTCGAGTCCGGGCGAAGCCACTCTTTTGATTATTGGTTTGGTTTTTCTTTTTCACATGGTTTGGATATTTCAGGTCTTTACAATATAACTATTTATTCTACTCGGCTTTTTTCAAATTTTTTTTGTATCTCGTCTTTGCATAGATTATAAGATTGATTCCGTAATTGGTTTATTGTTTTGTTGATTCTATAATGTCTACATACAAAAGAACCCATGTTAGTAAAGGCTTTGAAGAAATTCACAAGCAGACACTATTTTCGTCTCTCCTAGCAAAAATGCAGGTTGCCTTAGTACTGAATGGTATACAAAGCTTCTTTGCAATTTGTATTGAATCTGCTATTAATTATCCCATTCGCTTATTTCTATGTTGGGAGAAAACAGTAAATAGTATAGGCAAGAATTTGTCTATTGAATTCACTTGCTAACTATGGATGAGTTACAAACATTTCGGAAGGAAAAATTCTAGAACAAGACTACTAATTGAACCCATCAAGATGAATGTAGTTCTCATTAGGTCGACTCGATAAAAAGGCTGGCCTGAGGATGTAGTCCTGCATCTTTAAGGGACAAAGAAAGCTTCTCTGAGCCATATACTGTTCGAGGGAAGTTGGATACCAGCTTGTAATTGTCAACCTCTAGGCATCCCTGAGAATCAACATAGTCGTACAGCGACTGTAATGTAGTAGTACAATGAAACCTCCTCTCCTTGCGCTCTCCAGTAGGAAACCGTACCAAAACCTGAATGAACCACATAAAACAAATTAATCAAGAGAGCAATATGAACACCTTTCTGTTCACTGAGAACCACATAAATATTTATGTTCATAGCATTGCGCCTGAGATTCAGCAGTTTTCATCTTGCACTCTATTTTCCCCCTTAAATCATCTACATTTGACATGTACATTTTGCTCAACCTTAAGAAACCAATTAAATACTTTCCAGGATTCCTTATTTCTCTTCCCCGTAAATCCCTTTGCTGGACGGCTTTTCTTAGCACTATAGTCTTTCCTATTCAAATCTTCCCAACTCAAATCATTCAAGACCTAAAATCAACGAGAATATACAAGCGATGGCTCCATGTATCTATTCTTTGGAGCTTGAACAATCAATAGAATGAAACAGAATATCGGTAAGCCATGGAGGAGCATCAAGACAAAAGATCAGGCTTGAGCAGTTGAGAAAAACCATGTTGTTCACCAAAATTTGTAATAAAGACATCTTTAATATGAGAATCAAGAGGAAGATGATTACTTGGGTAACATCAGGACCCTTCTCAGGTTCAGGGCCCAATGACAATAGTTTCTCCTGCCGCATTTTAGCTAATGCAGCTTCACTTTCAGCAGCTTCGTGTGCTGCTCTTTCCTGGGCCTCTTCTTCCTCCTTCCTTTTCCTTTCAGCTTCAGCAGCTTCCCTCTCCAGACGCTCTTGCTCCTCTATCCGCTGGCGCTCTCTAGCCTAGTAAAGGGCAAACAGTTCATCAATGTAAAGCTTTTTCCCATCAGAAAGTAACTTGAAGAGGGGAAAGGCAAATTTGGAACCTAAAATTACTTACTTGATCAGCTTCTAGTGCAGCACGATAAGCAGCATCTTGCTCCTCCCTCAAACGTATGTTGTTTCTTCTTTCTTCTGCCTCAACCCTGGCCGTGACAAGCACAGGGGCACTTTCCTCTATCACTCTTTGCAGTACTGTAAGCAATTCTTCCGGAGATTTTGGCCCTTCCGCCTGCAGAGCGTTGTTCACCAAAATAAGTACACAAGTCATCGGGCTAATAGAATATTCAATGAAGCAGGTTTATTTTTCTACACACAAAGAAGTCATTGAGACACGTGTGCTTCCTTCAGAAAATAGTAGTACCAATTATAGTAGGACAGCTCTAGGTTGCCTTTTTCTTTTTTCGTGTGGGACTCTACCTTTTTGTGTGATACTTTTACGTAGAAAATATAGCATCAATTGATCTTTACACATCAGGCCAAAAGCCTAATAGCATTTTCTGTAGATAGCTAGCGAAAAGAGAGCAAAAAGGGGAATATACACAAAAAAAGAACACAGGAAGCATGTGCACGTAGACATGGAATAGTTTAGTGAGATACACAAACATGAGCCAATGCCCAACAGTTACAAAGTGCTAACCATGTTATCTTTTTCAAAGTAACAGTTGTTGGAGAGGCAGAAAAGATATCCCCTCCCAACTCTCTAGCATCATGAACTCTTTCCAATTGACAGAGAACAGGGCAGTCGGCCCTTCTGTCCCGAGAAAACAATTATATTCCAGACTAAAGCATACACTTGCTTACATAAGATTATAATAGTCAACCTCCAGAAAAAAGGAACACAAACATGCTAAAAGGCATGAATGAAAACCGGCTAATATCATGAGAATATACGTTTGGCCTCAATGAACTTGTACAGAAAACCCATCGATGAGAAATCTTAGAGCAGTAGCATAATCTTTGATCTGTCTATCTTTGCCCACAATGGGCTTACTCCTTTTCATAGGCATTTTATTCCACATTGCAATATCTCAGAATTAAGGAATATCACATGCATAACTTTCCAACAAACGATGAAATGCTACACAATTAAGCTTAGAACAGTATGTTAGAAAGAGAAACGGGGATCAACCCTCTTCAATCAAAAGAGTAAGCATTTCAGAGTTGACAATGGTGATATTTAGAGGAACCCTTAAGGTTGAAATGCTTGTTGAGCATATTCAGGAGAACTGTAATGGAATCCAATAACTTTTATAGGACACATAACAATGGTTAAACTAACGTTTTCCAAATAGAGTGAATACTCTTGGGGCAGAAGAAAATGGAAATATAAGACACTAAAAGAAGCAATTTCAATTAGCTGAAAGATATAAATTTTGTATACTGAACATTTTTATCAACTTAGTCGTAATACCCTAAAACAATAAACCGAGAATATATTTTATAACAAGTGTATGATGCTTTTTTACCATTGCTCATTCATTATAAGAAGCATAATGTATGTCAAATCAGTTGACCTTTAATGACAATATTACATGAGAACAAAGTAAACAAACTGCAGAGTTAAGTTTGCGGGTAAAGCAGGCAAAAGGCACAAAAGAAAGGTGTAGGACAATGTTATTTACCGAGTTGATCATCCCACTTCAAACAATAAGTCCACACTTAATCATTCCGAGAAAACATGTAACAACAAAAAACAAGGCATGTTTTCAAATTCACTGTGAACAAATAGTTGTGTTCTTTTCTCCCCTTAATCTAATTCCTTTGTACAGCCATGTGTTCTGTAAACTTACTTATCAGACCCTTTGCATGAACATTATTGACTCTTGAATTCCACCTTTACTCTTCTATTACTTTGATAGGAGGTTGTTTAGGTTTATGCAACTTATTTTGATAAAAGTACCAAATAATTTCAAGTCATTGAGCATACTTAACCAAAAGAGTATAAGATTGTTCATTCAAAATGAATGTAATTTCGTGATTCTCTTGATAAAAACAAGATAAATGACTCTCTTGATACATACATTCACCAGAAGTCACATTGACGTATAGACAGTCAACTTCTTGGGTAGGAAAAAGGTGAGGAGTATAAAAGGGATCAACCATGTTCCCTCTATTTCATCAAAGATTGCAAATTCAAAAGAAAAAAAAGAGGGAAAATGACAATAACCATGGAATTTTTTGTTAAAACCAACAACCATAGGCCTTCTTCATGTTAAAATCACTAAAATAATCTCACTTAAGCATTCAACAATCAGATGCACTCTGAGAACTCCCTAAGGAGTACCCGAAATTCACATTTCACTTCTAGATACAATTATAATGATATGACAAAATAATAGCATATCAACTTTGTTGTAGTTAGATAAGCAGCTGCACTAATATCACATAATCTTAATTTATCATCTTGAAACTACAATTAGTTCAAGACCAAAAATTCTCTCATTTTCCTCTGTTCGTTTGGTTAATGGTTCTTTCTAGATGAGTGAGGAGACAGATGACATGCCATGTTTGTAGAAAATTAATTTTTTTTATAACCGTGGTATCAGGACCAGCTGCATGCACCTTGCCTAATTTCGCGGAACACCTGCTACCTTCCACTAGCCCAGGTACAGGTTTAACTCTGTCCACCAAAGCTTTGACAGATTGGGAAGAGATCACTTAGTGCTTTTGCCTATGCTATTATAAGCCATTATGCTAAGCCACATGTCATAGATTGCTATGCTGCTTTGGTTATAGAGAACACATGTTAGCAAATCAAACTGCTAATGGAGAACTCCCCATTTAAGCTGAGCCGCTGAGGGGAGTAGACCAATTGGCGATGTTGTAACGATATTTTCCTCAATCAAATTATGTCATAAGAAGCTAAGTTCTCAAATCCAATCAAACATGTCAGCCATCCTCTATCACATTTTGGCATGCATTGCAAATATCCTGCAGCAACAAATGTTGGTAGTGCATAAAGTCAAAAACTATATAAAGGGGCAAACAAGTTAGATAGAGGTTGTTGAGGTTACAAGCTCTGAGTATTTCCTTCCCCACCAAGTTCAGGGAACAAGCTTGTGCCAATTGCTTTCAAGTTAGTGATATATAGCATTCCACCTTTCAATAAAAAATCATAATTTTCCACAATAGTCGAACTTTTCTCCCTAGATTTAATATCGTGTGCACTTCAATCAGACATCTCTAGGAACACAATTGATAATATACAAACCGTTTACCCACCCAATGGTGTGGTTTTGTGGTCAACAGAGCTAGAATGAGAAGCATGGGAAACCAAGGATCAATCCCAACAAGGTAAAGAAGTTAAAGTGATTTCTTCCCATTTGCCTTAGCCTTGAGCAAAGTTTCGCATTAACTATATTAACGGAAAGATGCATGTACCAAAGGAATAGTTGAGGTGCTAAGCTCACACAAACATTGTTATACCAAAATAGGCAAACACGCACGATTCTAGACATTATTTCCATAATGAACGTCCAATCCATCATGTACTAGACTAGCAATTTGCAGTAAACATGACAACAATAGTAAAGTGGAATATCAAATTAGCTAATTTGCAGAAATGCCCAAGGCTAAATAGTACTAATTGCAATAAATTGTGATACCTGCTGTAGCAGAGCAATCCTCTGGTTCGTTGCAGCCATTACAGCAGCACAAAAGGGAAACCTTGACGCCTTCAAGCTATTACTCATCTTAAAACCCTCACTAGCTCTAATACTCCCACCCCAAGAAACAAAATTCTCATTAATAAACGCCACCAAAACCTCATTACAAAGAGTCCTCTCACAAAACACAGGGGTATCCGGATGATCAGGCGAATGCAAATAAACAAACAGTAGCTTATACTCATTCCTAGACCTCTGCAATGCGTCCATAAAACCTTCAGCAACAAAATTTGGCCTTGTACTACCAAAATCCCTCTCAAAACACGCAACAAAATCCATAGCCTCTGATACCGCTGCGGATACTGACACCAATCGTGTCGACGACTCACCATTACGTCCCGAATTTAGCCCAATCATGCCTAACCCATACGATAGAACACCACCAGCCGCCCACATTCCAAATCCAACCGCACCTGAAATTTTTACGCCTCAATAGGATTAGTAAGGTAACGTCTAGCCCCCCTTGCTTGTACTTTTTCCTTTGAGTTTCGCTTTTATTATATAAATAAATAAAGGGAAATTTTCAAAAATATACAGGCCAATATAAATTATTACGCCACGTAGCCCAATATATAATGGGAAAATTACGCTCTATGTCTATTCGGAGAAAGTATTTACACGCTTAAGCCCATATTTGTGTATAAACACCTTTTATACACTATTATACATTATGTAATATTTTATGTTGAGTTGTATAATTTTTGAAAATTTCCTATACAATATTATACAACATTATACCTAGGGGAAAGCATTATACATAATGTATCAACCTTGTATAAAAGTGCATAAACAGTGTTTATACACAAATATGGGCTAAACCGAGTAACAAATTCAAAATATAGGCTACGTGGCATAAATATTTTCAAAAATAGACATAGACCATAAATTTCCTATATTGAAAAACTTAGCCCTAGGCAACTCGCCTAGTGGATTTGCTTAAAAAAAAGAGGGAAAATTACGCTCTATGTCACGTAGCTCATACTTTGAGTTTGTTACCCAATTTAGCTCATATTTGTGTATAAACATCTTTTATGCAAGGTTGATACATCATCATGTATAATGCTTTCCCACGAGTATAATATTGTATATTGAGCTACGTAGCGTAATATTTTATGTTGGGCAGTACAGTCAGACCTCCGGCATCCGCATATAACAACACCTCTCTATAACAGCCAAGTTTTTTCCGAACCTATTTTCTATATTATATTTTACTTCTCTATAACAGCATTTCACCTATAACATCAACAACTAATTTTATAATAGTACGCTCTTTGTAAAATTACCCCCTATAACAGCAGTATCTTCTTTTTTTGGTAATATAATAATTAACCTTCTTTATAAAAATAGAATATCTATGATTACCAATGTAGAGATTTTGACTAAACATATCATATGAATATATATATATTGTCATCATTAAAAGATTTTCCTTCGTTATACAAAATGTAATTAAACTTAGAATTTGGCAATTAAAAATGAAAAACTAGATTTTATACATCTTTTTTACCTATAACAACAAAATATTATTTAAATGTCAATGTTGCTATAAGTGTATAACAACAATTCTCTATAACGGCTAAGATGTTGAGTGTGTGAACAAAGTACCACATTAGTAGCTAAAAAGAAAACGAAGCTACTTATAAGGAGTTGGAATTGGACATTCTTAATGATGTGAGGCCTTTTGGAAAAAATTATGCGGGCTTAGCCCAAAGCGCACAATATCAGACAATCCAAACGAGCTCTAAGAGTATCTTTGTGCCGTTTTAACCCAACACGAGAGAGGTTTGACGGTATATATTTGAAAAATTACCAAAAAAAGAAGAACGAACCTGAAATTAAGCCTAGACTACCGGAAATAATAGAAAAGGGCAACGTAACAATCCTCCAAGCAAGTCCACGTGGCAGCGGTACTCCACCACCAACAACAAGTCCAGTTGTTTCTACTTCCTCGGGATTCGTGCTCCTAGAACTGCTACTAGTAGTATTGGATGTGAAATTAGAGATGGCTAATTCGAGATCCCAATTATGTGCGGAGAGAATCTCTGTACATAAATCGGAATCATCGAGACCAGTGATTGATTGAAAATATGCTACTTTATCAGCTACATCTCCCATTTCTGATTTTGAATATTCCAAATTCGCTCTATATTTGCTATGATTTGAGAAGATATTTAGGGTTTTGACTACTAGGTGTTTGATGAAATGACGAAGAGAAACGTGTTGCAGTGATACGGGTGAAAAGTCCAGTGTATGAAATTGAAAAAGATGGATATGATTGTTTGATTTTATTTAGGTCAAAATTACCCCTCTACTTCATTTATTACTCTGGGCATCTCAAAATAAGTTTCACCTCGGCAAAATACTCCGGGGTCGTTTGGTTTATGTTATAAGGTGGGTTATCTAGCATTAATTTTTATATCATATTTGGTATAAGGTATAAATTAGTGTTGAGATAAATTTATACCTTGTACCAAATATGGTATAAAAATTAGTGCTGGGATAACCCAATTTATACTTTCTTAACCCACTTATACTGCGATTATTTTATATTATTTTTTAGATGGTATAAAATAATCCCAATAGATGGGATAAATTAGTCTCGGAATTATAATCCCGGGACTAATGAGTCCTTAAACCAAACGACCCCTTAAAGTGTCACTTATATGCCCTTAGTGGTCGTTTCATAGTCATACAAAATTATTCTGGTATTATAATTCTAAGCTTAATTTATTCCATCTAAAAGGTGAGATAAAATAATTTTAAAATTAATGGGATAAGGTGGGATATTCCATCTTTAACTATGGGCTTTATTTTATATTTTATTTGGTAGAAGGTATAAATTTATCTTGCGATAATTTTATACCTTGTACCAAATATGGTACAAAATTAATTTCAAAATTAATGTTGAGATATTCACCTTATACCATATAGCAAATGACCCCTTAGTCTTTAATATTGCTGAATTCTCAATAAATAAACTCCATATTTTATTTATTGGCTTTTTTAATGAGCGTGACTTTTTTTAAGATAACTTATTTTGGGATGGAGGGTGCAGATGACTCTGTCCCTCGTCATATTTATCGGGCTAATTAACACAAATGCCTTCAGTTAGATTGGTTCTTCCATATATCGATTAAAATTACCTGATTTACCTTAAATAATCGATTTCGTACATGTTGGATGAAATGACAAAGGGAAATTGTTGTTGTGATATAGGTGAAAGTCCAGTGTATGAAATTGACAAAGATGGATAATATGGTTGTTGATTTTAACAAATTTGCCATTGCCATTACAATATTTTTACACTTAATCATATTAATTTATCATGACTTAATTAGCTGATGACATGTACTTCATCCACCTCAGTATGTATGATGGTGTTTGACTATGAACAGAATTTAAAAATTAAGAAGGTTTTATACTTGTGATGTAAAATTAGTTATAAGCAATTGTGTGGCTATAAATTATCTCATTTATGTTATAGACATTAATAAAATGAGTAAATAAGATCGAAAAAATTGAAAAATCACTTATTCACGACCACAAATGAAATTTAATTTGTTTACCTCAAAGGAGAGACATGATCACATGACCTTTTTTTTTTTTGTTAAGACTTAATACTAAATGTTCACATCCTTGAGACCTTGATCATTGTTTGGTTTGGTTTGGTTTTCTTAATATCAGTAACGCTAAATTACTTCTTAAATTCTGATACATTTAATTTAACTCAATTGCATTTATGTACTTTAAATTTCTATTAACTATTAAAGAAACTCATAACACTGCACATTAAACTTAACTAAGAACAAGATCAAAAAAATGGACAACAGAAAATTTCCTGTGTTCTACATTTGTCTCGTACTGTTTTTCTCCGCACAACTTACACCGTGTGTGCACGGCGATTTCCTCAAAGACGTTGATGTAATACTGAAAAACGAGTTGCATGTACCAGCAAACGTACGTTGCAAATCGAGTGACGATGATTTAGGAGAGCATATGATTTCAACTGGTAACATATACAGATTTTCCTTCAAAACGAATTTTTGGGGCACAACTTTATTTTGGTGTAAAGTTTGGTACAAGCAATATCCTAATTCTCAAAAATACAGAGAGGCTAGCTTTGAGGTTTATAGTTCTGAGAGGCATACAAAGCATTGTGATACTATTTGTACATGGGAATTACTAGACAGTGGCATATATTCTCATGATCCGTATAACAACAGATCGATTAAAGAATATGACTGGAACTAATAATGAAATTTTGGGTATGCAGCCTATTTGATAGTCTCTCTTTTCAAGAGTATTATTATGAGAGATTTTCTTATCCATTTGTTGATTATGTTCTTAGGCTACATGTGTTATGTTATTCTTGTTAAGAATCTGGAAGGAAAAGCTTTTATTATGCTATGTTATTCTTGTGGTAGACTTTTGGTTTGTTTTGAATAGTAAAGAAAAGTACATAAATCTGATTAATTTAAAGGATTTTTTGGTTTAGGTATTGAAGATATTAATTCCAGCGTAAACTGTTACGATATTACTTTAGCGTTAAACGGAGCCCAGTATGATATTTTTATGCGACAAAAAATAAAATAGTGACTTTTGTGTGTTGAACATCAACTTGAATATGACCACCAATTAAAAAATATTATATTGTATTTGTATCATATCTTAGCATTTGGCAATGGCTGAAAAAGACGGTTTAAGATTGACATGAGACTGAAAGTTGTATTCAAAGATGTGAAATAGTAACAGTTACTGACGTGTGTGAATCTTGAAGATTAGGGTTATTATTCCAAAATAGGTAAAGTTATTTGAACTTGTACTGGTGGAAAATAACGGGTACCTCAATCCACAATACTTTCGGGCAGAAAAGGAGCATAGGCTAATTAATGCACTGTTATGATAGTGAATATTAACGCGCACTCATTATTTATTTGAAAATGATTTGCATATATATAGTTTTTCTTTTGGGTCATAAAACGTACTTATATTGAAACAAACCAACATACTTACAAAAAGGGTAGAAACAAGAACTATTACAACCCAAATGGTTACAAAAACTTTTACAATGGAATGTTGAGACTTGAGACATAATTAGATAGTCCCATTAATTGTAGGGTTTGTGTTCTAACAAAAGATTGTTTAGAGACCGTCGGATTGAAGTCCTTTCTTGTAGATCATGATGATATATATCCATTACACCTCCTGGAGGGCTATCAAAAAGCAGCGAGTGACTTGTATTTGAAAAATGCTTTAAATATGTAAGTTATGTTAAGTAATAATATGTCTGCATATTAACTTAAGATGTCGAATCTGCAAATTACCAAGTGCTGGAAGAGCCACTATTATATTTCCGCCAAATAAACTCCGAATTTCACAGAACAATCAAATGATTCGTAAATGTGCAAACTTGTTGGTTATCTAAGTTCCCAAAATAGAAACAAAGGGGCGGCAATGTTACAATTTCAAGTCTGATTAATTCAAACTCACACTATGCAAGACTCACTCAAGGGAAAAACGTTAACCAACAAGGGTTGTGGTGTAGTTACTCATACTACTCCATTCTTAGCCAAGAGGCCTCGAGTTCGAGCCCCCTTGGGTACAAAGTCATCATTGTTAGGGAGTGCTTCACCCTCCCAACGTGGGATTACCCAGCACGTATTCTGATTTAGTGGGGCCCCAGTGCGGGTATCGGACACCGGATGGGAAACCAAAAAAAAAAAAAGGGGAAAAACGCTCTCTACCAGGATATTTTTTCTAATTCTGAAGCTCAAACCCGAGATTTATGAGTAAGAGCGAAAGGTTCCTATTCTTCCTATCCTTTATGGTGCACAAAAATGACGTGTGGCAAACAGTAAAACTTTACAAGATGATATGTACTAACTGTTTAATTTATATAACACTGTTTGGTCAAGATGAATAAATGTGTGCAAATAACTTAGGCAAACAACAAAACCTTACGCGATGATGTAATGATAATTAGTAATTTATTTTATTATTATGATAGGGTTTCACTGAGCCCTTGTGAAGAAGGCAACCTTTAGTAAGGTGTGTCATATCCGATACCGCTTTCACGTTTTATACGTAATAATTAATATGTCGACACCACTTTAGATTAATACAAAATTAATATTCATTTTGGAAGTAAAACCCTAAAATTACCACACCCATATCCAGGAACACTTATAAGTTTGAATTGTGACTATAGAAGGTAACGCAACTTAGGCGAAACCGTGAATGCATCACTGCTGAGCACAAAATTTTAAAAGTTGTTTTTTTTTTTTTGGCGCATCAACAAACAAACTAGAATATAATTCTAGAATCTTGTTTCCTTTTGCATATCCCGGCATTCCAATAAGAGCATATCATTAAGTGCAAACAGCGGCGATTTTAGGTGTTAATGGAGCACGTGAATACATGATTTTTTCGTAAAACTAGATATTTTATGCATATATTTTCTAAAATTAGTATAATACTATATGTTGGAACACATGCTACAAAAAAGATGCATGGTGCACTTGATTGAAAGTTGAATTATTTACCTAGAAGTCTAGGGATCAAGTCTCACTTAATACATTTTTTCCTTCTTTTTTTTGGTGATGAACCCATGTTTCAAAAATTCTAGATTCGCCTCTAAGTGCAAATAGAAATGTTTGTATTAGAGAGTTTCCTAAACGTAGCAATGTATCCATCGTTTTGGAACACCAAAAAAATATTGCCTCACAAAATCAATAGCCGGAGTATTAGTTATTTATTAGTATTAGTACTATTATTATCATTAGCATTAGCATTAGCATTAGCATTAGCATTAATTATTAGTATTATATTATTACTTTTTATTTGCAATAAATTATTGGAGGGTGCAGATCTGGGCTAGTGGTGGACTGAGTAAGTGGAAGAGATTATTCATCCGCACGGTTCCCAAGGGGAATGTTTGTGGTCCACCTTTCTGACCAAAGGGGAACTATCTTGTAATGGTAAACTAATTACATACAAAAAAAACAAAATACATAATACACAAAGAGAGGCAAAACACACATATATTACAACGCACCGTTACTAATTATAGAATTCTTTTCTATGTTCGAGTTCAAATTTAATTTTGAGCCGAGTTTAAGTTTTATACACCGTTAATAAAAAAATATTCATGTTATCTCGTAAACCCATTTTAATTAAATGGGAACCTGAAATGCTTAAAATTTGTGTAGGGAAAATAAGATTAAGAGTCCGTTTAGATTGGCTTATAAGTTGCTGAAAACAGCTTATAAGCTGTTTTCAGCTTTTTTGAGTGTTTAGCTGGCCAGCTTATAAGTCATTTTGTGCTTAAAATAAGTTCAAAAAATATTAGCTTATCTAAAGCAGTTTATAAGCCAAAAAAAATAAGTTGGGGCAACTTATTTTTTTTGGCTTATAAGCTAAGGGGCGGATGTACCAAGAGCCCACCCGAACATCCTGGACAAAAAATTACAGTGTATATTTAAGGTAAATTTTATGTGTTTATGTACATATATTAACTTTTGAACACCCTGAACATATATTACAACGAATATTTAGGTTCAATTATTTTTCTGAACACCCTGAGTGAAAATTCTAAATCCGTCGTTGTATAAGTTGTTTTCAACTACTTTTTTTAAGCCCATCCAAACAGGCTCTAAAAGTAGAGCTAAATTATCATGAAATAAGCCATATTTATCTCAAGAACATAAGTCACAATTTCATATTTGCAATAGTAAAATTATATACACCGACGCCATAAACAAATTTCACACTATCAATGTTGTATATAGCATGTTAGGGAAGACTAGGACTATATTTCTAAGTTATCATCCTCAGGTTGCTACGACAATTACCTATTGTTATAAGTCAGCTCAACATTATAACTTCCACCAACCATAATTAAAAGTTGAATCACAAATAATTAACTACACTGAAAAATGAAACAAGAAATCAAAGAGATCTAGGAGATCAGAAGAACCCTTTAACCCTTCAAGATATTAAATATATCCTAGCAATAAAACACTAAAAAACATCATAAAAAAATTGAAAGATCTGAAAAATCCCTGATAAATTATATGATATTCCATCCGTCCTAATTTATGTGACACCGTTTGCCTGAGCACCTAGATTAAGAAAAAAGATAAAAACTTCTAAAACTTGTGAACTAAAATAAGCTTAGAAATTTGTGTAGTTATAAATCATATCATTTCTTGTATTTTCTTTAATTACCAAGATCTCCATTTCCTCCTAAAATTGCATTCCAATATCCAGTTGATGATTCTCCAGTAGGCTGATCTCTATTTTGCTCATCAGTAGTACATGTGTTTGAAACTTGCTTTAGATCTTCAAGAGGAAACAAAATCCTTCCACTTGTTGTAGTCGTAGTACTCTCTTGCAAATCTTGAACATTATTACATTCATAGCCACTAGTACTACTTCCAATTAGGCCATGATCCAAAGTAGAGAACAAGTTTAGTGATGAGTAAATTGATGAATTTGGATCAGAAATATTGGGCATTGGCATAAATGAATGATTTGGTACTTGGATAAGCTCAGATATAATCTTGAAATCAGATGAAAAATCCAAGTTGAGATCTTGAACCCCTTTAGGAGGATCTTGTACTTTAGTAGGAGAAATAATATTATTTTTCATAATATTTGATGAAGAAGAAGAATTTTTTGATGAAGGATTTTTGGATTTCCTTGAAACCCCACCAACAGGAACGTTTCTAAGAGATCCACCATCAGTCCAATATCTTCTACAAGTCTTGCAAAAAAATCTTGGTTGAGAAAGACTATAGTTGTTGTAGTAACAAAACTTTGTGTTTGCTGAATTGCACCTTGGACAGTTCTTCAAAGCTTGGTCTTTTTGTTGTTGATGAGGCCTAATTTTCCTTGTAGTGATTGTATTTGTTATTTGTGGTACAATTTCTTCCATGGGTTTCACCACTATATCCTAAAAGGGAAAGGAATAATTAAAAACAAAAAGAAGTAAAATTAAAGGAGCACACATAGAAGAGGAGAAATAAATATTGCCTTTGTGTGCTTTTTGCTTTTATGCTAAATAACAAACTTCGTCTTTTTTTCTCTTTTTCAACCTTTTCACAATCGCATAAGATTGAGGGGAAAAGAAAAAGGTTACATCAACCTTTTCAAAAGTATACAAATTCAATTTGTTGCAAGAGAAACTCCAAATAGAGATAAATGATACTTATAAAATAAGGTATGGTTCTATTACTATTTCTTTTAGTTCATACCTGTGGCCATTGAGAAGTATCCATGGATGAAGAACAAGGAGGAGGAGGAGCAAGCACAAGGTATATTTTTAAGGTGAAAACGAAAAATGAGTAGCTTTTGAGCAAGTGGTTTTAAAAGCAGAAAAAGGAATGTTTGAGATGGTTTTGTGGAAGTTCTATGTGCTTGATGTGTGTATATGCATATATGACATATTCGTCTCTAGAGTAGAGAGAGTGTGTGTGTGTGTTTAATATTTAATTATTACTAAATGAGATTCGTTTTCTCTTATTTTATTGACTATAGTAGTTTATCATTTGGTAGTGGAGGAATATATGTCTCTGTAGCGATCAATTTTAATATATACTTTTGTGGGTGGTTAGTTTACTATCATTTGTTTCATTTTTTTTTAATAATGGTAGTTTCCGGATCGATTTATGTGCATCTCAATTAATTTTATAAGACATTTGCTATCTCCCACTAGCATAAATAGGGGGGGTCAAATGAGCGGATTGAGCAGAAATTGGCCCAATCAAAATGGGCTGATGTAATAAATGGGTTGGGCTAACATTGGCCCAAAAGTTACTTGGGCTGAAATGGGCTAAAAATGGGCTGGGTCATGACCCGCCCAGCTTGACCCAGTTTTTTGAAGGGTCTATTTTCTAGAAAAATATTTTTCACGAAAAAAAAAAATCTTGCAAATTATTTCCATGATACAAGAAAAGTGTATGCATAAAAAAACTAAATCTCAAGCAATAAATCCAAATTTAAGTAAATCTTAAAAATGAGTTAGAATTGGGCTAGTATTAGGCTAAATTGGAGGGGCAATTCGCAGAATTGCCCTTCTTTTGGGGTGGTCTTTAAATTTTGCCCCTCATATTTGAAATCTTTAAAATTTGCCCTTCGGCTAAAACCAATGGGTTCCAGGTTCGAACCCCCACTCAGTCAAAAATTTAAAAAAAAATCGCAAGGCAGAGTTTAAATTTCGCTATGCCCCCACCGGCATACACTTGTTAAGGAATTACCAAAGTTATGCCGGACCCGGCATACTTATGCCTTATGGGCAGACTTGGCATAAGTATGCCGGATCCGGCATAACCTTGGTAATTCCTTCATAAGTTTATGCCGGATCCGGCATACTTATGGGCAAACTTTTAGTTAAGCCTTAACTAAAAGTCTTTTCCTAGTCGTGCCTTATGGGGCAGACTTTTAGTTAAGGCATAACTAAAAGTATGCCTCATAAGGCATAACTTTTGCTTAAGACATAGATTTTGTTCAATTATTCAGATTTCTTTCACTTATATGGTGCCTTGGCAAAAAATTTGGCACTTTGCTTTGTTACAGAATCTTTTTTGTGTGTAAATCTCCCTCCCTTAAAATATCTTACCAACCATAATTCTTGAACGAGAAGTAAGTACAGAGATAAACCTAATGCGAATATATTTTCGTCAAATAAGAAGACAATATAACATAATGATCCATGCGAAATATTTCTTTTTCAAAAGTTACTTTAAATGCACATTGAACTTCAAGTATGTGTTAGCTCAGTGCTGGAGTTTTCAATGCTTATTGTGCTGTTTGAAAACATTGCCAAAGTTATGCCGGACATAAACTTGTTAAGGAATTACCAAAGTTATGCCGGACCCGGCATACTTATGCCAAGTCTGCCCATAAGGCAGAGTATGCCGGGTCCGGCATAACTTTGGTAATTCCTTAACAAATGTATGCCGGGTCCGGCATACACGCGACCCAAATCTTGGCTTGTCGAACCCAGAACCTCATGATTTTTGCATAAACGCTCAGGGTTGCAACGCAAAGGGCAAAAATTAAAGACCAACAATATGAGGGGCATAATTTAAAGACCACAAATATGAGGGGCAAAATTTAAAGACCACCCCAAACGAAGGGCAATCTGCGCAAAAAAATGAAAGTGGAGATCACTTTAAAATGGGTTATGTTGGTTGGGTTAAAATCAGCCCAATATGAAATTATCTTGAACCCAACCCATAAAATTTTAGGCGAGTTGGGCGGGCCATCACCTTTTGGGCATTTGACACCCCTAAGCATAAATATCGAGTACTCAACTACATATATATACATCTTAACGAGAAATATTTACAAAACGTGATGATAGTTTTATATTTACAAAACATAACATTACAAACCCTATACAAAATATGCTTTTTAAAAAATATAAAAATAAAATAAAAAATATTTTATATTTTTTTAAAAAAATATTTTTTATTTTTTATATTTCTTTTAAATAATTTTTTTAAAATAATTTTTTTAAAAAAAAAAATTCACTAAAAAATTTATGTATGAAAGTTTTATGAAATGTGTATATCTCGCTCAATGCTTAAAAAGTTCGCTCAAAATTTAGTGCACGAAAACTGTATGAAAAATGTAGGAAATGTGTATATCTCGTTCATGGCTTAAAAAATCCGCTCAAAATTGTGTGTATGAAAATAATATGAAATTTGTATCTCGCTCAAGTCTTAAAATTTCGCTCACATTTTCGTGTATAAAGTTCATGTTAGATTTCTATAAAATTAATATAATTACAACAACATTGTATACAACTTTGATACAACATTCAAGACTTAAAATAATCGCTCATTAGGGTGTGATGGGCACCCGACCCCATATTCGGAGTCGAGCGAACCCGCTGACTCTTATTACATACATAATCTTTTTGGACTTTTAAATCAAATAAGGATGAAATACATAGTAAAGCTTTCAGAAATATTCTTTTTCATCGTCCTCAAATCAAACAAAATCTGTAATCATAATTTATAACAAAACACAAAATGACACATCGGCTGACGGAGCCGCTTACAAGACTGACATCCTATACCCACGACGCTGTCTGCAAAGTCTCTAACTTCAATCAGAAATCATAACATACAAACTCCGACTCGGCAATACTCCAGAAGGAAGTGGAGCTCGCCAATCCCGCTGGAACATCTTCTAGTAATGTCTTCTACTCATCTGAGTGTACCTGCGTGGCATGAAACGCAGCCCCCGAAGAAAGGGGGTCAGTACGGAATATGTACTGAGCATGTAAGGCATGGAATACAGAAAAGAGGATCATAACTGAAACAGAGATTTACTAGAATCCAGTATGACTTTTTAAAAACATCAAAGCACTTGCCTTTTTAAATGAAAATCATGCATATCCACATCATATACCATGTATACATATAACGTGTCCCGGCCTTCCAGCGAGGGACTCGGTGGATAAAATCATACATGTCCACATCATATATCATATATGCGTAACGTGTCCCGGCCCTCAAGTGAGGGACTCGGTGGATAAAGTCATGCATGTCAACATCATATATCTTGTATGCATATAACGTGTCCCGGCCCTTTTTTGCGGGTCTCGGTGAATGGAGTCATCATATGCCATCCTGGCTGCCATCCCCGTATCATCATATCATCATATACATATACATATAATGTGTCCCGGCCCGCAAGTGAGAGGGACTCGGTAAACAATGCAGTGGAGTACGCACGAGAACATGTCCTGGCCCGGGACTCAGTGGAGGATACATTAAGGCATGCACGAGCAGAGTCGTGAGAAACTATATGCACATAAAACCAATTTTAAGACTCGACGGGTACGCACATAAATCGACACTTGAGAGTCATAAACACGTTTCAAGTCAATCCGAGTTAGTATGAAAAAGTTATGGACGTTTTAGTACAGAACCTTCTACGAACGTTCAGAAGCTATTTTTGGAAATTCAAAGCAATAATCATATCAAGTACCTTTCGAATATCGCTATGGATCAAATCAAAATAGAACTTTTTGAACCATATGTACGTATCAAAATATATCAAAGACTCAATGGAATACTCAAACGTGCTATCATTTGAAAATCAAGACATTAGTCATATCAATTATCTCTCGAATGCCATTCGGAAACATATCAAAACCATATGAAATAGCTTATGGAAGTCAAGAATATTAGTCATCCTAGTGGCTCTAAGAATAGGAATTTCTTTGAAATCATACATATACATCATCTGCTCGTTTCATAAGGATCATGCCAAAAGAAAGAAGAGTAAGCCTTACATACCTGTCCCACGTCCTATTAGCTACGCTTTTTCGTCCAAGCTTACTAGTCTACATTCAAGAAGATTTACATCATCATTAGATTCATCATCATATACTTGTCTTAGTCCTTCAAATGAATTCATTTATAATCTGCCGAAATTTCGGCAGCATTTCCCCTGTAAATACACCATCCCCGAGAATCTAACTCGGCCAATTTATCAACAACAATCCGAGAATTCAACTCGGCCAAATTATCAACAACAATACCAACAATCATATCTCCAACTTCAATAATTATTTCAAATGCATTCTAACACTAACAACCCTTGTCACATAATTCAACGACTTTTCATTTATATTCAATTTAATCACATATAGTCAAGCTAACACCAATAATCTCATATTCAAATGTTAATCCGAAATCCTTCTTACATGATTCAAGAACACCTTAAACAATTCATATAATATTCAAAACGACCCAACCAACATACCACTTCACCCGAAACCTTCCAAATTCAACAAGAACAATAATAACACATTTTCTTCCTTCAATTCATGAACTATACCCATAATTCACACACTAACAACATTATTCTCATAATTACAAGAAACCATATTAGAATCACATTAATTCCTCCAATAATTTCTCAACGATTACAACTTCATTTCAATTCATCCAACCTTCATTTTCATCATGGAATCCACAACTACAACAATCAAAATACTAAATAAAATCACTTCATCACATCTTGTCAACATACTCTATATTCGGCTATAACCCCTATATTCATATTTCATGAATTTCATCCATTCCTACATACTTTAATATACATAAATCATCTATAACACATGTAAAAAAAGATTGAATGCATACCTTTCTCACCCCACTTCTTAACTTGGCTAGGGTTGTAAACTTGTACAAATGAATGGTTTGCTTGCTTCAACAACCACCCCACGTTAATTAGGGCCTTCAAATTAGTTGAATACTAGAAGAAAATAATTTTTCTTGATCAATTTCTATGGCCTCAATTTCTTGTCACCATGGCCGAATGGTCTCTTATGTTTCTTCTCCAAGTTTCTTCATCTTTCTAAAGGATGAAGATGAATATGTCTTATTTTTTCCCACCATTTATCTCTATATATATAATTAAGCCCTTCAAGTAAAAATATGGACACATGGCCATGGGTGGGACCCACACTCACCACACCTCACGGCCAAAGGGGCCTTTCATGAACTTTCTTGAAGTTTTGTGAAATTCCCTTTTTGCCCCTAGCCTTTCACAATATTACCATGAACGTTCTTGTGAATTTCCCTTTTACCCTTAGCCTTTCTTAATATTTCCATATTAATAAACAACTTGTACGTTAAAATAATTTTGGAAAATAGTCTTGCCCTTAACTTACCACGACTTCCTTGAATTATCCGAATGTACAAAATACGGGCTATAACAGTATGAAATGTGTATATCTTGCTCAAGGCTTAAAAAGTTCACTCAAATTTTATGTATGAAGAACGTACAAAATGTGTATATCCCAATCAAGGCTTAAACATTACGCTCAAAATTTTATGCATGAGAATGGTATGAAATGTGTATATCTTGCTCAAGACTTAGAATTTCATTCACATTTTCGTATATAAAGTTCATATTAGGTTTCTGGAAAATTAATACAACTACAACAACATTGTAACAACTTTCATACAATATTCAAGGCTTAAAGTTTTCGTTCACAATTTTGTGTATGAAAATTATATTAAAAATTTCGCTCACACATACACATTTCATATATTTTTCATACAGCTTTCATACACAAAAATTTGAGGTAAATTTTTAAGCCTTTGAGCAAAAAAAAAAAAAATATATAAAAATTATTTTTTTATATAAAAAATATATATTTTCTGGAAAAAAAAATAAAAAACGAAAAATATATGAAAATCCGTCATATTTCGTAATATATCGTTATGTTTTGTAAATAAGGAAAACTATCCTCACGTTTCGTAAATATTTCTCCTTAACATGTATACATACGTAGTTTTCCTTTCTGTATATAGGACTTGAATAAATGAGAAAAAAACCCTTAATATTTTTTCTGCCTCTGCTCTCATTTGTTTCATTTTTTATTCTTAGCCTTATGAGTTAATTGTATACAATAAAAAATCTTACATTCTTCTCAAATTATTTCAGTCGTGGAAAAAAAATTGTATGTGGACGGATTCAATGGTCAAGGATATTCTAGATGGGGTGTTATTCTGCTTGTACATATTGTGCAAATCTTTTTATATTTCATGCAAAGAGTATGAGGGAATATTACCCTGGCTCCCTCCTATCTTCCAATGTGGGACATGGTATTTGCTTTCATGTTATCAACAAAAACAAATATTTCGAGCTGTCGGAATGGAGCACTCGCTCCAGATAGGGAGCGGGTTACTTTCTAAATTATGACTTTTCAGAGATATTAATTCAGATTAGTCGAGCTTCAAAGCAGGTGTCGAATACCGGTACTTAAAAAATGAAAACAAACATTAAATTTATATTGTTTGGATCCTCCAATTACGTTGTCGCATGCAACCGTTTTCAGATTCTCCGAAAAGCATACCTTTTGAAGGATTTTACAAACATTCAAAAATATTTTTAAGGAGTCCGAGCAACATAGTATTAGAGACTTAATATACATCAATAGAATGAGCATATTAGGTTCGAGTTTCTTTATCAATCCACGTATAGTGCATTTTTTTTAAAGCTAGTTTCCTTCTTTAAAGAAATTGAACTCATGTCAATTATTCCATTAAACAGTTGATGAGTCCAACTCTTGAGGGATTATCTTATAATTAACGAACATAGCTTCTCAGGTTTATCATTTAAAAAATTTCTATAAGTAACAGTGTATAATAAGTATGGTTAATAACCTGAAAAATCAAGCAGATAACTTATTATAACAGGTTAAAATACTGAAATAATGTAGAGTTACTTCACACGTCCAATATATATAAGTTAATCGATACGTTTCTATCAAGGAATGAAGAAGGATGCAAGTTTATGGTTTTTGTCTCTGTATATAGTTAGCCTTTATATTTTTCTTTTTTATTTGTATACTAGCTTTTATTAATTTTGCTTTTATTTTTTCGTTTTACCTTTTTATTTAAAGCCCAACCTGCAGAATTAACTCATAGTCGGAGTGTCTTAAGTCTTCACTTCTTTTGTTTTTGCAACTGAAAATCCAGAAACGACAATATATAATACTCCCTCCGTTTCAATTTATATGAACCCATTTGACTGGGTACGACATTTAAGAAAGAGGGAAGACTTTTGAAGCTTATGGTTCAAAATAAGCCTTGAAAATTTGTGTGGTTGTAAATCATTCATAAAGTGAATTTGTTTCCAAATTAGGAAAGAAGTCATTCATTTTGACACGGGCTAAAAAAGAAATAGGTTCAAACAAATTGAAACAGAGGGAGTAAGATTTTGGTTGCAAAAAGAGAAGAAATAAAAATGATATAAATAAAATAGACCATGGAGATTTTGGTCATGATTTATGGTTATGTTATTTTTCCTTGGTTGCTTGCAAGTTGAATTTGACATGATGAAATCAAAATGCGTGAATGGAGTTTGAAATATTCAAAGACCAAGTCTTCAACTAATTGTAAAACATATCTAATTTAGTGGCAATTTTGCATGAGTATTGTTATACCACATTTTTGCTGATTACTTACTTCACAATAGCACCTTCTGGCTTTTAATTAGTACTTTTGAAAGTGCATGTGTAAATGATGGCAGGCATGATAATCATCCCAAAAAAAAAAAAAGTTAATTCAGAATTTAATTTGATACGTTAGAAATTTATATTTTTACTATTGAACTTCCCAAAACAAAAACAAGAAAGAAAAGGAAAATAACAATATTATAAGTTTCAGCTTTACCAATGTTAAAAAATGAATATTTCCTCAAAAAACCTAACTGACATTATCTACTTCAAAAAGTACTCAAAGTCACATGCTGAGGCTGTTAGCCTCAAATTACTCAGCCAATAAGGCCACATCATATCCTAGCAGCTTAGCAGTGAATAATTGAAGGAATCATATAGGATCCATCACTAGCAGTTTGAATTATTCATCATGATTTCACCATTCTCAACCAGTGACGGAGCGGTAGAACCCTATTTCGCCCAAGTTGTTTCGGTTGCTAATTCGACTTTCTAATAGACTTGTTAGTTCCGGGTTTTGGAGACCCACGTTCTACCGAACTGAACTAAGAGCACCCCCATTTAGAAAGAAGGGTCGAAGGTTTTGGGTCTTTCTTTATGGTTATGAAATCGCTTTGATTGAAAAGCTTTTCGCCGTGCTCCTTTTTTTCAGTTATAGGGCGGCGCTTTCCCGGGCCGAGCCGGAATTTTGGATTCGAAAGGAAGATTTAATGAAATCAGATGTTATAGAAGATTTAAAGAAATCGGAGTGGGGAAGATTAGAACTATTTTCATCTTCCGACGCGCCCTTGACCTATTTTGATGTTGACCAAAAACCTTTTAAAAAGATTTTTTCCCGCATCGGAACGGAGCCACACTATGCCGAGAGTGTTTATCCGAACCCCTCAGAAGAAACAAATATTATTTTTATAAGGTTAAAATTATTTTATATATATATATGTATATATATAGTAGACGTTGAACCCCCTCAAGCTTGTTCGTATGTTTATTTTTTTATATCTTAAATCCCATCGGTAAAAATTCTGCCTCCGTCCCTGTTATCAACTTGGTGACATATGTATAGTTTTTCCATCCAAATTGATATAGATCTACGCACGTGAGTACTCTATGGGTCTATGACCCTAATAACTTAAACATTGTACATACAGTTAATTAATCATGCCCAGAAAAAAGAATGGACTTTACCATTTTGTGCACTAACAAGTACTCTGTTTCAATTTGTCTGAACCTATTTTCTTTTTAGTTCGTGTCAAAATGAATGATCTCTATCCTAATTTGAAAACAAATTCACTTTATGAATGATTTACAGCCACACAAATTTTCAAGGCTTATTTTGAACCACAAGTTCTAAAAGTCTTTCCTCTTTTTTAAATGTCGTGCACAGTCAAATGAGTTCATATAAATTGAAACGGAGAGAGTAATAACAAATGCGAATTCAAGATTTTAACTTTATATGAATTTAAAATTTTAATAGTAATCTCAAGTACTGATAATTGAGTTCAAAATCTACTATTTATTCATATTTTTTGGCTCTCTTAATAATACACATATGAAGTTTAGATCAAAATACTTAGTTTAGCCGAATTCATATACACTATACATTCCACCTTGATTGATAGTATAAAGACATTCATTAAGTAAATTTTAGAAGTTTGACCTACCAAACTATCAATTTCTTTTTGAGGCCTCTCCAACCCTCCCTACAATTTTTTTCCTTGAAATTATGGTTCATAGTTTATGATTAGGCAAAGTTAGAGCCCGTTTGGATTGACTTATAAATTGCTTATAAGCTGTTTTCAGCTTTTTTGAGTGTTTGGCTGACCAGCTTAAAGTCATTTTGTGCATAAAATAAGCCCAAAAAATAATTGAGCCCGTTTGGCTTAGCTTATCTAAAGCAGCTTATAAGCTGAAAACAGCTTATAAGCCAAAAACAAAATAAGTTAACCTACTCCAGCTTATAGCCTACTCCAAAAATAAGCAGCTTATAAGTTGGAAACAGCTTATAAGCTGCTTATTTTTAAGCCCATCCAAACAGGCTCTTAGACTTCTTCTTCTTCTTCGTTTTTTGTCATCATGTGAATATATCATTGAATAATAAGTACTAAATTTCAGTACTATATATTCTTCAAAGGCTTAATACCTAGATGGACCCTTAAACTTGGCATGTTTTGTAAGATAGGCATATAAACTTATAAGGTGACCAGCTAAACACTTAAACTTACTCAAAGTGTATTTTTCAAGTTTTTCAGTTGTTTTGAAAACAAAAACTATATTTTTCAAACACTCACAATTTTCATGGCCAAACAAGCCCTAAATATATCACAATTTTTTTTTTAAAATGCAAAAATAAGGCAAACGCATATACATGAGATTATAAATGTGCACTTAAACCAATAAATACTCGCTAATCGCAATTTTGCAGCTTTCAATTAACTCGGTTTTTTTTTTTACACTTGAATAATTAAAAAACAATAACTTTAACCAATAAAAATCCTTAAAAAAAAGAAATTTCAAATTAAGAAATTTCTAAGTTCAGTATTTCAAGTGTAAAAGAAATTTCAAATTAAGAAAACTGTAAAGCCGAGAAGAAAATCCTTAAAAAAAAGAAATTTCTTAATTTGAAATTTCTTTTTTTAAGGATTTTTATTGGTTAAAGTTATTGTTTTTTAATTATTCAAGTGTAAAAAAAAAACCGAGTTAATTGAAAGCTGCAAAATTGCGATTAGTGAGTATTTATTGGTTTAAGTGCACATTTATAGTCTCATGTATATGCGTTTGCCTTATTTTTGCATTTTTAAAAAAATATTTTGTGATATATTTAGGGCTTGTTTGGCCATGAAAATTGTGAGTGTTTGAAAAATATAGTTTTTGTTTTCAAAACAACTGAAAAACTTGAAAAATACACTTTGAGTAAGTTTAAGTGTCTATCTGGTCACCTTATAAGTTTATATGTCTATCTTACAAAACATGCCAAGTTTAAGGGTCCATCTGCATATTAAGCCTTCTTCAAATGTCGAGTAATGTCAAATGATGTTACACTCGTAGATGTAGTAGTACTAGTCATTCTGTGGTCCATTAATAGGTAGACTGCGTCAAAAAGCATGTTGGTACTTTCTAGGGATAAGGCACTCTTAATCTCTGAATTATACCCGAAATTATTATGACACATCTTATTTTTTTCTGAATTTTATTACGTTCCTAAATTTATTTAAAACGGAATAATTACCTCCATAAACACTGATGCACAATCTCATATGGGAGAGTGACATACACTATCCTTGTCACATGTGTATTCATTTATTTATTTTAATTTTTTCAGCTTACATGTTAATTTTTTTTTTAAAAAAAACAAAAAATTAAATTTTCTTTTAAAAAAATTATTTTTAAAACACATTTTTTTCAAAAAAAAAATTGAAAGTTTTTTTTTTTTTAAAATCCATTTAAAAAAAAAAGAACCCATGGATTAGAAAAAGTTAAAAAAAAACAGAATTTTCTTTAAAAAAAATGATTTTTAAAACCCCCTTTTTTAAAATAAAATTTGATTCTTTTAACCCCCCCCCCCCCCCACCCCTTTTTTTTTTAAACTGAAAACATTAATTTGTTTTAAAATATGGAAAAATGAATTTGTTAAAAATATGTTTGTGTGTCTTGATTAAGTAGCTCTGCAAAAACCATATGTCGACCCCATTTATTATATGCCCCCCAAACCTCTCACCATAGACATGGTTAACAACTACTTTGAGAATTTCTCTACCAATATATATATATTACTCCTCTTGAAAATAATTATTCAAAGTTGTAGTAAATCAAAATTGGTTAGAATTTGGTATTTATACGTTCTTCTAATTTCAAAAAGTGAATTAAAAGAGAATCTTGCTTATTATAACAAAAAAAAAAAAAAAAAAACATAGGCATTGGTAGGGTTTCGAACCCACATCTCTAGGAAGAGAGAGCTTCTCTAGTATCTACATTACCATAGAACCGTCCGCTGATTTGTGTATGTGGGTTCACAACTAATAATATCTATCTTTACTGTTTTTCTATAGTAAAAATACAAGGTCTACGCAAAAGTTACTGGGTTCGCCCGAACCCCCTTTTAACACTGTAGCTCCGCCCCTGATGATAAGCATCCAAAATTAAAGGTAAATTCAGAATTTAACTTGATACATTCGATTCTTATATTTTTACTACTGAACTTCCCAGAAATGGCAGCCCGTTGCACTAAGCTCCCGTTATGGGCGGGATCCGGGAAAGGACCGGACCACAAGGGTTTATTGTACGCAGCCTTACCTTGCATTTTTGCAAGAGGCTGTTTTCACGGCTCGAACCCGTGACCTCCTGATCACATGGCAGCAACTTTACCATAATAAGAAAGAAAAAGGAAAATAACAATATTATAAATTTCAGCTTTACCAATGTTGAAAAATGAATATTTCCTCAAAAAAACCTAACTGACATTATCTATTTCAAAAACTCAAAGTCACATGCCCAGGCTGTTAGCCTCACATTACGCAACCAATAAGCTCACATCATATCCTTGCAGTTTAGCTGTGAATATAAATAACTGAAGGAATCATATTGGATCCATCACTAGCAGTTTGAATTATTCATGATGATTTCACCATTCTCAACTTGCCAACATATGTATAGTTTTTCCATCCAAATTGATATAGATCTACGCACGTGAGTACTCTATGGGTCTATGACCCTAATAACCTAAACATTATATATACAGTTAATTAATCATGCCCCTAAAAAAGAATGGACTTTACCATTTTGTGCCCTACTGCGAATTCAAAATTTTAACTTTATATGAATCCAAAATTTTAATAGTAATTTCAAGTACTGATAATCGACTTCAAAATCTACTATTTATTTATGTATTTTGGCTCTCTTATTAATACACATATGAAGTTTAGATCAAAATACTTAGTTCTGCCGAATCCATATACACTATACATCAGGGGCAGATCTACTTGGGGGCCAGGGTGTTCAGCCGAACACCCTCGGCAAAAAATTACATTGTATATATAGGGTAAATTTTTTGTGTTTATGTGCATATATTAACTTTTGAATACCCTCGGCAAAAAATTACAGTGTATATTTAGCTTATTCTTTTTTCCGAACACCCTGAATGAAAATCCTGAATCCGCCACTGCTATACATTCGACCTTGATTGATAGTATAAAGACTTTCATTAAGTAAATTTTAGAAGTCTGACCTACCAAACTATCAATTTTCTTTTTTTAGGCCCGTCCTACCCTCCCTACAATTTTTTTCCTTGATATTATGGTTCATAGTTTATGATCAGGCAAAGTTAGACTTCTTCTTCTTCGTTTTTTGTCATCATGTGAATATATCACTGAATAATAAGTACAAAATTTCAGTACTATATATTCTTCAAATGTCGATAATGTCAAATGCTGTTACACTCGTAGATGTAGTAGTTACTAGACATTCTAAGTGGTCCATTATTAGGTAGACTGCGTCAAAAAGCATGTTGGTACTTTCTACGAACATTCATTAATTAAAACTAGGCTCAGTACATATGCGGCTCTCATTTTTTTTTTCCATTTTGGCACTCAACTAAGTGTTATTCTTATTTAATCCCTGAACTTGACCTTAAATGTGTCTATAAAACACAATTCAACTTACATAGTAACATATATGTTGAGTTTCATTTTCTTTAGCCTTGCGCGTGAATGTCTCGCATCCTACGTGAAAAATTCAACCAATTAAAATGCCACACTCATTTTAATTATACACATCAGATAGGAAGAAGTGTGCTACTGTGTTATACAAGTGAAGAAGCACCACTTAAACTAATCAAATTACAAAACTGGAAAATAAGAAATCAAAATTGGAAACTAAAACTGAAAACTGAAAACTGAAAAATAAGAAACCAAAACTGGAAAATAAGAAGCCAAATATATTAAGCAACACCAGATCCTATTATGTTATTCCAGAATCCCAAAAAAGCTTCAAAATCAATCTCAAAAGACTGATCTTCAATTCCCGATTGGCTGAATTGCTTGGTTCTTGAAAAAAGGTCGTTATACACATATTTTAATGATGTGTATAATTAAAATGCGTGGAGGGTTTTAATTGGTTGAATTTTCACGTAAGATGCGATTGACGTTCACGCGCAAGGCTAAAGAAAATAAAACTCACCATATATGTTATGTAAGTTGGATTGTGTTTGATTAACACACTTGAGGCCAAGTTCAGAGGTTCAAGGGGAACAACACTTAATTGAAGTGCCAAAATGAAAAAAAAAGGGACAAGTTTAGGGAGTTGCATATGCATTAAGCCTTAAAACTAAAGCATGAATGTGAAACCTCCATTATATGAAGGTAAAGAATGCATGGCACATGCAAGCCTAAGGAAAAAGAGAAATAGAAAACGACTTTTTTTTTCCATCCAATATTCGAGGTAACGATTCAAGTTCATAACACGTATTGTTTGCTTTGCTTAATAGTAGATCTTACAGAATTGTTTTTCGGGTTACGCCATCATCGAGCCCAAGAACGCAGATAACATATTAACTTGTATGTCTTATAAAGCTCTTCATTGATTTCCTTTTCAATTTAGTTGCGGGATTTGCCATAAGGTTTTATATGCACGACTCCTTCAGAGGGTTACCAACCTAAAAGCTTGTCAATTCTTCTCTTGACCCGCCCTCTGTCATGAATGTCACATATGATATAAGCATTAAGGCCTGACTAAATCAAATTCGCACCGTATAAAACTCATTAAAATAAGAAGTACTTCTTACCTCGATATTTTTCATATTCGAGGTGGAGACCGGAAAAAGCACTTGATCATTTTTCAGATTAAAGTTTTCCCTTGTTGGTGCAAACCTTCATTTCTAGGAACAACTCTTTTTAAGGAAATGAATATGTCGTTTGATCTACTTCGGAAAATTCAACCTAATCCCCTTTTGACTTCGAAAATAATATTTTTGCATTTGTAGAGTACAGTACTGATGCTATAAATAAATGATGAAGTGTACAGATTTCATTGATGTGCTCCTAACCGTTCTTGTTTAGGAAGAAAACAAAATCAATTAAAACAAGTCTTCAAAAAACAAACTTTTAAAAAATCGTCAAGAACCAAATCCAAACACCAAGAAAGATTAAAATTTATTGATTAAGATTTAAAATAAATTGATCTAAATGATGACACAATTTTCACTTGGGACCAAAAGTAATATACGAAAAGATATAAGAGGGAAAATGAATGAGCCTAACTCAATCTTAAAAATTAACTCATAATTAGGCGATGGTAGTCCAAAATAATATAAGGATCCTCATTTCCTCAAACAATGGTGGACGTCCTTTACCACTTACATGCTCAAAGTTTAACATCTAAAGTGTGAACAATATATCATCGAGACCAAAGATAAGGCAAATCAAGAATATGGATATCAAGCAAATGGATATTGAGCCTAATTCAACCTCAAAATTAGCCCAAGACCATGTAGTGAGACAACAACTCGTTCCTCTTGCATAGTAACAAAATAATGAAGATTAGAACCGGACCTGGGTAGATTGAATGAAATCTCAAAGAATCCCACGTTCAAGGTATTACTCAGTAAATACATATATATCTTAACTTAAGATTGACTATTCTAGCTTAATTCAAATTCAAATTTTTGGAATCCTAACCAAGATATGTGCTGAAATAAGTAGAACTAGAATTTTCGCAAACACGTTTAAAATATAAAGAAGTAAACACACGAACAAATCGAGAAAATTCAATATTTACTATTGATATATAAAAAATAAATATTTTAAAAGGCATTCGAATGAACTACTTGCACCCTAACTCTGCCCTTGAAGAGTCCCACTCCTCGGACCAATTTTTGATTGATACATTCAGGATATTGGGCTGGGCCTTGGAAGAGATAGTGCCAGTGGTGTTGGATTGTAGGGCCCAAACCTTACAAACGCAACTAAACAAACAAACCAAGGAGTAAGTCTACACAATTTGACGTAAGGACGAGAAGTAGAGCCGTACATAGGCCCAACCCAACAATTATTTTAAGAAAAGGCCCAACCACATAATCCTTGTGGCCTCAGGGCGGATGCAGCTTGCCGTAGCCGGATCCATTTGAACTCAGTATTATTGATGTTGAACATAAATTTATATGCAAAATTTTACAAAAAATATAACAAATAGTAAATATGGACTCATAACTTTAAATATAATGAGTTCAATGTTAAGAACCTTAAAGATTGTACGCATAGGGATCGTTTGGTCAACCAAACGCAGAATAAATATTACTTCAAACTTAATCCTGGATATTCCACCTTATCCTATCAAATTTAGGATTAGGTGGATAAGTTAGTCCAAAGATTATAATTCTAGAATTATAATCCCCATATAATTTAATCCGTAAACCAGACAACCGCATATAGTTTAAATTCTGAATCCACTCTACGTTATTGCCAATGTCCATGATGGTGTCACGTGATTATCTTACCTACATACCACGTGGAACAGTAGTGGACTGTTGAAGAATCAACTTTGGACTGAGTTGCATGGAATTGGTTCTTCTGGGCCCCGAGTGATGCATATTGTATCCAATGGTCTTCTTGCAAATAGGGCCACTAGTGCACTAGAAAGGCCCGACTAGTATGAACCAAGGAAACAAAATAGTCAAGTACGAACCAAGGGCTGTTAAAAAGGTGAGGTGGAATTGATAAGATCACTTCATTGTTAATAAAAAGTATTAGGTTTTAATTTTGAGAATGGAAAAACTGCTGGTATGAGGCGTTTCCTTGTTTAAGAGCTTTACACATCACGAATCTGAATTAGTTGAATTTCATATATCAAATGGCATACCCAAAAAAGGTAAAACGAAGAAGTCACCATTTGAATCGTGAGATCATAAATTTGAATTCTATTGGACCCTTTATCATTGTTTTCCAACTCTTGTTAAACATATAAATATAAATGAAGTCAAAATTTTCACATGCTTTTTCTAAAAAAAAGTCATAAATTCAGAGCAATAAAGATCGGGAATATGAATTATGTTTGATGATTGTGGTACATATGTATGTTTCTTTTGCCCCAGATGAAATAGTTCCATAATTTAGAAATCAATTTGTCTAAACTAAGATCCATTCTTCTATATGACACAACTTTTTTTCTTTTAAGACGACTAAATTAAACTATTTTCGAACGCTAGAAATATTTTATTCTGAATTAAAACATAAAAAACTTCAGAGTTATAAAATCAATCAATGACACCATCGATACGATTTCTCATATCAGATGGTCTAAGAGGGTGTTTGGATTGGTTTTTTAAAAGTAACTTATAAGTTAAAAGCTAAAAGCCATAAGTTGGGAATACCTAACTTTTGACTTTTGGCTTATTTTTGTACTTTTCTTGCCTAAAAGTAAGTGTTTTTAAGCACTTTTTATCTTTGTCAAACACTACAAAGAGCCCGTTTGGATTGACTTATAAGTTGCTTATAAGCTGTTTTCAGCTTTTTTGAGTGTTTGGGTGGCCAGCTTAAAGTCATTTTGTGCTTAAAATAAGCTCAAAAAAAATAATTGGGCCCATTTGACTTAGCTTATCTAAAGCAGCTTATAAGCTGAAAACAACTTATAAGTAAGAAAAAATAAGTTAGACTACCCCAACTTATTTTTTTTAGCTTATAAGCTGTTTGTAGCTTATAAGCATAATCCCATCCACACAGGCTCAAAAACTAGAAAAGACTTAAAAGCAAATAAGCACTTAAAATAAGACAATCCAAACACCCTCTAAATTGGTACTATAAAAATGGTGAAACATATAATTGGCAATCATTTTCAAATAAAATCTCAATGTTCCTCTAGTGTGTCATAGCTTTCATGAAGGACCACAATATCTGAGGGGAAATCTATGAATGGGATCTAATTTGCACCAATAATTGCCACGTTGGTATAATATTCCAAACAGTATACTTAAATTCATAAAAAGGCCCCTCAGCCACCACCCACACCACATGCATGATACTTTCTAATTCCAATGTCTATGGGCCTCGATGTCTAAGTCATTATGTCTTTCAATTTCATTTTTTTGCGCGGATTGCCCTTCTTTTGGGTGGTCTTTAAATTTTGCCCCTCATATTTGTGATCTTTAAATTATGCCCCTCATATTGCTGGTCTTTAATTTTTGCCCTTCGCATTGCAACATTGAACGTTCACGCAGAAATCATGAGGTTTTGAGTTCGAACCCCCGCTCAAGCATAAATTAAAAAAGAAAACTGCAAGGCAAGGTTTGGGTCGCGTGTATGCCGGACCCGGCATAAACTTATGGAGGAATTACCAAAGTTATGCCGGACCCAGCATACTCATGTCTTATGGGCAGACTTGGCATAAGTATGCCGGGTCCGGCATAACTTTGGTAATTCCTTCATAAGTTTATGCCGGGTCCGGCATAACTTTGAGATCTCATGTCAACTTTTTACAGATTTTTAGTGACATCAAAATGCTCTATTAAAATTCAAGTGGTTTTTGTGTCAATGTGGCCTAAAGACTTTCTTTGCTACATTTCCTGCATTAGATATATCATAACTGCTCTTGTTAATATATTATGGGGTAGTGTTAGAAAAGAGTAGTTGTCGTGATTTTGTTCCATTATATCTAAGCCTAGTTTTTCATGAGTATTAACACTATGATAATTGTTGACAACATTTGCATAACGATGAGTGGAAGAGGCCATGCACAAAGTTTTTACCATGAAGCCTTTTAGTTCTGTAATAATATTGGAAGGAGGACAATGAAATTCTTCCTAGGTACCCTCATCCGGTGGGGGCATACTTTTAATGGGCAAACTTTTATGCCGGACCAGACATAAACTTGTGAAGGAATTACCAAAGTTATGCCGGACCCGGCATACTTATGCCAAGTCTGCCCATAAGGCATAAGTTTGGTAATTCCTTAACAAGTTTATGCCGTTGGGGGCATACTTTTAATGGGCAAACTTTTATGCCGAATCCGGCATAAATTTGTGAAGGAATTACCAAAGTTATGCCGGACCCGACATACTTATGCCAAGTCTGCCCATAAGGCATAAGTATGTCGGGTCCAGCATAACTTTGGTAATTCCTTCACAAGTGTATGCCAGTTGGGGCATAGCGAATTTAAACTCTGCCTTGCGAATTTTTTTTTAAAATTTTGACTGTGTGGGGGTTCGAACCTGGAACCCATGGGGTTTAGCCGAAGGGCAAAACTTAAAGATTTCAAATATGAGGGGCAAAATTTAAAGACCACCCCAAAAGAAGGGCAATTCTGCGAATTGCCCTTTCAATTTTCCAGAAGTTTTCACCGGTCCTCCCTTTGTAGTAGATAATTATCTGATAAACGATCCTCTTTTTTCTTTCTCTCACAACTAAGGACTATTTTAGACTAGTCTAATATTTTGTTTGTTAGGTTGAGAAGTATAGCAAGCAAGCACTAAACCTGAGTCTAACATTATCTGGAAGGTAATTTTTAAAAGGTTATGTCTGTAGAACTTTTAAAATAGGGATAAAATCTAAACGAAAGCCTAAAAAAGGACATTTGTGTAAATCAACCTTTTTCGAATACATGAACAATTTAGTCTAATACGCTATTCATCTCAATTTAGTTATTGCCACTCATTTTTTTTTAATCTCTCCTTAAGTTTAAAACATAATGTTCTCTGCCCCAGAAAGGTACGGGAAGGTTTGCTTACGACCACTCTCTCTAGATTTCACTTGTGTTAGACTATACTGAGTATGTGAGTATGTGTTATTGTGGTTGTTGTAAGTTTAAAACATTGCTATACGTTTTATTATGTTACATTTCGATATTTATAATGTGACTAAACTCTAACATCCCTATTTTGCATGTAACTACGTGGTTTTTTTATAGGTTTTAAAGGATCAAAGTAGATTAAAAACAAGTATCAGTACTAAGGATAATGTAATTTTATGCGTATGTCAAAATTTCTTCTTCAAAAGAAAAAGGCTCAACCATGCCCTTGCATGTATTGAATTATGTGTCAATTCTTCTCGAAAGTATTCCTGCATGTTCAAATCTTTCTCCATATCTAGAATGAATGCATAACAAAAGGTTTTTTTGACCATATATGAGTGAAGGTAGCATGACAATGTAAAAATATAAATTAGGAAAGAAAGCGCCAAAAATACTATGAAATAACTCGTCTACTCGAATGTATAATTATAAATATACTCCATGGTCAATGCATGTGTTCTAATACCGAGTATTCCTTTAATTATTGAACTTCTTAGTGTAATTTTTTTTTTACATAATGTTATATTTTAACAGGTTATACTAAATTATTTGTTATATATTTGGATTAGTAAATTAGGACAATCATAAACAATGTACTCCATGTTATATATTGTAGGCAGGGGTACTGGATACAATTCTTTGACAACGTGTTCATCCGAACCTAATATGTTCGATACAGAACACACAGCTATATGTGTGTATGTTTGAAAATTCATCAAAATTTCAACGAATACTAAGTTTAAACCCATATAATCTTAAAAATAAGTTTGATATTACAAACTTCAAATTTTGAATTTATCTCTAATCATAGATCATCTTTTGTGCGGAGTGTCCTTCAAAGGCACTGGTCTTTAATTTTTGCCTCTCAAATTTGAAATCTTTAATTTTTTCTCTTCGGCTAAAACCCATGGGTTCTGGGTTCGAACCCCCGCTCAGTCAACTATTAAAAAAAAATCGCAAGTCAGAAGTTTGTAGCAAAGTTAGGCCTATTCGGGCAAAAGTTTGCCTTAAGGCAACTTCTGTCTGAATAGGCCTAACTTTTGTCCAAAATTTGGCAACTTCTGTCTAAATAGCCTAACTTTTGTCCAAAATTAGGCCTATTCGGGCAAAAGTTAGGCCTTAAGGCAGAGGTTTGTAAAATTCCAATTAAGTAAAAAAGAAAAAAGAAAAAACAAATCACCTGAAGGCAGCGTTTGCCTTCACCAAGGCAAAAACTCTACGCTAAACTCTGCCTGAGGTAGAGTTTTGCATGTAAAATTCTACATGATGCAAAACTCTGCCTTGCGAATCCAAACTCTACCTTGCGTTTTTTTTTAAAAAAAAAAAAAAATTGAGTGAGTGGGGGTTCGAACCTGAAACCAAGGGATTTTTAGCGAAAGGAAAAAATTAAAGACCACCAATTTGAGGGACAAAAAGTAAAGACTAGTGTCTTTGAAGACAAATCGTGGAAATAACCCATTTGAATTCAGCATATTTGATGCTGAGCATAAATTTATGTGTAATATTTTACAAAAATTATAACAATAGTAGACATGGACCCATAAATTTAAATTATAATGAGTTCAAAGTTAAGAACTTTAAAATTGTACTCAAAGGGGTCGTTTGGTCAACCAAATGCAGAATAAATTTTATCCCAAATTTAATCCTGAATATTCCACCTTATCTATCAAACTTGAGATTACTTTATCCACCTCCTAAGTGAAGGTGAGATAAATTAATCCAAAAATTATAATTCCAGAATTATAATCCCAAATAATTTAGTCACTCATACCACTTGGAACAGTATTTGACCGTCGAAGAATCAACTTTGGACTGAGTTGCATGGAATTGGTTCTTCTGGGCCCCAAATGATGCGCATTGGGCCAAGTGCCCAATGACTCGTTTGCAAATAGGGCCACTAGTGCACTAGAAAGGCCTAGCTAGTATGACAAGTACCAAATAAATTGTTGAAATTTCACTCTCCCAACTCAAAAAGCCGCATTTCCTAGGAATCAAATACTGTACTTAGTAAAGTAAGAACCAGGGACAGTTAAAAAGATGCAGTGAAATTGATGGGATCACTTCATTGTTAATAAAAAGTTTCGGGTTCTAGTTTTGAGAATAAAAAGTTATTGGTATAGGATATCTTCCCGGGCAATTCGCAGCAATGTCCCTTATTCGGGGTGGTCTTTAATTTTTGCCCCTTAAATTGTTGGTATTTAATTTTTGCCGTTCGGCCAGAATATTCTGAGATTCTGAATTCGAACTTCAGCTCAGGCATAAAAATAAATTAAAAATTCGCAAGGTAAGACGGCATAGGTTGCCTTAAGCATAACTAAAGTTATGCCGGATCCGACATAGGCTGCCTTATAAGGCAGACTTTTAGTTATACCTTAAGGCAACCTATACCAGATCTGGCATAACTTTAGTTATCTTATAAGGCAACCTATGCCGGATTTGGCATAACTTTAGTTATGTCTTAAGGCAACCTATGTCGCATAAGGTAGACTTTTTCCAAAGCCTTGCCTTGCGATTTTTTTTTATTTTTTATTGAGCAGGGGTTGGAACCTAGAACCTCAAAATATTTTTGGTCACTTTTTTAAGCAAAGGACAAAAATTAAAGACCAGCAATTGAAGGGCCAAAAATTAAAGACCACCCCAAAAGAAGGACAATCCGCGCTAAAAAAAAATGTATCTTCCCTTTAAAAAGTTCTACACGGCACGAATTATGAATTATGATCAATGGTTGTGGTACATATGTATGTTTCTTTTGCCCCAAAATGATATAGTTCCATAATTTAGAAATCAATATGTTTCTTTTGCCCCCAAATGATACAGTTCCATCATTTAGAAATCTATATAACATAACTTGTTTTTTTCTTTTAAGACTAAATTAATGGACTATTTTAGAACGCTAGAATTATTTTATTCTAAATTAAAACATAAGAAACTTCATATGACATTATCGATACGATTTGTCATATCAGATGGTCTAAATTGGTACTATAAAAATGGTGAAACATATAATTGGCAATCATTTTCAAATAAAATCTCAATGCTCCTCTAGTGTGTGTCATAGATTTCATAAAGGACCACAATATCTTAGGGGAAATCTATGAATGGGGTCTAACTTATTCCAATAATTGCCACGTTGGTATAATATTCCAAACAATTATACTTAAGTTCATAAAAAGGCCCCTCACCCAGCACCCACACCACATGCATTACGCTTTCTAATTCCAATTAATAGAGCCCACTGGGAAATGCCTATGGGCCTGGGCCTCAATGTCTAAGTCATTATGTCTTTCAATTTTCCAGAAATTTTCACTCGTCATCCCTTTGTATTGTAGTAGATAATTATCGAATAAACGATCCTCTTTTCTCTCTCACACAACTAAGGACTATTTTAGACTATAGTCCAAGGTTCACTTTTGAGCAAATTAAGTAGGCGTTTGGCCATAGAAATAAAAAATAATTTCACTTTATTTGAAATTTTTAAAATTGGAGTTGTGTTTGGCCATAGTTTCTGCAAATAATATTTGGTTGTTGAAATGTATTTTTCATAAAAAACATGAAATATGATTTATACCCTTTAATTTCTAAAAACTAGCAAAATCACCCAAAGCAATTAATAAACATAACCAGTGCGAGAAATATAGCAATTATACTTGAGATTAGCTTATGCAATGCTCAAAACTGATGGTTTCTTTCCATCAAAAGGCTGCAACTGGGAGGCTTACTGGTGTACACAAAAAATATAGCATCTCTAAATATGGTTTTGTTGCAAAATTCCTTGCTTCTTTTGTTTTAGAGGCTTTTTAGCACATGATGTTCAATGTTGTCAGAGCGGAGAGCAACTGAGTAACATAAGTTGCCTCTGACTAGTAAAAAAAGTTGTATGAGCTTTTAGGGTAAAAATTGAAAACAAAAAGACAAAAGTAAAGGTCCAAAACAGAAAATGAAAAAAAGTGAAAAACAAGGTTTTGGTTGTTTTTCAAATTCCAAAGACAACTTGAATTCCAAATACAACAACACCATAAAGTGAAAAAAGTGAAAAAGTATTCCGAAAAAAGTGAATAATTCTCATCAGTGGCGGAACCAGGATTTTCATCCAGGGGGTTCAAAAATTCTAAAAGGTAAATATACGAAGAAGTCAGGGGTTCAACATCTATTATCTATTCATC
The DNA here is from genome assembly GCF_019175385.1 of Lycium barbarum. Classification (NCBI taxonomy): domain Eukaryota; kingdom Viridiplantae; phylum Streptophyta; class Magnoliopsida; order Solanales; family Solanaceae; genus Lycium; species Lycium barbarum. Next base: position 125,849,436 of record NC_083345.1, on the reverse strand, counting down.
TCACTTTAGTTATTGCCACTTTTTTTTTTTTCTTTCTCTCCTTATGTTTAAAACATAATGTTTGTGTTTCTCTCTAACCCAAAAAGGTATGGGATGGTTTGCTTACAATCACCCACTCCAGATTTCACTTGTGTCAGATTATACTGAGTATGTGAGTATGTGTTGTTATTGTTGTTTTAAGTTTAAAACATAATGCTATACGTTTTATTATGCTACATTTCGATATTTATAAGGTCACTAAACTCTAACATCCCTATTTTGCATGTAACTACGTGGTTTTTCATAGGTTTTAAAGGATCAACGTAGATTAAAAAACAAGTATCAGTACTAAGGATAATGTCAAAATTTGTTCTTCAAAAGAAAAAGGCCCAACCATGCCCTTGCTTATTTTGAATTATGTGTCAATTCTTCTCGAAAGTATTCCTGCATGTTCAAATCTTTCTCCATATCTAGAATGAATGCATATATTCCAATTAGTATAACAAAAGGTTTTTTGACCATATATCAGTGAAGGTAGCATGACAATATGAAAATATAAATTAGGAAAGAAAACGCCAAAAATACTATGGAATAAGTGGTCTTCTCGAATGTATAAAGTTAAATGTATACTCCATGGTAGAGGTGGCAACCGGTTTGGCCTTACCGGTTTTAACCGGTAACCGGACCGGTTAAACCGGAACCGGAACCGGTTAAACCGGTAAAACTGGAACCGGACCGGTTAAACCGGTTTAACCGGTAAAAAATTAAAAAAAAAAAAAAACTAAAGTATATAAGTAAGTATATATAGTATATAGTACATATATATAAGTATATATAGTATATATAGTATATATATTAAGTTATACACATATATAAGCATATATAGTATATAAGTATATATAGTATATATAGTATATATATTAAGTTATACACATATATAAGCATATAGTACATATATATAAGTATATATAGTATATATATTAAGTTATACACATATATAAGTATATATAGTATATATAGTATATATATTAAGTTATACACATATATAAGCATATAGTACATATATATAAGTATATATAGTATATATATTAAATATATAAGTATATATAGTATATAAATATATATAGTATATATAGTAGATATGTATATATAGTATATATATTAAGTTATACATATATTTAGTATATATATTAAGTCAGACATATATATAGTATATATAATAAGTTATACATATATATATAAGTATATATAGTATATAGTACATATATATAAGTATGTATAGCATATATATTAAGTTATACATATATATAAGTATATATAGTATATAGTACATATATATACATATATATATATATATATATATATATATATATATAAGTATATATAGTATATAGTACATATATATACATATATATAGTATATATATTAAGTTATACATATATTTAGTATATATATTAAGTTAGACATATATATAGTATATATAATAAGTTATACATATATATAAGTATATAGAGTATATAGTACATATATATTAAGTATATATAGTATATATATATTAAGTTATACATATATTTAGTATATATATTAAGTTATACATATATATACATATATATAGAATATATATTAAGTTATACATATATTTAGTATATAGTACGTATATATTAAGTATATATAGTATATATAGTAGATATGTATATATAGTATATATATTGAGTTATACATATATATACATATATATAGTATATATATTAAGTTATACATATATTTAGTATATATATTAAGTTATACATATATATAGTATATATAATAAGTTATACATATATATATATATATATATATATATATATATATATATATATATATATATATATATATATATATATATATATATAAGTATATATAGTATATAGTACATATATATAAGTATGTATAGTATATATATTAAGTTATACATATATATAAGTATATAGAGTATATAGTACATATATATAAGTATATATAGTATATATATTAAGTTATACATATATATAGTATATATAATAAGTTATACATATTATATAGTATATATAATAAGTATATATAGTATATAGTACATATATATAAGTATGTATAGTATATATATTAAGTATATATAGTATATATATTAAGTTATACATATATATAAGTATATATAGTATATAGTACATATATATACATATATATATATAAGTATATATAGTATATAGTACATATATATAGTATATATATTAAGTTATACATATATTTAGTATATATATTAAGTTAGACATATATATAGTATATATAATAAGTTATACATATATATATAAGTATATATAGTATATAGTACATATATATACATATATATATATAAGTATATATAGTATATAGTACATATATATACATATATATAGTATATATATTAAGTTATACATATATTTAGTATATATATTAAGTTAGACATATATATAGTATATATAATAAGTTATACATATATATATAAGTATATATAGTATATAGTACATATATATAAGTATGTATAGTATATATATTAAGTTATACATATATATAAGTATATATTAAGTTATACATATATATAAGTATATATAGTATATAGTACATAGTATATATAGTATATATATTGAGTTATACATATATATACATATATATAGTATATATATTAAGTTATACATATATTTAGTATATATATTAAGTTATACATATATATAGTATATATATATATATATATATATATATATATATATATATATATATATATATATATATAAGTATATAGTATATATAATAAGTTATACATATATTTATACATATATTTAGTATATATATATATTAAGTTATACATATATATGTATACGAAAAGCACTATTCTGTATTGCTGACTTGCTGTTAGGCTGTTAGTCAGTAAATATTTAAACTTTAATTATAAAGTTGTATAACATATGAAAATATAGCTACAATATACAAATAAATACTATAATATATATATATATAATACAAAAAAAAAAAAAAAAAAGATTTTAACCACTCCGAACCGGACCGGTTCCGGTTTGAGGTTTAAAACCGGTAAACCGGAACCGGCCGGTTCCTTAACCGGTTCCATAACCGGTTCCGGTTGGAACCGGTTGCCACCCTTACTCCATGGTCAATGCATGGGCTCTAATGCCGAGTATTCCTTTAATTATGGAACTTGTTAGTGTAATTTTTTTTTACATAATGTTGTATTTTAACAGGTTATACTAGATTATTTGTTATATATTTGGATTAGTACATTGGGATAATCATAAACAATGGACTCCATGTTAAATATTTGCAGGCAGGGGCACTGGATACAACTCGTTGACAACGTGTTCATCCAAACCAAATATATTCGATACAGAACACACACATATATGTGTATGTGTGAAAATTCATCAAAATTTCAATGAAGAGTAAATTTGAACCCATAGAATCTTAAAAATAATTTTGATATTATAAACTTTAAATTTTGAATTCGTCTTAGATCGTAAATCATCTTAATGGTGTAAAAAGATTGTACTAGACTATATATCAACACATACAGAAGTTAAACTCAATATAAAAATATTATTAAGGAGAATGCCCCCAAAAGATATATGAATGACTCGTCTTGTACTATTCCATGGTCAATGTATGGGTTGTAATGCTATAATATATTATACATTACTTTTGTGGTTTTACGCAACAAATCACGCCACCAACTTTTCAAATTGACACACCAACACACACATGAAAGCAAAATTAACTAAGTCAAAGCCACCTCATTCATTTATAATTAATTTCCAATTAAACTGTTTTCTATATTACCAATCACTATCACATGGTCATATTTTATACACAAACTTTTTGCGTCCGTGTGTGGTGTGCTTCGGGCGGTGGTTGTTTGTTTAGCGGTAATCAACAAAAGTCAAATTAGCGTTTAGTATTTGTCAAAAGGCAATTGAATTATATTGAGAGAACTGGTTTCAACAAGTTTTATATTTTGGGTAACTATATATGGTGTTACGAGATTTAATATATGATAAATGATCATACAATGTTAATTCGTAGTCGAAATAGTCAGTATTTGATGTGCGAACAAAGTTGTACATTAATAGTTAATAAGAAAAAACAAACCTACATGTAAGGTGAAAGGAAATTCTTAATTGTGTGAGGTCATTTGAGGAGAATTCTATTGTGCTTCGCCCAAAACGGACAATATCACAACATGTTAAAAGTATTTTCGGAGTTGTTTAACCCAATCACTGATATCAAAGTCAATATTTTGGCGAGAAGAGTATGTAAATGGTAGAGTTATTGCGTGAGGTCTGACTTGGTGTCTTTGCCTGTCTATAGGCCGTTTACTACCTTTACTTTCTTAACTTTGGAGATACATACACGCACACAACAACAAAAAAAGTCAGTGGACTTTGGTGGTCATATAAATGCTCGGTTGATTTACATGTGTGGCACGCAATTAATCTTCAAATAAGCACATGAAGTGATGGGTCATGTGTAACTCAAGATAGAAATAGTTGGGTGTACGAACAAAAATCTCACATTGACAACTGCAAAGTAAAAGAAACTACATGTTAATTTTACTCTAAACTCTTAAGGGTATCATCATGTTTAGAATATTTTCTGGATTGTTTTAACCCAACAAATCAAAATTATGTGAATTTTACAATAATACGCTATAATAGAAACTGGTGGCATTGCCCCTGCCATTGGATATGTACCTTACTTCATCATGCCATTCTCACAAGTGATAATTGTTGGCAAAACCTTTCTCTCTCCCCCTCTTGGTTAAAATTTAGAATAAATCAGTGACCCTTGATACATAGAGTAGCTGAATATACCATGGAAACGTGACAAGCGAAAGGCCATAATGCATTATTTTGACGTATTAGAGGCCCCAATTTTAGTTTTTTGTACTCTGGAATTTTCTTATAAGGCATGCCGACCTTTAATTAACAATCAACAATATAAAAAGTGTACGAAGTATTGCGCGTTTATGCCGGTCAGGGTCTATGTAAGGGACGTACTCAAAGGGCCTATCTTGACACAAGCATCAGTAGCCGATTTCATTGCTCGAACTTGTGACCTAATCTAGATCACATTATCGTTGCTCCATTACTCCTGTCAAAAAAATAAAAGAAAAGAAAACAAATAAGAAACAAAATGATGGATAGAATGGAAGATGACATTGCTGTTACAGGTCCTTAATTAATCTTATTGTTACTAGTAGGATTACTGTTAAGCTAATTTTCACTACTTTGAATTTCATTTGACTAGATATATCTTTCATGGAGACAATCAGATATATAGATTTTCAAAGAATCAAGAATAGTCATCTTTTTAGAGAAAGTCATCAAATGTTGGACATGTTAAAATTATTATTTGATTGTTGATATTGTTCAATTTACAATTTTTGTATGCCTAGCAAGTTCTGAAATATTTATTCTTATTAGGAGGAAAACTTCACAGACATTTCCAGTCAGAGTTTTAAAAAGCACTTAAAGAAGAAATAACTTCCATCTTGAGTATAATAATTTAGAATTAATGTACCTATTCTGTAGACCTTTTTTTTTTTTGTTTTTTTGTTTTTTTGTTTTTTAATCTTTTACAACTAAGGCTTCACGTCTTTATAGAAAACTTAATGAATACGTTGATGTCAATTATTAAACTTAATGAATACGTTGATGTCAATTATTATACAAATTCATTTCAATTACCACTATACAAATGTGCTATGATCCATTTTATTTATTTTTTATAAAGTAGGTAGGAATTAGGAAGAGGCATATCCTACCAAACATATTTAATCATTAACATTATATAATTATGATATTTTTCATATATATGACTTTTAAAAATGTGAATTTTACTTTAAGAAATGTAAGCAACCAACGTATCAACTCACACTAACAATTAAGTAATTTCATCCTTTGTATAGTCGTAAAAACACTTTCTCTGTTTTATGTTAATATGTTAAGTTGTTAACCTATTTGACTGAAAATATAGTTTAAGAAAAGAATCTAAAATTTATAGTCTTAAATAAATCGTAATGACAGTGAAAAAACCTAAAAATTTATAGTTTTAAATAAATCGTAATATTTTTGTGACACTGAATCATGACATTAACAATTTATGAGATTAAATATAAGAAAGTACTTTTTTTTTTAAGAACAAACTAAAAATAAAAGAATGCCATTTCATTATTCGTTATTTTCAGGTCTTTTCGTTACATTCATTGGATAAACAAAGTGAGTAATAGTTTATCCCTTTTATAAGGGTGTAAGGGGATTCATTTAGTTAGAAAATTATACTGTATATATAAGGTCAGAATTATAATTATTTATACCTATATATCGTAAAATGTTGAATCTCCTTAATTTTTCGTATATTACTTTTCATAATTTTAACTTTTTTCAATAAAATTTCCGGTTCCATCACAAACTTTTTACTCTCTCTGTCTCAATTTATGTGATACACTTTTTGTTAATCTGTCCCAATAAGAATGATACAACTCTATATTTAAAAAGTTTAATTTCAAACTTCACAATTTACCCTTTATGAATTGATTTACAGCCACACAAATATATCTATGACTTTTTGCAGACCACGTGTTTCAAAAATCCTCTTTTCTTTCTTAAACCTCGTGCCTTGTCAAACCATACGTACATATCGTAAATGTTGAATCTCTTTAACTTCTTCATATATTCTATTTTTTTTTTTTTACATTTTGTATGAAAATCATGGCTCCGCCGCAAACGTTTTTATAATTATACAAATAACATCATTTTATTTTTTTATTTTTTGAACGGTGCCATAATTCTTGTTAACAGACATGACACGATTCGTTACAACCGTTAATTGGAAGGACGCAACAACGTGAGGGTAAAACCGTCCATATGAATATTATTAATAGTTGAAAGTGAAAGCCAGAAACTAAGAAAATATATAGCAACTCTGACCTTACACTTTCAAACATACCCAATTTTTCTTTGAAATCTTCAATTTATTTGACTTCATATTATTGAGATCATTTCCAATTTTTTGTGGGGTTTTGTCTTTTTTTTTTTTTTTTTTTTAATATATTTTATTTGGATTTTTTTGACTTGAGTCCACTTTGTTCTCAGTCTTCATTTCTATCCTGTAGATACTAAAGATCATCTTTTTTTTGGTGAAATAATTCCATGGTAATTAAGGTAAGCAAAATATTATTCTTTTTTAGCATGGTTATGTTTTGTTTTATATTGATTAGGTACAAGTTATGTTCTTGCTGGTAATTTGATTAATATTACTGTATTTTTGTTGTTGTAACTTGGTTACTTATTTACCCTTTTGAAAGATCTTTTTTTTTCTTCTTGTTGTGGGTGGTTACATATTTTATGTTTTGTCACAATTCTTGATCATATGGGAAATTTAGATTCTAAAGCTTTCTCCTTTTGTTGCTAAAGATCAATTTTTTTTTTTTTTTTGTGAAATAATTTATGCTGTTCTTTCATAATTCCATGGTAATTAAGGTAAGCAATTTTTTTTTTTTTTTTGCTCTGAATTTGTAGAAGTATAAGCATGTTTATGATAGTTTTATGTTGACTAGGTACAACTTATCCTCTTGCTGGTAATTTGATTACTGTATTCTGTTTTTTTTTTTTTTTTTTGTGAAATAAAATCTGGGGTTCCTTGATTAATTCCATGGTACTTAAGGTAAGCAAAATAGTTTATTTTTTCAATATTATTAGCTGAATTAGAAGTATAAGCAGGTTTATGTTAGTTATCTGTTGACCTGATTGCTTAATTACCCTTAATCTATTTTTTTTCATGGTTGTAGGTTTGGTATTATCTCTTTATCATAATTAGGGAATTTTGTGCTATATTCTTGATCATATAGGAATTTTGGACTTCAAAGATTTCTCCTTTTTTTTTTTTGGTTTATGGGGGATTACTTTTGGGGTTAGTTTTGGGAAGTGATTACCCTTTTGAAAGATCTGTTTTTTATTCTTTCATGGTTGTTGGTTTAGTATTATCTCTTATCATAATTGGGGAACTTTTTAGGCTAAATTCTTGATCATATATGGGAATTTTAGACTCTTAAAGATTTCTCCTTTGTGTTGTTTATGGAGATTTTGTTTGTGGTTGGTGGTGTGAATTGAAGTATTGGGTTGGTTTTTTAGTGATCTTTCCTGTTTGATTGACAATTTTTAAAATGTATTTCTTTCGAAGTCTGCTTCAAATTTAATTGTCTGTTCTTTGAAGGAGTAGTTTGAGTGTTGAATTGGAAGAATGATGGGAACTTACAATGAGACTGAAGAAGATAGTTTCTTTGATATACGTGACGAGACCGGTTCTCTCTCTGATTTGGGTTCGGATTGCTCTGATGGTTGTACTACTCGTAATGAGATTTCTGAACGTGCTTTGGGATATGAATTTTGGACTCAGGATCCTGAAAGCGTCGATGAACGCCGCCATAGATTCTTGAAATGGATCGGTTTGAACTCGGATTGTGAAAGCGAGACGAATGCTGATAGAATTAGGGATGGCAATGAGGCTGAGCTAGCGAATTCTGATTCCGAAATCAATTTTTTCTCCGGTCGATCTTCCGAATCTTTCGAGCCAAATGAAGCTCTGGAATTGGAGGAGGATGCTGAAGAGGATCATCCAACATATGGGAGAATTAGGAACCTGGACAATGGATCGGAGTTTGTTGCGGATGAAGTAGGCAAGGATGGCATGCTTAGCCGACTACGTGAAGTAGGTACAAACAGGATATTCACTATTGAAGAGTTTACGAGAAATCTCGGTTCATCGGCTTTGGTTCAACAGTTGCTGCATAGAGATTTTAAGGGATTTAGTATGGTTGATACAAAGTCGAAAGTGGGAAGTTTGCTTCAAAAACTCACTGTTTCCACCCGACATAAAGTGAGGTCAAAGGGAGTCGAATCAACTCAAAGAGTTCGGGTCAACACCAGTAAGAAGGAGTCGAAAGAACTGTCCTCGCTTTACACAGGCCAAGAATTTCTAGCTCATGAAGGCTCCATCATAACGATGAAGTTCAGTCCTTGTGGCCAATACTTGGCAAGTGCTGGCAAAGATGGCACTGTGCGGATTTGGAGAGTAATTGAAGATGAGATATCTAAAAACTTCAATGTTCAGGATATTGACCCTTCTTGTTTATACTTCTCACTGAACCATTTGTCCAAATTAGCTTCTCTCAATGACAATAGAGAGAAGACCAACGGGATGAAAATGATGAGAAAATCATCAGAATCAACTTGTGTTGTCCTCCCGCCAAAGTTATTCCGGATAACGGAGAAACCAGTGCACGAGTTCCGTGGGCATACGGGTGAAGTCTTGGCGATTTCATGGTCCAAAAATGGGGTCAGTATATTAACATCTCACTAATAGCATTTTTGGGTCCCTCAATTTTTGGTAAATTCTGATTTTGGTCCATATGATATACGACTCAACACATCTAACCTCAATTAATTAATGTGTGTTTTGGTCCCTTTTGTGTAGGAAATATGTTTTATTTGGACTATTAATATAGAGTAACAGACTAACAGTACAAGTTTAACATAATACATGGATAATTAAATGGTGGAAATTCATAGGCAAAGGGATCAAAAGTGCACATTTCAAGGAATAACTTTGGCGGAAACAACCGCCCTACCTTTCAAGGTGGGGGTTAGGTCTGCGCACACTCTACCCTCCCCAGACCCCACATGGTGGGATTATACTGGGCTTGTTGTTGTTGTGTTGAAGGTTAAATGTGCTTAGTTAGATATCACAAGGACTAAGATTAAAATTTACCACTAAGGGGGACCAAAAGTGTTATTAACCCGATATATTTTATGGCGTCATAAAAACATCATCCAACATGACTAAGTTGTAATATTCATGTACGGACATCATTTGCTGCAGTATCTGCTGTCATCTTCTGTTGATAAAACAGCTCGTCTTTGGCAAGTTGGACATGATAAATGCCTTGGTGTCTATTCGCATAATAATTATGGTGAGCCCATTTCTGCACTTTTTGCTCTTCTTGCAAGAACTACTTTTCTAAACTTTGAACTGGACGCTCATCTCATACTTGGATGCAGTGACTTGTGTCGAATTCAATCCCATGGATGATAATTATTTCATTAGTGGCTCAATAGATGGGAAAATACGTCTCTGGGAGGTGCATGGTTCTCGAGTGGTTGATTGGACTGATGTAAAGGAAATAGTGACTGCTGTTTGTTATTGTCCTGATGGAAAGGTTTGATTGCCTCCTATTTTTCCCCCTTATTAAAACTTAAAAGTGTTACTTAATTTTTGGAACTTACTTAAGTTTGTTGCTTGTGACTGGTGCAGGGTGGCGTTGTGGGATACATGGATGGCAATTGCCGTTTTTATGATGTTGTAGGTACGGAAGCTTGTCTTTTCTTGACCCTTTTTCTGGTTCTTTCATTTTGTCACTGTTTTGCTGATAAATGCTCTCAATTTGCTGGGAACTGATTTTATCCTGTGACTTAATTTGCTGGAGTAGGTTGTCATTATAGAGAAACATATAATTCTAAACTTCTAACCGCACTCTGCAAGTTATGATTTCCATATAATACTCATCGAGAATTCATTGGCGTGCCCAAGAAGTAAAGAAAGGAAGTTAAGTGTATGTCTTCGGAGAAGGTTGGCAAGCCTTCCATGACATATTGTCACAATAACCACCGTAATGGTACTATAAAATTCCATTTCTTGCGGTAGTGGGAGGCAGCAGGTACCTCTGTAGAATTAGTCGAGGTGCGCGCAAGTTGGCCCGAACACCACGGTTATAAAAGAAATCCATTTCGGGAGTGATATTGCCGCAACAGAGGAAGGGAAAACATAAGTTAACATACCTAGTGTAGTCCCACAAGTGAGGTCTGGGAAGGGTGAGATGTACGTAGACCTTACCTCTACCTTTGTGGGTTGTTTCCGGTAGGCCCCTGGAAAACTGCTTGAAATGTCAGTTGTTTTAGTGTAGCTTACCCGTTCTACAATCTGAGATATATTGTTTTTCTTTGTCTAAGGGGTGTAGTACCACACACCAAAGGATTCACGCCCTCCAGCCCCCCTTCCCCTCAATGCTACTCATGGTTTGCCAAAAGATTCTTGTGTTGGACTTTTCTGTCGGATATGTGGTGACAAAGTAATGGACTATCATTTCTTTGTTGTAGGTAATCGTTTGCAGATGGGCCTCCAGGTATATCTGCAAGGAAAAAAGAAGCTTACTAACAAGAGAGTAACTGGATTTCAGGTAATCATTTGTGTTTCTTTTCCTTACTTTTTCACAAGAACGGTTTCAGGTTTCTTGTACTGATTTTTATGCGCTTGAGAACTGACATAGACTTTCATCATGCAGTACTGCCCAGACGATTCGAGCAAAGTCATGGTTACTTCTGCTGATTCGCAAGTTAGAATACTTCGCGGATCCAACATCATCAGTAAATTCAAAGGTGTCTTGGTTGCGCACCCTCTTACACCCCCCCTCCCCACCCCCACCACACACACAAAAACCCAAAACCAAGTTCTTGTTTTCATCAAAGCTTTAGACTAGATTTTGTAAGCAAGAGCTTTCTGATAAGATGTTTTCAGCTATGTCGCTCGGACTCTTCAAAAGCTGCCTCACTATGTTGGATCCTCCAAATATGTACTATTTTTGGAGGATCTGACACGCATCCAACATCATTTTTGAAGAGTCCGTGGAGAAAATGACAAAAATAGTCCCTTATGTTTGAGGTTAGGTTCAAAATAGTCCCTTAAGTATGTACTTAACAGTTGTAGTTCTTTAAGTTTGCCAAAAGTTAACACTTTCAATCTCCATACAGCGCTATGCCTGCTAGATTTAACGGGAACTATGAAAAAAATAAAATAAGCGGGTACTCATATTTAGAGGTACAATTTTTGTAGTTTCTGCTATTTTTATTTTTTTTCTAGAGTTTGGTGCAACTTTTTTATGTGTAATTTCTGCTATTTTTGTCTCTTTTTAGTATCTAGTGTAGTTTTTTGTGTTGCACACTTTAGGATTTGATGGGACTTTCTTGGTGTTTATAGTTAAATCTTTTTCTTTTTTTTTCACTGTTTCCGTCAAATCTAACCGACACAGTTCGCTAAAATATTATACAGAGACTAAAAGTGCATACTTAAGGGACTATTTTAAACCTATCCTCAAACTTAAAGGACCATTTTGTCGTTTTCTCGAGTTCGAGCAACATTGGTTTTGAGTTATTCCCTTTCTGATTTGATACCAGGTAGATTTTCTGAAACTTTTTTCTGCTGCTTGTCCAGGAACTAAAAATTTGGGTAGCCAGTGTCCTGCATCATTCACGTCGGATGGGAAACACGTCCTCGCGGTCACTGAGGATTCAAATGTATATATCTGGAACTATAGTAATGAAGGCGGAACAACAACTAGCCAAGCGAAGAAAGTCCGGTCATCCGAGAATTTCTTCTCCGGAAATGCATCAGTTGCAATACCTTGGTATGGTTTTAAAACCAATCCAGGGACAACACTACCAGGAAGTGTTTTACCGAACGGGGATGTCAACGAGAACTCGCTCCCATCAAAGACTTCATCTTTACAAGATTGTTTCTCCTTGGGACGCGTATCTTTCTTAGATTCTCTATTAAAGGTGGGCTCCGCGACGTGGCCGGAGGAAAAATTGCCCGATTCAAGTCCTCCTGCAACTGTGTCCCCTTCTATATGTAAATCCGAATACAAGATCTTGAAGAGCGCTTGGCAAAACGCATTGAGCTCAAGTCATTTGTGGGGTCTCGTGGTTGTCACTGCGGGATTGGATGGTTGCATTAGAACATTCCTCAACCACGGGTTGCCACTTCGTTTCTGAGATTCTTGTCCCGGGATCTCGAATTCTGCTGCAGACAAAAGCCTGTGATTTTCCATTTCGTTGCTTGTAATTTTTTTATCAATTCTTGGTTCTGTAACCAAAATTTGTTTTAACAAAAGAAAATATTATATTCTATAGGTTATATTAGATTTCTTTGTGCCTAGGGCATGCTAGTCTATATATATGTACAATCTAGCCAAATTTATCTTAGTAGCTGGATCTACAAAGTTGTCATTATTACAGTATTCATATATATATGAAAGTCATAGTACATACATTATTATTCATTTGTTCAATTGATGTCTTTTGAAGTTGAGCTGTAAAATTGTGGTACTTAAAAGTTAAAACAGTGCAATTTTGAAGCTTATTTCTTAAATAGGTGTAAATTCTATGCAGCGATTTCTGACTTTTATAATTTATAATTTATAATTGGGTTAAGGTCAAAAACACACCTTAAGTATCATTTTTTTGTAGTTTCCTACCCGAACTATCAGATGTGAGACTTTCCTATCTAAATTATCACTAACTGGTTTGCAAACTAACTGTTTTGTAAACTAGTTGATGATAGTTTAGGTAGGAAAAATAAACAACTGATAGTTGAGATGTATTTTGCAAACTAATTAGTGTTTAGGTAGGAAACTCTCACACCTGATAATTTAGGTAGGAAACTCAAAAAAAATTAATTCTTGAGATGTGTTTTTAATCATTATCTCTTTATAATTGCCAAACAACTACGTACTCACTTTTGGGCCCAATTTGCTTCTGCTGAGTATTCTTTTGTTAGTTTTGAGTGTTCTTTTGTTAGTTTTTTTTTCTTAATCCGGATTTTTATATTTCAGTTACAGAGACCTTAATTAATCACCTGACTATCTCAATTATATCTGCAGATCTGATTAGAATTTTAGACCACATGATTGCAATTTCATTTTGTGTACGAGTTTTCAGTTCCAAGCTCTAAGGTTCTTTCTAGTAGTACATGAAACATCAAATTCACTACATATTGATGATTTGTCAGTCTTGTGGTCCTAGAATTGTCAAATATGACATGACCATGATCAAAGAGGAAATGTGGAACTTATACTTTCCTCTTGTTTTTTTTTCCCGGTTTAATCATCCGAAGAAGTCCACTGACTTGGCTAATTTGAATTAACGCCGGGTAAATTCACCATGAAAGGTAAAATGCTCCCTAATGAAATTTCCTTCATTTTTTAAAATTCGCACTCAAAATTTTTGATTGATAAAAAGATTTCAGTAATCCTACCATGTCACTCGATGATATTATCATTTTTATTTTCAATATAATAATTCTTTGATTTCTCTATTTTCCTTTCTTAGTTTCAGACTGCAAATTTTCTCAGCTAATGATAATCAGACACGTTAAGAAGTTGCTTGCCACATCCTGTCAAATTTTCTCAGCTAATGATAATCAGACACGTTAAGAAGTTGCTTGCCATATCCACTCAAAATTTTCTCAGCAAATAAATAATCAGACAGCAAACTTATCAATTGCACTAAATTAGTATAACAGCTTTCTGCTATAGTGACAGGTTAAAATAAAGTGACATTGGAAAAAAGAATCATTATATCGTCGATGTATATACTATTATTATCCAATCTGTTAGTTCATGTGGTGTGTCACAAAGATCCTAATTGTACAAGAAGTAGTGGGTAATAAAATCTTAGAATCTCAATATTATATACTACTACTGTTTGTCTGTTTATGAGAAGAGATTCCATGCATCTTCATCATAAATAAGAACTAAAATCGAATATTGAATAATAAGAGATGTTGCTGTTAAAAGAGGGTGTATGTAAGACTTAAAAAAATGCAAGTTTATAGCCATAAAAATGTCAGAATATTTAAGATCATAAATTCCATTTTTCTTCTTAAACTCCTTATCTAGTCCATATTATCACATAAAATAATCGATGCAGTATCTACTAATCCCTCAAAATAAAAAAAAAGTGTCCACTTGACCTTTTTTTCTTGAGTCAAAAAGAGTGTCCACTTATCAAATTATGAAAAAATTTACCTTATTTTTTTTTTCAGATTTTCCCCTATTAAGTGCTATGTGATTAAATCCCAATACCTAATTTAGTCAAATTACCTATTTTTTTCCTAAGAGTTAGTATTTTCTTCAGAAACGTGCAACTGGCTAAGTGAACACTCTTTTTTATTCGGAGGGAGTATAATTTTTTTTTTCTTTTCAGAGTAAACACTGAAATAATACCTTTTTTTTTTCTTTTTTCTTTGTTTCCTCTTGTGGGATGGACAGTACAAGTAACAAAATATTTAAAAAAGCTTCCAATCAATGGAAATATAGAGTCCTTGGCTAATTGATGCAAAGTGGTGAAGCACATTATTAATATATTTATTCTTGCATTGGATTCAATCTCTTCCCTATGATTTGCCTCTATAAAACAAAAGGAATAAATGAATGCACGAATAAGACATAATAATGGAGGGCTCCCAATTAATGATACGCAAAAGTATTTCCTATTTTTTAAACCATACTCAGGGTTACTTAAGATATTATTACAGATAACTCTGCTTAATAACTTTAGTTGATAACTTACAATATATGGTAATCAGTAACTATATGTTATATAACAGATTAAACTATATTGATGGTGTAAATATTTTATTACACTATCGACATATATATATATATAACTTAAATACAGTAAACAAACATGTATTCAAGTGTGTGAGCAGTCGATGAGATCTCAGAATTAAATTCCAACAGAAATAAACACACTATGTGATTTCTTTAAATTTATCCAAATCTTAGTAGATGGAATTACCCGATACGCATGTGGTTGTAAGAGGTAACGATTGTTTGTTGTGAAATTAGTCTAAGTAAACGCAAGCTGACCCAGATCTATTAGTAAGATATAACAAGACAGAGTTATCCAATATATATGCCTGCGGAAGGTAACAAGTACGCCGCAAAAATTTTTGAGGTACATGTAAGCTGATCCAATGTGTTGATAGGAATAACGAAACATAGTTACTTGATACATGTGCTTATAGGAAAGTAACAAACTGTACTCTATGAAATTAGTCATGGTACATGCAAATTAATCGGATACCTATATTAGTAAGAGATAACAACAAGACATATTGTGAAAATAAGCGAGATACACACAAATTAACAAAGGCACCACGATTATAAAAAGGAAATATTAATGCAATATACTAGGTCTCAATATTTCCAACTATTGAGTAGTAAAGAACAGTACAACATATTGTCGATTATTCTATTTTTTGTCCCATCAGTATTTAATGTTCCTGAAGTGGATCTCGTGGCTTCTAAAAGGGCACGACTTTCTCCAAGCTCTATGTATCGTCTTCTTCTTCTTTTATATTCGTAGATTTAGAGTATACTCATGTGTGACAAACAAGACCGCTAATACTCCTTGTATTTTTATATTTAATATTTCAAAAATGAGTAAATGCGTTAGATGTCTATCGCTTTTTTAAATAACTGATACAGGTATTGGTACTGACGTAGAGTGAGAGAACCTTTCGAGTCTTGTACTTTTGTCTCTTCGTATTTCTTCTCTCATAGAATATATTGAGAGGTCCTTTTTTGTCCAAATTATTATAGTGAGAAATATGGGAAGAGCACCATGTTGTGCTAAAGAGGGGCTGCGTAAAGGTCCATGGTCTGCAAAAGAAGACTTGTTGCTAGCAAATTATATTAAGGAAAATGGTGAAGGCCAATGGAGAAACTTGCCCAAGAAAGCTGGTATGCTAAAATCTAGTTTCATATTCATTCAATGCTCACTCTCTTCTACTAGTTTCTTCTAAGTTATATATGTTGCTCGGATTTTCCTAAAATATTGTAGGACTCATGTAAACTTTTCCAAAAATACATTATTTCTAGAGGAGCCGGGCATTGTCCTTCAACATTTTTGATGAGTCCGAACAACATAGTTCAAGTTTATAATTTTTGTGTGTAAACTTTCTAGAATCTGGGTGGACTCTCAAACACCCCTGACATAGTGTTAAAATTCACTTTTGGTTAAGTCTGTGCTTTGTTTTTCTTCGGAAATGTCTCGTACCATTAAGAGTATTCTTGCTTTGAGATGTTTAATTCGACAGAAGAAATCATTTTCCAAAAAAATTATTTTCCGTGAGGAAGTCATTTTCTGGTCATTGAGTTTTTCATCAAAAAAGGAAGAAATAACTTCACTCACTTATGGGTGAAATTCATTTTTCGTAGAACAATCTTACCTTTCAACTTCATGTTACTTGCTCCGACTAACACTTGATTATTATTGTATTAATCTTTAAGCACTCTTCGATTTGCTAATACCATTACTTAATTTTTAACACATAGTATTTGTTATGGAAAGTATTTCTATTTATGCACCAACCAAATACGGACCACATTTTTCGGGAAATTGACTTCCGTCGTGTCAAATACACCCTATATATACATAGCTTATTTTAAATCAACTTTTGGTACCGTACTTTATTCGTTTACCACAATAAAATTTCTGTCTAATATGAATGTTGACTTTTTCAGGGTTGCTTAGATGTGGAAAGAGTTGTAGATTAAGATGGATGAACTATCTAAAGCCAGGGATCAAGAGAGGAAATTTCAGCCAAGATGAAGAAGACCTTATAATAAGATTGCATTCCCTGTTGGGCAATCGTTGGTCACTCATAGCTGGGCGATTACCAGGTCGAACTGACAATGAAATCAAGAATTATTGGAATACTCATCTCATCAAGAAGCTCAAAATTGCTGGAATTCAGCCCAAAGTTAACAAAAAACAGCCCAAGAAACATCCCAAGAAAAAGCCCAAAACAGAAAAACCAAGAAAAGAACAGGACAAAAAGAAAAATAAAAAGAAAAAAGACCAATCTTTAGACACTCCTCAAGTTGTGTTTTTCCCAAAGCCAATCAGAATTTCCTCTGGAATTTTGAGGAATTTTAGTGTTGACAATGTTGCATTATTGAGTACTTCATGCTCAGACTCTCCTGAATTACTGCCGCAACCGTGTCAGATCCTCAAAAAATGCGCTATTTCTGAAGGATCCGACACACATCCATCGACATTTTTGAAGAGTTCGAGCCACGTAGCTTCGCCCTCAAATAGTTTTGAAGAAGTTGATAATAACAAGAAGATTAATATTATTACAAATGATGATGAGAATATTGAGGGTAAAATAGAAGAGGCTTCATTTATTCCTTGTGCTTCAAATTTGTTATTTGATGAAGTTTTACTAGATGGATTTTGTGATCTTTCAAATGACAGCATGCTTGAGAAGGTATATGAAGAGTATCTTCAGCTTATTTCTGAAAAATGTTATCATCAAGATGATACAATGTTAATATAGTATATATAGTCAGTGCAAGTATTTAGTGTTCACCAATGTTAATGTAGTACATATAGTCAGTGCAAGTATTTAGTGTTAAATCTTTTGATTCTATTTTGTGTTCAGTGTAAAAAAATACAATGTATGTCCCACTTTACGTGACACTGTTAGTGTTTGAGGATTCCACAATTTTGTCTCACTCCATGACTTTTTAATAATTACTTATCTGGTTTCTGATTATGTAAATTTTATTTTATTTCAAGTTAAGAAACTGATATCCGAATTAAGATCGAAAATTAAAAGGTTTAATTCATGTACTTCAAAGCTTTTCATTGTTTTTAAAACAGAGAGAATTTTTCTCGCTGGAAAATTATATGTTGATTGAATTTAATGATACCCTTAACCTGAAAAATTCTCCTCAAAGTTATTTTGTCTTTATAGACCCTAAAGAAAGGGGATAAATGGATAACAGACGTATTGTGTTTTAAAAAGGGATAATTTCAGCAATATACAAGCTAGCATAAAATATTACATTCATGTAGTCATATTTTTAGTTTACATCCGCATAGCCAACGTTTTTTTTTTTTTTTTTTGCAACAGTGTTTATACACACGATATACAATATTATGCACTTAGTGTAGACAATGTATATTTGTATAAAAATGTATAATAATGTATAAAAAGAGCCATTTAGGATAATATTAGAAATATGGGCCATAAATGTTTTCTCCAAATAGACAAATAACAGGAGTAACATCGTACAATATTATATAATTGAATTTGAGGTTCATTCAAAAGAAAAGTGCATCCTATCCTATACATGAAAGTTGAAACAGACTCAACAAAGAATTAAAGGAAGTTCTATTTAGAGGAATATCCGTAGAATTTTAGGACAAAATGACACCAGCATTATCCATCTATAATATTATATTCATTGCAATTTATGTGACATAGTTTGAAGCGATATAAAGTTTAAGAAAAAAATGCTTTAAATTTATAGTCTAAAATATATCATAGCATTTGTGCACCTATAATACGTTTGAAACTTATAATGATTTTAAACAGATATCCTATTATTTGTGTGGTTATAAAAGCTTTAATGGTAAAATGCGAAGGGTATGTTAACTGTTTCCGAGTTTAAAAATATATCATTCTTTTTTAAACGGACTAAATAAAAATATACCACATGACCTGAAATAAGTGGAGTAACAAAAATATCATTTAAAGTAGCCATTTCGCTTTCAAGAAATTTCCATTGGTTTGTGACCATTCAATAGAAATAATAAATGGAGTATATAATTTATCAATGTATCCATATTAATTAATGCATATTTTTATTGAATTTGAAAAATAATTTGAAGTGAGTAATTAATACTATGGGTAAAACGGAAAAAATAAATTATCTTCTCTTAATATGCTAAAACTAATAAGTAAAAGTGAAAATTTATTTTTAAAATACTGAACGAGTAAAAATGAATGGAGGAGTACTATTTCTTTTTAGTGGGAGCGGTGAATTTCAAGTTGTTGGGCAGTTTCTAATGAGTAGGGTCCAGCCTTATTATTAGTTTTGACACTTTAGGGGCATATTTTCAAGTTGTTTGGGCACATTAAAGGCGTATGCATGGAATTTTGGGAACTTCCAAAATAGAGGAGAATGGAAGAAGGAAGAGCATGTGATGTCTATTGCGTAACCTCGGCTTCATTTTAACTGTTGTTTTAATTTTTTTCACGCTTGTTAAAAAATAATAAATTTAAAGTATAGTTTACTAAGTTATCTTTATTAATTATTAAATGCTTTTTAAGAATTGAGCAGTATTAAAAAAATTACTCCTACTTCTTTAATATTAATGTTTTTAGTTAAGAAACAATTGTCAATTTTAATCTTGGATTCCTAGAGCAACAATTATTTTGAGCTGAAGTGATTGTTAGTTTGAGATAGAAAAAGTATAAGCTTAATTAAGTTATATTCATTGTTAGTGTAAGGAATTTTTACACCATCAGTTTATTTTTACTTTTTCTAACAAGTAACTTTGATTTTTCCCGGGAGAGCTGAGGGTAAAATAAAACCTGCCTCCCCTTCCACCCAATTCTCTCCTTATTGAGTCTAAAAATAAAAGACATCCTTGCGCAAGGCGAAAGATCGATTATTTATTTTTAATATTATAAATCTCATATTTTGAGGAGATTTATTTATATAAATATCCTGTGAGTGACCTGACAGTGTAATTTTATTTTACACAGACGGTATATTTAACTTAAACTCTTAGGCGAGTTTAAGTTATATGTATACACCATTGATATATAAGTAAGTTACATTATCAGCGATCACTTTTATCTGTGATAACAGATAACCAATCTCTTTGAATGACATCACCATGATCACATCCTTACAAAAGGTTTACAAAATGACCTTAAACCATATTTTGGGTGGTGCCAGATGATCCACGCACCAATAAATTTGTAACTCAGACAGCTTGAGGCCGATGTAATATGCAGGTGTGGCCACACTCGTACAAAAACATTAATGATTGAATCATATAAGTCAATTTAAATTTTGGATTCGTTTTTGGGCAGACAATAAATAATGTCCGTTGATTTCTAAATAGTTATTATATCAGAAAGTCGTCTTTCTTTGTTTTAGAGAGAACTTTCAAAACTTATCATGTAAAACAAGCCTCTAGTTATTAATATTTTTGATGTTTGCCAATCGCTAAATAAGTTAAAAAGTTTTTAGAAACTGATTTAACAGTGATCACTCTTCAGCAAATCTTGATATTGACACCACCGTTTGATTAAAGATGAGGTCTTTGTACCAACTAGGGGGATCAATGCTACTAACTACCTACGTTCAAAAAGAGTGTCCACGTAGTCCTTTTATTTTGATTAAAAAAGAGTTTTTACTTATCAAATCAAAAAATAATTAATCTTATTTTTTCAGATTTGTCTTTATTAAGTGTTTAGTGACCAAATACCTTATCTTTTAGGAGTTAGTATTTTCTTAAGAGGTGTACAAAATGGCTAAGTGGACACTCTTTTTGAACCAGAAGGAATATCTTTAACCAAATCATTATTGTGTAGAGGGTGTAATCAAACCTTAATTATTTTGTTACTAATGAGTGGATCCTGAATAACTGTTTGTGTTTCAAGAATTAATGTTAGGTTGGCATGGATACCATGGCCATTGTCATGTAGAAGCAGGTTAAGCATTCTCTCTTATTGCCTACTAAAACTAGCAGATGGCATTAATGGTTGAAGAATGAAAAAGAAAAAGAGAAAAATTTAACTGTTAAATATTAAAGGGAAAATATATATCACTTGACCCTATATAGTTAAGTAACAAAGTATGTGTGTTGAAAAATAAGTGTTGCATTTCTTAGTTCGGTAAAAATATCGGGTGAAGGTAAGCTTTTATCAAGCATAATGTTATTTATTTTATTCTCCAGAGACATCTTATAGAAAAGAAAAAACAACTTCAAGAAGATTTAGTAGTTTTATCCTCTCAACTTTTCATTTAGTTTATGACTTTGTTTTCCAACCAAATTGAGTACCAATAACTTCTCAAATGTTTCCTTTTACCTAATCTTCCTTTTTTGACATGTGATAAAGTGGAAGTAAAAAATTGACACGATTTTATTGCTATGCGTAAGGTTGAGGTTAATGATTGTCAATGAACAAACAAGCTCCTCAGTTGTCCCTTCAGTTCCACATATAGCTCTGGTCTATGACCAAAAGCATCAGAAATTGGAATGATATATAAGCATCTTGACAAACTTCATCGTCAGAGCTTTTCACTTTTCATTGTTTGTATAAGGAAATTTTACACCATCACTTTATTTTCACCTTTTATTGCAAGTTTCACAATTTAAAGAGACTCACCTCTATAAATATCCTTTGAGTGACTTAATATTGAATTTTTTTTTAACACAAACGGTGTATACTATAACTTAAACTTTTAAACGAGCTTAAATTATATACACGATTAATATAAAGAATTACTCCTATACTATCAAATCACTTTTACCTATCATACCAGCTAACTTATCTCTTTGAATAGTATCACATCCTTACAAAAGGTTTCAAAAATGACGTTAATTCATATTTTGGGTGGTGCTATATGATGTGGTTTTTTGGCCCTTTATAAGCTATTATTAGTTTTATGATCCTTTTATAAGAGATCTTCTTTTTTTTACACATAAGAGATTTGAAAAAAAACACATAAGAGATCTGAAAAAGTCATTTTCTTCTATTCAAATTGTAAGAGAGTAAGAGATCTCATTTCCTCTCACGATGATCCACGCACCAATAATTTTGTAACTCAATCCAGACAGCTAGAGGCAGATGTAATATGCAGGTGCAAAATTGGAAGTTATATAGGAATGAAGTCAAGCTGAAATTTCAATAATTGTTAAATTTTGAATTCATTATTTTTGAAGTACAACAAACTTAATATGAGAAAAATGTAGAAGATTAAATCACTCAACGCAATCTAAATTTTGAATCCGTTTCTATAATAGATGATGTCC
Organism: Lycium barbarum; assembly: GCF_019175385.1. NCBI lineage: Eukaryota > Viridiplantae > Streptophyta > Magnoliopsida > Solanales > Solanaceae > Lycium > Lycium barbarum. The sequence goes on along the minus strand of NC_083345.1, from coordinate 125,826,718 downwards.
GTGATGGTGGAATCAAATAATTTTTTGCACGGATCTCCCTTCAAAGGCGTTGATCTTTAATTTTTGTTCTTCACTTAATTAAATATCAGCAATTTGAGGCGCAAAAATTAAAGACCACCCCGAATAAGGTCAATCGTGCAAATTGCCCGGAACCAAACGCTCATGGTGCATAGGACAAAAATAAAATGTACCATGAGCACTTTTGGGAGTTGAGCCGACGTTGGTGTTCTAGCAAAGACAAATGAGGTTATTATCAACTAGTTGGCCCCAAAAGTGGCAGCTAAAAATGATTTAAGGGCCACAATCATTATGTCCCTTCCCAAAAGAGAGATGTCAACCAACACCTGTCCCTTCCCAAAAGGAAGATGCCAACCAACACCTGTTGAATTCTCAATTCGTCTTCACGTATGCAGTAGCAGAATAAAAAATTTTACTTAGAAGATTTAAAATATAGAGAAATAAACACACAAAGAGGTTAAAGGGAGTTCAACATCTATTATATATGCATAAAAAATAATTTTAATCATATATAAACAGTGTAATTTTCTGCCTAAGGGGTTTCGGATGAACCCCCTCGGCCATACTTGGCTCCGTCCCTGCATGTATGTGATTATTTGATTAAGCACGGAATTTTTAAAAAAAAATTAAAAAAATTATGATCTAAAATAAATTTTAAATATTTGTATCAATATCAGTTATCACCTTCGCTGCTCCAAAACTGACTTGTCAAATTCACACTCAATTTCTATTGATTGCACTTCAAGACAAAGTTCTTTAATTATTTTTGGAACTTTTACTCAAGTTGCCTTTCACCTGATGCAAGGAATTAGTGACATCCACATGGAAAACAAAGCAGCCCATGTTATTGATTCCACCTTTCTTTAAAAATCCTTCTCCAACTAAAAGAGCAATCCAGTGACATCCTAATCTGACATTTACCGCTGCGCTAAAGGGTCTCCTTCAAAACTTTTCATGCATCTCTCCTTTATTTCTATCTCTCCCATTTTCTTTGTTGGGCTAAGATACGGGGAAAAGGAGAGGAAAGAATTTGGTAAAAATTGAACTTTGCACATGTAGTAACTTGTAAGATACAAGGTTGTAGTTGTACGACGAGTCTTAAACCTTCCCGAGGCTTACTAAACATGGTTTTACTCCATTATATATCCAAGATGGACATATCTATCCTCATGACCTTGAAAAATTTGTCCTACCTCCCAAGACTAGGACAACTAGCATTCGGCAAAACTCAACGTATGAAAATGCGAGGTGTAACATATACGGTCCGTATGTTGGGCCGTATAATACTCAGCTTTCCGAAACTTGTTCTCGTCGATTCGTTTGATCTCCAATCCTTATGGAACCTTCTTAACACTTGTTTAACACTTCATTAACAATCTAAGGGACGTTATAACTCTTCTTTAAGCCATCATTACCCATCATTAGCTTGGTACTTTGTGAATCCTTTCCGATACATAACATATACCTCGCCTTTCTTGACGGACTTTCTTCTCTTACCTCGAATGTCTTTGAAATCTCAATTAGAACCATTAATTACTATTTCTTACTTATTGAAACATCGTATACTTCGTGCCGTTCGTTAGTCTATCCACTATGCATCAACATGAAATTTTTCCGAGGTGTAACATAGCTAAACATATGTAAAATGTATCAAAATGCCATTTAATTTTGTGATCTTAAACATATCATGTGGAAAGTTGGAACTAAAGATTTGCTAGAAAAGAAAAGATGCATTCATTTTTAAACGAATTAAAAAGGAAAGTAAGACAAACATGTACTTCTTCCTATGTCATTTTCATTAAAAACAAGGGTTGACCCGTTCGTGCGTAAAAATTTCTAATTGCTGATTTTCCTATTTTCATTAGGGAAGTTATTTTCTTCATTTTAAGAAACTTATTTTCCTACAAAAAATATTTATCAAAAATTTTTGACCAGTCAATAATGGAAAAATATTTTCCTCCATACTGAAATCACCCTCTATTTGTTTTAAAACTCAAAAGTTTTGCTTCTTTAGTGAATATTGAATCCCGTGTTCCTTTGTATTTGCTAAGTCTCCTTCCACAATTCCTTCCTCACAAATAATTTGTTCTTATAGATTATTCAATTATGTGTGTGAAAAACTTTAATAATAATAAAGACTTACCAACAAACACGTGCCAAGAGATTAAACTAATTATGCAATAAAAAAATGTAATATAAGTTATATTTTTAAAAATTTGTAGCATGAGTTTAGGCCCGAACTTAACACGGGCCTCATGAAACTATATATATATATATATATATATATATATATATTCACACATATTCTAACTATATAGAAGCACAGGTGGATCGGCGTCTGTGCCCCCCCCCCCCCCCCCCGGTGGGCCCCATACTAAACACCAAGCAATTAAAAAAAAAAAGTGGATCCCATATTATCATATGCGTATCAACCCATTAGTGGGAGCAAATGAAATTATTGTACAACAAAAATATGCATCCCATATTATTGCTTTTCTTCAAAAGGTTAAGTAGTCAAACCATACAATTTTCTTTCTTTTTTATATTAGCCTAAAATTTAATCTGGATATTGAACTGTTGTATTTGCCACCATGTCATTTATTTGTTATGTTTACTAAAATAAATATACTTAAAATATTTATATTTTAAAATAAGATAGAATTTAATTACTTTTTCATTTTTATTCTTACTCTGATAAATGTGAAAAGAGGTTAATGTCGTAAAAGAAAAAATAATATCAAATCTAGATCAAATAATCAATAAGGTAAATTAGTCAAATTATAATTCTAATTGAAATTTCCTTAAAAAACCATGCAAAAGACAACATGACAAGTAAAATGAGCTAAATCGAGAATATTTACTAAAAATTAAAAAATAGTAGTTCTTCGTTTACATAGAAAATTAAATTTCTACTTTGTTTCGTTTTAAATATGTAAATTAATTTAACAATTTGAATCAGAATCATCCAAATCAAAATTTGAAAAAAATAATAATAAGTATTTTACACCTTTAAATTAATCGAATTAAACTGAAAGTATCAACTGATACTTAAATATTGCTATTATTTAATCTCAAAGAGAGGAAAATAGTTTCCTTTTAAACAAGTCTTCTCTTTTAAAAAGTATTAATAAATTTTTAAAGACTTTGTATTAATAGCAAACACTAATATAATAAAGTTTTGGATACGGAGCACAAACTACAATGTTATATTAATCGTGTTTATCAAATTTTTATTTTGTTTCGTTTTAAACATGTAAAATTAATTTAACAATTTGAATTAGAATTATCCAAATCAAAATTTGATTAAAAAAAATAATAAGTATTTTACACCTTTAAATTAATCTAATTAAAATTCAAAGTATCAACTGATGCTTAAATATTGCTATTGTTTTATCTCAAATAGAGGAAAATAGTTTCCTTTTAAACAAGTTTTCTCTTTTAAAAAGTATTAATAAATTTTTACAAACTTTGTATTCGTAGCAAACACTAATATAATAAAGTTTTGAATACGGTGCACAAACTACAATATTATATTAATCGTGTTTTGACCATAGTATATATATATGCATAAAAACAGTGTAAAGCAATAATGTCAAAAAAGAAAGTGCATCCCATATTAAAAAATCAAATAGTATTCGTGTAATTTTCAAAGTATCTCATTAAGTCAATAATGATGGATTCATTGCCACATGCGTATCAACCCATTAGTGGGAGCAAATGAAATTATTGTACATCAAAAAATATGGACCCCATATTATTGTTTTTCTTCAAAAGGTTAAGTAGCCAATCATTCAATTTTTTTTTTATATTAGCCTGAGATCTAATCTAGATATTGAACTGTTGTATTTGCTATTCCGTCACGTCATTTATTTGTTATGTTTTCTAAAATAAATATACTTAAAGTATCTATATTTTCAAATAAGATAGAATTTAATTACTTTTTCATTTTTATTCTTACTCTAATAAATGTGAAAAGAGATTAATGTCGCAAAAGAAAAAATAATATCAAATGAAGATCAAATAATGAATAAGGTAAATTAGTCAAATTATAATTTTAATTGACGTTTCCTTAAAAAAAACCATGCAAAAGACAACATTACAAGTAAAAAGAGCTAAACCGAGAATATTTACCAAAAATAAAAAAATAGTATTTCTTCGGTTAAATAGAAAATCAAATTCCTACTTTATTTCATTTTAAACATGTAAAATTAATTTAATAATTTGAATTAGAATTGTCCAAATCAAAATTTGATAAAAAATAATAAGTATTTTACACCTTTAAATTAATTGAATTAAAATTTAAAGTATCAACTGATGCTTAAACACACTAATATAATAAAGTTTTAGATACGGAGCACAAACTAAAATGTTATATCAATCGTGTTTTGAGCATAGTGTGTGTGTGTATATATATATATATATATATGCATAAAAATAATACAAACTTATGTATGTTTATTAGCAATATAAAATATATATATTATCACTATCCTAACACAACTACATATATATAAATACACTATAATTTAAAATGTTGGGCCCGTGCGCAGCACGGTTTCGTCGTCCGTCGTCCATAAAAAAAAGTGTGGCCCCATATTAAACACCAACCAATATTTAAAAAAAAATAAAAAAAATGGAACCCACCATCTCTAAACTCACGGAAAAAAAGGTGGATCCCATATTAACAAAATCAAGCAATATAAAAAAAAGTGAATCCCATATTAAAAAAATAAACAATGTCAAAAAAAAAAAAAATGCAACCCATATTAAAAAATCAAACAATATTCATGTAATTTCTAAAGTATCTCATTAAATCAATAATGATGGGTTCATTGCCACATGCGTATCAACTCATTAGTGGGAGCAAATGAATTTATTGTACAGCAAAAAATATGGACCCCATATTATTGCTTTTCTTTAAAAGGTTAAGTAAACAAACCATATAATTTTTTTTATTTTTTATATTAGCCTGAGATGTAATCTAGATGTTGAACTGTTGTATTTGTTATTCCGTCATGTTATTTATTTGTTATGTTTACTAAAATAAATATACTTACAATACTTATATTTTAAAATAAGATAGAATTTAATTACTTTTTCATTTTTTTCCCTACTCTAATAAATGTGAAAAGAGATTAATGTCATAAAAGAAAAAATAATATTAAATGGAGATCAAATAATTAATAAGGTAAATTAGTGAAATAATAATTCTAATTGACGTTTCCTTAAAAAAACGTGCAAAAGACAACATGACAAGTAAAATGAGCTAAACCAAAATTATTTACTAAAAGTTAAAAAATAGTAGTTCTTCATTTAAATAGAAAATCAAATTTCTACTTTGTTTCATTTTAAACATGTAAAATTAATATAATAATTTGAATTAGAATTATTCAAATCAAAATTTGATAAACAATAATAAGTATTGTTTAGGCCCAATCTATATACATTAACAATAGAATATTTTACACTTTTAAATTAATCGAATTAAAATTCAAAGTATCAACTGATGCTTAAATATTGCTATTGTTTTATCTCAAAGAGAAGAAAATAGTTTCCTTTTAAATAAGTTTTCTCTTTTAAAAAGTATTAATAAATTTTTGTCAACTTTGTATTCGTAGCAAACACTACTATAATAAAGTTTTGGATACGGAGCACAAACTATAACGTTATATTAATCGTGTTTATTCTCTTCTCATATATAGCATATGTTGTTCAATTTTAATTCTCCTACATAAATTTATTTCCTCCGTGCACTTTAATTTGTTCACTTTTAACATTATATATATATATATATATATATATATATATATATATATTCATTTACTACACTACTGTATAGAAGAGCCGATTTATAAGCAAGATCGTCGTCCGTCGTTTGGTCCCACTTTTTTATTTAAGGGCAAAAAAATTTTTTGTGGTCCCACCCACTTTTTTATTTAAGGGCAAAAAAATGACATTTTATATTTTATATTACCAACTCTTCTAAAAAGTAAATAAAAATACTTTATTATATTTCTATTTTTCTACTATATAGAAGCATCGGTTTACCCATGCTTCGTCGTCAGTCACTCTTAAAAAAAAAAGGTGGACCCCATACTAAAAACACCAAGCAATATTTTAAAAAAAAGGGAAAAAAAGTGGACCCCACCCTCTCTGAACTCATTTAAAAAAAGTAGACTCCACCCTCTCCAAGCTAATGAAAAAAAAAGTAGACCCCATATTAAAAAAATAAGCAATGTCAAAAAAAAAAAAAAACGTGCACCCCATATATTAAAAAATCAAACAATCTTTATGTAATTCCTAAAGTATCCCCATCAAGTCAATAATAGTAGATTCATTGCCACATGCGTATCAATCAATTAGTGGGAGCAAATGAAATTATTGCACATCAAAAAACATGGACCCCATATTATTGTTTTTCTTCAAAAGATTAAGTTGCCAAATACATACAAGTTTCTTTCTTTTCTTATATTAGCATGAGATCTAATCTAGATATTTAATTGTTGTATTTGTTATTCCCCCATGTCATTTATTTGTTATGTTTACTAAAATAAATATACTTAAAATATTTATATTTTAAAATATGATAGAATTTAATTACTTTTTCATTTTTATTCTTACTCTAATAAATGTGAAAAAAGATTAATATCAAATGGAGATCAAATAATGAATAAGGTAAATTAGTCAAATTATAATTCTAATTGACGTTTCCTTAAACAACCATGCAAAAAACAACATGACAAGTAAAATGAGCTAAACCGAGAATATTTACCAAAAATTAAAAAATAGTATTTCTTCGTTTAAATAGAAAATCAATTTCTACTTTGTTTCGTTTTAAACATGTACAATTAATTTAATAATTTGAATTAGAATTATCCAAATCAAAATTTGATAAAAAATAATAAGTATTTTACCCCTTTAAATTAATTAAATTAAAATTGAAAGTATCAACTGATGCTTAAATATTGCTACTGTTTTATCTCAAAGAGACGAAAATAGTTTCCTTTTAAACAACTCTTCTCTTTTAAAAAGTATTAATAAATTTTTGCCAACTTTGTATTCGTAGCAAACGCGAATATAATAAAGTTTTAGATACGGAGCACAAACTACAATGTTATATTAATCGTGTTTTGAACATAGTATATATATATATATATATATATATATATATATATATATATAATCACCATTCAAACACAACTACATACACATATATACACTATAATCCAAAGTGTTGGACCCGTGCGCAGCAAGAGCATAGGCCATCTAGTATGTATATATATATATATATATATATATATATATATATATATATATATATATATATTTTATGCTAGATTTCTGTTCTTTCCTAATAGGGAAAAGGGTCAAATTTACCCTCCAAGTATGATTTATAGTTTAAATTTGTCCTCCGTCAAAGTTTGGGATCAAATTTGTCCTCTTCGTCAAAGTTTGAGATCAAATTTGTCCTCTTCGTCAAAGTTTGGGATCAAATTCGCTCTCCCCGTTAGGATACTTAATAAATTTGCCCTTATATGGATGAAAGTCTGAGGGCAAATTTGATCCCAAACTTTAACGGAGAGAGCAAATTTGATCCCAAACTTTGACGGAGAGTAAATTTAAACTATAAACCATACTTGGAGGGTAAATTTGACCCTTTTCCCTTCCGAATATCACACAATTTAAGAAACTTTCCCTTTAGACAAGTACCTGCTCAGCCTAAAATTTTAAACTAAGTTTTTTATGATATAGGAAGTTTTTTTTATGATACTAATATATTGCTCTACTCTACATTTAATATTGATATTTTAGTGTTTCTAATTTTTGTATTTAATTTAAATCTGACGAATCCCTCGAATGGAACAAAATGTGCCTCTAAATCGTTAGTGGCAGCCATAATCTCAGAAGCAGATCATATGCATGCTGCCTCTGTCAAATTGGAACCTAGCTTCGAAGTTGAAACCTCATTGCAATCTGCAAAATATTTACCATTCACATTTCCAAGTCTTGGATAAGTCACCACGTAGCATGTTGTACATGTATCGGATAACTCTGTCCACCAAGGCGTAGACAACATTTACCATCAAAGTGTAATTCCAAATACTTCCAAGACCTTCATTAGCCATTCTTTTGGAAGACACTTTAACAGTGGTTCAGAAAAATAAGGCAGAAGAGAGTAAAATAACAAGCTCCTCAGTTGTCCTTTCAGTTCCACATATACCTCTGGTCTATGAATAGACCAAAAGCATCAGAAATTGGAACGATATGTAAGCACCTTGACAACTTCATCATCAGAGCTTTAAGACAAACTATTGAATAAGGTGAAATAATTGAAGTCAAAATGAAAAAAGATATGAGAAGAACAATCCCAAAGACAATTAACTATTTGCTAATGTATATGGAGTTTGTTTCAGTGAAGCAAACTAATGTTCCACTCCCGAGGTAATTCCCTACCTCTAAGTCAAAGCAACTCCGTGCTATTTTGGCAGATGCCATTGGCTGAAAACCAAAGGTTTCCGCTAGGCAAAGGAGCTCACAAATATCCTAACTCTCCACTTAAACTCCATCTAGGGTTTTTTGTCAGCTCCATCTCCTAGGTGAAACCTCCACTTTTCGGTCAATGGCATCTGCCAAAATAGCATGGAGTTGCTTCGACTTAGGATAATCTGAAGGCCTAGCAAGTTCCTTTTTTTTTTTTTCAAGAAAAAAGGTCGGGTGTACTTGTTCAGGTCATGTCTACTTTTGGTCATTCTTATCTTGGTCTCAAGAAGTAGACATGACCTAGACAAGTACATCCGATCTTTTGTCTTGGAAAAAAAAAGGGAACTCGCTAGGCCTTCAGAACATAAGCGATTTTATTTGGCTAATTCTATATGCAACTACTAATTTTCTTCTATGCTATGTAAAGGTGTAAGGGCAAAGGCCTATTTAGCGCAAGATAGATCCAAGGCAAGAAACTTGTGAGATGTACGTTCAACTAAATATACATAGTTCAAATCAAAAGCATTGATTCTGCATGTTACCAGCAAAATACAGCTACTCATAGCCCACGATAAATGAAAAATTGTTAATGATGATTGATGACAATGGAGAATGTTAGAGTTCCGACGCCCCTGACATGCCAGAAAAGAGAGGCACTGACTTAATGCTGACAAAGAAGGCAGAAGAGGGTAAGCAAATAAGCTCCTCAGTTGTCCCTTCAGTTCCACATATAGCTCCGGTACATGACCAAAAGCATCAGAAATTGGAACGATATAAACATATTGATAACTTCATCATCAGAGCTTTAAGCAAAAATAACACCATGTCATGTCAAAAGGCAGACCATAGAAACCCCAGAGAATAAGATGAAAGAATCAAAGTAAAATTTTTTGAAAGAAATGGAAGAAAAAAAACCAAAAAAGCATTTTTCTATGGCCAAGTGCTTAAACAGGGATGCTATGACCAAGAATGGAAATTATTTTAAAGAAGAAAATTAAAGCAGGATAGGCTTCAAAACAAGAGTTTTTGTGAAGATCTGTAGTAGACTGAAAGCTAAAGTTGTGACAAATTTCGACTGAAGATGTATGAACCTATGTCTTCCAGGGAGGAAAACCTGGTAAACTAAAAGAACAAGAATGTCTATGCAGCTATCTTGTCCTTTTAGAAATAAAGCCTTATACCAAAGCAACGGTTACAGGAAGAAGATAAGTTAACTGGTACACCAGCAGAAAAAATGTGGCACTAAGTCTAGTGGGCAGCAGTCTTCAGAGTTTCAACAAAATATATAATAGACGTCAGAGTAACTGAAACCGGAACCTTTTTATGTAATATAATTTCTGAAAAACTAACTAGTAACTCTGGACATCCCTCAAAGACAAAGCAAAACGAAAATATACCAAAGGCACAAAATTAGAGGCAATCTATAAGAGTTGAAGCCTCGACCTCATCCAACTATAGCAAGGCAAAATTTTGTGCACCAACTATGGAGATTCGAGTTTTTTGGGGTAAATAACATCCCTGTATTAACTCTTTTTTCTGTAGTATCAAGAGCAAGAAATAGGGAAAGTACTAATCAGTGTACTATTTCCATATGTGAAAGGCAGAAATTTGTATTATATACTAGAGTACAATCTTGAGCATCTGTTGTATCAAACATCTTTGTCTACTTTCTATGAGATAACTTTATTCAGAAACGACTCACAACTAGTTCCAAATGCCTTCGGTGCTCACAGTATGCACTAGAGAGTTGGCTCGTATGCGATCCTCACGAATTTCAGAAGCCGGTCAAATTAGTACAGTTACTTTGAAGCACATAGGTTCTCGTGAATCTATTTTATCTATATGTGCTAAACCTTGAATTCTCTAGAAAATTATGGTAATAACACTCAATGACAAGTTTCAAACTCTCAATTAGTGTGAGAAGCAGAGGATTGCAACATTCGTAAGAATTTCATCCCATTTAGCACTAGAGGGTTGCACAAAATGCGTACTCAACAACAACAACAACATACCCAGTTGGATCCCATAACGTGAGGTCTGGGGAGGGTAAAGTGTACGCAGACCTTACCCCCACCTTGGAAGGTAGGGAGGCTGTTTCCAAAAGACCCTCGGCTGAAAAAATGCGTACTCAGCAGCACCTAAAAACCGTACTAAAAGCTGCGGAAACAAACACAAACCATAGCACATATTTGCTTCTTCTTTTTATTTCCTACTCAGCAGCTACTAATATTTGTGTTTTTCAATTGAACAGATAAACAAAGTTCGAACCTTTTAATCACAAAACTGACTCTAAAACCAGCAACTTTATCATTTCTTTATGAGCAGCTAAAAATCATATTGAAAAGCTGTTGAAACAAAACACAAACAAGAACAAATATTTGCTCTTTTAGTTTCTTCCAAGCAGTAGTAGATACTAATATTTGTATTTCTTTTAATTGAACAAATAAAGAAAGTTCGAACCTTTAATCACAAAACTGACTCTTAAAACCAGTAACTACCATCTTTTTATCAGCAGATAAAAATCGTATTAAAAGCTACTGAAACTAACATAAACAGGAACACATATTTGCTCTTTTAGTTTCTTCCAAGCAGCGGTAGATACTAATATTTGTATTTCATGTTTAGTTTATGAAACATTAAATTGTTTGAACCTTTAATCACAAAACTGACTCTTAAAACCAACAACTATCATTTCGTTATAAGCAGCTAATCGTATTAAAAGGTACTGAAACAAAACACAAACAAAAGCACATATTTGCTTTTCTAGTTTCGCTGAAACAAACACAAACAAGAACACATTGTAATGGTGAATTGTAATCCTCTTTTAAGAAATCAATTGACAAGCTAAGAAAAAGCGCATCTGGTGTAGTGGTATCATAGTACCCTCCCACGGTACTGACCAGGGTTCGATTCCCTGGATGCGCACTCTGTTTTTTTATTTACTTTTTTTTTTGTTTCTAATTTTTAATTGTTCTCACCGTGCTTTGGGTAGATATTTATCAGTAAATTAATTCTTATTGTATATCAACTTGATCTGGTTTTATCTGGAGGCTACGTGTCATATCTGGTTTTATAAAATCGGTGTTAATGAAAAATGGTATGAATGAGTCATTTTGGTGACCGGTGATGGCATAAATGAGTCATTTCCGATAGTTTAATGGCATAAATGAGCCATTTCCGATAGTTTAATGGAATATTTAAGCTTTTTCCGTGTATTATACTAACTAAATTAATTGCATGGTCCATCAAAATACTATTATTACAGAATTAGTGAAATTTTTATATTAGACTAGGTTGGGTTACTTTCAATTTTTGAAAACCAGTATAATAGACCAAAATGAGTGTTATAAACTCTATATTTGTTGATCCTGCGAAGTTATTTGCCCCACCACAATAGGTTCCATCTTCGATTTTTAAATGCATATAATATAGCCTTCATCAAGATTTTGTTTAATAAATAAAGGTTAATTAGCATATTGTTGTTGCTACTCTGAATTAAAATATCAACTCCAAGCTTCAACAAATTCAAAGAATCATTGACATAAGAAAATAGTATTTGCAAATCATTTAAAAATCTCAATGAAGGAGCTTCATTCTTTTAAGACCAAATATTTTGTAACACTAACGACCTTCAATAATTAGCAGCCAAAGTATGATATATCCAGCACATGCTTGTCAAGAGAAGAAAAGATTGTTAGAATAGTATCTTAACTTATTTAATCCCAATAAAATTGACCTAACTATATTCTATATAATATCTATAGAATCTCAATCATTATTCATAATTGTGAGTGCGTCCAAAATTAATCCAAAAATTCAAAGGAAGTTGCTTTGGACAAATATCTCATCCATTATCATAGGTGTCTAACCTCATTTTATTTTTTGATATGATACTTGTATTGGGACTCGATTAAATTAGATTCGAGCCAAAAAGTCCACATTAAGGTAAATGTCTTTTTTTTGTTTTTTTTTTTACCAAAAAAAAAAAAAAAAGGCTACTTCATGTTCAAAGCTCCAACTCGAAATCTCTAATTAAGAATAAAAGGGTACTTACCATTCCGCTATAACCCCGTTGATAGCCATTTGATCTATTCATTAGTGGATATTCAAAATCAACGGTTGCTAGGGCTTGCACTCTTCTCACTCAAAGTCACAAGCTTTTGCTTTGTCTATTCATACTAATCATGGAGCGAGTTCATGATTTAAGACAACATTATGCCTTGAAATGACCTATAATAATACCTTCACCAAATTATGCTTCGTCCATTAACAAAAGAGATTCTTTAAAGATACAATTGTAAGTAAAAATTAGTAGATTATTTAACTCTCGATCTTTTTGAAACCAACAGTATTCTTATATAACTAATAAATACAGAATAAACATCTATTACACACATTTATTTTCTCTTAAAATTTTAAACCTTAACTTTAATTAGTTAATTTGATGCAGATAAGCTTGTATGAATAGTGTAAAATCATTATTATTCGATGATACTTTTTTCAGGGCTGTTAAGCTCTTTTTATAGTACCGAGTACATGAACTCACCCTCCTTAGACCCCACTTTGTGGGATTTCACTTGGTATGTTGTTGTTGAGTACATGAACTCTCAAACCATTAATTTAATCTTAATAATGAACAATAATGGGCAATGAATATTGCCTTAATACTGAATCGTAACGTCTGCTACATATCAGGTCCGGTCTTGTAACGTTATTCCGCTATTAATTACCCAGTACCATTCCCTTCGTGAATTTGGTCCGGGTATTACCGGAGTCTTCCTACTTGAATTAAATGATTACATCTTTTTCTGCCACATGCTCCAATGCCATTTTGCCATGTGCCAAACTATATTTTGACATGTATACAAATAGTAAATTAAAATTCATTTGTATCGGATGTTTAAATTAAGATCATACCAATTTGTCATGAGTAAATGATAATTAAAAATATACTCATACATTAATAAACTACAATTAAAAGAGAAAATTATATCTACAAATACATGACATATGTCTATTGATTTGATATATATGTACACATTTTGGATAAGTTTTTGAGCTAACTAATATATTCCCCTAATAACAATAATACCTTCCAGCTCATAATAAAATCCAAGTCATCAACATGGCCCTACTATACAACGGCACATATCTGTGCTGGCCCGATATTTAGGTAGCTTTGTCCTACTCTAGTCTTTTCCTTCTTCACTCACCTTCTTGCTTAGTTCATTTTCTCTCTAAATTAATCTCATCTCAACCGTAATAATCCCTCTAATTACCTCTTCATAACTAACAAAGCACTGCTTAATACAACAGATATAGTCTAGAAAGCAAAAAAAAATATTTCTTATATAATTTCTCAGTTGATAAAGATTAATTAGTACTCCCACCGTTTCAATTTATGTGAACCTTTTAGAAGTACGAGAGTCAAATTTTATAACCTTGATCATAAATTTTGACATACATTTTTCAAGTTTATAAAAATAAAATTCATATATTTAAAAATTACATATAAAGTACTATAAGTCATGATAATTCATAATTCAACTAATTTAGAAAAAATATAAGAATAAACGTGATAAAAAATCACATCGTCCACTCTCCAAATAGTAATGAGTTCACATAAATTGAAACAGAGGGAGTATAATTTTAGAAAAAAAAAATGTTTGATTTACACATGCATTTACTCGCATCAAATACATACCTCAACTTAATAAATACGTACAAGATTCACCTATAGTTATTCTCACTTTAATTTTTTAATAATAATAATAATAATACCTTCCAGCTCCTAATAAATCCACGTCATCAACATTGGCTCCACTTTACAACGGCATATATTTAGGTAGCACACTCCACTCAAGTCTTCACTCACCTCAACTATTTTTTTTCTTCATAAATTAATCTCATCTTAATTCCTTAATTATCCCACTGTTTAACCTCTTCACAACTCCCCAAATCACTGTTTAATCGCAATGCCTGGTTTAGTATCAATCAAAACACCGCCAGAAGCACCACCATTACGAATCTCGGTTCCCACCGGGTCGGGTACAGTTAGATCCGAACAAAATAACCCGAAAGCAAACTCACCTTTGCCACGTAGACCTCCTTCTCCTTCACCATCATCACGTGCAAAGCCATCACCGGATCGGAGCTCCGGTAAGAAGAAATCACCACCCGAAAAGATCGTAATCGATGAATCTTCACTTGATAATCCGGATCTAGGACCTTTCCTTTTAAAGCTAGCACGTGATACTATTGCCTCTGGTGATGGACCAAACAAGGTTGTTAAAATTTACTATACTGTCCTTCTATTTTATGATGATTTACATTAGCGGTAGAATATTTGTTTTTTTAATCTAATTTTAGTATTTATAAGGGAAATGACATATTCCTTTTAGTTATCTTATAAATAATGATGTACTCTTTTATAAGACAATGCGGATCTAGGACCAAACAAGGTTGTTAAAATTTACTATACTGTCCTTCTATTTTATGATGATTTACATTAGCGGTAGAATATATATATTTTTTTGGATCTAGGAATAGTCTAAGTTTAGGATCTACATTAGTTACATAATAATCACTACGTCACAATTTTAGTGTCTTAGTTTGACTAGACACGGAGTTTATGAAATAAAAAGAGTGTGTTTAGTTCTTTAAATCTTGTGGATTTAAATTTGCCATATAAAATGTTGGAATACTTACTAAATAGAGAAAGGGACACTATTTTAGGGACATACCAAAAAGGAAGTGAGACACTTTTATACAAGGTTGATATACATTATGTATAATGCTTTTTCCCCAGTTAAAATGATGTATAATATTGTATATTAGGCTATGTGGCGTAAATATTTTGAAAAGCTGTACATTTTTTGAAAATATCCCTTACATTAATGATAGAATATTTGTTTTTGTTAATCTAGGAATGTTTATTTTGGTTCTAAGTCTAGGATCTATATTAATTATAGAATTTTAGCTCCTGCTAGCCCATAGATTTTGAGGTTGAAACTTAAAATTTGAGTTTTTGAAGTTGTGATTTTGGGAACTAGAAGTTGTGTTTGGACATGCATTTTACTTGGAAAATTTTGAAGTTTTGTGATGTGGAAGTGAAATTTCTCCAAAAAAACTAGTATGAACTTGAAAATATTGTGAAGATAAATTTTCAAAATTTGATCAAATTTCATGGCCAAACAGAAATTTGAAGATAAATTCTCAAAATCTATGGCCAAACGCTAGCTTAGTTTCCTTTTAGTTTAGTATCTAAGGAAAATAACATATTTCCTTTTTGTTTATTCCTTTTGGTTATATATAAGTAGTGATGTGGTCTTTTATTTTTAATGCAAGAAACAGTGTAATGAATCAATGCCATGAGTTTTGTTCATTGTCTCTTCGATTTTCTCTGACATTTCTTCGATTCCATAACAGGCACTGGACTATGCTTTACGAGCTGCGAAGTCGTTTGAGAGGTGCGCGGTTGACGGTGAGCCGAGTTTGGATCTAGCCATGAGTTTGCACGTTGTGGCAGCTATATATTGTAGTTTGGTGAGGTTTGATGAGGCTATTCCGGTGCTGGAAAGGGCGATTAAGGTGCCGGAGGTGTTGAGAGGTGCGGATCATGCTCTTGCAGCGTTCTCAGGGTATATGCAGCTTGGTGACACCTATTCTATGCTTGGTCAGTTGGATCGGTCGATTGAGTCTTACAAGGAAGGGTTGAAAATACAGATGGAAGCTTTGGGAGACACAGATCCAAGAGTTGCAGAGACTTGTAGGTAATGTATCATATCTCATTGCTCCTTCTGTATAAAACTCAAAATTTGACATACTGCATTGAAGTCTTCACACATTTTGCATTTTAGTTCTTATGTTAGTATATGTTTATCTGTAGAAGTACTTCTGGCATTCAAAGCATTGGTAGGATTTAGATGAAATATTTAACAGCAGAAGACGGGATAAACCTATTGTGACTTGTATATTTCCAAATATTGTAGCTCTTATTTCTCAACAATCGAATTGGATAGAGAAAGATCGAATTGGATAGAGAAAGAACATTCTTTTGTCACAGAAATTGGATAGAAAAAAACATTTTGTTGCAAAGCAGATGAATTCATTGTAAAATGTAGTTAACCGATCCTTTTGTTGTTGAGGTCAATAAGCCTTGGTAATCATTCAATTCCAAGATCTCCACTTTATGGCATTATGTCCAGGTCCTCTACTTTATGGCATTACGCTCTTCCTCCAAGGAAATCTTTTTGCTGTACTTTAAGTTGTTGGCACAAAAGTTTGTTTTCTTCATGGAATATAAATATTGCTTTTACAGTTCTTTTTATCTTTTATTATTGGTAATTGGAGGCCATTATGGACAAGTGTTTGAGAGATATCTTGTTGTGTTGCACACAAGTTCTATTGGTTGGGTGAAAAATGTGTTGTTTCTCCTTGCAAATGTTACCGAAGAAAAAGTTCTTTCCTGAATTAATTTATGATATTCTGTAAGTTATTAGTATCCGAATGGGGTGGGTAGGCGTAGAGAAAAGATGGTGGTTATTGGTGTTTAATGGCAGTGGGGAGTAATTGCAGGAAGTAACTGAAGGATTTTCACCTGTAGTAAAGGTAATGATTCGGACAAGTTTTAGCAAATTTATAGTTCTTTTTATCTTTTATTATTGGTAATTGGAGGCCATTATGGACAAGTGTTTGAGAGATATCTTGTTGTGTTGCACACAAGTTCTATTGGTTGGGTGAAAAATGTGTTGTTTCTCCTTGCAAATGTTACTGAAGAAAAAGTTCTTTCCTGAATTAATTTATGATATTCTGTAAGTTATTAGTATCCGAATGGTGGGTAGGCGTAGAGAAAAGATGGTGGTTATTGGTGTTTAATGGCAGTGGGGAGTAATTGCAGGAAGTAACTGAAGGATTTTCACCTGTAGTAAAGGTAATGATTCGGACAAGTTTTAGCAAATACTGGCAGTTGCACCAGATTTGATTAATAAAAGTTGTGCGAATTATGTTCTTCGTGTATCCCTAAAAATATTTTCAACAATTTTGAAGAGTCATTTCCCCCCTGTAAATTCGTGATTGCTCTCTTGAAAAAGAACATTCCACCATTTGGTGGACCATTAGTATATTATCATAGTTATTGTCTTAAAAATTTCAAAGTGACTTGGGTTTGATGTGGTGTTATACTTTAGGTCTCAATGGTCAATTTAGAGGACCATTTAAATAGGAAACAATCTCATTCCTCCTTGCCAACTGGTTACCAATAGTACAATAGTACTTTTGATAGACACGTTATCTGTTTTTTGCCAGGTGGTCCTTAAAAATTATAATGTATAGGTAATTGCAACTAGCGCGGGATGCTTTGTGCACCGGGCTGCCCCTTTAATTGCAACTAACTTAAGCTGTTTGCTTTGTACATCTTATATCAAACTTGACTTTAATTATAAAAGTCCCATTTTATATTGATATTTGTTCACCAACAGAGTAATGTTAGACTCCATCTGACTGACATGATAATTATCTGCCAGTATTTTTTGATATTATCTGCCAGTATGGCTGCTCTACATTTTCAGTTCATGGGCTTAAACAGCCAGGCATTGTATTAGCTACCTTGTGTATATGGTAACTCTATCTTGCACAATTCTAGATTGGCAAGTCTCATTCTTGTAGCGATGTGTTCTCTTGGCTTTAATTAAGCTGACCCAACTGAACTGGAATTCTAGGTACTTGGCTGAGGCCCATGTTCAGGCAATGCAGTTTGATGAGGCCGAGAATTTGTGCAAGAAAACATTGGAAATCCATCGTGAGCACAGTCCTCCTGCTTCTCTTGAAGAGGCAGCTGATCGTCGTTTGATGGCTCTAATATGTGAGGCTAAAGGCGATTACGAGTCAGCCCTTGAACACCTCGTACTTGCCAACATGGCTATGATTGCCAATGGACAGGATAATGAGGTCGCAGCTATTGATGTTGGAATAGGGAACATCTACTTGTCATTGTCTCGTTTTGATGAGGCCGTGTTCTCCTATCAGAAGGCACTCACTGTTTTCAAATCATCAAAGGGTGACAACCATCCTTCAGTTGCATCTGTCTTTGTTAGGTTGGCTGACCTATACTATAAGACAGGAAAACTGAGGGAATCCAGATCCTATTGTGAAAATGCCCTGAGAATATATGCAAAACCTGTGCCTGGAACAACCCCAGAAGATATTGCCAGTGGATTGATGGAAATTTCAGCAATATATGAGTTATTTAATGAACCTGAGGAGGCGCTGAAACTGTTACTCAAGGCAATGAAACTCTTGGAGGATAAACCAGGACAGCAAAGTACCATTGCTGGCATAGAAGCACGAATGGGTGTTATGTTTTATATGCTCGGGAGGTATGAAGAGGCACGGAGTTCCTTTGAAAATGCAGTACTAAAACTTAGGGCCAGTGGTGAGAGGAAATCAGCCTTCTTTGGGGTAGTTTTAAATCAGATGGGGTTGTCTTCTGTACAGTTGTTTAAAATAGATGAGGCTGCTGAGTTATTTGAAGAAGCTAGAGAAATTCTGGAACAGGAGTGTGGCCCTTGTCATCAAGATACCCTTGGTGTGTATAGCAATCTTGCAGCAACTTATGATGCAATTGGAAGGTAATATATTTATATTTGAGCATTTCTTTAAGATTATGTTTATTTTTATTAATGACACACAAATTAGGTCCTTATTTTTATTACTGACACACAAATTAGGTCCAGGGTTTGCAGGTGTGCTTTTATTCTGGTTAGAGATAGTATATCCGTTTAGAGAGCCTCTAGTTTAAGAAAATCCCTATTGCCTTGACAATTTTGGAATGAAATGGACTTGAGTAGAAACAAAATGGATACAGATATTCATATAGCTTGATATAGCTGCTTCAACTAATTTAGCATAGAGATTTAGCTGGTTGATTGATAGTTATAGATGAAAATTTTCTTGAGTTGTTTGCTGGTGACTTAGTAATTTGAAACAACTGCATTGGCCTACACTATCCTACCAATTGCCATAGTCTATGAGGCTCAATCATCTCAGCAGGAATTCAAAAGTTGGCAGCCATTGTTGCGGTGATAACCCTTATTTGCACCTTTCTTTATTCACTTTATTATTTCCAGATTACGCTTTTCGCCTTCGATAACATTGTGATATAGATGCTTTTTTAATATGCAAATATTTAGAGAAGTCTTATGTAACTCTTTATTTGGATAAGGATTAAAATAGCAATATATTACAAGTATCCTACATTTATTTTTGTGGTTATACACATGTTGAATGTTCATGCGCATGTACCAAATCCATATGCATTGAGGGCTTGCAGGTTACATTTGTTGTTGGGTAGACCATATGTTGCTCTAGTTCCATTCACTTATGAAAAAGACCTCTATGTACTCGTTAGGAAAAAGAAGAAAGAAATAAAATAATAATACCTTGGACTGAAAATAAAAAACATGATCTTGTAATCAGTTGTATAACCTCAACTAAACATGTACGTTCATCAACACATTGAAGCCCTTACTGAATTGGTGGCTTCTATGTACCTTTCAATGCGTTTTTCCGTGTACCTTTCAATGCGTTTTTCCGTGTTAAGGTTGTACTGACATTTTGTAACATACATAACATACAGAGTGGATGATGCTATTGAGATTCTGGAGTACATTCTTAAATTGAGAGAAGAAAAACTCGGAACAGCAAATCCTGATTTCGCGGATGAGAAAAAGAGGCTGGCTGAACTGTTGAAAGAAGCAGGCAGATCTCGCAACAAAAACATGAAATCCTTAGAAAATCTTATTGATCCGAACTCTAAAAGGACGACGAAGAAGGAGACCTCATCAAAGAAGTGGTCTGCCTTTGGGTTCAGAAGTTAATTCTGAATAGCAAAATATTTTCTGTAACATTGTAGAGGCATGTATAGATCTAATCATTAATCTGGTGAAGCCTAATGGTTGTTGTCCTTTTGAATTTTCATTGATCCTTGTTTTCGTTCATCGCTTAATTGGTTATCGATTTGTGATTTAAAGATGTTTCCGTTGTCATTTCCCTTTTTCTCCTCTCCAGATTTTACTTTCTGTAAGTCTCCCGTTTTCCAAAAATGGAAAATATGTTCAGCTTAAAGCAAAGATAGATCTCATTGTAGGCGTTTTTTTTCTATTTGTCAGTATTATTTATCTGCTGTTAGTCTTCTATATTGCGGTTCTAAACGTAAACAAGCAAAATAGGTACTTCATCATACATCTGGAAAACAATCACCTGTATGTTTCAACAAAATCTATCAATGGTTATCTATATGGAAGTAAATTACAAAGATCTGATGTTAGAGAAATGTCTTGTAGTATATCTGATATGGGTATTATGTCATTTGGTGACAACATTTCTGTTAGGATTATTACCAAATGATAAGAGGAAAAAAAAGAAGAGGAAATAGGATGTCTTGACCTCGTACAATCTGAATAGAAGAAAATGACATTTTCTAGATCTCTTACGTGTAAAAAATGAAGATCTCTTGCAAAAGGGTCATAAAACTAAAAAAAAAAATGTAAAGAACCAAAAAATCATTTCTCCCGGATATTGTATAGTTGAGATTCCTCCCCCTTAATCAAAATTCTAATTGAAGCACCAGGTGCCGGGTCGCCAATTGTTCAAACTAGGTTAATAATTTAAACTTAGCTTTCAAACTTTGCCTCGTGAATGTTTGACGAAAAGCTTAGGAATTTAATTTCTTCATAATTTGATTGATATAAATAACACTTTCAAAGTTGTTAACAATCTACTCTCGAGGTATTATTATTTCTTCAAACGAACTAATAAGCAAATATTGTCACTTATTTTTGGAACATAAGGAGTATTTTTTACGAAAAGCTGAATTTCTAAAATGTGTCAACTAAAAACTTTTGCAGTACGATCGTCATTGACGAGTAAAATACAAACTTCTGTACATCATTCATATCAAGTTGAATGCATAATTTTGGTTATCAGTATCTCGAGATCTTTTGAGAGACACGAAAAAAGTCATTCTTTCGACATGATTGTAAGAAAATAGACTTATAACAATTTAACAAGTTAGCCCCTGAAAATATATTGACAGAAGGGTTAATTGGTTTAGACGCTAACGAGAGGCATAACAAAAATCAGAGCTGGAGGTATTCTTATTCATAAAACAAGAACCTTAAGAACTTATCATAAGTAATAACTTTAGCCAAGGATTAATGTCTTAATAATAAGCCAATTATGTTATAAATTTGAGCTTTTAACTAAATCAATATGCCTAAGAAAGTCAATATCAAACCTGTACGATTAAAATATATATTTTTATCGTCTCCTGTGATATCATATGTCTACTTTGGTATAAACATAGGCCACTAGCCCGCTATATATCCTATGGTTGGCACTAATCTCGTTATTGCTTATATCGGAAACAACAATCCGACCAAACAAGAAATTAAACAATCTTACATTTTATTTTGAGATTATTATCCCTTATCCCTTAAATAATCTTCTTTCGGTAGCACAGTTAACATCTTCGGGTTATTTTGTTTTGTTTGGTCAGCAAGATGTAAGGCTATATCGTGACCTTGTGATTAAAGAAGAGCCAATGGTGAAGGGACGAAGATCGACTTCTGTCTATGTAATGTCGGCAGAAAGGCATATATAGACAAGACGAGGAAGAACGAGACCGCAGACTTATGGCATATGCGGTTGAGTCACGTTAGCTACTCCAAGCTTAGTGTCATGATGGAAAAGTCAATGATGAAGGGTCTTCCCAAACTTTCAGTAAGGACGGATGTAATATGTGCAGGCTGTCAGTATGGTAAAGCGCATCAGTTACTGTATGAGGAGTCAAGATATAAAGCCAAGGAACCACTAGAACTAATTCACTCTGATGTGTTCGGACCTGTCAAGCAACTGTCTGTTGGTGGGATGAAATATATGTTGACCTTCATTGATGATTTTTCAAGGTACGTGTGGATTTATTTTTTAAAGGAAAAATCTGATACATTTTCAAAATTCAAAGAATTCAAAAGGGTTGGTAAGAAAATTCTTTGCCTGCGAACTGACAACGGTGGGGAATATACCTCATATGAATTTTCTGAATTCCTTCGGGAGTGTCGAATACGTCATCAGTTCATATGTCCAAACACACCACAACAAAATGGCGTAGCGGAAAGGAAGAACAGACACTTAGCAGAAATTTGTTGGAGCATGCTTCACGCGAAAAATGTCCCGGGACAATTTTGGGCAGAAGCTATGAAGACTTCAGCTTTTGTGATCAATAGACTTCCTTAACAAAGGTTATGTTTTCTTTCACCTTTTCAAAAGTTGTGGAATTTGAAACCTTCAGTTAGCTATTTTCGCATTTTTGGATGTGTATGCTATGTAATTGTACCTAATCATTTACGTAGCAAGATGGAAAAGAAGGCTGTTAGGTGTATCATTTTAGGATATGACAGTCAACGAAAAGGGTGGCGATGTTGTGATCCAACAACGGGGAAGTGTTACACTTCTCGGAATGCGATATTTGGTGAAGCTTCTTCATGGTGGTCTTCAAATAAGGAACTGCTGCCAGATTCTGATGTTTTAAAAAATGTGTCGGACTCGTCTCATATTCAGTTGAGTCTAGATGATGTTGAAGGTGAAGCTATTGAAGAATAAGTTATTCAAAATCCTTGACAAACTGGTTTGTACCAACAACCAAGTGAAAAAGGTGAGCCTAGAGAAGTAGTAGAACCACCTTCACCCAGAAGATCAACAAGGATCAAGAAGCCAAATCCCAAATATGCTAATGCTGCCATAGTAGAAGAAGCAGATATAAAAGAACCTGAAATTTTTCAAGAAGCAGCGCAAAATTTATTGTGGACTAGAGCAATGGAGGAGGAGATTGCTGCATTAGAACAAAATCAGACTTGGGAACTTGTGCCAAAGCCAAAAGATGTGAAGCCTATATCATGCAGATGGGTTTATAAAATAAAGATCCGCACAGATGGGTCAATCGAGAGGCATAAAGCTCGATTAATAGCTCGAGGATTCACTCAAGAATATGGTCTCGATTATGATGAAACTTTCAGTCCAGTAGCAAAGTTTACAACTGTGCGAGTCTTACTTGCACTTGCTGCTAGCAAAGACTGGAGTTTGTGGCAGATGGATGTTAAGAACGCGTTTCTACATGGGGAGCTGGATCGGGAGATTTACATGGCTCAACCAATGGGTTTCCAGAATCAAAAACATCCTGAGTATGTTTGTAAGCTAAGGAAGGCGCTCTATGGATTGAAGCAATCACCAAGGGCCTGGTATGGTAAAACTGCTGAATTTTTAACTCAAAGTGGTTATTTTATTACATCTACAGATTCAAGTTTGTTTTTCAAAGTCGATGGAGGGAAGCTATCTATTGTGCTAGTATATGTCGACGATTTGATTGTAACTGGCGATAATGGAGAAGAAATTCTCCAAACAAAGGAGAATTTATCTGTCCGATTTCATATGAAAGAACTTGGACAACTCAATCATTTTCTTGGTCTGGAGATTGATCGTACTCAGGGAGGAATTTTTCTCTATCAGCAAGCCAATTGCAACACCAATTGAACCAAATGCTAAGATGTGCGTGCATGGAGGAAAAGATTTAGAAGATGTGACGATGTATCGGCAATTGGTAGGTAGTCTGATTTATTTAACTCAGACTCGACCTGATATTTCTTTTGCAGTTGGTGTGATAAGTCGCTATATGCACAATCCAAAGAAGCACCATATAGAGGCTCTTCGGCGAATTCTAAGACATGTAAAAAGCGCAATGGATTATGGTCTTTTGTACAAGAAAGGTGAAGAATGCAAGTTAGTCAGCTACTGTGACTCTGACTATGCAGGAGACCATGATACTTGTTGTTCAACTACGGGCTTTGTCTTTAAGCATGGAGATGGAGCAATTTCTTGGTGCAACAAGAGGCAGCCAACAGTGTCGTTGTCAACAACAGAAGCGGAGTATCAGGCAGCAGCAGTTGCAGCTCAAGAAAGTACATGGCTTATGCAATTGATGAAGGATTTACAACAACTTGTTGGCTATGCAGTTCCCTTGTACTGTGACAATCAGTCAGCGATCTGTTTGGCTGAAAATTCTGTTTTTCACGCACGGACTAAGCATGTGGAGATACTGTCACGACCCAACCAGTGGGCCATGACGGGTACCCAGAGCTGACTACCGAGCACCACTCATCATGCTAACCATCATTCCCAACTTGTAGACACATCACCTCCAAGGCAATACACATATATACATATAAGCCCTCACGGCTGCAAAAATGATATAAAAAATATACACTGGTGTATTCATGAGACATCTACTACCCACGCATACATATCTATGAGCCTCTACTGGAATACTGAGACATAAGGACGGGATAGGATCCGTCATACCTAAATATGAACACAAAAGAATGCATCAATAAGCTGCACCTCCGGAGTAGTGGGGTGCTCCTGTATAAGCTGATATAGCTCCTAAGAATCTGGCCCGCCTCCCTGTCTACCTGTGGCCATGAACACAGCGTCCATAAAAAGAAAAGAACGTCAGTACGAACAATGTACTAAGTATGTAAGGCATACACGATAACATGACAAAGAGATAACCTGTAACTGATTGCCTCTTAAGGCGGAGTCATGCATGCTAACTTATATAATAAACAACATCATATCATGTATGCATATATAAACTGCCCGATCATATAGGTACGGCGTGATCATCATTAGCCCGCGTCCGGGCCTCCCGCGTCCGGGCCTCCCGCGTCCGGGCCTCCCGCGTCCGGGGTAAACATCTCAAGCCGCCCACTAGTGGTGTCTGCCTGGCCATATAGGCACGGTGTAATCATCATCATAGCTTCCCACTACGCCCATCATAGTGGTGACTACCCGGCCAAATAGGCACAGTGTAATCTTACATATACATAATATGAAGAATGCATGAGAGCTCAAGTAAACGCTATATCCCTGTAGGAGTGACATAAGGTCGGGAACCTCCGATTACATTATGGAATAATCCTCATCACTATATCTCACCTCAAAGGAACTATATCATGAGATGAGGTAACAACAAGAAATGACATCAATGGAATCATAAAGATACGAATACCAAGCTCATCATAGCATCATTATCATCATCACTGTCATGGAATATATCTCATCTCTATCTCATAAGAAGCTCTTAAGAATCTTTAACTTTCATCTTTGGAATGTAAGAAGGTCATGGAAATATAGAAAAGAAATCATAATATAGAAGTCATGCTTTTGAAAGAAGGGGACTAGCCTTACATACCTTTACGTCTCTTTAACTTTGCCGACTAGACGCTTCCCTCCAAGTTCACGATTCTACATTCAAGAGAATTTGTACTAAGATTAGATAACCGGAAACGTACTTGAAGCTAAGCTAAGGCGACTAAAGGCTAACAAAAATTGGGCAACACTTCCTTTGTTTCTACAATTTTCTCCATATAATATAGCAACTCCCAAACATCAATAACAACATCCATAATATCATAATTAATAAACTTTGCTAAGCTAGACATTATTCAATTGTCAAAATTCCCTCTCAAGGCCATCCATAACCATAATTACCACCCAACGTCGTATTCATTCCCACATAATGCTTCTTTAACACCCTTAATATCATTCATAACAAGATTATACCCATGATATGTCAAGAACTATCATTCAAGTCAAGTCACTACTCAAAAATACCATTATTTTCATATTTGAGCTCCATTTTCTACTTTCCTCCTCAATCTAAGTCTTTCAACCACTCAATATTCTTAATAACATGGAAATGAGCATAAAAATCACCTTTGATTGTGTAGGAACGATCTTTGAATGAAGATACTTCACTTGGAGAAAACCCTAGCTTTAATTTCAAAGGAATCCTTGACTTCCACAAGCCCTAGAGAATATCCTTGCACTTGATTCTACTAATCTTTGGTGTTTAGTCTTGATTTATCATGGGTTTATGTTGATATAGTGTGGGGAAGGTTCTAGAGGTGTGGACAGGGTTGGAGAAGATGATAAATGAAAAAAAAGAGCTTGGGTCGTCCATATAAAAAAAAAATAAAAAAAATCTGACCCGTCGGGCAATTATACGATACGAACGACGAAGCGTCGATCAGATCGACGGGGCATCGATCTGACCGTCAAAATTGTGAAATTTCCAGTGAGCAACTTTCATTTCCTTTCATTCTACGGTGAGAAGGACGGTCCGTCGAACTTATCGACGGAGTGTCGATCTGCTCCGTCGAACTTATCGACGGAGTGTCGATCTGCTCCGTCGAATGGTCCTTGCGCTAAATCAATTCTACGGCACAATCGACGAAGCGTCGACCCGTCCAACTGTACAAAGAACGACCGTCGAACCCCCCTTTCGCAGAACTGCAGTGAAGTTTCATTCTGACAAACTTTTCTCCCCTGCCTCAAATGTCTTTGGAATCTTAATTAGAACCATTAAGTATCCCTTCTTACTTGTAGGGACATCATATACACCTTAACTTACGTTAGTCTATTCACCGCTCAGCAACCTGAAATTCTGAGGTGTAACAGATACATTACCATTTCATCAGGGAAAAAGTGTTGCAAGGAGAGATTGGCTTGGAGCATATAAAAAGGGATCATCAAATTGCAGACTTGTTCACAAAAGGTTTAAGTGTCAACAAGTTTGAACGTTTCTGTCAGCAGCTAGGCATGATTAAGACTGAGAGCTAATGTTGAGAGGGGGTGTTAAAGTCATACAACATCAGTCCTATTTCAATTTGGCTAAGTCTGCAGCATGGCTATTTTTAGCTTTTAGTTGTTATTTTGTTAATGTTTAGATCGTGATATTATTCCCTAGTTTGTAGAGTTGCAGATATTGTTTTCCTAAAGTTTAGGAGAGTTTGTTTAGGTAATCTGTTAGTGGATTAGTGGGATTGTGATTCCTATCAAATCTGTAAGCCTTTATAAGGCCATTAACCAGATTCAATAAAGTATCACGTCTATTTTCTTCTCTGCAAATAATCACTTCTCTTCCTGTTATCTTTCTTTTTATTGAACTTGTTGTTTTCTTCAGTTCTAAAAACTATGTATCACATGTACTTATGAAAATGCGTATAACACCTGCACTGGAAAATGCACAGAATTTGCACGTATTGTTCTCCGAAAAATCATAGAAGAAAAGAGAAACTACACGCACAAGAAAGTAATTAATATTAGCCATAAGTATGTTCCTATTTGGCTACATAAAATTTGGAAAAAACTTCATAATACTTCGTACTTGCATCAAGTTGGGAAATCGTTCTAATCATTCAGTTTTCAATCTCTTGGACATTTCAATGAGACTCTTTTCGAGTTGGGCTATGATGTTGTTTTGTTTGATTTTTAAACCTTGAATAGTCCCGTTCTTGTAATGGACACTCCATGGGACAAGAATATTTTAACATTCACCTAAAACAGTGTAGAGTATTTGGTCTAGAATATTTATATAAAAATCATTGGTGTTGATTACTTATCTGTTGCTATTAATTCAAGGATGAACTCGTTAAAGTTCATAGACCTCTTTTGAATCCTAAAGATATTATCAGTGGTAGGCCTCATGCTCGATGATGTGGTCCTTGCTTCATTACCTTTTGTAAAATAAATTTCGTTGTGCTAATAATGACAGATCTTTGAGAGAAAAAAAATCATATAGTAAATAGTAAGTTTATGATACGAAATGTACATTTAAGTATGAAAGTGAACTATTTATCACGCTTGCAATCAGAAAAATGCACGGAAGTTGCATATCCAATCTCCGAAAAATCATAGCAGAAAAGAAAAACTACAGGAACAAGAAAGTAATTAATATTAGCCATAAGCATGTTTCTATTTTCCTGTTTAAGGCTTGAAAAATGGGCTTGGAAACTTCATAATATTTCCTGCTAGCCTCAAGTTGGGAAATCGTTCTAATCATTCAGTCTTCAATCTTTCAACTCATTGTAGTTTCCATGTCGATGCTCTTGGGCATTTCAGTGAGACTCTTTTCGAGTTGGGCTATAATGTTGTTTTGTTTGATTTTCGAACCTTGAATGGTCTTGTTTTTTGTAGTGGACACTCCACGGAACAAAAATATTTCAACCTTCACTCAAAATAGAATAGAGTATTTGGTCTAGGATGCTGACATAAAAATCGTTGGTGTTGATTACTTATTTGTTGCCATTAATTCAAAGGATGAATTCGTTAAAGTGGAAGTGGACTATTTATCACATGTACTTATAAAAATGCAAAACACCTGCACTTAGAAAAATGCACAAAAATTACACATCTGATCTCCGAAAAATCATAATAGAAAAGAGAAACTACAGGCATAAGAAAGTAAGTAATACTGGCCATAAGTATGTTCCTATGTGCCTACTTATGATTTGAAAATGGACTTGGCAACTTCATAATACTTCGTAGTAGCATCAAGTTGGGAGATCATTCTAATCATTCGGTCATCGATCTTTCAACTTATTGTAGTAGCCATGTTGATGCTTTTGAACATTTCAGTTAGACTCTCTTCGAGTTGGATTAAAATGTTGTTTTGTTTGATTTCCAAACCTTAAATTGTTTATTCTTGGAGTGGACACTCCGGGAGACAAGAATATTTCAACATTCACCTAAAATAGATCGAGTAAAGTATTTGGTCTAGGATATTGATATGAAACTCGTTGGTGTGGATTACTTATTCGTTGCCATTAAGTCAAATGATGAACTCGTTAAAGTTCATAGACTAATTTTGGATCCTAAGAATATTATTCCGTGGAAATATTCAAGTTCAATGGTGCGGTCCTTGCTTTTTTACCTTTTCTAAGATAAATTTCGTTGAGTGCTAATAAAAATAGAACGACAAATCTTTGAGAAAAAAATTCATATAGTAAATACTGATTTTATTATACGAAATATACATTTAGGTATGAAAGTGAACTATTTATCACATGTACTGATAAAGATGCACAACGCCTGCAATAAAAAATGCACGAAAGTTTTCCCATATGATCTTCGAAAAATCATAGCAGAAAAGAGAAACTACAAACACAAAAAAGTAATTCATATTAGCCATAAGTTTGTTCCTATTTGCGTTCTTATGGGTTGAAAAATAGGTTTGGCAACTTCATAATACTTCGTGCTAGCATCAAGTTGAGAGATCGTTTTAATATTTTGGTCTTCAATCTTTCAACTCATTCTAGTAGCAATGTCGATGCTCTTGGACATTTCAATGAGACTCTTTTCGAGTTGGTTTATGATGTTGTTTTATTTGATATCCAAACCTTGAATAGTCCTATTCTTGTAGTGGACACTCCACGGCACAAGAATATTTCAACGTTCACCTAAAATAGAGTAGAATATTTAGTCAAGGATACTGATATAAACTCGTTGGTGTTGATTACTTATCTGTTGCCATTAATTCAAAGGATGAACTCGTTAAAGTTCATTGACCACTTTTAGAACCTAAAGGATATTATTCAGTGGAAGGCCTCAAGCTTGATACAGTCTTTGTTTCTTTACCTTTTCTAATAAATTTCATTGAGTGCTAATTAAAATAGAACGACAAATCTTTGAGAAAAAAATCATATAGTAAATACTAAGCTTATTATACGAAATATACATTTAAGTATGAAAGTGAACTATTTATCACATGTACTGACAGAGATGCACACTACCTGCAATCAGAAAAATGCACGATAGTTGCACATCTGATCTCCGAAAAATCACAGCCGAAAAGAAAAACTACAAGCACAAGAAAGTAATTAATATTATCCATAAGTATGTTCGTATTTGCTTACGTATTGTTTGAAAAATGGGCTTGGAAACTTCATAATAATTCGTACTAGCATCAACTTGGGAGACCGTCCTAATCATCTCATCTTCAATTTTTCAACTCATTCTAGTAGCTATGTCAATGCTCTTGGACATTTCGATGAGAGTGTCTTCGAGTTGGATTATGATGTTGCTTTATTTGATTTCTGAACCTTGAATAGACCTATCCTTGTAGTGGACACTCCATGGGACAAGAATATTTCAACATTCACCTAAAAATTGAGTAGAATATTAAGTCAAGGATACTGATATATAACTCGTTGGTGTTGATTACTTATTGTTTCCATTAATTCAAAGGATGAACTCGTTAAAGTTCATAGACCATTTTTGAATCCTAAAGATATTATTCAGTAGAAGGCCTTAAGCTCAATAGTGTGGTCCTTACTTCTTTATGTTGTCTAAGGAGTAAGGACCACATAAATTTAATTTAGAGTGCAAATAAAAATAGAAGGACAAATTCTTAGTGTCGACGATGACATATCTTTGTCTGTTTTATGGTGATTGTTCAGCAGTTTTTTGTCGACAATCCTTGATATTCTTTTGCAGTTGATTACTGTGAAATTTCTTTTAGTTGAACTATCATTCTGTTTTGTAGTTCACTCTATTTCAATACCACTATTACAGGTATTATCTTAGGCTTATTTTCTGTCTTTTGGCTTTTAGATTTAATTTTTGTGTTGTACTATCAAATATCTCTGTCCAATTATAATATTGGTGTTTTGCGTTGATTTAGGTTGCACGGTCCACTACAAGAAAAAATATATCTGGCAACAATTTTTTTTTGTTGTTGCCATAGATTAATTATTGTTGCAAAAAGTACTTTTGGCAATAATTTTTTTTTGTTGCATTTTCCAATGGCTGTTATTGCAACAACATGCAACAACTTTTTTAGTTGTTGCCAAATATTAAATTTTTTGTTGTCATTGCTATACTTTCTTGTAGTGGTCGTAGGAGTTAGTGTTTGTCTGTTCTGCTATTTTTTTTATTGTCATGATTAGGGAAAGCTATTTTGTATTGAAATAATTGTTATAGCGAAGATGTTTGGGCGTTGTGATCCTGTGAATTTTACCTTTGATTTGAAGAGTTTTTTCATTTTAAATTTGGTGTTCTTTATCTTCTCTATTTTTGGATTTGCCTCTTTTTCGACATAAATAAATGCTTGCAATTGTGATAAAAATAGGTAAATATTGTAGCTTTGGAAGTGAAGAAGACGTTCAAAATAAATAATTTTTATAAAAAAAAGAAGGGAAAAATTTGGATGTCAACAACATGCACATCAATAAAGGCGGTTCATGTGAATTAAAAAAGCTCTTCCCCAAATTCCAAACAACCTATGATTAACATCACATCACCTCATTGATCTTCCTTATTGTTGTTCTCTACCACGGCAGCACTAGTCTCTGTTGTTAGCATCACCTAAAAAGCAATTGACATTATCAATAACAAGATGATTCAAGGTTAAAATATCAAGTTAAACGACATCATAACCAAACTAAAAAAGAGTCTCATTAAAATGTCCAGGAGCATCAACATAGTTACTAGAATAAGTCAAAGGATTAAAGACCAAATAACTAGAAAGATTACCAAACTTGATGCTATCCTGTAGTATTATGAAGTTGTCAAGCCTATTTTTCGAAGGTGCTAATTAAAATAGGATATATTATTGAGAAATAAAATATACGAGAACAATATTTTAGTATAAAAACGAACTACTTGTCACGTGTACTCACAAAAAATGCACAACACATGCATACAAACACTAAAATGCATAAAACTTGCACATTACTCTTCAAATTACAGAACACCTGCACGTCATTTGTGTACTCACGAAAGTGCACAATAGCTTCATACTCTAATATACTAAATACTAAGCTTATTTTACGAAATCCACATTTAAATTTGAAAGTAAATATATATTACATTCACTGAAAAACAAATGCGCAAAACTTACACTTACAAAAATGCACGAAACATGCAGATTAGAGGTTAAAGTGCATTGATCTGTTAAAGACCTTATATTGTAGAAAATATGTATATTGAACACAAATTTGACAATATAAATAGGTTAAAGTGCGTGAAATGACAAATACAATCCATGAAAAGAATACACATCAAAGAAGGAAAAAGTCAAAATCTGATTATAAGGAGTTACACCAGAAAACAATTCTGACAGAATTTTTTTTACTGTGTGCCTTCATATAATTGACATTAGAAGTGTGTCAAACTTCTTTTTATCTCACAAGTTGGATTGGCCCAAATCGTACACTTTTGATCCGCATATTTTTAGTCCACTAAATTGTGAGACAAAAAGAAATCTCGTGTTAGGCAAATAATAAGTTTCCTACATCTACATTATTGATAAAATCTCTATATCACTTTGTTGACACCCATTTTAGCCCATCACATGTGTAATTAATTGGTCAAGCTTCTTGAATCTTAAATAAAGTAAAATAACCATTTGCAAAGCCATAAATATTTCCTAATTAGTTTTGGTGTTATTTTATTTGGCAAAATACCCTACTATGTATATATCTAGTTTTCGAGCACGTGTACATCATATCAATTCTCACAAGATCTGTATAATAACTTCCACAAGTGACAATCATGTGAAATTGAATAAAAATAACACTAAACAAGAAAATTACAGGGAAATAGCCTTACAGAGATTCTTTATTGACTACAAATGTATAGATTACAAAACGTTGAGTCGAATAAGAAGCTTCAATAAAACTCATATATACTATTTGACTCCTGATTTAAAACTTGTCTCGGTAATTAAGGTGTGCTTCCTACTTGTTCTAAATAGTTGATGAATATAAACTATAATTAGAAGAGCAAAAATTTGAATTATACAAACACTAACCGGTAGCTAAATATACAAAATCATTTAGATGATGTCATCTTAACAATTCAAAACACTTTTTTTTTCTCCTTTCTTGATCTTTCTGAGAGAAGTTCTCCACTATGAATCAAACGTAAAGGAAAATAAAATATTTTCCCAGATATTGAAAACTCAATATATATATATATATATACAGATATGTGTATATGTATATATACATATATGTATATATATATAGTGGAGAACTAAAATTACAACTTACACTATATAATAGTGGAGAACAATTACACTGCTATAATTGCTACAACATTTTTCAGTGACCCAAATCAACCAAGGCTTTGAAAATTATACACACACAAACAAAAACAGAAAAGAAGAAAACATTAAATTGAAAAAAATATTTTTTCTTAATACCAAACTAAGTAAATAAAGCTTGCATTGTTCATAGCATTCTCTACGAAGCTTGAAACTAGACAGTTTAGGAGAGTGGTTAAATTCATTTGATAAAACTAGCATGGGATTCTCATTTCCCCATATGGCACCCTATTCTTTTGCCTTCATTCCCCAATGTCACCACCAAATGTGTAAATTGAAAACAACATAGAACTAACCAACTCACATTATGCCCTTCATCTTAAATCATCTACACATTTTCCTTTTCCTAACTTGTCAAGCATCATGTCTAATCCTGAACCTTTTGCAGCTTTTAAAAACTGAATATGTACAAATTCACCGAGGATGCAATGACGTGAAAAAAGTTCCTAGCCGTTGTTTCTCACAACTTGGCAATTTTTTTTATTCTTAATGTACATAATTGCAATAAAAGTTTATCTGATATAGAATATTTTTCAATTTGGTAGAACAGGGGGGGGGGGGGGGGGGGGTGTTTGGTATGGAGTATTTTTCAACTTTTTCTTGTTTGGTTGGTTAAACTATTTCAAAAAATATTTTATTTAGGAATATAAGTTCCTTAAAAATGAGGAAAATGACTTCCCAAGTGGGAATACGGAAAACAAATTTTATACGTAGCTTTCCATGGTCATTGTCTCCTTCCCAGCCCTGACGGCCCCAACCCCATTCCTTTGACCATCACACCCCATAGTGTTTTCCTAGATTACATACTACAAATACTTTTGGGACATTATTTTTTTCCTTATGTGCCAAACACTAAAACTAAATAAGAGACTCACTTATTTTCCAATAAAACATTTTCCTATAGGAAACACACGCTTAAATCTTTTTGTTTCTATATTCAATTAATAATTGTTCAACATAATTTTTTCACAAGTACATTTATGAGACTCCCATCGTATGAGTGATGCCAATTAGTGACAGCACCATCATCTTCTTTTCTTTCAACTTTCAAGCACTGGATCAAGAATACTCTGCTCAATGTTTAACTGCATGGAAGTAAAATACAAAGACTTGATGTTATGCAAAATGTCTTCTAGTATAGCATAATGGGTATTATGTCATTTGGTGACAAGGTTTCTGTTCGGACTATTATTACGAAAAGATAAGAGGGGCAAAAAAGGGAACAACAACAAAACCTTCTCTAGGATAATTTGGCGAATAAAAATCACTTTCTAAGTAGCGAAGTCAGAATTTTTATTAAGGGCAGTCAAAATATAAAGAAGTATACACGCGAAAAAGTTAAGAAAACTCAATATATAGTACATATACATAAAAAGAATAATCCACCTAATTACATTTTTTTTTTGGCTAAAGGGGTGTCATAAATTAATATTTATCGGATCGGGTGTTTACGCCAAATTATATAAATTTACTATAGTATGGTATTCCATTAGTTCCACTTTTGTTTAGAGTGTGCTTGGCCTCTTCACAGGCTCTTTTAATAATTAGTTGTAGTAACGTAAAATATCAACAAAGTGACTTGTTCATCCGCAATTACAATAATAAGCTTCTTTATCTTCCAATTCACGTGTATGACACTTTTGTAAGCCTCTGAAACAATTATACACCAAACAAGTTGCAGACAATTTGTACCAGTTTCTAATTCTTGCTAAGTCCTTTTTTTCTATTTCCACATGCTGAAACAAATGTGTCCCATTGTATGATGAGTCGGAGAGAAGGAAATGAAATGTATACACGGTTTACATCCTATCAGGACCGTTAACCGTCCTGTCAAGTTCGATCTAATAAATAATGGTCTTTTGTCCATCTATTTGCCACCTCATATATAAAATCCTTGGCTTATTTTCCGTTGCACTTTGGCCTCCTTCTGTTAGTTAAAGTATTTTAATTTGAAAAATAAAATTTTTCGAATATGGGAGTTAATTGGTCATTTATATATTTTCACTAGGGGTGTCAAAATTAATTGGTCATGATATATATATATATATATGTAATCATAATGAAGATTTTTTTTTTATCACGTACCTAATTAAATTACGAAAGACAAACAAAGAAATTAGACTACAATAAGAATTGAGCGGGTTGAATTATGACCCGTTGTTAGTCCATTTCAATACAAGTAACTTTTTGATTGGCATTAAAAGGTCCCCCAGAGGATGGAATGAGGAACTATTGTGGGCTGAAAAGTATGCAAAGAGCAGAAGACACACGGCTAAAATATCTATTTTATATGAAGAGAAAGGAATGCAAGGATTTTTCAGAACAAAAAACAGACCACAACAATGCTGATAGAGCAAATGATTCAAGAAATCCATATCAAAGCAGGGAAAGTTGCAAAGCTTGGAGGATGGCTGGAGAATCATAATTTCTATCCTTAGATGCCTTATGCTTTTTCTTGGTTTCTGTTAGCTTAAATTGGCACCTGTGCTCTTGATGTTAGGTTTTTGTTTGTTTGATACCTGGCTGGAGGCTTTGTGGGGATTGTAGATCCAACAAATACTCTATGTTTCGTTGTTTTGTAATGTTCCATTTTGGTAATGAAATGAAAGTTAGTTACCAAAAAACACTTTTGGACGAATTATTTAGCTCGATTCATTTTGACCCGCTCAAGTTCAACCCTACCTGCTCATTTGACGCCCTTATTTCCACTAACACCTATCATTCACAAAGTTACTTTGTAACAAACGTCAAACAGTGATACTCTGCCCACACAAAGTTAAAATTACGAGTTCACCTTTTGTGTTATTATTGAGAAGGCTTAATAAAGCATGAGAGGTGCAAGAAGCCTCTTTTCTATAGGGCTTCATTTATATATGAAAAAAATGGTCTAGTATGCCCCTATATGGTAATTACTAGATGGTGATGCCCGTGCTTCGCACGGGCACGACACGAGCTAATGACAAACATCATACTATTTAGTATTACAACATTTCTTTGAAAGATGTATAGAAAATTACTTAGTATGATCTTAAGTTTTTGTCCGTTGCAATCCTTACATGTTGTCTTATCTTCAAAGACATATCCTCCAAGTTTTAATATCACATAACTAAAAAGGCATCACACTCTTTTAGAACAGATCAAAGAAACTTCCTCAGGTTCTTTACAAAGAGTATAAATTAAATTATCTAATACAACACGTTTTGACAGTTTCAAGATCGTTTGGTAATTCAAGGGGCCTATAAGCAACTCTTCGTTGATGCCAAAGACGGTTATGCTGCTACTACTGTCGCAGACAGTCCCGCTCGTTCGAATAATAGAGCATGAAGCTCATAACCTTCTCAGGTTGTCTGACACTATCACCAAAGCAAAGATAATACCTGCAAAATGTTGCTGCTTGTTTAATTTTAGAATGTAATTGCCACAAAAAGGGAATTTCTGAAATGAATCGAAATTAAAGGGAATTTCTGAAATGAATCGAAATTAATGGTGATCACTGCTTAAAGAGAATTATCAACAAAAAACCACCCATCATTCCAAACACAAACTATTAGCCAAAATTATGGTATGTTTGAAAACACATGCAGAAAGAAGTCTCCATAAATGTAGGCATATTCATTGATGAATCTAAAGGAAATTTCTTCCTTGCAAACAACATTTTGACAAATAACATAGTCAATATAGGAGAAATTTATAAGCAGACAATCATGGTTCACTTTCAACAATTTTTCACTTGCCTCGTCTTAATCCCAATACAATGCTCTGTTACAAGTAATAGAAGCACTTGCACTTCCACAATCTATTTAAAAAAGGAAAAAAAAAAACTGATTGAGGCTTATAATCTGCAAGTGTCGAAAGTACTGTTCTCTTTAGATGCACCAGAAAAAGTGATTTTGTATAAGATCAGGCAAAGCTTGCTCCACTACACTTAACTAAACGTGGCAACCGGTTTGGCCTTACCGGTTTTAACCGGTAACCGGACCGGTTAAACCGGAACCGGTAGAACCGGTTAACCGGTTCCGGTTAACCGTGTAATGGTATACCGGTCCGGTTCCAATATTTTAGAAACCGGAACCGGTAAAACCGGAACCGGACCGGTTTAACCAGTAAAAATAAAAATAAAAAAAAAACGAAAGAGCCGTTGGGCCTTAATGGACCGTTGGAAACGGTCCATTTGCAAAAATGGCCGTTGCCAAACGGTCGATTTTTTAATTTTTGGCCCCCAATTTTTTTTTTTAACACTTTAACCCATCCCCACCCCTATATAAACCCTTCTTCATTTTCATTTTGATTCACATCAATTCACTCTTCTTCATCTTTCTCTCAAATCTCAATCTCTCAATTATAGTTACTTTGCAATAATTAGCCACAAAGTCTTATTATAGTTTCAACTTTCAATTATTAATTTTGCAATTATAATATTGTTGGTGGAGTTGGTGATTTTGCAACAATCCGAAGTAGCTTTGGTGGATTTGCAATTCTAGCTGCCTTCACTTTGTTGGAAATTAATCCGGCAATTTGGTACCTTCGTTCCAACTCTATCTTTATTTTTCGCAATTTAATTCTAGCAATTTAATTTGTTGTAATTTATTTTCTTGTGATTTATTTGATTGTGATTTAAATTACTTCTATTTAATAATGTCAAAGAGATTAAGACGTGGTGCTGGTAGTAGTAGTCATACTGTTAGGGGTGCGCTTAATGAGGAAACATTTGTGGAAGAAACACCTAATTTAGGTATTGATGTTGGTGGAAATAATCCACTTTTAGGTCATGAGGCAATGCAACAACATTTTATCGACACTTTTAATGAAGACTTAGATGATGATGATGATGAAACACAACCCCCCGAAAATCCCATAGGAGATACATGTCCTGCACAATCACATACACAAGACAAACCGCCTAGAACTCGTAAGCCAACAGCTAAAGTTTGGAAATTTATGACTAAGAATAGGGAAAACCAAACAGCTACGTGTACCCTATGTGGACAAGTATTTAGTTTTAAGCAAGGAACTGGTAAGGATGGTGGAACGGGTACACTAAATGGTCATATGAGAACCAAACATATGGATATTTGGGGAGAACAAACGGGTTCAAATGTGTGTGTGTGTGGGTGGGGGGGGGGGGGGGGGGATTTAAATGACGATAGACCCACGAACCGGTAGAAATTTTAAGTATGACAAGAAAAAAGAACGCGTAGAAATAGCTAAAATGGTAGCTTATGATTGTTTACCATTTTCCTTTCCCTCGGGTTTGGGGTTTGTTACTTACATTCAACGTTGTTATAACCCGTTATTTGAGGGTATTCCTAGAAGTACTTGTAGAGCCGATGTTATAGATTTGTTTAAAAAATATAGATTTTATTTGCGCCATGTATTTAATTCTTTAAATTGTAATGTTTGTCTTACCGCTGATTTGGGTCTTAGTATTAACCATTTAGATTTTTTTGCTATTACATGTCATTGGGTTGATGACAACTGAGTTATGCAAAAACGAATTATAGCTTTTTTATATGACGAAGGAAAAGATCGTCACGATGGAAAATTTTTAGCCGATTCAATGTCTACTATAATGAGATTTTTTAACATTTATAGAAAAACACTTTGTATTGCTTTACATAATGCTTCTAATAATACAAAGGCAATTGGTCTTTTAAAAAGAGAAATAAACCCTCCTCTAAGAAATATTTTTCATGTAAGATGTAGTTGTCACATTTTAAATTTAATTGTTAAAGATGGTCTTGTGTATTTTGATGATTCTGTTCAAAAAGTTAGAAATGCTGTTGCATTTCTTTTTTGTAATGCTAATAGGGGAAGAATTATAGATTTTAAGAATGCATGTGTTGAAAATAACCTTAGACCTAGGAAAATTCAAGTAGAAATTGAGACTAGGTGGAACTACACTTACATTATGCTACAACAAGCATATGAGTATAGGATTCTCATACAACAAGTTCACAACAAATATAATACTGATAGTGAGGATTGGTTAACTTTTAGGCATTGGGAAGATGTTAAAGAATGTATTGAACTCTTAGAAAATTTTTATAATGCAACTCTTGCTTTTTCTAGACAATTTTATCCCACGGTAACCGGAATTTTAGCCTACTTAGCGGAAATAGCTAGAGTTTTACAAGAGTATAAATATAAACCCGATTATCAAGTGGCTATTTTTGAAATGATAATCAAATTTAAGAAGTATTTTTTTCCCATCCCAACTTTATTTATATTGGGTTCCCTTTTAAATCCTTGTTTAAAAGTGTCTTATACTAAAAAATTGGTTAGTCAAATTTATACATTTTTAGAAATTGAAGAGGGAGTTCAACCATCTTTAGCTGAAGCCGATCTCGCTATTGATGATGAGTTTAGAAAAGTTTTTACTCATTATTCTAGTTTGGAAGAACGTGCTACACCCGTTGCTCCACGCCCTACTGATTCTCAGAGTAGCAAAAAGGGCTTGTCGGGTTTAAAAGTTTTACATTCACAGCCAACTTCTTCTTCTACTGCAAATTTTGATGAATATAACTTTTATTTGATGCAGCCAAATGTGGATATCAAGGAACTGGATGAGTTAGACGTCTTAGCATGGTGGAAGAAGTACAAGGCAAGCTATCCGGTACTTTCAAGAATGACTCGAGATATCCTTACGGTTCAAGTATCAACCGTGGCTTCGGAGAGCGTATTTAGCCAAGGAAGACAGCAAATTGGAGACCATAGACATTCATTATCCGGCTTTAGCTTGCAAGTACTAGTGTGCATTCGAGATTGGATTAGATCGGAGCGACGCAACCAAAACTCAGAAGCGGAGCAAGGCGAAGAGGAAGAAATTGAAGATTTGATAGCTAGTGGACCGGACCAAATGGAAGACTTTGAAGATATTTCCATGAACGAATATGATGTGGGGGAAATTAACGAAATGGTTCAAAATTGGTGATTTTATTATTCTACTATTTTTGTATAACTCATGTATTATTTGCAAGTTAAAAAAAAATACAACTTGCAAATAAATGTTATCCAAGAATGAATAAAATATATGGCTCATTGAGCTTTCTTCTATTTACTTATGTTCATATTTTTACTTTTATTAAATTATGAATATACCTAAAATATACTAAGAATATACTTATAAGTATATTAAGTTATATAGTATACTTAAACATATATAAGTATATATAGTATATATAGAAAAAATAGTATATATAGTATATAAGTATATATAGTATATATAGTATATAAGTAAGTCTATATAGTATATAGTACATATATATAGTATATATATTAAGTTATACACATATATAAGTATATATAGTATATATAGTATATAAATAT
Organism: Lycium barbarum; assembly: GCF_019175385.1. Classification (NCBI taxonomy): domain Eukaryota; kingdom Viridiplantae; phylum Streptophyta; class Magnoliopsida; order Solanales; family Solanaceae; genus Lycium; species Lycium barbarum. The sequence continues at coordinate 125,785,896 of NC_083345.1, read as the reverse complement.
ATATAGTATATATAGTAGATATGTATATATACTTAATATATATACGATATGTATATATATACGATATGTATATATATAGTAGATATGTATATATAGTATATATATTAAGTATATATAGTATATATAGTATATATATTAAGTATATATAGTATATATAGTAGATATGTATATATAGTATATATATTAAGTATATATAGTATATATAGTAGATATGTATATATATTAAGTTATACCTATATATAAGTATATATAGTATATAGTACATATATATACATATATATAAGTATATATAGTATATAGTACATATATATAAGTATGTATAGTATATAGTACATATATATAAGTATGTATAGTATATATATTAAGTTATACATATATTTAGTATATATATTAAGTTATACATATATATAAGTATATGTAAGTTATACATATATATGTATACGAAAAGCACTATTCTGTATTGCTGACTTGCTGTTAGGCTGTTAGTCAGTAAATTTTTTAAACTTTAATTATAAAGTTGTATAACATATGTAAATATACCTACAATATACAAATAAATACTATACTATATATATATAATACAAAAAACAAAAACAAAAATATTTTAAGCAATCCAAACCGGACCGGTTCCGGTTTGGAGTTTAAAACCGGTAAACCGGAACCGGTTAGGCGGTTCCGGTTTTGGAACCGGAACCGGCCGGTTCCCTAACCGGTTCCGGTTGGAACCGGTTAACAGGCATACACTTAACACACACAGACAAACTCAAATTGTTAACCTAACCTAATCTAGTACTCTAGAAAGATGACGATATCTACAAAGAGACCCATTATTCTCATATTTGTTACAACCTGGTAAATGAACTTGCGTGCTTTTTCAGCGGATTTTAGATTGTGAATTTAGCTTTACAATATTTTAGGTTACAAAGGCTAAACGTCCAGTACTTGTTCGAAGCTTGATGAATATAAATTTAGCAGCAGCCTAACCTAATCCAGCCATCTAATTGTACATGTTATTAGTCACAACAATTTCTAATGTGGTTATAGTAGCATTTCAAATTTAGAATTAACATCGTAAATATTCAGATGCAGGGGAAAAAGCGTAAGGTCTATTAAATAAAAGCATGAACCAAGAAAATGTACAGTATACATTATTTTTTAGCCAACTGCTATAAGCAGAGTAATAATACACATAAGACAAAACATACCCAAAATTTCTTCAAAGTTAAGTGAGTCAAGGCCATCTTCAGGTATATAACCCTTGAACTAGCTAAATCATCTATTAGCCGAGTATTGTTTCGTGAATTCCTTCAGCCACACATTTGGTCAAGGTATCTGCAAAAATTTCAAGAGGAAGTCACTAAGAATTGCTTGTCAGGGTAATATACAGATATTTCAAATAATTGAAATAACAAAGTGATAAAAGAATGCAGGAAAAATATGTGCAATGTATACATATAGATATACTATATAAGTATAAAAGTGTAAATAGCATTTTCCTTTGTCCATGTACGGAAAATGGATAAGGTTAGAGGCACTATCCTCCAAAGCTTCCTCGATATTTCCAAGAGAGATATCAAATGATGAAGGAGGAAGTAAAGCAAAACTCAGTATTGAGTATGAATGAAACTAAATCGTAATCTATATATATAAAATAGGAAAGGTATAAGTAATGTGGTTAAAACAAGTGACAAGCTAATAATATTCCACTTGAAAATTTCAACACAAAGTTGATGAGAATCGTAATAAATTTTTTGAATTTAAATGAAAAATAATTTTTTTGAATAAATGGCTAAAATTTTGTGTTTGAATAGAAAGAAAAACAAATCAGTTTTCAACGAGGAGTGCTTCTCTATTCAAATTCAAAAATTCAGATGTTATCTGTTTTTCTTTTTGCCTTATCTTTTGGCAAATCAAATCACCATTTAATAATAAATAATATTATTGATTTCATAATATCAATAATAATAATAATAATAATAATAATAATTCAAAAGAATAATAATAACAATAATAATCATGACGCTATAATAATAATAATAATAATAATAATAATAATAATAATAAGTCACTTGGAAAATTTAGGGAAAATGCTTATTAAATTATTAAATTATGTAACAACATTAAATTTTTAATTAAAGGATATTTAAAAAAAAATTGAATTGAAAGATAAATTAGAATCCATGTCAATTATAACTGAACTTGAGATATCTTAAATTTTTACTAGCCATCCGTCTACACCAATATTTTTCTAATATAATATTTTATCATGGATAGGGACTTGAAATAATATAAAATTTATGTCGTCACTGAACAAATTTTAAAACTCCTACACGATTAAAGTGGTGTGGTAGTGAATTAAGTACTAGCGTATTTCAAGCAAATGAGGAAAAAGAACAAAAAAAAAAAAAAAATAATAATAAAAAAAAAAACTAAACAACTTTTGGCTTCTGAAAAAAGATGTTTATTAAATGAATATTAAAAAGTAATTTCCATAAACTTAATTAATTTAAGGAATTTATATAGTTGTAATCCTTGATGTAGGATAAGGATAAATGGTATCTTGAAATCCTATCTTTATCTTTTCCAATGAATACTCATTAAAGCATTATTTTTCCAAAAATGTATCATATTCCTAATAGCTTATTAACTGGTATTATTTATGAATTTGAATTTAAATGAAATTTGAATTGGAATGAGATTTCAACTTCTTAACCTCTTATATATACCCATCAAGTACTACATAAATCAAATTAGGTTTTCTTCTTAAAGTTACTCCTCCTACCATTATGACTTCTTTCATCAGCTGTTTTTTCTCCTCTTTTCTTTTTAATAGAAGAATATGTCATTATATTCGTAGATTGCTTTTAAAAAAAAGCTCTGTTTGCTTTAAGTTATTTTTTGCTTATGGTTGTGTTTTATAGTGCGATTAATGCAGTATTTTATGGTCTAATTTGCATTGTTTCTCCATCATTTTGTTGCAGAGACTACTTGCCTGTTCTGAACTTCTCATCAATATCTTTGCATAATTCATATGGTAAGTTCTCTTCTTTCTAATTTTTTTCATTTCAATGAAGACCATATTGCAATGTGTACTAACAATCATAAATTTATACTTCTACAGAACTCTATACAATTCAAGTAAAATATACATATTTTTTGCTTTTGCTTCCAATTCTGTGCGGATGTTTTGGATAAGACATTAGAATGATCAAAGAGATTTCAAGAATATAAAAACTTTAATCTTAATATCAGACTATTTTGGGGGGTGGGGTGTGCGGGGTGGGGGGGGGGGTTGAAGCACTAATTAATGATAGAAGATACAATTTAATTATAATTTTCGAGGAAACTGCTTTGATGTTGAGAGGTTTTCAACTTTCTCGATGTGATAGGCATATTATTATTGAAACATAATCTGAACAACCACTAAAGATAAACGAACTGAATGTTATCTATTTTGATATGCGATATCCTTCATTTTTTCATACGGTGAAAAAGGCTACAGACGGATTAATTCCCTTTTTAATGGGGATGTTGAATAAATTGGAGAATGTCGTAACATGCAAGAATATTTGCTTATAACATTTAAGAAAGGATGGAGTTTCAATTATTGTATCTTCCAAGACATTATTTCAGTAACTTTTAATTGATCCGATCTAATCTTTGAATTTGATTATATTAGGATTTATTAAAAGTAGTTAAGAGCTGATATCAATAAAGTGTTAGCAGATGTAGTTTTCCGTTAATTTTATTGAATTTTATCTAATACTTTTTTTGGTTATTTTTTGCTAATTTCATTGAATAAATATACTTATAATTTTTTTTTATTGAATTTGTTTGTCTTATCCTTACGTTTATTTAGATTTATTTATATATGTAAGTGAAAAATCAAGTTGTTATGGAACCACTAAAACGGAATAATAGAATTAAGAAATCATTTATCACTACTTTATTAAAAACATTTATGCTTTGGCCATGCATTTTTCTTTTCTACGTTAGTGCTTTTTATGTAATTATTTAATGAATATATTTTGATTCAATGTTTTGAATATATGCATGCCCAAGTTTTCTTTATAACTTTTCGGTAACAAGTTAGGGGCGGAGCTACAGTCATGTAAGGGTGTTCACGTAAACACCCTTCGCCGGAAAATTATATGGTGTATATAGGTCAAATTCTACTAAATATGGCTACATATAGAAAATTGCACACCCTTGATGCAAACACGACCTTTAGTCCAGCGGTGAAGGGTGTGCAGAGATGCTTTGTGTCTCATCTCACGAGATCGAACCTGCTACATCGTGAGCATTTTTTATTGGTGTTTTGCTTGTTTAAAATTAATTGACGAGTGAAATAGAAAGGTCCCCTAATTCTCAATGATTATCTATCTCCCTATTCTCTCTTTCATCCTTTTGTATTTTTCTCTCCTTAGTCAAATTGACTGTCTCTCATTTTCTTATCCACCTTAATTTTGCTTTATTTACTTTTTCGTTCAACCTTTATCATATATATATATATATATATATATATATATATATATATATATATATATATATATATATATATATGTCATTATAGAAGTATTAATCGTTTGTCTTTGTTTGGAGCTTAATCCTTTTTAGAAGTTTTCAGTAACTTTAAGTCCTCTTCTATATAAATTTGTGTGTAATATATTTGAGTTTTTTTTCAAATTTATGTACCTTTGATTTCTCTTCTCTAAATATATTAAATATTGTGGCCGGCTCAATTAAAAGCTTAAATGGTTAAAACTAACCTAGTAGCTTTATTTAATTAAATCTTCAACATCTTCGCTGTCCTCTTTGATTACTCTTTTGTTAACTTCTATACGTTATTTTGATTTGTACATATTATTTTTTATGGATTTTGACTAGTCGATTTTCTTTAGTTGACTTTTTATATTAGTTATGATTTATAACTATTACATGTTTTCTTTATGATTTAGTTCAACAATATATAGTTTTATTTAAAAAAAATTGTGCACCCGTTCACCAGGATTTTTTTTCCTACACGCACGATTTACTTCTTTGAAGTTTGCACACCTTTGCCGAAAAATCTGGCTCCGCCACTGTAACAGGTAAGTTAGGTGATTAACTAGTGTATATGAGACTATTGTCATAGGAAATAAAAAAAGAGAAAAGATGAGAGTTGTCTAACCAATTAGAAATGCCAAAAATAGAATGAAAGAAGAAAGTGAAATGACAAATCAAAAGTCGTTGTAAATTATACGACCTTGAATATTGTGGAGGGCTGGAGGCTTGAAAGAGAGAGGTGATTATCACAACTTGACGAGTAAGGACATAAAAACAAATGACAAGTTATTAAAATGTCAGTTGACAAGTTAATACAATAATAAAGAGATCTAATAAATTTCAATAATATATGTGTGTGTGTTGGGCAAAAAGGATATTTAGCCAAGTGGCTTGGTACAAAGTCATAATTGATGAGTTTTTAAAAAAGAAACGTGTGAACTACTAATTGAGTTTTTAAGTTAGTGACGTTCTGTAATAAATAAATTAGCAGAATCAAAAAATTTAATTTTATTAATAAGTTTATAAATATATTTTAATGTAGGTAATACAAAAAAAATTAATAGAATTAGAGGTACATTTTAAAATAAATTCCTAAAAGATTATTTTTGATATTTTAAATGAATTTTAAATTATAATTTTAAAAATAATTCATTAACGATTATCAAATTTCATTATAGAAAATAGAGTATAAGAGAGAACTGAAACGTCTTCTTAGGTAATGGAGAAGTGAAACTTAAATATACAATATGAATGATTGAACGTATTTATAAGTATGTCACAACTACAACTTGAGGGGTAAGGACATAAAATCAAATGACAAGTTAATAAAATGCCAGTTGACAAGTATACACGACATGTGCATACATACATATTTAATGAATGTAATGTTAAAATAACAATCATAAGATATAGTGTTTGATTTTTCAACTAATCATAAAAGGATTACTTAATTTATAATGTTAATGAACTTAAATAAGAATCTATAATAAGACATAAAAATATTTAAATTATAGGTATAATTATTGAGTCAAAAAAATAAATATTATATATAATATAAAAAGGTATGACCTAGATGGGGACCAAGAAGCATTAATTTGGCTGATATTAATATAGATTTTCCTCAAAGAAATAAATACGGATTGGAACGGCTAAACAATTGAAAATAATATTTGTGAAAAAAAATAATATAAAGATTAGATTTCAAAGCTTCTTCTTTTTTTTTTCACTAACTTAAAACCCTGTTAAAAATTACTTTAACAATCTTTAATTTACTTTTCACCTATAAAAGGAATATTAGAAATTGACTTATAAAGAGAAAATATATTTTTCCAGCATAAATGTCAATTTAAAAATTGAAGCGACTAAATTTTATGTGGTATTATAGATAAGATATGATTAGCACTACAGTTACTACGACCGCGCATCGCGCGGGTAATAAAACTAGTGTTAAAAAATAAAGTGTGCCAATTGATAGAAATATACCTAATAGTGCAGATATTTCTTTGATTACACACTCTTTTTCTTGGCAAGCTGTAAGCTAAGCTGTGATAATCGAGGAATGAACACATATGCCAAAAAATAAGACAAAACAGAGAAAACGTTAGAATTTTACTGAGAAATACATGAAATTTCAAATGCGTTAAACGCCAAAAACCAAGAATGAAGACAACAAAATTAATGAAAAAAATAGAATAAGAAAAGAGAGAAATAGCATTGAGGAATCAATGTGTACGGTAACCAGTCTGGATGCATGCATATTCAACCAAATCAATCAATAAAAAGAGAAAAGCACTAACAATTTCAAAGGAGCATATCAATCAGCAAACTCACATAGAAACAGAACTAACCGGCTATTAATGAGCACAGATCCAACTGATGGAGAGTAATCCATAGAATAACTCATCACTGAGGAAGTAGGAGAAAGAAAGGGATAGGTGAAATTAAGAGCCAAAAAATGAATAACCTAAAGCAGAGATGATAAACATCACAGAAAAGAGATAAGAGAAACAAAGTGGAGGGTTAAGATAAAAGTGAACTCACTATGTACGAAAAATGCCCAGTTAGCCCACACGTAAGCAGCTAAATCAAATCTCAGTTTTTTTCATAGACACATACATATAAGTATTGGCTAAAGTCAAAATTGCTGCAAGACAAAGTTGAAATGATTACTAAAGCACCCATGTCTATCCGGGCTTTTTAACCCACGCTTCTATTATAGTTTAAAAATTGAAACTAAGCTACTTTCCCCCCTTATATATAGTAGTAGCACATTTCCATAAGGCTTCCCACAAAACTTACACTCTCGTAAATAACTCTTCAGCATTTGAAATATGATCCAAACTATATTTTACTAATGGATTCATCAAGCCCAAAGCCTCATGCAATCTTAGTATGTTACCCCCTACAAGGGCACGTAATTCCCACAATCCATCTAGCTATCAAGCTTGCCCGAAAGGGATTTACTATAACTTTCATAAACACCCAATCAACACACACACAAATCACTCGAAAGAGCGGAGATGGAGAGGAAGACATATTCTCTAGTGTTCGAGGTCAAGACCTAGATATACGTTATATCACCGTCTCGGATGGGCTTCCGGTAAATTTTGACAGGTCATTGAACCATGACCAATTCATGGCTTGTTTGTTACATGTGTTTTCAGCTCATGTTGAAGAAGCTTTACTGAAAATTGTTCAGTCAAAAGTAGATCCTCCAGTAAGCTGCTTGATTGCTGATTCCTTTTTTGTGTTTCCTGGAAAATTGGCTAAGAAATATGGACTTCGTTACATAGCTTTTTGGACAGAGACAGCTTTGGTTTTTACCCTGTATTATCATCTTCATCTCTTGAAGTTACATGGCCACTTTGATTGTATTGGTAAGCCTCCCTCAGCTCCACATAATATCTCTAACATTTGTGATTTGTCTGATATTTGTTTAATTTCTATTTATCTTTCAATCCATAAAAACGCTCACCGTTATCTTTCATCTCAAATATGTGCCCCTTCCATTACCGGATTTTACATTGAAAAAACCGGTCTGATTTTGCCGATATATATGTTCTATATTTGGACATTTTCAAATGTCCAAGGGTATATTTAATTTGAGTTTTGTTCAATTATTCAGAAGCATTCTTCAATTTTTTTTTTTTTTTTTTTGAGAGTGTATATATAAACCAATTTGATAGTTTAAGTTAATTTTGGATATTTTGTTTTTATACATAACTCTAACGTGACAAATGTCGGAGTCAAGTTGGACAACTACTAGTGGGTGAGGGCATATTTTGTTGAAAAATTGATGTGATATCTTAAAAAGAAATTTTTATCTAAATTCATTCCCTTAATACCATTCAAATGAGTCTTACTATTCAAGTTGACCAGATTCTTAAATCAGCCATTATGTGATTTAATGTGATATAATTCATTGCCAATTATCTTTATTCATATACATTACGTTGAATAGCCTTTAAGGCATTTAACATTTCTTTAAGTACTGGACGTTTCTTCCTTTGTGAACGTTGTCTTCCTCATTTGGTTGCATATATAATTTCTTTGGCTTCACTATTGGAGGGGCAGAAAAGAATAAAACATTCTTCTTCTTCTCATTTTGTCTTGCTGGGTTTTATAATGTTAAAGAAATCTTTGTTAGATTCTGGCTTCTAGTTTTGTACTAGAAGAGCTTGTTAAATCCTGAGAGATACATCTAGGGTGAAATATTCTTAAGGACAGTGTTTTAATTGACATGCCTCAAGCTGTGTGATTGTTCAAGAATTCCCTACAATGTTCGTGATCGAGTATTTTCCGTAAGATTTTCAACATACTTGAGACAAAATATAACAATAAAAGCTTTCATGGTCGAAAGGTTAACAGAAGCCAAATGAAAGACAAGTAAACAACGTTAGGGATAAACTTTAAACCTTTTGGTACGTAGTCAATATAATGTCATATAAATTGGGATGGATAAATTTATTTAGTTTTGTACTACACGTCCATTGAACCATTTTCACAGTTATTTCTTTTTTGTTAATTGAGATCAGGCATGCGTGAGGACCCAATTGACTACATACCGGGAGTCAAATCCATCAAACCCAAGGACCTGATGTCATATGTCCAAGAAACAGACACAACCTCAGTCTGTCATCATATTATTTTTAGTGCATTTCAGGATGTTAGAAATGCTGATTTCATCTTATGTAACACTGTCCAAGAGCTCGAACCCGAGACCATATCAGCTCTACAAATTGAAAAGCCATTTTTTGCAATAGGCCCAATCTTCCCGCCTGAGTTCGCCACGAGTGGTGTGGCCACTAGCATGTGTTCCGAGTATGAGTGCACCCAGTGGCTCGACATGCAACAACAAGCAAATGTCTTGTATGTGTCATTCGGTAGTTATGCCCATATCACCAAAAATGACCTTATAGAGATAGCTTACGGGTTGGCATTGAGCAAAGTTAGTTTTGTTTGGGTACTTCGACCTGATATTGTGAGTTCTGATGACCCAAACCCGTTACCAGAAGATTTCAAAGGTGAGATTAGTGGTCGTGGTTTGATTGTACCTTGGTGCTGTCAGAAACAAGTTTTGACTCACTCAGCAATTGGAGGGTTCTTAACTCATTGTGGCTGGAACTCAGTTCTGGAAGCAATTTGGTGTGGAGTTCCGTTGCTTTGTTTCCCTTTGCTGACAGATCAGTTCACAAATAGAAAGTTAGTCGTCGATGATTGGAAGATTGGACTTAATTTGTGCGATAAAAATCCAGTCTCCAAGTTTGAAATTTCAGAGAAAATCCAACACTTGATGTTTGGAGAAGCAAGTGACGGCTACAGAAATGAAATGCAGAAGGCGAAGGAGACATTGGCGAATGCATCAAGAGGTGAAGGGTCCTCTGACAAAAACTTGGACAGCTTCATAAGTAGTGTATGTAAATAAGAAATTTGAATTTCTAGAATTACAATTACTAGGTGTTTGACTGGTATTATTCGTGCGATATTTAGATACTAATTATGTAATTGTTGGTTTTAATTTTGAGTGGTTCAGATTTTAATTATGTACCTATTGTAGGGAAGACACTACCCTTTCATGAACACGTGTTATTCGTTCTTACAGAATACATTTAATAATTTGCCTATCGTTAGAAAGACATTATCCTAATGACTTCGGGAACAACTTGCATTCAAACACTAGATGGTTTACGAGGCTCTCTAATTCACATCATGTCACCAAGTATTGCATTTTGTTACATTGTTTATCAATGCAAGAGCTACTTGTTCAGTCTCTATGAGTATTGACCCCTTTGTAGAAATTCTACACTAGAGATCTAGAGTTTTAGGTTCTTCATCATTTCACTCTCTTTTCTTTCTATTCTCTCTAAGTTCCTACAAAAAGCAGTCAAGAGATAAATTTTAGAAAGTGTGAACGAAGAAGCAGAACAAATGTAATCCCTTTTAGCCTTTGTGAAAATGTGCAAGAAAAATTAATGGGGTTGACGAAATGAAAGAAAGAGAAAGGTAACAAATATCAAGTCTTTTTCTTTCAAACCATTCCCCTAAATATCCATTTTGTCCTCTTAACGTGTTGCCCTCCCCAGTTCCCTTTCTGGAATATTTAATTAACTCTTTACAGAAATACTAGCTTTTCAATGTTAACACCATTTCTATCAAACCTTCACCATTTCACGTAACATTGGCTTTAATAAAAAGAGTATCAAGAATGCACTTTACTGAACAAAAAGGAGGAAAAAAAAAATCAAAGGTGATATAGAGAAGATTCAAAGATGAAGGGATGAATTTGGGGCCAAAGTAAGTAAGCTTTCTTTTTCTTTGTGTTTGTTAATGAGATCTTTCTAAGAAGTTGTGACCCAATTTAACAAATGTTGCTTCTTGAAAATTTCATAAAGTAGTGTGAAAAAATGTATATAACTACAAATATGTAATACTCAGAAGACTTCATACCAGATATTGACTTAAGTAGTGAAAACAACTTGAATATTATTAACAATGACTAAATTTATTGTACGTACAATTTATTCAACAAAAGGCAGATTATAAAAGAAATGATGTGAGTCCATGTGATGTAGCCATTCGTTGAGTCAATTTCCCAACACGAGGGGAAAAAAATCAAAGATGATACAGAGAAGATTCAAAGATGAAGTGATGAACTTGGGGCCAAAGTAAGTAGGCTTTCTTTTTCTTTGCGTTTGTTAACGGGACCTTTCTAAGAAGTTGTGGCCCAATTGAGCAAATGATGCTGCTTGGAAATTTCATAAAGTAGTTGAACCCCATTGAACAATAATGCATGTTGCAGATAAGAGTGTGAAAAAATGTATATAACTACAAATATGTACTGACTAAGAAGACTTCATACCAGACATTGACTTAAATAGTGAAAACAACTTGAATATTATTAACAATGACTAAATTAGAGTATGTCCACCATCGACGTGCTTAATGACAAGTCTAACAACTTTAAACAAAATGAGTGATTTCTCAAAAATGTTTCAATGCCTAAAATATACTACTGTAGTAGTACTTAGATATTGTACTTATAGAACTCTCTGTTTACAATCTAGTGCCAACATATGCTAAATATTTATGTAACATGTATTACCATTTAACCTCCAGATGTTATTCATTTTCTTAACTACAACAACTTTCTAAGCTATTGTATTTAAACAAAAGTTGTATCTCAGTCTCAAATTCAATATTTTAATTGCAATTAGAAGTATTATTAATTCTAATAGAGAATTTGTTTTGATTCCCTTTCCCTTTGTTTTTCGTCGTCTTTTCCAACTTTTTTTTTTTCTTACTTTTTGACCAAGTCAGGTCTACTCTCCTGTCTCACTCTTTAATTTCTCACAATAATGAAGAAGGTAGGGTTCACTTTTATGACAGATAGGAAGATGTTTGGAAGTTTCTCCATAGACCAAATTACATGGCAAAGAATTATTTTGCTTGTTAAGCTTCAAATATTGCTCTTTATTAAGCACCACAACAACTATATTATATGAGTTTTCTCACCACATATCCAAAGTTGAGAATTTCCTTTTAGACTTTAGCAATATTCTTCAACAATGTCTCACGATTCTTCTTCCAAAGTTTTCAAGTATGACGTCTTTTTGAGTTTTAGAGGTGAAGATACACATAGAACCTTTGTGAGTCATCTCTATAATGCTCTAAAACAGAGAGGAATCCATGCTTTCAAAGACGATGACGGTTGGAAACGGGAAAAACAATTTCTGGTGGACTTTTAAAAGCCATAGAAGAGGCCAAATTCGCTGTCATGATATTTTCAAAAAGCTATGCGTCCTCAAGATGGTGCTTAGAGGTGTTATACCCTATTTTAACCGGATCAAAATAGTTTACAACATCTCAGTAATTCCGGGGTTAATTAAAGTTAAGAGTCGCCACCTAATTATTTTGGTGAATTAGGGCACCTAAAGTTAATTAAAGTTATTTGAAAGTTAACTCCATTTTAAGTCTACGAAACCAAATGATTCTAGGTACGGGTTCAACTAATCTAGAGGGAAGGTATTAGGCATCCTCTAAATTCCATTAATAATGATTAACCGACCGAACTTACAATTAGTTAGGCTAAGTGTAAATATAGTATTTAAATTTTAAGAAAACGGTTAGGAAATATAGCTAGGGTTTTATAATAATGTTGTTAAAAATAAGGTTCACAGAAAATATAATGATTTGTATATAAGAAGACTTTGAATGTTATTTTAAAATAAGATTTGTAAATGTTGTTAAGACTTTAAATGAAAATATAGTAATGCTTATTCAAAATAAGACTTGTAGAAAATGTAATAATTTTTATAAAAAGGGGCTTAAGTTGTAAGTAAAATAATAACGTCAATTTCCCGAAGCAAGAAAAATAGCTGAATTTCTTATAGGCTAGATAGCGGCACTTACATACAGAGGTTTGGACTTAAAGTTGATAAAAAAAAAAACGGGTTTAGACCTAAGTGACGACTTTAATGGTTGACTTACCCCCATCAAATAGAAAACCTGAATTTAAAGGAATTATTTAGACTCTTTGAAAATTTGATAAAAACATTTGGATAAAGTATCCCCACGAATTAAGCTAAGATTAGAGAAATACAAAATCTTTCTGAAGTTTAGGACAACAGAAATGAAGCTATGTATATTCCTACTTTAATTTAATCATAGATTCAAAGTTCTTATAGCTAGATACTATGTTTCATGTGGTAAATCGAATAACTATTATCTAGAAGTGATGATCCTCTATGCCAAATAACTTGATTAATAACTAGGTATTCTAAGATAAACTTAAACAAATTAAGTAAGCAATCACAAGTTAGTAAACACAAACAAACAGTTAACTAGTCTAAAAATGTAACAGCCCACTCTTTCTTTTCCAAAGAGAGAAAAGAATGAACAAAGGATGCGGATTCTGGATTCCTCCCTCGCTTCATTTCTTTCTGCTCTGATGCATTTCAAGGGAGCAAGGGATCTGGCTGAAAGAAGACTCAGGCTCCATGTCTAGCGATGGCAAGGAACTTATGCAGCAGTGAGAATCTAGTCTTTTAAGAAAGACTCCATTTTGCTCCGGGAGTGCACATGTGAAAAAAGAGAAATAAAAATTAGCATAGAATTATCATATGATGAACTCAACAGATTTTAGACCAAACGAAAGGGGGGCTGCTGCCGTGGAACAGCAGCTGAAACATATTTCCCAACAAGCCAAGTTCTCAAAATAAGAGTGCACATCAACCCCTTTTAGCCTTGAGATAAAAGTTTAGTGACTGATTTCAACTATTCCCATCGGTATTTTCAACAGAAGAAAGATTAAGGGAGTAACTTTGATTCATTAAAAATAAAAATAAAAACAAAAACAAATGATATGCTTTACGCGTCTCCAAAAAAAATAAAGATGGCAAACCATTAAACTCTACTACTAACGAACGACTAACATAATTCTACGGTAGTGTACCACCACCTAGTATTGACAACAATACAGACCTTAAATTTAAACAAATGAACATGTGTTTAAGAACATCCAGGATACGAATCGCATAAATAAAGCCTCCTCATAACACTTCGACAAAACGTGATTCGAACAGACCCAGAAACAGGACTTTTGAAACAAACTAAAAAAAAAAACAGTAATCATATTTCATCAGCATCTATTTCATTTCCCCACGATCTCAAGCAAAAAAAGAAACGGGTAAAAGGGATCGGGTTTACCTCTTGCGAGTGCAGTGAACGCCACACCGTCAGGAGACTATTCGAAAATGGAAAAACAAAAGGAAATGGGAAAGGGAGAGATGAAGGGATGAAGGTGTGGCGTCTGTTCTTTGTTGTTTGTTTAGGATTCATTTCGGTTTAGCTTGTGTGAAATGAGCTGGGTCGGGTCGGAAGTGGTGTGGGCTGGCGGATGAGAGGTAAGGTTGTTGGGCTGGTCCGTTAACATATGGACTGGACTGGTCGTTTGGGCTTAATTTGTCCGAAATTAATGATTCTTCCTCCTTTATTTTAAATTATTATTTGGGCTTTTAATTTAATAACCAGTACAATATAATATATTATATGAAGACCAATATTAATTAGTATGTAGAAAGTAAAGGATTTAATGAAGTAAAATTAATTTAAAGAGTACAAATGCTAAAATGAAACGATGACGAACCATTTAAAATTTGTGATAAAGTAATACTAGTAAGAATAGCGAAAATGAAAGTAGAAATATTAATGGTAGTAGCAATAAAAAAAAATAATAGTGAAAATAAAGTATTTAGTTCGTCAATAAATTTAAAAGCCCGTAGAAATAAAAATAAGAATAAAGGAGGGACAAAATTGGGTGTCAACAAAAGGAACTTGCACACATCATAAAGTGCAAAAATGAATTGGAGTAGATTGTGATTCCAGTCTTCTATGATGTGAGTCCATCAGAGGTTGACCATCAATACCCCCCTTTTCGCTGAGTCATTTTCCCAACACGAGGAAAATTGCAAAGATGATAGGGAAAATATCAAGGCATCATTTACAAAATTTCAAGTAAGCGCTCTTTTTTTTTTCTTTTTTCGAGTTTCTCGTTATCAAGAGGAAAAAGGACCAAATTTTTAGCTATAACTCCACACATTTACTCTCTCTATCCCAAAAAGAATGATACATTTCTATATTTAGAAATAATTTAACTTAAGGCTTCCCATTTTATCCTTAATGAAATGATTTACAGCCACACAAATATCTATGATTTGCTTTAGACCACAAGTTTCAAAAGTTTTCCTTTCCTTCTTAAACTCCGTGTCTAGCAAACTATATCACATAATATGGGACGGATGGAGTATCATCTATACTTTTACCGAACAACGGAAACAAAGACGTACATGGTCGTCAGTTTACTTATAATTGTGATTTATGGACAGACCTTGAGTATGTGCTTGTTTGATGGTGTAATTAGATTTAAAAATGTAATGGTTTTATAATTCATACTAGTTGATTTTAATAATAATAAAAAAAACTACCTTTGTGGCATTAGTATGTGTTTGTTTTAGACATTAGTCTTTGAAAACTCTTTCTTTTATTTTCTATTTAATTTACTCTGAGATTCTTTTTACTGTCCTGTAGGGAAAAGGCAGATTGCATCACGAAGCTAGTTGATGACATATTTCCTAAGTCGCTTCAAGTTATTTCACCTTTCCCGGAAAGCTTAGTGGGTATGAACTCTCAGGTTAAGAAAGTAACCTCATTATTAGATATCGAATCAAATGATGTTCGCTCTATCGGGATTTGGGGTATGGGCGGCATAGGCAAGACAAAAATTGTGAGAGTTCTATATCAAAGATACCGTCATCGATTTGAAGCTGCTTGTTTTCTTGATGTTGGAACAAATGGACTAACATGGCTTGTACAAGTTGTCATTTGCAAGCTCCTGGGTGAAGATATGACTCTAACTAGCAAACACGATGGGGTGATAATTTTAGAGAATAGGCTTCGTTGGAAGAAAGTTCTGTTCATTCTCGATGATGTAAATCATCGAGAACAACTGGAATTTTTGGTTAGAGGGATAGAGTGGTTTGGTAGCGGTAGCAAAATTATTTTAACAGCAAGAGACAAGCACCTATTGACTAGTCTTGTTGGGGATAATGTGCATGAAGTCCAATTATTAACTGAGGATGAAGCTCTTGAATTGTTCAGTGGGCATGCTTTTAGAGAAAAATCACCAAAGAAAGATTTTATGGAACTTTCAAGAGAAGTGGTGGAGTATGCTGGTGGACTCCCTTTAGCTCTTCAAGTTTTGGGTTCTTCTTTTTACAGACACAACAAAGAGCAGTCGAGAGACATGATTATTCGTCTGAAGAGAATCTCTCCTAATGATATTCTAGGAAAGCTTAGGCTTAGTTTTGATAGACTGGACAAAGATGAGAAGGAAATATTTCTAGATATTGCATTTCTAGTTATTACAGCCATTAATATATATAATTTTAATCTTTATGTGGAACTAGTACTTGAGACTCGTGGTTTTAAACTGATAAGAGATTACCTTATCGATAAATCTCTGCTATCAATCAACATACATAATAGAATCGTGATGCATAATATGATAAGAGATATGGGTGCAAATGTCATAAGGGAAGAGTACGTTAACAGCAGAATATGGCTTCTTGAGGTGGTTCGTGACCATTTTAAAGGAAAGTTGATAAGCAATGTTTAACGTAATTTGTAATCTCATAAGCTCTTAGTTTTGTTTATTTTTTTTTATTTCATTTTTATTCCTTAGCAATTAAATATATTTTTCATTCTTTATAGATAACAGAAAAGGTGGAAAGCCTATGTATCCCAAAGGCTACAATTTTGAAGATGATCCTGTTAATTATAGCAATGTTTTCAAGAGGATGCAAAGCTTACAAGTACTCATAATTCATGATGAACTTTTAGCTCGGACTGCGCTATCACCTATCTACCTTCCAGTTTGTTGTTTATTGAGTGGCAGGGGTATCCTTCAATTTCATTGCCAGAGAGCTTTGAACCATCACAGCTCGTTGTGCTTTGTTTAAAAAGAAGTCGTCTTGTTGAACTTTGGCCAATATCAAAGGTATACTTGTGCACTCTCTCTTTCTTTTCCCAATTAAATCTTCAAAATATTTAGGTGTAAATGGAACTAAAACTACAAGTTTTTGCATGGAGTGTCCTTCCCAATTAATCACTCCGTTTGTTTATTATGCAAGGTTATTCACATTTTTGCCCTATCGAAATGGTAATCTATCCCTTTCTCTCAATCAACTTTCTATTCACAATTAAATCTTCAAATTATGTAGGTGGAATCGAACTAAGTTGACATTCGCGATCTAAATGAAGTACTTTATCACAGAGAATTGTTAAGAAACGTTTTTCATGTGATATATGTTTAATTTTTTGATTTCAAAAATTTTAATAATTAGATATCAATTGGATTTCGTTGCGAAGTCCTCATACAAAATAATGGAATACTAAATCCGATCAAATTATTATTACTGTAGAACATTAAATTATAAACTTGCTTTTCTGTATAATTTATTCTGTGTAATTATATATAATTACTAAAGAATTTGCAAGCCCCGGGATATTCCCTCACGGCATAAGCCCTATAAATATTTAATTTTCAATTTTTTTAAAAAGTAAAATCTAAAAAGAATATATGATATTAAAGTGGTTTTATTTTCATTGTTAAATTAAAAGAGAAGAAATATATATACGGAGCTTTTCAATACTTTCATTACTTTCCACATTAGCTACGAACGAAACTTTATTTTCATTGTTAAATTAAAAGAGTATATATATATATATATATATATATATATATACATACATACAGAACTTTTCGTTATTTTCATTATATTCCACATTAGCTCCAAACGAAACTTTTCCATATCAGTGAGCATTGTGAAACTTTTCCATATATATATATATATATATACATACAGAACTTTTCGTTATTTTCATTATATTCCACATTAGCTCCAAACGAAACTTTTCCATATCAGTGAGCATTGTGAAAACGGAACTTTTTTTGTAAGCCTTCTCTTCTCTTTTCCACAATCTTCTCTTCTCTTTATTTCTTCCCCACAACATACTTAAGCTATCTGGTATATTGTTATACCCCATTTTAATCGGGTCAAAGCGGAGTACAACATATTGGTGATTCCTAATTGTTTAATTTAAGGAGTCGCCACCTAATCATTTTAACGGTGAACTAGGACACCTATTTTAACTAAGTAAGTGCTAAAAGTTAACTCCGGTTAATAGTCTACTTAACTTAATGATTCTAGGTAAGGGTTCTTAGTTATCTTAAAGGGAAGGGGTGAGACATCCTTTAAGATCCGTTTATATACGGTTGACCAGTCAAACTTAGGTTAATTATTGAAAATATAATAAATAAGATCTTATAAATAATTTAAGAAAAACAGTATTTCATAATTAAAATAGAGAACTTTGTAAATAAACAACATAATGCGTTTCTAAACTTGAATAAAGAAATAACTATCTTCAAAAGAACCGAAAATCATTTTTATAAATCGTACATCTTAGTATCATTTATTTTAATAAAAGTACTTCCACAACACCTTGTGTGAATTTAAATAAGGAATTGCACATAAAATAATAGCTTTAAAAGAAAATTTTGAATGAGAATTATGTTATGTGAATATGTCGATGTTGAAAATCTGGATTTATTCTACAAATATGATACATAAAAGGGCGTAAGTTTTCTTTTCTTTTTTTATTATTGTATTCTTTTTATCTATGCTCAATTGTAAAAAATGCCTAACTGGATCAAACTTAAAAAAATTGTTTATGAAAAATATGCTTGAATCCACATTTGCATATTAGTGACGTTTTAAACTTCTAAGATAATAAAAAAAAAAATGTGATCCTCTTAATTCAAAAATATGTGTTCATGCCCCTGAAAATCAATTATTCTAGTAAAAGAAAACGTTATAGGTACTATAAACAATTCTAAAATAAGAAGAAGAGAAAGAAACCAACGGAATTAACTACTAGTTTCTCCCTTAAGTCAACTACCTCGTCTAATTCTAAGTGTTCTAAGGTCAATAATCTTAAGGCAATCAAATAAACATATATGAAGAGACTAGAATTAATAATACTGAGGTAAGCTAAAATTGACAATAGCCCCTCTCTTTGTTTATGTTAGAAAGCTTTCACAAGGAAAGAACTGAGTCCAGAGTGACACGGATGCAAAATTGGGCTGTATGTTGAGTCTCAAAACGAGACTTCTTGCGGCAATGAAAGTCTTTTACAAAGACCCCGATTTGCTCCCAAGAGGGTACATGCGAAAAAAAAGATAAAGAGGATTAGAAACGTGCATAAATAAGGCCAATATAAACACATATGAATGTTAAACTTCCAAATACACTCGTTAACAGTAGGCATAAAGAAAATTGCAGCACATCTTAAAAATCATTCGGACACCTCACGGGTCTAAGACAGTTAAGTAAAGTAAGAGGGCTAGGAACATGCGAGGGAGAAAATTTAAGATCACATAATAAAGAACCATCATGCAAGTGAAGAAAATTAATCACATACTAATTCTACAAAGATTCGAACCAGTCAGGTCTTTAGTAGTTGCTAGGGAAAGGAAAGAATGATTCAGGTTACTCTTTTCATTATAAGTCTGCAAAATTTATTACAGGATGGAAGATCCTTCAAAGAAAACTCACAAGCTGGGACTTAGACAAACATATAGTGAATCGTGTTCCCTGCTTTAGGGCATGCACAGGCATAAACTAACATCCACATTCAAATTTACCCATTAACTACACACAATAAAGATCATAGCACATTAAAGAGGTAGGTAGGCTGGAATCAGATTTTACTCTATTCAAACACACTTCAAGGCATCACAGATCTTAAAAGGTCTTTAAGCTTAGCAATGGCATATGCAGTAATAATCGAACATCAATAGCTAAAACAACATTAGAGAAATACATGGGCAGAACCAATATTTGGCTATTCTATCATTTAATGTGCATAAGTTGAGATGAGTTGTGTGAATTCTATTTTTTGCAGCAAATAAAAGGAGATGCCTCATTCGGTTATTGTACTCCAGGCTTGGTTGTCACTATCAGGGGCATTCTGAAAATCATTTGAACTTACTATATTATTTAAATCACGAAAGGTATTTAATGATCCCAACCCTCAGCTCAAACATAGAGAGGTTAACAAACTACTAGTGGCATGGTGCCAAACAGAGAGGGATATTGGAATACTTTGTTATGTGACCAATTTTCATGCTACAGGCAAATACTTTTTCACTTTTTACATGACATGATGAAGTGCTCGAAACATGCTTGTCTTTCTATTTTAAATTAGTGAAGGGAAGAGACAAGCTTAATATTCATCTGCTAAAGTCACAAGGAAGAAACTAAATCAATCTTGGGAAGATAACTCGACCGAACATAGAACAGATAAACCTCTAAAACATATTTGATATCTCAATGCTAACATATAAACATTGTCAAGACTGACCAAACGAGCATAAACTTTAAACATACAAGTATAATAATCTGGTTATTCAGTTTAAATCATACAAACTCTGATGTTAAAGCAAAGAGAGTGAACCAGAATGTGACATCTTTAAAGAAAAACTTTTAGCTAAACAAAGCTATTTTGCTGATTGAGAGGTGTTTCAAAAGGTTTAAGGACTAAAACAGACTTTGAGGAAAAATATAAGCAGGTTTTGAAAATTCTCGACAATCAACTACGCAAACCTTAAAGACAGAATTAGAATCAGTTACTCTTCTTCTTTTAAAACAATAGAGGTTTGAAACTTAACATCCAAAACGTGTTTAGACTCATGAAACAAGTGCTGGAAGTAAACATGGACTCCAAAGTTGGCTCTGCCATTGACAGAGCCATTCACGGGAGAGAGAGAGAGATGGAGCGGCTGAAGATGGTGATGAGTCTTCAGGTTTTAGGAAAAATATATGGGCCGGGTCGGGTTGGTTAAAACGGGTAGTGGACTAGTTATGATTTGGGCTGGTTGCTAACATGAGTTTGGGCTCGATTTTGGACTTATTTTAAAAAATGTTCAGATGGGCCATTTATTTGGCCGAATGGGTTACTCATTTTGGGCCATTATTGACCAAATTAGGATCATATTTCATATGAATTAGACTAGTATGAAGTCTATTTAATATGTTTTCTTCCCTTATATTTATTTGGGCTCCTAAGTTAGGATGAAAGACCCTCTTAATTAATTATAAATTAACGCGAGCTAAAATATATTACAAGATATCGTCATAGTTGCGCGATAACATTTATGAAGTCCAAAAGTAAGTAGTAAAGTAAATGCGATGCGTTTTTTTGCGTAAGACGATAAATAGAAATGTTAAAGTGATCACGACGATTAGAATATTAAGTGATGGTTATATGATGAAAATAATAATAATAATAATAATAATAATAATAATAATAATAATAATAATAACAACAGTAGTAGTAGTAGTAGTAGTAGTGATGGCGGTAATAATAGTGATAATAACCAATGACTGTAGTCGAATAACGGAAAACGACGATATTAATAAAAGCTAAATTGTAATAAAATATAAATAATTGTTCTTAAAATATCAAAAATATTAGAAGCGCAAATAACTATTTCGGGAAGAAAGGCGGGACAAAATTGGGTGTCAGCATATATCATACAAACATTATGTTCTAAATTGTTGTTTTTTAATCAAAGCAGAAATTGAGCAACTTGAAGCATTTGGATCTCCGCTTCAGCCTTGGGTTAACAAAAACCCCTAATTTTGGTGATATGCCAAACTTGGAGACACTAAATTTATCTTTGTGTGAGAATTTGGAAGAGGTCCATCCCTCTCTTGGACATTGCAGAATGCTTACTTATTTGAATTTGCGTGAATGTGAAAAACTTAAGAAGCTTCCAGAATTGGTGGGCTCTCTTCTCTTTATTTCTTCCCCACAACATACTTAAGCTATCTGGTACTTCATACAAACATTATGTTCTAAATTATTTTTTTTAATAAAGCAGAAATTGAGCAACTTGAAGCATTTGGATCTTGGAAAGTGCCGCGGGTTAACAAAAACCCCTAATTTTGGTGATATGCCAAACTTGGAGGAACTAGATTTATCTCTATGTTGGAATTTGGAAGAGATTCATCCCTCTGTTGGACATTGCAAAATGCTTACAATATTGAATTTGAGTGTTGTCACAAACTTAAGAAGCTTTCAGAATTGGTGGGGTTCTCTTCTCTTTATTTCTTCCCCACAACATACTTAAGGTATCTGGTATATCATACAAACATAATGTTCTAACTTGTTTTTTTAATTAAAGCAGAAATTGAGCAACTTGAAATATTTGGATCTCCGCTACTTCCTTGGGTTAACAAAACCTCTTAATTTTGGTGATTTGCTAAACTTGGAGACACTAGATTTAAGGGAGTGTAAGAATTTGGAAGAGGTCGATCCCTCTCTTGGACATTGCAGAATGCTTAGAGAATTGGATTTGAGTGAATGTGAAAAACTTAAGAAGCTTCCAGAACTGGTCGGTTCTCTTCTCTTTATTTTTTACACATAAAATAGAATTGCTTATTTCATAGAAACATTATGTTTTATATTTTGTTTTTTATGTAAACAAAAATTGGGCAACTTGATCGTATTGACTCTAAGGGGGTGCGGTGGGTTAACAGAAACCTCTAATTTTGGTGATATGTTAAACTTGAAGTATTTGAATCTAAGGGAGTGCGGTGGGTTAATAGAAACCCCTAATTTTGGTGATATGCTAAACTTGAAGACGCTAGATTTAGGGTGGTGGAAGAATTTGGAAGAGGTCCATCACTCCCTTGGACATTGCAGAATGCTTACCGAATTGGATTTGTCTCATTGTGAAAAACTTAAGAAGCTTCCTGAGGATTTAGGATCTTTACAAATTTTGGAACGCTTGAACGTGATATTCTGTCAGAACCTTAATGAACTGCCAGGAGAGCTACCCCCTAATTTATTGGAGCTGCCTGCAGATTATCTTTTAGCCTCGAAGAGCATTAGAGATCTAGTAAATCAGTGTCTTAAACTGCGTAGGCTCTCAATATCATGGTGTGGTCATTGTAAATGTGAATTCATCCATTTGTTGCAACAGCATTTAACGAGGACATACATCCAAGTTTTTATCTCTTCCTCACATATATAAATGTTGAATATTCTTGTCCAAATGATTTCTATTAATAATGATTCCTGTTGCAGTTTCACTTCCCCAGAAGGAATTATTCTAGCTTTCGTTTTCCCGAAGTCAGAATTCCAGAGTTGCTCAATTATCGGTTTATAAATCAAAAAGAGATCTCAATTGAGTTGAATTCATCTTGGTATACCGATAAATTCAGGGGTTTTTCGATATGTTTTCGTCCTAATAGCAAGTATTTGGCAGTAGTAGCTGTGTTGGTTTGCAAATCTGACCTTGAAAGAAAACATTCCTTGAAGTATAACCTCTCCAAATTGAGGCTCAACTCTTCTATGTGTTTCATCTACATACCGTTTGAAACATTCTGGCAGGCTTCTGACAATAAAGAAGGGAAGAACCCAAATGATTATTACATGTTTGAGGTATCTTCAGACAGACAGGAAGCATCTTGGGGAATTCACTTGGAGTATGAGAATAAAGATTCTGCAGTGACACCTGAAATTGGCTATAGTGACAACTCAATTCTATTTTGGATTCGCGTTTAGGATATTTTGGGGGACTTTCGATTTTGTGGTCCTTATTAATACTTTATTTGTTTCAATGTATGTATTAGATTTTTCTTTTTAGTTTGTTTGATATTTAAAATAATTTAATTTTAAAATGTCTATTTTATTGTCGAGATGCTTTATTGTCACAAATGTCTAAGATTTATTGTGGAACATATCTAGAACACATGTTTCAAATTTCTTTCTTTTTCACTTAAATTATGTGATCAATCAAACAATATCACATAAATTGAAAGAACAATATCACATAAATTGAAAGATTATATGACCTTTTCCATAAGAGATTTTTTTTAATATTATTCTTTTAAACGAATATTGGACCACTCAGATATTTATCTTGAGCAGCTTTTTATTAATAATAAGGGAAAATTTCAAAGATCTCCCCTCACGTTTTGCTTCGTTTCACTGACCTCCCCTCAAGTTTGAAATATTACGGCTACCTCCCTTATTTTAACTTTTTTGTAACAACTCTTTTATTCTATTTATTACTAATGAAAAAATAACTTTCATGGACTGATTAGCCCTCCCTAAGATCATGCTGTTTGGATTAATTATTATTTTATTAATATCTCATTTCCGAATAAACTGATAACAAGAAATGTCAAAGTGTTCTTCGGTCTTCTCAGCAAGGGTTCTCTTTTCCTATTCCTCCTCAACCCTCCCAAGTGTTCTCATTATATTTTTTGCAAAAAAAAAAAAACAAAAAAAAATTATTGAGTGTTTCTTCAATAAATAAAAGCAATTTACTTGTAATCTTTTTTTGTAAGTATTTTAAAGATGTATTTTTATCAAAAATTTATCTGGCACGTGTTGTTGGATTGCAATAAGACATTTATATTTTTAATAGATAAAATTTATTTTCAGATTTTTTTTATATTTTTTTTAATCAATCACAGAGTAGTTGGCAAGATACTTTCTCTAAAAAGTCAAAATATAAAGAAACAAAAAGCTCAAACGTTGGGAACGTACGGGTGAACAACCCATAATAACAATTCCTGGGAAATAACTTTTTAAAGGAGAATTGATAAAATTATAATTAATCAAAAAACATGATCTTAGGGAGGACAAATCAGTCCACATATGTTATCTTTTCATTAATAATAAATAGAATAAAATATTTGTTACATAAAAAGTTAAAATAAGGGAGGTAGTCGTAATATTGCAAACGTGAGGGGAGGTCAGCGAAACAAAGCAAAACGTGAGGGGAGGTCTCTGAAATTTTCCCTATAAAATATGTAGGAGGTATTCACTTTACAGGGCAAAAAAGAAGATCAAAACTTGAAGCTAATTTATATTAATAGTTTAACTTATTATATAAGGTTAGCTAACATTTTGTTGATTGTATTAATAAACTAGCATGATTGTTGGACACTTTATTTTTCTTTTTCCAGCGTAATTATAGGAATAAAATATTTTCTTTTATTGTAATTATTTGTCTTTCTGTAATCAGTTATGATTCACTTATATAAGCACTCTTTCTCATGGAATATAAAGACATACTGAAATATGAAAAAAATCCTTTTCTTCTTTTCAAATTTTACACATTTATTCATGTTACCAATTGGTGCATATCATATTGATTTGCTTACAAAGTGATCTGATTGTATAAATACTTTTTACACCATCAATAATCAGAAGTTAAACTATTTTAAACTGTAATTAAAGACTATACCACTGTTAGATTCTTTTTAGCAAAGAAAATTACAATTACACCACCTTTAAAATTTAAATAGTGCCTCAAATGATCCTATTTGTGCAAACCTCCCAATATTTGCATGATATAGCCCTTTTCGAGGACTCTTTAAATTCTGTCCCCAATTTTTTAGCGAAGCTAAATTTTGTATCTAAAAGTAATTGAATTTGCAAACAAATTTAGTGTATTATACTAATGAACGAAACAATGTCCAAATTATTAAACCCAATCTAAAAGGAAATGAGAGAAAAGTAAAACTATACTAATTTATTCTAACAGAGGTTAAGTTGTCCCTGACATCTCGGGGTCTTCCACGAACAGCCTCCTTTTACAAAATACCTCGGGATATTCGCGCGAGAATAATTTTTGTTTTGACACTTAAGATAATACATAGGTACTTCGTGCCCAAAAAATAGGATCATTTATTTAAAGCGAATTAATAAGCAAGCGATCAAAATGAACCTAGGATTTGCCTACCACCTCGAATATTATTCTAATAATGGCCTCCCAAATCTGTTAACGGCCAAGGCATACTCCCAACGACCCACGTGAATAAAAGTATAAGGAGATTTTTACATCGTCTATCAAGTAGTATCAATTATTGAAGAAATTGCCTTTCAAATGGACTGGTCTTTAATTTTTGCCCTTTACATGGGTTGCTCTTTAATTTTTACCCTTTAGCAATCAAATTTATGCTTACTGGGACATAATTTTTTTTAAGGGGAAAAGTTGTGTGGGGCATAACTTATGAGATATTATGATGTGAAAATATAAATTTATGCCCTGCGAAAAAATTATTTATTATGAGGACAAATAACAAAGATCAGCACAAAATAGGGACAAAAGTTCAAAGGACCCTCAATTATTAAGAGTTAAATATAGAAACTAGAGGAATTTTTGAATATCACAAGCGAAACAGATTTTATTACATATATAGCAATAAAAGAAAATAATATATAATTGTAATCCCTTAATTACGGAAAAAGATGCAGTCAAGTACAATTGTGTCAAGTTAATGTGAAATAAATTCTCTCACTTGTTTCTTTTCCAACTTTTTATCATTCATAGGGGTGGAGTATTAGCCAATAGAAATATGACCCGCTCAATGATCCGTCCATTTATCGGTCCGTTTTAGCTCGTTTCATTTCCGTCCATCTGAAAATTCGGCTGATATTTATCCCAAATCGACCCCATAGAACACCTTGTCAAAATACTTTCGATAGATATTTTTTTGTTTTTTTTTTCATATGTTACTAGAGGGGTCAACATAGGCCCAATATCTTGAATATTTTGATACAACTTGTCCATAATAAAATGCAAGCTAAAAGAATTCTTCTCATATGAATCGTCTGCTGCAATAATTTCATAATTGATTTGAGATTTCAGTTACAACAACTTTAAAGTATATTAAAACATCATCATTATCTTGCAAAATAAGACATGAACTCATTATTAACCCATAAAAACTGTACTACACTAAGCCACATCACAATTTGAATTCTAAATTACTACACAACGATGTAATCAAAACACAGTTTAGAAGAATCACATTATCAACTTATTGAAACTGTCAGCAACATCAAACCACTAAACGTTTAAAATTACATTGTCAAAAACCTTACGAAATAATGGCTGGACATATGCTATTAACTGTAGAAACTGTTTATTATACCACATCACTTCATACATAATATTGTTCTTATGTTATTCACTTTAATTACTCAGAAATAGTGATGTACTCTTCTTTTTTGAATCAATCCAAAAACCAATACAAAGAGTTATCATTCGTTCTCCATTCAATTTTCTCTCTAATTTCTTTATTTCATAGCTGTGGTATCAGAGCCTGCATTAATCTTAAAGGATCTATGAGTTTATTGAAGAAGAATAATTTTCAACTCATGTTTATTTTCAAAAGCTTCAATCTTAGGTGCATTGTTGTGATTAATTAAGCCCAATTCATTCTACAGATACATAGTTATTTTTTTTTTGTTATTTTTCTTCTTGATTTGAGGTTGATGATTGCTTAGTAGTAAGATAACAACGTTGCTAATAAAGAAAAACACAATTGAAAGACAGGAAAGATTACTTTTTTATTTATGCACTATTATTGTTAACACGAGACACAATTTGTTCCAGGCAATTACATAATACTTTCTTATTAACCTGTGCTATCAAGTTAGTACGAAATACCATACAAACTATATAAACAGACTTCTGGTGTAAACATTAGACGTAAATCATGCTTGTTGATAGGCATTCATATAATCAAATGTCACTTCATAAAACTCCTCAACAGTATGTGACTCCTCGGTAGCCAACACATAATCCGTAGGCTTCTCCTGTCTATTTGAAAACATATTTCAGCAAGTACTCTAAGAAGTCTAAAATACTCTACACAAATATTATCACATGCAATCAGAAAAATGGACAAATCCTGCAAAACACTCACATGCATTGTTTGTAAGTTATCCAACTTATTATTAACATACTCTGCTTATGAAATTGTCTAAGTTTTTGTCAAATGATCCTTCAGCTTGATGCATTCTACAATGTCTTCTTCACTTTTTGCATTTCATTTCTACACTCATCACTTAGTTTTCCATACATCAAATGTGGGATTTTCTTTGAAATTTCAACCTTAGTGATTGAATTTTTATTACAAAACTCATTCCGATCCTCCAATTATCGATGATTAATTTTTTATTAGTGAATTGATCGGTGTCAAATGAAAACAAAGCAATGGAATTCATACCAAATGGCTTCCAGAATCGAGTTTCAACCACATTGAGTAAAAACATCCTTCAATATCAGAGTGAGTTAAAACTTGTTTTGACAACACCAAGGTATGATTAAATCATGACTGCAAATTTCACCTTTAAAATATCTCGGTGACGGGTTCGGGTCATCGGAGCTAACGATATCAGGTTGGAATACCCAAATAGAACTAACTTTACTTAAAGACAAACCATAAGCTATTTCTATAAAAATTTACTGGAAGTCCATCGGAGACTGTGCTATAATGTCTATCTAGGCCGGTCAAACACCTTCATAAAAAAGGGACGGACGGAGTAATATTTACATCTGTAAAAGGAAGATTGAGCTTTATAACTCAACTTTATTTTTAGTACAACAGCATCATTTATTGTTATACCTATTCCGGATTTTTTTTACTTCTATTTCTGTTGGAATCAAACATTTAGACTGTGACTAAAATAACTGCTTATTGATTTTAGTTACTTAATACTTTTAACAATCTTCAATAAAAGAAATTTCATGAAAAAAATTCAAAAATTTGTCTCACAACAATAATTGAAAAGCATGCACATGGATGTCTGTGCAGAAGAAAACGTTGTACCCCATCAATCAGCTTACATGTGAGTTTTCTAACCATAAAAGGGAAACAAAAGAAACACTTGTGACAAAGAATTAATTAAGTTATATAAATTAATTCACTATTACCTTCATCAAGCCATTCTTATATCCACGGTAGTGAAAGCTGAAAAACTTTACCTGGTTCAGAGATTTACATAGAAGGCGGCACAATTAGGGCATCTTGCAATGGGTGGAATCCAAAATGCAAGAATACCCTAGCTTTGAATCAGGTTCTTCAATGAGATCTGGATTCTGTTTGTTTTGAAATTCTGAGTTTGGCAGCTTATTTCTTAAATTTTTGTTTAAAGTGTTTGACTGAGATTCTGCCCAAAATAGGTGTTTTAGACTTGATTTTTTTAAGTTCAATTTTTCTTTTCTATTAAAGGGACTTTAGATTTCTGTTCTCTTAGCTTAATGTTTACAAGAATTAATGAACTTTGTGGCCAAAAATAAAAAACTATTACCTTCATCAACACTCAATTCATACACTATCAAATCACTCAAAAGTGCGGGGAGGACAACATATTTTCTTGTATTCGGGGTCAAGGCCTAGATATACATTATAGCACAATCTCCGATGGACTTCCAGTAAATAAATATAGAAATAGCTTATGGGTTGTCATTAAGTAAAGTTAGTTTTATTTGAGTGTTTCGACCCGATATTGTCAATTTTGATGACCCAAACCCGTCATCGAGATATTTTACGGATTCGGGTTTTTCAACTGACGATATGGGGTCGGAACACCCAAATAAAACTAATTAATTTTACTTAAATTCAATCACTCTTTAAAAGTTTTCACATCTACCCTTATCCTAAACGTTTTCACATTTTAATTATTCCTATTAATCAAATATCTACCCTTATCCTAAACGTTTTCACATTTTAAAAGATGAATATTTACCAAGGATGCAAGGATCAATGGACAATGACGTGAAAAAAGTTATTAGCTTTTTATTTCTCACTAGTTGGAAGAAAAAAGAGGCAGAAAAAGAAAAAAGGACAAGAAGAAACTTGCATCTTGCAATGGGTGGAATCCAAAATGCAAGAATACCCTAGCTTTGAATCAGGTTCTTCGATGAGAACTGGATTCTGTTTGTTTTGAAATTCTGAGTTTGGCAGCTTATTTCTTAAATTTTTGTTTAAAGTGTTTGACTGAGATTCTGCCCAAAACAGGTGTTTTAGACTTGATTTTTTTAAGTTCAATTTTTCTTTTATATTAAAGGGACTTTAGATTTCTGTTCTCTTAGCTTAATGTTTACAAGAATTAATGAACTTTGTGGCCAAAAATAAAAAACTATTACCTTCATCAACACTCAATTCATACACTATCAAATCACTCAAAAGTGCGGGGAGGACAACATATTTTCTTGTATTCGGGGTCAAGGCCTAGATATACATTATAGCACAATCTCCAATGGACTTCCAGTAAATAAATATAGAAATAGCTTATGGGTTGTCATTAAGTAAAGTTAGTTTTATTTGAGTGTTTCGACTCGATATTGTCAGTTTTGATGACCCAAACCCGTCATCGAGATATCTTACGGATTCGGGTTTTTGAACTGACGATATGGGGTCGGAACACCCAAATAAAACTAATTAATTTTACTTAAATTCAATCACTCTTTAAAAGTTTTCACATCTACCCTTATCCTAAACGTTTTCACATTTTAATTATTCCTATTAATCAAATATCTACCCTTATACTAAACGTTTTCACATTTTAATTATTCCTATTAATCAAATATCTACCCTTATACTAAACGTTTTCACATTTTAAAAGATGAATATTTACCAAGGATGCAAGGATCAATGGACAATGACGTGAAAAAAGTTATTAGCTTTTTATTTCTCACTAGTTGGAAGAAAAAAGAGACAGAAAAAGAAAAAAGGACAAGAAGAAACTTGTTTCAGCTCTTTTAGTCTCCTTCACCTTCCTTCTTTAAAACTAAGTTAATGTGAATAAAATTCTCTCACTTCTTTCTTTTCCAACTTTTTATCTTTCATAGGGGTGGCAAAATTAGCCAATAGAAATATAGCCCGCTTAATGATCCGTTCATTTACTAGTCCAATTTAGCTCATTTCATTTCCGTCCACCTGAAGATTAGGCTGATACTTATCCCAAATCGACCCCAGAATACTTTTTTTTTTTTTAATCAAAAGGCCAGCGCCAATTTATAGATGCCACAAATTAGGTAATATACTTTAGACAAATTGTCTATGTTAAAACACTCTGCAAAGTAACAACAGTGATTTGTCAAATTTCAGTCAATACGCTTACTCTACGTCAGTTTATGTAATGCCAGTTTATAGATGCCACCAAAATTAGGTAATATACTTTAGACAAATTGTCTATGTTAAAACGCTAGTCATCACATGCCGTCCCCCTGTCACTCTTGCTCCACTTGCCATAATTGATGTTTGTCCCGAAGCAACCCATACACCCCTACGCTCCATGCCGAAAGCTCAGCTTTAACAACAGCATCAAGGGCCTCACGAGCAGTGGTAATGGCATCGTCCAACTGCAATGACGTGTGATAGTGTGAAGATAAGGCAAGTGTGAGCCCCAATCGAGCTGGATGATCTAGAGCAAGCACAGCAGCATGACCCTTAGCGGTCTCAAAACGAGCGAGTGCATCAGCCGGCGTCTTTGGAATATATAAGCAGATTGCATGTTATAGATATCATTTTCTTTTTCTTCCTCTTCCTTAGCTTTTACTTTTGTTCTTCTCTTTTCAATACGTTTCAAGTTTTGATTTAGAAAAATCCAAACTGCACCTCGTCCTTTCCACACCTCTTTCCTAATAAAGTTTATATAACGTTAAAAGGTTTTCCCATTATTATGTTACTTAAAAGATACTTCATTTAAGTTGAAGCAGAGCTATCTTTGTTCAAGAGGAGTTCATTGACACGTACGTCTCCGATCGTAAAACTAAATTATTTAGATATATAGACCAATGTTTTTAATGTATATATACTATCTATTGAATCCACTTGATTTTTTCCGTGTGTTTACTTCTTTTATATTTTAATTTGAATTCTTATAGTAAAATATCGGATCCATCAGTGCTTATAGATGACCGCCCATAATGAATGTATGTAAAAATCTGGTAGATAACCTATTATTACATATTAAATAATATGTTTTGCATAAAAATTCTTTACGATATATATATATATATATATATATATATATATATATATATATATATATATATATATATATATATATATATATATATATATATGTATAATCCTTTTTAAATTTGTCACTTTCCATTTCATCATTTTCTTTCTCTAGCATTTGCTTCTCTCTTTTTCTTCATAGCTATGGTTCTTGATAGAGATAATGCTCGTTTTGCTGTTGGTATTTTTGGTTAGTTCTCTCATTTCTTAATTTTCTTGGAGTCACCTCCTCCCCCTTCAAAAACACAAAATTACACGTACTTGTAAAAAAAATAAAAAATCACTATATTATATTCATGGTGACATGAATCTTGATATATATATATGTTTATTTTCAGGGGGTATAATTGCACTCATCTTGTTTCTTTCACCGTTGTAAGTAAGTTTTTTCCATATTTCTTCATTTATTGATTCTTAAGATAATTTAAAGGATGGGCGTCCCTATATAGCTAAAAGAAATTCTAGGTATGTCTTATTTACTCATAGGCAGTGATAGTATAAAGAATTCTTATACAATTAATTATATACTTTTATCAAATAACTTTCCTCGTTTTTAAATTACTAGTCGCACTTTTGTACACAGTTATCAACGATTATCTTTTAAAACCACCTGTAGGCGATACTTCTTAATCATATATCATATATATATAAAAGCAGGTCATAGGCCCGCTGACGTGGCGCAACACAAATGTAGGGTTTTCATTTATCTTTTTCCTCAAAATTTTGCCTTTTTACCTTATTTATTCCTGATTTTTTCATTAAAATAATAAAAGAGCAGAAAAGACACGTCTGTATTCCTAGGTTTTCTTCCTACTTTTCGTTTACCTTCACGTTGATTCGACTTAAGCGTCCCTTCGGCTACTGCGAGATAAAAACAAGGCAAACTTTAACTGTTGCTTTCTCTCCAAAAAAACCTGCCAACGACGCTATTTCAACCCAAAAACTCAAAAGAACAGAAAATTAAAAGAGCAGAAAATAAAAGCTTACCTTCTCTGAATATCCAAAGGTATAAAACTTCATGTTCTCTTGGTGTTTGTTTTCCTCTTTCATGTGTATCTGTATTCAGTGTTTAATTTGGTATTATCAATGTGTGGAATTCACCTTATATGTAATATTTTACTCCTTAAGATCTACGGCATTTTATCTAATCTCCCTCCTGTTTTCCCTTCATTACTAACCACAGTCACAATTATCTGCAAAATTCACAAAAGTTTGTTGTCTGCTATTTCAGCATTCCATCACTCATAGTACAAATTCTACAAAAAAAGAAAAGAAGAAATAATTCTTCAAAACACACACACAAATAAGGAGAGTATCAAACTATCAATGGAGAGAGTAAACCCACAATATTAAAGAGGCGACTGCTGAAATATCATTTTTTATTAGAACATTTTTTAAAATAATTTTGCAAACAGGAAAAAGGCAAAAAATGACACAAAGACAAAATGGTAATGCTTGTCATATACATCACTGTGTCTATGTCCTGGCTTTATATTAATATAATGTCTCAAAAAAGCCATAATCACCATATAAAGGTTTAAGATTTTTTTGCCTATATTTTTCCTCTTTGGTTTATTATTATCATACTTATTACTATTATTTTATATTTTTAAATGTTTCAGGCCATGTACTGCAGTTTCATTGCTGCAACTCTGCCCTTAGGTGAATCGTTCTTCTTTTACAGTATTCTCATTTGTAAAGGTATGTATATTCATATCCTCTGCCTTCCTGGTTTTCAATTGTTTATGTGCATGCTTCATTTGAACTTTTTGCTTATTTCTTGCAAATTGAAAAAATGTTAATCTTCTTGATTTTTGTATTCTTTAACATTTTAACGTTATGTATTACTGTGCACAAACGAATAGTACATAAGTAATGTACAATTATGGAAGGAAAACGAAAACTCCAATAGTTTTTCCTGTTCTCTTGTGAGATTGAACACATTGAGCTTCGACAAGGTCAATAGCTTAACTTTTTTTTTTTTTTTTTGGAATACTTCGTGAGAATTATGTCTGATTTTAATATTGGCTTTTTGAATGAGTTTGGTGTAAAGCTAGCGAAATCTTGATCCTTCCTTGATGTTCTTTAGGTTTCTCTTTCACTTTTTACCCTTTTGTTTCTTGCTTCTCACTTAAGGTATGAATCACAGCGAGAAAAACGCCACAAGTTTTTTACTTCAATTAATCCTCAGGCACGAGTAGCTAGGAGTACGTTTCAAGCCAAGAGAGAGGACTTTGGTTCTGAAAATTTTGCTATGTCTATCTAGCTGGAATCCATTATATTGTACTTCTTCCGCCTTTAGACTATTTCCCAAGGTATCGAAGTTTCATATATGTGGTATCGAAGAAGATTGTAGAAGTTGTAACATGAACAACCTCTTCCGTGATCTTTCATCTGGATTCCACCTTCGTCCACCCCCTTTGTTCCCTCCTCCTGCTAATGTTTTTTTCACAAAAAAAATAATACTTATGCTTTTAACAGAGTTTCTTTACACCGGAAGGATTTGAGCACTATTGGTAAGTGTCCAAACTGGAGGCTCTTAAATTAGTATGTGTTTAAAGGCAAGGAATGGGACGTATTTGAGGGAAGATTTCCTATGAAATTCTTGCTACTGAAACGTTTGGCCATTCAATACTGGAGAGCCCATGGTGATCACTTTCTATGCGTGAACGATTATTTGTCAAAGCTTGCTGGTACTTGGATTCCATCCCTCAAGATTTCTTATAAATAACCACATTTGAGCTAATAGATATAAGCGGCTGACAATCTATTGGAGCTCCACCAAGCAGATTCAACAGGACATTGAAGACAATTACACAAGTTTTTTAGAGGTCCGTAACAGTTAGGCCTATTAGGCAGTTTTTTTTTTTTTTACTTGATTTACTTTTAGCATTGTTACTATGTATTCGTTTGCTCAATTTATGAGCTAAGTAACTATTTATGACTATACTGTAAGGCCTGAATTTCGCTCCTCAATGTACCTGCATATATTTTTGTAATGTCTGTTTCCTTAATTGTCTTGAATCCACCTTGCCAAGGAAGATCAGGAAAAACTAAGTAAAACTTACACAAATAGCTACATTTTAATAGCTTCTAACTAGTTGTAGCTACAAGTTGAAGATTTACAATTCGTAGCTGCTTTTGGCTGTATTTCAGTTGTATCTCGCAATTTTGAAATACAGTGAAATATAGCGAAATACAAAACACATTTAGCTACTAATAGTTAATTAATTAAATAGTAGTTATAATTCATAAATAAGTCTTAGAGGTAGTTATGCTAGGTAAAAATTCCAAAAACTAAACCCTGTGGCCCTTAGTTGCACCAACTTACCAAAAGCGTCGCAGAGGAACTGATAGAATAATTAGGCTCCATTAGGACATGCAACGATGACATAGATTTTCTTAGAGCACCTCGACAATTTCCTACCTTCTCATGTAGCATTAATACAATGCAAAGTGCACAAACGCCATAAAAAGTCCACTTTAAGGTTCTTACTAAAAAAATGTCCAATTTGAGGACAAATGGATTTTTTTATATGAAAGCAGAGATGGGGCGTTACAAATGAACGTGTTGTTTCCTTCATTCTATCCTCTTTCAAGTCATTTCCCAAATAATATTATTAAGAAGTCGTCTATCACTTTTCTTATCCAGACAAATTGGAACCGCTTCTTTGCAATACAAGTTATGCTAAAGGATTTGTCAAGAATTTGAAGGGCTCGCAAGGAAATGAAAGAAGTTCACATTGCTATTGAGCTGGATGAAATATACAGAGATGAATGACTACATTACCTTTTCATAATATTTAATTGGAATACCATTCAACAATTTATTTACCAGTATTTATTTGGAACATCAAGTAATAAATATTTGTCAATGTGGTAATACAATTGATGTACTCTTTTTATTTTTTTATTAGGTATTTTTTTTATTTTTTTTATTATGTAGTATTATTTTTATAATGATTAAAAAGTTCTCCTTTTTTCTGTTAAGCAAATCGACCTTTTGACAAATCGAAGAGAGAAAAGAGACTTGGTCTTTGTCTTGCTATATGTTTATATGAGAAAAGAAGAAATTTTGCTTTGTTCTGTTTTTTATTTGAGAAATTGATCAAGTACCAAATTTGAGAGTTCTGCCTTTTTACGAATTAGCCTTTGGATGCAAGTTTTGCGGAAAGAAGTTTTTGCATAAATTGGATTAAAATTGGAAATCTAATATGTTTGGATTTAAAAACTAATTTTTTCCCATTATTTGATTCTTCGTTATTCTTAATATTGGGATACTAAACAAAATTATTTGTAAGCTTAAACCGCGCGAAGCGCGGGCTCTTTACCTAGTTGAAAATAATTTAAAGCATATTAGTACTTTTACTTTACGTCCTTTGCCTTCTCTGAGTTGTTTAGATTTTTAGAGATTTATACATGAGTAGAAAATATATGGAGTAATATGATCGGCGAGGACTCATATAGTCGATCCCGACTTGTTTAGAACTGAATTGTTGTTGTTGTTAAAATTACTTAAAACCCAAGTGCGGTAAGCAAATTATTAGTCTTTTTGTTGGGTTGCCTACGCGGTGTCTGGTACTCGCATTGAGGCCCCAACTAATCTGAAGTCGCATCATATAAGGCCCATTACAGGGGAATGCACTCCTTACCATGATTTGTTATATACCCAGGACTTGAACATGATATCTCTATTAAAGTTGAAAGGACCCTATCCATTCCGCTCTCAGTGCTATTTATTAGTCTAAAACTTGACCTCATGCTCATGAAACTTTTTAACTTTTTGATTAGGCCTACATTTATTCATGCCTGGAAGAAGAAATCGATGGAAAAGTTCTCACCATTTCCATACATTGCCACATCCCTAAACTGTGGCCTTTGGCTTTTGTATGGACTTACATGCATTCAGCCACAAGGGGACATTCTTATCATGACCATCAATGGCATAGGACTAGCCATTGAGATGGTGTATTTGGTGCTATTCTTGCTGTACTCTGAAAGGAAAAAAAGGATGAAAGTTCTATTCATCCTCTTAAGTGAAATTTGGCTCATTGGTTCACTTGCCATTCTTGTCATAACTCTTGTCCATAGCCACAAAAAAAGATCTACAATTGTGGGTAACATTTGCATGGTGGGAAATCTTGTGATGTATGCTTCTCCTTTGGCCATTATGGTAAATATATAATTTCCTTTTTTACATTCTTCATGGTTTTTCACATGCATAGATGCAGTGGCGGAGCCGGGATGTTCACTAAAGGGATTCAAAATATAAAGAAATAAACGCACCCAGAAATCAAGAGAATTCAACATCTACTATATGTAAACTTAAAATAATTTTGACCTTGTGTATATATATATATGTAGTGTAATTTTCCGGCAAAAGGGATACTTCGGATTAACCCACTTATGCCGCTCCCTAGCTCCCGCCTCTGCATATATATGAGATTTATATGCCAGTAAAAAATGTAGACAAACTTCTGATACTTGTTACTATTGTAGAAATTGGTCAGAAAAACCAAGAGTGTTGAGTACATGCCCTTCTTCCTTTCCTTTTTCTCATTTCTCTGCAGCACTAGTTGGATGGCTTATGCCCTCATCCGTCTCGACGTCTACATTCTTGTGAGTATTTTTTACTTACTTTATATTGTCAATGTATATAAGTTAAATCCTTCTCCAATACTACTCTATATTTCAGATACCAAATGTGATGGGAACAGTGCTGGGCCTAGCCCAACTGCTGCTTTATGCTACGTATTACAAGTCCACTAGGAGACAGATAGCAGAGAGAAACTGGACCTGGTTGAGAAGATAGTCTGTGGAGTAGCCCAAAAGACAAGCAATGAGGCCATTGTTTAGAAGGTCCATATTCTAATGATTTTGGGCCATTAACCCAACTTTTATGGGCCCATTTCCTTCCTAGCACCATGCCTTAGCTCCCCCAGAACAAAGACAAGAAATAACAACAAAAAGAAACAACTTTCATCTACTGCTACAGATTATCTTTGTTTCTCTAATGTTGATATACGTCAAATGAACTTTGAGTATCCCACAAGCTAGTTCATGAGTTAAAGATTGCCCAAGATTATATAAGGAGGCAAATAATTCCATTCACACACCAATGTGGGACAAGCCCCCCATCCCCTCCCCCTTGGAGGTACGACCTGTGGACCTTACATCGGGTAAACCAAGAATTAAGATGGGTATAGCTCTGATAATATGATAAAAAATGGACTATGGACCTAACTCAACCCCGAAACCTAACGCATGAGGTAAGAATTTTCCAAGACCATATTAGGAGGCAAATAATCCCATCCCACACCGAGGTGGGACACTTGACAGTTTGTTAGGGTGAAGAAAGTTTCTAGATTGGAGATTTTTAGATCAAATGGTAGTGTTTGGCTAGACAGAAGTGGTGAAATCTAGGAACGGAAATGGGACTCGGAAGGACAGGGTGAAATGCTAGCGAGGCGGGACAGGGGAAAGACTTGGGCGAAGAGGCGAAATCACAAATATATTGAATTCTTCCATACTAATTTCTTGCCATTCAAATTATCCTACCTTATTACGGCAAATCTTATAAACATGATCATTCACTACAATGGTCACTATGTTAGTACTTTGAGCTGCTAGTTCAGCTCTTGGATGATCAAGAACAATATCTGTGCAATGAGTGATGGAAATAACCAAATCTACAAACAGGTCCAGAACAAAACAGGAAAGAACACTAGATCACGCTGCTCTGTCGGCATTCTTCTGCAAATATCTGCAGGTACAACGGGAAATCAACATATAAACAAATAATTGGTAGCATATATTGCAAACATATACTCGTAAAATTGTAACTGTAAGCACAAAACACAGGAACAAACTTCAAGGGCACGACACACACAAGTCATCAGATATAGGCTCTCAAGCATATTACACGAATTACTAAGGGGAGGAGGAATAAACAAGAGCAAAAGAAATCTATTTCCTAAGCACCATTAATCCATTGAAGATCTTTTTCATTCTGTAATACTCCCCCTGTTCCAATTTATGTGGTAAAATTAAAATAGGCACGTAGTTTAAGAAAGAAATGAAGACTTAAGGAACTTGTGGTCATAAACATGCCATAACATATGTTTGGTTATAAGACTTTTGAAACCTGTGCTCTTAAACATTCCATAACACTCGTGTGGCTATAAAAGCTTCTTACTAAGGGTAAAACAAGAAGTTTAAGTTAAATTGTTTAAATTTAGAAAGTTATCCTTTTTTTAAACCGACTAAAAAGGAAATGTTGCCACACAAACTGGCATGAAGGGAGTAGATGTTTATTTCTCTCCTTTTTTCACTTAAAATCCTCTTGAAGGAGGAATAAGTCAATGTCTGGCTAGGAGGGGCAGAAAATACCAACAAAGTTGTAAAGTTAAGATAACCGTTTACCTTTGAGCTTTTGCCCAACGTGATAGCTGATAAAGTTGCACCGTCTCGTTCGAGGCATGGCATGCCAAAAGTAGATAATTACGAGGCTGTACCATCTATGCAAATCTCATGAACAGTGCAGAATACACGCACATTGCTGCATTATAAGGAAAAAAAAAAGATGAAGGTATATATCGGTAAAGCCAGCAGCTGTTTAAATAGAAAACTCCTACCTGAGGTCATGTTGCCTGATATCATTTCTGGGGGTTTCTGTGTGTCTACGAGTCCCTGTAAAGTAGGTAAATATAACTCATGTACAATATCAACCAATGGAAACCAATGTAATGTTATAATATTATATTCTAGATAAGCATACAGCAATGACAAATCCCCAGTTGGCTACAGGACCCCAAAAATGGGTTGTTTTTGGGCCAACAGGACTGTTCAAAAATGCCTTGAAGGTAGCCATACACGACACGATGCGTGGAATTTCCTGCAATTTAACACAAAATTTATTCAGTTCTAATAACAAAGGTTCAGAAGTGTAGGAAAATGAAGAGCAGCACAATGGAAACGCACGAAAAATGAATAGCAGCAGATAGGGAAATAAACAAGGAATTGCTAGGCAGGGGTGTCAAACAAAAGATATCCAGTTATATGGTATTTGACTAAGCTAATATAGCAGCAGGCAGCAGCAACAAGAGAAACACATAGCAAGAAAAGGGGGAAGACAGCACTTTAATGAATCACATTAGACGTGAGCTAAAGCAACTTTCAGTAATCTACGAGGAATCAACAAGAAAGCACAGGAAACCAACAACGAAAAGTAAAATTTTATCAAAATCTAGCAATAAAACTAATTGAACCAAGAAATTGATTATGATCAGCATGGAGTGTATTGTATTAAAGGATGCAACAACAATCAACTAATGACTCCTTATTACTTCAATGGCAATTCCTTCCACGTACAGGATAACCAAAAACACTTATTAAGTTCACTCATAGGATCAATGTAGCAACGAACTCTTAAGAGAAAACACTTCAACCATGCCAATAAATTATTACCCAAGTCTGCCCTCTAGGACGTAATGAGGAGTCAACCATTAACTAATTCAAATGTATCATGATCTTTAAAGCAAATCTGTTAAGTTAGGTCCCCAAAACATAGTTCACTTTGTGAAAAATGATCAGCAGCAGTCACTCTAATACAATCAAAACGATCATATTTCAAAAGTTGGTTAAGCTATTATCACATATACTTCGTATGCCATAGAAAGAAAATGTTTTTTTGA
Source organism: Lycium barbarum (assembly GCF_019175385.1). Taxonomy (NCBI): domain Eukaryota; kingdom Viridiplantae; phylum Streptophyta; class Magnoliopsida; order Solanales; family Solanaceae; genus Lycium; species Lycium barbarum. The sequence continues at coordinate 125,745,197 of NC_083345.1, read as the reverse complement.
TGAGTAATCAAGCTATCTTAATTAACCCTGAGAAGGTGATGACATGTACTTGTGTGCCATAGAAGATTAGACATAGAAAAGTCAATCTTGAATGCAACTGTGATGTTGTCCTTAGCGACAAAGACCAAATACCTTGTTAACTAAATAATTTTATTCTATAGCCACTATCAAAAATATAAATAGCTTTGACAGAAGCAACCTGTGACTTCCTAATTATTGAAAGAGTTCTCGCTGAAACTATATTAGCTCAGACGAGATTTAGATTTTAGACAGAACATTCAACCCTACACAGCAACAAAAGAAAGTTACAAGCTATGTTGCTCGGACTCTTCAAAATACTGGAATATCTGTCGGATCCCCAAAAAAATGCATTTCTGTAGGACAACATGGTTCCAGAAATATTTTTGGAGGGTCCGAGCAACATAGGTAATAAGTAGCTCTATTGCCATCTCATCTGGCGTACAGTTCAGACATTTGAGCAAAATTCCCTTTTTTATACCACCCCAACAGCATCCACCATTCAACAGAGAACTAAAAACTATCCAGGACGAAGAATCCACCATCCACTAGACTTTAAGTGGTCGTTTGGCTCGGAATATTTTTACTTTTTTCCGGAGTTGAAATCCGGAAGCTATGTTTGGCCATAAAATTCCAGAATTCAACTTGAAGTCAAATTCCGGATTTTTCTGGAATTTGAAAAATACCAAAAAGCTGTTTTCACTTTTTTCACTCCAAATCACTCACAAAAATTCAAAAACAACTCCAATTTGTATTCATGCTCAAACACAACTCCAATTTCCAAATACCATTTTTCACTTTGAAAACAAAAACTACTTTTTTGAAATACTCACAATTTTCATGGCCAAACAGGCCCTAAATATACAAACTTTATCTAACTATCCACTAAACAAGCACCAATACAGCTCTCTGAAAAAATACAAGCATCATCATGGATAAAACAAAACGAATAAAGTTACAAGAACAAGAAGAACTATCAGTTATATTTACACCAATCAACATACATAAAATTGAGGAGAAACTAACACTAAATCTTCCCAAAAACATAAAAACAAGATGATGAAAAAAAAAGTGGAAACTTGCTGAAAAAATCATTAATTCACTCCATTTCCCAAACAATTTATTTATTTCCTTCATCACCCATTCATCAGATATCAACAACATACATATTCCAGCCATAAGTTCAATAATAAATGTATTCAACAAACATCCATTCTACAAACTGTAAAAAAATACAATCTAAATCTAAATAAAATGCTCAAAACCATACCTTAATCAGATATCTGAAACGTGGGTTGCTCCGAAAAAATGATTTAGATTATCAATAACTTCTGCATATAGATATCTGGTCCTTTTTTGGTTGTCTATGTTGTACTAGTTGATAGTCAACAAAGGCGAACTGATATTATTTTTATAAATAAAAAAATTCTTTGGGGGATTTTTGTAAAATAATTAAGTTGTTTCTTTTTGATAACTGTGGTGACCGGGTTTGATAATTATGGTGTTCGGACTAACTTGCGCTCGACTATTTCTGACTAGCACAATAAAATTGATGGTTCTATTATATTGATACAAAACTAATATAAGATGTTTATTAGAATGTTAACATCTAACATGGTCACCTATATTTTTTATAGTGATATATTTATGATAATATATTGTTTGATACTGTAATACTTATCAAAATACATCTATATAATTGCTAAATTATGTTTAATGAGATATTTTAACGAGTTGACTAGCAAATATGATAATACAGAGAGTTGTTTCTATTTATATATTTGTTTGAAAACTACCAAGGTGGCATTCATTCAATCAAATCTTTTATGCCTATGCCAGTCCAAACTAATTGACTTTTTTTGGAAAGGAAGGAACGCAGGGAAGAAGTCTTTCCTTTCCACTGGTTCTTGCAAGCTATCAATCCCCACTTCTCCCTCTCGTATCGGTTCTACATCAGATGATGAGCCCATGCGAAAACGTTGTGGTTGTATTGGCTGCAAGCGGAATGTAGGCGCTTTAGGTGTGTGTTGACCGTGCACTCTCGCTTCGTGTAATGTCATATGTATGATAGAGGTAGTGTGGTGATTGACCTCAATGCTAATGGTGATCCCCAAGGTTCAACAAATGAATGAAGCTATGATCATACCCGGATAGAGATGATGGTCTTCCTCTAAAGTCTCCAAGCCGGCCCTAATAGAATAGATAGGCGAAGCAGTCAATAGCCGTCTGTTCTCGCCTATCGATAGATAGCAAGTTGCTTCCAAGCTCAAACCATTTGAAAGGGAATTGCTACTTTTTTCTTGTTATTTGTTTTCACACCCTGATGTTTGTGCTTGTTTTGGAATCCGACTAATCCGAATAGCAGTCGCTTTATTAAATTTTTAAGGAGTATCCAACAAAGTCATATTTTCTTGTAGTTTTATATTTGTTATAATATTATTGTTTAATATGTAGCTTAAAATACTTAAATTAAAATACATCTATATTATCTAATTATGTTAGATGAATATTTTAACAACTTGACTTTCAGTTTCAAATATGTTAATATGAATTATTGAGGTGTGATACAATCAAGTTAAATGATTGTAGTTTAATATTGGATCACCTGATGTATTCGGTTTTAGGTGAAAACTTAGGTCATGTGATGGATTTCTGTATTTTCTTTTTGTCATAAAAATGGCATCCAGACCAATTTGTGCTCATCGACAATTTTATCGGTACATACTAACCAAAGAGATGAATTTGATGTGTTGGTGAGAGGTAGCAGGTATTACGTAAAATTTAGCCGAGATGCACGTAAGTTGGTCCGGAAACCACAGTTAAAGAGGAGGAAATTTTAAGAATCGAAGCAAAAGAAACAAGAAAACCACAATTAATTTCCTCAGAGGCTTGATACAATTGAAAATTTTGTTACAATTACAGAGAACCTGTCAATCAAAATCTACACATACAGTGGACAAGATCCTAGTATTACAAGAATAACTTGACTAGTATTATGTATTTACAACCTAATTCATTATCCTTTACCTGAACTCTCACAGGAGCTCCCTAGGTTGGACATAATATCATGAACTACCAATCTCACAATACTGCTGCCCGATGATCTTGAGATTTCGACACATTCCTGCAAATCTGCATCACAAGAAATTGAAACTAACTCAAGATCATCGTCTAGATACTTGATATCGAAAGTGCCCAGCTCTAACTTAAGCCTCTTTGCTACTTCTTCCTTTAACTTAACGATACCAGAATCTAAACAAAGCCGAAATCTTATGATATCTTCCTTATATGTTGCTTTTATTGTAATGGATATCACCTCAGGCCAGGCAGAATACTGTTGCATAATGTCAGCGGGAACATAAACAGGGTCCTTGGCAATCGCATCAGAAAATAGGATCCGTTCATCAACCAGACCGTCTCCAGGTGGACAAAGATTTTTCAGATCGTGAGAGCTTCCTGCATCCTCGACTAGGAATGTAGAAGATAAGTTGATTTCTGTGGTTGTCTGACGAGCTGCTTCCAGAGAGGGCCCCACTTTCATGCACGACTCACGAGGTGGTGAATGAACCAGCTCATTCTGAGGGGACAATTCATTTCCAGTGGAAGGACTGCCTTGGCATGAACCATGGGACGTAGGCGATTGATTTGAGGGTTCAGCTTCTTCACGACTTTCTGGCGTTCCATGGTTGGAGGAATCATTCTTCTCAGGAAATACGGAAGGTTTAGACGATGGTGAACTTGGTAGATTGGAACCATTTGCACCAGCAGGCCAAGAAATAGAACTAACAGCAGCAGGAAGTGAATTTGGTGCCAGTGAAGTCAAAGTAAATGCGCCTTCAGCTCCTTGAACGGATTCAATTACACACTTTAGCTTTGAAAGGGAACGGTTAACCTTATTTATCTTGCGAGATGGCCATCTAGAGATCCCATGCTGCCTACATATGCGTTTCATTGTGGTAGGGCAAACTGTAATTCCAATAACATTAAAATGAGAAAAGCTAAAAAAAGAAACATGTCTATTGAGCAATTTGGCCAAAACAAAGGATTTCAACTGAGAACATACCACCAAGACTCTTTGCAGCATCCTTAAGACTTCCAGCAAAATACTGTTGCAAAACCTCTAAACTTATTGTTTTCTCAGCTTTTCCACGTTTTCTCTCTGATTTCTTTCCAGTCGCTTTATTGTCAGAGTTAGATACATGCATGTTATGGGCTTCACCTGCACCTTTTGCAACATCGGTTCCCACTGCCAACTGCTGCTCCCTCAATAGATCAGGATGCATCCATCCATTTGGTAAACTGTTCGGGTGAGGAAGAGATTTGGATATTGGTACAGATTCAGGCTTTGCGTCAATTTTCTCTTCCATAGAAGCCTTAATAATCGCAACTGAGCTCCAGTCATAGTCAAGTTCCCCTCCGGAAGCAATGCTGAGACTCCTGCAGTGCTGCTTCATTGTCAATAAGAGTGAGTTAAGCAAAGCCTGCTGGTTACTGTAATCCCCAGAATTCGGTGGAAGAAAAAATTCCAGAATATAATCATCATTGCCAGTGTGACTGCTCCGTAAGCAGATGGCAAAACAACTGGTCAACCCAAACAAGCGTGCATAATGTACCAAGGGGTACTCAGTTTTGCAGAATTGTGTGATATCTTCACAATAGCATGACTTTTGTGAAGCGTATGCTCTTCCAGCAACCCCTTGTCCCCTTTGTAAATGATGCTCCGCGCAGGCATCACGGAAACCCCACATGTGTGCATCAACCACATAAAATGCAACGTCTGTTGTGGACATACAGATCTGTCCCATGCAGCTTCCATCAAAACTACTGCAGCTCTTTTTCAATCCACCACCATCAGCCAGAACACTACGATGCCTGCATGGGACCCATGTCTGAGCCAGAGGCAGTTTGTATGCTTCACATACAGCAGTTAGTATCTCCAAAATGTCAACCAATGCATTTTGTCGGCCTTCATTGCAAATCTGGTTCACATACCCCATCACATAGACCTGTTCAGACAAATGATGAAACAACCACCACTTAAACAAGAAAGTTTTACACAACTGTACCTTACCTGAGTGTTTGGGTGGTCCAATATCTCTGAACTTTTCAAATTTACAGCCTGCAGAAAGTAGAAATAGATTAACCAAAGAGACCTCATCTGGAAAAAAGAAAAGTAGGAAAGGATGATGGATGCTTTTGGTTTAGATGAAAGACGTGCCTATCTACTAAAAAGCTTTTAATACCATACATAAGTAACCACAATAATTGGATTCACTCGGCACAATACATGTCCAAATGCACCTTGGTAAGCCAACAACATTATCAAACATTACCCATTGAATGCCCGATTGAATTTGTGCAGTTATTTTCAAGGAACAAAATCTCAGCCAACGGTATAACACATGTGCTATAAATGGCTAGTTCTAACACTTTCTCATATAGTTGATGCAGAAACACAATATCCAATATTATCGAAAGATTAGACATCTAACATGAGAGATGTGAATTAGAATTTATAAAAGGTTAAATGAACCAACCTCCAGTGCTTTGCATACTTTATCCACCTCAGCAGCATAGTTGATCTTTTGGGAGGTCATTATGAGCTCCAGTACACCAACACAAGATTGTCCAGATGGTTCAAATACAGGCAGCGCTAAAGTTCCTCGAACATTGTAATGCAGAGCATGATCAAGCCGAGGGAACTCTTTACTGGAGTAATATTGCACGTTTGGTGTCCATTCAGGCAACTTAAGGTGGAAGACACGGCCCGGAAGTCCAAGTACTCCATCAGTCTCTCCATCCGCAGCAAACATATACATCAGAGAAACCGTTCGATACTGATGAAGCCCATTACACTCTGGGTCAAGAACAAAGGGTTGCCCTGAAGTTGTGAGTACAGACCGACCAGCGTCTTTTACAGGTGCCCAGACCTGAGCTAAAACTCGCTCTCCTGTGGATTCCTTTAAGTATCGAAGCGCTTGTGTCATCCTCTCCTTGATTACACAAGACCCATCTGGATAATCTCCAGGTGTTCGTCCCGAAACTGGTTGAGGAAGTCGTCCTTTATCAGCATTGACAGAGACAGTTTCAGTTGTAGCCTCGGGATCACCAGTGTCTGCTCCAAAAATGGAAGGAAAATTAGATGATTCTTTTATTGTGTGTAACCAGAAAATGAAGCACATTCAATTCGTTTATCCCTTTTTCACAGGGACAAACCGAGTATAAGTTCATACATCACAAAGTAAAGCTACTCCTCGAGAATCTTGTTATAAAGAGACTGCAACTGGTCAATTATAAAGTTTAAGATGGAATAAAGTTCAACTGTTGTATATGAACAATCTAATTTGCTTTAATGTTTTGTTATGTGAAGTAATTTTTTTCTCTTTATTGGTAAGTACTATGTGAAGTAATCTTTATGCTTATAATACTGAACTCATCAAGAAAAAGGCGACTTGGTTCACAGTTGCACTAAATCACCATATTTCTACTGTGTTCTTATCTACAGAGACAAGATATATGTCTACATATTTTGTTTCATCAGTAAGCAAGAGATTTCTTTAGAAGAAGTACTTTTACATTCTGTACTCTGATGTCCAGCATGTTCTTTCTCTTCATCTGATTGCTAATAGAGCCAGGCACACATGTGAGAAACTTTCCTGCTCCTAATATATATGCACCGGTTGTTTGCACTAAACCAACAAACAAACGTATCTTTCTTATTACTTAAACCTTTATCACTTAGGAAAGAAGAAATGAAAAGGAAAAAAATCTAACTCATCTCAGTGTGTAACGATTGCTCTCCTAGAATCAAATTCACTAAACTTGATGTGAATAAAAGGGTGGGAATAAGTTAAAAAGGGCAATATTTCGGCTAAAAAGGAATCCAAAAATAAAAAGGAAAAACATAATATTCTCTAAACTAAATTTCATTAGATTCAATTAAGATTGTGCAAATATGGTATCCAATTCCGCAATATTTCAGCTTTCCTTTGTTTCTGTTTCTGCAATAGCCAAAGATTTGGTACTTTTTTTAAAGTTGCTAGCAGAAGTATTTGTTTGATACTGTTTTCCCAACAAGAGTTTTTACTAAGTACATGTTATTTTGCAAAAAGAAACAGTATCGAAATTAAGTGTGATACTGTTTTTCCAGGAAGAGTTTGTACGAAGTACCTGTTTTTTGGCTAAAAAACAGCATCCAGACAAACACTTTATGCAAATTTAGCAAATTTCATTTTTTACACAAAGAATGAAACAAATGCCACCTAAGTTTTTGTACGTCTAGAAAATCACCAAATTTGCTGCAAGATCAAAAAGTAGAATAATTTTACTCAAAGTTTTTCAAAATTCTCAAAAACAGCTTAATGCATGTTTTGTTGCAAACACCTTATGCATTAAAGGGTAGCCCGGTGAAACACGTTATGCATTATTTAGCAAAATTCAGTTTTTGTAAAAACTGAAACAAATGACGCCTAAATTTAAGCCTAAAAAGTCACCAAATTTACATGGTTTTTTGCCAAAAAAAAAAAAAAACAAAACAAAATAAAGTGTGATGTACTATTTCTACAAGAAGAATTTTTACTGTACTAAGTATATCTTTTTCTGCCAAAAAACAGCAACAAGACAAGCACTTTATGCAAATATAGCAAATACAGCAAATACTCTCTCTGCTTCAATTTATGTGAACCTATTTCCTTATTAGTCTGTGTCAAAATAAATCATCTCTTTCCTAATTTGGAAACAAATTTACTTTATGAAATGATTTACAACCACACAAATATTTAAGACTTATTTTGAACCACTTCACTCTTTCTTAAATATCATGCCCAGTCAAATGGGTTCGCATAAATTGAAACGGAGGGAGTAGCAGTTTTGTAAGCACCGAAACAAATGACACCTAAATTTGTAAGCCTAATAAGTCACCAAATTTGTAGCAGAATAAAAAGTCAACCAACTTTACTCAAAGTGTTTCCAGATGTAACGTTCAAAAACACATCTGAACTATCATTTTTTTGCGAGTTAAAGTGTGTTTGAATACATAGATGGTGGCAGGAGCGGAGGGAGGAGTGGACAAGGGATTCATCCGAACCCCTTTCGGTGGAAAACTACACTGTTTAGTTAAAATTATTATTTATGTATATACAATACATGTTGAACCCCTTTGACTTCTTCGTGTGTTCACTTTTTCATATTTTGAATCCCTTAGTAAAAATAATGATTTGCCACTAGATGATGGTGAGTTACTCGGACTCTTCAAAAGTGTTGCCGCACCCTTGTCGGATTCTCTAAAAATATACTACTTTTGAAGTATCGGACACGCACCCGATGATATTTTAGGAGAGTTCGAGTAACTTAGGTGGTGATAGTTAAGCTAGAAAAAAGGAACAGATAGCTGGGACGTGAAACTCGCAGTGATAGTTCAAACATATTCTCAAAAAAAAACACAGCTTAAAACAAAACCAAAGGCTTACATACAAGCGACAAATCTTGGATGACTGATGATAACGGCGTTTTTTTCATCATTATCATCAGAAAAAGCCCAAAGAGGAGAACAAGGCAAGAAAGGAGACGTTGGATTAGACGAAACTGCAGCAAAAATCTGATCAAACGACCATGAAGCATCGATATCAAGATCAAGATCCATCATCATCGACTCCTTTGACTTAGGAGCTGGTTCCGACATGTTTGATCAAATTTTTCTACAGACTTTTTACTTCTTTTTCTTCTTCAACTATATAGGATGTGGAAAGAGAGAGAGAAATATGTTTAATGGCAATTGGTAGAGGGTGATTCTATTGAGAAAAGAAAACTGGAATCTAATGAGTTGGAACTTGGGCTACTACTTGCAATTATTCTATGTATATAACACTATCTACCTTATGTGTGGGTAAAAAATTTCACGGGTATCCAATTTAAATATATACGTAATAAATATAGTTATTACAATCTGTATTTAATTTTTAAACTTTTTACACGTCTGTCGATTTTGGAATAATTTCAGATTCGGTGTCTGAAGTTTGATATAGTTGTAGTTCATATAAAATAGTTGAACTCCAAACATATATGCATGAATTTCAGGCAAAACTATCTAAACTATCCCAAAATGATTGAAATCAAGCAAAAATGGCTGAATTTCAGTAATACTATGTGTTTTTGCCTCAACTTCAGACAGAAATGTCAAAGTGTGTTTGAATACATAGATGGTGGCAGGAGCGGAGGGAGGAGTGGCCAAGGAATTCATCCGAACCCCTTTCGGTGGAAAACTACACTGTTTAGTTAAAATTATTATTTATGTATATATACAATAGATGTTGAACCCTTTGACTTCTTCGTGTGTTCACTTTTTCATATTTTGAATCCCTTAGTAAGAATAATGATTTCGCCATTAGATAGTGGTGAGTTATTCGGACTCTTCAAAAGTGTTGTCGGATCTTCTAAAAATATACTACTTTTGAATGATCGGACACGCACCTGACGATATTTTAGGAGAGTCCGAGTAACTTAGGTGGTGATAGTTAAGCTAGAAAAAAGGAACGGATAGCTGGGACGTGACTCGCAGTGATAGTTCAAACATATTCTCAAAAAAAAAAAAAAAAAAAAAAAAAAAAACAGCTTAAAACAAAACCAAAGGCTTACATACAAGCGACAAATCTTGGATGACTGATGATAACGGCGTTTTTTTCATCATTATCATCAGAAAAAGCCCAAAGAGGAGAACAGGGCAAGAAAGGAGACGTTGGATTAGACGAAACTGCAGCAAAAATCTGATCGAACGACCATGAAGCATCGATATCAAGATCAAGATCCATCATCATCGACTCCTTTGACTTTGGAGCTGGTTCCGACATGTTTGATCAATTTTTTCTCCAGACCTTTTACTACTTCTTATTTTCTTTCAACTATATAGTATGTGGAAAGAGAGAGAGAGAGAAATATGTTTAATGGCAATTGGCAGTGTGTGATTCTATTGGAAAAAGAAACTGGAATCTAATAAGTTGGGTTACTACTTGCAATTATTCTATATCTGCAAATATCACTATCTACCTTATGTGTGGTTAAAAAGTTTCACGGGTGTCCAATTTAAACACGTAATAAATATTGAGAAAATTACACTATATGGTTAATTGGGGCAATAATTCTATCAAAATTGACTCATTTTTTTAATCCAATTTTTTAATTCTTACAAAAAATACTCAAATTGTTTTTTTCTCTCTCTCTCTGTCTTCTTATATGTTTATATATGTTGGTATAAGTGTTCGTATGTTTGTATATGTCTGTATAGTTTGGGCTATTTTTTGTAATATAAGTTTTGGGCTATTTTTTGTAATGTAAGTTTTGGGCTATTTTTTGTAATGTAAGTTTTGGGATAATTTTTTGCAATGTAAGTGACCAACTTGTATATTTCTGAAATTTTCCCAATATTGTTATATTGTTATTTTAATCTGCATTTAATTTTTATATTTTTTGCACGTCCATCTCTTTTAATATAGCTGAAGTTTAGGTAAAATGGTTTAACTTCAATCATATATGCATGAACTTCAACCAAAATTATCTGAACTACAAGCAAAAATGGTTGAAATCAAGCAAAAATGAAAAGAAAACAAAAAGTTCAGGCAAAAATGGATGAACTTCAGTTATATGTGCATGAATTTTTTTGCCTCAACTTCATGTAGAAATGTCTTTGTCTGAAAACTAACTTCAGCACGAGGTTCCGAAATGGATAAACGTGTAAGAATTTACAAGTTCAAGGCATAACTTAAGCAATGCATCAAAGTCGAGTATCTGTTCACTTTCCCTCAGAATTTGAGACGGATTTAGAATTTAAACTTTATAATTCTATATTTTAGTTGCTCGGTTTAAGATATAATATTTATGTATATTTAATAAAAGAATTAACATATAATAAATAGAATCTGAGCTAAAATAACTATGTCGATTAAACTTGTAAGCTTTAATCGTACATATGTAAGTGTAACCTTAAGTTTTATATGGCCGGTCTCAGAGCTCAAATAAAGAAGAAGAATTATGATTATATTTAGCTTAGAAGTAATGGTCATATGATAAAAGTAGTCCTCTAATGTAGACTTTTACATGAGGAACATATCACTTGCTCTGAATTAAAGCGTAATTAATTAACTGATATGACTTTCACATTATAATTTTGTAATAAAACTTGATATTGAGTGTACTTAGTTGTAACGTAAAATAGTTTTTGTATAAATTCTTTTCTACAAATTGTGATGTTATAGTTAGTTTGGCTTAATGCATATGCAGCCCCTGAACTTGTCTCTTTTTTCAATTTTGACATCTTAACTAAGTGTTGTTCTTATTGAAGTCCTGAACTCGTCCTCAATTGTGTCTATCAAACACAATCTGACTTACATAGTATTCTTCTTCAATGTAGCAACATGCTAATATATATTGTAATTTAATTATGCCATCTTTTAGCTAAGAATAGCAAAACTGAGAGGGAAAAAAGAGTAATGTCTTAATTAACCTGGCAGTGGAAGAGCAGAACCAGCAGAAATCGATACATCCATGACCTAAAGAATAACTTACCGCACGTCTAAATTATTACTGCACCTTCATTACAACAAATGGATTTTTACTTCTAATAAAAATCAGATTTAGAGGGTTTGATATACACACTTGAGGACGAGTTCAAGGGTTCAATAGGAGCAACACTTAGTTGAGGTGCCAAAATGAAAAAAAAAATGACAAGTTTAGGGGGCTGCATATGCATTAGGCCTTTAGTTTTGGATGAGAAACAAAAGTAACATATGATAGCTATACGCGGAGGAATAGATATGAGATTATTGTTTAGATGATTAAAAAGTTGACAAAAATGTTTAAGTATTGAATGAAGCAATTATTATTATGTAAAATACGTGTGAAGTAGACAAATTCAAATCTTTCAATTGATTTAATCAAGTATAAAACAAGATTCGAATCTCAAATTTACATATTAATAATTCAATATCCATAAATGTCTAGCCTCTTGCAGAAATGCAGGCGTAAGGCTGAATACAGTAAACCCTTGTGGTTCAATCCTTTTTGGATCCTGCGTATAGCGAGAGTTTAGTGCATCGGCTGTCCTTTATCCATATATTTGCAGAAATTTTCAATGCTTGAGCTCTTTTTTTTTTTTTTTTTTTTTTCAAATTACAGCTAGATAGAGAGATATATAAATAAGTGCTCCCCAAAACCAACCATTAAAAGGGAACCAAAAGTATCTTTTAAGAAAAGAAATTTTCAATAGTGACGTAACGATTCATAATATCTTAAAATATCATATTGTTTTTTTTTTTCTTCTTCTTAATTTTAAAGCTCATTTGTAGTTGGTCGAAAGGGGCATCTTCATTTGATATATTGACTTGAAGAAACATTGTACAATACATGCTATTTCGCCAATCTGTCTTTAATTATTTAATTTTCTTAAACCAACCAACACAAACAAGTAATTTTTATATACATATTATTATATAATCATGATTAAAAGGTATATGATCGTAGCTTAATTTTTGATTTGCTATGAACCTCGAATACAAATAAATATTTACAGGTCAGTATATAATAAAACTTCAAAGGTTATCTTTATAGTGCGCACAAGGAACAAAATATTCTTCTCTTTACGTTTATAAATTATGGCGTGTGGTCTCAACCAATAGCAGACTCACTCGCCAACAATAACAAAAATACAAATCTCATGGATAATAGAACGCTACTAAAAAATCACTACTTTCCCACTGAAATTTTCGATTAGAAAATGTTTAGTAGCTATTTTCAGTGAATTTTTTGTAAACATGGAAAAATTAGGAAGTAACGTTTTCCAGCGTTTCAATGAGAATCCGTTTTTCACCGTGCGTTTTCCCAGCAATGAGCTAGTTTGGTGGGAATGAGGTGGAAAAATCATGTTTTATAACACAAATTTCTCACTGAATGTCAATGTAAAAAACTTCTGTTTCTAGTAGTGGACATACTACTACCATTAAAAAAAGTACTAAATCAGTTTCCGCACCAATTAATTTTTAAATAATTTTATCCACCGAAAACTTGGATAGATGGAAAAAAGCCATCTAATATTTCTGTCTCTGTTGGGAGCGTTAAAAACAACAACAAAAATAATGTTCTTTGCTTGAATAAGCAAATAAAAAGCTAAAACTTTGTTCTGTGTTCAAATGATTTTGTTCTTATTTTCCAAATTTTTTTATATATTAGACTCAAAAAGAGCTTAGGATTTTTCTCTATGTAAAGAAAATCGGATATATCTATTATAATCATCCACTTAATTATAAGTTATAATAATAAGTATAGTACATGAACAGTACCTATTATTATTTTCTTTTTTATTTGAGCAGCTAAACGCTTTTGATTCTCCTAATAGTAAATTATTGAACTTTTTTGAAAAAAAGCAAGTGGTGAGAAAAGCAAAATGATCACTAAATGGAGTCTGTCTTAGTATCCTTTATTCATATAATATTGAGGAACATTATGTACTTTAAAGTCATTAAATAGTAAATCTACTTTACTATTCTTGAATGCTTCATGTGGATGGTGATTAGTTTGCATCTTTTTATAGTTAGACAAAAATATGACACCCTAATTGCCTCCACTTAATCAGTACAATTGGGGTTTATTTAACATGACTGTGATGGTCCAAATAAATATATTATTAACCTCAATCATTGGGAGCAAATATCTAAAATTCCATATAGAGAAGACTAGAAATTATGGACCCCGTTAATTGTTGTATAATGGTTTCCATGTTGAATTGTTGACGATGAAAAACTGAGAAAAGGACCAAAATCATCCATAATGTTTAGGTTTGGATCAAAATCATACATATTTTTTCACATGGTGCACTAATAGTACATTATGTTTGCATAAGTGGTGCACTTTTAGTCACAATCCCAAATAAATTTAAAGGAAAAGAACAAAAATGCCCCTGAACTTTTAGAAAAGGTATAAAAATACCCTTTATTCATCTATTTTGCTAAAACTACCCCTCAATTCAACTTTTTGGCTCATTTATTCCCCTTGACTAACGGACAACACTAATTTAAAAAAAAAAAAAAAAAAAAAAATTGCACATGACATTTTATTACTGAAAAATTGATTTATTCTTTTAAAAAGAAATCTGAAAAATCGTTATTTGTAGAATAAGGAAAAATAATTTTTCAACATCCATTTCTTTAAAAAAACAAATGTAGTAAGCCTTTTATATATATATATATATATATATATATATATATATATATATATATATATATATATATAAACAGAATTGGATTTTCATTAAAACATGTGGAATTTTTTTAAGTTTGGAAAAAAAAAATTAACGGGTGGAAACCCCATTTTATTTTTAGAAAATTCAATTTTTAAATAACTGATTGTTTTTTAAAGTAAAATGTGCAAAACTAATACTCCATAATTTTCTTCTAGATTTAAAAAAAGATAGTTTTCTGGTTTTTTTTTTAAACACAGTTTTTTCATAAAAAAATTAATTTTTTCAGATTTTTATAAAAATCCAATTTTTCACATTTTGAGAAGAAAAAAAATTAGTGTTGTTCGTTAGTCAAGGTTTTACTCGTTAAAAAAAAGTTTTCCAAATTTAAAAAAATTCCAAGGTTTCAGATTTCTTTTTAAAAGAATAAATCAATTTTTCAGTAATAAAATGTCATGTGCAATTTATTTTTATTTTTTTAAAAAAAAATTAGTGTTGTCCGTTAGTCAAGAGGAATAAATGAGCCAAAAAGTTGAATTGAGGGGTAGTTTTAGCAAAATAGATGAATAAAGGGTATTTTTATACCTTTTCTAAAAGTTCAGGGGCATTTTTGTTCTTTTCCGTTAAATTTATTTGGGATTGTGACTAAAAGTGCACCACTTATGCAAACATAATGTACTATTAGTGCACCATGTGAAAGAATATGTATGATTTTGATCCAAATCCAAACATTATGGATGATTTTGGTCCTTTTCTCATGAAAAACTTAAGCAGTTTTTCATATGGATATTAAGTATGTCAAGTTAGCATGCTTCAAGTTGCCTCTGATTTTCAAGGCAAAGATTATTGTTATTTAATAGTCTCTTCATTCTTAAGGATTAGTCGTTTGGTATAATAGATCCGTCTTCAAAATATTTGACGTCATAAAAAAATATTATTGTTATTTTCAAATCTGTTGTTTAAACTACTCTCAAAGTATAGACTATTAATTTCTTTCTAAAAAATGTGTAAAAACCTTAAAAGACATATAACATGTAATTTTCTTAGACCAAAAAAGGACCTACAAGAAACGAAATAACAGAGAGCTTTCTGCGTCATTTTAGAATTATTTAATTTCAAAATTTGAAGAAGAAAACATATTTACTTTTAATTTAGAAACATAATTTATTTTATTTTATTAAACCATTATTCTTGACTGCAAATAAGAGTTGGAATTCGAGTGCCGCTACTAAACCTGGCAACCGGTTTAACCGGAACCGGACCGGTAACCGGTTAGGGAACCGGCCGGTTTCTGGTTAGGGAACCGGCGGGTTTCCGGTTAAAAAACCGGAGTCGGTCCGGTTCAAAGTGTCCAAAACATGTTTTTTTTTTGTATTATATATATATATATATATTATAGTATTTATTAGTATATTGTAGGTATATTTACATATGTTATACAAGTTTATAAGTAAAGTTTAAATATTTAATGACTAACAGGCTAACAGCAAGTCAGCAATACAAAATATACGTATATATATATATATATATATATATATATCAATATATGTATCAATATACTTAGGTTATATAACTTAATATATATAAATATGCTTAAGTTATATATAACATTATATATGTATAACTTACATATACATATATATATATAACTAAAATATACTAAGAATATACTTATAATATATAGTATACTTATACATACATATATATATATATATATATATATATATATATATATATCTAAAATAACTAAAATATACTAAGAATATACTTGTAATGTATAGTATACTATAAGTATAACATAAGCATATATACATTAATACACACATATATATGTATATGTGTGTATTAATGTATATATGCTTATGTTATACTTATAGTATACTATACATTACAAGTATATTCTTAGTATATTTTAGTTATTTTTCAAATATATAACTTTTTAGTTTTTAATTTAAGTATATTCTTAGTATATTTTAGGTATATTCCTAACTTAATAAAAGTAAAAATATGAACACAAGTAAATAGAAGAAAGCTCAATGAGCCATATATTTTATTGATTCTTGGATAACATTTATTTGCAAGTTGTAGTTTTTTTTAACTTGCAAATAATACATGAGTTGTACAAAAATAGTAGAATAATAAAATCACCAATTTTGAACCATTTCGTTAATTTCCCCCACATCATATTCGGTCATGGAAATATTTTCAAAGTCTTTCATTTGGTCTGGTCCACTAGCTATCAAATCTTCAATTTCTTCCTCTTCGCCTTCCTCCGCTTCTAAGTTTTGGTTGCATCGCTCCAATCTAATCCAATCGCGAATGCACACTAGTACTTGCAAGCTAAAGCCGGATAATTTATTTTATTTTATTAAACCATTATTCTTGACTGCAAATAAGAGTTGGAATTCGAGTGCCGCTACTAAATCTGGCAACCGGTTTAACCGGAACCGGACCGGTAACCGGTTAGGGAACCGGCCGGTTTCTGGTTAGGGAACCGGCGGGTTTCCAGTTAAAAAACCGGAGTCGGTCCGGTTCAAAGTGTCCAAAACATGTTTTTTTTTGTATTATATATATATATATATATATATATATATATATATATATATATATATATATATATATATATATATTATAGTATTTATTAGTATATTGTAGGTATATTTACATATGTTATACAAGTTTATAAGTAAAGTTTAAATATTTAATGACTAACAGGCTAACAGCAAGTCAGCAATACAAAATATACGTATATATATATATATATATATATATATATATCAATATATGTATCAATATACTTAGGTTATATAACTTAATATATATAAATATGCTTAAGTTATATATAACATTATATATGTATAACTTACATATACATATATATATAACTAAAATATACTAAGAATATACTTATAATATATAGTATACTTATACATACATACATATATATATATATATATATATATATATATATATATATATATATATATATATATATATATATATATATATATATATATATATATATAACTAAAATAACTAAAATATACTAAGAATATACTTGTAATGTATAGTATACTATAAGTATAACATAAGCATATATACATTAATACACACATATATATGTATATGTGTGTATTAATGTATATATGCTTATGTTATACTTATAGTATATTATACATTACAAGTATATTCTTAGTATATTTTAGTTATTTTTCAAATATATAACTTTTTAGTTTTTAATTTAAGTATATTCTTAGTATATTTTAGGTATATTCCTAACTTAATAAAAGTAAAAATATGAACACAAGTAAATAGAAGAAAGCTCAATGAGTCATATATTTTATTGATTCTTGGATAACATTTATTTGCAAGTTGTAGTTTTTTTTAACTTGCAAATAATACATGAGTTGTACAAAAATAGTAGAATAATAAAATCACCAATTTTGAACCATTTCGTTAATTTCCCCCACATCATATTCGGTCATGGAAATATTTTCAAAGTCTTTCATTTGGTCTGGTCCACTAGCTATCAAATCTTCAATTTCTTCCTCTTCGCCTTCCTCCGCTTCTAAGTTTTGGTTGCATCGCTCCAATCTAATCCAATCGCGAATGCACACTAGTACTTGCAAGCTAAAGCCGGATAATGAATGTCTATGGTCTCCAATTTGCTGTCTTCCTTGGCTAAATGCGCTCTCCGAAGCCACGGTTGATACTTGAACCGTAAGGATATCTCGAGCCATTCTTGAAAGTACCAGATAACTTGTCTTGTACTTCTTCCACCATGCTAAGACGTCCAAGTCATCCAGTTCCTTGATATCCACATTTGGCTGCATCAAATAAAAATTATATTCATCAAAGTTTGCAGTACAAGAAGAAGTTGGTTGTGAATGTAAAACCTTTAAACCCGACAAGCCCTTTTTGCTACTCTGAGAAGTAGTAGGGTGTGGAGCAACGGGTGTAGCACGTTCTTCCAAACTAGAATAATGAGTAAAAACTTTTCTAAACTCATCATCAACAGTGAGTTCGGCTTCAGCTAAAGATGGTTGAACTCCCTATTCAATTTCTAAAAATGTATAAATTTGACTAACCAAATTTTTAGTATAAGACACTTTTAAACAAGGATTTAAAAGATAACCTAATATAAATAAAGTTGGGATGGGAAAAAAATACTTCTTAAATTTGATTATCATTTCAAAAATAGCCACTTGATAACCGGGTTTATATTTATACTCTTGTAAAACTCTAGCTATTTCCGCTAAGTAGGCTAAAATTCCGGTTACCGTGGGATAGAATTGTCTAGAAAAAGCAAGAGTTGCATTATAAAAAATTTCTAAGAGTTCAACACATTCTTTAACATCTTCCCAATGCGAATAATTTAACCAATCATCACTATCAGTATTATATTTGTTGTGAACTTGTTGTATGGGAATCCTATACTCATATGCTTGTTGTAGCATAATGTAAGTGTAGTTCCACCTAGTCTCAATTTCTACTTGAATTTTCTTAGGTCTAAGGTTATTTTCCACACAAGCATTCTTAAAATCTCTAATTCTTCCCTTATTAGCATTACAAAAAAGAAACGCAACCGCATCTCTAATTTTTTTAACAGAATCTTCAAAATGCACAAGACCATCTTTAACAATTAAGTTTAAAATGTGAAAACTACATCTTACATGAAAAATATTTCTTAGCGGAGGGTTTAGTTCTCTTTTTATAAGACCTATTACATTTGTATTATTAGAAGCATTATCTAAAGCAATACAAAGTGTTTTTCTGTAAATGTTAAAAAATCTCATAATAGTAGACATTGAATCAGCTAAAATTTTTCCATCGTGACGACATTTTCCTTCATCATATAAAAAAGCTATAATTCTTTTTTGCATAACCGAGTTGTCATCAACCCAATGACATGTAATAGCAAAACAATCTAACTTGTTAAGACTAAGACCCAAATCAGCGGTAAGACAAACATTACAATTTAAAGAATTAAATACATGGCGCAAATAAAATCTATATTTTTTAAACAAATCTATAACATCGGCTCTACAAGTACTTCTAGGAATACCCTCAAATAACGGATTATAACAACGTTGAATGTAAGTAACAAACCCCAAACCTGAGGGAAAGGAAAATGGTAAACAATCATAAGCTACCATTTTAGCTATTTCTACACGCTCTTTTTTCTTGTCATACTTAAAATTTCTACCGTTTCGTGGGTCTATCGTCATTTGAATCCCCCCCCACATTTGAACCCGTTTGCTCTCCCCAAACATCCATATGCTTGGTTCTCATATGAGCATTTAGTGTACCCGTTCCACCATCCTTACCAATTCCTTACTTAAAACTAAATACTTGTCCACGTAGGGTACATGTAGCTGATTGATTTTTCCTATTCTTAGTCATAAATTTCCAAACTTTAGCTATTGGCTTACGAGTTCTAGGAGGTTTGTCTTGTGTATGTGATTGTGCAGGACATGTATCTCGTATGGGATTTTCGGGGGGTTGTGTTTCATCATCATCATCTAAGTCTTCATTAAAAGTGTCGGTAAAACGTTGTTGCATTGCCTCATGACCTAAAAGTGGATTATTTCCACCAACATCAATACCTAAATTAGGTGTTTCTTCCACAAATGTTTCCTCATTAAGTCTACCCCTAACAATACCACTACTACTACCGGCACCACGTCTTAATCTCTTTGACATTATTAAAATTAATTTAAATCACAATCAAATAAATCACAAGAAAATAAATCACAAGAAAATAAATTACAACAAATTAAATTGCTAGAATTAAATTGCGAAAAATAAATTTCTAGAATTAAATTGTGAAAAATAAAGATAGAGTTGGAACGAAGGTACCAAATTGCCGGATTAATTTCCAATAAAGTGAAAGCGGCTAGAATTGCAAATCCACCAAAGCTACTTCGGATTGTTGTAAAATCACCAACTCCACCAACAATATTATAATTGCAAAATTAATAATTGAAAGTTGAAACTATAATAAGACTTTGTGGCTAATTATTGCAAAGTGACTATAATTGAGAGATTGAGATTTGAGAGAAAGATGAAGAAGAGTAAATTGATGTGAATTAAAATGAAAATGAAGAAGGGTTTATATAGGGGTGGGGGATGAGTTAAAGTGTTAAAAAAAGTTGGGGGGGTTGGGGGGCCAAAAAATAATTTTATGACCGTTTGGCAACGACCATTTTTGCAAATGGACCGTTGCCAACGGTCCATTAACGGACAGGCCCAACCGCTATTTTTTTTTTTAATTTCACCGGTTAAATCGGTTTAACCGGTCCGGTTTCAAAAATATCGAAACCGGACCGGTAACCTTTTAAACGGTTATCCGGAACCGGTAAACCGGTTCTACCGGTTCCGATTCCGATTTACCGGTTTAACCGAACCGATTGACGGGTTTAGCCGCTACCACCACAAATATTGTCCTGATATCAATATTCTATACATTAATTGTGTAAAAAAAACTATTAATATAATTGGGATCCATCATCATCATAAAATATGTTCCCCTTTGTTTGGCATTTAGTTACTTAAATTAAGGTCCTTTCAAACTAATCTGTCTTAATTACCTATCACTGGCACCACTATCTTCCTAACCAATATATTATTAGGTGTAATGACAGAGGTAGAGCCAGGATTTGAGTTTTATGGATTCTATGACATCAGGTGTTAGTAATTAAGTTATAAATTAAATTTGTGTACATATTTAGTGAATTTCTTCAAATAAAAATAGTATTTGAAGTTAAGATAGGGAGTTGGGCCAAACCCATATGTCGACTTCTAGCTCCATCGATGTGTAGTCACCTTCTAACTAATTTTTTAAAGACTTTAATAGACGAGATCTCTCGGAACAAACAATTCCTCATATGTATTGTTCATGAAATTCGTGACTCTTTTGATTGTTATGAATGAATAAAGATGCATATCATTTTGATCAAAATAGATTATTGTAATTATTTTTATAGCTAAAAAGAAAAAGAATAGAAAATTCATCCTTAATTTCCAAGAAGGCTACACATATAGTAATCTTCTATCCACAATGTCACCATTTATAGAGTCAAACAAATATGTTTCCTTCAAATTTGAAACTAACTACTAAATCGCTTGTTATTTTACATTTTACCTGGTTTATATTCCGAAGTTTATGTATTAAAAAAACAAACAGAAATTGGACGAATTTTCTAATTTCTCCACGGACTCCTTGTCCCTTTTTAATTCTGTTCCAAAGGCCAAAGGGGATATTGACTAAAACATAAGGGATCACCGCCAAATATGTTTGTCCAAATTTAACTCATCCAAGAGTATACTTCACTTCTGTTATTTTTAAGAATCAAACTTAGAAACCACAAATAGATACTACTAAAAATCACATTCTTATGTTCAAGAATATTTTTAAATGTTCGAATTGTGGTGGAAAAGGATTATTTGTCTCCAATTTTTACAATAAAATCAAACATGTTTTTGGAGGACATTTAGCATGAATATTTTACATGGCATCAAATCTTAGAACTTTTTAATGTCAAACAAATAGTTAGGACCACCTTAAGGAGATGAGGAATATCTTACCACAAAAGAATAAATGTTGGTGGTCAAATTGGCAAGTATCAACTTTGAGCAATTAAAGCAAAAATTTCCTGACTTATCTTTAAAGAAAGCAAATTATTGATTGAAGTATAAAAAAAATGCACAGCATTTGCACATCTTACATGTACTCACAAAAAATGCATAATACTAGCAAAAATGCTCTTAAGACTAATAATATTTGTTCTCTCCCTCCTCCCATTTTATAGGTCTTGTAAAAATATATTATTGTTGATGTATAAATATTGATTATTTTATGTTTAAAAATATTGTTTTTTATTAACCATATTTCAGTATTCGTGTTAGCCTTTTTTCTTTTTTTCCTTCTACGACATACCATTTGAACATTTACAAAAAATTCAAAAGATGATCTCAGTGTCTCTGAATTATGATTATGATGTTGTGGGGTTTTCAATGTTTAGTGTAATTAAAATTGCTGCATATTTCTTTTGGCTGCGTAAGCTACTGATGAGATCATTGTAATCTTCAACTTTAAAACAAAATCCATATATTATATCGTATAAATATTGTAAAAATAAGCTAGTCGGTGGTTGATTATGGATAATCTAAGGGATTTAATTAGTGCTTTACCACATCAGTAGAACACTATGAAAAATATATATTAGTCTTTTCAGCAATTTAATTCAAGAGTCAAACAATTGTTTTTATATAATTGGCTATCTTTAGTTCCACTAAATATTTGTAGGCTGTAGTAGAGGTTCATGTGGAGTGAGAACTAAGGATAATAGCTTTTCTTAATCAAGATTAAACATTTAAGAAATGAGATGTGTTGCATTATCCATTTTAATAAAATTGGTAATAGAATAGCATTAATAGGGATGCGCAAATATGGAACTTTACATATTCGTACATGGATAGTTTTTATTTTTTGGGTTTATGGAAGTAGCCTTAAAAAAAAAAAAACTAAAATGTAGAGAGCGTCCCCTTCTAATTAGCTAGTTTTTAAGAGGGAGAGCTAGATAGCGAGCGATCATTCAAGAATGAACACTAAATATGTCTGTCAATACCAACTTGCTCGAAGTGCGAGTAAAGGTTCACCTGTTGATTGTATCATTACATGCTTTTTGGTAGAGGGGCCTCCACCTAGCTCGGTATATTGGGCTTGTGGCGACTAAATCTTACTTTCAATGAGGCACTATTGATTGATCTACCGGGGGAGTTCACACTCAGTGTGAAGGAAAATTTCATATAGTGGGCTTTTCACGGAAAATCCAAATTACCTAGGCCAGTGAGTTACAGACACTGAATGATTAACAAAACAAAAACAAAAGAGAGCAGTTACGTATTTGAACCATGTACTCCCTCCATTCCAATATATATATACACATTTTTTTCCCATTAAGAAATGAGAGTTAACAAATGAAAACCATAATGTTGCAGTTATGAAACACAAGTATTACAATGAGACAATATGCATGCCAAGAGTATGTCAATCATACAGAGCACAATTGCTTCGTAATGAAAGACATAAGCTGGTTTTACTAAACGCGGAAATGCGGGAAATATGTGTAAAAAACGGCCCAATGCATAAAGTATCAAGGTTCGTGAAGGATCCGAGGAAGGGTCGCAACCCAAGGAGTGTGATATATAGGTAATCTTACCCTGACACAAGCATCAATGGCTGGTGGCTCGAACCCGTAACCCATAGCTCACATGAAAACAATTTTATTGTTGCTTCAAGGCACACCTACAGGGGAAACATTAAAAAAAAAAAAAGATACAAAAGCGTACCTATACCACTTCCTTTTCATCGCCTTAAATTCTTCATCAAGGGCAAAAAAAATTATTTCTCAAGAACAAGCATAAGTTTGACCGTTAGAAGTGCGTAAAATAAACCAATTAATTAAAGTTCAGCAATAAATGCGTATATAGAAAAACATGGCATATACTTATTGGTTTTACATAAACACTAGGTGTTAGTTTTTCCTGTTGCAACCCCATTTGAGTAACTATAACTAAAGGGATACAACAGTCAAACTTCCACCAGAATCATTACATACTGTTGTGAATTTGAATCAACAAGATAAGGCTAAAGATGCAAAGGGATTACAAGTTAAAGATGCAATAGGTAAAACGGCTAACAAAGGTTATCTGTTTGATGAAGGAGAAAAGGGAAAGTGGTCATCTAATTCAGGTTTGACAGCTTTGGTGTTATCAAAAGAAAATTGGGCTGATTTGGACTGGGCTTCTATTTGGGCCTATGGTGCAAGCATGAACAAAACACAACCAAAGCAAATTCAGCCCAACGTTCATGTAGAACAAATTCAGCCAAACAATGTTGTACATATCTCCACCATTCAAAGTTGACAAATAACATCTGGCTATTCAAAATTTCACAGTTGTACAAAGGAAGCTTCCAGAATAAAATTTGTTATAGATGTCAGAATAGTAGCCAATGAAATTTAGACAAAATGTATAGGATTCTTTTATTTCTGGTTTTATTTTATCTACACAGACTTGTATATATACATGGCTTTTGTTCAATGAAAAATAATCAGAAAATCCCCAAATACAGTGTCATTCACTCTTACATGGTATCAGAGCAATACTAAAATTGTTGTTAGATTTCTGATATTGTCATCAATATGTCTAATAACAATGAAACTACATCAGAAGAGCAAATTAATGCTGCAACACCAGCAGCTAGAGTCGCCATAACTCAAAACACTATTGATTCCAATCACCCCTATTTCCTCCATTCTTCAGATGCACCAGGCATGGCTTTGGTGAATAACCCTTTTCATGGTAAGGGTTATCAGGGATGGAAGAGAACAATCCTAATAGCCTTATCAGCAAAGAATAAGGTAGGATTTATCACTGGAACTCTCACAGCTCTTTCCTCAGATTCTGCAGATTATCAGTCATGGAGTAGATCCAATGACATGGTGACTTCTTGGCTGCTTAATTCTTTGTCCAAAGACATTGCAGACAGTGTGACTTACTCAAGGAGTGGAAAAGGGATTTGGGTCAGTTTGGAGCACAGGTTTGGTCAATCCAATGGGGCCAAACTCTATCACCTACAAAAACAGTTGAGTGGATTAGTCCAAGGCACATCAAACATAGCAGGATACTTCACCAAGCTGAAAAGGCTGTGGGATGAACTAGAATCACTAAATGAAAATGTTAAGTGCAGTTGTCTCTGTGTGTGTCAAGGAAAAGAAAAACTGCAGAAGTCTCTTGAAGATGAAAGACTCATTCAATTTCTTATGGGACTGAATGATGTCTATTCACAAGCTAGAGGAAATATACTCATGTTAAACCCTCTACCTAATATCAACTATGCTTACTCACTTCTCTTGCAAGATGAAAATCAAAGAGAGGTTTATGTCATTAATCCACATGTTTCAGCTGATTCATCAGGATTCATGGTGAGTGGTTTTCAGGGACAAAATTTTCAAAGAAACTTTAGGCGAGCACAGAAACCTACAGTCCCTTTTCAAAGACAAATAGGAGGTTATCATAAAAATGGAAATAATTCTCAGAGAGGTGGATTTGCTCCTAACTTCAAAGGAAAGAAATCAAAGTATAATCCTAATGTCTCTTGTACTCATTGTGGTAAAATAGGAAATACTATAAATGGTTGTTACAAAATCATAGGTTTCCCAGAAAATTTTCAATTCACCAAAGGGCAAGTCAAGGTTAATGGAGTGATCACAGGGGAGATTTCTCAGGAAATGAACAAGAACCATATGGAACCTGGCTGTTCTACTCAGCAGTTCAGCAACGATCAGAAATTTCAAATCATGCAGATGATTAAGGAAGCAAAACTGGGAGATTCAACCACAACAGCAGGCTCTGAAATTAATGCCAACTCTATAGCTGGTACAGTAATGAAATACTTTGGAACTTGTTTCTCAGCCTTTAACTCCAGCTCCTGGATCATTGATTTAGGAGCTTCAGAGCATATGTGCTTTGATAATAATGACTTCTTAACTATGACTCAACTTGATAATCCTTTGACTATTAACTTGCCTAATTCTCATAGAATAATAGTGAGTCATATTGGACAAGTCAGTATTCTTCCTAACCTTATTCTAAAAAATGTCCTATATGTACCAAGTTTTAGGTATAATCTCTTATCAGTTCATAGGTTCTGTTTTCAGTTCTCTTGTTCACTTCTCTTTACTTCTTTTGGATGTATGTTGCAGGCCCCTTCAATGAAGAGGGCACAAATTTTTGGTGAAGCAACAGATGGACTTTATCTTCTTCAACCTAAGAGAACCAGAGCCAGCCTACCTCCCATCAGTGGAAATGTTTCTTTTTTCTTTTCTAGATAATAAGAATGTTTCAGTTCCTGCTCCTTTTTCAAATTCTGCTCTTAGTTGTAATATTGCAATCTCTAATGTAAGGCTTTGTCATATTAGACTGGGGCATTTGCCTTTTTCTTCAATGAAAAATATCAATTTCATTTCAATTCCTTCCAATTCTGATTGTTTTTGTGAAATCTGTCCTTTAGCTAGACAATCAAAATTACCCTTTCCCATCAGTAATGTTTCTAGTAAATCTGTGTTTGACTTAATTCACATAGATACTTGGGGGCCTTATAAAGTTCCTACTTACAACAATTATAGGTATTTTCTCACCATTGTGGATGATTTTAGTAGGGCAACTTGGACCTTTTTACTAAGTACCAAGGGTAATGCTTTTACAGTCCTTCAATTCTTTTTAAAGATGGTGGAAAGACAATTCAAGATGAAAGTAAAGATAATCAGGTCTGACAATGCAATGGAGTTAGGGAAAAGTATCATTGCTTCAAATTTTCTCAAATCAGAAGGAATCATTCATCAAACATCTTGCATTGCCACCCCTCAACAAAATGAGAGGAAGCATAGGCATCTTCTTGAAGTTGATAGAGCACTGTTGTTTCAATCCAAAGTTCCTATCAAGTATTGGGGAGAGTGTATTCTAACTGCTACCTATTTGATTAACAGAATGCCCTCTAAGGTTCTTGAAGGAAAAAGTCCTTATGAGATCCTCTTTAGAACAGAACCATCTTATAAAATTTTGAAATGTTTTGGCTGTCTTTATTATGCATCAACATTGGCACATAACAGAGGAAAGTTTGAACCTAGGGCAAGATCATGTGTTTTTCTAGGTTATCCTAGTACTCAAAAGGGATATAAATTGTTGGATTTAGAAACCAAGCAAATATTTGTGTCCAGAGATGTTCAGTTCTATGAGCATATCTTCCCTTTTACTTCTCTTCCTGATATGAATCATGCATCTTTCTTTCCTTATCCTGAACCTACTATTAGTGATTCTTCTTTCTTTTCTAAACCTGCATATTCACCAACACCACCTGATGAACCTATCGCACCTGATCTTTCCTTGACAAATTCACCAATTTCCCAAGACAAGTTTGACCAAACTCCTTATCCTTCCCAAGACCAGTCTCCTAGTTTACCTATAGTCCCTACATCATCCACACAACCTTCTAACCAAACTTTTCATCCTGCACCATCTGCACAATCTGATCATAGACCACCTCCACAATCTAATCCTTCCAACACTAGACAATCTAATAGACAAAATAAAGGTGTTCCACCTTCATATCTAGATGATTATTTTTGCAATAACATTTTTTTATCTAATGTAACTCATTCTTGCTTCTCTGATGGTGTCAGTCCTATTTCTCTGCCTATCAATGCTTTGTCTACAACCAACCAAAAATTTTTACATTCCATATCTACTTTCAAAAAACCTTCATCCTATCACCAAGCATCTCTACATCCTAGTTGGGTTCAAGCCATGGCAGATGAATTACAAGCTTTGCAAGATAATCAAACATGGGAGATTGTCAAACTACCACCAGGAAGGAGAGCTTTGCCTTGTAAATGGGTTTGCAAGGTCAAGAAATACTCAGATGGAACTATTGAAAGACTTAAGGCCAGGTTAGTCATTAGAGGGGACATTCAAAGGGAAGGAATTGACTATAATGAGACATTTCCCCCAGTGGTCAAGATGACCACAATTAGATGTCTCATTGCTATTGCAGTTAAGAAAGGTTGGCCTATTTCTCAATTTGATGTCAGTAATGCCTTCTTGCATGGGGATTGGCAAGAAGAGGTTTATATGAAATTTTCACCTGGTTACTATCCTATGTCATCTGATCTGGTTTGTAGGTTAAAAAAGTCTCTTTATGGTTTAAAACAAGCCTCGAGGCAGTGATATGCCAGGCTTGCTGGGGCTTTAAACTTCGAAGGATTTGCCTCTTCTCTTAATGACTACTCTCTGTTCTATAAAGCATCTGGTGGACACACTACTATTGTGGCAGTTTATGTGGATGATATCTTAATCACAGGAAATCATCAAACAGAAATTGAAAGTCTCAAACAGCTTCTCAATTCAGAGTTCAAAATAAAAGATCTTGGCTCTCTACATTATTTTTTAGGTATGGAAATTATTCGTGAACCACAAGGTGTTATCATAAGTCAAAGAAAGTATACCTTGGATTTGCTCAATGAATTTGATGTCTCTCATCTGCCTTTGGATTCTTCACCTCTTGACCCTTCTTCCAAACTTTCTGCAAGTTCTGGTCCCTTTCTTTCTGATCCCACTATCTACCGACATCTGATTGGTAAACTCAATTATCTCACACACACGCGGCCCGATTTATCATTTGTTGTTCTTATCCTCAGTCAATATATGCAAAACCCCTGTGTTTCTCATTTTTCAGCTGCTCTTAGAGTAGTTTCTTATCTCAGAAATGATCCTGGCCAAGGAATTTTTATGAATTCTTCACCTTCTTTTTTTCTTCTGGCCTTCTGCGATGCAAACTGGGCTTCTTGTCGCGATTCTCGAAAGTTGATAAGTGGGTTCTTCATCACTTTAGGTGGATCTCCTATTTCCTAGAAATCAAAGAAATAAACTTCAATTTCTTTGTCCTCTGCGGAATCTGAATATAGATCAATTCGACGTCTTGTAACTGAATTGACTTGGCTTACTCGCCTTCTCACAGATCTTTCAGTTCTACCACATCTTCCTATTCATGTTCACTCCGATAGCCAAGCGGCGTTACATATAGCTCGGAATCCCGTGTTTCATGAGAGGACGAAATAGGTCGAGCTTGATTGTCATTATGTCCGACAACAGTACCTCGACGACCTTATTTCTTTGTCTTTCGTTCCTTCCAAACACCAATTAGCTGACTTATTTACCAAATCTTTACCAGGACCATGTCACAATTTGATTTTGAGCAAGTTGGGTGTTACTTTGTCCCCCTCCAACTTGAGGGGGGATGTTGTGAATTTGAATCAACAAGATAAGGCTAAAGATGCAAAGGGATTACAAGTTAAAGATGCAATAGGTAAAACGGCTAACAAAGGTTATCTGTTTGATGAAGGAGAAAAGGGAAAGTGGTCATCTAATTCAGGTTTGACAGCTTTGGTGTTATCAAAAGAAAATTGGGCTGATTTGGACTGGGCTTCTATTTGGGCCTATGGTGCAAGCATGAACAAAACACAACCAAAGCAAATTCAGCCCAACATTCATGTAGAACAAATTCAGCCAAACAATGTTGTACATATCTCCACTGTTCAAAGTTGACAAATAACATCTGGCCATTCAAAATTTCACAGCTGTACAAAGGAAGCTTCCAGAATAAAATTTGTTATAGATGTCAGAATAGTAGCCAATGAAATTTAGACAAAATGTATAGGATTCTTTTATTTCTGATTTTATTTTATCTACACAGACTTGTATATATACATGGCTTTTGTTCAATGAACAGTAATCAGAAACTTCCCAAATACAGTGTCATTCACTCTTACACATACATACACACATACAAGCTTCTAATACTAACCCCTTCACTAATTGATCTTAATTGGTTGCACAAGTATGATTTGTCATTCCAACTGCCTAACAGAATAATTAGGAAGACAAGGGGGAAAAAAAGAGGAAATTTTCGTATCTAGACTTCGCTCTGATATGAGGCAAGCTAAAATCGACTCGATGCAAAAGGATTCAAGTGTTTGTTTGTTGTCAAGCTTATCCAATAAGACTGCATAGAATCACATCATCGAAGGGCTATTATTGAAGATTGCAGATACCTACGAAGTCAACAAGACGAATATTATCCACATTTGGAGAGAAGCAAACAAGTGCGCAACGTTTTTGAAAATGAAGGTCACAATCAAGAGAAAGAATGCGATCAAGGAAATGGAGTTTTTGTTGAGATAACAGTACATTTTAGTATTTCTCATTGTATAGAGAAAAAGGATTCAACTTAGGAAGGCAAGTTACAACCTTTATTCTCTTCCAAATTTTCATGCTGAAGCAGTTGTTTCACTTTCGAAAGATGGAGATTTAGTTCCTGCACCGAGACTTTTCATGTCATGACTAAAACAAATGAATATCCTCTTCGCGACATTGCAGAACTCTCGGCAATAGAGTAATTGAGCACCACATTATGATATGCAAAGTACAGTCGAACCTCTCTATAACAATCATTCTCTATAATAACATTTCATATAACGGCCAAGTATTTGTGGAACCGATCTTTCATGTTATGTTATATTATACGCTCTCGTTAACAGTTTTTAATTAAAATTATATGTATATATATATATATATATATATATACAGTAGATGTTGAACCCCTTTAGCTTCTTCATGTGTTTTTTTTTTTTCATATTTTGAATCCCTTAGTAAAAATTCTGGTTATACCACTAGATAGTGATGATAGTTAAGCTAGAAAAAAGTAACAACTGATAATTGAGACGTGAAACTCGCGAAAAATGATAAGTTAAAACATATTGTCAATAAAAAACAACTTAAAACAAAACCAAAAGGCTTACATACAAGCGACAACTCTTGGATGACTGATGATAACGACGTTTTTTTCATCATTATCATCAGAAAAAGCCCAAAGAGGAGAACAAGGCAAGAAAGGAGACGTTGGATTAGACGAAACTGCAGCAAAAATCTGATCAAACGACCATGAAGCATCGATATCAAGATCAAGATCCATCATCATCGACTCCTTTGACTTAGGAGCTGGTTCCGACATGTTTGATCAAATTTTTCTCCAGATTTTTTACTTCTTTTTCTTCTTCAACTATATAGTATGTGGAAAGAGAGAGAGAAATATGTTTAATGGCAATTGGTAGAGGGTGATTCTATTGAGTAAAGAAAACTGGAATCTAAGGAGTTGGAACTTGGGCTACTACTTGCAATTATTCTATGCATATATCGCTATCTACCTTATGTGTGGGTAAAATATTTCACGCGTGTCCAATTTAAATATATACGTAATAAATATAGTTATTATAATTTGTATTTAATTTTTAAACTTTTTACACGGCTGTCGATTTTGGAATAATTTCAGATTCGGTGTCTGAAGTTTGATATTGTTGTAGTTCATATAAAATAGTTGAACTCCAATCATATATGCATGAATTTCAGGCAAAACTATCTAAACTACCCCAAAATGATTGAAATCAAGCAAAAATGGCTGAATTTTAGTAATACTGATGTGTTTTTGCCTCAACTTCAGACAGAAATGTCCAAACTTCTACCATATGAAACTTCAAATATTTTATCTGAAGTTGGACTTTGTCAAAACTAACTTTATACACCGAATGTCTGAAGTTGTTTCGAAGTGGATAGTCGTGCAAAAATTTATAAATTTAGGAAATAACTTAAATAGCGGTATCAAAATCAGATATTTGTGCACTTACCTCCAAAGTTAGAGGCAGATTCAGACTTTAAACTTTGTAAATTCGATATTTTAGTTACTCGGTTTAAAATTTAATATATTTAATTTCATAAAAAAAATGTATAGGGGTCTAAGCTAAACCCGTCAATCGGTTCGGTTAAACCGATTAAAACCGGTAACCGGACCGGTAAAACCGGAACCGGTAGAACCGATTAACCGCTTAAAATATTACCGATCCGGTTCTGATATTTTTGAAACCGGAACCGGACCGGTTTAACCGGTGAAATTAAAAAAAAAATAGCCGTTGGGCCTGTCCGTTAATGGACCGTTGGCAACAATCCATTTGCAAAAATGGCCGTTGCCAAACGGTCATTTTATTAATTTTTGACCCCCCAACCCCCAAACTTTTTTTTAACACTTTAACCCATCCCCCACCTCTATATAAACCCTTCTTCATTTTCATTTTAATTCACACCAATTCACTCTTCTTCATCTTTCTCTCAAATCTCAATCTCTCAATTATAGTTACTTTGCAATAATTAGCCACAAAGTCTTATTATAGTTTCAACTTTCAATTATTAATTTTGCAATTATAATATTATTGGTGGAGTTGGTGATTTTGCAACAATCCGAAGTAGCTTTGGTGGATTTGCAATTCTAGCCGCCTTCACTTTGTTGAAAATTAATCCGGCAATTTGGTACCTTCGTTCCAACTCTATCTTTATTTTTCACAATTTAATTCTAGCAATTTATTTTTCGCAATTTAATTTACGCAATTTAATTTGTTTGTAATTTATTTTCTTATGATTTATTTGATTGTGATTTAAATTAATTCTATTTAATAATGTCAAAGAGATTAAGACGTGGTGCCAGTAGTAGTAGTCGTATTGTTAGGGGTACGCTTAATGAGGAAACATTTGTGGAAGAAATACCTAATTTAGGTATTGATGTTGCTGGAAATAATCCACTTTTAGGTCGTGAGGCAATGCAACAACATTTTACCGACACTTTTAATGAAGACTTAGATGATGATGATGAAACACAACCCCCCGAAAATCCCCTAGGAGATACATGTTCTGCACAATCACATACACAAGACAAACCGCCTAGAACTCGTAAGCCAACAGCTAAAGTTTGGAAATTTATGACTAAGAATAGGGAAAACCTACATGTACCCTATGTGGACAAGTATTTAGTTTTAAGCAAGGAACTGGTAAGGATGGTGGAACGGGTACACTAAATGCTCATATGAGAACCAAACATATGGATGTTTTGGGAGAGAAAACGGGTTCAAATGTGGGGTGGGGGGGGGGGGGATTCAAATGACGATAGACCCACGAACCGGTATAAATTTTAAGTATGACAAGAAAAAAGAGCATGTAGAAATAGCTAAAATGGTAGCTTATGATTGTTTACCATTTTCCTTTCCCTCAGGTTTGGGGTTTGTTACTTACATTCAACGTTGTTATAATCCGTTATTTGAGGGTATTCCTATAAATACTTGTAGAGCCGATGTTATAGATTTGTTTAAAAAATATAAATTTTATTTGCGCTATGTATTTAATTCTTTAAATTGTAATGTTTGTCTTACCGCTGATTTGGGTCTTAATCTTAACAAGTTAGATTTTTTTGCTATTACATGTCATTGGGTTGATGACAACTGGGTTATGCAAAAAAGAATTATAACTTTTTTATATGATGAAGGAAAAGGTCGTCACGATGGAAAAATTTTAGCCGATTCAATGTCTACTATTATGAGATTTTTTAACATTTATAGAAAAACACTTTGTATTGCTTTAGATAATGCTTCTAATAATAAAAAGGCAATAAGTCTTATAAAAAGAGAACTAAACCCTCCGCTAAGAAATATTTTTCATGTAAGATGTAGTTGTCACATTTTAAACTTAATTGTTAAAGATGGTCTTGTGCATTTTGAAGATTCTGTTCAAAAAGTTAGAGATGCGGTTGCGTTTCTTTTTTGTAATGCTAATAGGGGAAGAATTAGAGATTTTAAGTATGCTTGTGTGAAAAATAACCTTAGACCTAAGAAAATTGAAGTAGAAATTGGGACTAGGTGGAACTACACTTACATTATGCTACAACAAGCATATGAGTATAGGATTCCCGTACAACAAGTTCACAACAAATATAAAACTGATAGTGATGATTGGTTAAATTATTCGCATTAGGAAGATGTTAAAGAATGTGTTGAACTCTTAGAAATTTTTTATAATGCAACTCTTGCTTTTTCTAGACAATTCTATCCCACGGTAATCGGAATTTTAGCCTACTTAGCGGAAGTAGCTAGAGTTTTACAAGAGTATAAATATAAACCCGGTTATCAAGTGACTATTTTTGAAATGATAATCAAATTTAAGAAGTATTTTTTTCTCATCCCAACTTTATTTATATTGGGTTCTCTTTTAAATCCTTGTTTTAAAGTGTCTTATACTAAAAATTTGGTTAGTCAAATTTATACATTTTTAGAAATTGAAGAGGGAGTTCAACCATCTTTAGCTGAAGCCGAACTCGCTATTGATGATGAGTTTAGAAAAGTTTTTACTCATTATTCTAGTTTGGAAGAACGTGCTACACCCGTCCAACTTCTTCTTCTACTGCAAACTCTGATGAATATAACTTTTATTTGATGCAGCCAAATGTGGATATCAAGGAACTGGATGACTTGGACGTCTTAGCATGGTGGAAGAAGTACAAGGCAAGTTATCCGGTACTTTCAAGAATGACTCGAGATATCCTTACGGTTCAAGTATCAACCGTGGCTTCGGAGAGCGCATTTAGCCAAGGAAGACAACAAATTGGAGACCATAGACATTCATTATCCGGCTTTAGCTTGCAAGTACTAGTGTACATTCGCGATTGGATTAGATCGGAGTGACGCAACCAAAACTTAGAAGCGGAGGAAGGCGAAGAGGAAGAAATTGAAGATTTGATAGCTAGTGGACCGAACCAAATGGAAGACTTTGAAGATATTTCCATGACCGAATATGATGTGGGGGAAATTAAAGAAATGGTTCAAAATTGGTGATTTTATTATTCTACTAATTTTGTACAACTCATGTATTATTTGCAAGTTAAAAAAAAACTACAACTTGCAAATAAATGTTATCCATGAATGAATAAAATATATGGCTCATTGAGCTTTCTTCTATTTACTTGTGTTCATAGTTTCATTTTTATTAAGTTAGGAATATACCTAAAATATACTAAGAATATACTTAAATTAAAAACTAAAAAGTTATATATTTGAAAAATATCTAAAATAAACTAAGAATATACTTATGATGTATAGTATACTATAAATTATAAGTTAAACATATATACATACATACATACATATATATATATAATATATGTATAAGTATACTATATATTATAAGTATATTCTTAGTATATTTTAGTTATATATATATAGAATATACTTATAATATATAGTATACTTATACATACATATATATATATATATATATATATATATATATATATATTAAGTTATACATATATATAAGCTATATATAACTTAAACATATTTATATATATTAAGTTATATAACCTAAGTATATTGATACATATATTGATATATATATATATAAGTATATTTAGGTGTATATATATATATATATATATATATATATATATATATATATATATATATATATATATATATATTATAAGTATATAGAATATACTTATAATATATAGTATACTTATACATACATATATATATATATATATATATATATATATATATATTAAGTTATACATATATATAAGCTATATATAACTTAAACATATTTATATATATTAAGTTATATAACCTAAGTATATTGATACATATATTGATATATATTTATATAAGTATATTCTAACTATATTTTAGGTGTATATATATATAAGGCACCTCCGGAACAATGGGAGTGCTCTCAAATCAGCTACTAGCTCCTATGAGTCTGGATCAAGATCACCTACCTGTCTACCTGTGGTCATGAATGCAGCGTCCAAAGAAAACGGACGTCAGTACGAACATTGTATTGAGTATGAGAGGCATAAGTAATGAAAATACGTCAATGAGATAAAGAGAGCATCAATAAGGAGCAACTGTATATGACTGTCACTTATAAAGAAATAACACATGCTGACTTACTCATAATCATCATCATATCATGTATGCATAAATGTACAAGCTGCCCGACCATATAGGTACGGTGTGATAATCATTAGCCTGAGTCCAGACCTCCCGCGTCCGGGGTACCATCTCATGCCGCCCACTAGTGGTGTCTGCCCATGCCATCTAGACATGGTGTATACGCTGCCTGCCTTTGCGGTGTCTGCCCGGCCATATAGGCGCGGTGTAATATCATCAATATGTACTCATAGACTCATCATATTCTCATCACTCTACTGTCATAATGCATGCATAATAACTCAAGGATAGCTATACTTTATCGAGGTGACATAAGGTCGTGAACCGCCGATTCCATTATGGAGCATTTATAAGCATTTTGCCTCACCTTGAAGGAATTAATATATAAGGTGAGTGGGTATAATGAACAACATCGTCAACTTTATAGGAACATCATATCATGTACTCTAGGATCTTTAGACTTAAGCTCATCATTATCATTAATGGGCTCTTAACATATCGCTTATCTCATATAGCTATTTATGAGCATAGACTCTTAGGTTTCCGAAATGTAGGAAATTCTTGAAGAGGAAGGAAAAGTCGTGCTATAGGATTCATGCCATAGAAAGAAAGGACTAGCCTCACATACCTTTTTCGTTTAACTAATCTATCGCTTGCTTGTTCTCCTTCGATGCCTACGTTCTTACCTTCAAGAGAATGCGCATTAACGTTAGCTAATCAATTACTAGAACGTGTTACTATTTCTAGGGAAAATTGGACAGCATTTCCTTTGTTTCTACTACTTTCCCCATATCATATTTCAACTCCCAAATGTCAACAATAATATTCATAATATCATCATCCATGACTTTAGTCGAATTCATCATTATCCAATTCCTACAATTTCCTCTCACGATCATCCATAGTCATAATCATACTACAATCGTTACATTTATTCTCATCTAATGTTTCTCTCATACTCCTAACATCATTCATAACGTGATTACAATCTCAACATATCAAAATTCATGATTCATATTAATCTACTATTCACAATTTCCACTAATCTCATCTTTTGTAATCCATTTTCCATTTTATTCCATAATCCAAGTGTTTCAACTTTTCCATACCTTAAAAAACATGGAATAATCATGAAATTCACCTTTGAATGTGTAGGAATGGGTTTTAGTTGGCAATACTTTACTTGGAGAAAACCTTAGCTTTACTCCCAAGAGAATTCTTGACTTGGAGGAACCCTAGTGAGCTTCTTGCACTTGATTCATTTGAAGTCTTAATGTTGATCTTTGCTTTCCTTTGAATTCTTGTATATGAAGTGTGTATGGAACCCTCTAGAAGCTTGGAGAGATGTGGTGAAGTGAGGAGAATGAATAAAATGAAGTGGGATCACATTTAAATACTTGGACAAAGGTTAGTGTATGATTCATCCACTACACATGCAATTGTATTATAAACAATTAAATGGAAAGGGAAGAAAGGGTGATGCTCGGCCAACTAGCCGAAATTTGTAGGAGAAAAGAAGTTTAATTTAAGCTCAAAGTTAATTGAGTGGCTCAATTTCATGGGTCCTCTATCATAGAAGAGATAAAGAGACACCAGTACGAGGACCCTATTCTTGTACATCATATAAATACAACACTTCAAAAGGAAGAGACCCCATTTGAGGTTGCACCTGACGGAGTGCTACGATACAAAGGTAGATTATGTGTACCTGAGGTTGCAGGGTTACGACAATAGGTGATGGGAGAGGCACACTGTGCCCGTTATTCTATTTATCCAGGGTCAACGAAGCTGTATCATGACCTCAGATGCTTGTATTGGTGGGATGGCATGAAGAGGGATATAGCAGAATTTGTTGCTTAGTGTCCGAATTGTCAGCAGGTTAAGGTCGAGCACCAGAAGCCTGGGGGACTATTACAGGAGATGGAGATTCCGACCTGGAAATGGGAAGTGATCAATATGGACTTCGTTACAGGGTTACCTCGCACTCCGCGAAAATATGACTCTGTTTGGGTCATCGTTGATAGGTTGACAAAATCAGCCCACTTTCTTCCAGTCAGGACTACATATTTAGATGAGGATTATGCCAGGTTGTACCTTAAAGAGATAGTGAGACTTCACGGGGTTCCCACATCTATTATCTCTGATAGAGGAGCCCAGTTCATAACTAACTTCTGGAGATCTTTCCAGGAGGGATTGGGGACACAAGTGAGTCTCAGTACGGCGTTTCACCCTCAGACTGACGGACAGGCCGAGCGTACCATTCAGACATTACAAGATATGTTACGGGCCTGTGTTATGGATTTCCGGGGTAGCTGGGATGATCATTTACCACTTATTGAGTTCGCCTATAATAACAACTACCATTCGAGTATTCAGATGGCACCGTATGAGGTCTTGTATGGGAGGAAGTGCATATCACCTGTTGGCTGGTTTGATATTGGTGAGACCAAGCTGATAGGCCCAGATATGATTCAGCAGGCTGTTGATAAAGTGAAGCTCATTTAGGAGAGATTATTGGCAGCCCAGAGTCGGCAGAAATCATATGCAGATAATCGACGTCGACACTTAGAATTTCAAGTTGGTGACTGGGTGTTCCTGAAGGTGTTTCCCATGAAAGGTGTTATGAGATTTGACAAGAAAGGGAAGTTAAGCCCGAGATATATTGGACCTTATCAGATTGTCCGTAGAGTAGGCCAGGTTGCCTACGAGTTAGACCTACCAACTGATTTGGAAGCAGTGCATCCAGTCTTTCACCCGTCAATGCTTCGCAAATGTATAGGCGATCCTTCCAGAGTATTCCCCGTAGATGATGTCCAAGTGACAGAGGAATTGTCCTACGAGGAGCAGCCTATAGCCATACTTGATAGGCAGGTTAGGAGGTTACGAACTAAGGACGTGGCTTCCGTCAAAATATTATGGCGAAACAACAATAGGGAAGAGATGACCTGGGAAGCCGAGGAGGAGATGAAAGACAAGTATCCTTACTTGTTCTCTACGCCTACAGGTAACTTAAACTCCTCACTTGATTATATTAATTGTCTGATGAAACTAGATGTTATAACGATAAGGGAGACTTCCCCAAAATTCTTATAGAACGTCACGGGACCAATTCAACATTCGAGGACGAATGTTCTAAAGGGGGGAAGAATGTTAGACCCCGTATTTTATACGTCGAGTTATTCGCGATGGAATCGACGTGAGATAGAAACCTTTAATT
The DNA here is from genome assembly GCF_019175385.1 of Lycium barbarum. Lineage (NCBI taxonomy): Eukaryota > Viridiplantae > Streptophyta > Magnoliopsida > Solanales > Solanaceae > Lycium > Lycium barbarum. The sequence continues at coordinate 125,706,298 of NC_083345.1, read as the reverse complement.
TTTAATTTATAAACTAGAACTAATTCGTTATAAATTTTACTTAGTATAAAAAATTATTGAAGATTAGGAACTACTTAATTGTGGTGTTAATTAAAAATTTGTGGCAACAATGAACCAAGAATGCACATTAACGTGCCAATGCCCAAAAGATGACTCAACGTCATCTAAAATAAGGCTATTATGGAAGACATACAAATATGCATTTAAATGTTGATTCATCCACTACATTTTCATTATATTGTGGATAACTAAATTGAAAGAAAAATGAATGTGAGGCTCGGCCAAGGTGGCTGAAAATAGGGGGAGAAAAGTGTGAGGCGTGCATTTAAATATTGAAGGCATGCATTATTTTATGAAGGCATGCATGTTAGAAGAATCATTGCACATTTAAATATTGACAATTCATCCTTGTATTATTGCAATGGACAAAGGTTAGTGTGTGATTCATCCACTACACATGCAATTGTATTGTAAACAATTAAATGGAAAGGGAAGAAAGGGTGATGCTCGGCCAACTAGCCGAAAGTTGTAGGAGAAAAGAAGTTTAATTTAAGCTCAAAGTTAATTGAGTGGCTCAATGTCATGAGTGGAGCATTTTTCCAACTTGTAGGCATCATAGTTTAATCAAATGGATGACTAAGAGAACTCATTTTCTCATTTCAACTTCACAACACAAAATAGAAAACCTAGAGAGGGAGAGAGAAACTCTGGGCCAAAGTGGCTGAAATGAAGCTCTTTGTGTGTTGACCAAAAAATAATTTCTTCAAGCATTTCAACCCTTTAGAAGGTCCCTAGAAACGTGAATATAGTCATTGGAAAAACAAGAACCATTATCATTTCAATTCACAAATTCTAGCCAAGTTGAGAAGTCGAATTGTCAAGGTAAGATCTAACTTTTTTTACATGTGTTAAGGGTGATGTAGATGTGTAAATATAAGTTTCATGCATGAAATGATGTGTGTTGATGTTGGAACATGATAGTAGCCATGGAATTATATATGTTGATGTTGAAGTATGGTTGTAACTTGGTGAACATGAATTACATGCATAAAATCATGAATGTTGGTGTTGGAATGTTAATGTGGCCGTAGGGACTGTTTTAGTGGCAATGGTGGACTGATTTTCTTTAGTAATTATGGTTGATGCTATCATAAATTGCATGGTAAAAAGAATGAAAAGAATTGGAAGGTTAAAGGTGAAGTTGTGTTAGTATGAATATAAATTGAATCCATGAAATTTTGTGTGTGATGTTGAAGCATGTTCAAACCGTGTAGGGACTGTTTTGTGTGTAAGATAATGAACTGATTTTATTTGATATTTTGATTGTTGTTTTCATGAATTTTATGATGGAAATGAAGGTGTTTAATGGTTGGAGTTGGAACTAAAATCGTTTGTGGGTTGTTGTAAGGATTATAGTGATGACAATGTAGCTTAGTTGCGTATGAATTGATGATGTACATGTCATGTGGTTGCTGGTCATAATTCACAGAAATTATATGAAAATAAGACATGAAATAATGTGTAAGAATCGTATGTGGTTTGCTTAATATGTTCGTAAATGTTTGCAAGAATTCCGAGCATCTTTATGTTGTTGGTTAGGAATTGTTTTGGACGTGTTGTTGTTTTTGTTAAGTTGGAAGAACTAATTATAATTAAGAGTATACATCATGTTGTCATAGTAATTGGGCTGTTATAGAATCATTTTGATGAGCTATTACGACTATAGACTAATGAGAATAAAATAGAGGTGTCATAACCACATGTAAACTATTATCGAATGTTGTAAGGTATGGATTGATTTGAAATCGCATACGGGCTGTTTTGACATGTTGTTGTTGTTCTTATTGAGCTTGGAAGATTAATGATAATTAAGATTATGCATTGTGTTGTATGTTGAATGGGCTGTTATAAAGTTGTTACATGCAAACATTAAGGCTACGAACTATTAGGAATAACTTGAGAATGTAGTAGCCGTATGTGAATCGTTATTGAATGTTGTGAATGTGGGTTGTTCGGAATGTTGTGTGGGCTGTCCGGATTGGTATTGAACATATAATTAATTATGTGGGATGTGTTGTATGTAGTTGGTTTGGCTACAAGAGAAAACGTCGTCTAAACATCTAGAAAGGAGTTACTAACGTTAGAATACGTTTTGAATCTCCCCGTAGCTTAACCGTAGTTGTTGGCGTCTTAATATAGGTTGAAGTATTATTGGGCAGCGTATACATATTGTGTGACAAATAAGCGCTAAAGGTATGTGAAGCTAACCCTTCTTTCTTTTTGGCATGATCGTTGTGAAATGAATATACGATATATATACGATTCCAAAGGAATTCCTATTCCTAGAACCACTAGGATGGCTAATGATCTTGATTATCATAACTTACATTTTATAGATATTTTTTGATATGTACATACGATTTCAAAGTTCCATTTTGATATAATCCACAGGGACATCCGAAAGGTAAATGATATGACTATTATTTGAATTTGCGAACGATGGTTCGTGTTGACTATTCTATTGAGTCCTTAAAAACGTTTTGAATTGCATATAGTTTCTCACTACTCTGCTCGTGCATACCTCGATATATCTTTCACCGAATCCAGGGCCGGGTATGTTATCGTGCACAGTTTCACTGCATTGTTCACCGAGTCCCTCACTAGAGGGCCGGATACGGTATATATATATATATATCATATGATAATATGATGACATGTTATGGCGTCCAGGAGGGCATATGATGAATTTATTCACCGAGCCCCTCACTAGAGGGCCGGGTACGGTATATATGTATATGATATATGATATTGACATGCACGATTTATGATTCAAAGGCAAGTGTATGGTATTCTGAACATTGTACTTCTTCCTGCACTCATTATTTCAGTTATGTTCCTTTTACTGTATTTCATGCTTTACATGCTCAGTATATATTCCGTACTGACCCCCCTTTCTTCGGGGGGCTGCGTTCATGCCCGCAGGTACAGATACGCACTTTGGTGAACCACCAGCTTAAGACTTCCCTTCTGCTATCTTGGAGAGTTTCGTTGTTCCGGAGCCCAGATTTTGGTATAGATCCTTTTTTATCTAAATATATGCATATGTTGTCTAAGGGTACGACGGGGCCCTGTCCCGTCATATTTCACTGTTGAAACTCTTAGAGGTCTTTGGACATGTGTGTGGGTCGTATTCAGACGTGATCAATTGTGTGTGTATTATCAGTATGCGTATTCTACCGTTGTAGCAGCCTCGCCGGCTTGCAGATATTATCATGTTGTGGTAGCAGCCTTGTCGGCTTGCCTTTATTTGTATATTTATGCGACAGTTCTGAGACCATGGTTTGGTCGTTATAAGTTCCATATGGTGTTTGCTGTGGACTGAACATGTAGCTAACGGGTGTGTATATGAGTGCCCAGTTCAGGTACTTAGTCACGGCCTATGGGGTTCAATCGTGACAGTTATACGGACCATTATACGATCGGTATAAAGTTTCACGGGCCGTATAATGTGGTCGTGTGACCCACAGTTTTTCCGAAGTTGTCCTCGTCGTTTCTTTTGATCTCCAATCCTTATACAACCTTCTTAACACTTGTTTATCACCTCATTAACAATCTAAGGGATGTTGTAACTCTTCTCCAAAGCACCATTTAGTTATCACTTCTCTCGGCAAACTTTCTTCTCTTATCTCAAATGCCATTAAAATCTTAATTAGGGTCATCAAACGTCATTCCTTTCTTATTAAAATATTGTATACTCGTATTCTTCGTTAGTCTATTCATTGTACGTTAACGGGAAATTTTTCCAAGGTGTAACATTCTTCCCCCCTTTTGGAACATTCGTCCTCGAATGTTAAACACTCGGAAAATTCTACGAAAATTTCGCCAGAGTTTCCCCTGTAATATGGCACTACCATCCTGTCACAACAACCCATAATAACATTGTCTCACAGGGCTACAACACAATATCAACACATTTATGGCCACGCACGACCAAAATCATGGAAAGAAAGCATACATACTTCAAAATCTTTGTGTTTCATCGTGAATCTCTGCTGGGGTTGGAATAGATGCGGGTATCTGGATTTCATTTTCTCTTCCGCTTCCCAAGTCATCTCTTCCCGGTTATTGTTTCTCCATAAAACCTTAACTGAGGCCACTTCCTTGTTTCTAAGCCTCCGTAATTGCCTATCTAATATAGCAATGGGTACCTCTTCGTATGTTAGCTTTTCTGTCACTTGAACATCATCTATTGGAACAATCCTTGTAGGATCTCGAACACACTTGCGAAGTATTGAAACATGATGGACCGATTCAAGCTCTGAAGGCAAGTCCAATTCGTAGGCTACATGACCCACTTTGCGAATAATTTTATAGGGTCCCATGTATCGAGGGCTTAATTTCCCTTTCTTGCCAAATCTCATCAACCTTTCATTGGCGACACGTTCAAAAATACCTAGTCATCAACCTGAAATTCCATGTCTTGCCGGCGGTTGTCCGCATAAGATTTTTTGCGACTTCGGGCTGTCAACAATCGATCTCGGATCACCTTGACTTTTCTACTGCTTGTTGAATCAATTCAGGGCCTATTAGCTATACTTCTCCTGTTTCAAACCACCCAATTGGGGATCTACACTTCCTTCCATATAAAGCTTCATATGAAGCCATTTGGATACTGGAATTATAGTTATTGTTGTATGCAAACTCAATAAGGGGTAGGTGATCATCCGAACTACCACCGAAATCTAGCACACATGCTCGTAGCATATCTTTCAAGGTCTGAATAGTACGCTAGGCTTGTCCATCGGTCTGCGGATGAAACGTCGTGCTAAGCTTCACTTGGGTACCTAAACTTCTTGAAAAGACTTCCAGAACTTGGCTGTAAATTGCGTTCTTCTATCTGTGATAATGGATAGTGGAATACCATAGAGTCGCACAATCTCCTTGAGATACAACCTTGCATAGTCTTTTGTTGAGTATGTGGTTCTGACTGGAAGAAAATTGGCTGCTTTCGTGAGTCTGTCCACGATCACTCATATAGAATCACACTTGCCTCGGGAATGAGGTAGCCCCACAATGAAATCCATGTTGATCACTTCCCATTTCTAAGTAGGGATTTCCATCGCTTGCAATAATCCTCCTGAATTTTGATGCTCAATTTTCACTTGCTAGCAATTTGGACATTGGGCTACAAATTCTGCTATATCTCTCTTCATGCCATCCCACCAATATATCAATTTAAGATCGTGATACATCTTTGTTGCACCTGGGTGAATAGAATACCGAGAGTAATGGGCTTCTTCTAAGAGTCGACAGTGCAACTCTGTAGCATTTGACACACATAGCCGGCCTCGGTATCTAAGAATTCCCTCCATGGAAATTTCAAATGGAGACTTCTATTTTTCACTAAATGTGTCTCTGTAATGGCACAAATGAAGATCTTCATACTGACGCTCTTTCACTTCCATATTCAGGGACGAAACTATGGGATCATTAATACCTATCCCCGCACTACCCGAATCAATTACACATACTCCAAGATTAGCTAACTGGTGAAGCTCATGAATCATTTCTTTATTTTTCGGAGGAACTTCACATAGGTTTCCCATGGATCGGCGGCTAAGCGCATCAGCTACTACATTTGCTTTTCCGGGGTGGTATAAAATGCTCACATCATAACCTTTCAATACTTCTAGCCACCGCCTCTGCCGCAGATTCAACTCTTTTTGTTTGAAAATGTACTAAAGACTCTTGTGATCTGTATAGATATCGACATACACACTATACAAGTAATGTCTCCACATTTTTAGTGCATGAATGACTGCAGCCAATTCGAGATCATGAGTTGGGTAGTTCTTTTCATGTTTTCGCAGCTGCCTCGAAGCATAAGCAATGACTCTACCGTGCTGTATTAACACACATCCTAACCCAACATCGGAGGCGTGAAAATATACAACATAGCCATCTGGCCCTTCAGGGAGTGTCAAGACTGGGGCTGAGGTTAATTTGTCCTTCAACTCCTGGAAGTTACGTTCAGAAGCCTCCACTGAAACTTAGCTAACTTTTGGGTTAGCTTCGTCAGTGGGGCTGAAATAGACGGAATCCCTTCTACAAACCTTCTATAGTACCCTGCCAATCCCAGAAAACTATGGACTTCTGTAGGCGTCATAGGCATTGGCCAAGTCTTCACAGCTTTAATTTTATGAGTGTCGACTCGAATACCATCATCTGAAATAACATGGCCCGGAAATGTTACAGAGTTCAACCAAAATTCGCACTTTGAAAATTTTGCATATAATTCTCGGGCTCGAAGAATTCCAAGGACAATACGTAAATGATATGCATGTTCTGATTCCGTGCGAGAGTATACCAGAATATCATCAATGAATACTGTCACGAATAAATCCAAGAGTGGCCTGAATACATTATTCATCAAATTCATGAACACTGCCGGAGCGTCGGTCAACCCAAATGACATCACTCGGAACTCATAGTGGCCATATCTCATTATGAAAGCTGTTTTAGGAATATCTGCTTCTCTAACCCTCACTTGATGATAACCCGACCTCAAGTCCATTTTAGAAAACCATTTGGCACCCTGTAGTTGATCAAATAAATCATCAATCCTTGGGAGAGGATATTTGTTCTGTATCGTCACCTTGTTCAACTGCCTATAATTGATGCACATTCGTAGGGAACCATCTTTCTTTCTCAAGAACAAGATTGGTGCTCCCCACTGTGATGAACTGGGTCTAATAAACCCCTTCCCAAGCAAATCTTTCAACTGTGCCTTTAACTCTTTCAATTCTGCCGGAGCCATTCGATAAGGAGGAATGGAAATAGGCTTGGTGTCCAGCAACACATCAATAGCGAAGTCAATCTCTCATTCTGGAGGAAAGCATGGAAGTTCACCTGGAAATACATTCGGAAATTCATTCACTACCGGAATGGATTGGAAAGTTGGCGACTCTGCTTCGATATCATGAACTCGGACTAGATGATAAATATAGCCTTTAGCTATCATCTTTCTTGCCTTAAGGTAGGAAATAAAACTACATTTTGGAGATGTTGTATTACCTTTCCATTCAAGCACGGGCTCTCTCGGAAATTGAAATCGAACCACTTTCATTCGGCAATCAACACTAGCATAACATGAGGCCAACCAATCCATACTCATAATCACATCAAAATCTAGAATTTCCAGCTCAATTAAATCAGCTTTGGTCGGGCGATTACATATCACAAGTACACAATTTTTATACACTTGTCTAGCTTTCACGGGATCATCAACCGGAGTAGATACCTCAAAAGGTTTTATTGGCTCAAGTTTCACCCCAATACGACCAGCAACATACGGAGTAATATAAGATAGAGTAGAACCCGGATCTATCAATGCATATACATCATGGGAAAATATGGATGATGTACCTATAACCACATCCTGGGAGGACTCAAGATCCTGTCGTTCGGCTAAAGCATACACACGGGGCTGAATGGCACCTGAAGTGGATGCTCTCCCTCTGCCTCTACCTCGACCTGTCAAAATCTGGAGAGTCTGCCCTATCGGGCGCGCTGAAGATGAACCAGCCACTGACCCTGTGGGCTGAACCCCAACTCTACCACTCATCGACGGGCAATCTCGCATCATATGCCCAACCTGGCCACAGGTATAGCAAGCATCCGAACCTTGGTGACACAGTCTGGAATGTAATCTACCGCACTGGCTGCATCGCGATACTGGGGGTCTCCTCTGGCTATAATCACCCCCAAACTGGGAACCTGAAACTCTCGAACTTTGACCCTGTCCTGAAGAAAATGAGCGATCAAATCTCCTACCCGTAAATTGTGGAGATGCACTAGTCACCGACTTGCCTGAGTGTCTAGAATGTGTCTGCCTTGATCCCCTACTATAATCACTGCCTGCCCCTATAGATCTGGCCCTCTTGCTTTTCCTTCTATCACTATCCAGATCACCCCTCTGTGGGGGTTGTTGTCCTTCTAGATTCTGGGCATGGGCTTGTATTCGGGAAATGTGCATCCTATCTTGCAACGAAGTGGTTAAATAATCCTTGAACAAATGTGGCCCTAAGCCACTCACAAAGCGATGCACTCCATCTCCCGTGTCAGCCACCATAGTCGGGGCATATCTAGCCAAGGAATTAAATTGAAGGCTATATTCTCGGGCACTTATATTTCCTTGCTTTAGATTTAAGAATCTATCCGCTCTAGCTCGTCGGACCTCGGGTGGCAAATAGTGACGCATGAAAGCATCTACAAATTCTTGGCACACACGAGGAGGTGCATCCTCTTTTCTTGATGCCAGCCAATTATTATACCACAATACCACCACATCTCGAAGTCTATAAGATGCAAACTCCACAGATTCGTTTTCGGAATGAATAATCCTCAATATTCTCAGCATCTCATCAATAAAACTTTGCGGGTCTTCATTCGGTTTTGACCCGAAAAACTCTGGAGGATTCAAACTCATAAAATCACGAGCTCTGGTACTAGCTGCCCGATCACTTGAACTCACATTCTGCCGCTGTGCTTGGGCGGCAACCAATTGTGTCAATAAATGAATAGCCTCAGTCACTTGTTGACCCGAAGCAGCCGGTGGAAGAACTGGAGCTGAAGCCCCTCCTTGTTCTTCTACATTAGGCAGGTTGGAGGAAGTATTAGATGGGGCCTCATTATGTGATTCGCCCTCTACTACATTCATCGGAGGCTCTCTTTCCACCCGCCTTTTCATCGTAGTCTTGCCCTTCTGGGTAGCTGTAGCTTTTCCCTTTGGTGACATTTCTGAAATCATAGCACACTATTAGGGAGAAAATATCTTATAACACAGCTCTATCGCACGATCTCTTAAGATGAAAGATGGTCATTTTTCCTAAATGCCCTGCAGCCTCTTGTTTATTAGTGTGGCGCGCAACACACCATAAATAAGACTCTACTAGACACGGCTCATAGACACTTTCTAGGACTGAACTGCTCTGAGACCACTTTTGTCACGACCCGACTAGGGGCCGTGACGGGTAACCGGGGCTAACCACCGAGCACCACTTATTTCCTTACTCGTCATAGTCATTATACACTTCTTTTATCAAATTCATCAGTAGTAACCTCGTGACTTGGAGGAACCCTAGTGAGCTTTTTGTACTTGATTCACTTGAATTTTTAATTTTGATCTTTGCTTTCCTTTGAATTCTTGTATATGAAGTGTGTTATATCCTGCATTTTCGAACGTCGAATTATTTGTAAGCTGAGGTGGGGCCCACACGTCAAGATTTTTTTTTTTTGGGACATGTGACAAATTATATGACTCACATATGTGAAGTTAAATACAACTCAAGAAGGACCCTTGGGCCAAATCAAAGTGGAAGCCCTCCAAAAGGACAATTTAAGGAAGCATTTTCGGATGATCTGACTTCTAGGGGCAAAAACGGTATTATAAGTTTGGAATTTGGGAAAACGCCCAGAAATAAAAGTTGTAGATAATTGAATTATCTTTCCATCCATAGGTCGTGGGCCCTCATACGATATCGGGATCAAAAGTTATGACCGTTTTACTGAACGAACATCCAGTCAGAAATTTTCACCCTGCGCGAACGCTCCCAGAGGGGGCGCGAACGCGCAGAAGGAAATCATTTACTCTACGCGATCGCGCCAGAAGGCAGCGCGATCGCGATGAACACTTTTCCAGCTGCTTCTGGCAGCTTCCAAAACAATTATAAAGAGGGGGAGACCCCCTCATTTTCAGTCTAAAACCACGAACACCACCCCAAAAATCCCAGAAAACTCTCCAACTTTCCACCACCAAATTTTAGCCCAAACCAGGTATAATTTCCCAATTTCAGTCCGGATAGCGTATAATTTTCACTGCAGAATCGTATGGCGGTGTGTTGTGGCATAAAAATAAGGTGAAAAAGGGAAGATACAACAATATTAAAAGGAGAAAGGTATGAATCTCTTCCTATTTGTGTTAATACTAGTTTATTTACGAAGAAGACGCGATTAAATAATTGTATACTGAGTTAATTAGTTATGAAAGTTGGAAAACAGCGTGTGGGCTGTTTTATGGAATATGTTGATATGAAAAAAAGGATATTATTGGTGTTGGTATTGTTGTTGTGTTGTTGACTGCTGAATTAAAAATTCGGGCTAGGCATATAAGCAGGGGAGATGCTGCCCAAATTTCTGTAGACAAATAGTGAATTAAAGAATGCTAAAAGTCTTACTATTGACAATTGGTAAATGTGACCATTTGTAGATTTTGAGCGAAACGGGAATTGAATTTGGACAAGCGTAAGACGCAGCTAAGGTATGTAAAGTCTTTCCCTTCATTCTTAGGCATGTTCTGAACATAATAGGCTCGGCCGCGAGCCTTAAATACAACTCCGTTCCTCGGAATTCGATATGGAAATCTGCTCCAATTCCTTCAGTAAGATTGGAACCATGTTCTTATAAAATATCTTTAAAGGGTGCTTTTGTACGAAACCTTCCTAAACGGAGTCGGAATACTTCCGAATGATTATGGATGACCTCATAAGGTCTTTTATCAGTAATTTATGTATCTTGTCTCGAGTTGGTCCGAGGTGGGCCCACGGAGCCCCGATACCCCGTGAATGATCTAAATTGCCTCATTTCCGTCCGTTTTTCACAGGCAACATCTGAACTATCATTTTGAACATAATATGACTGTTTTTATATAAATCTCACAATATGGTTTTGATATCTGAAAATCTAGTTCGGGTTATGATCTGTCGTACCTCCCCAAGTGACGTGTAGGCGCGTAGTTTGAAAACCATCTGAATACTTTGAATCGATCTGCCAGTTGGCCTATTTCTGTTCCGTTGAATCTGTACGACGATCTGTACGTATGTGGTTTTTCATTAATCAGTTCGTGCATGTGCTATGATTCCTTTCACCGGATCCCGGGCCGGTATGTATATCGAGCGGATGGGCCGCCGAGCCCCATATGTGAAATTCGAAGTATGATGTGTCCGGTTCCGGGGTACTGTGGTATATGTCCGTCCCCGGTTACCGAGGATATATTATGAAGTATGATGTGTCCGGGCTCGGGGTGCCGTGTTATCTGTCCGCCCCTGAGTATCGTGGTTATGTTATGATGTATGACGGAGATCGGAGAAGAATTTCTGATATATGTTGTGTTATGGTGCCAATGGCAGGAGTGGCGACCACGTTCCTGTACCCTATATACGATTCTGTCTGTCCGTCCGGATTATCTGTCCGACTGGTTATGATTCTGTCTGTCCGTCCGGATTATCTGTCCGACTGGTTATGATTCTGTCTGTCCGTCCGGATTATCTGTCCGACTAGTTACGATTCTGTCTGTCCGTCCGGATTATCTGTCCGACTGGTTATGATTCTGTCTGTCCGTCCGGATTATCTGTCCGACTGGTTATGATTCTGTATGTCCGTATGGATTCCGATTCTGTATGTCCGTAGGGATTCTGATTTTGTCTGTCTGGACCATGATTCTGTCCGTCTGTCGGGACTATGACTCTGTCTGTCCGGCTTATGAGCCTGTTTATTATATCTGCGCTTCCGGTCCAGATCATGATTATGTTTGATATATTTCTGCTTTACATACTCGGTACATTTTTGTACTGACCCCCGGTTCTTCGGGGGCTGCGTTACATGCCCGCAGGTACAGACGCACCAGGTGATACGCCGCCAGCGTAGGGTTCTTATTCAGCTGTTTTGAAGAGCTCCTTTGATCCGGAGCATACACTTTTGGTATATATCTTCTGTTTTCCGTATGTTCTGTATGTATGAAAATTCTGGGTACGGCGGGGCCCTGTCCCGTCATATGATTCTGTATGTCTGTAGAGGCCTGTAGATAGATGTGTGGGTTACGGGTTTCGTCTGTATGTTAGCCTTATCGGCTTATCTGTAAATGTCTGCATGTTCAGGTATATATATATATATGTTTGCGCGCGTGCCGTATCTGTATCGGCCTACTTCTGTAATATCCGTTTGAAAATAATAATAATAATAATCTGTACGATACGAAATTCGGTCAGATAGGTATGTACGGGTACCCAGCTAGGGTACCAGTCGCGGCCCACGGAGTTGGGTCGTGACAGAAGTGGTATCAGAGCAGTTAGTCCTCGGAATGTCTACAGGCCGTGTCTAGTAGAGTCTTGTTTATCGATGTGTTGTGCACCACATCTATAAACAGGAAGCTACAGGGCATCTAGGATGTTACCCTTCTTTGGATTCTTAGATCGTGCGATAAAGCTGTATGATTAGGATGATCCTCTCCTAACGATCTGTTATGTTTTCAGGAATGCCTCCGAAGAAGGCGACAGCTGCCCAGAAGGGCAAGGCGGGGGTCGAGGCAGTTGAGACCAGCCGGGCCCAGAGAGTTATCAGGGCCAGTGTGCAGCCTGCACTTGAGGATGTGCCCCCATCATCTGGGTCTGTTACACCCCCCTTGCCGGAGGATATCGGAGCAGCAGAAGCTGCTGATCAGGAGACGGCTCCACCGCGAGTTCCCGAGGTTCCAGTGCCCGAGCCTCCAGCTCCACAGGCAGGGGCGGAGGGCGGGGCTATGCGAGATGCGGTCCAGTTGTTGACCACGCTGATGGCAGAGCAGGTTCGTAGACATGGATTTGGGGGTGGTCGTGCGGACAGATATGAAAGATCCAGGGCTCGTGAGTTCTTGACATGTAATCCTCCAGAATTCTCCGGGACAAAACCTGAGGAGGACCCCCAGGAGTTTGTTAGAAAGATGGAGAGCACGATACGGTTGATTAAGGCTTCGCCGACTGAGTCCGTTGAGTTGGCTTCGTATCGGTTATACGAGGTAGCGGCGAACTGGTATGAGTCTTGGCAGCTCTCCAGGGGCGACGGAGCTCCCCCAGCAGTATGGGCCGAGTTTACTAAGGCCTTCCTTGAGCATTTTCTACCTCCAGAGCTACGGAGATCCAGGGTTGATCGATTCTTGCATCTGAAACAGAACGGTAGGAGTGTTCGAGAGTATAGCCTGGAGTTCGACTCATTGGCTAGGTATGCACCCGCTATAGTAGCAGAGATGGCCGACAGGGTGCACCGGTATGTGATGGGGCTAGACCCCTATTTGATTGATGGTTGCCTGGCGATGGCTTCCCAGCCAGGAATGCATGTTGCCCGGGTACAGGCATATGCCCAGGGCATGGAGGACCGGCGTAGGGAGCGTCGGCCTGATAGGGGTCCCGATAGGGGCCGGCCTAAGAGAGCCAGATCGGCCGGATATTCAGGGGGATTCCCGGGTGAGTTTTCTCAGTGGCAGGGTAGCAGGTATCCGTCCCAGCCAGCATACAGTACGCCCCCACAGTTTTCGGGACAGAACTCCATGGCTTCGAGTTCGCGGGTAGATGGGAGTTTCAGTCAGATGGGGCCATCCATACCTCGATGTCCTCATTGCAGGAGGCGCCACCCCGGCGAGTGTTATCGTGCCACTGGTGCCTGCTATTCTTGTGGCCAACAAGGCCATACGATGAGAGAGTGTCCATATAGGGGTGGTCTAGGTGGTTCAACCCAGCTTACCGGGTCAGTTGCTGGCTTATCTTCCCCTTCGGCAGTCATACGCCCCACGGGGCGAGGAGTACCAGCACCAGCACCAGCGAGTCGTGGCAGAGGTCGCGGTGCAGCTTCGGGTTATAGCGGTCCTTCGAACCGCGTATTTGCTTTGATCGGCCGGCAGGACCCAGGAGAGTCTTCCAGTGCACACCCAGGTATGCTACTGATCTCTTTTGAGGGATATGAGTATGAACAAGTCTGTATTTTGTTACGTCATGTGATTTCCTTCTTCCGGGTACTAGTAAGGGTAAGGTAATGTCTAACTCGATAGACACCGAGGATTCGGAAGGGCGAAATGATAACTGTACGGTTTAGCCCGGGGTGGGACCCACTACGAGAATTTTCCGAAAATGTACCAAGATCCCGATTTGCCCTAAATTACGTGACAAAGGTCGTGCGGGGCGGTCGACGAAATTATACTAGCTGTAACGCATCAAAATGCATGAAAATTTCGAGGTTAAGCGTGCTAAGGCTAGAGTAATTCTGGGATGGGTGACCCCCCTGGGAAGGAAACAAAAAAAAAAAAAAAAAAAAAAACCCTGTGGTATTATTGTCGGGATTAATAATGAAATATCGATAAGGGAAATTTTCATAAACCACTGGAGCCTTAATAAGAGTGGTCCGGTTCTGATCAAAAATCTGTTTGTTATACTTCTGGACTTCTGATTCTGAACACGTTTCTGTTTGACATACCTCTGTACGATTGACTCTGATTACGAATCTGTCTGACACGCCTCTGTATGTCTGATTCTGGATACGAATCTGTCTGGTACATCTCTATACGTCTAACTCTGATCGTGGATCTGTCTGATATAATTCTATACGTCTGACTCCGACTACGAATCTGTCCGACATAGTGCAGTACATCTGTCTCTGATTATGGATCTGTCCGATATGCTTTTGTGCGTCTGCTTCTAGTTATGAACCTGTTTGATGTAACGTGAAATTATGATAACGTTGTAAGGAACCGAGAAGTGTTACAAGAGGTGAAAGATGTTGATGGCAATCGTATAGTTGAAAGGAATTTTGAAGGAAAGAAAGGAACCTCCCCGAAGTGTCACGAGACCCCCTAAGGTCAATCGAACATTCGAGGACGAATGTTCAAAAGGGGGGGAGAATGCTATATCCTGCATTTTCAAACGTCGAATTATTTGTAAGCTGAGGTGGGGCCCACACGTCAAGATTTTTTTTTTTGGGACATGTGACAAATTATATGACTCACATATGTGAAGTTAAACACAACTCAAGAAGGACCCTTGGGCCAAATCAAAGTGGAAGCCCTCCAAAAGGACAATTTAAGGAAGCATTTTCGGATGATCTGATTTCTAGGGGCAAAAACGGTATTATAAGTTTGGAATTTGGGAAAACGCCCAGAAATAAAAGTTGTAGATAATTGAATTATCTTTCCATCCATAGGTCGTGGGCCCTCATACGATATCGGGATCAAAAGTTATGACCGTTTTACTGAACGAACATCCAGTCAGAAATTTTCACCCTGCGCGAACGCTCCTAGAGGGGGCGCGAACGCGCAGAAGGAAATCATTTACTCTACGCGATCGCGCCAGAAGGCAGCGCGATCGCGATGAACACTTTTCCAGCTGCTTCTGGCAGCTTCCAAAACAATTATAAAGAGGGGGAGACCCCCTCATTTTCAGTCTAAAACCACGAACACCACCCCAAAAATCCCAGAAAACTCTCCAACTTTCCACCACCAAATTTTAGCCCAAACCAGGTATAATTTCCCAATTTCAGTCCGGATAGCGTATAATTTTCACTGCAGAATCGTATGGCGGTGTGTTGTGGCATAAAAATAAGGTGAAAAAGGGAAGATACAACAATATTAAAAGGAGAAAGGTATGAATCTCTTCCTATTTGTGTTAATACTAGTTTATTTACGAAGAAGACGCGATTAAATAATTGTATACTGAGTTAATTAGTTATGAAAGTTGGAAAACAGCGTGTGGGCTGTTTTATGGAATATGTTGATATGAAAAAAAGGATATTATTGATGTTGGTATTGTTGTTGTGTTGTTGACTGCTGAATTAAAAATTCGGGCTAGGCATATAAGCAGGGGAGATGCTGCCCAAATTTCTGTAGACAAATAGTGAATTAAGGAATGCTAAAAGTCTTACTATTGACAATTGGTAAATGTGACCATTTGTAGATTTTGAGCGAAACGGGAAATGAATTTGGACAAGCGTAAGACGCAGCTAAGGTATGTAAAGTCTTTCCCTTCATTCTTAGGCATGTTCTGAACATAATAGGCTCGGCCGCGAGCCTTAAATACGACTCCGTTCCTCGGAATTCGATATGGAAATCTGCTCCAATTCCTTCAGTAAGATTGGAACCATGTCCTTATAAAATATCTTTAAAGGGTGCTTTTGTACGAAACCTTCCTAAACGGAGTCGGAATACTTCCGAATGATTATGGATGACCTCATAAGGTCTTTTATCAGTAATTTATGTATCTTGCCTCGAGTTGGTCCGAGGTGGGCCCACGGAGCCCCGATACCCCGTGAATGATCTAAATTGCCTCATTTCCGTCCGTTTTTCACAGGCAACATCTGAACTATCATTTTGAACATAATATGACTGTTTTTATATAAATCTCACAATATGGTTTTGATATCTGAAAATCTAGTTCGGGTTATGATCTGTCGTACCTCCCCAAGTGACGTGTAGGCGCGTAGTTTGAAAACCATCTGAATACTTTGAATCGATCTGCCAGTTGGCCTATTTCTGTTCCGTTGAATCTGTACGACGATCTGTACGTATGTGGTTTTTCATTAATCAGTTCGTGCATGTGCTATGATTCCTTTCACCGGATCCCGGGCCGGTATGTATATCGAGCGGATGGGCCGCCGAGCCCCATATGTGAAATTCGAAGTATGATGTGTCCGGTTCCGGGGTACTGTGGTATATGTCCGTCCCCGGTTACCGAGGATATATTATGAAGTATGATGTGTCCGGGCTCGGGGTGCCGTGTTATCTGTCCGCCCCTGAGTATCGTGGTTATGTTATGATGTATGACGGAGATCGGAGAAGAATTTCTGATATATGTTGTGTTATGGTGCCAATGGCAGGAGTGGCGACCACGTTCCTGTACCCTATATACGATTCTGTCTGTCCGTCCGGATTATCTGTCCGACTGGTTATGATTCTGTCTGTCCGTCCGGATTATCTGTCCGACTGGTTATGATTCTGTCTGTCCGTCCGGATTATCTGTCCGACTGGTTACGATTCTGTCTGTCCGACTGGTTATGATTCTGTCTGTCCGTCCGGATTATCTGTCCGACTGGTTATGATTCTGTATGTCCGTCCGGATTATCTGTCCGACTGGTTATGATTTTGTATGTCCGTATGGATTCCGATTCTGTATGTCCGTAGGGATTCTGATTTTGTCTGTCTGGACCATGATTCTGTCCGTCTGTCGGGACTACGACTCTGTCTGTCCGGCTTATGAGCCTGTTTATTATATCTGCGCTTCCGGTCCAGATCATGATTATGTTTGATATATTTCTGCTTTACATACTCGGTACATTTTTGTACTGACCCCCGGTTCTTCGGGGGCTGCGTTACATGCCCGCAGGTACAGACGCACCAGGTGATACGCCGCCAGCGTAGGGTTCTTATTCAGCTGTTTTGAAGAGCTCCTTTGATCCGGAGCATACACTTTTGGTATATATCTTCTGTTTTCCGTATGTTCTGTATGTATGAAAATTCTGGGTACGGCGGGGCCCTGTCCCGTCATATGATTATGTATGTCTGTAGAGGCCTGTAGATAGATGTGTGGGTTACGGGTTTCGTCTGTATGTTAGCCTTATCGGCTTATCTGTAAATGTCTGCATATTCAGGTATATATATATATATATGTTTGCGCGCGTGCCGTATCTGTATCGGCCTACTTCTGTAATATCCGTTTGAAAATAATAATAATAATAATCTGTACGATACGAAATTCGGTCAGATAGGTATGTACGGGTACCCAGCTAGGGTACCAGTCGCGGCCCACGGGGTTGGGTCGTGACAAAGTGTGTATGGAACCCTCTAGAAGCTTGGAGAGATGTGGCGAAGTGAGGAGAATGAATAAAATGAAGTGGGATCATATTTAAATACTTGGAATAACTCAGCTCGTCGGGACTTATACGGTCCGTATAATATTTCACGGTCCGTATAAGTGTCCGTGGTTCACCACCATGGAACACATAGTTGTTGTTGGGTTATACGGACCATTATACAGTCCGTATAAAATTTTACGGGCCGTATAATGTGGTCATGTAACCTATAGTTTTTCCGAAGTTGTCCTCGTCGTTTCGTTTGATCTCCAATCCTTATACAACCTTCTTAACACTTGTTTATCACCTCATTAACAATCTAAGGGACGTTATAACTCTTCTCCAAATCACCATTTAGTTATCATTAACTCGTTACTCGTAATTTCTTTCCGATACACATCGTATGCCTTGCCTTCTCTCGGCAAACTTTCTTCTCTTATCTCAAATGCCTTTGAAATCTTAATTAGGGTCATCAAACGTCATTCCTTTCTTATTAAAATATCGTATACTCGTATTCTTCGTTAGTCTATTCATTGTACGTTAACGGGAAATTTTTTCAAGGTGTAACAAATCAAACAATTAACAAATAAACAATTGGCTTAACAAAAACTAAATAAATAAGTAGCTAGTCTAACAATTGAAATAGCTAATCTAACACTTCACAAATACTTAAGTCGCTAATCTAACAATGAACAAATACGAAATAAACAATTAATAAATAATTAACAAATTAACAACAAATAAACAAATAAAAAAAGGGAGGGGGTAGGGGTGCAGTCCCAAAAGAGCCCCAATAACGAGAAAAAAAATGCGCAAAAGTTTTTTTTCGAAATCCGCAACAATTACACTATGATCATGCTTAGGGTAATAATATATTTAACAATGTAATAGAAAATTCGTAGTGAAATGCCTAGATTGAAGCTTTTTTTGAGTTTTCAAAATGAGTTCTACGCCGCTCTATTCCGAAATCTAACCTTAGAAACTTATTCCTACACTTCAATACACGAAAACAACGTTTTAAGGGATTGGGAACCACTGAAATCGCCTTTAATGGCGGGTGTTTAAAAAAAAAACTGGGGGACTGTGGTGGGGAAGGAGAAGGGACTACTTTTGTTGCCCTCTTTCACGCACGAATTTCATGCGTGAAAGGACAAAACTTTTATCTTTACAGTTTGGTCATTTCACGCACGAAATTCGTGCGTGAAACTTTTTTTTTTTTAAAAGTGCTATTTTGATTCAATTTTTTTTAACCCACAAAAGTCGCGGACTCTATGATTGGGGCCATGCAGAACAATACATGAGTACCACCTATTTATGTAATTTATTACATGTGTCATCTCATAATTCCGTTATAAGAAGGGATATTTTTAACCCGAAAATTAAGGACAACTGGGTCAACTAGGTGGATGGAGAGGTCATTTTTAACCCGAAAATTAACATTAAGGACAATTGGGGCCCCATAAGTAGAAGAACGGTAAATTTAAGCCGTTACCAAAACTTCAGGGGCATTTTAACCCTTTTCCATTATTTATTTATTTCAATTTGAGTCTGCACGTTGTTTGGTGTTGGCAAAAGACTTTTTTGAAATCTATGCTACCCGCAATTGGACCAATCTCCAACAAGAAAATTGATCTTTCAGTAGTCTTTTCCCATTAAAACGGTAGAATTTAATCAATAAAATGACTCTTAACAACCTAGCTATTCTACTAGTCAATAGAATGACTTCCGAAAGATATATTAGTACTCTTCAATTATATATGCTTTCATGGTTAATACCTAAAAACAGAATCAAGAAATCTTTTCTGAAAATAGTGTCGTACTCGAAAACTTTTCAATAGTCAATTTATTTTTCCTGGCGAATGAAGGAAAAGAACTGAAATACATAAATGAATCAAACTCTTATTGCTTCTCCTTGAAAAAAACTTGCAAATGCATACTATTTACCTTTTTGTTATCTATAAGCAGTTCTACGTGTTGATTGTAGAATGTAAAGGCGGAAAAACGTTGTTGAGGAAATCTATTTGTGCACTAATGGAATTCATTTTATACACTTAATAAATGCAACACTTTTCCATCAAAGAAGCTGTGCAAATAGTTTATAAATGACAATTCAAGACAACGAGACATTAAAGAAATATTAGCTACACCAAAAGAATAAGTAGTTCTCTTACTTTGTCACTCGCGTAAATAAACAAAACAAAAATATATATAGAAGAGAGATGAAAGGAAAAAAGTATAGAGCTAGATCGTCACAATGCAGGGAAAACTTTTACTCACATCTAGTGTTTTAATCGAATAATATTAATTTATTATAATATTATAAAAGTATATATTAATTAATTATAATTAAGTGATAATAGTCTATGAAAAACCACATGTCTATTGTAGTCAAGTAGGCATAGCAATCGACGTTCAAGATCCTAGCCATATAGGATGTAGACCCAATGTGATCCTACCACCAAGTAATTCAACCAAATATAATGTATTCTTTGTACGTTTCAATGATCATTTAAAAGATTTGGGATGCCAAACTTAACTAGCAACTTTTCCACATCAATGATCAATGGAGGCATATTTTAAATAATAAAAGAAGTCAAATGAAGGGTTGATTTTTCAGATAATCACTCAATTAATAGTTATTAGGGTAAAGGTGTAAATATATCCCTCAATTTTGTGATTTAGAGCAGATATACCTCTCATTAAAAAAGTGGTGTATATATACTCTTGCCGTTACAAAATGGTGCAAATATACCCCTGTCCTTACACAAATAGTGCAAATATACCCTTTCGCTAACAATATTTTTTTTAAAAAAAATCATTTAGCTTATTTTTTAATTAAAAAAAAAATGGCATGTGGCTTTAAAAAAAAGTCTACTCAATTTTTTTGAGTAGACATATTTTTCTAACGCCACATGGTAAAAAAATTTCTGGTGGGTCAGGTCTGGTTTGTTTAAAAAAGTATCTCTGTTGCTTTAAAAAAATAAGTCTACCCATTTTTTTAAATGAATCAGATCTGACCCACAAGAAAAAAAAATTATCATGTGACTTTAGAAAAATATGTCTACTAAAAAAAATGGGTAGACTTTTTTTATAGTCACGTGATATTTTTTTAATTAAAAAATAAACTAAATGACTTTTTTTAAAAAAAAAAAACCGTCAGCAAAAAGGGTATATTTGCACCATTTTGTAACGGCAGGGGTATATTTACACCACTTTTATAACGGGGGTATATCTGCTCTAAATCGCTAAGTTGAGGTGTATATTTGCACCATTTTATAAAAAAAAATTCAAAGTCACATTTTTTCTTGATTTCAATTTCCTTTAATTAGAAAGTGACTTTCTGAGATGATAACTATTAATTCTGTGATCATATGAAAAACAAAATCATCTCGTCAAACGAAACGTACCGAAACATAATGTGAGGATCGTTTTATTGTGTATTGTGAAACAAATGATGACTAACAAATGCACTAAAATGATAGGAAACTTGAAATCCTCTCCAGTGAATATCCTTCAGGTATGCGATCCAGCGGAACATTCTAATTTTGGTATGTGTCTAGAACAATTTTAACAATCACAATTTATTCAGTCTTAACTAAATTTAATGATCTTGTGAAAGCTTCTTTGAATGGTATTATTTTCTAATCTTGACCCCGACCCTGCTAATGTAATACCACATGATCCTAAGCGTGATAATGTGATGCCACAATGATAAAAAGTACCTCTTGAATTCCTACACAAATTATTTTACACTTCATATTTTTTTATTGATATGAGTAACAAAAGAAGATTAGCATATTGTTTTCCGGTGAAAACGAAATATATTAGAAAATCAGTTAGGGGATGTGTTTTTACAGGGTTTGAAGACAAGTGAGTCGTATTCAATCCTGGATACTCTTTTATGAGTCCGGGTCGAAGTAGCAGTGAGCACGGGTGTAGCACAATGTTAGATAACAAAAAACAAAATGCTTCAAGAAAAACAGATTAATAATGGACGTTCTTGTCTATACTCCTTTTGAGAGAAAACAGAGATAGAGTTTACAAAATGTGAGCAAGATGCCCTTCCTTCTATCCTAAGCTATCCTTATATAAGCTAAAGTTGGACTTTTCAACCCCTAAAGTATGGGTGATATGACCCATCTGCGACCCCTACGTTCATGTATGATGCGGAGCTCTGATCGAGGTCGGTAGACGTGACAGGAGTTGGTAGGAGTGGAAGCCAGCTGTATGGATCCCCCGGACCTCTTGAGCATCTGGTCGCACCAACTGACCTCGGGTGTGTTTTCCACCCAATACATATACTCCCCCACTTTCTAGTTCCTCCATAACATGAGCTCGGGAAGTGAAAGAGTTTGTCTTTTTAATTTTCTACGGGGAAACTAGTGAAACATCGCTACTTTTCCCACGATTAGAAATATTGTCAGGACAACATTTAATGCACTCGTCCACTCATTCGGCGGAACCGTTTCAGAGGCAGTGAATGAAGGTTATTAGGGCAGGCATGCCACTTTATAAATCAAGGCATATGATTACTTCTTCCCCTATTTATACTGCCAATTAATCCACCGATTTCCCTCACAAACCCCTCAGGACATTATTACCTCAAACCTCCACCGTCTACTTCTGATTTTTTCGTTCTCCATTTCTTGCCTTCTTTCCCCTCAAGAGAATAAGATATAGCTCCTCGTCTTCTTCCCAACACCAAGCCCTAATTCCTGCAGAAGACCTATCGGACAGGGCTTTGACCCCCCTTCCGACTAGGGAAACAACACCGACTCCTCCGTGATACCTAAGAAATAGACTTAGGGTCAACTACCGCTGACATCATTCCCTCACTCCTCAATTTTTTGAAGAATTTCTGTATCAGTCAGCAATTGGGGTCTGTTATGGAGATACGCTCCTTGATCACTAGTTCCACCCTTCACTAGGTTCGTACTAACTGCTAATAGGGACCCGTGGTTGAGAGTTTCCAGGCCCCTAAGGACACCAATATTTCCCATTATGTTGCTAGTATGTCGATGATTTATACTTACCCTTTCACCATCGATTTTTCCCTGCTGGTGCATGATGTGATTAAGGCATTCAATGTATTCAATATCTAGTTGACCTAGTCGGGCTCCCTTTTACTCTGGCTAATATGACTCACCTATACTCCCCTCACACGTTCCTGGGAGGGGGGGATTCATTTGGCCTCTCCAGGCTCTCAAGGCTTGATCACCAGTGCTTAGAATGATCATGACCGCGACTAGTACGACCGATTCTTGATGATATGCACCGATCTCTTGATTCGTACGCCTTCTGTTCCGTTCCCAAAATAGTGGAACCCTGCTCGTATGTACTTCTTTTCTTTTTTGTTATCCCTTTTTCTATTTTGACAGGCGACACCTTTAATCTGTACATTGCTATTATTTACAGTGGCCCCAATTGAACAATATTTTATACCCAACCTTTTTGGCTAGGTGATGGCCATTCTGCGCGCATTTCTCTGGGTCGAGAGGACCTGGAAGAGTATTTCTGCCAATCGTTAGAGGGGCAAGAGCCATGGTAAGCTAGAGTACCTTTTCCTTGTATTATGTATTACTTTCTTTTAATCGCTTCCTCTTATAACTAGACTTCTGGATGCTTTTTCTTCTACAGGCATTCCTGTCCGGGGATGTACATCTCGGAGGGTTCCCTCACGAGAGGATCTCGGGTTAATATTGAACAGGTTGCGGCCGCTGCCTCTGATTCTGGCAAACGAAGGCCTTTGGGTGATGTCAACGCTTCTTTCTTCGGAGGGATTAGTTCCCGAGTAAGGATACACCGCAGGCTCGTTCAATACCGGCTAGAAGCTATCCAGGGTGTGGTGAACTTGGATGAAAGTGAAAAGGCAGAGATTGTTGGTAGGAATGGGCCTTCCAATGTTGCTTGAGAGCGTGGTGGTTTGCCTTAGGAATACTAGACCCAGGGATGCCAAGGGTATGCCCAGTGATGCAGGTGTTGGCCCTTCAACGTCGCCACCTTCAACTGAAGGGCTCAGTCTTAGCTTGGAAGTGCCCCTCTCTCACTTGGTCGAACTATTTCTTTAAGTACGTCTGGATTCTTTATATGAAGGTCTCATTATGCTGTGCCAGGATCTTTATGTTATATTCTATTTTCCTTGCGCTGGGCCATGCTAGCACTGTTTCTACCATTGATCTGCTCAAGAGAATGCCTTCTACCACATTTGGAGATTTGGAAAGGTTTAAGTCCGAGAACTTACGCCTGCAGGCCGATATGTCAGGGTTTGCATCTCGACAGATTGCCCTTGTATCAATGTGGTAGGAAGCTAAGAAACCCTTGTCTGATCGGGAGAGTGCTCTTTAGCGTCTCATGGTGACTCATCATGAGCTTCAAGAGAAGGCGACTGATGAGTCGTGAAATTACGCGATATTCGACACCAACTACTTAGTCTTTTGCACATCCCCAAGTACTTTTGATGTCGTTTCTCGTGTTTTTGTGACAATTTGCAGAATAACATGTGCCGGAAGTAACTTGAAGCAAAATGAAGGAAAACGAACCAAAAAGTCAGCTGAACTGAACAATGGCATCACATGCGAGTCACATGTGCTACCTGCGAATCGCATGTGATGCAGCATCTGCTGACAGAAAGAGGCGAAAGAAGAAACCATGTGTGACACCACATGCGACACCATATGCGAGTCGCATGTTGCACATGCGACTCGCATATGATGTCGCATATGCTGCTCAACAGACGATTAAGATTGTCACACATGCGATCGTTTGGTGCAACATGCGACTCGCATGTTGCACTTGCGACGCCATGTGCGAGACGCATCTGGTGCACAGGGGCATTTTTGTCTGGAAATTGTTCCCGTTTTGGACATGATATAAATAGATTGTCTAGGGTTTTGGATCAATGATTCTGCAGTTTTTAGCATAAACCTTGGGTGGAGTTCATTTATTGTTGGTTGGTGAAGTATTTAAGAGATTCTTTTGGCTTTTGTTATCTTCTCCATCCAACACCTCTGTAAGATTTATGCATACATTGTACTTGATTGTTTTATCTTTAATGAATATTAGTAGCTAATCCTCCAACTAAGGTTGTGTGATCAAATGTGTTAGTTATGTGATTGGGTTTCATATTCATACTACATTTATATGCTAGTGGTGTTTTCTATTAGCTCTTCAAGCATTAATGTCTTGTGATGGTGTACAACATTACTTGTGCCTTAATACCATTACTTTGCTTGGAAAAGAAAGTAGAGGTTAGGAAAAGAGTTAATAGCAACAATTTGGGTCATTAAATCCATCTAATAGCTTGAGCTAGGAATAGGAAAGCTAATTGAGGCTACATGGGAGTTCTGCTAAAGGAAACATTCTAGGGCTTGGAAAAGCCTAGGATGAAAATTGCTGATTTGGTTGGAAAACTTTTGGCAAGAATCACGTAACCCTTGGCTTAACGCACCTAGGCATATAAATAAGTTGAATTGATACCCAATCGTATTACTCTCCATTTGAACCACAACCTTAGCCCCATTTACCAATTGTTTACATTCTATAACCATTCTCAGTTTTTAATGAACAAACTACAATCAAACTTTTATTATATTACCCGTCCCCTGAAAATATAGACTAACAGTCGGGTGTTACACTTATTAAGTATTCTTTTTCATCGTATTCTCTGTGGGATTCGACCCCAACCTTGTTGGTCCCGGTAGACACGCAGATCGAGTGAGTTTCCGCCGATCCAGATGTGCCAAAGATTGAGGACTATGAGGTATATTTGACAACGACCGCTTACTCCTGATATTAAAGGTGTAATTTGGGCGTATCAAATTTTGGCGCCGTTGCCGGGGAATACGGTCTAGAAATTTACTAATTAGTGTAAAACTTTACTTTTAGTCTTTATTTCTTTTCTTATTTCCTTTTTGTTGTTGTTTGTTGTGCAGGCAATATGGATGAGGATGGTATGCCTGTCCAAAATCCACCAGTAGCGGTTGGTGAAGAAGTTGCGGGGGCAGGCTATGCAGCTGCAATTCAGCCCCCGCCTTTGATTGGAAACTCGAGTTTCCTTATAACCAACACAATGCTGCACCTGCTCAACACTAAGGGCCTGTTCAGAGGTCTACCCAAAGAGGACCCGAATAGGCACCTTAGAAATTTTCTTGGGGTCTGTTCTACCAATGTGCATCCGGGTGTTTCAATGGAAGCAGTCAGGCTACGGCTCTTCCCGTACTCTCTAACGGGGGAAGCCACAGCTTGGCTAGATGATCTTCCTTCCGGATCCATCACTACTTGGGAGGAACTGACCGAAGCATTCCTCAAGAAGTTTTCCCTCCATCGCGGATGTTACAACTCCGTGACGAAATCAACAACTTTCGTCAACTTCCAGATGAGGCTCTCCATGAAACTTGGACGCGTTTTAAAAAGAAAGTCAAAAGCTGTCCCAAACATGGTTTGCCCGATGGTGTGCTTCTACAGACATTTTATAGATCTTTAGATGCGGTCAACAAATCAGTGGCGAACAACATTGCAGAGGGGTTTCTTATGGATAACTCTTATGCCACCGTTTGTGAATTATTGGATAAATTGACCGAGACTAATGAAGCATGGCACACCAGAGATTCGGAAGTGGGTGGAGGAAGTTCCTCCAAACATGTGCTCACTCGTGAGATGATCAAGAAGGAGGAAGAGAGAGATGAATCCATGGCAAAACTGGTCACCCAAATGGACCTTCTGACAAAACATGTCATGGGTGGTGGAAGCAAAAAGGTGAACGCTGTAGAAACCTGTGAAGGGGTTCCTCCGGATGAGCAATGCTTCCAAATGTATGATGAGAAGGCAAGTTATGTCAACAATCTGAGGGAGGGTTCCCGTCCGAACTACCAAGGTCCAAATCAAGGATCTTGGCGGCAAGGTCAAGGGAATCAAGGTTGGAACAGAGAACAAGGTCACTCTAATTGGAGAGATAATCGTGACAACAATCAAGGGGGTTACAACAACAATTACAACAATCATCGGAGCACAAATCCGTACGTCCCTCCAAAGGGAAATCAACCAATCACTGGTCAACCGCCCAACAGTGACTCCGCTAATTCAAAAATTGAAGAGATGTTGTCAAGGGTATTGACAAAAGTGGAATCCACCGACACCTTCTGCAAGGAGACAAGAGATGAGGTCAAATCCATGGGTCAAATTGTTAGTTCACACTCTACCTCCATTAAACAATTGGAGTCTCAACTTGGCCAAATCTCTGCAATCCTAAACCAAAGGCAGAAAGGCTCACTCCCTAGTGACACAGTTGCAAACCCAAGGAATGATGGTGACCATAAATGCAACGCAATTACTACCAGGAGTGGCAGAACAGTTGGGGAAAGTGTGTCGGTGAAAGAGAATGTGCTGGGTGATGAAGATAAAATGGTTGAAGAACCCATCACTGACAAGGACCTCCCAAAAATTAATGATGCCTCGGAAAGCAAGAAAGCGGCGGAGGAGGTACCAAGGGCTTCACCGCCCGTTATGAGGCCTCCCCCTCCTTTTCCCCAACGATTGGCAAAGAAAGCGGAAAATGGAAAGTTCCTCAAGTTCATAGATCGATTAAAGGAGCTCTCAATAAATATTCCATTGGTTGAGGCACTTGAACAAATGCCCGGTTATGCGAAGTTCATGAAAGATCTTGTGACCAAAAGAAGAAACCCTGGTAGTGAAACATTGGGGGGGCACTCATCATTGTAGCGCAATCGTCACCAAAGCTTTGCTGCACAAAAAAGAAGATCCCGGAGCATTCACAATTCCATGCACCATCGGTAATTACAAGTTTGCTAAAGCTTTATGTGATCTTGGAGCAAGCATCAATTTGATGCCGCTTTCTATATTCAACAAGTTGGGATTGGGCACCCCCCGTCCTACCACGATGAGATTACTTATGGCGGATAGAACCGTAAAGAGGCCCATTGGTATTCTTTATGATGTGCTTGTAAGGGTGGATAAATTTATTTTTCCGGCCGATTTTGTGATCTTGGATTGTGAAGTTGACTTTAAAGTTCCCATTATCTTGGGAAGACCATTCTTAGCCATAGGGCGTGCCCTCGTGGATGTGGAAAGAGGTGATCTGAAATTTAGAATGAATGATGAAGAGATCACTTTCCATATTTGCAAGTCAATGAAACAACCGGCGGATATGAGTGTTGTGTCGGTTATTGACACAATTGATGAAGCAGTGGAGACAACCATAGAACAAGAGCATATAGGTGATATGTTGGCGGCGGTGATAATGAATTATGAATGGGATGACGAAAACGAATTTGAAGAGATGGTCAATGCACTGATTGGAATGGGGTCTTATCACCTCAATCCAAAGAAACTCGATCTTGACTTGGAAAACCGAGCTCCTCCTGCAAAACCTTCAATTATTGAGCCTCCTACTTTGGAACTCAAACCTCTTCCTTCACATTTGAGGTATGAGTTTCTTGGACTCAACAACACATTGCCTGTGATTATTTCTGCCCGATTGACGGATGAGCAAAGAGAGAGGTTGATGGTGATCTTGAGAAGATACAAAAAAGCTATCGGGTGGAGTATTGCGGATATTCAAGGGATTCCACCCGGTATTTGTACACATAAAATTCAGCTTGACGAAGACTGTGAGCCAAGCGTTGAACATCAACTGGACTGCCTCCCTCATAGACTGATCCTCAGTGCCTGGCCGTGGAGCTGGAGGCTCAGGTACTGGAACTGCGGGAGCTGGCAGTGGAGCCGTCCCCCGATCTGTAGCTACGGCTGCCCCAATCTCCTCCACGAGTGGCGGTGTAGAAGAACCCTCTGTCTGGGGCAAAGTCTCCGGAGCAATATATACCTGGGCCCTGGTAGTCCTCTGGACCCGGCTAGTCTCTCCTACGGCAACTGACTTGGCCTTTTGGGCCGCTGTCGCCTTTTTTGGAGGCATATCTGCAAATATAGCCACTCGTTAGGAAGGGGTCATCCTGATAACACAGCTCTATCGCACGATCTAAGACAGAAAGAAGGGTAGTATCCTAAATGCCCTGTAGCCTCCTGTTTATGGGCGTGGTGCACAACACACCGATAAACAAGACTCTACTAGACACGGTCTGTGGACATTCCGAGGACGAACTGCTCTGATACCACTTTTGTCACGACCCAACTCCGTGGGCCGCGACCAGTGCCCTAGCTGGGCACCTATACGTACCCGATACCCAATTTAGCATATTATCAAAATAATGTAATATAATAGCAACATTAGTGGATGCTACAGAATTTAGCAGAAAAGCAGACTTGGCACACAGAAGCCGATAAGGCTGTCATAAAACCAAAACATCCCAAACATATGTACAGAACCCACACAGATGTATCCACAGACCTCTACAGAACATATCATAATCATAAGACGGGACAGGGCCCCGTCATACCCTGAACAAAGTACATATCCAGATAGCAGTGACAGACTGTACCAAAAGATGGGCTCTGTAGAAGAGAGCGCCCCAAATAGCAGAAATAGGATCCTAAACGTGTGGATCAGCGAACCTGTCGTCAGTACCTGCGCGGCATGAAAATGCAGCCCCCGAAGAAAGGGGGTCAGTACGAAATATGTACTGAATATGTAAAGCGGAATCACAGAAGTCAAATCATAATGGTTACAGAAAATGAGTACAGAATCCAGAGTGTCAAATGCATATTTCCAAAACAGACAGAATGCGTACAGAAACATATGTCATATCATATCATATCCGGTCCCTGACACGGGACTCGGCAGACAGAATGTGGCCACCCTCCCGACGCTGGTGCCACTATACAGAGGAATCAGAAAAAGGGGCGTGGCCCCGTATCATATAATGTCATATCAAAATGGCCATACAGATCAGATCAGAATAGGCGGACATGGCACATCATACTCCACAGACCCATGTACGCGTATACCTGCCCCCTCACATCGGGACGCGGCGAACAATGCAGAGAATTACGCTTGACAACATATCCTGGCCCGGGTTCAGTGTGGGAAACATTGGGACATCCACGAATGGAGTAGTGAGAGACTAATGCAATTTAAAAATATAATAAATGTTTTCAAAGACTCGATGAAGCGTATCAAAGACAAACAAATCCAATGGGGTCGGACGGAATCATAATAAATGTATTTCGGATATCATAATAAATTACAGAAGTATAACTTTCCCGAAGTCATTCCGAGTGTCAAAATAATTTATAATATTTAACAGAATATTTAAAATAATATTCGTTAAGCGATTAGTAGGGTAATTAAAACATTTCTTTCAAAAATCGCTTAAAAAGGAAGCTTTAACACATTAGGGGCAAAACCGTAAATAGCGGGCCCGCCTTGGGACAAACAAGGCGGCGGGCTCAAATTGTGCCCTCTAAGCATATAGTATCACCTAAAAAGGTTATACAAACATTCTATGATTTTCTGAATAATTTAGAGCAAAATTGCATAATTTCAGAAAAAGCGTATCAAAATGGTTCAATTCTACTGAAGGAAAAACTGAAATTTTGTCTTGCGGATTCCGAGGGCCAAGAGGTCCTTCGAGGCCCGGATCCGACCCTAACACACTAGGGGCATGCCAAGGGAAGAATTGGGGTTGCTTTACATACCTTTCGCGCTCCTTAAGCCTTTCCAAACTCACTTCCCGTTTCGTCGAAAAACTGCAATTGGTCAAGTTTACCAATTGTGAATTATTAATGCCATTATTTCAACTTTAAGCATATTTGGCTACCGAAATTTCGGCAGCACTTCCCCTATACATATGACACCCCGAGAATTCAACTCGGCTATAAATCATCAACAACAACCCAAACGACAACAACAATATCAACAATGAACATTAAAAACACAAATATCCTTCAACTAGTCATTTGTCTCACAAGTTGACATAATCTTCAATTCAACCCAACTTTCAACTAAGATCAATAATTTCATATTCAACAACCATCATGATCATCACCATATAGTTTTAGAAACATTTCATATCGTTTTCCTTAAGATATACACTCGATATACATGATATACAATCTTCCGCCAAAATCATAACTTATGCAAAACATCAAATCTTTGGCATACAACTTCATAGCAAGTTTCCAACTTCCAAATTCATCAACCATAATCATAATTCACATCTTAACAACTTCATTTCCATAATATCACAAAATTATTCTAAAGTGACATAATCATCTACATTCCAACTTCAACCAAAATTCATTCAACTTTCATTCCCAATATAATTTCCATCATAACCACAACTAGAATGCAACATAAAATTCAACTCATATATGTATACAACATATATACACCCATGGCTACATATATATATACATACCCACTTTGCAAACTTCCTTATTTCCATAATTTCTACTCATTTCCACATACCACAACATAAACAAACCTTCATAACATAAGAAAAAGGAATTGATTCTTACCTTTTTTCTACAAACTTCTTCACTTGAACAAGTTGTCAACTTGAAGAAATAAGTGCTCCTTCTTCCAAAACAATTACACCAAGTTGTAGAGGACACTTAATTTAGTAGGAATTCAACAAGAAAATAATTTTAGAGGCAAGATTTTGAGGGGTGATTTTTCTATGGCCAAACCCGAAATGCCCTCTTTTTGTTCTTGTTTTTCTCTTGTTTTTCCTCCTATTCTTTCTCTTGAAAGTTCTATGGAATTTGGATGATTAAGTGGTCTTTTATTCATTGACCACATGACTTAATTCCATGGGCTTGGATCCTTTTTATGGACCATGGCCGAATGGCTCCTCACTTGGGCCTGAATTTTGTTTTCATTTTTTTGGGCCAACTCGGTTGGTCCCGAGTTGGGCCTAGCCCACTGACCTTTCGACCTTAAAACGTTCATATCTCCTTGTACCGACGTCACGTGGGAACCCACGACCTATGGATGGAAAGCTAATTCAATTATCTACAACTTCTATTTCAAGGTATTTTCAAAATTCCAAACTTACAATACAGTTTTTGCCCCCCAAAGGCAGGTCACCCGAAAACGTTTTCTTAAAAATATTCGTTTGGAGGGTTTCCACTTTGATTTGGTCCAAAGGTACTTCATGAGTTGTGTTTAACTTTACATATGTGATTCATATGACTTTTCAGATGTTCCAAAAAAAATCTCGGTATGTGGGCCCCACCCCAGCAGATGCTCCGAGGTTCAAAAATACGGGATATAACAGTCCGGTTCAATGCGTACCAAAAAAAGGTGGGATCACCGTGGTTGCAAATGATAAAAATGAGTTGATTCCCACTCGCAAGGTTACCGGATGGCGTGTTTGCATGGATTATCGGAAGCTGAATAAGTGGACCAAAAAGGATCACTTCCCAATGCCATTCATGGATCAAATGCTTGATAGGCTTGCGGGTAGAGATTATTATTGCTTCCTTGATGGGTATTCCGGGTACAACCAGATCACCATTGCTCCCTAGGACCAAGAGAAAACTACCTTCACGTGTCCTTATGGGACCTTTGCTTTCAAGAGAATGCCTTTTGGGTTATGTAATGCACCCGCAACATTTCAACGTTGCATGATGTCTATTTTCTCCGATATGGTTGAGGAATCCATTGAAATCTTCATGGATGACTTTTCCGTAGTTGGGGATTCATTTGATGAATGCCTGCAGAATCTTGCCCAAGTATTGAAATGATGTGAAGAGACAAATTTGGTTCTAAATTGGGAGAAGTGTCTCTTCATGGTTAGAGAAGGCATCGTCTTGGGGCACAAGATTTCGGAAAATGGGCTTGAAGTTGATCAAGTTAAAATTTAGGTTATTGTTAAGCTCCCCCCTCCAATTTCCGTTAAAAGTGTTCGTAGCTTCCTTGGGCATGCTGGGTTTTATAGAAGATTTGTCAAGGATTTCTCAAAAATAGCCAACCCTCTATGCAAGTTGTTGGAGAAGGAGTCGAAGTTCGTATTTGATGATTCTTGTTTGAAGGCATTTGAGGTTTTGAAAGAGAGACTCACATCGACTCCTATCATCATTGCCCCGGACTGGTCTCAAGCCTTTGAGTTGATGTGTGATGCAAGTGGCTTTGCTATGGGGGCTGTTCTTGGCCAGAAGCGAGATAAGATTTTTCACCCAATTTACTACGCAAGCAAGACTCTGAACAGTGCCCAAATGAATTACACTGTCACAGAACAAGAGTTGCTAGCTATTGTGTTTGCCTTCGAGAAGTTCCGGGCTTACTTGTTGGGCACCCATGTGATTGTTCACACCGATCACGCAGCCTTACGTTACCTCATGACAAAGAAAGATGCAAAACCGAGGTTGATACGTTGGGTCTTTCTCTTGCAAGAGTTTGACTTTGAAGTCAAAGATAGAAAAGGGTGTGAGAATCAAGTGGCGGACCACTTGTCTCGTCTTGAAGAAGGTGGGCGTCCATTGGACGGCCTAGAAATCAATGAGTCATTTCCGGATGAGCAAGTAATGGCGGGGTCGCATGACATGATCCCTTGGTATGCCGATTTTGCTAACTTCCATGCAAGCGACATTATGCCAGTGGATTTGAGCTTCCACCAAAAGAAGAAGTTTTTTAGTGATGCCCGGAAATTCTATTGGGACGAGCCATATCTATTCAGGGTTTGCGCCGACAACATCATAAGGAGGTGCATACCCGAAGTAGAAATGATGCCCATCATCGAAGCTTGTCACTCATCACCGGTGGGTGGACATCATAGTAGCTCAAGAACGGCGGCTAAGGTTTTTCAAAGTGGTTTTTATTGGCCGACAATCCATCAAGATGCTCATGACTTTGTGAAAGCTTGTAATCAATGTCAAAGGCATGGGGGAATATCAAGAAGGCATGAGCTACCAATGACACCGATTCTCGAAGTTGAATTGTTCGATGTATGGGGCATTGATTTTATGGGTCCATTTGTAAGCTCCTACAGTAACAGGTACATTCTTGTGGCAGTAGACTATGTATCCAAATGGGTGGAAGCCGTCGCGCTCCCCAACAATGAAGGAAGAAATGTCAATGCATTTTTGAAAAGGGTTATCTTCTCAAGGTTCGGAACTCCAAGGGCAATCATTAGTGACGGGGGCTCTCATTTCTGCAATTGATTATTCAAGACTCTTCTTGAGAAGTATGGGGTCAATCATAAAGTGGCCACCCCGTATCATCCCCAAACAAGTGGCCAAGTTGAGGTCTCAAATAGAGAAATTAAGAGCATCCTTTCCAAAACAGTGAATGCTAACCGGACTGATTGGTCAAGGAAATTGGATGATGCCCTATGGGCATACCGAACAGCCTACAAGACACCAATTGCCATGTCCCCATATCAACTGGTATTTGGAAAAGCCTGTCATCTTCCGGTGGAACTCGAACATAAGGCATTGTGGGCCTTGAAAAAGTTGAATCTAGAATGGGGTGATGCCTCAAACTTGAGGTTGGAGCAGATGAACGAACTCGATGAATTTCGACTAAAGGCATATGCGAGTTCTTCACTCTACAAGGCCCGCATGAAACACTTCCATGACAAGAAGATCTTGCAAAGAGAGTTCAGCATCGGAGATCGGGTATTGTTGTTTAACTCCAGGCTCCGATTGTTTCCCGGGAAATTGAAATCCAAATGGTCTGGCCCGTTTGAAATCACGCAAGTGTTCCCATCTGGAGCCATTGAACTTGTTTGCCCAAGTGGTAATAAAATCAAAGTGAATGGGCAAAGGGTGAAACATTACTGGGGATCTCAGAATGAAGCAAAGATTATCGAGGTCTTCATCCTCAACGAGCCATAAAAGGGCTAAACAGGTATCAACGTCGTGCTGCGACGTAAAATCAAGCGCTTCTTGGGAGGCAACCCAAGTTTCATTTTCATGTGTTTATTGTTCTTTTACGATGTTTTGATGTGTGTCCAAGTGTGTAGGAATAAAGTGTGCACAAATAAGAAGAATTGGAAAAATGCCAACTGACACCACATGCGAATCGCATGTGGTGTCTGCTATGGCAAATGCGTCTCGCATCTGATGCCAAAATTCAGTCATTGAGAACAAAAGTTTCTGTCATCATATGCGATGGAGTGTCACGACATGCGACTCGCATGTCACACATGCGACATCATGTGCGAGTCGCATGTTGTGCAGGTAGGTGAAAGTTCGCGGGTCGACCCGACCCGGCGGAAACGTTTTGTTTAAAATAAAATAAGGTAACCGTTCATCTTCAGTTACAACTTCACGATTCCCTCTCCTCCCATTCCTTCTTCTCCCCTACATCATCCCATAATTCCATTTCACTCTAATCATCTTTAATCACCTCCCCAAATCCTGACTGGTATTTACTTCTTTTCCCCTGAAAACAAAGGATTTCAAGGTCTCCTACTTTCATTAACTTTCAAGGTATGTCGACTTTTCGCTCCTGTAATTAGTGGGTATTTACTACTTGCTCAATTCCATGTCATTATCATGCCGTAGTACCGTACCACTCGTTGTATTTAGTTAGTCGGGTAGATCTATTTTATGTGATTTTGTGGGTTGATTAAGAATTGATGAAAAATGGGGAATTCTTGAGTACCCATGATTGTGTAGTCCATCTAGGAATTGGTTGTTAATGACGAATGAGATAATGACTGGGGAATTCTTGAGTACCCAGTTGTTGTAAGAATTGTTAGTTTAGGCTCGCTCTCAACTCATGTGATTAAATGCCTAAATGACCCTTTGAATGCTTGAATGGTGCGGAAATATGATCGTTCGCCAAAATGGGGAATTCTTAAGTACCCATGGCACCTTACCTGTGAAGTAGGACCCGTGATGCCTTTTGGATTACAAAGTGTCATTGTCTGTTGTGAAGAACAATCATCGAATATAGATGTGTGTGAGTAATTTAATAGAATTTTTCCAATGATAGACGGGGGAAAACGATATTAACGGAAAAAGTTACTTAAACATATTTTGTTTGTTGCACATGCGAATCGCATATGCTGCAGCATGTGGTGACAGTGAGACACTCACAAGTAGTGATCTCACTGTCATCATATGCGACACCATATGCGAGTCGCATGTCACACATGCGACTCGCATGTAGTGATTCGCATGTGGTGCCACCGTAAAAAAAAAAAAAAATTGTTTCTTTATCGTTGTTAAAGGAACACCATAAATAATGGGTATATTTTTGTATGTTGTGCAGGATGGCTCGTTCAAATCAACCTCAAGGTGGAGGAAAACGAGCAACACGAAGACGAAAAGACAAGGCACCTGCTGATCCCGTCCCCCAGTCTGAAGAGGGGACATATGGGGCCTCCTCTCCTGAACCCGAGGATGCTGTAACCAGAGGTCAACGGAGGGAAGCAATAGAGCAACGGTTTACCGTGCCTGGATCTAGGGAACTATATAAGACTTGGAACACAATTAAGCCCGATGGGAATCCAGTCCGGGGCTTCATTGTTGAAAAGAGAGTCACTCTACAGGGGCTGCACGACCAATGTCCGGGAATCATTCGCAAGCTGGAGACCTTGAGATGGACTTATTTCATGCAACCCGCTACATACTGCCCGGCCCTAGTAATGGAATTCTACGCAGCTTATGCAGCCACATTAAATGCGAAGAAGTCGCACCGCCAACCAAAGAAAAAATTGGAACATTTGTGTTGGGTTCCGGTTCGGGGGAAAGAGATTGATTGTGCTGCCGATACCATAACATCCATTCTATATGAGCAACGCCGCGAAACATACCCTATTGAAGGATGGCCTCCGGTAAGTTCGGAATATGAATTGAAGATGGAGAACCCGGAGGAGCATCGAGAGTGGGCTGCTTCAATAATTGCCTCTGGGACTCCACCATGGCTAGATCCATCGGTCACAATTGAGAAGAACACTTTCAACCGCGAAGCAAAGTTTTGGCTATCTCTCGTATCATCGCGGGTGATTCCTTCCAAGAACAACACCAACATACCTATTGCAAAGTGTATTCTCATTGCTTCGCTCATGTCGGGCCATCTTGTCAATGTGGGGGAAATTATCCGAGACCACATCAAGAATTCGTCCACTCAGAAGAGCACATCGCTCCCTTTTCCCTGTTTGATTACTGAATTATGCCGCCGGACAGAGGTTCGTCATATTCCTCGGGTGGACAGGAATGTACCGGCTGATCAAATGATTGATTACACCAAATTGGAACCGGGAACTAGGAAGCGAAAGCGGGTGAGCACAGAGCCGAGAGCTTCGGGGACACCACTTGATGCTCATATTCTTGAGTCCGAAGATTTGGCCACCGATGATGAGGAGACCACTCCTAGCACAGCCCCTCGAGCACCGAGGTCTGACCCTCCGAGTTCTTCCACTACAGTTCCTACTGATACGGTTCCGCCATCCACCACAGCAGCTCGTGGAGTGTCTGTCGAGGGTATGCGAGTGCTCCGGGCAGCAGATGCTAAAGTTAATTGGTTGGTTGAGCGGCTCCCCAATTTTGTGAAGGAGGCGATTGAGGCAGCAATGGCACCCTACACTCAGGTGATCACAGATATTAGAAAAGAGCAGGACATAATTAAGGAGCATGTTCGCCACATTGATCGTCGGTTGGAACAGATTGAGGGGGGCAGTGCAGGCGGTCTTCCTGCCATTCGGGCGGACCTAGCTAAAGTCAAGAAGGACATTCGGGTATTGAAAGCCCATGACATTGAGCTCACTGCACCTATTCTACCATCCGGTGCCTCCTTATTCTCCACTGGGCCCACAGCGCCTGCCATGCCTTCGGACAAAGGGGTGGAGGAGTCAGCTGGGGAGGACGAAGAAACTGAGGAAGAAGAGGAAGAAGAGGGGGAAGAAAGCGAGGAAGAGTTTGATGAGGAGCTGGAGGTTGACCCAGCTGTTGAGGAGGCACGTACTTCCGCCCGAGCTGCTGGTATCGCTGAAGACGAGATAGACACATATGTGGCCTCACAATTGCCACTAATCTCATCTTTTGTAATCCGTTTTCCATTTTCTTCCATAATCCAAGTGTTTCAACTTTTCCATACCTTAAACAACATGGAATAATCATGAAACTTATCTTTGAATGCGTAGGAACGGGTTTTTGTTGGCAATACTTTACTTGGAGAAAACCCTAGCTTCACTCCTAAGAGAATTCTTGACTTGGAGGAACCCTAGTGAGCTTCTTGCACTTGATTCACTTGAATTTTTAATATTGATCTTTGCTTTCCTTTGAATTCTTGTATATGAAGTGTGTATGGAACCCTCTAGAAGCTTGGAGAGATGTGGCGAAGTGAGGAGAATGAATAAAATGAAGTGGGATCATATTTAAATACTTGGAATAACTCAGCCCGTCGGGACTTATACGGTCCGTATAATATTTCATGGTCCGTATAAGTGTCCGTGGTTCACCACCATGGAACACATAGTTGTTGTTGGGTTATACGGACCATTATACGGTCCGTATAAAATTTTACAGGCCGTATAATGTGGTCATGTAACCTATAGTTTTTCCGAAGTTGTCCTCGTCGTTTCGTTTGATCTCCAATCCTTATACAACCTTCTTAACACTTGTTTATCACCTCATTAACAATCTAAGGGACGTTATAACTCTTCTTCAAATCACCATTTAGTTATCATTAACTCGTTACTCGTAATTTCTTTCCGATACACATCGTATGCCTTGCCTTCTCTCGGCAAACTTTCTTCTCTTATCTCAAATGCCTTTGAAATCTTAATTAGGGTCATCAAACGTCATTCCTTTCTTATTAAAATATCGTATACTCGTATTCTTCGTTAGTCTATTCATTGTACGTTAACGGAAAAGTTTTTCAAGGTGTAACAAATAAACAATTGGCTTAACAAAAACTAAATAAATAATTAGCTAGTCTAACAGTTGAAATAGCTAATCTAACACTTCACAAATACTTAAGTCGCTAATCTAACAATGAACAAATACGAAATAAACAATTAATAAATAATTAACAAATTAACAACAAATAAACAAATAAAAAAAGGGAGGGGGTGGGGGTGCAGTCCCAAAAGAGCCCCAATAACGAGAAAAAAAATGCGCAAAAGTTTTTTTTCGTAATCCGCAACAATTACACTATGATCATGCTTAGGGTAATAATATATTTAACAATGTAATAGAAAATTCGTAGTGAAATGCCTAGATTGAAGCTTTTTTTGAGTTTTCAAAATGAGTTCTACGCCGCTCTATTCCGAAATCTAACCTTAGAAACTTATTCCTACACTTCAATACACGAAAACAACGTTTTAAGGGATTGGGAACCACTGAAATCGCCTTTAATGGCGGGTGTTTAAAAAAAAAACTGGGGGACTGTGGTGAGGAAGGAGAAGGGACTACTTTTGTTGCCCTCTTTCACGCACGAATTTCATGCGTGAAAGGACAAAACTTTTATCTTTACAGTTTGGTCATTTCACGCACGAAATTCGTGCGTGAAACTTTTTTTTTTTTAAAAGTGCTATTTTGATTCAATTTTTTTTAACCCACAAAAGTCGCGGACTCTATGATTGGGGCCATGCAGAACAATACATGAGTACCACCTATTTATGTAATTTATTACATGTGTCATCTCATAATTCCGTTATAAGAAGGGATATTTTTAACCCGAAAATTAAGGACAACTGGGTCAACTAGGTGGATGGAGAGGTCATTTTTAACCCGAAAATTAACATTAAGGACAATTGGGGCCCCATAAGTAGAAGAACGGTAAATTTAAGCCGTTACCAAAACTTCAGGGGCATTTTAACCCTTTTCCATTATTTATTTATTTCAATTTGAGTCTGCACGTTGTTTGGTGTTGGCAAAAGACTTTTTTGAAATCTATGCTACCCGCAATTGGACCAATCTCCAACAAGAAAATTGATCTTTCAGTAGTCTTTTCCCATTAAAACGGTAGAATTTAATCAATAAAATGACTCTTAACAACCTAGCTATTCTACTAGTCAATAGAATGACTTCCGAAAGATATATTAGTACTCTTCAATTATATATGCTTTCATGGTTAATACCTAAAAACAGAATCAAGAAATCTTTTCTGAAAATAGTGTCGTACTCGAAAATAAAACTTTTCAATAGTCAATTTATTTTTCCTGGCGAATGAAGGAAAAGAACTGAAATACATAAATGAATCAAACTCTTATTGCTTCTCCTTGAAAAAAACTTGCAAATGCATACTATTTACCTTTTTGTTATCTATAAGCAGTTCTACGTGTTGATTGTAGAATGTAAAGGCGGAAAAACGTTGTTGAGGAAATCTATTTGTGCACTAATGGAATTCATTTTATACACTTAATAAATGCAACACTTTTCCATCAAAGAAGCTGTGCAAATAGTTTATAAATGACAATTCAAGACAACGAGACATTAAAGAAATATTAGCTACACCAAAAGAATAAGTAGTTCTCTTACTTTGTCACTCGCGTAAATAAACAAAACAAAAATATATATAGAAGAGAGATGAAAGGAAAAAAGTATAGAGCTAGATCGTCACAATGCAGGGAAAACTTTTACTCACATCTAGTGTTTTAATCGAATAATATTAATTTATTATAATATTATAAAAGTATATATTAATTAATTATAATTAAGTGATAATAGTCTATGAAAAACCACATGTCTATTGTAGTCAAGTAGGCATAGCAATCGACGTTCAAGATCCTAGCCATATAGGATGTAGACCCAATGTGATCCTACCACCAAGTAATTCAACCAAATATAATGTATTCTTTGTACGTTTCAATGATCATTTAAAAGATTTGGGATGCCAAACTTAACTAGCAACTTTTCCACATCAATGATCAATGGAGGCATATTTTAAATAATAAAAGAAGTCAAATGAAGGGTTGATTTTTCAGATAATCACTCAATTAATAGTTATTAGGGTAAAGGTGTAAATATATCCCTCAATTTTGTGATTTAGAGCAGATATACCTCTCATTAAAAAAGTGGTTATATATACTCTTGCCGTTACAAAATGGTGCAAATATACCCCTGTCCTTACACAAATAGTGCAAATATACCCTTTCGCTAACAATATTTTTTTAAAAAAAAATCATTTAGCTTATTTTTTAATTAAAAAAAAAATGGCATGTGGCTTTAAAAAAAAGTCTACTCAATTTTTTTGAGTAGACATATTTTTCTAACGCCACATGGTAAAAAACATTCTGGTGGGTCAGGTCTGGTTTGTTTAAAAAAGTATCTCTGTTGCTTTAAAAAAATAAGTCTACCCATTTTTTTAAATGAATCAGATCCGACCCACAAGAAAAAAAATTATCATGTGACTTTAGAAAAATATGTCTACTAAAAAAAATGGGTAGACTTTTTTTATAGTCACGTGGTATTTTTTTAATTAAAAAATAAACTAAATGACTTTTTAAAAAAAAAAAAACGTCAGCAAAAAGGGTATATTTGCACCATTTTGTAACGGCATGGGTATATTTACACCACTTTTATAACGGGGGTATATCTGCTCTAAATCGCTAAGTTGAGGTGTATATTTGCACCATTTTATAAAAAAAAATTCAAAGTCACATTTTTTCTTGATTTCAATTTCCTTTAATTAGAAAATGATTTTCTGAGATGATAACTATTAATTCAGTGATCATATGAAAAACAAAATCATCTCGTCAAACGAAACGTACCGAAACATAATGTGAGGATCGTTTTATTGTGTATTGTGAAACAAATGATGACTAACAAATGCACTAAAATGATAGGAAACTTGAAATCCTCTCCAGTGAATATCCTTCAGGTATGCGATCCAGCGGAACATTCTAATTTTGGTATGTGTCTAGAACAATTTTAACAATCACAATTTATTCAGTCTTAACTAAATTTAATGATCTTGTGAAAGCTTCTTTGAATGGTATTATTTTCTAATCTTGACCCCGACCCTGCTAATGTAATACCACATGATCCTAAGCGTGATAATGTGATGCCACAATGATAAAAAGTGCCTCTTGAATTCCTACACAAATTATTTTACACTTCATATTTTTTTATTTATATGAGTAACAAAAGAAGATTAGCATATTGTTTTCCGGTGAAAACGAAATATATTAGAAAATCAGTTAGGGGATGTGTTTTTACAGGGTTTGAAGACAAGTGAGTCGTATTCAATCCTGGATACTCTTTTATGAGTCCGGTTCGAAGTAGCAGTGAGCACGGGTGTAGCACAATGTTAGATAACAAAAAACAAAATGCTTCAAGAAAAACAGATTAATAATGGACGTTCTTGTCTATACTCCTTTTGAGAGAAAACAGAGATAGAGTTTACAAAATGTGAGCAAGATGCCCTTCCTTCTATCCTAAGCTATCCTTATATAAGCTAAAGTTGGACTTTTCAACCCCTAAAGTATGGGTGATATGACCCATCTGCGACCCCTACGTTCATGTATGATGCGGCGCTCTGATCGAGGTCGGTAGACGTGACAGGAGTTGGTAGGAGTGGAAGCCAACTGTATGGATCCCCCGGACCTCTTGAGCATCCGGTCGCACCAACTGACCTCGGGTGTGTTTTCCACCCAATACATATACTCCCCCACTTTCTAGTTCCTCCATAACATGAGCTCGGGAAGTGAAAGAGTTTGTCTTTTTAAATTTCTACGGGGAAACTAGTGAAACATCGCTACTTTTCCCACGATTAGAAATATTGTCAGGACAACATTTAATGCATTCGTCCACTCATTCGGCGGAACCGTTTCAGAGGCAGTGAATGAAGGTTATAAGGGCAGGCATGCCACTTTATAAATCAAGGCATATGATTACTTCTTCCCCTATTTATACTGCCAATTAATCCACCGATTTCCCTCACAAACCCCTCAGAACATTATTACCTCAAACCTCCACCGTCTGCTTCTGATTTTTTCGTTCTCCATTTCTTGCCTTCTTTCCCCTCAAGAGAATAAGATCTAACTCCTCGTCTTCTTCCCAACACCAAGCCCTAATTCCTGCAGAAGACCTATCGGACAGGGCTTTGACCCCCCTTCCGACTAGGGAAACAACACCGACTCCTCCGCGATACCTAAGAAATAGACTTAGGGTCAACTACCGCTGACATCATTCCCTCACTTCTCAATTTTTTGAAGAATTTCTGTATCAGTCAACAATTGGGGTCTGTTATGGAGATACGCTCCTTGATCACTAGTTCCACCCTTCACTAGGTTCGTACTAACTGCTAATAGGGACCCGTGGTTGAGAGTTTCCAGGCCCCTAAGGACACCAATATTTCCCATTATGTTGCTAGTATGTCGATGATTTATACTTACCCTTTCACCATCGATTTTTCCCTGCTGGTGCATGATGTGATTAAGGCATTCAATGTATTCAATATCTAGTTGACCTAGTCGGGCTCCCTTTTACTCTGGCTAATCTGACTCACCTATACTCCCCTCACACGTTCCTGGGAGGGGGGATTCATTTGGCCTCTCCAGGCTCTCAAGGCTTGATCAGCAGTGCTTAGAATGATCATGACCGCGGCTAGTACGACCGATTCTTGATGATATGCACCGATCTCTTGATTCGTACGCCTTCTGTTCCGTTCCCAAAATAGTGGAACCCTGCTCGTATGTACTTCTTTTCTTTTTTGTTATCACTTTTTCTATTTTGACAGGCGACACCTTTGATCTGTACATTGC
The DNA here is from genome assembly GCF_019175385.1 of Lycium barbarum. Taxonomy (NCBI): domain Eukaryota; kingdom Viridiplantae; phylum Streptophyta; class Magnoliopsida; order Solanales; family Solanaceae; genus Lycium; species Lycium barbarum. Next base: position 125,663,084 of record NC_083345.1, on the reverse strand, counting down.
TATTGTTTACAGTGGCCCCAATTGAACAATATTTTATACCCAACCTTTTTGGCTAGGTGATGGCCATTCTGCGCGCATTTCTCTGGGTCGAGAGGACCTGGAAGAGTATTTCTGCCAATCGTTAGAGGGGCAAGAGCCATGGTAAGCTAGAGTACCTTTTCCTTGTATTATGTATTACTTTCTTTTAATCGCTTCCTCTTATAACTGGACTTCTGGATGCTTTTTCTTCTACAGGCATTCCTGTCCGGGGATGTACATCTCGGAGGGTTCCCTCACGAGAGGAATCTCGGGTTAATATTGAACAGGTTGCAGCCGCTGCCTCTGATTCTGGCAAACGAAGGCCTTTGGGTGATGTCAACGCTTCTTTCTTCAGAGGGATTAGTTCCCGAGTAAGGATACACTGCAGGCTCGTTCAATACCGGCTAGAAGCTATCCAGGGTGTGGTGAACTTGGATGAAAGTGAAAAGGCAGAGATTGTTGGTAGGAATGGGCCTTCCAATGTTGCTCGAGAGCGTGGTGGTTTGCCTTAGGAATACTAGACCCAGGGATGCCAAGGGTATGGCCAGTGATGCAGGTGTCGGCCCTTCAACGTCGCCACCTTCAACTGAAGGGCTCAGTCTTAGCTTGGAAGTGCCCCTCTCTCACTTGGTCGAACTATTTCTTTAAGTACGTCTGGATTCTTTATATGAAGGTCTCATTATGCTGTGCCAGGATCTTTATGTTATATTCTATTTTCCTTGCGCTGGGCCATGCTAGCACTGTTTCTACCATTGATCTGCTCAAGAGAATGCCTTCTACCACATTTGGAGATTTGGAAAGGTTTAAGTCCGAGAACTTACGCCTGCAGGACGATATGTCAGGGTTTGCATCTCGACAGATTGCCCTTGTATCAATGTGGTAGGAAGCTAAGAAACCCTTGTCTGATCGGGAGAGTGCTCTTTAGCGTCTCATGGTGACTCATCATGAGCTTCAAGAGAAGGCGACTCAAGCTAAAATGGAAGGGGTAGTTGCTCGAGGGCGGGTCCAAGCACTGGAGGGTTCCGAGCTCGACTCTGAGCTCGTATTAATAGCCTGCGACTTCTCCTAGCTGCTGACAAAAATGCTACTAGAATCATTAAAGACTTCGCTATTTTAAAGACCTGGGCAGACTCTCTTGGAGGTTCATGAAGACCATATTATAGACATCCATTCAACCCTATTGGATGTTGATGTGGATATACCAACCGCCGAAGCAGCTCTGGATGACCTCTATGATGAGACACCCTCTTCTTCCGATGCCTCTGCTAACTCCTCAGACGGTGAATATGTTCATTCTCCTTCCTAGCTTATGTTTGTATCTTGCGGGCCTTCGTGCCCTTATTGAGTGATTTGAACTGTGCGCTGCTTAATAGTTTTATTATTATTGGTCGTTTTATCTAATATTGGGGCCTTTGTGCCCCTTGAATGTTTTTATCTGGGCCTTCAGGCTCTTTTATTTTTTATGCTTATAATGAATGACATCCGCTCATTTGCTTTTACTAATGTGTTTGCTTTTACGCTTTGACATGCGCTTTACTGCAACAATTGTGGTTATGAGTAACCTGTTGGCTTTTTTAATTTTAACACTTAACCGTCAGGGCGTGACCGCTATGCCCGTCTTCCAGAACTATGTTCATATTTGGTTGTTGGTGTTTAAGTTAGAAAATGTTGACCGGTGTACTCCTTTCTTTTGCATTTAGTTTTTGAGGTCAACATTTTCAACTCAATCTGGCATGTCACTTCCGAAAACATTTTTTGCGATCGAGGATTATTCGTCTTATTCTTAATAAAGAAGGGCCCTTTGATTTAGGTGTTGATGAGGAGGACGTCTCGACCTCATTTAATGGCACAAAGGTTCGTGGAACCTGCACGCTCTGAGGCTCTAAGGCTGTGTCGTGTGTTAGAAATGATTTTTCAAGGTTGCGTGGCCTTTGAGTTTGGTTTTGCCCCGAATGTTTTGAGTTTAAAAGATGTCTTACCGACAATAACTAGGGAATAAGTAAGAATTCTTATTTCATTCTGAAGTTTGAATAGATAGACCATCCTACAGATACATAAGCCAGTGCGAGATTTTTACAGAACCTTGGTAAGATGTAGAAAAAGCAAAAGTAGGGCGCGGATGTTGATTGACGACAGTCCCAGTTCACATCGCGTGTCTCCAAGAAATTTTATGATTTACCGGCCCCACTGGTTTATCTGGTATCCCTTTTCCATTGGGCCACAGGCATCAAGCTAGCTTCCTAAAAAATTCCCGCATTGGCTGAGTGTGATATACTTTTTGATTGTTTCCTCATTAAAAACCTTGCCGGTAAAACCCATTCGGGATAAAACCTCGATCTAGGAAAAGAGTGCAACACACATCTTCGGCTCTCCTTCTTTCATTCTAGAGATACTCATTCAAGGGTAGTCCCTGTCAAGGAGAGAAAGCAAGTTAGTACAAGACAAAAGATATCGACCATACTGTTGCTTCTTCAGAGGTAAAATCTCTTAAGGTGGCTGACGTTCCAGCTATTCTTCAACTCCTTTCTATGATCGTCATGGATCCAGTAGGATCCCTTCCCAGTTAGGCCCCAACTTGTCCGCATTAACGTCCCTTGTTGCGACAATGACCTTCCGGAGAACGTAGTCTCCGACCTTAAAGTGCCTCAATTTTTTTTTCTATTAAAATATCTTTCAACCCTCTGTTTTTGTGCTACCATTCATACGAGGGCCATCTTCCTGCATTCCTCCAGCAGATGCAAACCAACTGCCATTGCTTCCGTGTTGGAATCCTTCGTGGTTTGAGTATATTTGGTGCTAGGATTTTTTATTTCCACGGGTATCAAGGCCTCGATCCATATATCAAGGAAAATGGGGTTTCCCCGATGCTTGTTTTAGTCGTGGTTCTGTATACCGTAAGACCCCTGGAAGTTCCTCCGACCACCTTCTCTTGGTGTCTTCCAGCTTTTTCATGATGTTTGAACTAGAGTTTTTTTGGTTGACTCTGCTTGCCCATTCACGCAAGGGTAGTATAGTGAAGAGGCTATTTGTTTGGTGTTTAATCTTTCCAAGAACTTGGTGACTTTGCCCCGATGAATTGGGGACCATTATCGCATGTTATTTCCTTTGGCACTCGAACTTGCATATGATGTGGTCCCAGATGAAGTTTATCACCTCCTTCTCTTGGATCTTTTTGTATGACTTCGCCACTACCCATTTTGAAAAGTAGTCCATCATTACCAGCTGGAATCTCATGTTCCCCGCAGCCCCCCAAAATTGGTCCCACGATATCTATCTCCCACTTTAAGAATGGCCATGGGGATACCACTGAGTGGAGCAATTCGGCAAGTTGGTGGATCATAGGAGAATGTCGTTGGCATTTGTCTTATTTTTAAACTAAGGCTTTGGCGTCTTCTTCTATTCGAGACCAATAGTATCCAACCCTTATTATTTTTCGGACAAGTGATTCATACCCAGAATGATCCCTACAGATACCTTCGTGTACTTCCCTCATTACGTATTCTGCCTCCATTGGTCCCAGATATTTGGCTGGGGGCCGAGGTATGACCTACGATACAAATCTCATTCATGCATGCAATATCGCGCCGCTTTGACTCTCATAGCTAGTGCGGCTTTAATATCTCAGGGGAGAGTCCCATTTTGTAGATAATTTATGATCCCATTCCGCCAGTCCCATGTCAAACTGGTGGTGTTTATCTCATGCAAACTGGGGTACAAAACAAAATGCAGTAGATGGACAATGGAGTCCGATCCTGTCTCGGACACCTCAATCGAAGAACCCAGGTTTTCCAAGGCATTAGCTTCGGTGTTCATTTCTAGAGGGATTTGGGTGGCTTTTCGTTGTCTGAAACGAGTTAACAGTGTCGCGAATCTGCTTTGATATTGCCGCATCTGATCGTATTTAGCCTCGTATTTATCGAGGATCTAATTTATGATCAGTTGAAAGTCACTTTTCAAATCCACATTCCCAGCATCGAGCCCTCTAGCAAGCTCTAAACCTGCGATCTCGGCCTCATTGTTTGTCAAAGGTAAACATTTGATGGCTTGCCTGATTATAGCCCCTGATGGGGCAATCAGGATGATTCCCAGCCCCATGCCCTTCGTGTTAGCAACCCCGTCCGTATACAGGACCTACTCTCCGGAAGCGGCCTCGGATTGTCGGGCGGCTTCTTTTTTAGAGCAGGGCATCATACTCGGACTGTAATCGATGATAAATTCCGCTAAGACTTGCAATTTAATAGCAGTGTAGGGTCGATAAGTGATGGCTTATCCGCATATTTCGATTGACCAACTTGCTAACCTTCTCGAAAGCTTGGGTTTGTGCAAGATGTTTCGCAAAGGAAACGTCGTAACCATGCAGATCGAGTGGCATTGAAAATATGGTCTAAGATTTCGACCCGCGACTACTAGAGCTAGGGCCAGCTTTTCAACTTGCGGATAATAGATTTCAGCCTCGGATAAGGCTTTACTGGTACGAAAAACATGCGATTGCGTACCTTCTTCCTCGCGGACCAACACAAACCTTACCGTTGTTTCTAAAACGACCAAATAGATCAGCAAAGGCTCCCTTATCTATGGCATTGCGAGCAGCGAAGGATTTGGCATGTACTTTTTCAAGTCTTTCAGTGCTTGTTGGCATTCCAGGGTCCATTCGAAATCCTTTTTTTTTTCAATATGTTGAAGAACTTCTGGTTGCATTCGATCGACCTTGATATGAACCTCCCAGAGAGGCTACCCTTCCAATCAAGTGCTACACCTCTCTGACGTTACCAAGTATGTCTAGTATTTGTTCGATTGCTCGGATGTAACTGGGTTGGCCTCGATGCCTCGGTTTGACACTATGAAACCCAAGAATTTACCGGAGACCATGCCGAAGACACATTTTTCTGTATTTTTAACTTTAAATTGTTAGTGTAAAAAATATCGAATATTTCCTGCAAATATCTTATATATTCCTCTATTTCCAGGGACTTAACGATTATATCATCTAATAAATTTCCACACTTTGATCTAACTGGCTTTGAAACATCCGATTAGTCAATTGGTGGAAAGTGGTCCCTACATTTTTCAAGTCGAAGGGCATGACATTAGAGCAATAGGTCCTGTGCTCCGTTATGAACAAAGTCTTTTCCTGGTCCATTGGGTCCAACCGAATTTGGTCGAACCCTAAAAACACGTCCATAAAGCTGAGCAATTCGTGCCTGGCCACCAAATTGACAGTTTCGTCCAAGTGCGGCATGGGGTATAATCTTCTCACTCATGCTTTATTCAAGTCTTTTAAGTCTAAATACATTTGGAAACCATCGGGGTTTTTAGGGAGTACCACTACATTAGCTAGCCAATTAGGGTACTTCACTTCTCGGATTGATCCCCGTTTGACGAGCCGGGCTACTTCCTCCTTAATGAACTGACTGCGCTTTATTGATACCAGACACCTTTTTTGTTTTACGGGCTGACAATCTGGATTTATGCTCAGCTTATCAGTGGCCAATTTTGGAGGGACGCTGCAATATCCAACCCCAACCAAGTGAAGCTACTCATGTTATTCCTTAGAAATTTAAGTAGTTTTCCTCGGGACTCCGGGTCCAGGCCTGAGCCTAGGTATACCTGTTATTGGGAAAGGTTTGGATAGAAAGCGGTAAATTTAAGATCCTCTACCATGATTCTCCCAACATCAATTTCTTTCGGCCCGATAAATCCCCTTGGTTTTCTCTCCTGCAAACCTTGCGGGGGTGAGTTTTTTACCTGCTCTCCCTGTCGTCTGGACTCGGGTTGGGTATGGGGATCGAAATTCTGTAATAGCTAGCTATTGTCATCCCTTTGATCATCTTCAGCGGTCACCGAAGTTACATTCTCTTGGTTGGGCTCCAGATCCCCCCTGAACTTCAGCGATCCCCCATGGGGTTGGAAACTTTATGACCTGATGAAAAGTAGATGGGATCCCCCTCATGGAGTGTAGCCAGGGCTTCTATATCACCAAATTGAAGGGCATTTCTCTCTCGAGGAGAAGACCTTCGAGGAGATCCCTCCCACATGGGTGATCAACTTAATTTGCCCTTGAGTGGCCTTGTTAGACAGATTGAATCTGATTAGGGTTTTAACCATCGAGTTTATCTGCTCTACCATCTGCATCTCTTTGAGAACTTAGAGTTGTACTATATTCACAGCGCTACCTGGATTAACAAGCACACGCTTAATGTTAAAGTTGGAGATTTGAAGAGATATTACAAGTGCGTCGGCGTGTAAATCCCCGATGTTTTACTCATATGCATTATTAAGCGTAATGAGGTCCTCTAGATGGTCCCTGAAAAGAGAGGGCTTCCTGCTCTGCGGTTCTTAGGATACCACCCCGACTATTTTCCCTTCGAAAATCACGTTGATAGTGCCCGGGAGTGCTTATTGCTCATGTGAAGTCCTGACTCTTTTCTCCTGGGCATAATTGGACCGATTGTTAAAAAATTTCTTCAGATGTCACCTTCGCAACAAGTCTACTACTCGTAATGCAAGTGTTTACTGTCTTCGATCGAATGCCCCGAAATAGCATGATACTTCCACCACAATTCCACGTCTTTCTTGTTAGGGTTAGATCGTGTTGCTATCAGAAACCTTGAATCCTTCATTTTTTTCACTGTCATGACCAATTCCCCAATATCCATATTGAAATTATATGAAGCCATGCTCGGTGGTCTCCCTGTATTTCCGGGGTTGGCCTTAGTCGTAATGCAGCTTGTTGATTCTTACTTCACCCCTTGGAGGGGGTGAGTTGTGTACGGCTCATACCAATATCTTGTGTTCCTTTGTCCGACCGAGAGGGCATTTCCAGGTCCTTCCTGTGGTTTTCCCCTTATTCAACCCGGGCATCAGTCCTGAGGTCGTCTTCTATCCTCATTTTGGTCGTCTAACTATTATTTATCTCGTTCCAGGACTTGGCTGGGAACTCCCTCAGGCTTTCCTTTAGTTTTCTCGATGCATCTGACCTGTTGGCGTTCAAACCATCCGTGAATACTACAACGGCCCAGTCCTCAGGGATAGTATGCAGATCCTTTCTCATTGGAATCTCTCCACATAACTGCAAAGCAATTCGTCCTTCCTCTGCTTTATGGAAAAGATGCCTTTTTGTACGTTTCATCCTTTCGGGCTTCGGCATGAGCTTTTACAAATGTAACTGCAAGAGCAGCAAAAGAGTCAATAGAGTTTTCAAGTAAAAAAGTATACCAAGAAAGTGCTCCCTTAATGAGAGTTTGGTGGAATTTGTTCGGCATGACTTATTCAATCTCATGTTACTTGAGATCGTGCCTAGTGACGGCTTCCTCAAAGGTCTTTATATGCTCTTCTGGATTCGTGGCCTCGTCGTATTTGGGTAAGTTCGGCATTTTGAACTTCTTCGGGATAGGCAAGGAGTTGCACTTAGTTTGCACGATATCTTTTCGTATTTCCTTGATCCTGCTCCCTTCAAGGCAGGGGAGCCCCCGGTATCTGACTCATCCAGTTGTATATCTCCGTCTCTAGCTTGGTGAGCCTCGCTAAATTCATATTTGGCTCTACTGGTTCTAAGCCCATCTGGTCTGCATTCACTCCGGAAGCCCCCGGTGCTTCGATAACCTCCTGGTTATTTGAAGGGCCATTAGCTGATGTTACACCGATCAGAGAGTTTATGATCTTTTCCATGCACTCTATCATCACGCTGTTTGATGCCTGGATTGCGGCCAAATTTATTTGTGATGGGGGATCTTCAACTTTGTACACCCACTCAACCCCAGAGTGAAGACGCCTTTTCCTTTTCCTGGAATAACACTATTTGGGGAGCATTCCTCTACTTTTCGCCGAATGGTCAAGATAGTTCTCCCCAATAGGGTTTTTGTCAGGCGGTGCTATCTCCTCTCTCTCTTCTCATTTGTCAGATTCTGGGTTATTTTCCCCATTATAGTTTTGTCGAACCACCGATCGTGAGCCCTGCGGGTCTCTTGCTTCGATTGGAACACTACTCTTTGACGTGCTGCTAGCCAATCTAGACATGATCAAGTGTTTTCTAACAGAACAACTCCAAATAAGTGCGAGTTTAAGAGTTTCTGCTACGAATCAGGATGACACCACAACTATCTATCCCCACAGACGGCGCCAAACTGCTTTTCAGTGAAAACGGATTATATCAGAAAATCAGTTGGAGTTTTGTTTTTATAGGGTTTGAAGACAATTGAGTCATATCCAATCCTGGAAACTCTTTTATGAGCTTGGTTCGGAGTAGCAGTGAGCACGGGTGTAACACAATGTTAGATAGCAAACAAGAAAATGCTTCAAGAAAAACAGATTAATAATGGATGTTCTTGTCTATATTCCTTTTGAGAGAAAAGGGAGATAGAGTTTACAAAATGTGAGCAAGATGCCCTTCCTTCTATCCTAAGCTATCCTTATAAGCTAAAGTTGGACTTTTAAACCCCTAAAGCACAGGTGATATGACCCCTCTCTGACCGCAACGTTCGTGCATGATGCGGCGCTCTGAACGAGGCCGATAGATGTGACAGGAGTTGGCAAGAGTGGGAAGCCAGCTTTATATATCCCCCGGACTTCCTGAGCATCCGGTCATACCAACTGACCTTGGGTGCGTATTCCACCCATTACACATATGATAAATAAGTAGGAAAGAGCCTTGGATAGGTTTTTTTTTTAAAAGGAGTATGGTGAAATGATCTTTTCTTGCATTATACGTATTCAATTCTAAGAGTGAAACTAAATAATGAAATTAACAAGTGAATAAAGATTGTTCCTTTTTAAAATAAAAAAAAATAAAGGGGGGGGGGGGGGGCAACCTAGTGCACTAAGTTTCCACTATGCGCGGGGTTTGAGGAAGGGCCGGACCACAAGGTTTTACCCAGCATTTCTGCAAGAGGCTGTTTCACGGCTCGAACCCGTTCTTTCATCATTTGATTAATTAAGGTGAACGTCATAACATTCAATCAAATGGTACCATATTTTGAATTGTCCCAAGAAAAAATCAGAGTTCTGAATATTCATGAACGACGAAGAATCAATAACTAATTAGTGAACAAATATTGTTCTTCTATCATTTGATCTGGTTTGGTTCTCGAAAAGAAATGAGCATAAAGTGAAAGAAGGAAATTATCAATAGTTGAGAAGATCAAATAAATCTTGTCCATTAAAAATAACTTGGGACGTGTTATAATCAAAGTGCTCCACTGGAACATACTGGAGGCAAGTTCAACGTAACGATATTATTAGTAGAATGGTCAACTTAACTTAGCTTGTATGGTAAAAAATTACTGCTGTACAAATGGATTGCATTATAGAATATCATCCTTGCTGCACTGGTGTACCGGGTGTGGAAAGCTTGGAATACAACACTGAGTGAGCGTAAGTTCCCAGGACCTTCACAAATCTTGTATCAGATAAAGCAATAGTACAAATACAGAAGAGAAATCCTACTGAAAAGAAAGTATAGCAATACTGATAAAGGGTGGATAGAAAACATACCTAGGTATGATGTTTATGTTTCAGTTTTGCTAATCTACATCTAGTAAGTAACTGTAAGGAGGAATCTGAACTATGCTAAAATTGTAAGTTGTTATATCACTACTAGAACCAAAGGTTTTTCCCATTGACATTTGATGGGAAATTTGTGCTATAAAACATATTTTTCTCGCTTCATTCTCACCGAATTAATTCACTAGGGAAACGCATGGTGGGAAACATATTCCATTAAAACGCTAGAAAGTTTTTAAATTTTTCCATGTGAAAATACTACTTTTTAATTTTTTTCCCACCAAAATTTAGTGAGAAATAGCCACTGATAATTTTTTAAGAGAAAAATAGAGATTATCTAGTAGTGTTGGGGCGGGGGTGAGTATCATTGTGTTCTCTACCTATAAAACTCTTTTCTTCACCAAAAAAAAAAGGGGGGGGGGGGGGGGGGGGGGGGGTTGGGGGCGGGGGTGAGTATCATTGTGTTCTCTACCTAAAAAAAAAAAGTAAAAAGCTAGAGCTTAAGCTTCCAGTCCAGTAGGCTCCACTAGGGTTGAACTTTATTTATTTTTTATTATCTAAAGTACGCTAACTTAAAAAAAAAAAAAAAAAAGATGATAAGTACAAAGTGCGCTAACTAAAAAATAAACATCTTCTCGCTGCTTGAAAATAATTTTTTGTACAAATTTTAGAAAGGCTTTTTTTTTTTTTTGGATTTGTTGTGCCACTATTTTTCAGTTGTACGTAGGAGTACAATCTTGATATGTGTTAAAATGAAAAAAAAAACTCAAATATGCCGTCGAATTATCCGAAATGGCTTATCTATGCAGCTTGTTAATAGTTTGGCTCATTTATACCGTCGTCGTTTCCGAAATAACTCATACATGCCATTTACCGTTAACAACTCAAATGATTGGTTTTAAAATACCAAATTTTACACGTAATGTCCAATTAAAATTTCACGTCACTAAATTAACTACCCATCCCAAATTAAATTAAAATTCATCCCGAACCCGCCCATTCCCTTTTAACCCAAACCAAAGCTTATTTCCCTCATTACAAAGTGATCAAAACCAAAAACCAAGCATTGAGGGTTCCCTCATTACAAAGTGATCAAAACCAAAAACCAAGCATTGAGGGTTCACCACAGTCCATTAATAACTTATGATAAACAGTCGATTAGCTCTATTAAACGATCACTCTTCAATTACAAGATGAATTCACTTGGTGCTCAGTCAAATGGAAATAATGTGAACACTATGGAAAGAATACTAACGGCAAGATACTATTACAATCGATTGCTAACTTACTTATGATAAACCGGAAAAAAAAGGTTATTGATCACCCTACCAAAAGATATAATTCACTTTCGAAAACTAGGTCAACTCCAACTCAATGTTGGGTCTTCATCACTCCGGTTTTCGGTTCTGATTTTTGTAATGAGGGAAATAAGATTTGGGTTTGGGTTAAACGGGTTCTAGTTGGGGTCCAGGATGAGTTTTAATTTAATTTGGGATGGGTTAATTTAGTGACGTGAAACTTTAATTGGATGCCTAGTGTAAAATCTAATATATTAAAACCAGTCATTTGAGTTGTTAACCGCAAGTGGTATGGATGAGTCATTTCGGTTACTGCGATGACATAAATGAACTCAACTATTAACGAGTGACATAGATAAATAATTTTCGATAGTTAATTGACATATTTGAGCTTTTTCCCTTATTAGAATTGTGTGGCGCTCGTTGAGGTTTTGATATGAAATTAAGATTTTGAAATAGGAACGAACTCCAAAAATGAGATGTCATTTTTCCCGTCATGAAAAACATTTTTCGTTTGAAAATACCCATTATACCAAACAAATAAGTCATCAAACATTTGGTAAAGCATTTGCAAAAGTTTGATTACTGGCCCCTTTGGTTCACCAAAGTAAATGTGTTGTTTGTTGTAAATAATAATTCAAATCGTAGGAAATCAAAATTGGTTCGGATTTGATGTTTTAATTCATGTCTAGTTAGGATTTATAGTTAAATTAATATAGGAATAAGTTTTCGTGTTTTAACTTCGAGTAGGTTTCATACTATTATACTGCTAGTCATTTTCATAAGAAGAGAAAATAAGAGAGATATTGGAGATTGTATCCAGAGAACTTTTAGATATCTATCAATAAAATAATTTCATTCAAATTGATATCAGAGCTTCTACAATCCTGGTAGAGAATAAAAGAGCTTTCGTTGCCGGCGAGCTGCTATAACTCATAGATGCCGCCCGTCTAGCCAATGACTATGATGGAAAACGTCGAGCCAATAATATAGGCATGAACAATAATCATGCTGAGAATGATTGAAAAAAACATATTGCAGGTTTCAAGAGGTGCAAACAAATTTACAAAAGAGGAAGGAGTAGTCTTCTCTAGAAATTGGAGAAGTGGGTTAAAAAAAGGGAGAGGGGGGAGGGGGGGGGGGGTTGGTGAAAAATGCACCAACGGGGTTGGAGACAAGTGCTTCAACAAAAATTGAAAGTTGGAGACAAGTGTTTCATCAAAAATTGAGTGTTGGTAAGTGCATCAACGGGGTTGAAGACAAGTGCTTCAAGAAAATTTGGTATTGGTGACAAGTGCATCAACAGGGTTGAAGATAAGTGTTTCAACAAAATTGGAAGATGGTGAGTGACACTTGAAGAGAAAGTGCTTCAACAATTGATAGACTGGAAACAAGTGTCTCATCAATTTGAAAATTGTGACAAGTGGATCAAGAATTAGATATGCAATTTTGAATTACGGGAGAATATTGAAAATAATAATTTAAATTATAGGAAACGAAAATTGATTAGAATTTGATATTTTAATTCATGTCTAGTTAGGATTTATAATCAAATTAATATACGAATAGATTTTCCTGTTTTGAATTAAAGTAGGTTTCATACTATTATAAATATGAATGCTGCTAGCTATTTTCATAGGAAGAGAGAACAAGAAAAATATTAGGGATGGTAGAGAACTTCGAGATATCTATCAATAAAATAATTTCCTTCATTGTTTGTTTTAGAAAGTATTTCTTTACATTTTGGATTTATTTAACTGGAAGTTTAGTGATGTGACAGTCTAGTACACAGTCATATTCACTAACTAATTATTACAGAAATATATATGTACGAACTTACATTAATTGGGAAAGAATGCATTACATTGTTTGGTTTGAATAATGAATTTAGTTACTCAAAACTTTGAAAAAATATTACTCCATTATAAACTTATGGAGTCAACACTACATGGCTACGGTCTACGATATAATAGCAACATGGCAAAATAACTTCTCCAGGCATAGCGAGGAAGATATTAATTTTCTGATATTTCTTCTTTTAGGAAAATTTTATCTTAGAAAAAACATGTTTTCAATTACTGTGACCAATCAACCATAAAAACAATCAAAAAATATTTTCTGGAAATTACTTTCCTCCATACAAAACATACTCTTAGTAAATATTAGTATTAGTAAAACTGAAAAAGAAAAAGAGGTGGTTATGGATTCCTCTCCAAACATTTTACAGTTATATTTAAGTGTACCTGGTGAGACAAATTTAAGCCACCAAAGGCCAATTTCAGCTGTCAAATTTGGACAATTAACCACATATTATGGATCACGCCTACAAGACTCGAGCAGATGCCAATTTTTCTTAAGCCGTGATGACATCTATAACTAACTCGATCTGCGAAGCATTTCCAAAATTTTTAATATATTTTAATTTATTAACATGTATCGAGTAACATAAACAATGATAAAACCTAAATGATGTCTTTAAATAACTTCAATGCAGAATAATACAATCATACACCCCAAAACTCCGTGATATGAACCAAAAACTGAAAATAAATACATAAGTCTTGAAAAATATGTTGTCTAGAAAAATAGAAAGATACAAAAGAAAGCAGAATCAGAGTCTGGTGCTGCAGATCAGCCAACAGCTCACCCGTAAACTCCAAGCAGTAGCTTCCTAGAAACTCCGCGTGCTCCGCTAGTACTCACGTCCATATACACACATAACAGTACAACAAGTGTAGCATGAGTACAAAAACAACGCGTACACAGTAAGTATCATAGACCGACCCTAACAAAGTAGTGGTGAGTATTTGGTAAACTTATTGTTAACCTGTCTTACTTATAATTATCAATGATAGATCAAGACTTAATACATGATAATGTTATTCAAATAACATGTAAAACATAAAATTAACACATAAAGATATTATGCACTGATCCAGCCCAGCACTTAGAATCGAGTTTCATAGAATTCACAGAATCAACATATATGGATGATATGCACAGATCCAATCTACCAATTGTAACAGAGTTGAGAAAATCATCATATATAGATGATATGCACAGATTCACTTCAATAGAATAATATAATGCTCAAATTAGAATCACGATGTATAATATGAAATGCCAAGTATGACAATAACTGAACTCATCTAATAACCTAAATGCCATACGTACACGGTAACTCCACTGGGGTGTCCGAGAGTGTACTCGTGGAGGACAACTGTGTTGTCTATATGCAGCACAGACGGTCTCCATGTGCAGTACAGACAATCTCAACGTGCACAACTCATAATCAAAATAACTAATACAAGCATAGACGGTCTCAACATGCATATCTCATATCATTTCTCAATCTCAAATACACCCACATATCAATGCATGACATATCAATATCAATAAAGTATTACTTTCAGTTAATCATGTCAACCTACATTCACATAGCACCAAATAAAGTTCAACATGACATCAATATTCATATAATCTTCATTTAGCATGGAATTCCTCTTCATCTATCAATTAATCAATTAATTCAAGCAAATAAGACATACAAGTCACATAAATCACATAACTGATAAGTCACCTGGTATCCACATAGGTGCTCATCATCACCTCACATATACGGTACCCCCTTACCCTCAATTCATTTTATGCTGCTCAATTAGGAAAATATTTCCCATTAGAAGTCAAGGTCTTTACTTACCTTGATCCGAGCAAAACTTTAATATTTCAAAAGTCTACCACGTTTGAATTCAACATACAAGTTTAATCTATCAAAATACACTATGGTATTAAACGAGTTCAATGATACCCCTATTACAATACAAAAATAATCGGGCAAAATGTCAAACTCGAGCCTTGGGGTCAAAATTGGAGATTTATTTCAAAATATGGTTACCCATTCTTAGGGAATACATTTCTAAAATTTCAACCTAAAATGATTTTTAATCGACCTTAAATTACCGAAAATCATCCTCTTAAGTTTAGGGCAAAAATCCCATATTTTATTTGTAATTTCATGTTCAAATAATAAATTCAAGGTTAGATTTATCAAATAATCATAGATTCGAGTAAGAATTACTTGCCTTGAACTTGTAGGTGGAAATCGTATTCCAAAAATATCTCAAATTTGAGCTCCCCAAGTCCAAAAATGGTGTAACATAATTAAAATCCCCGCAATTCGGTATTTTAAACAGTTCCTAAATTTTCCTTATCGCTATCGCATAGAGTAACTGATGCCTAATTTTTTCCTCTTCTCAATCACGAGAATAAATCTCGCATTGACTTGTCAACCCCCAATTTCTTCTTCCGGGAAGAACAACCTCTGCATCAAAAAAATCAACAATTATAGAAACACTTCAAAATAGTTTGCAACATATAAAATGAACTCGGAATTAGACGAAACTAGTTTCTATAAGTCATAAATAACGATACGCACCTAACCATATGATTGAATTATCCTTTGGAATACCAATGTATTGAATGTGGGGTTAGGTTTTATTTACAACTCGAAATGCAATTTATGAGAAAGTATTCCAAACACGCATGAACAACCTCAGAACATAATCAAAATTTGATTACAAAATCATCATATAAACCTGTTAGAACCAATAAATCATGAATCAAAACACAATAATTGAAGTACATACATTCCCAACGAAATAGTATTAATGACTAACAAGGTAAAATAACATAGATAATAGAAATATCTGATACAGTGGGGAAGCAAACCATAAAAACCCTCAGGAACGGGCAATTCTCGTCATGAGCTACTAGGAATAAAATAAAGTACATCAATTGTCTTAAAAATACAAAGTCGATTTGAAAGGAATACAATAAGAAGGATAGAAACACTCCATAGCCACTGTAAGAAACAAGAAAAATGTCACGACCCAATTTACAATAGCCGTGATGGAACCTACGTCTACCAGGTAGGTGAACCAACAACAATCGATTAAGCCGGTTCAACAAATTAATTATGCGAAAAGATAAAGTAAAGCAATTTCAAGTCAGAAACTAAGTCTCATAGTCATAAAAGATTCGGAAAAAGAAATACACCCTTATAACCTGGCGTCACAAGTACAAGAGCCATTAGAGTATGGAATATAAGTCTAGTAAAACATCATGAATACAACTGTCCGGAAATAATAATGACAAAATAACATAAGGGAATTGAGTCCGATGACTGGGATTAGCTAAACAACTCACCTCGAATATTACAGATAATAGCCTCAATGGTCGATGGCTCCACTGGTGCTCGGAAAGACTCTACACACAAAAGGTGCAGCAAGTGTAGAGTGAGTATGAGAAATTAATGTGTACTTAGAAGCATCGTTGACTGACCCTAGACTGAAGTTGTGGCCACGGTTGGTCTTCTGTATGCTCACTTCTAGACTTTAATGATTATTAGCTCAAAAGGGTATATATGTAATACGACAAGTAAAGGATAAGTAAGTTTCCACAGTTCAACAAGACATTCGGATAAACAGTTAAGACAAATAATCACGAACTAATCCAGCCATTCAAATTAGGAAAATAAGCAGAGAATCAGTGAAAATGATATGATATATAATGCAATGCAATCTTCTAATGAAACCAGTGTGCACACACTCCTTTTATAGGAATGCGTGACTCCTGGGGGACTTGCGAGGTCTATACACCCATCCAGAATTATTATTCATTGGGTCCCTAGCCAATTCGGGCATCACCATATGTATCTAAAGTGTAATATGCATGAGATACCATATGAAAGAATGAATGTAGTATGCACACAATTTGCAATTACGCTGTATAAGAGAAAGGCTCAAAGTAGTCCCTTTTCATCATTAAACGAGAGTTACCGGAATGATGTGAACACATAAGTAGTCAAATCAAATGAGCCATTTTTGCAAATAAGCAATCAAATCACAAAAATCAACTATCAAATGCCCTCATGTTTTGCTATTGTTGGATTATAAATAAAAGAATCGCATACGTTAACGAATACCCAAAATATGGCACTGGTACCCGTACGAGTGTTCGTTACTTCACATGTATTGGACTCCCTTTTCACCCATTTTTTTAGTATTAATCAATTGCCAATCATACAGCTCAAATAGAGTCAAGAAAGGTCTCACCATGCCGCAAATCCGGAGTGCAAAGCTCACAGCACATCCTTGACTTTTCTCAAAGCTTATGAATGATCTCAATAT
Source organism: Lycium barbarum (assembly GCF_019175385.1). Classification (NCBI taxonomy): domain Eukaryota; kingdom Viridiplantae; phylum Streptophyta; class Magnoliopsida; order Solanales; family Solanaceae; genus Lycium; species Lycium barbarum. The sequence continues at coordinate 125,646,082 of NC_083345.1, read as the reverse complement.
GTTTAAATATGTAATCTACCTAAGCATATGAGTCTATAGACACCCATATCGATATACAAATTATCCAATCAAAAAATTCAACCCAAAGTCAACCCCAGATCCTCGAGATCAAAATCGGAATTTCATTGCAAAATCGATTTACCCATAACTTAAATAGCTCACAGCACATCCTTGACTTTTCTCTGTTGATTATTTTCAAGCCTAGTGGCAAAAAGATAATCAAAAGTCTAAATAGTTAATATTGGATTAATTACTCAAATTACAAATATCAAATTTATCTTCGAAATGCAGAACAAGCATGTTATACAGAAATTACTTTTTTATTTAAGAAATAGTTATATGAAAAACAAAACCACCTTATAAGAGATTATTGTAACCTAATTAGTTAGCTACTTGAACTTTATCGCGTTAGCGGGATTCGATTACCTGCCTTGTAATACCCTTCTTTATTTTTCCTTCTGCTAAGTATATATATTTTTTTTCCTTAAAAACACCTATGCATTAAATGTTACATGCTTTTAATCTTGACTAGTTCGGGGTCTACAATGAATAGAACTTATGGTTCAGTAGGAATCCATCCTATAATGTGAAAGAAAGATAAGATGAAATAAAGTTCTTTTTAATATCTTTTAGCTATGCAACTTTTCTGAAACAAATAAATCAAATTGGTGTTTTTTTTTTTTTTTTGAGCCAGCTATGTTTGACAAATGATTTTTTTTTTTCTTTGTAAGTAATTTCTATCTCTCACTATATAAAGAGCTACTCCCACAACACTGCAAATAACACAAACAAGTTAAGTTTCAAAATATGGGAACACCAACAAATTTGGGGCAATGGCCCCTTCTTGTTTATGTGTTTTCATTTTGTTTAATTGTAACTACTGCAACTGTTAGTCATAAGCCTTATTTTTATCCTTATGGACCCATAACATATGACAAACCACCACCGCCTCGATCACCACCACCTTCTCCTCCACCATCACATTACTATAAGTCTCGACCACCTCTATCAAAATCTTCTCATCCACGTCATAATAGTAAATCACGACCACCCCCTTCACCATCTCCACCGCCACTTTCTCCATCACCACCTCCACCAAAGTCTTCTCGTCCAACTCGTAACATTAAATCACCACCACCTCCACCAATGTCTTCTCGTCCACCTCGGAACGTTAAATCACCACCACCTCCACCAAAGTCTTCTCATCCACCTCGTAACTTTAAATCACCACCACCTCCACCAAAGTCCTCTCGTCCACCTCGGAACAATAAGTCACCACCTCCTCCTTCACCATATCCTCCACCGCCACCAAAGTCTTCTCGTCCACCTCGTAACATTAAATCACCACCACCCCCTTTACTATCTCTAGCACCCCCTCCATCTACTCAACCACCTCATAACAATAAATCATCACGTCCATATTCTCCACCACCGAACAACAATAAATCACCACCACCTCCATCTTCTCAACCACCTAAAAACAATAAATCTCCACCACCTCCATCTGCCCTACCACCTAGTCACAAAAGACCACCACCACCTCCATCGTCATCTCCACCCCCTCCATCAGCCCAACCACCTCGTAACAATAAACCACCACCACCCCCTATTCCATCTCCACCACCACCGCAATCCGCCCAGCCACCTCGTAATAATAGACCACCACCACCCCCTTCCCAATCTCCATCACCACCTCCATCCGCCCAGCCACCTCGTAACAATAGACCACCACCACCCCCTTCGCCATCTCCACCACTACTTCCATCCACCCAGCCACCTCAAAACAATAGACCACCACCACCTCCGTCGCTATCCCCACCACCACCTCCATCCTCCCAGCCACCTCGCAACAACAAACCACCACCACCCCCTTCGCCATCTACACCACCAACTTCATCCGCCCAGCCACCTCGTAATAATAGACCACCACCACCTCCTTCGCCATCTCCTACACAACCTCCATCCGCCCAGCCACCTCGGAACAAAAGACCACCGCCACCCCCTTCGTTATCTCCACCACCCGCTCTATCTGCCCAACCACCTCGTAACAATAGACCACCACCACCTCCTTCGCCATCTCCTACACAACCTCCATCCGCCCAGCCACCTCGGAACAAAAGACCACCACCACCCCCTTCGCAATCTCAACCACCACCGCAATCCGTCCAGCCACCTCGTAATAATAGACCACCACCACCCCCTTCCCAATCTCCATCACCACCTCCATCCGCCCAGCCACCTCGTAACAATAGACCACCACCACCACCCTTGCCATCTCCACCACTACTTCCATCCACCCAGCCACCTCAAAACAATAGGCAACCACCACCTCCGTCGCTATCCCCACCACCACCTCCATCTTCCCAGCCACCTCGCAACAACAAACCACCACCACCCCCTTCGCCATCTACACCACCAACTTCATCCGCCCAGCCACCTCAAAACAATAGACCACCACCACCTCCGTCGCTATCCCCACCACCACCTCCATCCTCCCAGCCACCTCGCAACAACAAACCACCACCACCCCCTTCGCCATCTACACCACCAACTTCATCCGCCCAGCCACCTCGTAACAATAGACCACCACCACCTCTTTCGCCATCTCTTACACAACCTCCATCCGCCCAGCCACCTCGGAACAAAAGTCCACCGCCACCCCCTTCGCAATCTCCACCACCACCTCCATCCGCCCAACCACCTCGTAACAATAGACCACCACCACCCCCATCGTCATCTCCACCCCCTCCATCAGCCCAACCACCTCGTAACAATAAACCACCACCACCCCCTATGCCATCTCCACCACCACCGCAATCCGCCCAACCACCTCGTAATAATAGACCACCACCACCCCCTTCCCAATCTCCATCACCACCTCCATCCGCCCAGCCACCTCGTAAAAATAGACCACCACCACCCCCCTTGACATCTCCACCACTACTTCCATCCTCCCAGCCACCTCGCAACAACAAACCACCACCACCCCCTTCGCCATCTACACCACCAACTTCATCCGCCCAGCCACCTCGTAACAATAGACCACCACCACCTCCTTCGCCATCTCCTACACAACCTTCATCCGCCCAGCCACCACGGAACAAAAGTCCACCGCCACCCCCTTCGCAATCTCCACCACCACCTCCATCCGCCCAACCACCTCGTAACAATAGACCACCACCACCCCCATCGTCATCTCCACCCCCTCCATCAGCCCAACCACCTCGTAACAATAAACCACCACCACCCCCTATGCCATCTCCACCACCACCGCAATCCGCCCAGCCACCTCGTAATAATAGACCACCACCACCCCCTTCCCAATCTCCATCACCACCTCCATCCGCCCAGCCACCTCGTAAAAATAGACCACCACCACCCCCCTTGCCATCTCCACCACTACTTCCATCCACCCAGCCACCTCCAAACAATAGGCAACCACCACCTCCGTCGCTATCCCCAACACCACCTCCATCCTCCCAGCCACCTCGCAACAATAAACCACCACCACCCTCTTCGCCATCTACACCACCAACTTCATCCGCCCAGCCACCTCGTAACAATAGACCACCACCACCTCCTTCGCCATCTCCTACACAACCTCCATCCGCCCAGCCACCTCGGAACAAAAGACCACCACCACCCCCTTCGCAATCTCCACCACCACCTCCATCCGCCCAACCACCTCGTAACAATAGACCACCACCACCCCCATCGTCATCTCCACCCCCTCCATCAGCCCAACCACCACTACCCTCTATGCCATCTCCACCACCACCTCAATCCGCCCAGCCACCTCGTAATAATAGACCACCACCACCCCCTTCCCAATCTCCATCACCACCTCCATCCGCCGAGCCACCTCGTAACAATAGACCACCACCACCCCCTTCGCCATCTCGACCACTACTTCCATCCACCCAGCCACCTCAAAACAATAGACCACCACCACCTCCGTCGCTATCCCCACCACCACCTCCATCCTCCCAGCCACCTCGCAACAACAAACCACCACCACCCCCTTCGCCATCTACACCACCAAATTCATCCGCCCAGCCACCTCGTAACAATAGACCACCACCACCTCCTTCTCCATCTCCTACACAACCTCCATCCACCCAGCCACCTCGGAACAAAAGACCACCGCCACCCCCTTCGCTATCTCCACCACCCGCTCTATCTGCCCAACCACCTCGTAATAATAGAGCACCACCACCCCCTTCGACATCTCAAACACCACCTCCATCCGCCCAGCTACCTCCTAATAAAAGACCACTACCACCCCCTCCATCCGCCCAACCATCTCGTAATAATAGACCGCCACCACCCTTTTCGACATCTCCAACACCACCTTCATCCATCCAACCACCTCGTAACAATAGACCACTACCACCCCCTTCGCCATCTCCACCACAACCTCCATCCGCACAACCACCTCGTAACAATAGACCACCACCACCCGTTTCGACATCTCCACCACCACCTCCATCCGTCCAACCACCTCGTAATAACAGACCACCACCACCCGCTTCGACGCCTCCACCACCAACTTCATCCACCCAAGCTCCTCTTAATAATATACCACCACCACCCCCTTCGACATCTCCACCACCACCTCCATCCACCCAACTACCTCTTAATAATAGACCACCACCACCCCCTTCGACATCTCTACCACTACCTCCATCCGCCCAACCACCTCGCAACAATAGACCACTACCTCATTCGCCATCTCCGCCAACACCTCCATCCGCCCAACCACCTCGTAATAATAGACCACCACCACCCCCTTCCACATCTCCACCACCACCTCCATCCACCCAACCACCTCGCAACAATAGACCACCACAATCCCCTTCGACATCTCCACCACCACCTCCATCCGTCCAACCTCCTCGTAATAATAGACCACCGCCACCCCCTCCGACATCTCCACCACCACCTCCATCCGCCCAACCACCTCGTAACAATAGACCACCACCACTTCCTTCGACATCTCTACCACTACCTCCATCTTCTCAACCACCTCGTAACAATAGACCACTACCACCACATCTATTCGCCCAACCACCACCCCTTTCGACATCTCCACCACCGCCTCCATCCGCCCAACCACCTGGTAACAATAGACCACCACCACCCCTTTCGACATCTCCACCACCACCTTCATCTACCCAACCACCTCGTAACATTAGACTACCACCACCCCCTTCGTCATCTCCACCACCACCTTCATCTACCCAACCACCTCGTAATAAAAGACCACCACCACCCCCTTCACCATCTCCACCACCTCCACGTCATAATAAGTCTCCTCCACCCCCGCTAAGGCCCCAATCTCCATCATACCGCTACAAGTCTCCACCTCCACCACCTCCGGTAAAGTCCCCACCTCCTCCATCTAGATTTTATCTTCCTCCATTGCCACGTATATCACCAATTCCACGTCTAATGCCATTCATTCCACAGCTACCACCATTTATTCCACGCATACACCATTAATTCCACGTCTAAAGTAGCTATTTCATCCATCAGCATTGAAATCTCATGGGTATTATTACATATTAGCTCCTCTTCCATTGCACTAGCAAACCAAGTTTTATAAGAATTGAAAGATGTTGCATCTTAGTCCATCGGAATTGCACGATCAATTTGAGGTTCTCCTTTGAGAGATTTTCTTATTGAGATTGTACTGGTTTTTACTTTCATTAATAAATTGGTGTATTCCAAGTAATAAGTATCTGAAGAAAATCATTACTACTATTGATAGTTGTGATATTCATGTGTATCTTCATTTTTATGCTAAATAAAGAAGTGAACTTCTATGAAATATTCAGCGTTATTTATTTCTTAAGATAGTGTTCTATCAATTGTATTAATCTAACACTATTTGACTAGATATTGAATTAGGATTGTTAATCGGATTTGTATATTTATTAGTAGTACAAGAATAAGTTGTTAAAGCTTTATTAAAAAGATAGTTTGAAAGAGAAACATACACGATTTTCATTTAAAATGTCTTCAAAAATTTCTACCACTTAACTGAATAATGGTTAATCTAACTCATCTTGTTTCCAGATGATCTATGCGAATCTGGCAAATATTAGAATTAACTCCATCGTATACTTTTCCTTCGTTATTTGTCTCTTCACCGTGTTGAGCAATAGTGCATTCTAGTGGATTCTTTAATTCTAGTCTTAAAAGGGAATTCTTGTCATCATGTTCACACATTGACATAACAATAATTATGTAAGAGGTGAATCAATTACGTGGAAGGTAGGGATAAATATATGATCAGTTCAATCATTCAATAATAGTGAGTGAAGTATGCATATTAGTAGTGTTATACCCCATTTTAAACGGGTTGAAATAGAGTACAACATATTGGAGATTCCTAAATTGTTTTTTAAGGAGTTGCCACCTAATTGATTTTAAGGTGAATTAGGGCACCTAATTATTAACTAAGGTAAAGTTGACTAAACCTCCGTTAATAGTCTGCTTAATCAGCGTGATTCTAGGTAAGGGTTCTATATTATCCTAAAGGGAAGGGGTTAGGCGTCCTTTAGAATCCGTTAACTACGGTTATCCGGCCAAACTTAGGTCAATTAATTAGGGCTAGAGATGCAAATATAATATCTAAAATTCAAAAAACAAATAGTTTGTAAATATTGCTAAAGAAAGAAAATGTAATAATGCTATTTAAAATAATACTTATGAATATTGCTAAGGTTTTAAAAATAAAAAGAATGCTAATAAGACTTATAGAAAAGTATAATGATTTGCATAAAAAAGGAGACTTCAAATTCCATTTAAAATGAAAACTTATAAATGTTGCTAAGGCTTTAAATAAAAATACTATTTCGAATGAGATTTGCAGAAAATATAATAATTTGCCTAAAAAGAAACTTCAAATGCCATTTAAAATAAACTTATAAATGTTGCTAAAGCTTTAAATAATAATGCTATTTAAAAAAATAAGATTTGCATAAAATTTATAAGTAGAAAAAAAATGCGGATTGTGCAGTGTTTTAATAAATATTTGAAACAAACAATCATCAACTATACTTTAAAATACGCGTAATTGACTCAAAACTTGAAGAGTTATTTACGAAATATACTTGAGTTTGTATTTGCTTATTAATGCCATTTTTTTTTTAAGATAGTAAGGATAAATTACGATTCCCTTAACTCAAAATATGTATTCACGCCATTTTGAAAATCAATTATAATAATAAGAAAATATCATTGATGCTATAAATAGTTTTAATATAAATAGAAGAAAATGTAACTTGCGGAATCAACTATTAGTTTCCTTAGATTAACTACCCATCATTCTAAAACCAATCATACTAAATCCTTATAATTCGACTAAGCTAAGACAAACAAACAAAGTAAAAGGTTAGTCAAATAATTCAAGTTAACTGCACAAGAAATAAAATAAAGGCATAAAATAAATTAATGGGCTCAGCCCATTTGGACTGCTGCTGCGTTCTACTTCTGCCATTGGGCTTTGGCCCAGAATCTTTTCTATTTTCTTTGTTGCGGACAGAACTGATGGGGATGACCCGAGAAGATTTCGTTGGGCTTTTAGCCCAACACCGAATGCGGAAGAAGAGCGAGTCCCTCGGACTTGTATGCAATGATCATGCAAACAAAAAAAAATGAAAGGAAAAGGATTAGTATATAATAAAAAGACTGAGGCCTAAACAAAAAATATTAAATATTCAGCTTGAATTAGCACATACACAATAAAAGGACACTCCGAGAAAAAATATTCAAGCCTAAAACGAGAGTTTGCAGCAGAAATTTATGCCATGTAAGATCAGATTGTATGTACCACGAGGCCCATATACCAAACAAAAGTAGTCCAATAAAATATGCGCAGGGCTGAAACAGCCATGAAGATGATGTGTCAAACGCACGAGAAAGAAAAAAAAAGATGAAGCAGGCCAGTTTCTTGACATGCGAGATTTTATTTTAGACATGTTTAGGTTAACAGATGACACTTGAATACTTTAAAGATGACACTTGAATACTTTAAAGGAACACAGAACCCACACTCAACACAGTTTCTAGCAAAAACAGTGGCCAAATGAAATAAGGTTCCTTTGAAAGCTACTTGGTTTTAAAGCAGTCTTCGATAAAGAACAGGGACAGAAAACACTCAAACCAGCTTGATGCACTAGGCTTTAGTAGCTACCAAACCAGCACATGAAAGGAGTGCATCAACTCAACATAATTCTTAAAGAAAATATCAACTTGCCAAGATTGACCATATAGAACAAAACATCAGGCTTAAAAGATTAAGGTAACAAAAGGGAAAAACACACTCAAGAAATATACATTCCAGGAAAACACTGGTCAAAACAGATGGCACATTAGAGTGCAAGATAGGCTATTTACATTGTCTAAATATCAAACAGCAGCCCACATAATCCCAACAGGTTCAAACTAATGTTACAAATTAAACACACATAGAGGCAAGCAGATATGCAATGTCACAAATAACAAGCAGGGCACTTTGAACATGGACATAGGCAGACCAAACATCAGACCCTCTAGAACATATAGAGAAACCTGCTTGAACCCCCTTTTATTCTGGCATGACTATTAACAGACTGAGCAAAGCATGGCTTTTTTCAATGGAATATGACAATATCACGATTTTAGGTTTAAACAAGTATTACATAGAGATATGTATTCAAACTGATCCATGTGATGCTCTTAAGTGACATTAGTGAATAAAGACAAGCTTATATATAACAGAGAATGATCACTTCAGTATGCAACTATCATTTTTAGTAAGCCTCAACTCAAAGGTGCACTGACATTTGTATGCCTTATCTGTTTCTCAAAGAATCATGGCAGCAGCAGTTTGATCCAACTTAATTCATGAAAATCCTTTTAAGGTACTGAAGATGACATTTTCACTGGTTTCAGTTAGAGGTTATCAAGGCATACATAGCAGTCAAAATTTATGCATATTGAGTGCAGGCTTGTAATTTTAAGGAGGACATGATGATGCTGCTGAGAACAGGCATGGGTGATGAGCTGCTAAGCTAGTGTAGATGGAATCCCAAATATATGGTGGAAGTGCTAATGGTAGTATGACCTACAAATGCATAGCAGAGCTGCAATACATGATCATAGATCCTAAAGTCCAACTAAGGGGCTGATCTTGAGATTAACAGGAACAGTACAGGCCCTTAAAAGAAAACAGCCACAAACTAGAAACTGAGACAAACCATATTGAAACCAAAGTTACACCTTTAAAATTGTCATCAATTTGAAAGACTCGGCAGTAGCTCCAAACTATTTTAAAGTTACACCATATGCTAATACCTCGATTAGATATAGATTACGACAGTAACTAAATTAAAAATGGCAAAAAGGGAAACAGGCTAATGTTTAACTTAAACTAATACACACTTAGCTAAGTAGATCAGACAAGCTTATGCTAATGCTAAACACTTATCAAAATTCTCATAGAATAAAGAGGGACTTTAGTGACATCATATTAGGCAAGAAATGGACAAATTTTGTTATTCTAAGTTAGTGATCCCGCCATTTTGTTCAACAAAGTCATATTTAGGTATGAACTCACATCCAGGGGATTCAGACAATACAAAAACAAAGGATGGCATTTCTAGTGTAGACAGACGTCGTTAGATTATTACCTATGCACTGCTGTTTAAACAAAACTAAGTAATATCATTCGAAAGTACTCAAGTTATACGATATTCAATCTCAGAAAGTGCCATTTTGTGTCTAGTAAACACAGAAGTCTCACTCTAAGGTCAGCAACACATTTTTGAGATAAAACAACATTTTGGCTCCCACCACATCATTGAGAAAAATCAGCTCATTTGTTCAAACCATAGCATTACATCTATCACAGTGAGAGACTAACAGAGCCAATAACAGACAACGCTTGAGCAGGTAACAGGTAGGATGTGGACTAATGTATACTTTGCAGCCAGATTCAAGATAAACCACATCTAAATTTTACTAACTAATTAATTCCAGCAAGACAACATATAAATCATGATTAACATAGAGCCAAACCAATATATAATACATACTTAGCATAGAAAGACTAACCCAAAATAACTCTCAAAGCATGTTTAACTAAAACAGGCTAAACTAACAACTAAATCATGCTTTACTGAAATAGATTAGGCTATGACAACACATAAAGCATATTTAATCGAATAGGACTAAGCTAAGCTAATGTTCAGGACTAAATAATCTGAAATAAAAAATATATATATATAAAACAGGCTTAACTATTAAACTAAACTAACACAGAAAGAACATTATTTAGCTAACTAATTCATTATATAAATATTCTTAATCACAAAAAATGATAAAACTAAGCTAACACATAGCAACTAAAGAAACAAAAAAAAATGCAAAAAAAAATAAAAGAGAACAGGGGAATTGCTGACCTTCTTCAGGTGCAGCGAAATGGGTGCGGGGTTTCCAATCTATCTCGAAGACTGCTAAATCTGAGCTTGCGATGCTCGGATTCACAGCGACAACAAGGCAAACGAATACGAATTGGATCTAGTATTTTTGACCCGATATTAAAATAAGATTACGACTGCTAAAGAGACTGATTTTTAAGGAGATTTTCAGGCAGCTCCTCGAACTTGCTCTCTTTCAGGAGATTTTGATTCAATATCTGGTATTCTTTTTTTGGGGGTTTCAAAACTTGTCCTCAAACGATTCAACCCGCCCCTATTTATAGGGTTTTGCTTTGTGTTGAAGATAAAGCGAAGGAGGAGCAGGAGAGAGAGAAGAGCGGGGGACAAAGGGAAGTGGGGGACAGCGGGGAACAGGGAGAGAACGGCGGTGGTGGGGATGAGATGATGATGAAAGAGGGAGAGAAAGAAGGGAAAGAGAAGAGAGGGGAGAAGACGAGCGGCGGTGAGAGAGAAAAAAAATGAGGGAAAGAACACCGACCCGGGTCGGGTCATTGGACTGGACCGGGTCGGTTCAATAATGTGTTGGGTTGGGGTTATTTCTTCTGGGCTGGGTATTATAACGAATGGGCTGGTGATTATTTTAAATGATAATGGGCTAGTCCGAAAATAATATTGTTGATTGGGCTTTGATTTTGGATCAGATGAATTAAAATATGGGTTGAATTGAAAAAAATAGTTTGGCTTCTAAATTTAAATAAAAGACCCATTTTAATTAATTATATACTAAGCGGTGTTGAAAATATCCCTAATATAAAAGTACGTATTTATTAGTACTCAGAGGATAAATAACAATGCTGTAATAGTCGTGCGATAATATATTTGAAATTCAACAGTAAGTAAATGCTATTATTAAATTACGCGAAAATAAATGCGATGCGTGTGCATAAGCTGGTAAAAATGCTGAAATGATAAAAAATGTGAATTATAATAATATTGGTAACAAAATAACAATAATAATAATAATAATAATAATAATAATAACAATAACAATAATAATAATAATAATAATAATAATAACAATAACAATAACAATAATAATAATAATAATGCTAGTAGTAACGGTAATAAAAGATAATAACAGTAGTGAAATGCCGGTATTAATAAAAGCTAATAATTATAGTAAAAATGCAAATAATTATTTTTTAAAGTTGCCAAAATATTAGAAGCGAAAAATAGGTATTTCGAAGGAAAAGTGGGACAAAATTGGGTGTCAACAAGTAGTATCCCAAGCTAAGGCAGATCTAGGTAAGGGGAGTGGATCTTCGAATCACATTTTGAAAATTATTTATAACAGTTACTTCAAACGTTCAACTAGTAGCTGTTATTCCCCATCAACACACATATTGACTAACTCTATCTTTTAAAGTTTAGGCGGATTGAAGAAATCATCTAATATTTTTTTTGTCTCGAGCATCAGTTCAACTAGAGACAAAGCTAAGATTCGAAAATATTTATATATTTTTAATGAATTTCATAATAAAAATACATGATCTAATCGCTTGATATGAGTAAATATTTTTTCCCTTCACTTTTTTTCCTTTCATCTCTTTTTTTTTTTTTTTTTTTTGTTTATTTACGTGAGTGACAAAGAAAGAAAACTACTGATTCGTTTTGGTTTAGCTAATATTACTTTTAGTGCCTTGTTGTCTTAAATTGTTATTTATTAAATGAATTCCATTAGTACGTAGATTGATTTCCTTTACAACTTCTCGTACATTCAACAATAACACGTAGAACTGCTTATTATACTCTTCATTACTCATAATACGCATGCCTTACTGTCATCCTCGCAAGCTGTATACAGTCAAGCCTTTCTATAATTGTCATTCGTTATAACATTATTTCACTATAATTGTCTGATTTCCTCCGGAATTCATTTTTCATGTTTTACTTTACTTCTCTTTAAAAACATTTTACCTATAACAGCAGTGACGTTCATTATAACGGTACATTCTTTGTAAAATTACCTCTCTATAATAGTCATACTAAAATATTGTATAATAATATTTTGTAAATAATATATATTATACAAAAAGTAAAAGAGTAAAATATTTATGGTAATCATCATTAATGTCATGCATATAGTAAATTTCAAGTATGCATATCTAAAAGGAAACAAATATATTTCCCATAGTAATCTGATTTAGTCTTGAAAATAATAAATCATTTTTTTCTATCTACCGATTTTGTTAAATTTGATACTTATTTCCTTGATTTTGGTAACTGAAATTAGTATATTTTAAGTTTGAATTTTTACAAGATCAAATCAGATTTTAATTAATGAAATATGAAAATCAATTGAAATTTTAATTAACAAGTGTTGTATATTATTTTCGTTTATAACATAAATATTATAGAAAAATAATTATTTACATATTTTTATTTATAACAGTTAAATGAGATCTAACCATCAAATGCTAGTATATATACCTAGTGACACCTCACTATAGCAGCTAGGGGTGTTCACGGAAAATCGATAAATCAAACCAAATCGAAAATCAAATCAAACGGAAGAAAAAAACTATTTTGTTTGATTTGATTTTGTTTTTTCATTTTATAAACCGACAATTTGATTTGATTTTGATTTTAAGCAAAAAATAATTGAATCAAGCCGGCAATATAAATATCTATCTAAAAGTGTATATATATATATATATATATATATATATATATATATATATATATATATATATATATATAGTGTTATAGAAAAAGTTTGAAATTATACAATATTAATCTTTTGCACTCTTGATTCATAATCTATGTGTTGCCTTTATAGTAATCCAATTTTTGTATTTACTTTATACTTTGATTTGTTATTTTTGTTTTGATAATTCTAAGAATATATTTCTTGCTCAAAATAACTTGTTTTTGAGTCCTTTAATTATTCATCAATATATCTTGGTATATCTGATATTACAATTAGATCTTTAATTCATTGCACATAAACAAACTAATTGTAAGAACTTTTTTTTATGTTCCTTGAAAATGGCTAGATTCTTAGATGATGCAAACAAATTTTTGGAGAAAGTGCATATATAACTTGATTAGGTTCATAGTTCTTTCTTTTCTCAAATAAGAGTAATGGATTTGGTAATGTTATGCTAGAATTAGTCAATTTAGTATGTGTTTGGACGTATATTGTCATATATTTAAATAAAAACAGACAAAAAACTGAAAAAATCAAAAAATCCGACAAAACTCAAAGCAATGAAAAACCGATTTAATTGATTTGATTTCATTCTAACATTTAAAAACCGACTAAGTTGATTTGATCATCTTTTAGAGGATAACCGACTCAAACTGAACCATTAACACCCGTAGTAGCAGCTATGACATTTTCAGATAAATGTTGTCATTATAGAGAAGTTTTACTGTATTGCAACTAATTAATATAGTATGCATTTGCAAGTATTTTTCAAGGAAAAGTACATTGACTTCTTGAAAGTTTAATTTTTTCCGAATGCCACACTATTTTTTTTTTAAAGAAAAATCTTGATTTTTATTTTTTAAAGTATTAACGATGAAAGCATATAATATAATTCATGGGAAGTGTGAAAACACCATAGATCCTCCAAAACGAGGGACGGGGTTAAAAAAAAAAAATAATATATATATATATATATATATATATATATATAGACACACACTATATCTTTAGGAAGTCATTCTATTGATTAGCCTTTGGGAGCCATTTTATTGATTAGTTCTTGTGCTTTAATGAAAAAAGGAGACTTCTGAAAGATCTATTTTCTTGTTAGAGATTGGTCCAATTGCAAGTAGTATAGATTTCAAAAAAGTCTTCTTGACGAACTCCAGATTAAACAACTTACACTCAACTTGAAACAAATAATAAAAACAGAAAAAGGGTCAAAATGTTCCTTCCATTTATTAGACTCCAATTGCCTTTAGTGTTAATTTTTGGGTTAAAGATAACCCTCCTTCCACCTATTTGACGTAATTACCATTGATTTTTGGGTTAAAAATGCACCTCCATTTGACGAAATTATGACATGACACATATGAGACTTTAAATAAACAAGTGGCACTCATTTTGTGTTTCACATGGCCATAATCATAAATAACCCGATCCATTAAGTCGATGAAAAGCCACGACTTCATTGAAGAGAGAGTTAAAAACTGAATGACTAAATTGAGAGTAGCAATCAAAACATGAAAGTTAGCGAAAACTTGCAAATTGGAAGGAAATTGAATCGATACGAAGATTAAATAATTTTTTTAATGCAATTTTGCTTTTGTTGTTGTCGAGTGATGATAATGTGTGTCAATATTCAAGTCTTGGACTTCCGGTGAAAAATTATTCTATTTTTATGGACCTCCCACCGTTCACGACATCCCTTCCTTCTCACAAAAACGGCTCCTCGGTGGAGGAGCAGAAGTGTAGGTCCCCTTCGGTCAACTTGCTTGTGCTTGCTATTACCTACCGTAGGACCTCCGTCTCCGAAGTGAAGAAAGAGGAGCAAGAACAAGAGGTTGTCCTCTCCTTACAGTCAAGTGGCTTTTAGCTCCTCTCTCCGCCCAGTAGTTCATAACTATAAGGGTTATTCGTAGCTATAGGACCATTTTTGGGTAGGTGTTTTAGACATGAATTTTAAATCATAATTTGAAATTATTGACTTGGGTAGAGGTTGATTTGAAGTTGAAACTTGAAATTTTGTTTGGAAGCTCAATTTGAATTTAAAAATTATAATTTTTCTCATTATTATGAAAACCCAACAATATGTGAAAACTATCAAAATGATCAAACTCTTAATCTTATTATCAAATGAGCAAATCACAGTTCATCAACAAGATGTTGAAATAAGGCTTTGCATTAATAAATCAGAATTTCTACATTTTTTAATTAATAAATGCTTGCGATTATATGTTATTACAAACTTTCAAATACACACAATTTGGCAAAGATCAATTGGTTTAATAAATCAACAGTAGTAGTAACTAGATATTCTTTAATATAATCCCCCCACATAGTACAAACAATCTCTTCACGTTGAGCATATATGAGTTTTTTTTCTTTTTGCAAAATTTAAAATTATGGGGTTTTTTTGTTTTTCAAAATATTATGGGCCAAATTTTAATTTAAAAAAAAAAATTGAAATCACAAACTTGGAATTGAAATTCTACCTTTATTGGTGAATTTGGGATTTGAAAACAAAAATCCAAATTGAAGTTTATTTTTGTTCAGCTGTCATAAATAAACACAAAATTCAAAGCAAAACTTCAAATTTGAAGTCTAAATTGGATGACCGAACGGCCCCTAAGTATCTAGATATAATATAAAGCTAGGCATAGACAAGGTGATGTGACACCTCTCTATGACCAGCATTCATATTTATCTTTTTTCTCCTTTTTTGGACATTTTCCCCCCCTTTTTTGCATTTTTTTGGTTCTTTTCTACCACTAATTAATGAATTAATTGAAGTCTCATATAATAAATGCTGCACTCAACCCACGTAGCAGTAACCTTCCAATAAAGCCCAATTAATACTTTGAATCAGCCCATGTAACTAATTACCCTAATACAAAGCAGTGTTTTAAAAGGTGAGGGCGTAAGGCGGGACGTTTTACGTCTGCCTCAGTGAGGCGTAAGCCCCGAGGCATGGGGCGTAAGCCCCATGGGGTTTTAATTTTTAGTATTTTATAAAATGATATAATTATAATAAATACTTTTAAATAGGTGAAATAGAGTAAAAAATTGAAGAAAACTATAAATAAGTGATATATATATATATAAATAAGTGATATATATATATATATATAAACATATATATAATTTGTATATAACTTAAACATATTTATATATATTAAGTTATATAACCTAAGTATATTGATACATATATTGATATATATATATAAGTATATTCTTACTATATTTTAGGTATATATATATATGTATAAGTATACTATATATTATAAGTATATTCTTAGTATATTTTAGTTATTTTAGTTATATATATATATATATATATATATATATATATATATATATATATATATATATTAAGTTATACATATATATAAGCTATATATAACTTAAACATATTTATATATATTAAGTAATATAACCTAAGTATATTGATACATATATTGATATATATATATAAGTATATTCTTACTATATTTTAAGTGTATATATATATATATATATATATATATATATATATATATATACGTATATTCTGTATCGCTGACTTGCTGTTAGCCTGTTAGTTAGTAAATATTTAAACTTTACTTATAAACTTGTATAACATATGTAAATATACCTACAATATACTAATAAATACTATAATATATATATATATAATACAAAAAACAAAACAAAAAAACATGTTTTGGAGACTCTGAACCGGACCGGTTCCGGTTTGAGATTTCAAACCGGTAAACCGAAACCGATTAAACTGGAACCGGTTAAACGATTCCAGTTTTTTAACCAGAAACCGGCCGGTTCCCTAACCGGTTACCGGTCCGGTTCCGGTTAAACCGGTTGCCAGGTTTAGTCTAAGCTAATATTACTATATCGACTAAACTTGCAAGTTTTAAGAGATAAGGGTCAAAAACACACCCAAACTATCACTTTTTTTTTAGTTTCATACCTAAACTATCAGAAGGTTGAGAAAACTACTTAAATTATCACTATCTAATTTGCAAAACGTCATCTCAAATTATTCTTGAATGGCATGTGATCTACACTCTCCATTTTATATAAAAACATTGCTAAGTGTTGTCCACATGGATAAATAATGTCACAATGGCACCTACATGGAAACTAAAAAAAACTATTTGTTTTAAAAAACAAATTGAAAAGTAGTAATTTTTGTAAAAAAAATATCAAAAATTATAGAAAATAAAAAAAATAGTTTAAAAAATGGAAAAGTTATTTAAAAAAAAATAAGAAAACTGATTGTTTAGTTTTCACATTTTAAAAAAAAAAAAAAAAAACTTTTCCATTTTTTAAATCTTTTTTTTTCTGATTTTCTAAATTTTTTGTTTTTTTTTTTTTTTACAAAAATTATTTTTTTCATATTTTTTAAAAAAATGCTGATTTTTTAAAAAATAATGCGGTTTTTTTAAAAAATATATATATATTATTTTTTAATTTCCATGTAGGTGCCACCATAGCATTATTTATGCCATGTAGACAATTTTTTTGAGAAAATTTCAACTTCACTTGCCTTTTGGAGAGTGAGTTCACACATTTAGTTCACGTGTGTTTTGCAAATTAGATAGTGATAGTTTAGGTAGTTTTCTCAACCTTCTGATAGTTTAGGTATGAAACTAAAAAAAAAAAAGTGATAGTTAGGGTGTGTTTTTTACCCTTATCTCAAGCTTTAATTGTACATATCTTTGTGTTACCTTTAAGTTTAATACCCCTAAGTTTTATATACTCGCTCTCAAAGCTTAAATAAAGAAGAAAAGTTATGATTATTTTGCAGTTAGCTTAGAAGTAATTGTCATATGATAAAAGTAGTCCTCTAATGTAGACTTTTACATGAGGAACTTGTTCGAAATTGAAGTGTAATCGATTAACTTATACCACTTTCATATTATAATTTTGTATAAAACTTAATATCGGATGTACTTAGTTGTAAGTTGTAACATAGAATTATTTTTTCCTTCTAGAAATCGTAATAGTACATTTAGTTTTCGACGGGGAACAAAAGTAACATACATTTACATACAATAGCTATACGCGAAGAAATACTGTATGAGAATATTGTTTAGATGATTAAAAGTTGACAACAACGTTTAAGTATTGAATGAAGCAATTATTATTATGTAAAATACATGTGAAGTAGACAAATTCAAACCTTTCAATTGATTTAATCAATTATAAAACAAGATTCCAATCTCAAATTTACAATTAATAACTCAATATCCATAAATTCGCAGAAATTTTCAATGTTTTAAGCTCTTTTTCTGTTTTTTTTCTTTTTCAAATTACAGCAAGATGGAGAGAAAGTGAACCAAGACAACCATTAAAGGGAACTAAAAGTATCTTTTAAGAAAATGTAATTTTCAATAGTGACGTAACGATTCATAAAATCTTAAAATATCATATTCTTTTTTTTTTCTTCTTAATTTTAAAGTTCATTTGTAGTTGGTCGAAAGAGACATTTTCGACATTCTCATTTGATATATTGACTTGAGGAAACATTGTACAATATATATTACTTCGCCTGTCTGTCTTTAATTATTTAGTTTTTTTAAACCAACCAATAAAAACAAGTGATTTTTATATACATATTATTATAATATCATGATTAAAAGGTATATGATCTCAGTTTAATTTTTTATTTGCTATGAACCTCGAATACAAATAAATATTTACAGTTCAGTATATAATAAAACTTCAAAAGGTATCTTTATAGTGCGCACAAGAAGCAAAACATTCTTCTCTTTACGTTTATAAATTATGGCGTGTGGTCTCGACCAATAGAGACTCACCCGCAAACAATAACAAAAGGCATAATACATAAATAGACTCTCAAACTTGGCCTCATCTTTAAAGTATGCCCTCCAACTTTGGGTGTAAACAAGTAGGCACTTCAACTTGTAAAAGGTTGAACACATAAACACAAATGCTGACGGGGCGCTGAAGTGGCACATACTTTTGGAGGTGTCTAGATGATCATTTTGTAAGTTAAAGTGTTCAATTAACAAAGTCGAGACAAGTTGAGGTGCCTACTTGTGCACACCCAAAGATGGAGGGCATATTTAAAAAATGAGACTAAGTTTGAGGGTCTATTCATGTATTATGCCATAACAAAAATACAAATCTCATGGATAATAGAACGCAACTAAAAAATCACTATTTTCCCACTGAAATTTCCGATTAGAAAATGTTCAGTAGCTATTTTCAATGAATTTTTGTGCGAAAAATCTAAATAGTAGTGTTTTCACACGAAAAAAATTAGAAAGTTACGTTTCCCAGCGTTTCAATGAGAATCTGTTTTCCACCGTGAGTTTTCTCAGCAGTGAGCTAGTTCGGTGGGAAAGAGGTGGAAAAATCATGTTTTATAACACAAATTTTTCACTGAATGTCAATGAAAAAACTTTTGTTTCTAGTAGTGGGCGTACTACTACCATTAAAAAAAGTACTAAATCAGTTTCCGCACCAATTAATTTTTAAATAACTTTATCCACCGAAAACTTGGATAGATGGAAAAAAGTCATCTAATATTTCTGTCTCTGTTGGGAGCGTTAAAAACAACAACAAAAATAATGTTCTTTGCTTGAATAAGCAAATAAAAAGCTAAAACTTTGTTCTTATTTTCCAAACTTTTTTATATATTAGACTCAAAAAGAGCTTAGGATTTTTCTCTATGTAAAGAAAATCGGATATATCTATTATAATCATCCACTTAATTATAAGTTATAATAATAAGTATAGTACATGAACAGTACCTATTATTATTTTCTTTTTTATTTGAGCAGCTAAACGCTTTTGATTCTCCTAGTAGTAAATTATTGAACTTTTTTGAAAAAAAGCAAGTGGTGAGAAAAGCAAAATGATCACTAAATGGAGTCTGTCTTAGTATCCTTTATTCATATAATATTGAGGAACATTATGTACTTTAAAGTCATTAAATAGTAAATCTACTTTACTATTCTTGAATGCTTCATGTGGATGGTGATTAGTTTGCATCTTTTTATAGTTAGACAAAAATATGACACCCTAATTGACTCCACTTAATCAGTACAATTGGGGTTTATTCAACATGACTGTGATGGTCCAAATAAATATATTATTAACCTCAATCATTGGGAGCAAATATCTAAAATTTCATATAGAGAAGACTAGAAATTATGGACCCCGTTAATTGTTGTATAATGGTTTCCATGTTGAATTGTTGACAATGAAAAACTTAAGCAGTTTTTCATATGGATATTAAGTGTGTCAAGTTAGCATGCTTCAAGTTGCCTCTGATTTTCAAGGCAAAGATTATTGTTATTTAATAGTCTCTTCATTCTTAAGGATTAGTCGTTGGGTAAAATAGATCCGTCTTCAAAATATTTGACGTCATAAAAAAATATTATTGTTATTTTCAAATCTGTTGTTTAAACTACTCTCAAAATTTAGACTATTAATTTCTTTCTAAAAAATGTGTAAAAACCTTAAAAGACAGATAACATGTAACTTTTTTAGACCAAAAAAGGACGTACAAAAAACGAAATAACAGAGAGCTTTCTGTGTCATTTTAGAATTTTATAATTATTTAATTTCAAAATTTGAAGAAGAAAAGATATTTACTTTTAATTTAGAAACATAATTTTTTTTATTTTATTAAACCATTATTCTTGACTGCAAATAAGAGTTGGAATTCCAGCGCCGCCACCTCCATAAATATTGTCCTGATATCAATATTCTATACATTAATTGCGTAAAAAAACTATTAATATAATGAGGATCCATCATCATCATAAAATATGTTCCCCTTTTTGTTTGGCATTTAGTTACTTAAATTAAGGTCCTTTCAAACTAGTCTATGTCTTAATTACCTATCATTGGCACCACTATCTTCCTAACCAATACATTATTAGGTGTAATCGTAAAGACAAGCCAGAATTTGAGTTCTATGGTTCTATGACATCAGGTGTTCGTAATTAGGTTTTAAATTAAATTTATGTACATATTTAGTGAATTTCTTAAAAACAAAATAGGATTTGAAGTTAGGGATAAGGACACAAATGATCATCCTGGTGAAACTATTGACACCCGGTGGCCCAAGAATCTTAAAGGTCATTTTTTAGTCTTTTCAAATAATTTCATTTTCTATTCATTTTTCAACTAATTCCAGCATATTTATATAAACTGTATCATTCTTGTATAAAATATGTATCACTACTGTATATGTATATAGTATGTATCATACGTATAGAAACTGTATCATTGTTATATAGAATATGTATCAATACTGTATATGTATAGAAAAAATGTATCACACGTATAGAAAATGTATCATTATCATATAAAATATGTATTCCTTAAGTATATGTATAGAAAATATATCATTGTTGTATAATCAACGTATAATTTCTGTTTAATAAATATGTAATTAATGTATACTTACTAATGATACACATATTATACATTTTCTATACATATGCAGTAGTGATACATGCTCTATACAATAATGATACAGTTTTTGAAGACTCAATATGAATTTTTTTTGTTGATGTTTAGTTTAGTCGCCACAAATAGTCTTGTTCTTTATGGGGGCTAGCGCCTGGGATTAGTTTTGGTCGAAGGGCCACCTCGCGGTATTAAACCCAAAATGGTGCCTTTTTGAGTCTTTTTTTTATTGTTGGTTGTCTCTCAATGTTCTTTTCCCTTGAAGTTAAGCTAGGGAGTTGGGCCGAACCCATACGTTGACTTCTAGCTCCGTCGATGTGTATTGTGTAGTCACGTTGTAACTAATTTTTCAAAGACTTCAATACATGAGATCCCTTGGAACAAACATTTTTTCATATGTATTGTTCATGAAGTTCCTGACTCTAACAATTTTTCATATGTATTGTTCATGAAGTTCCTGACTCTTTTGATTCTTAATAAATGAATAAAGAAGCATATAGTTTTGATAAAAAAAAAATATTATTGTAACTGTTTATGTATCTAAAAAGAAAAAGATAGAAAATTCATCCTTATTTCCAAGAAGGCTACACATATAGTAATCTTCTATTCACAATGTCACCCTTTATAGAATAAAAAATTGAAACCACAAATTGATACTACAAAACATCACATTTTTAGTTCAAGAATATTTTTAAATGTTTGAATTGTGGTAAAAAAAAAAAAAGGATTATTTGACTCCAATTTTCATAATAAAATCAAACATGTCCTTGGAGGATATTTAGCATGAATATTTTACATGGCATCAAATCTTAGAACTTTTTAATGTCAAACAAATAGTCAGGACCACCTTAAGGAGATGAGGAACATCTTACCACAAAAGAATAATGTTGGCGGTCAAATTGGCTACTATCAACTTTGAGCAATTAAGGCAAAAATCTTCTAACTTCTTTATGAAGAAAAGAAACTATTACCTCAAGTGTAAGAAAAATGCACAACATTTTCACACCTTACGTGTACTCACAAAAAATGCATAATACTAGCAAAAATGCTCTTAATTAACGCTCTAATAATATTTGTTCTCTCCCTCCTCCCATTTTATAGGTCTTGTAAGAATATATTATTGTTGATGTATAAATATGGATTATTTTATGCTAAAAAATATAGTTCTTTATTAACCGTATTTTCCCCTATTTTAGTATTCGTCTTCATCTTTTTTCTTTTTTCTTTTTTCCTTCTACGACATACCATTTTGAACATTTACAAGAAACTCAAAAGATGATCTCAGTGTCTCTGAATTATGATTATGATGTAGTGGGGTTTTCAATGTTTAGTGTAATTAAAATTGCTGCATATTTCTTTTGGCTACGTAAGCTACTGATGAGATCATTGTAATATACTTTAAAACAAAATCCATATATTATATTGTATAAATATTGTAAAAATAAGCTAGTCGGTGGTTGATTGTGGATAATCTAAGGGATTTAATTAGTGCTTTACCACATCAGCAGAACACTATGAAAAAATATATATTAGTCTTTTCAGCAATTTAATTCAAGAGTCAAACAATTGTTTTTATTTAATTGGCTATCTTTAGTTTCCACTAAATATTTGTAGGCTGTAGTAGAGGTTCATGTGGAGTGAGAACTAAGGATAATAGCTTTCTTAATCAAGATTAAACATTTAAGAAATGAGATGTGTTGCATTATCCATATTAATAAAATTGGTAATAGAATAGCATTAATAGGGATGCGCAAATATGGAACTTTACATACTAGTACATGCATAGTTTTTATTTTTTGGGTTGGAAGTAGCCTTCAAAAAAAAAAACTAAAATGGAGAAAGTGTTCCCTTCTAATTAGCCAGTATCCAAAAGGGAGAGCTAGATAGCGAGCGATCATTCAAGAATGAACACTAAATATGTCTATCAATAACAACTTGCTTGAAGTACGAGTAAAGATTCACCTGGTGATTGTATCGTTACATGCTTTGTGGTAGAGACGCCTCCACCTAGCTTGGTATATTGGGCTTGTGGCGACTAAATCTTACTTCCAATGAGGCACTATTGATTGATCTTGTGGGGGAGTTCACACTCAGTGTGAAGGAAAATCCCATAGAGTGGGTTTTTCAAGGAAAATCCGAATTACCCAGGCTAGTGAGTTCCAGACGCTGAATGATTAACAAAACAAAAACAAAAGAGAACAACCACATATTTGAACCATGTACTCCCTCCATTCCAATATATATACACATTTTTTTCCCACTAAGAATCGAGAGTTAACAAATTAAAACCAGAATGTTGCAGTTATGAAACACTAGTTTTACAATGAGACAATATGCATGCCAAGAGTATGCCAATCATACAGAGCCCAAATGCTTCCTAATGAAAGACAGAAGCTAGTTTTACTAAAAGCGGAAACGAGGGAAATATGTGTAAAAGACAGCCCAGTGTATAAAGCATCCGTGTTCGTGAAGGATCCGAGGAAGGGCCGCTGCCCAATTGGTGTGATATATGTAGTCTTACCCTGACACAAGCATCAATGGTTGGTGGCTCGAACCTGTAACCTATAGCTCACTTGAAAACAATTTTATTGTTGCTTCAAGCACACCTACAGGGGAAAGTATACCTATACCACTTCCTGTTCATCGCCTTAAATTCCGCATCAAAGGCAAAAAAAATTATTTCTCAAGAACAAGCAAAAGTTCAACCGTCTAGAATTGCGTAAAATCAATCAAAGTTAAGCAATAAATGCGTATATAGAAAAACGTGGCATATACTTATTGGTTTTACATAAACACAAGGTGTAAGTTTTTCCTGCTGCAACCCCATTTGAGTAGCTACAACTAAAGGGATACAACAGTCAAACTTCCACCAGAATCATTACATACATACATACAAGCTTCTAATACTAACCCCTTCACTAACTGATCTTAATTGGTTGCACAAGTATGATGTGTCATTCCAACAGCCTAACAGAATAATTAGGAAGACAAGGGGAAAAAAAGAGGAAATTTTCATATCTAAACTTCGCTCTGATATGAGGGAAGCTAAAATTGACTAGATGCAAAAGGATTCAACTGTCTGCTTGTTGTCAAGCTTATCCAACAAGACTGCATAGAGAACATCATCGAAGGGCTATTATTGAAGATTGCAGATACCTGCTGGAAGTCAACAAGACGAATATTATCCACATTTGGAGAGAAGCAAACAAGTGCGCAACTGTTTAGAAAATGAAGATCACAAACATGAGAAAGAATGTGATCATGGTAATGGAGTTTTTGCTCTAACTTATGAGAGATAACAGTACATTTTAGTATTTTTCATTGTACAGATAAAAAGGATTCAACTTAGGAAGGCAAGTTACAACCTTTATTCTCTTCCAAATTTTCATGTCGAAGCAGTTGTTTCACTTTCGAAAGATGGAGATTTAGTTCCTGCACCGAAACTTTTCATATCTTGACTAAAACAAATGAATATTCTCTTCGCGACATTGCAGAACTCTCTGCAATAAAGTAATTGAGCACCATATTATGATATGCAAAGTACAGTCAAACCTCTCTATAACAACCATTCCCTATTATAACATTTCACATAACGGCCAAGTATTTGTGGAACCGATTTTTCATGTTATGTTATATTATACGCTCTCACTAACAGTTTTTTGCTATAGCAACCAAAAAATATCCGGACAAATGACACGTTATAGAGGTTTGACTATAGTAGAACTCTTACATAGAGCTATATATTTTCAATTTTAAGTTGTGCATGGAGAAATTAGAAACACTTACGGCCAAGGATGATCGCCCATAAGCATCATATCTCCTTCATCGTCTGTAAAAACAATCTCCCACTTATTTCGTGCATGAAGCTCTTCCTGGATCTCAAACAATTGTTCGAGTTCCTTCACGAGCTCATCATATCCACTCAATACAGTTAAATCCACCGCACGACCCACAGCTACCCCTTGCATTTGAACCTTCTCAAGGAATTTCATATAAGGTGAAAAATATTTTGATTTTAATGATGTTTGGAGGCCAGTACTCCTTCCGCCTCAAACTATATGTCGTGATTTCTAAAAATAGTTGTCTCAAATTTATTTGTCATTTTAGAACTTCAAGACATAATTAATTATTTTTTTTCCATTTTACCCTTAAATAGTAATTGTTCTTGAAAACTACAAACACCTCAAGATGACACATAAGGAGCTTAAATATTCAATGAAGAGAGATTATATCTTAAGACATATATAAGGGTAAAATAATAGTAAAAAACTCCTTCTAATTAATGTTTTCTTAAGGGGCGTGTAAAAGAGAAACACGACAAATTATTTGAGACAGAGGGAGTAAAAAGGTAATTTACTTTCTCGATTTGGTTTTAATACCTTAGTGCAGCTTCTGGTGGAAAAATTCTGCTTCATGGGAACCTCCTTTGGCAGCAAATGCAACTGCTCTTGCTTTTGATCTTTGGAATCTCCCGAAAGGCCAGATTTGTCTTCTGAATTACCAGCAGAAGTCGTGTTTCGAAAGCACAACAGTTCAGCAGAACCATCGGAAATGTTGGCTGGCTTTAGAGGCGGGTTTTCAATAGCAGAACCGAACGAAGGACTTTTCAAGTCAATTCCAAACAATCTAAAGGATGTAATTGTATCACATTTTCTCTCATCGTTCTCCTTTACGAATTGTGAGGATGCAAAGCTTGGAAAAGCAGGCCGAGATGAAGCATTTTTACCGGCTTCTGTCTCATATAAGAACATATTCAAAGCAGCATTAACTTCAGAAGCCGACCTAATTCCATCTACATGAGACTTAAAGTACTGTTAGTGCTTCTATTGATGACAGTGGTAGTTGTATCTGTTTGTGAAGTATGCAAGGAAAATGGATTGTCACTACTTTGTCCGTCAACAACGGGGTTAATAGCCTGCTTGACCAGGCTTTTCCACGGCAAAAAGTGTTTTTTTTTTTTCAAAGTTGAGGTGTTTCCCCAAGCTTTTAGGAGAAGAAAACGTGCTTTTGAGTAAAAGCAGAAGTTGCTTTTGAGAAGCTGAAAAACGTAGCTTCTCGCCAAAAGTACTTCTGAAAAAATACACTTAGAAGCACTTTTTAAAAGCTTGGCCAAACAATAATTGCTACTCAAAATTGCTTTTCAAATTGATTAGCCAAACACAAATTGTTTCTGCTTCTCACTAAAAGTACTATTTTGAAAAGCACTCATCAAAATAAGCCAAAAAGGCTATAAATTGTGGTGAAGGAATCCGAACGGCTAGTGCAGTTGGGGGAACAGGTTCTAGCCCGAAATAGTAGAATAATCATCAAGAAAATGAAAATCGAAAACCAAATAGGATGATTAAAAAAGTATAAAACCAGGCCATGAATTATGGATATGCTCGTTCCTACCTGAAGCTTTGGTTTCGTTAGTTGGTCGATGCCTTTTATTCTTCACTGGCATTGGCTGAATGAGAGAAGTAGGGACCGACGCCACAAATGGTTCGATGTCCCACGGAGAAACTCTATCAGGCCTTAAAACAGATGCAGGCTCATCCCATTGAACCTGGAAAGACAGGAGAAAAATGGTGATATTTTAAGTCAATCCAAACGATTTGATTCATTCAATGTCGACAACAACCAACAATATCAACCTTCAATGATCTCCATTTAGAATCTTTCCACTGCGAGGAACTATCTTCAATTCCTACTATGGTACCTGTAAATCTGGAACATTATGAACAACCGAAGAAAAATATAATAGAGATCAGACCTGCAGCATATTTAGCAATGGAAAATAGACATATACTTTAAGCTTCAACAGAGTTGATATTTTACCACCTTCTCTCGGGAATCTCTTCCCCTTCAAAATGCATCTTGAATCTTATGCCAACTGAATACCGATGATTAACAGCCTCCAGATATTTGTTTAGGCCTACGATAAACTGACTTGTTCTGAAGATTTCCACACACAATATTGAGAACACAGGCAACATTTAGCATGTTCTTCGGCACAAAAAAACTACTTTCTGTATACCATCTCACCTAAAAGCTTAAGAGAACACACATTTATTATTTAATTATGTCTTCAACACGCTCCCTCACGTGAAGGCCTAATTCTTCTTCATTGGCCAAGCACTTGGAAATTCCATTTGACAGAGGGTGGCGGTGAGACTTGAACTCATGTTGAAGACATAATTAAGTAATAAAGGTGTGTTCTCTCTAACAATTTAAGTTTTTTAGATAAGATGGTCATACACTTCAAAAGAAAGGACGTTTGGAAGTAAAATGTATACAAAACAAAGATGCATAAGAGAAACCTTGGTTTGTAATATACAACAAACATGGTCCGGGTTGCAAGAGCATGAGATGCAGTAGCTAGCACTCCTAGGTGCATGTTCTGACTTGAAATCACTGATTGTGGCATTGAGCTCGGTTGTCGAGCAAGTCGTCTAATCCCTATTCGAACTTCACCCTTTTCACTCCTAAACACAACAAATTTATAGAATAAAATGATTAGATAATGAATTACTCCCTTTGTCCCAATTTATGTGACACTCTTTCCTTTTCAGTCAGTCCCAAAAAGAATAATACATTTCTACACTTAGTGACAATTTGACTTAAAAAATTTCATTTTACCCTTAATGAGATGATTCACAACCATATAAATATCTATGACTTGTATTAAAACCACAAGTTTCAAAAGTCTTCATTTCATTCTTAAACTTCATGCCCACTCAAACACCATCGCAAAAATTGCAGAGGGAGTGGTAAATAGTTGTTCCAAACATATGACAGGCAACAATCATGATGTATATAAGAGATTTAAAGCGTAATAGACAAAGAAGAACCAGAGATAAGTACCTTAAGAATACAAAAGCATCCCCTGTAACTAATCTTTTCAGGGAAACAAAGGTACTCCATCCTGTGGTAAGCAAATGCCTCCGGGGTTGGCCTGTTACTCAAGAATCAAGATTGGGTCATATAACTAATTGATAAAGTTTCATTGATATCATCTTTTTGTTGTAGGCAAACCAAATTGGACACTACAAGGTGTCAGAAAATTACCTCTAAATATATGTTTAAAGTGCCACTCGATGCCATGAAGGTCCTTGGCGACCAATGCCTGTGATGGAGTCGGCTGGCTCATGTCCTGCACAAAACATATAGCATTAAGAGACAGGTAATGCATCACTTTCTCAAAAAGGTACAGATTATAGATGTACCAAAGGAGTAAGTTATATTACCAGCGGGGGCAGGCATTCATTAGCATGTTTCCTCAGAATGGAAAATCCACCATGAGTGCTCGTATCGGATGCAGTTAAAACCTTGTAGAAGAAATCAACTTTGGGCCTCGGAGGCTCAAGTGAGGACGGATCTGGACTAGCAGGCTCAACTTGCTAAATTGGACGAAACCAATAATTTTAAGCAATGGATCACCAAAAAAAAAAAAAAAAAGAGCAAGTGAACTCAACATAGTTTCAAACAAGCAAGAAAATAGGTCCTTTAAGTTCTTACATCCGCTTCTGGAAACAAAGTGATCTTGGCATAAACCTCATCAGTATCTTGCTCAGCCTACAACAATTTTTCCACGGAAAAGTCCTAATCAAAACGTTTTTTCTAAAATTTAAAGATAATTACAAAAAAGAATTGGAGTTAGTTATGAACTTCGTCTCTGAATAGTTCGTAGCTAACAAATTCTTTTGTTGTTTAGTTACAGAATTTGTCTATCGCTAATTCTTGTTTTTAGTAGTTTACATATGCATACCCGAACCTCAGAAACATTACTGTTTAACTAAATTAACCAAGAAAATGGTGAAAGTGCAGCTTAATTACCAGAAGTTTAATGTCAAGAACACTACAAAGGATCTTTGGTTGAAGATTGAACAATGGTATTCTCTGATTCACCTCCTGATTTGTTGATGCCTCCAACTATCCAAACCAACATAAAAGAACAATAATAACTAATACGAAAATCCTCCAAAATACTAAAAATACCCAAGAAAATATGAAATCCAAAAAGAAACCCAATAATTGACCAATTTGAACTTCATAAACAGAGACGGACCCAAGATTTAAGCATTATGGGTTCGAGTTCGAAATTCTACCACAACCCTTCCATTTTACTGAGTTCGAAATTATTACTCCTTCCATCCCAATTTATGTGACACTTTTCGCTTCTCGAGATTCAAATTGTGTGAACTTTGAGGAACATATTAACATTTATTTTTTCATTATATTGACGCGAGAAGAATTGCATCTTATAGTATTTTCGTATAGTTTTTCACTATCTAAATTTTAATTTTTAAAATATTGAGTTGATAAGATTAGTCAAATTAACTCTCGATAACCAAAAAATATCACATAAATTGAGACGGAGAGAGTATTACACCTGTCTGGCTGGAGAATCTTTAACACATATACAGAGTCTGAGCAAAAATTACTTGTTTAGATCAACACATAACTTATGCACTACATCGGCCTATGATTCAAAACCAACATTGATACAAGTTAATACCAAGAATAAATAACATACTTGTTCCATGTGACCTTGTGGGAAATAGTAAACTCTTTCTCCATTTTTTGGAATATCAACTAATGGACCTGCACACAATCTCCATAACTCTAAGTACAATTCATCTTCACCTGAAATATTTCCCACAATAAATTCATAGTCAAAAAAAAAATTCTTCACCAATACACACACAAAAAAAAAAAAAAAATCCACACCTTCAGCTGAGAAATTGTGTTGCTGGGGAGACATATAATACCCTTTATTTGCCATGAAAATTGAATTCTAAATAAAAAATATACTGTGGCTCAAAAATTCCAAAAAATTTTTGTAGGCTAATATAACTCCATTTCCTCTACATGGGCAGCATCTTTTTTTTGGCTAGTAAATGATCTTGAACTATATATAATGAAAAGAAAAAGAAGTTGAATATATATATATATATATATATATATGCTTATGGTTACAAGTTTGTATTTTTTTGGCAAATGAAAATTAAATATAACTTCAGAATTAGGAACTCTAAATCTTGCATTTGTCACCTCTATTGAGACAAAAAATATTTCTTTGTAACAATAAATTGAGTTTGAAAAACTCAATAATTAATATGTTTTGGGACACCCCTTAAAACGGACTAGTTATAAAGCTGAAAATTTTTCCGATAAACAGAGCTTTTTGTTGCTGCTTCAGAGAGTATAGTGTCTAATTTAAACATGTGTTTGGTTCTGGTTTAAAATTATATATAAGTGTTTGAAGAAGGGTGTGAATAGACCTTCAAGGGTAGTTTTGTCATTTTAGTATTTTATCCAGATTTTAATAATGATAGTGCTTATATTATATTGGTCTTGATATAAAATCAGAGGCGGACCTAGGATTTGGAGGTGGCGGGTGTCATAATTTTTTTCAACGTACATTTTGTTAGGAACATGTATTTGGGTTAGGTCTATCTCTTTTTAGTTTATTCGGGTCAACTTAATAGGCTTTTTTTTATTTGCAAATATGAAAAGTACATATCAAAAATCAATAAACGAACATAATTAACATCTTAAACAAGGAATCACACTCATTAACACCCATTAACAACAGAAGTAAAATTAACATTTTCACCAAGGGACTTGCATCTCTTATGTATATTAAAAAATGAATTTGCACAAGTAAAATAACATCTTCGATAAGGGAATCAAACCAATCAAAATAAGAAAAATAATAGAAAAACTCTTCGATAGGTAAATACACCACATAAGTAAATGTAAAATTAGATAAACTATAAGTTCTCAAAATTAAATCATAAATTTCATGTTATTTCTAAGCAGTGCTTACGAAATTTCCATCACAATTTAAGTAGTAAAGTGATTTAAATTAAATTTAACAATTATATAATAGCATAAATTTTTATAATACACTCCCTCCATCCATTTTTATTTGTCTATTATACTAAAATAGATGTCCACGTTTACTTGTAAGTTATATAGTTTGAAAAACCAAGACATAATTTATCATTTTATACCTATTTTACTCTTATTATTAAGTACTCCAATTCATTTCTCATTTTATTTATTGCTTATTAAGAGTGTCTCAAGTCAAATATAGACAAGTAAACATGGACGAAGGGAGTAATAAACAAAAGAAGTTATAAAAAAAATGAATTTTGATCTCAATCCAAAATTTCCATTGAGAGCCAAGTTTTTCGATTTAAATACTCACGGATTTGAGATTAAGAGAAATACTTAATTTAAGGAATTTTGAAGTTTCTATTTGTGTGTTCTCGCTAGAGATCACAGATAAAATAATAGAAAAGATGAAAGGCAATATATATATTAAAAAGATAAATAGAAAATTAGGAGGGCCGAAAAAGGCATTAATGGTACAAAGGAAGTAAAAAGCGCAAAGAAAAATGGGAGTCGAAAAATGTTCAAGGTAAATTCAAAATTGTGTCTATCAGCCGTGACACCTTTGTCTAATTTACAACTGGGGGTGACAGGATCAAATATTTAACCTAATTTAAGCAAATTACAACATAAATATATAAAAAATTTATTAATCGAGGGGGTGCCATGCCACCCCACACCCTAATGGGTGGATCCACCCCTATATAAAATAATATTGGAATTGACATATAAGCTAGTATTTTTTTTTTTTTCAAAAAGTATTCCACATGCGTAGGGAAAATGGAGAAGAGATTACAAGTAGGGTAATCGAACCCTCACCAACAAGTTCAGGTAATCAACCAAATGAGCTATTAAAATCCTCTCGGATAAGCTATACATATTTAATTATACTACTTTTAGTGTACGTGCTTTGCACATTTTTTTTTTTTTTTGTTATGTCTATCAACAAAAAATATAATATAAATAAAAATGAATTGTGAATAGACTTAAGCCAATAACAAAGTTTGAACACTGTAAGAAAATGTATTACCTCATGCACATAATAATTAGGTCACATGAGTTTACAAAGATTTACAATAACAACGTGACCCAGGGTGATTTCGCAAGCGGTGTATAGGCAGCGCGTTGTACCACTACAAAAAAAATAGTAATTTGTGGAGGTTGAAAGTTGCAATTCGCGGAGGTTTTAGTCTCCGCTAGCAAATAGTGGATCGGAGGCTAAAACCTCCGCGAATTGAAGCTTTCAACCTCCACAAATTACCTAATTTTTTTAGTGTACGCTAGCCTTATCCCAACCTTTGTGGTATAAAGAGATCGTTTCTGATAGACCCTTAGCTCAAGAATGTTTTTTAACAAAACAGATTTGAAGAGTAAAAAAGAGTAAATTAAAGAAGTTAAGATTTTTGTTTCCAATATTCTCTATGGATAAAGCGCTCAAGTGCACTTAAATCTTATCGTTGTATCTTCTTTAAGACGAGGTTGCCATCTCACCTGCTTTAGTTTAAATAAGGTGCAAACTGAGATGAACAGACTCGACGGAACCTCTTAGCAAATAGGAGAAATGGAGGGCTTGAGCTCTTAAAGGTGTATAATTGCTACGTAATATTTTACGAGAGATGCTTACTTATAGATTGGATCAAAGTAACTCTTAAAATTTCTCCTTATAGTTTGTATCAAGAAATTAACTTTTAATTTAAATATACTAGCATACTTTATTTTAAATTTATTTTACAATTTAGACATGCAAAAAACTATGAAAGAAATATGTGTAAGTTGATCCGAACTGTAAAACAAATAGTGCACTATGTTATTCTCTTCCATTCGGATGAATGATAACTAAGCGACATCAACACACTAAATTAAAAATAATAAGTAACATAAACGTTAACTTTTGTTTTGGCATTTTTTTCATTAGAGAAAATGGACAAATAAAAGGACAAACCAGTAGAATTACGTTTATATGCATTCGTTGTGTGTTTTCTCCTCTCTGTTCATAGATCATTAATAATAAAGCAATTAATTTGTATTATTATGTCAATTGCCTAACTTTACAGATTGACATATGTATTTAATTTAATTAAAACAAAACAGCCTGTATAATTATACTTTAGTGTTAGGATTTAGAGCTAATGACTTTTCATTAATCTAACTTTATTTTTTAACTGCTTAATTGGTTAAGATTTAAGAACTTTCAAGGCTATCACATTTAAGTAAAGTTAGGTGTTGACGCTAATTTTATGAATAAATAATTATGTGTTTAGGTAAAAATATTGAAGCTCATAGTACACAGTCACGATAGTGTTTGATTGAATATAGAGTTTAAGATTTATAAAAAGACTTTAAAACTTATCTAATATATATGCGTGCTGTGAATTTATAAGTAATTTTTTTCAAAATACAAAAAATGTGTCATTATTTTCAAAACATATTGAAGATGTGCCACGTAAAATGAGATGGACGAGGTACTCTATTGCGTTAGAATAAATCGATGTAAAGACAATCATGGGCAAATAGCAGTCAAGTGGATATTAATTACCAGTCAAGTGGATATTATTTAACCCTCTTAAAATTGCTTCCACATAAGCAAATGATTATTATTGAATTTAGGAGAAAAATAATCATTTAGTGGCATACATTATGGACCCCTAGGATCATAGAGCCAAATTCCATTAAGAAAAGGTAAAATTTTAGTAAAAAGGTTTCAGAATATTCCAATTATAACAATCTTTCTTTTAAACTTTGCCATTTTTTGTACCTATGGTTATTACTCTAGCATTCACTTAGTATATTGTGATCAGTCTTTTAGATTTTGAATTTATTTCTGTAGTTTCCGATACTTATAGTAATCAACTCCACTATATATATTTAAATTTTCGACATGTGAAAATAGTTTGGGTCAAAAAATAATAGATTCAATTAAACTTGCAGAATCAGTCCTAGATCCTCCATTTGGCATAGGTTAGGTTGCTAGCTTGACTTGTTTACTAGCAATGAATTTTAGATTTTAAAATAGGAGATGATGACACAAGGCATGACGTATAAACCATGGCTTCGATGTTTAATATTTTAATTTATTCACCACCAAAAGCAGTGGTGTTCCTTTTGTTGCAAAAACTAAACTTTTAGTACAAAAAGAAAGTTAATTATAGCATGTTAAACAAATAATAGAACAGTTTCGTGTATGCAACTTGTAGTACTATGCATCTTTCTCGTGACCAGTAAGAGTATCAATTTTTTCTTTCTTTTAGAGGTTAGATGAGGCTCTAGAGTAGGGAGGGAAGCAAAAGGAAATAATTAACACTCAAATTAATCTTTACTTAGGTTGATTCATCTCTTTCCCTTTTTTTTTTCCCGTCGAGAGAATTAATATTTACTAATCAAGAACTATGAAATCACCTTTATGAATTGAACGAGATGCAAGCTGGAGAAATGATTGAATTTGCCAGCGGTGTGAAAAGAATAGCCTTGAATCTTTCTAATGTTTCACGGAATCACATTGGCTCAAGAAAACAACAGTTTCGATCCTTATGTGAATTTTTGAGCGCACTGTGCACTTAATGGATTCAACTGAACATTATTTTCAGTTCTATCCATAAGTGACTATAAATTCTGGGGGGGGGGGGGGGGGTGATGCAAAGGTTTCAAGAGGTGAAGAACATGATTCACCAACAGCTCAAAGCCTTAAACAATATGATCTCCATATACACCTTGTGAAAATTGTGAGTTCTCCCAATAAATAAGCCATCTATAAAACCATGATTCGTCAAAAGCTCAAAGCCTCAAACAATATGATCTCCATATGCATCTTGTGGAAATTGTGAGTTCTCCCAATATATAAGCCATCTATAAAACCATGAATGGATCCCTCCTATAGGGATCATTTCTAAAAAACCTGAAACGAGGTACAAATTTCGTTGTTGATCCATCACTAAATAGCTCGTAACAAACAGAATTTTTTGATAATTCATCACGAATTAGGATTAGCAACGAATTTTATTGTTTAGTTACAGAATTTGTCCGACCTAATTCCATTTTTTTTAGCAGTGGATACTTTTCCACCACGTTTAACAAAAAAAAAAAGGTCTTTAAAATTTGTTTGCAAGTCTGAATGAGTTGGAAATATCTGCAAAAAGAAGGGGCAAAAACAAAAACAAAAAAATTAGATGATGCTACTATATTTGCTTTTGTTTTCTATTCGTTTTCTCTGTTCTTGAACTGTAATTGGGATGAGTTTTTGCCTCGTACAGCTCGGTGGGGCTGAAGCCGGGGGAAGTTTAGAAGAGATAGGAAAACCTAGCAACTGCAGTTTTGTGTGGGGGTAAGCTTGCAGTTCTGAATTAACTTCTCAGGAGGATAGATGGAACAATTAGGGTGAGATTCAAAAAGAGGATTTTTTGGTTATATAACTAACTGTAGAATCCCCTTAACGTAAAGTAAAGGACAATTTACAATTTTAGTGCAGTAGCAAAAGGGTTCAATTAAATCCTCTTCGTCAGAAAATTATACTACCGTGTCTTTAGGCCAAAAACAAGATTCTTCTGTTAAATTTAATTGTTGAGTCCCCTTGAGATTTGGGAGGATTTTAGTGTAGTAGCAAAGGGGGTTCAATTGAATCCTCTTTATCAAAAAATTATACTACCGCGTTTATGTCAAAAATAAAAAAAAATCAATTAAATTTAATTGTTGAATCCCCTTAATATATATAGGAGGATTTTAGTGTTTTAGCAAGGAGGTTCAATTGAATTTTCTTCATTGTAAAATTATACTACTATGCAAATAGGCCAAAAACAAGATACTTTGGCTATATATAACAGTTGAATCCCCTTGACATATAAGAGGATTCTAGTGGTAGCAACAAGCGGTTCAATTTAATCCGCTTCATCATAATAGGCCAAAAACAAGATTCTTCCATGGAAATAGCTGTTTCAAGAACTTCATTGGATTAGAATTTTCAACAACAAAAGCATAAAAGATCAAGATAACCAAAGTTTTCCATGCAATTTCTGCATGAAATTCTGAAATGGAAGGAATATACACTGTTACAAAAATTTCAAGAACGCGACATAAGTTTAAAACACACCTATATGCATTGTCACTCAAGAACAAACAAAAGTAGACTCAATTGAGAACAAAAAGTTTGTAACTATTAAACAAGCATTAAGAAGGTGCATGCTGATCGTTGGGAAATTGGCACTGTGTGCTAACTTATACACATACTTGGCATATATTAGCCAAGTTTTAAACAGGAAAATTTACACGGTATGACTAACATTACCATGTATTTAGCATTCGTAGTTACATTTTAGATTAATTACATTACATGGCTACCATTTGTATTTTGTAGCTATCATCCGTAGCCTATCAGTCTTGGACCAGACCTTGCGCCTCCCACACTTAAGAACGCTCTGCAGCTTCAACGACACCATCTCTTTTCTCCTTCTCGCAGTTGATTCCATGGTGATTAGATTCCTTGTTCGGTTTCGTTTTCAGATCTGACATTTTCCTTCCTCTCTTTACGAAAACTTAAAACAATGGGAAAATAGAAGCCTATAATTACAAGACATAGCTAACTTTGAATAGCTAATAACAATTCGCATCAAATCTGAGTGTATTTACAATTCTTCGTCCTCCACCATCTTCATTTCTCAGATATAAGTATTTCCTCCTAGCTCCAGCTTATTTACCGTTAATCCCGACGGCAGACTTCGCTGTTGACAGCGGTGGGAAAGAAATGGTTGATGGCCAGATGACCCAGACGACGGCGTCGTTGCCGAATCTGAGTGTATTTCTCGTATCTGAGTATTTATCATTATTGTTGCTTGATACGTATTTATTTTATACATAGAAAGAATGGTTTCTGGTTGGATCTTTACTGGATGATGGCGCTGTTGCCGGCGATGGAAAAATCTCCGACGGTGTATTTTATTTTTTGTATATCAAATCTGAGCGTATTATTTTTCCTGTATCTCAGATCTGAGTGTATTTCAGTGTATTCATTATTTTTTTAGTCTAAAATAGATTGTTTCTTTATATATTTTTCGCTTGTATTTCGAAAGAGATTTCTTTTTTGTATACAAATGAATACAATGAATTTTGAATACAGCTAAATATCCTTGTATTTTTTTTATTTTTTTTTTTTTGCATTTTTGTTGTTTGAATACAACTGAATTTAAATGCAATAAGTTGAATACAGTGTAAAAGTAGTTACGATTGAATACAACCGAATTGAATACATCCAAATTGAATACAACAAAATACAACTGAATTTAAACACATTACTATAGCTATGAAATGTAATTCGCAAAAGTATAGCTATGCCTAAAAAAAAAAAGGTCCCAAAATGTAGTCATTTGTGTAAGTTACTCTTTAAAAATCTGGCACGCAACTTCATGGATTTCCCATAGTGAGCCCATATAGGCTATGCATGATGTGCTTCCCGTTAATGTCTCGATTCTCATATGGGCTTGAAAATTGGGCTTTACATGGTCCACTTTTGCTGCACCCCAAGCCAACATTATTATTTATTATGTAAATAGAAGTGTTCGATATGAATAATGGGCAAAAAACATATATGTACGTACTAAGAGGTTATATTTATGAAATATGACAATATTTTTCCGTTTAAAAAATATATCAATAGATTTGTTACAAAATCTATACAAATCAGGTAAATTAAAAAGAATTAAATAAAACACACTAAATAAGGTAAGGAGATTGCTTTCATTATTTTATCCAATTTTCTCTCCAATCAAAATTAAAATATATTGTTACCTGATTTTCTCTATGCTCCCTTATTTCATCCACTTTTATCTCCCCATTCAAAATTAAGAGATATTGTTCTCTAATTTTCTTCAACTTTTATTCAAAGAGTCAATACTAATCGGTAGTTTTTATATACATCAGAAAACATATATGTATAACTGTATAAATTTGTTATAATTTTTGTATATGAAATATGTATTAAAATTATGTGTATTTTGATTATGATAAAGTGCATATAAATTGTATAAAATTTAATCAAAGTATGTATAAATTTTGAGAAAATATGTATAATAAATTTGTAATTGATACAAACCATATTCCATACAAAGTTCATACACTAGAAAATAAATTTGTGTATGCATATGTATAAATTCGTTATAATTTTTATGTATGAAATATGTATAAAAGTTGTATGTATATTTTGATTATTATAAAGTACATATAAATTGTATAAAATCTAATCAAAGTATGTATAGATTATGAGAAAGTATATATGTATAATGTATATTAAGTTTTTTGATTGATACAAAACACATTCCATACCCGTATAATTTTCAACATTTTTTTAGATTAATTTATATCGAATTTATTCGCATTCCATACACACTATGCCACATATATCTAAAAAATGATAGTATATAGCAGATTCCATACGCATTTCATACATATACTAGTTTTCAACATTTATAGAAATTTCAAACACACAATGATTGTACATATCTCAAAACAATACAATTTTTATATACAATTAATATACATGTTAGTAATAAAAAAAAATGTAATATTGGTTTGAAAATTTAAATTATGAGAGAAGATGAATTTTAGGTCTAGAAATGGTGTCTATCATAGAGGGGGGGAGAGAGAGAGAGAAGAATCTATATATATAAAAAGGGAGAAGAAATTGATTGGTAACTAAACTATAATTAAGTTCACATTTAAAATCAAATTATTTTCCTTAAAAAATGCCCAAAATCGTGGGTATCTCATTAAGTCCAAATCTGGTATTCTATTTGGTATACTTTGTCATTTTGTTGGTATGTTTTGTAAATAAGAAAAAAGATCTTTATGTTTTGTAATATAGAGTTTTAAGTAGTATTATTAAGTCATAACTCAA
This sequence comes from Lycium barbarum, assembly GCF_019175385.1. Lineage (NCBI taxonomy): Eukaryota > Viridiplantae > Streptophyta > Magnoliopsida > Solanales > Solanaceae > Lycium > Lycium barbarum. The sequence continues at coordinate 125,606,745 of NC_083345.1, read as the reverse complement.
TCAGCAGCCCATTTAACATTTAAACTCAATATAAACATATTTTGTTTTTATCAACCCATTATAACCACCTTCCACATGATTTTAACTTTTATTAGCCAGTCAAATAGTTAGGAGTAATTGTAGGATTTTAATTCTAATCACAATTTTTTTAGGGGTTAGGATACGTATAGAATCTAATTAGATCACTATCCCTTTAAACAGGGATACGTATATATCTCTTTACTATATCTCTCCATCTCACACAATTTTCTTATGTGGATATGATGTTGAATATTGTATACGTTGATATTTTAATTACTTTGTCTAGTTCTTATTTCCACAAAAATATGTATAATTATTGTATATATCAAGTATGTAACACATGTATAATTCGTGAAACTAATGTTTTTGGTTTCATGTATAATGTGTGTATAGATATATATAAGTCATGTATACATTTTCGTTCCATGTAAAATGTTTGTATAAATGTATATAATTCATGTATAAATTTTTATTTCACGTACAGTGTGTGTATAAATGTATATAACTCATATATAAATGTTACTGTTGTATATCCAATCAAAATTACATAATTATTATTAATTTGTAAGTATAAGTTACTTATATAGAAAATAAAATAATTTATAAAATCTAGGAAATTACGTATATATAACATAAAATAATATACATTTGTAATATTTATACATGAATTATATATAGTTATACATAAAATATACATGCAAAGGAAAATACCCGTAGCACAGACAAAAAATTATACACATGCAAACACATTTTATATGTGTGTGTGTGTGTGTTTATTTTTATTTTGGATAACCGGAAATGGAATAAAGAGAGGACATATAGTATTTTTTTATTTGAGTAATTGAAAAAATAAGAGAAAAAAAGAAAGAGATTTTTTTAATTAGAAAAGATAATGACATGACCTTTAAAAATGGAGGATTTTTTGCCTAGATTTATGCTAGGTTGATACGGTTAGATTTACTGTATGGCTAATTGTTGAAAACTATCTTCTCGGGCTAGATTAATTGTATAGATTATGGGCTTGGCTAATTATGTTTTCTACCCTTTTTCATGTGCAAGATATAGAACGGATATCAAAATTAGTTTGACAAAACAAGTAAGAAGATAGCAAAGTGATGGCGTCTTTACGCATTTGCTAGTCAGTTTGCTACTTTATGTGTAGCTTTTGAGATGCATACACAGAAAAGAAATTAGTTAGTGACTAGGAGGTGATGGATTCTGTAGCACTTAGTTTAAGAGGGAGATTAAGGTGTACAGAAAAAGTCTCGCATTGATAACTATAAAAAAAAACTACATATAAGATGTAGTGATACTTTTAACAACGTAAGACACTTCTGGAAAAAAATTGTGTGATTGATTCAAAATAAATAATATCATACTATGTTAAGAATATTTCTGAACTGTTTTAACTCAATAGATATGCCACGAGTAAATAATAAATTAATACAAAAGTAGAGTTAATCAACCACAACTAAGTTAAAGTTATAAACAATATGTCGGTATCATAATTTGAGTTAAACAAGTTAAATTGTGACCTAATATTTAATCTAAGTTAATTCCACTAATCTTTGAAAAACCAAAGTTATGGTCTGAGTAAACTTTGGGCTGACTGTTTCCACATGACATTGACACGTCTAAGTGCACACCTCACATAGTTGAAGCTTAAAACTTGGCAACTAAGTAAAACAAAAGAGAAAAAAATAAAATCAAAGCACATTATCTCACCCGTTTGTTTCTTTTTTAATTTTGAATTCCAACCTAATACATTAGATTAATACGATCTTCTAGATGCATGTTATATGACACGAATAGTATTGGTTGTTTGTCCAAACTTCTGAAAAGCTGAAGTGTTTATTTATTTATTTTTGAAAAAATATTTATTTTAAAAAGTTGAATCGTTTCGCTAAGTTATTTAAGAAAATAAATGTTTTTGAATAGTATTAAATTTTGTATTTTCATAAGCATAATTTTTTTTTTTTTGAAAAGCAATTTGGATCCTTGATCAAGCACAAATTGATACACTATATTATTAAAGTATTTTTATAATTAATTAATCAAACACAAACAGTTACTCTTTAATAATAATACTTTTGTGATAAATAATTCTAACAAAATATTTTTCTAAATAAATAGATTTTGAAAATTTGACTAAGCAATATATCATGTTGTGATTATCTCTCCTAATTATCTCCTAAGTGTCAGCCAACCCAATAATAGTCATTTAGTTCAACTTTCAACACTTGACTCAAAGCTAAAATATATTCTTGAGTAACCTCAACAAATCTATAGAAGAGAGTACAACTCTATTCTTCACATCAATCGTTTTGATCACATTTTTAAAAAGTAATTTCAAAAACAACTTGATGGTAATAATTGAACTACTTACACTAATTAATAGATGTATGATGTCTAACCTTTTTATTTTTTCTCAAATTCTTTTTGTTTTTTTTCTGTCTTTAGGATGGGAAAAACAAAACTCAGCTTCAGTGTGTCCTTTTCTCTAAACCGCGTTTCTTTAATCACCACTATTTTATTAGCTCACCTAAATTAGCCCCATGCCAAAGTGAAACTACTACTCATTCCATTATCTCCACTTTAACAGTTTAACTTTCATCAAAATTTCTTCCGTTTTCCTTTCTTATAGTATACTTTTCCTCATATTGCCAATAAAAAAATATACTTTTCCTCATATTGCCAATAAAAAAATATACTTTTCCTCACTTCCCTTTGACAATCCAACACGTTATTGTGACGTTCATGACGAAAAGCGGGCAGAGAAAAATGATTAAAAAAGGAGTGACAAATTTTTAGGTCGATAAGTTTTAAAAAAAGAGGTGGACATAATTTCTTGAAGAATCTCACGTCAGAATGAGAGAAAGAAATAAAAAGTTTCATAAAACACAAATTCACATGATATGCGCGTTTTTTAAACTTTATGATCGCGTAGCATGAAAAACAAATTTGTCAGATCTGTTGGGCCAAGACGTAAAATACATGCTATGTGTTTGAGTTGTGACAATCATATGCGCAACCATATGTTTCAAAAGGTTTATCTCATGGGATGTTTAGGCCGTTTAAAAATTATATCATTAAAAGTAAAATTAAAATTTTAACGTTAAATTATTTTTAAGTATATAACAGAAATTTTTTAAAGATAAACTAAGAAGGTTAATATGTCACATAAAAATAATTTACGTAAAAACACATTTATGCATTTATACTGGTTTAACATGATTAATAATTAAATAGAAAGTATATTAATAATTTATGATGTAATTAAATATTACAAAAACAGTAAAATTTAGGGGAGGAGCTAGAAAGTACATACAAAACCGGCTGAGTGAGTAATTTAAATTTAAATTATATATTTGTATTAAAAAAAAATTCAAACTCCAATTACTAATATTTAATAATACTATCACAGAAATTAGCATTCATAGACTTGAGTTGTGGTTGTGCTATGCATAAAGAGTTAAAGACACATCTCATGCTTTATTGGATAGGCTAAAAACAACCATCAAAGTATGTGGTGCAGGTTGTTCCTTCCTTAATCAGAGGTCTCGGTTCGAGCCCTAGTTATGAAAAAATTTCAGTTTTTGTGCGGAGTGCCCTTCAAATGCACTGGTCTTTAATTTTTGCCCTTCGTCTAAAATTCTTAGGTTCCGAATTCGAACCCTCGCTCAGTCAAATTTTTTAAAAGAATTCACCAAGTAGAACTTGGATTCGCAAGACAGAATTTCGCAGGCAAATAAAACTCTGCCTTTTTTGCCAAAAACTCTACCTACAAACCTAATTTTGCTATAAAACACTACCTTGCGATTTTTTGTTTCGACCGAGCCGGGGTTCGAACTCCAAACCTCATAATATTGGGCGAAGGAAAAAAAATTAAAAACCACCAATTTGAGGGGCAAAAATTAAAGATCACCCCAAAATGAGGGCATTTCTGCGAATTGTCTAAAAATCCTTGGTAGGGAGTGCTTTTCTCAGAAATGGGTCTTACGCAACATGAATTTAGATGGTAATTTAGATATAATCGGGCTCCAATGCCGATACTGAACATAGGATGTCAAAGAAAAAAAAAAAAACACGACCAAGTTTAATTTGCCCCTAATTCCTCTCATTTCTAGGAAACTTCCTTTACCGCGTTTACTCACTTCTTTATAAACCCACCCCACTTTGCTCTTTCTTTATCTACTCTCATATCATTCACTTTGTAAAATAATTACTCACTCCATTAGACCAAAAGATTAAGTTTTTGTAGAAACTTTTTTTCTTGTTGAGCCTTATTCATCTATAAATTTCACTCTTTTAGTCCAAAAATTGAATCTTTATACAAAATTTCTCTTCTTTGAGGCTTGTTCATCTTTACATTTCACTCTTTTAGTCCAAAAATTGAATCTTTATACAAAAAATAGCATCTGGGGTTTAGAGTTGTGCAGAAAATTTCTCTTCAATTTCATTCTTTTAGTCCAAACTTGAATCTTTATAGAAAAAATTCTCTTCAATTTCACTCTTTTGGTTCAAGATTAAATTTTTATACAAAAATATCATTTGGGGTGTAGCAAAAAAGTGGAAAAAAAAATGGAGAACAATCAATCTTTTTACCAATTTAGTGATAACCTTCGTTTACAAACAAACAATTTAGCAAATTTATCTTCAAATGATTCAATTTGGAGCAACAATTATATATCAAAAAAGCCTGAAGAAAGAAGAAATTTTGATATAAGAGTAGGTGGTGAAATTAATTCTGTAAATCCAATAAAAAATTACAATCTTTTTAGTAATGATGGTTTCAAGATTGCTGACGTGGCAGTGAATGGAGGTGGAGGTGGTGGTGGGGTTAGTTTAAATGGTGGATTTAATAAAGGTGTTTATACAAACCCTTTGAATTTTAACAATATTATGGTGAATTCATCAAAAGGGTTTAATATCAAGAAAAATGATGATTATGGATTTGTGAATAAATTTGGGAAGAAAAATAATAACAAGATTAATAGAGAGAGTAATAAGGATTTGGGTGGTAATAATAGTACTGAGAATAATAAGAAGTACAAGACTTTGCCAGCATCAGAATCATTACCAAGAAATGAAACAGTTGGTGGATATATTTTTGTTTGCAACAATGATACTATGCATGAGAATCTCAAAAGGGAGCTCTTTGGTGAGTTTTCTCATTCTTTTTTCTTTTTTTTTTCTTTTTGTTGCTTTTATTTCTGAATTATTCTTTATTGTTACACTTTTATTTTATTTTATATATTTAGTATGAAGGGGAACCTATCACGGTTCGAGTCGTGAAAACAGGCTCCTGCATTTCTTAAGGCTACGTACAACAGCCACAAAACCCTTTTAGTGAGGCATAGTTGTTGTTGACAAGAAGTTAGTGTCTTTGATGTTATAGTTTGCATTTCAATCATGCTGTTTTTAGTTGGTAATCAAACTTAGTTGCTTTTGATTTCCAGAGAAATAGAATGATATAGCAAAAATGGTGTGTAATAGTTACCCTTAAGTTTAGAGAAGTGTTCAATAGGTGCAAGCTATGATGCTTGGACTCTCCATCTGCCGACATTTTTGAAGAGTCCGAGCAACATAGGCTACAAGGTTTAGTTAAGGTATCAAAATGATAACTAGAACCAACTTTAAGGGGCCGTCTATGTATTTGGCCTTCGTTTTAATATGACAATACTGGTTTAGTGGTTGCTGGTGGTTGATGAACGTCAAATTTTGGATCCTCAGTTGATTGTTTCATATAAGAGAAATCCGCACTGCCTGTATTCGCCATTAACTCAGTAATTTGAGTTTTGCAAAATATAGCTGGTCTCAAATAAAGCCAGCATATAAATAGTTTAACTAAGATAAATTCTCCGAATACAACAAATGGTGTCGATACATAGGATTATATAGGTAACACCAACTAGTTTGAGATTAAGGTGTAATTGATCGATTTGTGGTATTTGCATAGCTCGACCTTTCTGGTTATTCTTCAGAAAAAGTAGAATCGGCATTTTTTCTAATATCTGCTCCTATTATATTTCAGGCTTGCCCCCTCGTTACCGTGATTCAGTTCGCCAAATAACCCCTGGCTTGCCTCTTTTTCTCTACAACTACTCGACCCATCAGCTTCACGGAATTTTTGAGGTTTGTCTCTCTATTTTTCCATTACATGGTCGTAAATCTGTCATTTTTTGTTGCTTATGATCTATTCCCCTTTTATTTTGCATGGCTGTTTAATTAATACATGAATCGGTTTTATAGGCTGCGAGTTTCGGTGGGTCCAACATTGATCCTACAGCCTGGGAGGACAAGAAGAACAATGGTGAATCGCGCTTCCCTGCTCAGGTAAGAAAAGTTAAAGAATGCTGCTAGTTTTTGTGCAAAATTTCATTCGGATATTTGACTGCTAATCATAAGGATTAATAATATCCTGTCACCAGAATAATAAGGGGCAGCCCGGTGCATGAATCATCTTGCGTTCACACAGGGCTTGTGCAAGGCCTATACCTAAAGGGGCTGATTCCACTCCCCGAACCTATGACCTATAAGTTACACGAAGACAAAGTTTACCGCTGCTGCAAGGCTCCCCTTCTAATAATATCCCTTCGCCTAGCATATTTATTTTATTTACCAGATTACATATGTACATATTATCTGATTTAACTGCAAAATGAATTGATATGTGGATTGAGACTTAATACGGTCTATTCGTGTATAGGTGCGCGTTGTGACAAGGAAAATTTGTGAACCACTTGAAGAGGACTCATTCAGGCCAATTCTTCACCATTATGACGGTCCCAAATTTCGCCTTGAATTAAGCATTCCAGAGGTAATTATATTGTGTCTTCTCGAAAAGAAAAAAAATAGACAGTTCAAGCAACATAGGTTGTAATGGTCTCCATTTATATTATGAGATATTTGTTTTAACATGAAAAATGTTGTTTTTGGTTTTGCAGGCTCTCTCTCTCCTGGACATCTTTGCAGACAAAAATATACTGAATAGTTTGTTGAATTGAAGGGTCTACAGTACATAGGCAATATATGTGATATACGGGGTCTACAGTACATAGGCAATATATGTGATATACAGACGATATATAGCTCTTTTTTATTTGCAGTCTGATGTTTACAAACTATTTTGTAATCCAGCAGGTTTTGTTGTGCATATAATAAAATTAGAACAAGTTCAATTTTGTTTAAGTTTGTGCTCTGGATGTGATTTCTCTCTTCTTATCTCTTTTTTTGTTTTTTTTTTTTTTTGTTTTGAGATGCAGCACTTATTATTAGCACATTGGTCCTAAGCCAAGCATGATGTGTAGTTAAGCATACGATATAGATCGGAATTTTGTAGACAAAAATTTAGTATTTTAGTGAAGAAGGGTAGAGGGCGTCTCATTATCTACGAGTTTTGCACACGTGTCATTGGCCATTGAAATTTCTCGGTTATAAAAAAAATTAATTTTTTTCCCAATACCGGCAACGAGTGAGATGACAACTACTTTTTTTCTAAGTAACGTATATGTTCGCGTGCGTATGTGTACGCTACACATACACAACACATACATAAGTAGGGGTGGGCATGGTATGGAAGATACCGATTATCATACCGAAATCGAAATTTTTTATATCGCATTTTTGGTATTATGGTATTTGGTACAGTATTTGGTATGCATTTTTAAAAAATTTGGTATTTGGTACGGTATTCGATATTAATATCGAAATACCGAATATCATACCAAAGTATATAATTACATATACAATTCATATATCTTAGTATTATAATACTAACAAATATATAAACTAGTATTATTAGAAAACTAATTGTTTAAATGTTGAAACTTTGACTACTCTATCTTGATTTAAATTTCTTTTTTGTGTAATCTTTTGAATATTTTTACATGTGTAAGGTATTTAGTACATAATAATTGAGACGTTTGTAAGTAATGAAAGTCATAATTCTCCACAATATGAGTATATGTAAGTTGAAGGCGGACAAACTATGGTATCGATTTACCGTACCGTAAAATATCGAAACTGAACTTTAAAATGCCGAACCATACCGAATTAATTTGGTACGCGTAATGATATAATACTTTTAGAAACCGAAAACCAAAATTACCGTACCGAAGTTTCAAATACCGTATCACGCTCACCCCTATAGGCTATAGCTAACTAGCGCGCATAAGTTTGTATATTGGATGCTTGCTGTAGGGACAGGTCCGGAACTACAATATTAAGCACGGGTTCGTGAGATCTGAAACTTTCTCGAGTTTCTAGATTCTAGAATGAGCAATATTTTAGAAGTGAATTTGAATGTATAAAATAATTGAACAAAGTTGACGAAGAGACAATTAAATCAGAGTTATATCTAAGAAAGTAGTTGGAAAGTCGCAAGTAGAATTGTTGAACTGTTCTCTTACAAAGTTGGAACAAGTTTGTTGATGAGTTGTAGTCGGGCATATATCACTTTTGATTTAATCAACTCATTGTCTTTGGTAGTATGTATGCTTATCTTCTGGTATCATGTCATTATATGAAAATCTCCTTTTTCCTTACTTGTATTTAAAATAAATAAAGTACTCTGTATTTATATATACCAAAATTAATAAGAAAGCCATTATGAACCAAGATTCAAAGGGATTAGTCTTTAGGTGAGACCCGACATTTAGCCTAAAGTTTGACCTTCTCCGATCCCGGAAGGAAGCTTTACTTTCCTTACTTCCAACAGTAAATAGCCTAAAAAAAATTTACAAACTAGTTAAAGGACAAAGTTTCATATTCTTCTTTTGTTCGGGACCACTATTTTCTCAGAAATAACCTGCTATGAGTTAAAAAAAAAAACATAACCATAAGCAAGAGTGTATTTCACAGATGAATCAATAGAACCCATTTTTTCCTTGGAACTTTTATATGAGATTGTTTTTTCTTCTAATCCACTATGAAGGTTAGGTGTTTGGATTGACTTTCTAGAAGTAGCTTCTGAGTTATAAGCTAAAAGTCATAATTCGGGAATACTCAACTTTTGGCTTTTGACCTATTTTTATACCTTTTTTGTTTAAAATTAAGTGCTTAAAAATATTTTTTATCTTTTCCAGACACCACAAAAAGTAGAAAAGAGATTAAAAGCTAATAAACACTTAAAATAAGTCAATTCAAGCACTAGCTAAATTTACTCTTAGTTAAGGTTAAGGAAAAAGTTAATTTCGAATCAAGAGTAATAAATTTCATGTCAAAACAACTTATGACATCATCATAACGATTGAAATTACGTTCATAGTCTGATAAGTTTTTTAAGTAGGTGGAAGTTGAACTACTTAAAAAAAAATATATAAAAGGAAACTCGAGTGGTGGATTGATTACTAAATGGATATATATAAGTGCGAGTTTTGACATCAATCATAGAAAACTTGGTTTTCTTATTGCGCGTATATATGTCGTTGTTCTCCTTTCCTTGTTTCTAACGATTTGCGTATAATATTATGAAAAATGATGGTTGGGAGGTCACCTAATCTTAATTAAAGTAGGAACTTTGACTCTTGACAAATCAATAATGTTGACTTTGTGTCTCAAAACTTTCTTTTGCTTTTGTCTTAGGAAATAGACTTGGTCGAACCTCGTTAAATTTTGTATTATTTTTCCTCTATTTACTTTATGTGCGATTATGTGCTTGTTAACCATCAATATTCCGCAACGAGTAGAAATTCTATTTACTTATTTTGAAAAGTGTTTTTTAAAAAATACTTTTAGATAGTAAAAGTTTGTGCATGACTAATCAATTTGAAAAATACTGTAGCTAGTATTAGAACAACATTTCGTGCTAGGCCAAGATTCCAAAAGTGCTTTTGGAAAAAATCTACTATTTTCAAATTCTAAAAAGAATAGTTTTTGCTACTACTCAAAAATACTTTTCTAAAAGTTTTAGTTCTTCAAACACCGAAAATGAAATAAGCACTTTTAGCTTCACAAAAGCTTAGCTAAACATCTCCTAGACGTTGCTAGAATTTGTATAATAAAGCGTGCCCAACAGCCATCCAGGGTCCATAGCTCAGTGGTAGAGCATTTGACTGCAGATCAAGAGGTCACCGGTTCGAACCCGGTTGGGCCCTATGTTTTATTTTTTTACCTTCTTTCAGTAATTTCTTACTTCTTTTTTTATTACTTTTCATGTCATTTGAGCAAATTACCACTGCATATTGTTTGTTTTTAAAATATGTATATAGTTTCAGCTGATAACTGCATATGTTAGTAGAGTTGGAGATAGGATTTTGAATTTATGTATTTGGAATTCTAGAAAAAACAACTTACTGATTTATAAATGAATTATTTATACATATTAAGTGAATTTTCAACCATTAACACAAGATGTAGGCAAAACATAGATTCTGCCGGAACTGTAAGCTGAACTATAGCTCCACCCAATATGTTAGTTTGTGAACTGCTACTACATTATTGCAGTTATAAATAGTGGCGAAGTCAGCATTAGAACTAAGAGAGTTCAAAATATAAAGAAGTAGATAAACAAAGTAGCAAAGGCGGTTCAATATATACTATGTGTACATAAAAAAATATTTTTCACCTTATATATACAGTGTTATTTCTCGCCAAAGGAGGTTCGGATGAACCCCCTTGGCCCTTACTGGCTCCGCCCCTGGTTATAAATGGAGGAGGCAATTGTAGTTTACTGTTAAGACGCTTTTCAGTTACTGCAACTTTACATTGTTACCCTCAAAATTTGAGTACTAACTCGTTCAACAGTTGAAGAATGTATGCTCCTCGTTTGTAAGTGTCCAAATATTTTTTGCAAGGCCATCAATATCTACAGCATTTTTTCTACAGGAGGAAATTATAAATATAGAAAAATTAAAAGCACAAAATGTAGAAATTGGGCTGGCTAGTGGGCCAATGTTACAGGTACTTCTCAGGGCAGTACTGGCTATCATTAGTGTAGTAAGTGGCCCAGTTACAACCTCAAGTTTTGGACTGTCTGCTTCTTTGTTATTGGGATCTTTACATTTTTAGCCTCCCCGCTAAAAGAAATTTCATCCGCCTAAGCTGTAGTCAGAGGTGTCAAATAGCCGGATTGAGCTGAATTTGAGCGGGTCCAAATGAATTGAGTTGATAAATGGGCGGGTTATTGACCCGTCCAAAAATTACTTTGGCTGAAATGGTTTGAACTGGAATGTGCTAAAATGCGGGTCATAATCCAACCCACCGAATTATTATTAAGTTTTAAATGTTTTGTATGTTCTTTTATAGTTTTAGAACCTTATAAAAGTATTAGTTTTCTTTACCATGACTTTATAGAACATATCAAATAAGAAAAATATTTTCTTGAAAATATTTTGACAAGATTTTTCATGAGTCAATTTGGGTTACATATCAGCCTATTTTTTTATGGGCTGAACTAATAAATGAACAGATTATGCTTTATGGGCTAATTTTGTCACTTCTAACTGTAGTAATTGATTGTAACCATCGCCGGTGTAAAGTCAGTGTATAATATGTGTGACTATACACACTAATTAATTATACAGTGATCACATTAGCTAAATCTTGGTAAAAAATAAAGATTAGAGTTAGTGGACTTTGTTGGGATTCTGAGTAGTGTAAAAATCCCTTGTTATTTTGCCCAGTAGTTTGAGAAAAAATACAGAGAAAGCAAATTCGTCTTCTATTTACTCTCTTCTTTGTTTGAAATCATTTGGTACAAGAAATTACTGGCCCGACTAACTTGAATTCGTGTCAAGTAAGCTCACTAAGGAAGTAACGCTTCATGCAGAAAATTCTCCATATCCTAAAAGATACGCATAAATCCTAAATTTTAACAAGAAAATAAAAAATGCTCATTTCCTGTTTCTCTCTTTAATTTTGAGTTTGGTTACTTCATGATGATTTTTTTCAATAGGAACACTATTCTCTTCAAATTCGAGTTTGGTTACTTCATCATGATTTTTTTCAATAGGAACACTATTCTCTTCACATTCAATGTAAAAAAGAATAGTACTACTAGTGTCTTATATACAATCACGAGAGAGGTGAAGTCATATTGATAAAGATAATTTTTACATTGAGTTTTCACATCACTACTGTAAAGATTTTTTGACATTATCGTATTATTTCTCTTTAAAAAATTAATTTTCTAATTTTCACATTATTGGTGCATATAACTTAAACTCTTTTACAATATAAACGTATTTTGACTAGTTATAACAGATTATTTACTGTACTTTTAAGATACAAAAGTAAAACTACTTCAAACAATTATCAATTATTATATGTTACCTTAACTCGAAGGTTTATTAGAATTATATATTATCATAGCATAACAATTAAACTCTACTGAGGAATATATAAAAGAAAAATACACCAACATATCAATTGGAGTGATTCACGGTTACATAATTTTATCAGCCGTTTATGAGTTTGTTTTTTACTTCAAATAAAATCTTTGAGACACAACAACTTTTTGACTTTGTTCTTCATATTATCTTCTTATACAAACTTTTTGACTTTGTTCTTCATATAATCTTCCTATACACTTCACCTGGACCTAAATGCCACATTTTTTACAGTCACATGCCATGTTACAACCACAATCTACTCATTTCACGTCTATTTACCTCTATCAGTATAGTATTATCATAGACGAATCAAAATTTGAAGTTTATAAATTTTGAATTTATTATTGAAGTCACAGCTCGTTTTGTTTATACCAAAATAACAAATTCAACGTAAAATAAAATAATTTCATATTTTATTCCAAACTTATTACTTCATCGTTTATCCAACCTGGAGTGTTCTTTCAATTGTTACTTGTTAGTCTATCATATTCTGTGGCCTAGAATCAGTTGTACTTCATCCATTATTAATACATGATTATTCCAACGGTCTATTCACTTAAGTTTTGCATTCAAATTTTCAAAAAATTCAACTTGCAGACATTTCTGCCTCCGCAGTACACCTTCCTTTTTGTAGTATAATAATTATTGTATTCGATATTTACATTAATTCGAATTCACGCCCGTAAAACCCATATAAGGGAGAAACGTTCCCCACCAATGATTTTTCCAATTTCACAACAGAAATTATTTCACTTCACAGCTTGAACCTTAGACTATATATATATATATATAAAATAATTTCTCCAATCTAACACTCGAACTAGAGATTTCTGATTTATTTAAGAAGAAAGCGCTCGCTAATAGGAATTTCTCTATTTCTAGAATTCATAGTCGAGACCTCGTATTAGGTGAAAAATCATATTCATCCCACCATGTCCTTTAGCGGTAAAAATTATACTACTAGTAATTAATTTGTATATAGTACAGTACACCTACTCCCATCCCCTTGTCTGCTTACTCATCTAAATCCGTGACTCCCTTGAATTTAGCTAAAAGATTCTTCTGTCACTATTATTTGTCCTACTATATATGCACCCACACTCACAAAATTAAACTACAAAAAAATTAAACCCCACAAATTAATTTCACTTTCATTCATCAAACAATATTTTTTTACATCAATGGGGAACTGCAATTGTTCTATGAAAGCAGTAACAGATTCAAGAAAATCAGATCTAAATTTTGCTCGTGTTATGACAGATTCAGGTGAAATATTAAACCTTAAAGGTCCCAAATTAGTTCGACAAGTCCTAAATGAATTCCCAGGTTACAATATTTTCAGTTCAAATCGTTTGTCTTCACCATTACATGATCAAGAATTGCTTCTTGATGGACAATTTTACTATCTTCTCCCTGTAATTGAAAAAGAAAAAGAGCCCATTTTAGAAGAAGAAAAAATAGAGCCAATTCGAGTTTCTTCAAGCTTGACGGAAGGGTCAGCTATGGAAGTTTTGCCGGCTCAACGAGAAGGTTCGGTTTTGTTTCATTTTATCTGACACTCTTTTCTTTACATATTTATGTAAATGGCTATGTTGCTTGGATTTTCTAAAAATATTGTTATATTTTTGTCAGGTCTTCCATAAATGCACTATTTTTGGAGGATCTGACATGTATCCGTCAACATTTTTGAAAAATCCCGAGCAACATAGATAACTGCAAACTTCTTAACTAAGTTTCAAATTTGCCCTTATATATACAGAAATATCATGACACGTTGAGGTTCGTTTGATTCATTTTATCCGATTTTCTTTACGTCTTTCTATATAACTGGAAACTTTTTAATTTTAAACTTCTTATTTTGACCTTAAGGACAAACTATTATAGTCATAGAAGGGGGTTCAATTGAATTTCCTTTGTTGGAAAATCATATTGCGCAAATAAGGCAACAACAATTTTTCCGTATATATGTTAACTTATGAATACCCTTTTATAGCTTGTTTGGCCAAGCTTATTTTTTTTCCTAAAATTACTTATTTTTAAAAAAGTGAGGTGTTTGGTCAAGCTTTTGGGAGAAAATAAGTGCTTTTAGGGAGTAGCAGAAACAGTTTTTCAGAAGCTAAAAAAAATAATTTTTGCCCAAAAGCATTTTTTTGAAAAGTACTTTTGAGAAAATACACATAGAAACACTATTTAAAAGCTTGGCCAAACACTAATTGCTGCTCAAAAGTACTTTTTAAATTAATTGGCCAAACACAAACTATTTTTAGCCAAAAGTACTTTTTAAATTAATTGGTCAAACACAAACTGTTTTAAAAGTACTTTTCAAATAAGCTGTTTTTAGAAGCTTGGTCAAACAGGCTATTAGTAGCTAAGTAGTCATAAGTTTGAACCTTTTGAATTCCCCTGTTAAAATTTCTGAATCCGCAACTGGTTATAGAAATATCATGACATGTTCGGCCTTTCTTTCTTTTTTAAATTTCGGATCCAATCAAACAACAACATATAAATGACCGCAAATGCTTCATATATTTAAAAGACTGATTTCTTTCCGTTTTAATCTAAATTTGAATTTATATATAAATTTTAAGTTTTGAATTTGAACAAGCACTAAATAATACGAGTAAGATGATTGTTAAGAATAGCCTAAGTTCAACTCTATAGATTCATGACTTCTTTGAGAAGTTGTAAAGTCAATTTCCAGTATAATATAATATTAATGGCAAAGTCTGAATTTCACGGATTCAAAATATAAAGAAGTAAACACACGAAGAAGTCAAGGAATTCAACATCTACTATACATAAATATTTTTTAAAAAAATGACCTTCTATATACAGTACGAAAAACCTCTTGCACGCTCCTAGCTTCGCCCTTGATTTGATTGTATATAAAGTGGCTTTATGTATTTTTCGCAAATAATATGCTGGCAATATCTCTTACTTGTATATTTTCTAACAGGTGTTTGGAGAGTGAAGCTAATTATCAATCCCCAACAACTCGAGGAAATCTTTTCAGAGGAAGGGAATACAGAGGCCTTAATTGAGCAAATGAGAATAGCTGCAAATACAAGTTCAACTACAAAGCACAAAAGGAGTACCTCTTGTGGAGTAAATTGGAAATCTACTCTTCCTAGTGTATTTAAACTGCCCAATGACAAGCAAAATAAAATACTTGCATTGGACCAGTCTTCCACCAACAGCCCTAGATGATGGTGTGGACCACACGAGGCTCGAATCTGAATTAGCAATAAATGAATTTCGAGTACTGAGATGAAGGAAAGTGGAGTAGGAAAAAAATGGAAGTGTCGTCATAGAAGGTAGATTAGATTCAACTATGTATAAGATTATAATTAAGATATTTGCTAAAGTATTTAGTACCATAGAGACCCTTTAATTAGTAGAACTACTTATAGTTAATATTTGATCTCATTAATCATTTGGCACAACAATATTGCGGACATGATTTTCACCAAGGGAGTTCAGAATTTGCTATATATAATTTCCGCCCGGAAGCCCGACAGAAAAATGATCAGCCTGCTCTAATGAGGGAAAAATTGTAGTCTTAGATTTTCACTATGTTGTTAACATAATCTCTTAAGGTAGTTGTAGGGTTTAAGTGGCATTTTATTATGCCTCTTTGTATGAATCATGATAAAGATTATATTGCTATTGGCAAATGAATTGTGTTTAGCTTGATCTCCTAGTTTTTCCTTCCATTTCTCTTCCTTGTTTAATCTCCATACAAAAAGTATATATATCCCACAAATCTTTTCTTAATCATTTGGTATTCGAAATTTACTAACTCGACCAATTCAGATTCACCTCGCATAGGATCCATTTAAAGAGGACGCATTCCCAATTACTAGAAATTTCTCCATTTCTAGGACTCGGGATCAACATCAAGACTAATTAATATTAATCAATAACACGTTCAAAGCAAAACATTCTTCCATCCAGTATAATTAGATTTACAACACAGATCATAACAGTAATATGAACTAATATATATTTCCCTTGTGAGATACATCCAGAAGATTAAATATTGATACATAAAATGCTCATGATCTATATGTTCTTGTTCGATATTCGTATAAGGGAAAGAATATTTAAGGTAGCAAAATAACTGGAGGAATATATTCCATGCATGATTTGAAGTTTTATGCGAAGATGATACTTAAAACTTAATGCTAGTACGGACACTCCTTACTTCAAAGGTATTAAATGAACGATGTACAAATATATATGCCTAGACTTAGAGTTAAAATTTAATGGAGTTAATGGTAAAAAAAACACCTGAACTATCACTTTTCTACGAGTTTCACACCCCAATTATGAGTTGTTCCCTTATCCTACCCGAACTATCACCATATGTGTATTAAAACACACTTTGAACCTGATTAGGCCAACTATTAGTTGTTCCTTTTCCTACATGAATTATCACCATCTACTCAATAACGTGTGTTTTAATACATAGATGGTGATAGTTCAGGTAGGAAAATGGAGCAACTGATAGTTGGGTTGTGAAACTCGCGGAGAAGTAATAATTCAAGTGTGTTTTTATCATTATCTCAAATTTAATGGGTTTAACGACTTAATCTTTAGGTTCCACCCATCAACATGGGCGGGAGTTATAACATTAGGTACAGATTCAGACAAATTCAGTAACTTTTTGCTTAGACCCTATATTTGTATTAGAAGATCCCTTATATATATATATATATATATATATATATATATATATATATATATATATATATATAATTGCGAGCTCAGTAACTAAACGAGCTATGAGTTTGGTGGCAAGTTCAGACGCATAAATTTCAAATTCTGTTTCCACTTCTGACCATCGAGACGGAGCTAGAGTTTAGGTTACGGATTCGACTGAACCAAGTAGTTTTGGTCTAAACCCTGTATTGTCTTAAGAAATTCATTGAATATCTATAAATTATTTATTTAAAACCCAGTAAGTTGAAAGACTAGAATCCCGAACCCGTAAGCTTCAAATATTGGCTTCGCCCTAATCTCACCATATACCCACTTTTGAAATTTTGAGTTTAAATTCTGATATTTTTTGAAAATTTTAATAATTTTCACATATATAACTTTAGGTTCACTTGAAGCCACTCATTATACGCCACATCTACTACTACCTAGTTATGGTTGTCATTATACTTTTGCAATTTTGCTTTCTGTCATTTTACTTCCTGTTCCCTAGTCTCCAATATCTTCCTTTTGGCAGCATAAATTCTAATTCTTAATAATAAACAAATAACTCCAGGTGCAGAACCCAAAAAGGAATGTTTAAAAAAAAAAAAAAAAAAAAACAACAACAACATAGACGAACTGAATTTTCCCTTATTTGAAAGAATGAGAAAACAAGCTGTATAATTTGCCCATCTTGTAAAAGTGAAAGAACGAATATTTTCTACTTTTATTTAGAACTGACCTTTGTGGAGCAAACAAGAGGTTTCTCATGAGAGAAAACTGTAAGCTAGTGAAAGAAACCGTTCGTATCTAGCAATGGCTTATGCAGAATTTTTTGTAAGCGATGTCAACATTTGAGGAAGTTAGGGAAAAAAAAAAAGGTTAATTTAATGACAAGCAGTGTCATTTATTTTTACATATATACCCAATATTTTTATTTTGCTTATTATCTAGATATACACATATTTAGTAAAAACAATTCGATGAAGTAATGTCACGTGACACCATTTAGGATAAGGTGCATCTGTCCGTGATATCTAGAGTCAGTGGACTCAAAATTAGTATGATCTTATTATGTGTATTCCTTTTGAATTTTCTTTTTGCATTATCCATACATAGTTTAAACCGAAAGGCGAAAGCAACGGGTTCATTTAAATCTACAGACTGCGTCCTAAATCCTCCTATGCTAGTGAATTAGTCAGCTAATAAGGCTTCTCGATCTGCCTCCGAAAGTAAAGTGAATTTTTAGCCTTACCACCCCACCCTAGTTGGCGGAGCTTCTTGATTACTCGAGCTAAAAACTGAATTTTTACCGAATCACATGTAATTTTACCGAATTTTACATTTGGAATATATGAAATACGTATGAACGGAAGACGGAAACGCCCCGAAATCAAATGAGTTAATGTTCCTTGATGCCATTCTCATGAAATTAAAGCAACTTGCATCCAACAAGTTTGGTGAATGTGGTGAACATTTCTGTTCCAGGCAACTAAAAGCAATAGCATCTGGTTCCACAAGAAACAACACAAAAAAAAAAAAAAAAAAAATCTAAATGAAAACTTAAAGAATGTACCTTTTGGAATCCCTAAAAGAGGAATTTGAATAAGATAGATATGATTCCTTTGCCCTTAATCAAACATCTCAGGTTTGAGTTTTGAAATGAAAAAAGATTTGGTAGTGAGTTTGTCCCCCTTTAACGAGCCTTACTAGTGAAAATTCGGATTAGTTAGGGGCCCAAAATGGATACTAGACACCGAGTGAAAATCAAAACAAGAAATGTAGACATTGCTCTTATATATCTATAGGGCTTGTGTATTTTACCAAGTGAGCCAAGAACGTGAAATTGGAAGTAGTGAAATTTGAACCCAAGACTCTTTCTAACTGCTTAAATTCTTAAATAAGATAATCACACACTTCAATATGATATTAGAGTAGACATAGTCTTGGATTCAAATTTCACTGCCGCAAAATTCCACATTCTTGGCTCTCTAAGAAAAGATAAAAGATCAACCTCACACGTGTAGGCCATGTTGAAAATATAATTAAATTTATAAATATAGTCTCTCTAACAACTTAAATTTTTAGATAAGATAGATGACCGCAGGTCAAATAACATTCTCTTTGCTTTAGAATATAACAAGTTTCACCTATATATAATAAATGTGAGAGCACAACACAAAAATACTATAAAATGGGCTGTGCTCTAATGAAACAAGAAAGAATATATGAAGATCAAGCTTCTCTTCATACTTTACTGGCAGCTCAGACACACTGTAATTTTCTCCCTTTTTTTATTTTTCTTTTAACACTAACTCTATTTTTGTGATTGAAAAAAAAAATAATTTCATGATTTGCAGTTTCTTTGGAAGATGTCAAGTCTTTAACTGAACTCTTCAGAAAATTAAGCTGTTCTATTTGCAATGATCGCTTTATTAGCAGAGTAAGTTCCATCACCATTTCTTTCTTGATCTCCTACAATTTTTCCTTATTACAATTCATGTCTTACATTGTAACATTTGGTGTATACCCAAATTAAAAGTCTAACTCCCAATTTAAACAAAACTTTTTAACATTATTTTTGTTACAGGAAGAATTCCAGCTTGGATTATTCAGAGATAACAGAAAGAAATCTCTGTTTTCAGACAGGGTGAGCTAACTTCTGCTTAGCTCTATACTTTAGTGGGGCACATATTACGATGGCGAATTCAGGATCTAGAGTTAGTAGATCTCTTAAAAAGGTGATCTTGTTCTATTTTTTTTTATTCTTTATGTATATATATTTGAACCAAAAGTAATTAAGAGGTCCAGTTGAATTTGTAGAACCTGTCTTAGAATGCGCCTCCGTGTTGCAACGACAATCATTCTTCCCGTACATACGGACATTTTCTTGAGCCTTCTTCATCACATTATACTTTAGCGGGCACATATTATAGTACGCTAGAGGCCAATTCAGGATCTAGAGTCAGTAGGTCCCGGTAGAACATTATCTTATTATATATATATATATATATATATATATTATGCATACATTATTCGAACAAAAATTAGTGAGTTCAGTTGAATATGGAGAACTTCCATTAGATCCGCCTATGTGTGCTGCAACGGCAGACATTCTTCTGTATGTACACTTTCTTAAACCTTCTAGCGTTATACTTTAGTGGGCACATATTATGATACAACATAGGCGAATCCAGGATTTAGAGTAAGTGATTTTCGAATTAACGTGATCTTATTATATTTTTGTTTATGTAATAATTCCAACCAAAAGTAAAGAGTCAGGTTGAATCTATAGAACCTGTCTTAGATCCGCTTTTCCGCTGCAACGACAGTCATATGTACTTTTTCTTAAGCAGACTGCCTAGCTCTATATTTTAGCAGGCACGTATTGCGGTATAATATAAGCGAATTTAGGATCTAGAGTCAATTGCTTCAGATTAATGAATGAGTTTGTATTATATAGCATGTTTTAGTTTTTATTGTTTTGCATATATATATATACACACACATAACTCAAACAAAAAGCAATGAGTTCAATTAAATCTATAAAACCTGCCTTAGATCCGCCTTTGTATGTTTTCTTAAGCCTTGTTGGTTTACCAGTAGTGTGTGTTATACATATAGATGTTCAATTTGTTTGACTCCAACAATGATGGGCTAATAGACTTTGGAGAATTTATCCGTACACTAAGCATCTTCCATCCTGATGCTTCTCAAGCAGAAAAAATTGCTGGTAAGGAAAATATTTTCCGAAAACCGTTATATTCTGATATTTGGCTGTAACAATGTATTTTACGGTAACAATGTTTCCCACCAAAAAGGGAAAAATGACTTCCCTTATTATCAATCTTTAATAAGTACTTAAAAGTTTCATCGTCAAACACTATCCAATTTGCTAGTATTATTATCAATCTATAGCCAATGGTTTTTTCAGGAAATATTTTCCTTTCTCCAACCAAAACCATTAAACCGAAAAATAAGTCATTTTTTCGAATCTTTTTAAAAATAACTCTTGTCGTACGAAGCACACTATATTTACAAGTGTTGCATTGAGATTGTGATTTTTCATGATGCAGCTGCATTTAAACTATATGACATATGGCAAACTGGTTTTATTGGACGTGAAGAGGTAAATAAATATGCAGTTATAATAGAAGCTAGATAAGTCTTAATTTGATTCACTAAGATAATATTCTGTTTTTTTCCTTGAATTTATTCTGTATTAAGGTAAAGGAGCTGATTTTTGGGCTATTATATGAGTCAGAATTGATACTCACTGATGATATAGTTGAAGCTATTATCGACAAGGTACGTTTTTATTACGAATTTAAGTTATATACACCGACAATATAAGATTTTTCTACATTATCACGTCAATCTAATCGGTGATAGCAAGTTACTTTTCTATTGTTTAGGTTACCGAGTAAGTTTTGCTATAAAGAGTAACCTATTATCGTAAGTGAACTTAACCTTGTGATGTAAAAAATCTATACATTGGCAGTGCTTAAAACTTAAATTATTTAATTACATGCAACTTACTGGAAAAAAAAATTGGTATATTATTTTACATTTAAAGTTAACTAACTCATATTTTGTTCTAATTTATCTCTGGTTCATGAAGACAATTGAAGAGGCAGATTCTAAAGGGGATGGAAAGATAGATATAGAAGAGTGGAATAATTTTGTAGCTCAAAATCCATCTTTATTGAAGAACATGACAATTCCATATCTGAAGTAATTCTCTAATCTCCTCTATCACTTGGGGTTTATAATATTAAAGTCACAAAGTATTTTTTTTGTCATAGATATTAAAGTAAGAACATTAGTGACTATAACAATAAAGTTACAAAACTATTTTTTCTTCATGTCAAAGTAACATAACTAATATACGTTCGAATTACTCAGAATATCAATGACCAGAAAGTCAAATTCTCCGACTCGAGGTAATGACACATTACCTGCGACACCATTGTTTTGCCACTGATCAATAAATTCCACGTCGTAGTCCTAATGTCCACCTTTCAGTTACTTTTCAGCCTTTGCAATTAAAAAATAGTCACTATCGTGAAGTTTCAAATTGTCCTAGAGTTTCACCTATGAAATTTGGAACTTTATGACGTGGTTATTTTTCAAAAAATATGGCCGAAAAGTGGCCAGTCAACGCTAGTTTTACTTGCTTTATCAGATTTCAGGTCATTATAATGAATTGACAAGACGAGTTTTGTTATTTTGCAGGGATATCACAGCCGCATTTCCTAGTTTTGTGCTGAATACAGAAAAGAATGATGAGATTTACAAGGATTTCTGAGTTATTTATAAGTACAATGCAGTTGCTTTGCCAAGTTGTAAATAAACCAATTGAGCACTGAATTAAGAAACAATAAGAAATATACCTTTGTTTATCCATAAGGAATTGCATGACATATGAGGGATTCTCCTGTGTACAAGATCGTCGTAAATAAGACACACAATTACAAGATTTAAGAGAAGTGACACGGAGTATTTTACCCCCACAGTAAGACTTCCTAATACGAATCGGATTTTGGGGTTTCAAAGCAGGTATCGGACACTGAATAAAGAACAAAGAAGATAATACAAATAATAATTGTGTTTGCTAATAATACAAACATGAAATGAATGAAGTTGTGATAGAAGATTTAATACTTGGCAGTTAACAAAACAACTTATTTTAAGATCAAAAGAAGATAAAGGGATCAATGCAAAAATAAGGAAAAAGGATAAGGAGTAGTTTACATATAGTGATACTTTCTGATACAAATCTGAATTAGTCGTGTTTCAAAGAAGGTTATCGGACTCTGAAACAGAAAACAAAGAAGATAATACAAATAATAATGGTGTTTGCTAATGACTACAAAAATGAAAATGAATGAAGTTGTGATAGAAGATTTAAAACTTGGCACTTGAAGAAACAACTTATTTTAAGATCAAAAAAAGATTAAGTGTCAACGAAAAAATAAGGAAAAGGAAGATTGGATAAGGAGTAGTTTACACATAATGAGACTTCCTGATACGAATCTGAATTAGTCGTATTTCAAAGAGGTATCAGACTCCGAAATAGAAAACAAAGAAGATAATACACATAATAATGGTGTTTGCTAATGACTACAAAAATGAAATGAATGAAGTTGTGATAGAAGATTTAAAACTTGGCAATTGACAAAACAACTCATTTTAAGATCAAAAGAAGATAAAGAGCCCGTTTGAATTGGCTTATAAGTTACTTATAAGTTATTTTCAGTTTTTTTGAGTGTTTGGCTGGCCAGTTTAAAGTCATTTTGTGCTTAAAATAAGTCCAAAAAAATAATTGGACTCATTTGACTTAGTTTATCTAAAGCAACTTATAAGCCAAAAAAATAAGTTAGGCTACCCCAATTTTTTTTTTTTTGCTTATAAGCTGCTTTTTTTTAGCACATCCAAACAGGCTCAAAGTATCAACGAAAAAATCAGGAAAATGAAGATTGGATAAGGAGTAGTTTACACATAGTGAGACTTCCTGATACGAATCTGAATTAATCATATGTCAAAGCAATTAGACTTCGAAATAGAAAACAACGAAGATAATACAAATATTAATGGTATTTGCTAATGACTACAAAAATGAAATGAATGAAGTTGTGATAGAAGATTTAAAACTTGGCAATTGACAAAACAACTCATTTTAAGATCAAAAGAAGATAAAGAGCCCGTTTGAATTGGCTTATAAGTTGCTTATAAGCTGTTTTCAGCTTTTTTGAGTGTTTGACTGGCCAGCTTAAAGTCATTTTGTGCTTAAAATAAGTCTAAAAAAATAATTGGACCCATTTGGCTTAGTTTATCTAAAGCAACTTATAAGCCAAAAAAAAAAATTAGGCTACCCCAACTTTTTTTTTTTTTGGCTTATAAGCTGCTTTTATTGAGCCCATCCAAACAGGCTCAAAGTATCAACGAAAAAAATCAGGAAAATGAAGATTGGATAAGGAGTAGTTTACACATAGTGAGACTTCCTGATACGAATCTGAATTAGTCGTATTTCAAAGCAGTTATCAGACTTCGAAATAGAAAACAACGAAGATAATACAAATAATAATGGTGTTTTCAGCTTTTTTGAGTGTTTGACTGGCCAGCTTAAAGTCATTTTGTGCTTAAAATAAGTCTAAAAAAATAATTGGACCCATTTGGCTTAGTTTATCTAAAGCAACTTATAAGCCAAAAAAATAAGTTAGGCTACCCCAACTTATTTTTTTTTTTTTTTTTGCTTATAAGCTGCTTTTATTGAGCCCATCCAAACAGGCTCAAAGTATCAACGAAAAAATCAGGAAAATGAAGATTGGATAAGGAGTAGTTTACACATAGTGAGACTTCCTGATACGAATCTGAATTAGTCGTATTTCAAAGCAGTTATCAGACTTCGAAATAGAAAACAACGAAGATAATACAAATAATAATGGTGTTTTCAGCTTTTTTGAGTGTTTGACTGGCCAGCTTAAAGTCATTTTGTGCTTAAAATAAGTCTAAAAAAATAATTGGACCCATTTGGCTTAGTTTATCTAAAGCAACTTATAAGCCAAAAAAATAAGTTAGGCTACCCCAACTTATTTTATTTTTTTTGGCTTATAAGCTGTTTTTATTGAGCCCATCCAAACAGGCTCAAAGTATCAACGAAAAAATCAGGAAAATGAAGATTGGATAAGGAGTAGTTTACACATAGTGAGACTTCCTGATACGAATCTGAATTAGTCGTATTTCAAAGCAGTTATCAAACTTCGAAATAGAAAACAACGAAGATAATACAAATAATAATGGTGTTTGCTAATGACTACAAAAATGAAATGAATGAAGTTGTGATAGAAGATTTAAAACTTGGCACTTGACAGAACAACTCATTTTAAGATCAAAAGAAGATAAAGTGTCAACGAAAAAAATAAGGAAAATGAAGATTGGAGGTGCGGGGAATCGAACCCCGTGCCTCTCGCATGCGAAGCGAGCGCTCTACCAAATGAGCTACACCCCCTGCTGCGTTGGATACCTAGTTTACTAGGTAATGACCCAATTTAAGATTAACAACTAAATAAATGCATAATAGGATACTTTTGGCCCCATGTGTTTTATGAAGATGTCTTATATGTAGACACTATGTGTAAAATTTATCTATATTTTAAAACGGATCTAATTAATATAGAATGCAAACATATTACTTATTAAATACTATACATAATTAAAGAATATTGATGTGCATAGTAATGTATAAATTAATTCCATGATTAACCAAACTCTGAAAGTTAGTGGTAGCGGATGGTGGTGGTTGTCGATGTTGATGGTGGTGGAGGTGATTAGTAGTAATGACCAGTGGTTAATGACGGTGAAAATTGCTGAAGAAGGTGATTGGAAGTGGTGGTGATCGGTTTGATATGGTGATTATGCGAGGTTGGTGTTAAAGATGGTTGGTAGTAATAACAAGTTGTAGAGATAATAGTAGGTTGTAGTGATCCATAATGATATAATAGTAATAGTAAAATATCACATTTACTAATAAGAAGTGAATGTTCTGATAATTTTAAAATTACGTATATTTTAAAGAAGTTACTGAGATCTCAGCGCTCAAACCTCTAATAAAGTACTTCCAAATATGGGCCTTTATTAACTTATCAATTACCAAGGAGTTCATTTAGATTTTTTAGTGTTTCCAGTTGTTTCGCCTTCGCCAGAATCGTGTTATTGTACCTTTGTGTTGGTGTACATTCTGCTTGAATACATGCATCCTACTAACGATAGGAAACTTATCCAACGATAGAGAAACATTATCAATAGAACTAAAACTAAGAAATGCTGTACAAGTACATCTCTATGGATAGAATGAAACCGAATCTGCATCAAAAATCAACACATTCCAAACAGTTTTTGTCCTTCCTCCAGAGAAAGATATCTAGACTGCTAAGAACACAAAACGAACCAAACCCTGTGCTATCCATGGAATCAGCTGCACAGAGTTCTGCTATCACTTCACAACACGATGTGAAGTAGTAACCTGCATTGGCACATGAATCAGCTGCTCAATTGCCAAAACGCCCTCTAGCCCATGGCGCTACATGCTGTCTGCCTCCATTTCTCTTTGGCACATTATTCTGCTGAGATTGCATCTTCGTCCTCTGTTCCTTCATATTTGCAAATAGGGAATCTAATGTCTGAGGTCTCTGCTTTGACACTGGCTTGACTTCCAGCTTTTGTTGCTACACGCACAAAACACAAATGGTTACATATCTTCAGATCTTTCAAGATCCATAGCAGCCGATCTACAAGACCGACAGCATCGGGATGGTTTACTGTTTGGAGGTCTAAGAACTGACGAATTGTACAATCAGAAAACAGAGACACCTCAAGCAATATGGTCCTTGGAATCGACGCTTATCCAGGCTTTCAATGTGTGGAGGGGAGGCCTTATAAGTTTAAAGAAGAACTCTTTTAATTTCTGTTAAAACCCTCTCTTACCTTAACAATAAACCTGCCACTATTTGCAGCATTCTTCTGAACCAGAGGAGCCCCAAACCTGCACAATTAACAAAAAGAAAATTGAAGCAGCTGTAGAGAGAAGTGCTTATCCGCAGATTTCTTACTGAAGGAAGGATGAACAGCCCAAAGTCGCAGGGATAAATTCGGTGGTGAAGCACTTTGAACATATAATGTTTTCACTTCCAACTTACCATCGGCCCTCAAATTAAAACTTCTCAACTAACCAAACCTTAGAAACAATAGCAGCACCCGAAACAGAACTTGATAACTTTCAGCTCATCCCCCACCGGAAGGAAACGAAGTCCAAACTAGAACTAACAGAAACACTGATGTGGAAGAAATGACCTTATTTGGACAACTCATCATCAGTCAAAATATCCAAGAGCACTACTAACTTCAGCATAAAGTAGTGTTTCACCACAATGCCAAAATTGCTTCAACAGCGTTGCAGGTAACTTCCCAACAACTCACAACTCAACTATAAAATTTAAGCCCCTCACACAGCCCACAAACCGAACAATTTCTGTTAAAGAACTTAATATGTTCTACATGCACACTCTATCCTCCAAAACACTGTATGGCGCAAATTAGAGTTGGATGCACTCAAGGAGAAGTATCTCACTTGCATCCCAAAACAACCATTTCAAAGATCAACAGTACCAAGCCAACCATAGAATAATACAAATAATATTATTTAAGGTGGTAGAAGGCAAAACTTCAATATGCGCAGCCGCCTCGCAAATTCATTGCTCAAAAGAGCTGATGAATGCCATGTGTCATGCTCCAAGCCTTTCCAAACTTCTTATCAACAAAAACTTCAGCGGTTGGGGAGAGGAAAGAAAATGAGAAACAATTGATTATCCATGTCTCCAAAAAAATTCAAAGACGTGTGTCATGCTCCAGGCCTTCCCAACTTCTTATCAACAAAATTTAGGCGGTTGGGAGAGGAAAGAAAATGAGATGTAATTGATTATCCAAGTACGAAGAAAATTCAAAGACTATTCGTTGCCAACTAGTTGAGCCACTTTAAACAGAAGCTTTCATCAGGATATCCTTTTCTGTGGCCCAAAATTCCATAGAATTGAGTTATCAAGGGAAAAGTTTATCCAAGGACATCCGTTCATCTGAAGCAACCATTCCAAAACCTCAAACTTACAAGACATTATATACCCCATGATGCTTGCTCTACCAGACAAATGATTAGAATCTACGCACTTGCCCCACAAAACAGGGAGAACCTCATTGTAACACATTGTTTTTCTTTATGCCAGCTCCCCCAAATCATAACACCTTAACAGTTCCACATCTTAAGGTGCCCAACACCGACTTAAAAGAAAAAAAAAAGTAGATCTCAAATTCAACACATGCATATCAAACTGAAGTCCTCCGACATGTTGCAGGATGCAACTTTTCTGATGGAAATAACCATCATTTGACACTTGGACAAACTTTCAAAGACTCTAGCTTGAACGTCTCCCAACCACACTAACAAGCAACAGCATGCTTTTAAAGTATACAAGAGCAAGGAGAGACACATGGAAAATTCATCAACAATAAATAGGACCACAATTTACCTGCATCAAATGAGAGTTCAATTGTTACACCAGTATTTGACATGTGCAGCAAGCGAGGAAATTAATTACCAACAAACTTAATCATATATTAACCACACACTTCCAAACACACCTCTGTTTATTTACATTCACTGCCCGGCTTCGATTGAAAGCCCTATTGCGAATAGGAGCAACTGCCGCTCTTCTAGCTGCCTCAGTTGCCAAAGGAAACTGATCTCCCTGAGAATTTGATCTTCTTCGAGCAAGAAGCCCCTGAGCAGAAAAAATCAGCACAAGCAGTGTCAAAGTGTCCAGCATCCACAAAGACATAAAAAAAGTAGTACATTATATTCTTCATAGGTTGCGACAATTGTGAAGAGTACCTGTCTCATAGATGATCTTGTGTCCATAAACCTTTGTATCTTAGCAGATTTATCCTGAGCAATGTTATTAGAAAATTTTTGGCTTCTATTCTGCAGAAAGCAAATGATAAATGTTAAAATGAAGTCTCAAATCAAACTGACAAAAGCTGAAATAAACACTAAATGGTCAGTGAGTCATGTGCTTACAAAAACTCTTTGCTTCTTAGTTTTGGTTGTGTTTGTTTTGGACATCTTGATGATATCATCTGCAGGCACCAACTGATTATCAGCAAAACAGGAAGAAAACCAAAAGATGGGAGTAAAAAACAAGTGAAGCTGACATGCATACCTAATGTCATGTCCATTTTCTTCTCTGTAAAAGCAATAATCTCACTCGTCAGTGGTTTGGCTGCCATCTGAGTTGAGAGCAAAGTCAGTTAAATGAATACAACATTAACAGCATGAAACTATCCACTAAACTTGAAGATCAGCAGAAGATGCAGGCACGGAAGGAAAAAACCAAAGAAGTCAAAAGATGTGGGAATATCAAAGATGGAAGTATATGATTCCTGAGCTGATATTTCTTCTCATTACCCCTTTACTGGCTGCAGGTGGAGGAGGATAATAAAAAAAGTATTTAGTTTAATCTGAGCATCAGACAAATAACCATGAAGGAATGCGGTGCAAAGAGTTTTATTACAATAGCCCCTTCTATTTTCCAAATTTTACAGCAAATCAAACTTACATATTGGAACTAATGACAACGACATCATTCAATTTTTTTCTAAACCTTAAAGACTGTTTTAAGAACTTTTTTGATCAATGGAAGAATAGTCTCATAACTAGCACAAGCAACTGTCCAAGTAGGCAAGTTAGAGAAACTGTGCAAAAGCAACCAAGGTCCACCCATAAACAGAAGCTTTATGTATTTTCACACAATTCCAAGAATAACATATCTCTGCAGCATTCAACCTTTTAAGGATCCCCACAACAACAACAAAAACAGAATAATCAGGTCCTCTGCTCATAAATCGAGCTCTCATTAATATCTAGAAACTAGATGTCAACCCTTCCCTCCGCTCAACATTTTTTCGGGGAACCAAAGATGAAACTAACTCTACACTCGAGTACCCTACCAGTGTCTCCAAATTCCAACTAGAAACTAGAGCTTCCCATCTAAAATAAGCTAAGACCAAAAAAAAAAAAACACAGGTACACATTCTTAGAAACAGCAAAAGTACATAGCTTCTTCTAGGAAATTATAAATGCCAACATAATAAAACAAAGCAAAAAATAAAAATAAAACGAGAAGGATCCAGTAGCTGAAGCAACACCACACCTCAATCTAATTGGCATTAGCTATACAAAGCTTTAGACACATTCGGCTATATTTTGCACAGATTTCTTCATAATTCATCTTATTAGTGTTCACTAAAAAACACCACAGGTTCTCCTTATCTCATAGGAGACATACACAACTCTAATCCTTACTGTCAACTATTTGGTATCATCATCTGTAACTTCTGGAATCTTCATAAAATTCCTCAATCACATAAAAAAAGGCTGTAAAAAGAAATCACCAAACAAATTTCTCTAGTAGTGATGAAATATGAAATTAGGTCTCCCATAACCACGAAATCCAAATTAAAAAAAAAAAAAAAAAAAAAGGAACTAATAAAACCAAAATCTTCACTCTTCCGAAACATTTTGCATGTAACAACATGAACATAAATTAAAAGAACGGGACAAAGAGAGCTCGTGAGAAACACAATCTGTCTCCAAAATTGCAAAAACACTATAGGTTCTCCTTATCTCATAGTACATACACAACTCTAACAACTAAGAGTTGCTTTTTTCAACTATATAGTACCGTCAGCTATAAGTATCATTTTTTTGCGAGTTTCCTACCTGAGCTATCTGGTGTTTGCGTTTCAAAATTGCAAAAACATTAAAGGTTCTCCTTATCTCATAATGACATATACAACTCTAATAACTAAGCCTTGCTGTCAACTATTTAGTACCGTCCAGTGGCGGATGGAGCATTATAATTTGGGGTTCAATTGAACCCCAAACTTTTGATGCGGTGTACAAATTTATATGTAAAAATTTACTAAATTTACAATAAATAGTAGATATGAACCCATAACTTTAGATATAATGGTTCAATGCTAAAAAATTTAAAAGGTTGAACCCCAAGAATTTAAATCCTAAATCCGCCTCTGGTACCGTCAGCTATATGTATCACTTTTTTGCGAGTTTCCTACCTGAGCTATCTGGTGTTTGCGTTTCAAAATTGCAAAAACATTAAAGGTTCTCCTTATCTCATAATGACATATACAACTCTAATAACTAAGCCTTGCTGTCAACTATTTAGTACCGTCCAGTGGCGGATGGAGCATTATAATTTGGGGTTCAATTGAACCCCAAACTTTTGATGCGGTGTACAAATTTATATGTAAAAATTTACTAAATTTACAATAAATAGTAGATATGAACCCATAACTTTAGATATAATGGTTCAATGCTAAAAAATTTAAAAGGTTGAACCCCAAGAATTTAAATCCTAAATCCGCCTCTGGTACCGTCAGCTATATGTATCACTTTTTTGCGAGTTTCCTACCTGAGCTACCTGGCGTTTGCGTTTCAAAATTGCAAAAACATTAAAGGTTCTCCTTATCTCATAATGACATATACAACTCTAACAACTAAGCCTTGCTGTCAACTCTTTAGTACCGTCCAGGGGGCGGATGGAGCATTATAATTTGGGTTCAATTGAACCCCAAACTTTTGATGCGGTGTACAAATTTATATGTAAAAATTTACTAAATTTACAATAAATAGTAGATATGAACCCATAACTTTAGAAATATAATGGTTCAATGCTAAAAAATTTAAAAAGTTGAACCCCAAGAATTTAAATCCTAGATCCGCCTCTGGTACCTTCAGCTATAAGTATCACTTTTTTGCGAGTTTCCTACCTGAGCTCTCTGGCATTTGCGTTTCAAAATTGCAAAAACATTAAAGGTTCTCCTTATCTCATAATGACATACACAACTCTAATAACTAAGCCTTGTTGTCAACTATTTAGTACCGTCAGCTGTAAGTATCACTTTTTGTGCGTTTCCTACCCGAACTATCTGGTGTTTGCATTTCAAAATTGCAAAAACATTAAAGGTTCTCCTTATCTCATAATGACATACACAACTCTAATAACTAAGCCTTGTTGTCAACTATTTAGTACCGTCAGCTGTAAGTATCACTTTTTGTGCGTTTCCTACCCGAACTATCTGGTGTTTGCATTTCAAAATTGCAAAAACATTAAAGGTTCTCCTTATCTCATAATGACATACACAACTCTAATAACTAAGCCTTGCTGTCAACTATTTAGTACCGTCAGCTATAAGTATCACTTTTTGGGCATTTCCTACCCGAACTATCTGGTGTTTGCATTTCAAAATTGCAAAAACATTAACGGTTCTCCTTATCGCATAGCAATATACACAAACCTAAGAACTAAGCAATGCTATCAACTATTTGATACTAATCAAGGTATGTTTTGATAAATAATTGGTGACAGTTCAGGTAGGAAAACGCAAACAACTCATAGTTCAGGTAGGAAACTCACAAAAAATTATAGTTTTTTTTTAATCATTATCTCTAAAAGATATCACCAAATAAATTAATGCAAAATTTCCAACAAAAAAAAAATTGCAAGCAAATATCTGTAATAGTAAAAAAAAAAAAAAACCTAAAAGATGAAATTAGGTCTCCGATAACCACAAAATAAATTTAAAAAAATCAACTAAATTAAATCAAAATTTTCACTCTTTCGAAACTTTTCCCGCGTAACAAAACAAGCATAAAATTACAAAAAAAAAAAAAAAAAAAAAAAAACTCGTGAGATACACAATCTGTCACAAAAATTGCAACTAATCAATTGCAAAATTTTTGCTGTTTCGGATATTTTTGCGCATAACAACATGAATATAAAATAAAATAAAAAAATAGCTCGTCATAAACAAAATCAGCCTCAAAAATTGCAAAAAAAAAAAAAATTGCAAAAAAAAATAGTAATAAAAGTGTACCTGTTTATGTTTTGTGAAATCGAGTAGAAGATAGATGAGCTTCCTTAATATTGCTGATTTTGAAATTAGGGTTTACAGTGATGAAAAATTTATGGTCAAACAAAATTAGGAGATATTGACGAATATTATATATATAGAGAGGCGGTGCACCGTTTACTCATAGGATTGGGCACGAGCCAATCACGTGCTTTCTAAAATTAGTGACAAAATTCATTAGAGAAAATTATTATATGTTAATTGATTCTTTTTTTTAATTCTTATAAAAAATGATCCAAACTTTTTTCTCTCTCTGACTTCTTGTATTTTTGTATATGTTTGTATATTTCGGGCTACTTTTTGTAATGTAAGTTTTGAGTTATTTTTTTGTAATGTAAGTGATCAACTTGTATATTTCTGAAATTTTCTTAATTCATTATTCTTTTCCCATTTTACCTTTAGTGGTGATTGGTCTTGAAGACGACAAACACCTCAATTATGGAAATATGGCACGTAAATAAAGTATATATATTAAATGAAGAGAGATTATATCTTAAGACATAAATAAGGGTAACATAGTCAAAACTAATCATAATTAATATTTTTTTGAGGGGCATGTAAGAGAGAAGCACGACAAATAATTTGAGATGGGAGTAAATTCCATGTGTGGAATCAACATTAACCGTAGTATTGCCAACCAAGAAATTTTCATGATTTTTTTTACAATAGGTATGTGCTATCTTTTATCAGTATAGATTTTGGAATAATTCTAGTAACCTAAGGCTCGGACAAATGGAAGAATTCTACTTTAGAGTTACTTGTAAATAGTCTTGCAATGATCCAATAATATGAAAAAATATTCGGCACGAAATCATAAAGGTTTGAGAATAAGTTGGTCAAATACAAAGGATAATCTTGCTTCCGACATAAATCATAAGACGTTAGGAGTGTCATGCACCATTTATTTGGAGAAAGGTGTGATACCGCCACCTAAGATACCGCCACCTAACCGGTCTGACAAGCGGTTTATGAAATTACACCATCCTTACTCATCACCTGACCTATGCACATCGTTCTCTCAATAAGGTTGACCGCTTATCCTAATCTTCCCATTTTCAAGAAGTTTTTGGACTCGATTTTAGTATCTAAGGTCATTCTTAATTTTACATATATAAGTTAAACTCTTTAATTTAACTGTGTTTATATTAGTTTTTATATTGGAAATAACCGGTCTGTGTTTTTATATTTGTTCTTTGCAAGTGTTGAAATTTGGTTTTCGAAGAGGTTTAGCCTTATGTTGCTTAAATGTTGCTTCCGTTGGCAAATGCTATTAATCTTAAATACAATACTGAATGAAAGTTTAATATGTATAACCCAATTTTCTTGCAACTTCATAGAGACCTAAATGCTCCTCGACAAACTAATTTCTAACATACTGTTTTTTAAAAACAATTTTTTTCTTAATTCTTGAGTTCAATCAAATAATGTTTCAAATCATTAAAGTCTGATATTCGCAGCTAATACAAAGAATTTGAGATGTTCATGTAGCCCTTTACTAATATATCACTTACCCCGTTATTACCAATTAGCTTACTTTACCATTTTGTCGGAAAGTTATGATGTGTGTGTATATAAAGCAAAGAGCCCAGAGGCAAGTCAAAAAGGCATGCATTCATACCGAAATGGTTACCTGGTATTTACACTAAACTAAACAATTGAACCTTAACGGAATTAAAAAAAAAAAAATTGTGAATACGCATTGGTTAACCATGATTTGAAAGACAAATATCTTGCATTCATTGATTTGGTGTAAACATCGAGTGCGAATAAATATTCACCATTTAAATGAGCTGCTAGCACAGTTATTCCGGTTATTTTGCCCCAAAAGCTTAGAGCTTGTATTTCTTTTGTTGGTGGGCGTGGGGGCGTAAAAGTAAAAAAAAAAAAAGAATTAAAAAATAAAAAGAGGCCATTGTCCAAAGCGTGATGGATCAGGTCAAATTGACGGCCAACTATGAGATAGGTTGTAGTTATAGTCAGAACTGAACCCGGCAAATTTTCGGATAATTGAAAGAGCGTCATTTGGCCCAACTAGCGAATCTGTTTACTAAGTCAGCTTAGCACGCTAGGAGTGAGAGACCTTGCTCGACCAAATGAACGTAGCAGCAGGGATATTTAGAGATGGCCAAATCAAGATGAGATGGGACGGTCGTTCAGAGGCCGCAGCGGAACTACTATAGGAAAGCCCGACCCCCTAGCATCAAGAGTTGCACCTAATCTTCCCGGCTTACTACGATTTCCTGGTGGGAAGAAAGTCATTGCCATCTCTTTTAACGAATACGGTCTTGAGCAGGAGGAAGAGAATCTCTCTCTCTCTCTCTGTCTATTCAAAGATCCAAGACTGCAAGTTAAATTGGTGACATTGGCTCCCCATCCCCAAAATAAATAAATAAAACTCGGCGGGCGCACTAAAAAGAAAAATGCAATTGACAAGGCTCAGCAATTTTTCATTACATTTGATTATTGAACAATCTAAGTAACGGTTTGTTAAAGGTTATGTCCCTACAAGCCTAAGGAAAATGGTCATCAGATTTATTCAGATAATCACTAGTGTCCCAGTCTTCATGTGGAGTTAATCGCAGTTTAAATTAAGAATAACCACTTTTCTTCAGTTCACACCGTATATCCACTTCTCGTCATTACTTGTGTATCTAACCAACTCTTCTGGTTTGAACCATAGTTTGATCTCATCCTTGGCAGTCTCAGGTCCATCGCTCCCGTGGATAATGTTCCTGCAAAGAAACTCATCTTGCTCAGATTCAGACGTCTTAATCTTAATATAAATAAACGAAGCCTAACTATGGAATTAACATAAGAAGTTTTGGAACCTTCCGACTACAACAGCTAGGTCCCCTCTAATTGTTCCAGGTTCTGATTTTTGAGGATCTGTAGCTCCGATAAGCTTCCGTCCATATTTAATCACTCCCTCGCCTTCCCAAACCTAGAATTTGATTACAGAATTGTTTAACGTGAAACCCTTTAGCAAACAAGTAAAGTTAGACACTTAGCTAAATTTAATTTAATCTAACCATTGCTACGACGGGGCCGGAGCTGAGGAAATCACATAGGCCATTAAAAAATGGTCTCTCTTTCAGGTCATGATAATGCTTTCCGGCAAAATCCTTAGACGGAACCACAATTTTGATCGCGACCAGCTTGAAACCCTTGCGCTCAAAGCGTGATAGTATCTCTGAAATCTGCAATGGAATGAAACTTTCTTAGCCAATTGGAAAGAGAACACTACATCTGCATATCATGGATGCAAGAGGGGATTGGAGTGTGCAGTGGCATAGCTACATACACTGAAGGGTGGCAAGTTGAACAGCCTTCGTCAGAAAAATATACCATGTATAAAAATGTATTGCATATATAAGAAAAAAAAAACATTACATATATTTAATCTTGAACACCCTCACCGCTGAGTGTGTGACAAGAGACTTAGTGGAATCCATACAAAACATGACAAAATGCCGAATACAGTTCCAGATAATCCATCTCGAATGGAGGAAAAAGCACATTACAGAAATGTTTTAAGAAATAAAGAATGCAGCATGCTAACACAACTTGACATACCAAGCCCCTTTGCACTCCATCTGGCTTTATGGCGATGAAGGTGCGCTCCATCTTGTAAGAAGAATGTATCACGTCAGTTGTAAAAAAGATGGAATTATTATAAATGCAAGATATAACGCATCGATTAATAGGAAAAGCGAGAATAAGGTACCTCGGCAGCATGTGCTTCTTGCTCCTGGAGCATATAAGCTATATTAAAGGGAGAAAAACAAATGAATTAGACTAGTGATCGCATATAGAATCTTCAAATTTTCACCAGAGAGGCATTTTCTCAAAGGACAGAAAAAAAAACTTTAGCAGCAACACTAACATAGGTAAGTAATAAGCGACCAACCTGCTGCAGGAAGGGCGAGGATTCCTGAAATCCAACTTGTAGACGAATTCCGGGACTCAGTCCTGCCATATGAAACTAGAGAAGGCACAACACTTCTCAAAGAAACTGTGGCTGCTGCAGCCGCTGCTCGTCCCCCTGCAAATCGGACATGTAAGGCCTATTTGTTTTCTCCTTAGTAATTCATCTTAATATGATGAGCTTGTTCGAATTTGAACTAAAGTAGAATATAAGCACCCATAGTGATCTTATCATATACAGACATTGAATAGGTTCAATCTATTATAGCATACGTTTTCTAATTCTTTTCACATATAGATATATATATATAGTTCGAGCACAAACCGGGGAGTGTAACTGGACCCACTAGATAATCCCTATGTAGAAATTTAACCTATCATCAGAAATGTGAAGGAACAACTAGCCACATGATAGGCATTCGAATATATTCTAAACAACTACCCTCTTCGTTCCACATTACGTGACACACTTTCCTTTTTAGTAGTTCATCCCACAAGAATGACACACTTCTAAAGTTGAAAAAAATTAACTTTACACTTAATAAGAGCTTTTATAACCGCACAAATGTATGGCATGTTAAGGCCACAAGTTTCAGAAGTTTTATAGCCGCACAAATGTTACGACATGTTTTAGACCACAAATTTCAAAAGGCTTCATTTCTTTCTTGAACTTAGTGCCGCTTTAAACTATATTGCATATATTGGAGAGGGAGTACTTGTTTTCTCCTTTGATAGGTAAATTATGGCTCAATGAATATAAATGTAAAAACCACTGGTAATCAGAATCTATCAGATCTATGAGTAATACACATAGATTGATAAATTCGTACATGACATGAACTATCAATGCTATATTTTACACACACACATACATTATATACACACACGTGCGCACAAACACATTATATATATAGAGAGAGAGAGAGACCGAGCTCGAAAAAGCACTGGATTTTGAAATCAATCCGTGCACTACACACACATACACATATAATTTGATACATAAATTTTTATATGCATATATACAGGAACTATTAAGCCAGGGAAAGAGAGAAAAAAGGAAAATTGAAATTAACGAGAAATGGAACGCAATTTTTACCTGAAAAGCACGGAAACTCTGCCCGTGCACACAGAGATTATATATATCAAGCTCGAAAATGCACGAGGATTGGAGTCTGTGCACAATAAATATAATACACGTACTACCACGCGCGTGCACATATATATATATATATATAGACCGAGCTCGAAAATGCACAAGGATTTGAAATCAGTCTGTGCATCATAAACACACACATATATATATACACACACACAGAGCGAGCTCGAAAATGCACAAGGATTTGAAATCAATCTGTGCATCATAACCACACACACAGATATGTAATATATATGTATATACACACCCAGCGAACTCGAAAATGCACGAGGATTTGAAATCAGTCGGTACATTATAAACACGCAGTGACATGCACATACACATAGATCGATAAAATATTTATATACATTGAAATTTAACGAGAAATGGAACGAAAACTTTACCACGAGAATTCTGCTTAGAATAAGCAGATAACAAGGACTTGGTAGCTCGTGAAGCACATCTGCAAATCTGAGAATTCATATCTTCAAACAACAAAACACAGATTCAATACGTAAAAAGATAAAGAAATAGAAACACAAATCTAATGCACTCTCTTTTGAAGAGTGAAAGAAGAAAGACATGAATATATATATATATATATATATATATATATATATATATATATATATATATATATATATATATATATATATATATATATATATATATATATATATAGGTTACTGATTTGGTTAGAGAAAATGATAAAAAATGGTCCCTTATTTTTGGCACTGGGTTCAAAATAGTCTCTTTAATATCACTTGAGCAGTTTTGTTCCTTTAAATTTTGTCAAAAGTGATCTCCGTCACACATTTATCAAACTATGATTCTTAACTTTAACTGAACTGTAAAAATAGAAAATATATAACGAGAACTCACATTTGGAAATATAGTTTTTGTAGTTTATGTTATTATTGGTTTATTTCAAGAGTCTTGTGCTACTTTTTGAGGTGCAATTTTTGTTATTTTTTGTGTTTCATGTAGTTTTTTTATGTTGCGATTTTCTGGAATTTTGACAAAAATTTCTGGTGTTTTTAGTTTAATGTTTTTTTCAGAATTCCGATTAAATTTAATAATCAGAGTTCAGTAAATATGTGAGGGACCCCAAAAGTGCTCACTTAATGAACACGTGGTCAACGCGCTGAGTGGGAGCGTGTAGAGGGACTGTTTGGGCTTTGGCTGGGTCAAAATCCAAGCCCTAAGTTATTGGGCTAAATTAATGAATCTGATTCTTTGTTTCATGCTTACGATTGAATTAGTGAATCAGATTCGTTGTTTAATAATAGTTAGGATTTCGTTACTTTCTCATTGATCTGAATCACCTGAGATTTAAATTTGATAGTTGGATATTCTAAAATCTTATTTTGAATTTATTGTGCTTTTAAAGTTATGTGTGTGTTTGGTACGAAGGAAAATGTTTTCTTGGAAAACAAGTGGATTTCTTACTTATTTTCTAGTGATTGGTAGCTACGCAAAAAATATTATCCCAAGAACACTTATATGTAATCTAGAAAAATACTATGGGGGTGGGATGGGGTGGGGAGCGGGGGTTCGGGGTGGCAGGGGTCAAGGGGTGAGGATTGGGGGCGTTGGGTGGGTAAGGAAGAGACAATGAACTTGGAGTGTCACTTATGGAACTTGTTTTCCGTACTTCCATAAAAGAAGTCATTTTTCTCATTTTTAAGGAACGTGTGTTCCTAGGGAAAATATTTTTCAAAACTTTTTGATCAACCAAACATGAAAAATTTGAAAAACATTTTCCGGCATACCAAACACACCAATGTGTTCACAGTTTTTGTTGAACCACCACTTTTTGTCGAAGCAAACTCTAGGTAAGTATTAGTCCAAAGTATCAAAACTTATTCATGGTTGTGTTCTTAATTTGTTAAAAAATCAGCAAGTTGATCAGTCTAAATCAAAAATCTAGAATCTTCAATAATAAGTCTAAGCGGATAATATTTCATTGATAGGCTTGACAGTCATTAACCAATTTAAGACTTCTCTGGCTTGATGTACATACAAATTGTCACTTTTGTGATTTATTTTATAGTTGTATGACAATGCGTAACATATAATATTAAGGATGAATCCACGTGTGATCCGTTTGATCCCAATAATGAGTCCTTTTAAACTCACAGTAGAACTCTTTGAGCTTCATTAATACATTTGTTTAATTGTTTATCCTCTTTATACCTGTTTACCCCGAATTTAGATAATCAATTGAATTTGTAAGTGAAGTATAGGATATGTGAATGAACTTTAATCTATTTTGGGTTTATAAGAAATAATTTTAGATTTGCGTGTTATAGCATGTGTATGTGAACATATGCATTAGTGATTCGAATCAAGATACAAATGTTTATGATTAAGCCAATTATATTGGAAGAATAAGCATAAAATGCCACTGATCCGGACCAAAGGAAAGAGAGCTTCAATATATAATTTCTATTACAATGTTCTTGATCTTGAAAAAGTTAACCCTTAAAAGTAGGGAAATGCCTCATATTTATAGTTTTGCCTTTTGGGTCTTGCATACAACATAAAACTTTTTTCAGAATAAAGTAAACCCTAAAATGATAAGGTTGGGCCATATGGTCTGACACTCGTACGGTCGTTGGTACAATGTGACAGAACGTTGTTGACACGTGGCGATTTTATAACTGATTAACCGGACTAACGGTCACGATCAACTCGGTCATGCTGAAACCGGACCAACGGCCA
This sequence comes from Lycium barbarum, assembly GCF_019175385.1. NCBI lineage: Eukaryota > Viridiplantae > Streptophyta > Magnoliopsida > Solanales > Solanaceae > Lycium > Lycium barbarum. Next base: position 125,566,365 of record NC_083345.1, on the reverse strand, counting down.
CGATCAACTCGGTCATGCTGAAACTGGACTGGCTGTGATACAAATTCGCTTCACTTTTCTCAGGTCAACCGCAGTCGGTGCAATATCACCGGTTCTAAGGGAAGACTCGGTGATCATGCCTGTCTCTTCTTATCTCCGGTCCCCGGTCTTACCGGTCTTGCTTATATCCGATTTTTACCGTATACAATACCAAGTTTCTTAATGTCTAAAATTCCATGGTTTCAAGAAAGCAACACAGTAACTAAGAAAGTCACAGCTTGAATCACAAATATTACTGCTTGTTGAACCTTCATTTTCCCCAGATAATTACTTATGTGGAAAAAGTAAATCCGCATAAAGTAACTGCATGATATATTACCTAAAACCATAGGCATCTATCTGAGATTCGAGCCCCCACCCAGTGATAAAGCCAGAATTTTCACTTTGGCGATTCAACATATAGAGTATAACATATAACACATACATAAAAACGATTTAGACAGTGTAATTTTCTTGCAAAAGGGAATTGACTCCCTTGGACAATGGTAGCTCCACCGCTGTCCCCACCTCCCTCACAAAATAAACATTCCCATAACTGCTAGAATAAAAAAATGTAATATTCATGCAACATATGCAGAATTTCCTCTTACAACCATTCAGTACAGAGAGCTTTATTCCAAGAATGATAGTCTAGAATGAAGTCTTAATGAATTTCTGCTAACCCTCAAACCAGATGGTAGAGAATCTCATCATGCAATGTCTATAACAACTGCTACTACGCTTCAACCCAAGCAAGTCGAAGTCGTCTATAAGTTCACTATATTTGACAGGACTAAAAGTTATCATGCAATGTCTGCAACTAACAAAAATCTCTCGTCGGATAGTAGATAATCTTATCATACAATGTCTGCAAATGATTATATTCAATACCAAAAAATAAAGCGTAACGATGGAATGATATCGTACGCCAATCCAAGTATTATCATTCCATGCATAACAAATTATTGACAATCATTAATCAAAAGCATCTGTTGCTGAAAAGAGTCATGGTTCCAAGAAGTACAATAGTTAACATAAACACGAAAAGGTAGTCACCCAATCACTAAACATAGGCATGAAGTCGGGAACTGTGTCCTCTCTCTGAAGGTAATTCGCCTGAAGTTAGAAGCAGCCACCCAACTGCCAAAAGGAAAACAATTAGACCGTTGAACGAATTGAAAGGAAAACAAAAAAGGCAAATACTACGATTCATTAGAACGTCATTTTGTTTTCCGATACATGTTTGAAAGATCATTTTGTTGTTGGTCCATGTTTGCGATTTTAACATACAACTCTTTTTCAAACAACACTAGTGGTGGCAAAATTAGCCCATGAAAGCATGGCCCACCCAACCAGCTCAAATTGACCCATCTAAAAATTGGGTTGATATTTACCCAAGTTGGGCTGGTATGTAGCCCAAATTGACTCATAAAAACCTTGTCAAAATATTTTTAAAAAGACATGTTTTTTAATTAGATATGTTATATGTGACCATAATAAAGAGAGACAAAAAAAAAAGTTCTATTATGTACTTACAAAATCATAAAGAACAAACAAACAAATTAAACCTTGGTAAAAATTGGGCGGTTATGACCCGCTTTTTAGCCCATTTTAGCGCAGCTCATTTCCTCAAGTAACTTTTGGGACCCGCCCATTTATTAACTCAGTTCATTTTGACCCTCCCAAATTCAACCCAACCTGCCATTTGACACCCCTAAACAACATTGTTGGCTAGAATTACTCAATCATGGTGCATTATCTGTCATATAACCAGGTCAGGATTCAATGCTTAAGTCTACATCTTAAGTTCATCATGTGGCACGACACCACTTTTAGATTGAAGGCAAGTGCATATCTTTTCCATGCTCCTCCAGTTACATATTTGCTTCCGTAGTAACAATCTTACTCAAATAAACTGACTAAATAGCACCCAAGGGTGTGACCGAGTGGTCGGTGAAGTGGGTTGAGAACCATAAGGTCTCAGGCTCAAATTTAATTAGAGGCGGAAAAACACTAGGTGATTTCTTCTCTGTCCAAACCTTGATGGACAGAGCTACCCGGTACCTGTGTTGGTGGAAGGTAGCAAGTTCTCCGTAAAAGAAAAAAAAAATAGCATGGGCCTCTAGTTAACATAAAGCCAATATGAAAATGTCAATAAGTTCAAGACTATGTATTAACAGTTGGCATGTACCATAATGGAATCAATTTCCTCCTGAGACACTGGTGTTCTTTTGGGTTGGTCAGAAGCCTTCCCTGCAACAGACATGCTAGATGGGGACCTTGAGAAAAATGTTCGAGGAGCTTCTTCAGCTGCTGGAGTTTTCTGAGGTTGCGAATTCTGGGATGTAGAACCTGCAGAACAAAAGAACCTTCACGTTTACAACAACAACAACAACATACCCAGTTGAATCCCACAGTGTGGGTCTGGGGAGGGTTAAATGTACGCAGACCTTACCCCCACCTTAGTAGGGAGGCTGTTTCCGAAAGACCCTCGGCTCAAAAGAAAACAAGAAAACAAGGGGAGAAAAGTCAGATACCGACAGTCAAATCAAAGCAATGCGAAAATGAGAAAAAAAACAAGGGCAAAGAAGTCGTGATAAAACAGCATGGAGAAACAAGACTCAACACATAAAAGTAGGAAACATAGGGCAATAAAAAGTAGAGCAAAGCTACGCCTTCTAGTGCCACAGAAAAGCGAGACTACCTACTAGCCTTCTACCCTAATCTGAGCCCTCCACAACCTCCTATTTAAGGTCATGTCCTCGGTAATCTGAAACAACGCCAAGTCCTGCCTAATCACCTCTCCCCAATATTTCTTTGGCCTTCCTCTACCTCTCCTAAAACCGTCCAAAGCCAACCTCTCACACCTCCGCACTGGGGCATCTATGCCTCTCCTCTTCACATGCCCAAACCATCTCAACCTTGCTTCCCGCATCTTGTCCTCCACCGATGCCACTCCCACCTTGTCCCTGATGTCCTCATTCCTGATTCTATCTCTCCTAGTGTGCCCACACATACACCGCAGCATTCTCATTTTCGCGACTTTCATCTTCTGCACGTGAGAGTTCTTGACTGGCCAACACTCTACCCCGTACAATAGAGTCGGTCTAACCACCACTTTATAGAACTTGCCCTTAAGTTTTTGTGGCACTTTCTTGTCACACAGCACTCCGGAAGCGAGCCTCCATTTCAACCATCCTGCACCAATACGATGTGTGACATCATCGTCAATATCCCCATTTTCTTGTAAAATAGACCCAAGATACTTGAAACTTCCTTTCTTTTGAATGACCTGGGTACTAAGCTTCACTTCCACGTCCGCCTCCTGAGGTACACCACTGAACCTGCACTCCAAGTACTTTGTTTTGGTCCTACTCAACTTAAATCCTTTAAACTCTAACGTTTGTCTCCAATCCTCTAGCTTAGAGTTGACTCCGCTGCGAGTCTTGTCTATCAAGACTATGTCATCCGCGAACAACATACACCATGGCACCTCACCTTGAATTTGTCGCGTCAATCCATCTATCACCAAGGCAAATAGAAATGGGCTAAGGGCCGATCCCTGATGCAAACCCATCAGAACTGGAAAGTGCTTCGAGTCTCCTCCTATAGTCCTCACTCTGGTCTTGGCTCCATGATACATGTCCTTGATCGCTCTAATGTACGCCACAGGTACACCTTTAGCCTCCATGCATCTCCACAGAACCTCTCTTGGCACTTTATCGTAAGCTTTCTCTAGGTCGATGAATACCATGTGTGTTACATCTCGGAAATTTTCCGTTGGTACGCAATCGAAGGAATTAGTGATGAGTACGAGTGTATGATGTTCCATGAGTAAGAAATGACGTTTGATGACCTTAGGCGAGATTTCAAAGGTATCCGATGTAAGACGAGAAAGTTGGCTAAGATAAGGCAAGGTATGGGATGAACAATGCATGTAAATGGGTGTGGGTGATTAGAATGAAAAGTCTAAGAAATGAGAAAAGTTGCAGAATTGCAAACTGGCCAGTGGTCGTAAAGTGTAATACGGACCGTAAAATGGTATACGGTCCGTAAACTGGCAGGTCGTAAATTGGCATGCAAAACTTCAACTTTCTGCCAGTCGAGCAAATGGTAAAATACGACCTGGAATACGGACCGTAAAGTGATTTACGGCCCGTAAACCATGGTCGTAAATCACCATGCAGCAGCCTAAGTTTCTGGTTTTGAAATGGTTAAATACGACCATGAAGGACGGTCGGTAAACTGGAGGACGGGTCGTAAACCATGTTTACGACCACTGTGCACTTCAACTCAGAATTTTAAGTTTTATTTCACTTCTACATCACACCCCTTCTCTCTAAAACCTCTCTCTACATTTATTTCACAAGAGTTCAAGGATATTTAGTGATCAACAACATAAAACAAGTGAATCAAGAGTAAGGAAACCACCAAGGATCATCCAAGGTCAAGAAATCCAAATGAAGATAAACTAGGGTTTTGCTCAAGGTGGAGTATTATCGACTAAGACTTGTCCCTACAACATCTAAGGTAAGATTCATGCTATTTATATGTTATTTAAGATATTGGAGAGTTGAAATACATGGATTGTAGAAAATATGATAAAATGGGTCATGCATGATGAATAGTGACATTTGGAAAATGGTTTGAATTGAGTTATGAACCTTGATGTATTGTGATGCAAATGTGTTATAAATGATGTTGAGAACATTAGATGAGCAATGCACGTGAATGGATAGTCGTAGGTTCTAGCCATGGATATGGACTAATGAAGGTGAAATGAGGAATATGGATAATGTGAATGACTAATGGCCATTATTATGATATTATGAATGTATTGTTGACGTTTGGGAGTTGAATTACGATGTGAAGGAATAGTTGTCCGATTTTCCCTAGCTTTAACCATGTGTGCTAATTATCGACGCTAATGATAGTATGACCTTAGTAGAACCTTCACGTTTAGAAAAAGAAAATAGTGTGTGTACAAGTGAGCAACCATATTTGCAGCTACTAAACACATTGTCAATCAATATATGTCCATATTAAGCATACAAGATGCACATGTGCCACTATTTTCCATTTCTGTGATGACTGAAGTCTTTTGACAGAATAATTTCAAGGGAGAAAAAATACGAATAGTTGCTAACCCAGGATTAAAACGATTAAACAGAGAGGAATAAGGTGATATGATTAAATACTATCACAATGGGTTGTAGCAGAGCAGTCAGTTACAGCAGGACTGGCAGCTATAAGTGGTGCACTTGGAATCTTGCTATAACTCGTGAATTCACCGTAGACCAATTTGGAATCTGGCAGCTATGTACAATTTGTGTTTTTTCTGGTAATCTCAGCAACTTGTGAATTCACCATAGAACGTGAAATTATTACAACAACTCCTTAGACTACATACAAATTGGTGAATTTTGATAATCCTGCCTAAATTGGTGAATGATGGTATCTAAGATGCTGGACGAATAAAGCACCACTGGACCTGCAGTTAATTAAGAACCCTTTTGAAATTAAGCTCATATAAGCAAAACGACCAAATCTGATATCCAAATAACTAGGGAACCTAAACCCCATCACCCAACCCCCTTCCTACCATCAATTATTTCACAGTTATATCACTTGATTGAAACTGAACAAAACTATAAGCAAACAAAAACCAATCAATCAATCAACTCTGCTTCAAGCCCAAACTAGTTGGTCGGCTACATGAATCATCTATACTATTCTGCGATCAAATCTAACAAATACTCATAACTCGGAACCTAAACCACCATCCTCCAACCCCTCTTCCTGCCAGCAATTATTTATGAGTTATATCACTTGATTGAAACTGAACAAAACTATAAGTAAACAAAAATCAATAGTCAATCAACTTTGCTTCAATCCCAAACTAGTTGCGGTCAACTATACAAATCGTCTATATCATTGAACAACCAGACGCCCCTCATTGTTATACAATTTTTAGGTACCCTTTCGAAACTAAGCTCATTTAACGGTCAAATCTAACAAACACTCATCACTAGAAGTAAAATTAAGGATCCTGAACCACCAACCCCCAACCACTCTTCCTTACCAGCTATTCTTTCACGAAACAGAACAAAACTATAAGTAAACAAAAAGCAATCAATCAATCAACTCCGCTTCAACCCAAAACTAGTTGTGATCGGCTGCATGTATCACCTATACCATTCTGCTCTAAAATTGAAACAAAGGTAATTTTCAGAAGAAAATAAATGAAAGAGAAAATAAAGATGCTTCCTTTTTGTTAAACTAATCGCAATTTAGTCCTCATTTCTAGCTTTTGAAACACAAGAATACAATTTTTTAGCATTTTGCTAGTCAATAGTGGCTCTTTAAACGTAATCTAGTATTCTAGTAACATGGTATAAATTCACAAAAGAATAAACTTGCAGAGGAATTGCTTCTAGTGATATGTCCTAGATCCACACATGGGACTTTCTCAACCAACCGCCACTCTGAATTAGACAATTTCAATAAACCCTTCCGAATCTAACCTCATATACTAAAAACAATCAAATCTATCAAATATCGGAAACAGCCTCCCTAACTTCCGAGATAGGGGTAAGGTCTGCGTACACTTTACCCTCCCTGGACCCCACATTGTGGGATCTGCTTCCACAGTAAGGATTGCCGCTTAGTCCAATCCAAGAGCAAACAAGGGACGCATCATTAAGCAAGAATCTGAGCTAGAGCGGGGCAGTTCAAGTAAGATATAGAGAAAGCTCCAACCAGCTACCATTGATCAACCTTATTCAGGCACATCAATCAAAGATCTTGCTTACCGGATAACTTTCCTGGTGAAGGAGAGAAAGTTTGACAAGCTAAGAAAATTTCGTTGAAAGGTGAGACTGCTATTAGGACAATGATTGACCACTTGACTAGGTACGGTCTGCCCTCTACATTTTCTACCCAACTGGTGGCTGAGGCTTTTGTATTGGGGGTAACTAAGCTTCACGGCTCTCTGCAAACTATAGTGCCTGACAGTGCCCCAGGATCCTTCCTTAGTTCTGGCAAGAATTAATATATTGCAAAGATCTACTCTAGCCCTGAATACTGCCTATCACCCGCAATCTAAGAGGCAGTCTGAGGCCCTAAACAAATGGGTAAAGCAGTATCTTTGTTTCTATGTTGTTGATGAGCCTTCAAATTGGGTGGCTATGTTATCTTGGGCTGAGATTTTGGTACAATACATCCTACCAAACGTCAGCAAGGATGACCCCTTTCAGAGCTCTGTATGGTCGAAAGCCTCATGCTATTGCGCGTTACATATTGGGAAAATCTACTAGTGAATTGGTGGACACCTATTTGATACAAAGTGATAAAGTACTGCATTTGCTAAAAGCCAATTTAGCTAAGGCTCAGACACGCATGGAAACATTGGTAGACAAATCTAGCACTGAGGTTGTTCTTGAGATTGGAAACCATGTATATGTCAAGTTGAAGCCTCATCGACAAGTGTCTCCGCGTCTAAAGAAGGATCCTAAACTGGGTAGAACCGTAGAAGGTTCTTTGGCCCCTTCAAGGTTTTAAAACGTGTTGGGTTGTGGCTTAAATGTTAGAACTTCCGGAGGTTAAACGGATTCATCATGTTTCTCAATCATTGTGTGGGGATTCCTGACTAACAATTACCCCCTTGCAACTGGCTGTTTCTGCAGAACCTGTCCTTAAACGAAGCAAAGTGAAGGAACCTAAACCCCCATCCCCACCCCCTCTTCCTCACACAACAATTCTTTCACAGTTTTATCATTTGATTGAAACTGAACACAACTATAAGTAAACAAAAATCAATCAATCAATTAACTTCAACCCCAAACTAGTTAGGATCGGCTACATGAATCATCTATACCATTCTGCTCTAAAACTGAAATAAAAGTAATTTACCAAAAGAAAATGAATGAAAGGGAAAATAAAGACACTTCCTTTTTTAATTACAAGAATGCACTTTTTAGCATTTTCTAGTCAATAATGACTCTAAATGTAATCTAGAATTCTAGTAAGGTGGTGTAAATTCACAAAGGAAGAAACTTTCAGAGGAATTGCTCCTAGTGAAATCCCCTAATCCATACATGGGACTCTCATATGTACCATTCTGCTCTAAAATCAATCAACATATTATTATATTAATAATAGAGAGAGAAAAATATATATAGAAAAAAATACCAGAAGGTTTTGAGTGCCTTTGTGGAAACTTGATTCTTGGGATTCTCTTCATTGCTTGAGCTCCACCCATTGCTGCAATTCTTCTTCGATTTTTTGTAAAGAGAAAAAAAAAGTCTATAGGATTTAGTTATAGGATGAAACAAAATATTATTCTCTTCTAAGTGATAATTTAATAAAATAAAGGGGAAAGGGTCAAATATACCCTGTACTTTGTTTTGTTAGTTAAATATACTCTCTGTTAGTGAAAATTAATAAAAATACCTCTGGCGTCTGAGAGGATTTGGAGATTTCCATCCAAATAGGGGCATAAGCGTGAAGTTTGAAGACGTCAGGGGGTATTTTTATTAACTTTCACTAACAAAGGGTATATTTAACTAACAAAACAAAGTACAGGGGTATATTTGACCCTTTTCCCTAAAATAAAGGCATAATACGTAATAACTTCCAACTTCGGGCGTGCACAAGTAGGTACCTTAACTTGTATAAAGTTGAACTCGCAAACACAAATGATAAGGTGGCACTGACGTGGTACACAAATTTTGAAGGTGTATAGATGATCATTTTGTAAGTTGGAGTGCTCAACGGTGCACACCTAAAGTTGGAGGACATGCCTAAAATAAAAATAAAAGAGAAATGTCCACGTGACATGTAAATCGCATTTCATGAATTAAATTTAGGCTAAAGTCATCAACAGACCCCTGAACTTGTCCTGATATTCCATTTAGACCCCCCAACTGAGACGTTGACCATCTGGACCCTCGAACATAAGCTAAACTGTGTCATTTGAACACATCGTGCCATCTTGGCACATGCGTGCAATACACTGCTTTAAAAAGAGCGTGAGAGACCAAATTTTTTCTTTTTAAAAATTTTTAATCATTAAAAATTAATTTTAAGTAAAAATCCATTTTAAAATCTATTTAAATAATTAAAAAAAAACTGAAAAACCCAACCCATCCTCTCCGATAGCCCACTTCGCCGCCGCCGCCACCACCTTCGCTATCGTCGCCGCTGCCTCCGCCGCAGCTCCACTTCAAAATCTATTTAAATAAATCTCCGACGAAAAAGGGCACCGTTTTTTTTAATTATTTAAATAGATTTTCAAGCGGCGGCGAAGTGGGCTAGGTTTTCAGATCGGAGAGGATGGGTTGGGTTTTTCAGATTTTTTTTTTTAAATTATTTAAATAGATTCTAAAATTAATTTTTTTTGTTGACGTGGCTTATTTTTATTGATTTATTTTTCCATGTCACATCAAGCGTAACTCATGCACCACACTTGATCTGAACTATGTTCAAATGGCACAGTTTAGCTTGTGTTCGAGGGTCCAAATGGTCAACGTCTCAGTTGGGGGGTCTAAATGGAATATCAGGACAAGTTCAGGGGTCTGTCGATGACTTTAGCCTTAAATTTACCCTAAATACTACTCTACACACGCTTGCCTTTTTAGTCGGTTCAAAGAAAATGATACATTTGCTAATTTAGAAATAATTTAATTATAAATTTTATCTATTAAACTTAACGAGATGATTTATAACCACATAAATATCGTTAGCTTATTTTAGACCATAAAATTTAAAAGTTTTCTATTAGTTCTTAAACTATGCCCGCAGTTAAAGACTTAAAGTACATTACATAAATTAAAACAGAGCGAGTACTATAATTTTAATATTTAATTAAGTGAAAAAAATATTTAGTTTTCTTGGCCAAACGCCTACTTAAATTGGAACAGAGGGAGTAAAACAATTAATGAAACAAGCTCAGTTAATTACTTTTTTTTGTTTATAATATTTTTTATCCATGCACAAATATTCAACTCGTTATTGCCAACTGCCACGCGTCCATCCAGGTCATGCTACTATGCTAGAGAGCCTAGGAGGTACCGTGTTCACCACCTTAATGTCATCAATTGGTTCAAAGACTTTGTCTATTATTGGATATCCAATTCATCTGCACTAATAAATAATTAAAAACAAACTTCCATGATAAATATTGCACTAATAAAATAATTAAAACTAAACTTCCATGATAAATATTACTCTCCCGCCCTAATAGATATAAAACCTTTTTTATTAATCTAAAAAGAAATAACATCTTTTTATATTTAGTAATAATTTAATTTTAAATATTTCATTTAGTAATAATTTAATTTCAAATATTTCATTTTACTTTTAGTAAAATATTTTTTTAGCTACACAAATATTTATGACTTATTTTAAATTATAAATTTTAAAAGTCTTTCTTTTATTTTAAATTCTATGTCAAGTCAAATGCACTCACATAAAATGGGATAGAGAGAGCGATGGTAGCTTATAGAAAAATTGTAACTAAGCTCCCATTTATAAGTAATTAATTACGCCATAAATGTACTCCCTCCGTCTAGAATTATCTGTCATGATTTCATTTTTACACGATCTCATATTAGTTAGTAAAAGTTTTTAACTATTTTATTCTTTATTGATATTTGAACAATCATAAGTCACTTTGATGTGTTTGGAGTCTTCAAGAACAATACTCCCTCCGTCTCATATTACATGACCACTTTTCTTTTATGCGCACCTTAAAACATCATAAATAAAAGATGTATTTTACTACCTTACCCCTATTTCTCTCCAATAAATACATTCTAATCAATATTGACTATTTTCAAGAACATTTAATGCTAAGGGTAAGATCAGAAAGATTTAATTAATTTTATCTTAGTTTTGTAAATGAACAAGTTATTTGGGACATATATTTTTAGTAATGTAGTCAAGTAATATGAGACAGAGAGAGTAGTAACTACTAAAGATGAAATGGGAAAAAATAATTAATTTTGTCTTGAACTTTTAAAACAATAAATAATTTGAGACAATCATTTTTTAAAAGTCATGACCGATAAAAAAAATTCTTGGATAAAAAAGAGTGTCCACTTATCAAATCAAGAAAAAATTAACCTTATTTTTTCAAATTTATCTCTATTAAGTGTTATGTGGTCAAATTTAAATACACATTTATTTAAAAGCAATTTAATCAAATTATTTATTTTTATCTAGAAATTACTCTAATACTTTTTAAAAAATGTGCAAAGTAGACACGATTCAAATTAGAGCCGGGCATAAATACCGAAAACTGAAAAACCGAACCGAAACAAACCGAAACTTCAACAAACTGAACCGAAACAAACCGAAACTTCAAAAATGTCAAAATCTGCCCCCATATTTCTGTTTTTGCAATTCTGCCCGTTTTTGCAAAACTGTCCACTTTTGACAGTTTGCAAATCTGTCCCGTTTTTGCAAAACTGTCCAGTTTTGACAGTTTTGCAAAATGGTCCAGTTTGGCCTCTTTTTGACTTTCTTTTCACTTGGTTTCTTCCGATCACTCATTTCAGCTACTTGGCTTGTTTTGCTCTATTTTGCTCTATTTTGGTCTGTTTTGCTCCGTTATGCTCTCCGGGCATCTTTTCCTACAAAACAACATAAAAACACAAAAAGTAACAACAAAAGTGCTTAAGGAGTCACAAAAGCTTAAGGAATTAGCGTCGAATATCGCGTAATTTCACGACTCATCAACACCCCCAACTTAAAGTCTTTGCTTGTCTTCAAGCAAACTAAAATAAAAATCCCAATGAGGATCCATTTTAAGCACAAAAACATGACTTTGGTTGGTACCAATAATTAGGCTACAAGCATGTGAAGCTTCAACGAAATAACTCCCTCGTTTCAAAATACAATTTCAAGAATGCATTAGAGATTTAAAATAATCAAGCAACAACACTCAAGTCTCAATAAGTGACTCAAAACCACTAGTTTGCTAGATATGCTCAATTGACTCAACTTGGAATTTTTGAACATCACCACTCTATCGCAATCTATATGCCCTCACAAGAAAGAAAGTCCCAAAATCACAATATTCACAGCAACGACACAAGGGACAAATACACAAAAGTCGCTCACACTCAACAAAGAAGTTCTAGTGCTAACAAATAGCACACCATAAGCTTGCCCTTATTTTCGTTTATCACTAACTCAAGAACATTCGGTTGGAGATCACATAGGCGCTTTTTAAGCTTGTAATGTAGGCTTAGGGAAGGGTAGGATAAGTATTTGGGATACAAGTGACTACGCCCTCTTTGAACACTACACATACTTTATGTCCACTTTCCTCTTCATTTCGAAATATCACTCCTTCCTTTGCATACCAGTTTCCCCAATTATTCACACTTCCTTTATAAAGTTTCAAAATATAATGTGCTAGCACATTCGTCCACGTGAAATAAAAAAGTAGTTGGTTAGAGAGTACAAGTTATATAACCTTTAGTATAAGCATTTGTTGAGTGTACAATTTCTAAAGTTGTTGGTACAAGCATGGGAAGCTGTGTTAATCCTCCTTCCATGCTTATATATAATAGAAAAATCCTATCATTTTAAATTTTAATTAAGTGAAAAATTTCCATGCTTATATATAATAGAAAAATCCTATTATTTTAAATTTTAATTAAGTGAAAAATTTATAGGAGTTAGAGCCCGTTTGGATGGGCTTATAAATACAAATACAACTTTTAAAGATGGTAATTAAAAGGATTATAACTATTTTCTAAAAGTTACATAAATACAACTTATTCAAAATTTTAACTTTTTAATTACAAAAATACAACCTTTACCTTCCTAAAATATCTATAATACTTAATTTTAGGAGTTACTACCATTAATGCATATTCACTTTTACTTTCTTTTTCTTCCAAAATCATGCCAATGTAATTTTCCAAATAAACAAAACAAAATCAACTTCACATCCCATATTCCATTTACCGTTTTAAAAAGTTTTTATTTTCACTTGATGACTAATGCAATTTTTTTCTTGTGACTAAAAGAAATTATTTGAAATTATTAATATTAAGAAAACTACATGAAAAGATATGGTATATGGTATAAGAGAAGTACATGAAAATATACCTAAAATGTATAAAGTATATAACAAATCATAGTGTATGTATATATAATATATAACAGTGCAATACATATAAAATATAAGTACAATAATATATATACTTGTTCAAAGAATTGTAGTATATGATAGTATAATATATATCATATAAATAATATACTTGTTTATTGATTAGAATGCTAGTTGAGTATGTTGGAGATTTTCAGAAAAGTATTTAATGTGTTTTGATATATATTTAATTCATTTATCACTAAGTCTTGAAACTCCTTAGTTTAGCCTTTTATTAATAACAACATTTTTTATTTATGGTATATTATCATAGGTTTGAGATAACGTTTCCTTAGTGATTGGTAGGTAAGGAGAACTTGCAGGGACAAATTAAGGGGGGGGGGGGGGGGGGGGGGAAATAACATGTATAGATTTATTACCATATTTATACGAAATTGACCATATCTAAAGATTTTTCCTTCATCATTTATAGAGTATATTTTGTAAATTAAAAAATAGTTGTAGGTTTTGTAAATAGTTGTATATTTACTAGTATTTATGTAAGTTCCCCAAAGCAATAAGTTAGGTATTTTAGCTTCGGAAAAGGGCCAAATATACCCCTGTACTATCGAAAAAGAGCCAAATATACCTTTCGTTATACTTTGGGTCCAAATATGCCCCTATTGTTATACTTTGAGCCCAAATATACATTTCGTGTTTTTGTGCTTAAAAGCCTTTTTTTTTTATTCTACTCAAACACTATAAAAATGCTTAAAAGCTATTTTGACTTAATAACACCTAAAATAAGTCAATCCAGACAAGGTCTTAATATCACAGTATTCACCGGGTTCCAAATTATATATCATTACTTCTCGAAGATTTATCAATTATATTAAAAATTATGCGCTATTACTATTCAATATTGGTGCAACATGCATCGATCAACAAGAGTTGCAATGAGATGAACAAAAACAGTTCATCCTTAATCAGAAGTTTCGACACGTTTTTCAAGTCCTGCAATTGAAAAAATCTAGTTAACGCTTTTCTCTTTAATGAGTATTATGTGGCACAAATTTAAATTAGTCTGATGAGAAATTTAGAATGAGTAGTGAGTACCGGATAAGAAAACAGAAGAAATCTAAAATGGATATTATTAAAGCAAGTATTCATCATTTGGTACATGCAATAATTCGTCATCTTTCTCTTTGATTAATTGAAGGAAAAAAAAAAAAAAAGGTCATTCTATTATTAAATATCCTTTTGGTTTTCCACGGCTGCTACCACGTACTTGCATATTGCTTAAAGCAGAACATGTAGTCTTTTGGCAGTGTCAGCTTTGAAATTTTGATTAATCTATACTTATATTGCATTAAATTCATTACTGAGAAAGGTTTTTATCAATTTTTAACTTTTATTTTTAGGACTCAAATTTAAGATCTTTAACTAATTAAAGGTGAAGAGGAGGTATCTATTTCATCCCATTATAACCTTTTTTAGCGATTATCTTTCACTTAAAACCATATATATGTGCGCAGTTTTATAAATTGACCATATACAAAAAATTAGATATATAACTATAAAATTGTGCTTAAAAGTGATAGGATTGCCCTGTTGCTAGCGGGAGGAAGCAGTATCCCGTGAAATTAATGATTGCTATGAATTAAGGACAAAAATTAGGGATTACTACAATAACAAAGAAAGATATAATCTTCATCAATACCAGTAGAAAAACACCATCAAATAATGTGATGAAATGGATGATTTCTTCGGCTTTAAGTAGAGATTTCACATCGAAGAACTCTAACCTCCATAATGATCGTAGTACGGATTATGACCGCACGTCTGATATAAAAATAATTCACATATATCCCCATATCCAGGGCGGATTTAGTCGGGTGAACATTCTAGGCAAAAAATTACAATATATATTTAGGGTAAATTTTATGTATTCATGTCCATATATTAACTTTTGAACAACCTGAACAAATGCAAAAGGTTAGATCAAGTGGTTCAGTTGTTTCTTCGAACACACTGAGTGAAAATCCTGAATCATTCACTGCCCATATCATAGTAGAAAGATAATGTATCCACAGAAAAGAGAGTACGAGTCCTTGCTCCCGTCAGCCATGTCGTACGTTACATATATCTTGATTAATCGGGCCAGTAAACTCTAGATATTAATCAAACTGAAAATTATACCAATAGAAAAAATGAAAAAATAGAGAAGAAAATAACAAAGAGAGGGAAACTCAATATGTAGAATATTACACTACAAAATATTCGAAGAAGTAAAAGAATTAAACAAAGGGAAAAAAATAGACAAAAAATGCGTGTGTGTGTTTAAATTCATGATCTATCCATCATTTCTGAAATTTTTGGGCTCTCTATAATGCTTTCTAAAGATGGTTTCCACTTGGCATCTCTGCTAATAATTTCTCTTCTCCTTTCTAGTATTTCTCCCAACAATTCCTCTAAAAATTTCCCTTCACTGATTTTCAGTTGAATCAATAAACTTTCCAATTCTTGTGTAGTCAAAACCATCTTTATTCTCATAATATTATTATTATTTTCATTTATCTCCATCACATTTTTAGCCTTGAGACTTTCACCCTTTGTTTCTTGTTCTTGAACAATTTGATCTTCTACTTCTTCTTCTTCTTTTTGTGGTAAACATGTTTCCATGCAATTTCCCATTATTTTGTTGTTTCTAATGAGCTGAGAAAGTTGAAAATTTTGTGAAGCAAAGAAGAGAGAGAAAAAATAGCCAAAAAACCAATAATTTAGAGAGAGAAGGAGAGGGAGTTGTGAAGTGTTTAGTATAGTGCATGTTTGATGGTGATTTAACTTTTTATAGAGGAAGAATAAGCACGTATGGAAAAAAATAATAGTAAGTGTTTGAATGCTGAGGATAAAGTATTGAACTCGTTATTGCCAACTGCCACGCGTCCTTCCAGGTCACCAGCTTCATGTCGTCAATGAGTTCTGTTAGAAAAAGAAAACGGTGTAAGGACAATGAATTGTATTATACCTTAAAGCAGCGGAAAATTAATCATCGATCTTACCATCAAAATTGTCCCAAGTCGAACTTCGACTCTCCTGGAAACGGAGTATTCTTCATAAACTAGATGTCACGTTTTTTTGTGTGTTTTGAGGAAGAAGAAACAGAGAGGATTTTTTGCTTTTTTCTATAAGTTCTTTCTCTCCAGAAACTGTTAGCCTTATAAGTGGAGAAGAAAAAAGGACTCCCTAGGGAAAAATCCGTCCCCTTCCTGTATTCATGATTAGGAGCAATTTTTTTTTTCAGTTATAGGGTAACTTCTCTCAATAATTATCCTTTCTGAAATGGACCGATTCAGTTCACATGGGTGACCCGCGACCCAGACTTGAATATCCAACAAGTTTAAACACTGGTCTATTACTCGTAGTCGTAGTCTAAGTTAATATATGCACGAATGCACATATAAAGTAATAAATAAATATGAAATAATTAATAATAAACTTTTATGATAAATATTAACTAATAGTAACTTATACTCCATCCGTTTCAATTTATGTGAGCCTTTTACTATTCTGGGAGTCTGCGAGGTGCTTTTTTTACCACATTTTTCTCACATTTTTCTAAATTATTTGAATTATAAATTATCATGACTTAAAGTATTTTTTACATAGTTTCTAAATATATAAATTTTATTTTTATAAACTTGAAAAATCTATATCAAAATTTACGGTCAAAGTTTATATATTGAAACAGAGGGAGTGGAACTTTTAACTTACTTACTGCTCTTTTCGTTTCAATTTATATGATTTGATATTCAAAGTGCGATGGTCAAACTAACTAACGATCAAATAAAAAATTTGAACATAAATTTTTAAAAATAAAATTTACATCTTTAAAAATTATATGAAAGTACTATAAATTTAAACTACGCGGCATTGCATTTCTTGTTGGATTAACTTTTCATTAGATTTAAGTTTTACTCCTATTAAGTATAAAGTTTATCAATTATGACAAACAATTGACATTTTTTTTTACATGTCAGAAATGTCGGTACTTAGTTTCATGGAAAGAGACCAAGTACGTAATACTAATGCTATCCTACCTGTCAGAATTTGTCCAACTTAATATTTTTATCTTCAACTAGTTTTTTTTTTATTGAATATTCTTTTCCAATAGCTAGCTACAATTGCATACTAAGTAGTATTTGATTTAGTTCTCACTTGGTACTTTATAATTAATTTATGGCGGTATAGTTGTGAATACATACACAATTGGCAATGACAACGATGCTAACAAAGAGGACGTCACATGGGAAGAACCCATGGATCTGCCACGTAAGAGTTCTAGAAAAATACTCATTCCGTCCAATAATAAGTGTCATCTTGGCAAAAAAAAAAAAATCTCATAATAAGTGTTACCTTAAGAATCAAGATATAAATTAAGTAGTTTTTTCCAACTTTACCCTTAGATAAAAATAACAAGTTAAAGTAACATCTAAAATGATAAATGAAAAAGCCACATAATAACTTGGTATTGATGGATTGTCAATGTCAAAATGATTACTACTTGTGCATGCTTTAATCAAGAGGAAAAAATAAATTATTCTTATTATATAGGGTAATTTAGTAAATTTCATATTACATTATTGATTTCTTAATATGCGTGTTTTTTAATAAGATGACACTAATCATGGGCAAGCAACATGGTGAAGCAGGCAAATGTTGTTATCTGTGAATTCTCATCTTTATTCTTCTAGTTCCTCATCTCCTCCTTCTGCGTATCTATCCTTAGTCCTTACTTTCAGTATTTCCGTATTTTTTGTTTGGGCTTTTACCATTTGAGTTGTCGAATTTACTTTCTGGAATTGTAATTGAACTTCAGTTTATTGATCTAGACCTTGAGTTATTACTAAAGTTGCTTCAAAAAATTAAAAATAAAGGCAATTTAGTCCACATTGACTGGTCCAAAAAGTTGGATGATGCTCTATGGGCATATCGCACAGCGTTCAAAACGCCTATTGGGACTTCACCGTATAAGTTAGTATTTGGAAAGACATGTCATTTGCCTATTGAGCTTGAGCATAAGGCCCTTTGGGCATTGAAAAAGCTGAACATGGATTGGCATGAAGCAACAAAGCTGAGGTTGTTTTAAATCAACGAGATGGATGCATTTAAGTACAATGCCTATGAAAGTGCAACACTGTACAAGGAAAAGATGAAATACTATCATGACTCGAAGATCCTCAAAAGGGATTTTCAGCCGAAGGACTTGGTCTTGTTGTACAATTCACGCCTAAAGTTCTTTCCGGGCAAGCTAAAGTCTCGATGGTCCGGTCCGTTTGAAATTGTAAGTGTTTCACCAATTGGAAGTGTTATTGAGGAGAAAACCGAGGATGACACTCGGACTTTTAAAGTGAATGCACAAAGAGTGAAGCACTACCATTGGTGCATTGATGGTGGTAAAGTGGTTGATCGGTATCGTTTGAAATACGGTTCCTGAACTGGAAATTGAGGTATCACGTCGAGCCGTGACGTTAAACCAAGCGCTGTGTGGGAGGCAACCCACATTTACTGCTTTATAAGTACTTTAAATATCATATTTCCTTTGTTTTCTTTTATGTTTTTGATGTTTGCTGATGTGGTAGGATTTTGAGGACTGAAGAGGCCAAAAGAAAGTAAGTGCTAAAGTTTGCAATGAAAGGACGCTCCACATTACGACCCATAATTCATATTACGGTTCGTATAATGGAGCGTAACAAGATGAAAAAATGCAGCAATCACTGAAGGATGAGAGAAAAGTGTTACGGTCTGAGTTACGGACCGTCGAATCGCGTTATGGACCGTAACACATGAGCGTAACCTTGACAGAAATCTAGAAAACCACTGGAAAAATTGCACCCGTTACGCCAGGTAATACGGACCGTAACACGAGTTACGGTCCGTCGGCTGTATTGCCATGTCATTAATGAAAAATGAAAACGGGGTCGTTTGGTTGACCATAACATGAGTTACGTCTCGTACCTTGTGTTACGGTCCGTAACTCGAAGCGTAACGGTCGGGCATGTTTAAATACATCACCCGACGGTTACACTTCAAATTCAAACGGCACTTTCCCTCTTTTTAACTCCCTCTCTCGCTCATAACCTCCCTCATCCTCTCTTCATCTCCACCTCACCACCTCTCCACCATTACCTTACCATAGTTGTTGTTTTTCTCGTCAAAGTCCATCGTTGTTTTGGTTTAGTCTCAAGTTTTCATCCAAGCATCGTCCACGATCAGGTATGACAATGTGTTGACTCTTTCTAGTCTTTCATCTATCGATAGGATTGGTATGATCTTCCATGATTAAATTCGTATACCATGCCATGTAGTTATGATTTTGAATGATTTTGAATCCCTATTGAATAATTGCGCGGGATTTAACAATGGTGGGGGGTTGGGTTTGGTATGATTGCTGTTTGAAAGACTCGTGGGCACAAGGACGTTGTCTCCCACTGAGTCGGAGGGCATCCCGATTGAAAGTTTCATTCGTGAAACTACTAAATTGGTTTGCCCGCCAACTGTTTGATAAAAGGTTTCAAAGAAAACTTGGATAAAACCGGGTGAAGTCTGAGTAACCCGAGGTATGTGAGGGGATCAACTGGTGTTTTACACCATACCCCAAAGAGCATAAAGTTGAAAATCTTGGCCTCGTGCTTAAACGGGAAAATTTGGCTACGCTGAGCATCTGTGGAATGTTGCCCGACGTTCAGTGTTCCGGGCCGTAACATGTGTTACGGACCGTAACACCCCATCGTAACACTAATGATTTCCATGAAAACTTTCTGGAAATTTGGGTGACGTTACGGTAAGGTGTTACGGACCGTAACATCATACCGTAACACCTATGATTTCCCCAAAACTTTCTGGAAATTTGGGTCAGGTTACGGTCAGGTGTTATAGACTGTAACACGTTTGACGGCCCGTAACATCATACCGTAACACCTATGATTTCCAAAAAACTTCCTGAAAATTTGGGTCACGTTACGGTAAGCTATTACGGACCGTAACACGTATGACGGTCCGTCGAACGTGTTACGTTTCCTGTGTTATAAATGAAAAAAACGCAACTACTGTCAATGTCCAAAATCGATTACAATGCTCCTTCCCTTGCTTGGCCCTAAATTCCAACTTCTCCTTCAACGTTCTTGCACTATTCCAAAAGGAGTATCTGCGCGTGTTTCGAATCACATCAGATATGCCGCCGCCGCCGTGTATGGCGTGGGGGGTTCGAAACAAACCAGTTATGCCCCCACGACCGTGTATGGTGTGAGGGGTTCAGAACTGATCATGTAGTGTTGATAAACCATTGCTAATTGAAAAGTTATCAGTTGTATTTTTTGTTTACAATATCTCATATATACTTATTAATTTGAAATTGACTTATTTATAACGAAATACAGGTCGTTTGAAGCATTACATTCGGCTAAATAAATTGTCAAGTCGAAGCATCGCTGGGTTGGTTAAACGCGTTTAACTCATATCAATTATAACAACAACAACAACGAGTTCAACTGTTATGATTATTTTTGCGTATATTTTATAATTATTGTTCTTGAAATTATACAATAATAAGTTATTGTGTATTCTTGATAGACAATTGCTAATTGAAAAGTTATCAGTTGTAACTTTTGCTTACGATGTCTCGTGTATATTATCAATTTGAAATTGACCTATTTACAATTTTGTACAGGTTGTTTGGAGCACAGCCTCCCGATAACGAAAATTGGTTAGGCATTTAACTCATATCAATTAATGATCTATTAATTCAAATATCAATTAACGATCTTATGAATTCAAGATTATTTTTGTCTATATTTTATAGTTATAATTACTACGGCTTGATATGGCAGGTCAAGTTGCTCATATTTCGTAAGGAAAGAAAATCTATTACTACCTATTTTAATTGATGATTTATTATATATATATATATATATATATATATATATATATATATATATTAGGATATTAATTTAAAAATTGTGTTACTAAGAATAGATAATTCGCAGACATCTAGCTGAATTTTAATAGTTTCGTCGATTCGGTAAAAAATTTAGTAGATAAGTTATGAGTGTTTTAGGTTATTTTCTAACTATAGTGAGCTGTATATTTATTTATTTTCATTATGTTTCAATCTTTTTACTCCCGCACTTTTTTCAAAAATTGGATTTTAATTATTCATAGTACTCATAATTTTTAGATGGTCAGAATGTTTTCGAAGTTATAAGCAGTGAAAACATGGACTATACTCTAATGATGGAAGCTAGCGTATTATTATAATAAAAATAATAACATACACAAATTATAAAAAGTTAACAAAAAGTCATAAATTAACAACAAAAAACTGAAATATTTAATTCTCATGCTTTCCGTGTTAGAGAAGTTATTGTAAATAGTTAAACAATCAACTTATTTATCTTTATTTATTTGTATTAATTGTTATATATAGCAGAATAACGATTAAAAATTAGACGAGTTATAGACGTGAAATAGATACATGTGATCGACTTTCAAATGACCAGTGATATGCATATGATGCTATGTAATTATATATATATATATATATATATATATATATATATATATATATATATATATATATATATATATATATATATATATATATATATATATATATATACGCGCGTGTGTTTTATACAAAATTCTTTAAAAAAATTCAGTACATAGTACATACCAATCTTTTGCACCCTTTATTCTTAATCTAGGATGTGACTTGCAAATCGCATATCAGGAATTAGAAACATCAAGAATTAGATTTGTCATAAATACTATAATTTTAATAATTAATTAAATGAAAAAAAAGTATAGGAATTAATATCATACTATTCACCGAGTTTCAAATTATATATCATCACTTCTCGAAGATTTATCAATTCTTATAGAAAAATTATGTGCTATTACTATTCAATATTCGTGCAACGTGTATCAATTGCCAAGGGTTGGGGTAAGATGAATAAAAATTATTCATATGTAATTAGAGGTTTTGATTTGGAATTTTGCGAATGAAAACAATCTTTATAGGTGGCGCTTTCGTCTTTAGTAAGTTTTACGTGATGCAAATTCAAATTAATCAGGATGAGACTTTAAAATGAATGCCGAATATAAAATAAAAATCAAAAGAATTCCTACGTGCATTTATACATTAAAGCTAGTATTCATCATTTGGTACATGCAATAATTCGTCGTCTTTTGTTTTTTGGTATAATAATTCGTCATCTTTAACTTAATGAATTGGAAAAAAAAGAAAAAAGAAAAAGGAGTATTTACTTTTCGTTTGCCGCAGTATTATAGTATTATTTTATTTTCATTCCAACAAGTGACACCCTTTTGGTATTCCATGGCCCACCACGTACTTGCATACGTTTAGCACGTGTGCTTGTTCCGTCTAATTTAACTAATTTAGTTTAACAAGATGCGAAAGTTAAGGAATAAAAAGACTTTTAAATCTCGTAATCTTAAACTAAAGATGTGCATGATTAAAATGTCATTTGAATCGTGTGGTTATAAAATTTATGTAAGATGTTTGAATTGTCAACTTATTAAATATAGACACTCTTTTTGGGACAGACCCAAAAAAAAATTAAGATAAAAAAAATGGGACGGAGACAGTAGCATTTTTGCCAGCATCAACTTTGAAATTTTGATTAATTTATGCTGACATGTATTAAATTTATTAAAAGAGAACAAAAATTTATCCTTTTTTTAAGGCTCAAATTCAAGAATTTAACTGAAAGTGGAGAGAACGTATCTTCTTATTTCACTACAACCCGTAGTGATTATCTTCCACTTAAAATCATATATGTCTGATTTGAAAGATATAACTTTTATAAATTGACTATATACAAAAAATTAATGATACTATCAGCTTTACCTAAAAGATATATAACCACAAACATTGTGCTTAAAATTTGAGGTTAAAAATATGAAAGATAAGAAACATTTGGATGAGATAATAACGTAAAAAGAAATTAAATTGTTATATAAGTTTTTAAGGAATTAACTTTAAATTAGGTTCTGACATTACAAATGTACTATAAGAAAACGAGATAAAGACACGAACCAGTTAATTTATCATGTTTATCAATGTGAAAGTGGCCGTCAGGTTGAGGACATTAAGAGCAGACCTAGCCATATATTTATAGGCATAAATAAGCTCAACAGGCGTCATTATGTCTTCAACAGAACCCACATTACTAGCAACTGTCGGTTTACACCAATAAATGAAGTGATTCAAGCTCAACAAGAAATTCAATATATAAATGGTTCAAGTGATGTCAACCAACTATAGTTATCTAACCTATTTTATAAATTTCAATAATTAAATTGAAGTTAGTTCACATTTAGTAAAAAAATGGAATAGGAACCAAAACTATTTTGGAAGCTCATGAGTTTGAAGGTTTTATTAACTCTTTCATTGCTTTGTGTTTGAGCTGATTGTTCTCATTCATAAAAATGTTAGAACTTTTATACCACAGCCGTTGATGATCGAGACCATGATGATAATCATATTGACTTTGGTAATTCATAAGTATTATTTAGTCCCAGAATAATATAATTCTATGAGATATTCTTATCTATCCCATTCCACCCACCAAATGACCCCATTAGTGGACTATATATGCTCAAATTTTACGAACATAGAGAACATAAAGTGCTCACTATTATTCTCTCCGTCCCATAATAGGAAATCAAGGTGCAAATTGACTAGTTTTTTCAATTCTACCCTTAAATAAAAAGTGACAAGTTAAAGTAATATTTAAATGATGACTGGAGAAGCAACAGTAACTTGGTATTATTAGATTCCAATGTCAAAAAGATTTACTACTTGTGTATGCTCTAATTAAGAGAAAAAATTATTTATTTTTATTATATAGGGTAAACTTCACATTTTATTATTGATTTCTTAATATGCGTATTTTAGTTAGAGTGAAACTTATTATGAGACGAGGAAATATATTTAAAATACAAAATTAAAACTATCCCCAAACATAAGTGATAAATTGACCAAAAACTCTTTTGAGTTTATATAAAACTCATTTGGTATTCATAGCCATAAAACCTTAAACCCCACGCTTAAACCCTCCCATGTTTCAGTTGTCTGTTGCATCAAACCAACCATAACATTTAACTGTAAGTCCTCAATCTTGAATTTATTTATTTAATGAAAGTGGAAGTACCAGTTTAATTATTTTAATTTTCCCTCAAATGGGGATCTTGAATTTGAGTATAACTGGATCCAAATAGTAGTGATTTCATATTCTTCAATCATTTATGTATTATATGTACTTCATAGTTGCTGAATAATTATAAGAGTTTAGGGTTTAGTGTTTAAATTACTCATATCAAGAATTGGAGCTTAGGTTGACATTTTTGATGAATATATTGTTTGCTGGTTCTTTTGGTTAAATATGTAAACACCCAAAAAGGGAAAACAGAAAAAGACTCAAACTTTATCAAGATTAGACCTTTTTTTTGATTAGGCAGATATATATATATATATATATATATACATGTCATTTTATTGAAATTGTATGTATAAAAAAAAAAAAAAAAAAAAAGGAAGAAGAAGAAGAAGAAAATGGTTAAACCTTGCTGGAAACCTTCTGTTGAGGGGGATGGTGATGTAGGGAGGGGGGTGGTGGTGGAGGAAATTTTTTAGTTACTTATTTGTTCAGCTAAAATTTTCATTTTTTTGAAGGAAGCAAATCGAATGGCTTATAGGCGAAGCTTAACGATAAGAGCTAAGTTTCTATATCAGCAACAAAGGGTTACTCCGGCATTTTGTTACTCCAACAATGACGATCGTAAAACCCACGACCCCAGTTGTGAAAACGCAAAAATTCCTAGTTTTTTTCAACCCCATTACGCCAGAACTGGAATTAACCCATTTCAAGATCGGAGATTGCGCCCTTCACCTTTGAATTCGGGCTTTTTGTTCACCCGGAATATGTCTAGTAGTGTTGGTGGTGGAGCCGAGAAGATAGAGTACATTAGTGAGGTTGCTGAGCTGGCTGATAAAGCTGTTGAGGCTGTAGCTTCTCAAGTTCCAGCTGTGAATGAGGTGGCAATTGCTGCTGCTGAGTCGTATTTGCCGGTGAAAGCATTGCAGTATTTGATCGATTATGTTCATATTTTTACTGGATTTGATTGGTAAGAATGACATGATAATTGCTTGTTAGAGTGACATGATATTGCTTGTTTCAACTGATGTAGTAGTTTAAATGAAAGAGAGTGGTATAATTATTCATGTTTTGATAAATATTGCTCCCTCTGCCAATTTATGTGAAGGTGTTTGACTGGACACGAAGTTTAA
This sequence comes from Lycium barbarum, assembly GCF_019175385.1. Classification (NCBI taxonomy): domain Eukaryota; kingdom Viridiplantae; phylum Streptophyta; class Magnoliopsida; order Solanales; family Solanaceae; genus Lycium; species Lycium barbarum. Next base: position 125,540,875 of record NC_083345.1, on the reverse strand, counting down.
GAATGAAAGAAAGACTTTAGAAACTTGCGGTCTAAAATAAGTCACAGATATTTGTGTAACTATAAATCATTTCAGTAAGGGTGAGATGGAAAGTTTAATGTTAAATTCTAACTAAATATAGAAAAATGTCATTCTTTTTGGGACTGACTAAACAGGAAAGAGTGTCACATAAATTGGGATAGAGGGAGTAGGTGAGAAAGAGAGGGATAATGTGATCCATAAACAAATTCTTTCCCAGTTTTTGGATTATAGAGGGATAGGAAACATATGCCAGAGGTCTTTTCCTCCATGAAGAAAAAAGATTTATGAATCTATTTACTTTTATTTCACACACAATCTGTGTGTCCTTTAAAAGCTTAATGAAATGCATGACATTGCTTGTTTCAGTTGATGAATTAGTTAAAAGGAAAGAGAGTGGCATAGGTATTCTTGTTTTTATAAATTTAGGTGAGAATAGAGGGGAATTTCCAAATTTTCGGATTAAAGAGGGAACGGACATGTTCCAGAAGTCTTTTCCATTGTGAAGAAAAAAGGTTTATGAATCTATTTACTTTATTCACGTATATGTATGTGTGTGTGTGTGTTTTGAAAGCTTGATAGGTTTATAAAAGATTGAGGATTAATTTGAGACCTATATTCAAATTCGTAGCATGTCATGTTGATTGATCGGTTTTCATACATTTGTTATTCGGGAGTTTTCATACACTTGGAAGGCCTTGCATACATTGAAGTTCTCTTTTCGTGTTGTAACTTTTAAGGTGCTTTTAATTTTGGTTTTTGAGAGATTTTCTCCTCAGAGTTTTAACAGATGTAGGAAATGTTTTATCTGAAACACGCAGGAAACCTTAACATGCATAGTTTGTTTCTCTCTCTTGGTTGTAACGTAACATTCACAAGTTAAAATCAACTTGTGGTTTATGTTGTCACAAAAAGACTGACCACTTCGTTTTTGGGAAAATTTGAATGTTCTTCAGGTGGGCATCAATTGTCGTTACAACTATTGTTATTCGATGTATAACTCTTCCAGTGATGATTAATCAGCTCAAAGCTACTTCAAAATTCGCTGTAAGTTTTTCTTTAGTGCATCTTGACCTTAGTCTTGCTTAAGCACTCCTGTCAATTCCTTCCTAACCTGCTAGCTAGGATTCTAAAGCATTTCAAAGCTCATGGAGCCTCTCCTTGTTTATTTATTAAGTAACATATTAAGGCAGTTTTGTTATAACGATCTTTTAGTGCACTGGCGTTCGTAGAATAGGATCTTAAGGCTAGGGGTGTCAAATGGGCGGGTCAAAATTGGCTGAGTTAATATGAACCCCCCCCCAAAAAAAAAAAAAAAAATTTGGGCCAAAATGGGTCGGACTAAAAAGCGGGACATAACCCAACCTGCCTAATTCTTACTAAGTTCTAATTTCTTTGTTTGTTCTTTTATAATTTTTTAAGTAGCTAATAATTTTTTTCTTTATTATGGCCACAACATGAAGGGGAGCCTTGGCGTAACTGGCTGGTAAAGTTGCTGCAATGTGACCAGGAGGTCACGGGTTCGAGCCGTGGAAACAGCCTCTTGCAGAAATGCAAGGTAAGGCTGCGTACAATAGACCTTTGTGGTCCGGCCCTTCCCCGGACCCCGCGCATAGCGGGAGCTTAGTGCACCGGGCTGCCCTTTATTATGGCTACAACATATAAAAAAAAGTCTTTTTGAAACATTTTGACAAAGTTTCTCATGTGTCAATTTGGGCTGCATATCGGCCCAATTTTTAAATGGGCTGAACTGGGTTGGGCTGAGCCAGTTGGGCGGGTCATAATTTCATGGCCTAATTTGCCAATCCTACTTAAGGCCTAAGGCCCAACTAGGACACTGCTTTATCAGAAAGTTTCACAAAAGAAAGTGGAAAGTGAAGTAAAAAAAATTAAGCAGAGTGGTGGTAAAGGTGTTATCTTAGAAAAAAGAGGAAGCTTTGCAGATGAAGCAGGCGACGGGTAAATGCTCTTTTTTTGAGTTAATATCAGGATCCAGGGAAAAGTTTTTTGCTCACCTCATATAATCTTCACATTATTCAGCAACAAAAATTGCATCAAATTGATTTCCAACTTTTTCTGGTCAGGCCTAAGGACATTTTCCAACCTTAACCTGAAAGCAATTTGCAAATTTCATTTATACACTACAGCAACAACAGATTTATACTCTGTTGGAGCTTCCTTTTTTTTTTTTTTTTTTTAAAGTTGTTCTTGATCGTTTGTTCTCCTAATATAATAGTGAAGCAGTTGTATTGGGACTCTTGCTTTTAAGTAAAAAGTCCTAGCTACGAGCCTATGAACTCTGAGTGAGATACACGATAGTATCCCTGCATTAAAAATACTGTCATAAGTTGGTACCCTATAAAAAAAAGAGTGAAATTACGGTAGTGCCATGCAAATAGTTTTTTAATCAAATAAAACACACTTTTACGCCCAAGGGTGTGACCTAGTGGTCAATGAAGTGAGTTGAGAACCACGAGGTCTCAGGTTCAAATCCTAACAGAGGCAAAAACACTAGGTGATTTCTTTCCATCTGTCCTTGGCTTGGTGGACATAGTTACCTAGTGCCTGTTGCTGGTGAGAGGTGGCAGGTATCCTGTGGAATTAGTTGAGGTGCGCGCAAGATGGACACCACAGTTATCAAAAAATAAAAATAAAACTCAATTTTAGTTTCTGTAAACGTCTTCATATTTTATTATTAGCAGTTCATCTGTTGGAACTGCTACCTGCAAGTACAAAGAGATGGCACGTGCTTTCCTGGTTCTATTCGACAAAAGTGTCTTCGCAAAATCTAAGGAGTAAGGTGGTTACAATGCTGTCTAATCTGAAGCAGGCAGTGATGACTGAGTTCTCTTCTCTTAGCTCAGTAGATTCTTAAAAGTTTGACTATTTTACGTTGGTTGTCAACTTATTACAATCTTCTCCTTTATTTGATGTGAGACCTGCTATGTGAAGTTCACTTAGGCGGAGTTTTCTGTGAATTTTTATATAATTTGTTAAAATGTTGAAGTAATCAACTATTTGCATCTGAGTGTAATCTTTTAAAAAACAGTTCTACATTTCTTAGACAAGCCTGATACATAAAGAAGAATTATAGTTGTTTCCTGTTAATTTATCATGGTCTATCTAAATTTTGGTCTTCTTCGCAACTCATCCCGTTTTTTTTTTTTTTTTGGGGGTGTTTGGGGGTTGGGGGGGGGGGGGGGGGGTGAAATTCAGTAGAGTAGCCATCCATTTATTAACAAGCATATCTTTTGCAGATTCTGAAGCCAAGGCTGGATGAAATTAACGAAGAGATGGAAAATAGGGTAGGTTTTAATATGATTCTGTTCTGATTCTTCTTTTCTTTTGTCCCTTTTGGTAGAGCTACCCATTGAGTTAAATTTTGTGACCTCGTTGTGATGTGTTTCTGCTATGAGACACCCTATTATTTTATGTGATCCAGTTGGAGATGTTAACATAGTGCTTTAGAATTCACTATTATTGCATGTTGCCTTTGTGCTTTCTTACAAGATTCTTAGACTCTATACCGCCCTCTATATCATTATCTCTTTAGTACTAACTACAAATAGATGTGTATTTTCCTGAAGGGGTAATAGCACTTTTGGTCCTTAAGTTATTGATAAATTTCGCTTTTGGTCCTTGTGTTATATGACTTAGCATATTTAACCTTCAATTAATAAAATTGTGTGTTTTTGGTCCCTTCATGTAGAAAAATGTTATATTTGACTATTTACAGAATTATGTTACCGTCAAATTTGAAGTAACAAACTAACAATACAAATTTAACATATCGCATGAGTAATTGAGTGTTGAAACGGTTAATAATTATGTAGAATTTGTGAATATTCACAAGCCTAGGGATCAAAACTGCACAATTTCAATTAATTGAAGGTTTAATGTGCTTAGTCAAATATTATAGGGACTAAAATCCGAATTTACCAATAACTAAGGACCGAAAATGCTATTAGCCCTTTTCTGAATTAGCCAATATATCGATGCGCCCATGCTGATTTGGTTCTTGATTGCAGGACTCTTAGTAACAAACTACATAGAACTCTCATTACATTTTCCTTTTAATAAGCTAGTATGCTAGAATTACCTGATTAAACTTTTTACCTTTTTTACTAGGGCCATGCTCCAGCAGCTGTGGCTGAAGGTCAACAAAAAATACAAGCAGCTATGAAGGAGTAAGCAACTTTTCGTTAATGATCCAGCCACTAATGTATGACCTGTTTCAGTTGCACCAGGAGTAGCTGATAAAACATAACTATTTTCTCATATGCATGCATAAACCACAAATTCCTCTTTTTTCTCTTTTCTTCCGTAGAGATTATGCAAATTTACGTTTGTGGTTTAACTTTTCATCACATGTATATGATCTAGGGGTGTCAAGTGTGTGGGTTGGGATGGATTTGGGCGGGTCAAAATGAGTTTGAGTTAATAAATGGGCGAGTCATTGACACACAAAAAAATACTTGGGCCGAAATGTGTTGCGCTAAAAAGCGGGTCATAAACCAACCCGCCCAAGTCTTACTAAGTTTTAATTTCTTAGTTTGTTCTTCTATAATTTTTGAATTACCTAAAACCATTGCTTCTTTATTGTGGCTATATATAACATATCAAATAAAAAAATGTCTTTTTGAAAATATTTTGACAAGGTTTCAATGGGTCTATTTGGGCTACGTATCAGCCCGATTTTTAGATGGGCTAAAATGGTTGGGCTAAAATGGTCTGAGCTAATAAATGAGTGGGTCATTAACTTCATCAGGTTGGGCGGTCATGTTTTCATATCTAATTTTGCCACCCTCATCTAATCTGATTAGCGAGTACATTTTTCCTCTTATTCTAACATTTGTTTTGCATTCCACTACAGTTGAACTTTTAAATGGTTATTCTGATACGTGTGGGTTCAACATGCAAATAGTTTGAGTAGATCATTTTCATTTCTCTTCTTACAGGATCATAATTGCACCTTCGGAACTCTAGAGAGGGGCTGACAAAAATGAATAAAAATTTGAGTGAGATTGGTATATAGGTCGTCAATCAACAATTTTAAAGATGTGCATCGGCTTTTGGGGATATCTATTCCAACTTTTATTTAGTGTAGGAACTTCCTAATTTCTAGAAGTTCAGCGCTGATGATCGTTTAGATGTTCACCCCCTACTTCACTATTTGTGGAGTTGGTCTTTCCTGGTTTCTATTGCCTCCTTCAATGTTCTTTTGGATTTACTAGATAACTATGGTAGCTCTTTCCAGTGGCGGACCTAAATAGATACTGTATTAGTGGGTGCTTCTTTGTTTATACCCAAACACTAGATTTTTATATAGGGAAATATTAATAACACAAATTCTGGGTTAAAGCACCCAATTTTAAAAGTATACAACTCTAGATTGAAGACAGTTGAATACCCATGACTTAAAAGTTCTGGGTTTGCCGCTGGCTCTTTCTAGCACTTACCATGATTTTTTTTAAATGATGATAATGGTACATGTATAGAAGTGATGGTTAAGTTGATTATTTCATACTCCCTCTGTCCCAATTTATGGGACACTTTTTCCTTTTTAGTCATTTTAAACAATAATGACACCTTTCTATATTTAGTAACATTTTAACTTTAAACTTCTCATTTTACCCTTAATGAGATGAGTTACTGGCACACAAATATCTGTGACTTGTTTTAGACCACAAGTTTCGAAAGTCTATCTTTCATTCTTAAACTCCACGCCTAGTCAAACAAGTAGTAGGTTTCTTTGTTTCCATTAGATTGCTAAAACTATATGGTTTCATATCAATGAAACATATATTAGAACCATAGCTGGTTTGGGGAAGAACTAAAATTCAAACCTACATCTTCATTTGGAAACCTTAATCATCTTATGTATTCCCAATGTATAATTGGCTCAACCACGGACTTCACTGTCACAATTCTTTTCTTTGATCTTTTTTGATAACTGTGGTATTCGGGTCAGCTTGCGCGTACCTCGTTTAATTCCACAAGATACCTGCTACCTCTCATAAATTGGGATGGAGAGAGTATGATTATAGACCTATACAAGTAGTAGTTTCTTTGTTTCCATTAGATTGCTAAAACTATATGGTTTCATGTCAATGAAACATATATTAGAACCATAGCTGGTTTGGGGAAGAACTAAAATTCAAATCTACATCTTCATTTGGAATCCTTAATCATCTTATGTATTCCCAATGTATAATTGGGATGGAGCACGGACTTCACTGTCACAATTCTTTTCTTTGATCTTTTTTGATAACTGTGGTATTCGAGTCAGCTTGCGCGTACCTCGATTAATTCCACAGGATACCTGCTACCTCTCACTTGCAATAGGTACCGGGTAACTCTGTCCACCAAGGTTTAGACAGATAGGAAGAAATCACCTAGTGTGTTTGTTTCTGTCTCCTGTGAGATTTGAACCCGAGACCTCATGATTCTGCTCCCACTTCGTTGACCACTAGGCGACACCCTTGGGTGCAGTTCTTTTCTTCGATAATTGTCTGACTTGTTTCAATATGATGGATGTCTTTTCACTCTATGACATTCTTGCAGACATGGAGTTGGACCCTTCACCCCCATGAAAGGAATTCTAATACAAGGGCCAGTCTTTGTCAGTTTCTTTATGGCTGTAAGATTATCCCCTTTCTGCTATCTATAATGTCATTAATTTCCCACCCAACCATTTTCATTCTTAAGACTATATTTTATCGCCTAAAATGCAGATTTCAAACATGGTGGAAAAAGTCCCTTCTTTCAAACAAGGGGGAGTCCTTTGGTTTACTGATCTAACTGTTCCAGATAGTATGTATATCTTTCCAGTTTTGACAGCATTGACATTCTGGATAACAGTCGAGGTGAGATGTCCTTTTGTTTATTCAACGTATATTATTTTATGGTGCCTTCATCTACTATACCTTTTTCCATTTTCTGATGGAGCATTATTCTGGATGACTTCATAGCTTGATGATGCTGTTTACAGTTTGAAGCTGTATAGAGAAATTTCCCTTCTTATTTTTATTTTTTTAACGAGACAGTAGAGATTTAATTAATACTCCCTTTGTCCCAATTGATGTGACGGTGTTTGTGTGGACACGGAATTTAAGAAAGAAAGGAAGACTTTTAATACTTGTAGTTTAAAACAAGCCATATATATTTGTGTGGCTATAAATCATCTCATTAAGGGTAAAATGAGCATTTTAAATTTAAATTGTTACTAAATATAGAAATGTGTCATTCTTTTTGGGACTGACTAAAGTGGAATGAGTGTCACATACATTGAGTGTCAGATACGGTGGGAGTACAAAGGTATGACTCAAGTTAAGTCAGCTCAAGCTCTAAGCACTTTATGCCATAGTTTTTTTTTTAAAAAAAAAAAAAAAAACTTTTGTCTCCATTGATCATTGATGTGCCAAAAGTTACAAGTAGTTTTGGCATCCCAAACTTTGTACATGATCATTGAGTAGTAGAGACTTCTAAGGTTAGTCCTAGCCAAAATAAAAACTAAATGTACAATATTTATGGAGGATCATATATGATGTGCTCTGGTTTGGCTCTTTTGATCCTGAAAGAAGGTAAATTCCATATGTTCATGTTAACAAGCCCCTTGAGTTGATTAGGTAGTCCTGCAAAGGAGTTGAAGACATGGATTGAATCTAAATTGTAGCTCAGACTTGCCAGTTTGTCAGCAGGTCTGTTAGCCTCTCTGAAACAATCGAGAGATTTCAAATCCATGCTCCTCAACTAGTTCTTGAATTTCTTCTATGATGTTGATGATCCTTCAGGGTACTTTCCACTCCCTTCTAATGCATTTAGTGATAAGCAGTGAATCTGTTTCTCCACCAGCTATCCTGAAACCATTTGTCACACACCATTTGAGTCCAAACAACATAGAGGCTGCTTCTGCCATATTGCTGGTTCATGCTCCCAAGGGAATTTAGTGGGCAGAAATAACATTCCCTTGGTTATTCCTGATCAGACCTCCACCTCCACATATGCCCAGAAGGCAGCTTCCATCACTGTTCAACTTCACTTTCTCAGCAGTTGGTTTGATCCATTTGACCATTTTGGAGATTTTCTGTTCAATTTTTGCTTCACAAGCTCTACTAATTGTGCTCCAATCTTCTCCCAATTTGGCTCTTCCAAATTTGCTTTTTAAAATCTGCAAAGGAGTTGAAAGGATGTTAGTTTTGGTTCTATAAAAGGAAGGTCTTATGTTTTCAATTTTTTTTGCTGCATCTAGATTTCCATAGCTTCCGACAAATGATGGGAGGAAGAATTCTAGTGATAAATTTGGCAATGAAGTTGTGTCCCCTGTAATTCCACCAAGCTAGCAGCTTCATTTTGAGATTTATGATGTTGTAGTCTATTCCCAGGGGGCCTGCAAAATATCTCCCGATCTTTTTGGCTTGATCTCCCCTGCAGAGTAGATGATCAGTGTCTTCAGTAATAGGATTCAGGTTGTTGGTTGTGCAGCAATGGCATCCTGTGTTGACTTCAATTCCAAACCTTGCAACTCTTTCTTCCGCAGATAGTCTATTCCCTAAGGCTCTCCATGTGAGGAAAGAAACCTTGAAGGGAACATCTTTATGCCATATATCATCTTTATGCCATAATTATTTCTTCTCAGACGTCTGGAATAATACAACAGACTGTTTTTAACCATTAGATGCCTCATGGTGTTTTGGCAACAGACTCCTTTTTATTCTAGTTCCACAATGCCATGCTTTCTATCACCTTTAAATCTGGTCCAAAAATAGAAAGTTCAACAAAATTGTTTTTTCATTTTGGAAATCGGAAGCAGTTACTAATTCATGATTTGGCATTTACAAAATGAAAACTTTATTCTCGATTCGACGAGAATTATTGCCGAAAATATTGTTAAAACACTTTTCCTGAATGGTTTTTATCAAAAAGTGAGAAAACATCGAGAAAACAACAAATATATTTTGATTTTAACCCTGCGCCGTAGAAGGAATAAGGAAAGAAAAAAATGACATTATATAACATATTTAATAGAATATAAACAAATCTAATTCTTAAAAAATCCTATTTTGGGTGGATTTAAATTGAAATTGGACAAAATGTGGAAAAAAATCTATTCAAATAAAAGAAATCAGTAAAAAAAGTATCTCTTTAGTCACATGGATTAATCACCGAATTGAAACTACACTCAGGCGAATATCAAGCACTCTTCAAGTAGGCGATGGCATTCCTTGTATTTAAGGTCTTGATGAAGTAATGGCGAGTGACTTAGTAGAATTTGAAGAGGGTACAATAGACATTGCTCTAAATTTGGGATCAAATAATGTTGGTGTCTGATGTAATGCTAGAAATATGTTGCTTGCTTGCTTGCACGTCTCCCTCAAATTTCCACATTTGATTTATTTTATGGGGCAATAGTTAAAGTGCATGAAGATTCATGAAGATTTAATATTCCTGTTTATGTTGATATCAAGCTCAGTTCTCTACCAATCGTTAACCGATCCTGCTGCCTTTATTGAGATATCTTCACACCATGTAATTTCTGGCCATTTTTGTTAACTGGAGTTTGTTCTTTCTCAGTGCAATGCTCAAGAAGGATTAGAAGGAAATCCTTCTGCTAAAACTATAAAAAATCTCTCACGGGGCTTTGCTGCGTTAACTGTCCCATTTACTGCTGGTTTTCCCAAGGTAAATAATCTAAACCAACTCATTTATAATGGTTTTATCATGTATCTATCCTTTTTGTCTACGTTTTGAGGAATCTAAGGTAGAACTTTTGTACATCCAGAAGTACATAGATATGCTTTCGATTCATATTGCCCTTGTATCCAACAATTATCTTCTTTTTTTCCTGGTTTCCTGATTGAGAACATTCATAACTTTCATGCTTAAGAAAAGGGTGGCGGCATATATTTAGTAATAAAAAATTTAACAGAGTCTTGTAGAGGATCGGTCGTCAGCTGTCTGCTTTTTAGATTACTTAAATATGATATTTGAATTGGGTGGCATGCCGCGATTTCTATTCTTCATGGACTGTCTGAAGGAAATCTAGACAAATAGAATAGCGTTATTCCCCTGCCATTCTTTATTGAGCCTTATCAATATGTATTTTGTTCTTTTTACTATATTTTATTAGTTAAGTTGCAAATATTCTTAACTTCTCAACTGCTTGAAGATACACCAATAATTCCACAAGTGGGATCTTGGGAGGGTGGTGTGTATGCAGCCTTACTTCTCTATTTTTACCTTAACCCAAGGTATTAGAATATGTGATTAGTGCATCCAAAGGTTCTATCTCTGTCAGACGGGTTCGTGCATGCTGTCATGTCTGTTTCTGCGCTACGTAATCCTTGTAATGCGATGTGCTTCGTGTTTGGATTTAGATTTGAGTTCTTGCTTGGTTATCGTTTCATTTGTTCATATTGATATGTCGATGAACGTTAAGGGTGCTTGTTTCATTGCAGGCGGTATTCTGTTATTGGATGACCTCAAATCTATTTTCACTCTCATATGGATTAGGTTAGTATTTTTTGGTTCGTTTCCTTCAAAAGCATTCATCTTTTTGAATCTGGTCACAGCAACTACTTAAAAAAAAAAAAAAACTGAAATTAGTTACGAACTTCATCACTAAATTGCTTATAGCAAACATAATTTTTTGACAGGGAAAATGGTCAAATTTACCCTCCAAGTATGGTTTATAGTTTAAATTTGCCCTCCGTTAAAGTTTGGGATCAAATTTGCCCTCCCTGTTAGGATACTTGATAAATTTGCCCTTATATGGATGAAAGTCTGACTTGGACTCCACAACGCAAAAAAATTAGCCACGTCAGATCCACGTAGGATCCCATACCCAACGCAATTAACCCATAACCCGATCCGTTTTCCTAATTTGTGCATCTCAAGGTGTGCCAAGAGTGTCCGACTGTCTGTTCAATAATTTTCAGTCTCGAACCTGTAGGACTGGTGTTTGTGGTCTAGAATACTCTGTTTTATGGGCTGTGGATGTTCTTGTATGCTTTACTCATACATGGTGATGGAGAATGATATGCCGGTATGAAAGAGAAGTAGGTTTTGGGTACAGCAGTTAAAGATATGTATCCATGTTGGTCTGAATATCGTTTAGGACTGCCTGTTATTTGGGTAGAAATAAGTAACGACAGCTCCTTGATAATGAAAATATGTATGATTCGTAGTTTGTACTGCATATTTTTAGGCCCTGGTGGCAAAAGGATAATAAATATGGAGTAACTTTAGGATTGACTACAATTGTTTCATGGTAGATAATACCTTGGTGGAGGGCGAGAATGAAACAAAGAACTAATTTGAGATCAGTCATGGGATGGGGAAATGGGCCGGGTTATGGGTTAATTGAGTTGGGTATGGGATCCTACATGGATCTGACGTGGCTAATTTTTTTGTGTTGTGGAGTCCAAGTCAGATTTCCATCCATATAAGGGCAAATTTATCAAGTATCCTAATTGGGAGGGCAAATTGGATCCCAAACTTGAACGGAGGGCAAATTTAAACTATAAATCATACTTGGGTGTAAATTTGACCCTTTTTGATAATATATCGCTAATCCGTTGATAATTAGGATTAGCGATGAATTTTGCTGTTTAGCTACAGAATTTATCCGTCGCTAATTCCTTTTTTCCTGTAGTGTGCATTGTCCTTCAAACTCTTGTTAACATGTTTTAACTTTCAATCTCGTGTTCTTCTTGTGTGCCAGTGATTAAAAATCCCAAGGTTAAGAAGTTTCTCGGCGTTCCTATAGTACCTGTCACTCCTCGATCTGAACAAAAACCGGGTCTCTCATTTTTCGAAACTCTCAAGAAATATGCTGCAGCGCAAAAGCAGATAGTAGAACAACAGCATGCTCAATCATCGCCTGCTGTGGCTTCAAAACCCGTTAGTCAAGGAATATCATCCTCCTCATCATCGTCGTCTTCTGTTCTGGGTCGAAGGATCGAAAGTTTAGAGAAGCAAGTAAAAAGAAGAAAGAACAGGAAGAGGCGATGAACACCCTTGATTGAAGGAGAAAATGGGTCAAGCAGATTACTAATTATAGGTTTTTGGTGGTCCATATACACACAATTTTAGTATATTAGTTGAAATAATTGGGGTAGAAGCTCATTTTTTCACTAAGTTTATGATTCTTGAGAATTATAGAAATTATAGCAATACCATCAGGAACACTTATCCTTTTTGTAATATTTCATTTTTTATACGAATATAGGCATTCAAGAAAGACTATTTGTCGAGAAAAATTGTAATGATGACCATAATACTGCAATATAAGATGCAGTTGTTGTAATAAGCAAATCCATTTTTGAGTTTGTTCCTAGCAGATTGTAAGTGTATTAGCTTTGTTAACCACTCTCAAATAGAGTAAGATTCAAAGTTTAAACGTTATGGTCCAACCTTAAAATTTTAGCATTTATTCCATTGTATTTCAAAATTATGAGTTTTTGTATGCTATCTGTTGTTATTTTGAGTATATTTTTACACATAAATTTGTGCTCCACGTTGAAAAGCCTAGGTAGTTATTCAATTTTATAAGCTATTCTAACTTTTTTCATTTAATATGACCTTTGAAAAAAATCCTGACTTTTGACCATTTCAAAGTTATTTTTAGACCTTAGTTTTAAACATCGCACAATATCTTTTTGACTGTAAAAGTATGCAATTAAGGTAAAACTGAGAAAACTGAAGTTATATTTTCAACTAATGAAAAGTATCATTCTTTTCGAAATTGACTAAAAATAAGTTAAGAGAGCCATATAAAATACTACTCACTTTTATGCTCCCTCTGTCTCAATTTATGTAGAACAGTTCAAACTTTGAGAGTCGAACTTTTAAAATTATGATCGTTATACTATAAGTCACAATAGTTGACGACATTTTAAAATATTTAAAAAGCGTATAAAAAAATCGCGTAAAAAAAAATAACCTTGTTTTGACTTTCGAAATTTTGAAAATATAACGTAAATAAATAAGGAGTAATTAAAACGTGGTATATTCAAGAGTTTTGGTACGTGAAATAGTTTAAACTGCATGGAGGAATATATTCTGTACAGTTATATATTACGCACAAAACACTGAAAATTTCTCCGTAAGACTCGTAATTCTGAAACTTCCCTATGAAATCTCCACAATCCTATTAACACCATAATCTCACAAAATCCTTCTTCTTTAACCTACAAAGTTACATATATACAAAGTTATTATTAGAATATATTGGCCATATTGCACGTGAAAAACTATATATATTGAGAGATCGGAGATGGCTGAGAGGTTTATAATTGAGGTTGAACCGGCGAAGCCAGGGAAGGATGGAAAACCAGCGGTCGGACCGGTTTACCGGAGTTTATTCGCTAAGGATGGTTTTCCACCTTCTATTGATGGCCTAGATAGCTGTTGGGATATTTTCCGGTAAGAAAATATTTACATGCTTTAGCCCATATTTTTGAGTTTGTTACCCAGTTTAGACCATATTTGTGTATATATAAACACCTTTTATATAGTATTATACACTTTTATACAAGATTGATACATTATCTATGCTTCCCCTAGGTATAATGTTGTATATTTGGCTACGTGGCATAATATTTTATGTTGGGCTGTATATTTGAAATTTCCCTAAATTTTTGTTTGTTGGCGTTGGGTTCTCGATATATTATTTATGCATATCAAATAATTTTTTTTAACACAAATATAAAGTTTGACCAAAGCTGTAGCTAAAGGGGTGGCAAAGTAATTTTCAGCAAAATTTTGATTAAACTGCATGTGGATTTCACTTTTCACCTTATAACTTGATTGGTTTGATTTTAATATCTACCTTGAATTTATTGGATTAGTTCCAAAAGAAGGGTGTAGTCTCTTTAGCTTTATATATTTGATGAGTATTGAAATATCTTTAGTTACTACTACTTATTTGGGTAGAATAAGGTTATTCCCTTTGTCTCATTTTATATATAGTACTGGGTGCATACGGAGTCTAAGCTGTTATTTTGACTTGTATAAAATATCTTAATGATAGTGGCAGAGGCGGAGCCAGGATTTTCACTAAGAGGGTTCGAAAATATAAAAGTGTAAGAAACTAGGAAGCCAAGGGGGTTCAACATTTACTATTTATACATAAAAAATAATTTTAACCTTGTGTATAAGTTGTAATTTTTTGCTCAAGGGGGTTCGGGTGAACACCTTGGCCACAACTTAGCTCGCCCCTGGATAGTGGAGGAAAATGTTAATAGTAATAGTTGAAAAGTTAGTTTGATAGAAAAATTATTACTCAAAATTTAAGAGAATGGTGTCGAACATCTCAAAGCAGAAGAGTGTCTCATAAATTGGGACATAGGGAATATTATATCTGAACTTATTGGTTTAGTTTTACCTTAAAGGTGTAGTGCTTTTATATATTTGACGAGTAATGAGTGCTTCCCAGATTGATTTTGACTTTTTTTCTTTTTTGCAAAATATTTAGACGTACTTAATTCAGGTAAAAAGTAGCTATCTCTGCCTTTTGGCTATTAATTATGTACACAAAAAGCTTGCTTTCAAATACTTATAGGCAAATGTGCATACATGGGGTAGACAATACCCTTAAAAATATGAGCTTTATTTATATAGTACTCATTCAGAATAAAAGGGTTCTTGCAAAAGTTTGTCATTGTACTGAACTTGCATTAGCCTTGGCATGGTGTAGCATCGTTGTTAATGTTACTCTTCCAAAATTTGATTTAGTTGATGATGGTGCTTACAAAAATTTACTTTCTAATATTAGAACTTGAAGATGTTTTCTTGTGTATGTCACAGTTTGTCAGTGGAGAAATATCCCAACAACCGAATGCTTGGCCGTCGTAAGATTGTGGATGGAAAGGTATGTTCTACTTTAAATATTTATGTATTAGTATCAACTCCTACAAGGATTCTTGTTTTCTGAATTCATGTTAGCTGATTCTTGTATTTGTTGATCTTATCTTCAGCCTGGAAAGTATGTGTGGATGACTTACAAAGAAGTATATGACATTGTCATAAAAGTAGGAAATTCCATCCGGAACTGTGGGGTAGAACAAGTAAGTTAATTCCCAACTCTATATGGTTTTTATGCTGATAATTTGTCTGATGAGAGAAGAATGCTAATGATAAAGTTTCATCATTGAATACTGTAGCTAGAGGGAATTTAGCTTTTTGTTTGTTGCCTAGTTATAATAGGATTAGAAGTAAATTAAAAATCAATGCACCCTTTACATAAGTTTAGTTACATGTTTAAATGTGGATTTCATCCTCCTTG
The DNA here is from genome assembly GCF_019175385.1 of Lycium barbarum. Lineage (NCBI taxonomy): Eukaryota > Viridiplantae > Streptophyta > Magnoliopsida > Solanales > Solanaceae > Lycium > Lycium barbarum. Next base: position 125,525,571 of record NC_083345.1, on the reverse strand, counting down.
ACTGTTCACTTTTCCCATAATTGAGGTATGTTGTTCTTATCCTTTTAGTAATTCAGGTGTCTCTTTGTCCTTTGTTTAATTATTTCTTGTAGTTTCACATGTTGACTTATGTTGTCTGTTTCTTATTGTTCATTCCCTTGAGTTCATTTCAATCAGTACCTTAACCTCCTGTTAATTTGACTTCAAATGCTAGGGAGGAAAATGTGGTATTTTTGGTGCCAATTGCCCTGAGTGGATTATGAGCATGGAGGTATTTCCCTTTTCTGTTGCTTAATTTGTGTATGTCTCGAGTGTTTCATGTTCTTTGTTTCTTTTCTTTTTTTGTTAGCTGTCTCCATTGAGATTAAACATCTATGACAAGGAAATTCTATTAGTATAATTGTTCTTGTCATGTTAACACAGCTCTTGATTTTGCCCCATAACATGGACATCTATATTCTTAGCATGATAATGTTTGGATTGCACGTGTACTAATCAGTTGTTCTGTTTGGCTATCTATTCAATTCTTGATAGCTGAATGTCACATTAATTTTCCTCTCTTTTTTAATACTAAGCTCTTTCAAATGATGACTTGTCTTAACACTTTTATAAGTCATACAATCAGATATCTTAATTGACATGAATAAACACCACTTTAAGCATTATCGAATACTGGGATAAGAATGTCGATTGGGAGGTGAGTTTGGGACTCATTTACGGCTTCTTTTTTTACCTCTAAATGAGGATCTGTATTGGCTTAAGTATTACGTTTACTAGTTTCTAGTATTATGTAATTACTGGTTATCCATTCAATTATGTGATATCAGCAAGTCTATTTCTATGAATAGAGCATAGTTTCATTCCTTGAGAAATTTCATGAGTTGTGTGCCTACTTCAACTTATGGGGTAATTTCATGCTTCCTTTGGTATTTTTTCCCCTCAATTTGGCTCCTTCAATTTGTTAGATTCTATCACATATATCCTTTTCTCCTATAGCAATCCTCTTCTTATTTCCATGTGTTCCTTTCATGCTCTAAAATTATCAGTTTTCTGCCATATTATGGATCACTTTTTTGTTCTATGAAACAAAGAAACAGATCTTAGGACTGCATCTAGATTATTGAATTGCTTGCACTTTCAGACACAATAGGGATGGAAGTTGATTCTTTAAAATTAAGTACGATATATTTGTATAAATCCAATTCAATTCAAACTACTAGAGAAGAAAAAAGACGCCTCTCTGACTGCTCTTATTTCCAAGTTCACTTTCAATCTATTTGGTTTTCATATTTTTGTGATCCTACCTTTGCTGCTAACTATTTCTTTTGTTGCTGCTTATAATATCTATTGTTTGCTCGGATAGATGTTAGAAATTAGACATTGTGAGTATTCTTATTGGTTCTGATAGCAACTTATTAATGCAGGCATGCAATGCTCATGGACTTTACTGTGTCCCTCTGTACGACACCTTAGGTATGCATTCTCCTTTGTGCCAATAGTGGTTCAATGCTCTCCTTGTGATAGAATTTATCGTTCTTGGTGTTACTCTTAAACATAATAGAAATGTCCTGGGCTCATTGAAATGATATGAATGATGGTGGAGTTTGACTACCAAGAGGCTATCACGTTTGCCAGTCATATGCCTTTTTATTTTCATTTTCTTTCTTAGAAGAAGGATTGTCATGCTGATGTAATAATTAATAATTAATACTTATTAACAATATTTTTGATGTCTTCAGGTGCTGGTGCAGTGGAATTTATCATTTCCCATGCAGAGGTTGCAATTGCTTTTGTTGAGGAGAAAAAAGTTCCCGAGGTATGCATTTTAGGAGTTGTACCTTTAACAGACATACGATATTAACTTCTCAAACATCAGTCTGGGATTCCACAAGCATGTTGATCCCCATGCTAGGTATACATGACTTTCTATTCAAGACTCATTAATATATCTCGCGTAGAAGTGAAATTAACTCATCCATGCAGGACAAAGTATGATCTGTTTGAACATCTGTGCTGTTTTAAAAATATATAAATGTTTTAGACTTGGACATCATCTCTAACAGAACTTTGGATTAGTATAGCTTTCAGAAATAATTGTTCAGATAGGGTAATGACAAGAGACATTTCAAGAATAATTTTCCAAGATTGTTCTTTAAGAAGTTTATTAATGTTGAATTTGGAGCTATGTTCTTGAACATTCAGGGATGTGATTCTTACTAGAATGTCCTCTTATTCCTTTTCAGCTTTTGAAAACATTTCCAAATGCAGCGAAGTACTTGAAGAGTAAGTCAGCTGTAATTTAGTTTCTTTTTCAGAAATGTGACACACGTCATGTTAATGGCAATTGTTTCCTGTTCTTTATCACCAGCGGTTGTGAGTTTCGGGGAAGTCACTCCTCAACAAAAGGATGAGGTTGAAAAGCATGGTGTGGCTCTCTATTCCTGGGATGAGTTTCTACAATTAGTAAGAATTCTCTTTTCAACTTTTATCTTTCTGTTCAGATTTCTTATGGCTGTTTAAAAGTCACCAGTAAAGTGTGTTGTAATCTGCATGCCAAGGTTGTGACTTCTAACACAGTGCAAAAGGGGAAATAAACAGTTTTGAGTCCTTAAAAACAGGAATCGGAAGCTAGTGCAAATAGATTTACATGTTGACTGGTGATTGATTCCAATTTAGAGCCCGTTTGGATTGGCTTATAAGTTGCTTATAAGCTGTTTTCAGCTTTTTTGAGTGTTTGGCTGATCAGCTTAAAGTCTTTTTGTGCTTAAAATAAGCTCAAAAAAATAATTGGGCTCATTTGACTTAGTTTATCTAAAACAGCTTATAAGCTGAAAACAGCTTATTAGCCAAAAAAAATAAGTTAGACTACCCCAACTTATTTTTTTTAGCTTATAAGCTGTTTGCAGCTTATAGGCATAAGCCCATCCAAACAGGCTCTTACACATTTTTGTTTAATATTTCCTCATTTCATTTTTTGCTAGGTTTTCCTTGTCTCAGATTCGACCTTCCCATTTATTCTTTATGTTTCTGTTCTTAGACGTGCGGCTGCTCCTGTTATTAAGAAATTATTCTTGATCTGTTGTTTGCAGAAGTTTGGTAAAATTGTACTAAGTTTAACACTCTTGTTGAATGATCTGCTAAGAAGAGCATACATGACTAGCTCCAGTAACTTCCTTGATAATGATGTAAATATTCATGCATGATAGTTTCCTAATATCTATGTTTCTGAATATCAACATATCTAATCCTCCGTCTATTTTAAAGACCGTGCAAGTTTTGGCAATTGCCCTTGAGAGCAAAGCAAATGGTTAAGTCATACTCTAGCCTATGTTTTCTATCAATAGGTTAGTTGATCATTTAGGAGGGTTCTTCTTGAGATGAAGTCGATGTTGATTGGGTCAGGAAACTCAGAGCTTAATTAGGAGTTCTTATGGTTCATTCAGACTGCCTAGGCATAACACTTGCTCTGAATGATTTCTTATTCTATTTTTGATTTGTTATTCTATGTTTTGTCGTTGTTATGTTCCTTCCAACTGGCGAATTATGCTTCCATTGGTCTGAATTGGATAAGACTAGCAACTTGTGAAAAGCTAGTTAAAGATCTGGCTCTAGTTTCACCATTACAAGTTTCTGCATGAAATTTCACCCACCCGTTTGGGTGATTTTTGTTTGTGGATAATTGTTAGTCATCCAGTTGGCTCTTTAGTTTCGTTTACTGCCAAAATATTCATATTTAGCAGTACTGAGATCAGTGACGATATGTGAGGAAATAGGCCCCTAGTTAGCGACGAGAAGTGCATTCACTTGGGAATATAATCATTGATGCACCACTTCCCTACTTTTTTTTGGACATCACATACTTATATCAACATGACCTGGATAATTCTTTATGCTAACATCACACTTCTCAATATGTGCAGGGAAGCAAAAATCAGTTTGATCTTCCAGTGAAAAAGAAGAGTGATACCTGTACAATAATGTATACTAGTGGAACAACTGGAGAACCCAAGGGCGTGATGATTTCGAATAATAGCATTGTTACTCTTATATCTGGAGTGAAGCGTTTTCTTGAGAGTGTAAATGAGGCGGTGAGATATATATTCTTTTTTTTTCCTAATGTGTTTCGGTAAAGCATAGTGAGAGTTTTAGTTTTGCTGGAAAATATGTTTCTTTTAAGTTTTATCTTACCTTTCTGTATTGCAGCTGACAATGAATGATGTATATATCTCATATCTTCCCTTGGCACATATATTTGATCGGGCGATTGAAGAATGTTTCATTAATCATGGCGCCTCAATAGGATTTTGGCGAGGGGTAAGATGTCTGAATCTTCTATGAAATGATAGAAAACCTTATCTTATGCATTTCTTACCATGTTGCAGGATGTAAAATTACTAACTGAAGACCTTGGAGAGCTGAAGCCAACAGTCTTCTGTGCGGTACCCCGGGTATTAGACAGAATATATTCAGGTAATATCTTAGTGCTCCCTTACAATTGATTCATATGAAGTGTCAAATATTTTCACCTAATCACTAATATAAACCTTCCTCTCTTATGAATATCTATGTGTTTGACTAGAGTACCCATGTACTTTAGATGTGATTTATATAGAAAGTGTGTACACATAAAATAAATAAAGACAAGTATTATATTTTCTTTATAATGATGATGTCGGGGCCGAACATGTGCACACCTCGAGTATTCCATTGGATACCTGCAACCTTCACCAACACATGTACTAAGTAACTCCGCCCACCAACGCTTAGACAGATGAGAAGAAATCACCTAGTGCTATTCGCCTCTACTAGGATTTGAATGTTGGTCTTAAAAATTTAACTCAGTTTATTGACCAATACGCCACATCCGTAGGTGCTAATACAAGTGTTCTTTCTACAATTTTACAGATCTCCACACATTAGCGCTAGACATAAACTTTAGCTACATGGTAGAATTATGCTAATGGAAATGAAGGATGTCATGAAAAATCTGAGGGCTAGAAATGCTTGTGGTCCGGATAGTAAGTCTTGTAGATGTTTGGAAGTATCTTGGAGAAGCTGGAGTATTATGGCTGACAAACTATTCAATGTCATATTATGGAGTGGAAAGTTGCCATGAGTGGACAAATAGTACCTAGATTCTGATAAATAAGCACAAAGGAGATACTCAAAGCTGTATAACTGTCCTGTCATTATACTTATGATTTATATAGTGGAACTTTAGGAAAGAGCATAGTTCGTAGAGTTAGGGACACTACAAGAGTGACAGAAAATTGATTTGAACTTTTACCCAGTATATCTACAACCAATGTTATATTTTTGCTAAAACTATTGATGATATTTATAGATACAGGAAGAAGGATTTGTACATTATATTCATTGACGTAGAGAAACGTATGATAGAGTTCCAAGAAAATTTCTTCGATAGGCGTTGATAAGAATGGAAACATATCATATATTGTATATATGTCATAAAGGACATGAACAAAGGAACTATCACAAGTGTGAAAATAGTAATAGCAGATGCTAAGGATTTTTCCATGGCCATGGTTTATATTAGAATTTACTTTAAGCCGGTGCTTGTTTACCCCAATTATGGATGAGCTAGCCCACATTACAAAATGCTGAAATCTCATGGTGTGTGCTATTTGCAGACAATATCGGTTAATTGATGAAACTAGGGTGTCTACCAAAAGCTTGAATTATTAGGACACACTTAAGAGTTTTAGTACAAGTAGAAGTAACACATAACATATGAACTGCATTTTTCTATAGTATTTTTACACATATGGAAAGGTCTACTTTTTATCCACTATTTCACCAATTAAAAGCCAATTCGCTCCATTCCCTTTCCCTCAGATTTGAACATGGATCAGAACAAACCGATGCCCTGAGCTTGAGAAACTGCCACACATCAACAGAAATTTCGATGTGCTTGACTTAAGAAAAAGAATCAGAACCCCACATGATGAAATGTGATGCAGCTATAAATAATCAAATAAAATCTTAAGCTTTTAGATGAGGTCGTTCATACAACGATAAGGATAAAATGTTCTTCAGTTAGAGACCAAACAAAGTTGTAGGATTTACTGTTCAATGTGGAATTCGCTTCTTTCTCTTGTTGTACTTTTGACTTTGTGCACTTTGCGTCTTAATATTCTGGTTCATTTGACTAATTGCACCGAGCATTCTCAGGTTTGCAACAGAAAATTTCTTCAGGGGGTCGGTTAAGAAGCACCTTGTTCAATATTGCATATGCTCGGTAAGTTCTGTTCCATATTTCTCAAAGAGATGGCAACTTTTTTGTCGATGCAAACATCAGTATCTTAATATGGGTGTTTCACATTGTTGGATTTATACCTGTACTGTTACACAATTCTAGCACTTTCTGTTCTAATTCTAAATGTAGAGATTAGTTTTGTAAGTTAATACAAGCTTCTTCATTTATGAATCGATTTTCCATGGAAGTGCATTTGGACGGATTCTGTATATTTGAGAAGAAATTTGGTTCCCGTTTTTGGTTTAGCATGAATATTAGAACTTATTTGAGGCATTTTCTAATGGAGCCTGTACCTGTAACTCACCTGCCTTTTTAAAATTATGCAGCAAACTTCAATACTTGAAGAGTGGGAGTAAATATCATGAAGCTTCTCCAATTTCCGACAAAGTTGTTTTCAGTAAGGTGGTGAAGCTACTCCAGCAGCTAATATATCTTTTGTTTTTGCTTCCTGTCATACCAGTAGATACGAAACTGAGGTTGCTTTTGCTGATTGCTTAGGTAAAAGAAGGGCTAGGAGGCAAAGTGCGCCTTATATTATCGGGAGCAGCACCCCTCTCATCTCATGTAGAAGCTTTTCTGCGAGTTGTAGCATGTGCTCATGTTCTTCAAGGATATGGTATGTTATCCTTGCCCTCACGTCAATTCCATTGATGGTGTTAAACTTATTGTCTTGCTGTCATCCCTATGATTTTCTGTGTTGTTATCAGAACATTAAGCCGGACAATTTCAGAATCATTATTGATATTGGTCCTCCTATGATGCATTCTTATACATTGTCCCATTGCTCGACTTTTAGTGCCACTCCTACTCGGAGTACTTAGAGCTTGTTTCCCTCTAGCCATTTCTGAAACGGGAACAAGGAATCAATAAAAATGGTTTTCATTACCATTCAATGTGACAATATATATCACAATAACTCGTAGAAAGGAAATTTAAGTGGATTACTTTCGGTATTTGGTTAGATAGACTTCATTACCATTCAATATGATGCAATAATGAAGTGTTATTGGTATGTCAAGTAGATTTATAATCCAGGTTAGAGAAGTCAATGTTTTGTTAAGATTTGGACGTGAGAACATGACTCTTTTTGCAAACTGTTTTTGAACATAAGTAAGCAACTTCAGACAAATTGTAGTGATAAGTATGCAATTAGCTGTCATTTGTGTCTATATTGTAATCGCATTTTAGATTTTATAAATATGGATGAAAAATTGTTACGGTTTCTTTATACGCGCAAGTAACAGGATTGTTGTTCCTGATGATTTGCTAGTGCGCATTCTTGCCAAAGCTGACGATTCAGCATTTATTTTTAGGTCTGACTGAAACATGTGCTGGTACATTTGTATCACTACCTAACCAGTTCGATATGCTTGGTACGGTTGGTCCTCCGGTGCCCAATGTGGATGTGTGCCTGGAATCTGTTCCTGAAATGGAATATGATGCTCTTTCAAGCACACCACGTGGAGAAATATGTGTGAGGGGAGACACTCTATTTTCTGGTTATTACAAGCGTGAGGATCTTACGAAAGAAGTCATGATTGATGGGTGGTTCCACACAGGTTTTTATAAATTCTTTTTGCGCTTGAACTAATAAATTCCGCACTTTCGGAAAAGTTTTAATTGGATTTGTCTCAAACAAATCTCTTGTCAGGGGATATTGGCGAGTGGCAACCAAATGGTAGCTTGAAGATAATTGATCGCAAGAAGAATATTTTCAAGCTATCACAAGGTGAATATGTTGCAGTCGAAAATCTGGAGAATGTATATGGCAATAATCCTGTTATTGACTCGGTAAGTAATCCTGTTAGGTGCATTGACCTCTTAACTATATCAATTTGGTGACTTCATGTGTGCAATATATTTTCTCAACATATAAGGTAGAAAATTCCACCTGCTATGTTCGCTGCTCGTGATCTATCTACGCGAACACTATGCTGTTAAAAGAAAGAAGCATTCATTTCGAATCTCTTTCTTTATGCAAATATATTTCTTTGTCAACTGACAGATGTTTAATTTCGTTTGGATTGATGAGCTGGAATGCATAATTCAGGGTCTATGCTTTAAAAGTTAATGTTCCAGTGTTGGGCATAATGTAATGAATATTAATGTAGAACAGATCATATTGTATAAGTGTTGAGCCATTACGTAGGGTATTATACGAGGGTGCAAGAGGTTCTATTCAGTGTGAAGGTAAAAGTCATAAATGAAATCGAACTCCCAGTCTCATTCCTGGCTAACTGTGAACAAACTGAAGGGTGGGCCATAAATGAGAGTCATAAGGGGTCTTTTTCTACAATATTCCCTGGGTCACTATTAATGTTTGATAGAAAGTTTTGGGCATAATACAACAAATATTCATAAAGAATCTGTTCATTATTTTAATGTTCTTTAGAGATCAAAGCCTTCATTATCTCCAGTCAACAGAGTTCGTTGAGCCTCATTAGCTCATGCTGCATCTCTTTTTGACTGACAAATTTTTGAAGGGTCGATTGGCTCTCACAAATAGTGATGCTAGCTGCATTATTGGTGCTCTCGGATTATACAATATGGTCTGGTAGTAACACATTTATCCATTTTTGGTTCTACGGTTCTCAATTTTTTCTTCTTGATTGGCTCCAGATATGGCTATATGGGAGCAGCTTTGAGTCTTTTCTTGTTGCTGTTGTTAACCCAAACAAACAAGAGACTGAAAAATGGGCCAAACAGAATGGCCTCTCCGGGGATTTTAATTCCCTATGTGAAAACTCAAAGGTGAAAGAGTATATACAAGGGGAGCTCACAAAAGCTGGAAAAGAAAAGAAGGTTAGTTCTCTTCAACTTTTGCACCTGTTTTCCATAATGCGATGGTTTGCGAAAAATGGAAAGCCTTCGTAAACATGACTTATTTTCTTTGCAGCTGAAGGGTTTTGAGTTCATAAAAGCTATACACCTTGATCCGGTACCATTTGACATGGAACGTGACCTTTTGACCCCAACATTTAAGAAGAAAAGACCACAGTTGCTTAAGTACTACAAGGTAGATTCTCTTTGATCTGCTGGTAAATGTTAAATGTGATCCTTTATCAATTCTATCCATGTCCAAATATTTCCATTTTTTCTTTAGTTGTCCTCTTATTCCTATGCTATTGTATCAGTCAATTGTGGGGAAACGGGTCTGTTACATCCAAGAAGTGTGATTTATCTGTTCAATATCCATGTATTCAGAGATCCTTCTTGTGCTGTTGTATGCTTCTTCGCTTAGATAACAATATAAACTTAACGGACATAAAAAAAAGGAGTAGACATATGACCAATGATCTTGTTTTCTTCGTCTGAAGTTTAGAAAAAGAAAGAAAATTCACCAACTTTAACCCGTTGTTGACAAGGAATGGTAAATGTACCTTATTGATAGAGAGAACGGATGATTGTCTTTTTATATGGTCTTGGGCAATAGCTAATGTTCGAGGTTGTGTTAGGTCCAAGGTCCTTTTTCTTTACATCGACTAACCAAAGACTAGGAGTTCCTGTTTATGAGAAGTCTTGGTTATTTTCCTTCATAAGTCATAACATGATCAATAATCTTGGACGCCCAATGGTGTTTGTAGCATTTTTTTCTATGTTATATCTGGAAGGAAGTTGTCTCGAAAGACCTACAATTTCTTGGAAGCAATGCAAACTTAGTTAAAGATATCGCAAAGTGGAAGAAATAAATTCATATAGGTGATATTATTTATTATATAATTAACTTATTCTCGCTTTTTCTTCTTGGTATAACGTTATGGGTTGAGTTTAATTAGAGAAATGAGGATTCATATGGCTGATCCCAACCAATTTTGGACTGAGGCGTAGTAGTAGTTATATTGTGCAATACGGATTTTGCATAATGGTGTTTCATTTGATAATTCTATTGTTTGTTCAAATGTTCTTTATTGATTTGGTTTTACTTTGTGCAGGACGTGATTGATACCATGTACAAGGATGCTAAATGAACTTGCAAGGCTTGAAACTAGCACCTTTTCTTTTTAACTCCATCTCCCTCTTTTTTAGTTTTTATTTTAATACTGTACATATAACTCAAAGAAGGTGAGATAGTTTTATTAAACTGGATCAGCCTGGAATACAAGGGAAGTCTTATTTTTTATTAATTGGCTTTAGTTTATACCTATCAAGGAACACAAAAAATTACGTCTCTAGATTATGTTATTGTATAAACCAATTGTGGAAAAATAATTATAAACAAAGCGCAATAGTGGCAAAATCAAGTTATTCAAGAATTGCATCTCGATTCTCAACAATGAGTTTGTAGTAGTATGAGTATCTGAGGATGCCACATGAGTAGGAGGTAAATCCTTTACTACATGAGCCATCTAGTAAGATTCACAATTAACCACATTTCAGTCTTGATAATGGAATATTAGCCACTTTCTTGGAGTTCGACGGTTACAAGTGAAACTTCAGGATCTTGACATGAAATTTCACTTGTGAAAGCTGAAATTCCATAATAGTAAGTTAGTAACTATTTTTTAAAGACGATCCGTTAGCGTTGTTACTACTGTACCATTATGAACCACTTAAGATGTAGATTCCAATTGTACTAAACAAGATTTGCATCCCTTTACTTTTTCGGATTTTTACACTGTATAGCCGTTCACCAAAATAATAACCGATAAATGTATATTTTTTGAATATTAATTTAATAGATAAAAGATATACGTACTTAATAATAGTGTATATTTTTTTGTAAATTTGACTAGCGAATATAATTATTTTGGCTGTCCAGCCAAATGTGCAACCTCCTGAATGTGTAGGCCACAATCCTTAATCCGGATCTTAAACTAAAAGGTAAATACCAACAATATTATCTTTAACTAATAATGAAAACCAACTGTGCTTAGCTTCAACACATTACCAATTTCATCGGAATTAGATATTAGAATTATTTTGCTTCAAGAACTATCACACTTTCAAAGACATAGAGACTGTTACGACTATTATCCTTTGTCAAGTTGATTTACAATAGTTCTGTATTTTCTAATTGGGCAAAACGATTCAATATTCATTATGTAAACCATTTAACGGACATAAAAGGACTTTGAGCTTCTTTATATGACCCAAAACAAGAGGTATGCAAATTTTGATATCCAATACTCCATACCTAGTTCGAACTGTATAAGAGCAATAATCAATTTTAGTTTGAAATGCTTGTAGGAGAACTCTAGTCTCTATATACCTTCTCTAATCCATTCGACGTGAGTATCATAGAGCACGTGGAATTTCGTGTGAATTAGCAAGGACCACCTTATAAGGCTAAATATTACGGAGTAATAGATAGCAAAGTAATACCGTGAGAATCAGGAGAGTGAAATAAACATCAAATAGTGAAAAACAGATTAAAGTCAACAAGGCACCAGTGGTCTAGTGGTAGAATAGTACCCTGCCACGGTACAGACCCGGGTTCGATTCCCGGCTGGTGCATTAAGAGCTGTGATGATTATTGCACAAATTGTGAAGTTGGGTCTTCACAACCGTCTGATCTAAATGACGAAATTCAGTGCATCTGAGCTCTTATTTTTTTATTTACAAATATCACTTGTGGTTAAGGTAGTTTGCAAGCTCATCAATTATCACAAGATGTTTTGTGAATGTGTAACTCCATGTAAATGTGCTCATGGTTGCGGTCTCGATATGATTCCTCTGGGTTGAATAGTTTAAAGATAATGGTCAAAAACACATCCGAATTATCATTTTTTTGCGCATTTCACACCCCAACTATCACGTGTTCCCTTTCCTAAACCTCAGCTATCAGTTGTCCCCTTCTCATACCTGAAAGATGGTGATAGTTCAGGTAGGAAAAGGAAACAGGTGATATAGTTGGGATGTGAAACTCGCAAAAAAAAAACGATACTTCAAATATGTCATCATTAACTCATTATCTTAAGAAATTTATGTTATATCGGTTACTCTGTTGTATATAATTAAATTTAGATAAATTAAAGTTCAGCTAATTTTCGATATTTTAGTTTTAAGATGTCACGCCCATGCACTGTTAATATAGGACGTCTCATTTCTAATAGCAAATCGGAAGTGTACAACTTGTGTTATCACTATTAATTGAGACCAAACACTAATAAGAATGCAATTTGCTATTAGTTGGCTATCTAATCATTCTAATAGTACTAATTGCACCAATTTGCATTTCCTTAAGGCGATAGTGTTTGAAAAGTTCAAACACGCCTCATTCTATTAGTGAAGACTGACAAGTCATAAATCATGATAGCTGTATTATCAGAATTAAGGCTGTTAATTGCGAACTAATAGTCATATTTGAATTGTGATTTCTCGGTTATTCAATAATGTCTCTTAGGAATTCACACATGTTCGCGTTACAGATGAAATTGTTTATCGTTTTATCTCTTCCGTTCAACATCCTATGAAGCACACATAACTTTTGAGTTGATATAACTATCCGGCATATTCCAAAACTCATTGGTCTGACTAGTCTATATTCACACCACGTGAGACCCATTTAAGGGAAAGAGGCTCTCTATCAAGGTTTTTTCCATTTTTAGGGCTCAAATCTCAGACTTCTAGTTAAGTATGGAGAAATTTCATCAATTGTCCCACCAAATCCCTTGGTGATAACGCACTTATAACTAGTAGTTCTTCGATTTATTTGGCTTCAAGGACTATTACACTTTCAACGACACTGAGACTGTATCGATTACTACCCTTTATCAAGTTGATTTATAATAGCTCTGCATTTTCCAATTAGACAAAACAATTCATTATGTAAACCAGTTAACAGACATAAAATAAAAGAACATTAAGCTTGCTATGGTTTTTCCCCCTACCAATTGGGCTCTCCCTTCACCATCTCCATCGGGATGGTCTACAAGGTTCTTAACTAATATTCTTACTGAAGTAAATTCTAGTTCGGAGACTTACAGGTTTTCTCCTTGCGGAAGCGGATCCTCTTCAGCAACCAAGAATCGAATTAGTGGTCGTCGGGAATCCTCATGTACGAATGGAAACCCTTGTTCTACAACCTAAATAACCTGTTTAAGATATCCAGAGAATTCTACTAACCCTATCCGTTCTCTAGACGATTTAGAGTACATATTCCAATACTCATAATGGTGTTTATATAGACCATATTAAAGCTTAGGCTTAGATTAACTAATGAGCCGTCTTGCTTAGTGTATAAGGCTCAACAGATATTTTTCCCTAACACTTACGACAGGACGCTTGCCTAGCCAACCTTGCCACAATATTGTTCTATGCAAACGGGCGGTTTAGAAGTTCGGCCCCATTTTTTTTGGTGTCGTAGGGCAGAAAATGACCTTTCTAATGCATATTTAGTCGTATCGGCATGACCCCACTACTTTGTTTTCGATCGGAGCATCAAGCAGGTGGTCTTTTTCTTCTTAACACGCGGCACACCAACTCGAAGTTTGATTTGAAAATCTCTCTCTACCTTCACAAAAATTCTCACGGCCTTCTCGTAGGTTTGAATTGTTCTTAGGCTACCGTTGACCTGCACTAAAACTTGAATAACAAGTAATAGGTCAATAAAGCATCAGTGGTCTAGTGGAAGAATGCAATTGAACCCCTGCCACGGTACAGACCAGGGTTCGATTCCCGGCTGGTGCATCCAGGCCTGTGATGATAATTGCACTAATTGTGAAGTTGGGTCTTCACAACCATCTGTTCAATGATGAAACTCAGTGCAACTGAGTCTCTACCTTTATTTTTCATCCTTTTTTAGTAATCCTAAATACTACTAGTACTAATTACTTCAAAATTAAAGTAATAGGTTAAAGTTAATAACCTTTGTTACGTGTGGTATAAGTGAGTTTGCAACTTGCAAGCTCATCAATAATCATAGGATGTTGTTCTGTAAATGTGTTATTCCACATAAATTTACTCATGGTTGGGGTGTCAATTATTTGCTTCGAACGGTTATTTTAAAAACTTAATATCATAAGAGTATCAATTATTTTTGTTTTACTCTTTTATATATCATCAAAATTAAAATTTTCAAAATTATTGCAGTCATCTCGGTTCTCTTCGGTATTAATACGGTTCACTTAATTTTTGAAATTTTATTGTTAATGTATCATGCCCATGCACTGTTAATAGGACGTCTCATTTCTAATAGCAAATCGGAAGTGTACAATCTGTGTTATCACTATTAATTGTTAATTAAAGAGATTGAGACCTAATACTAATAAGAATGCAATTTGCTATTTGTCGGCTATCTAATCTTCCTGGATCCGCCTCCGGTTAAAAAGCAAACAAATGAAAAAGCCTATAATTAATAACTTCAATACTGGAACAAGCAAAAACCCACTTTTAGGTGTTAATCCTTATCAATTAACATGTTAATTAGAAATGAGTAGCCTTTAATTGATCATTGCATAGGTTTAGTAATAACAAAGAATTTGGAGTGGCAAAAAATTCTGCAAGTGATAAGAAAAACAAAGGTCGGTTTCAAAGTCTAGAAAATGATAAATTTGTCAAACCGACCATCGATCGTGGCTTAGGTCCAAACTACACCTTTTTCCAAAATTATTTCCATGAAGAATTGACAGCTCCTCTACATGAAAAAAAGCAGAAAAATAGTGACCCCTTGAAATTTGAATCCCTGATTAGACAATGTAGTCATCCCACCTTCTATTTTTGTCCAACAGCAGCAGTCCCATACACGATTGAAAAATTAAAATTTCAGTGAATAATATACTCGTCTTTTTATTCTTCTTCATGTAAATATCAATTTTTATTGACTAATTCGACAACCATAACATACATCTAACACATACGTCGCATGTTGCCTTCTTGCCATTGAATGTTTGGGTCCTACCCATAAAAGTAAAGTTTTTTTTTGTAAAAAGCGTTTTACCTCCTCGATAGATCTACCCAACACAAATTTAATGGGTCATTCGGTAGTTGATTTGGAGGTGAGTTATGCAGGTTTAAATCTTGCATAAGTAATATTAGGTTTGATAGCTGGTTAAGAGGTAAGTTATTCAGGTACAAAATTAACAAGGTGCTTAGTTTGCAATTTAGCAACCCACATAACTAATATATGTATAAGTTATGAGCTAGAGCATCTATATTTTATTTTATGCATGATAAAAGGTGAATTAACTAATATATGAATGACTAAACCCTGCATAAAAATAATACATATCTCGCATAACTAATTCCTGTGTTACTAATACCTGCATAACTCTAACTAGCTACCAAAGGACCCCTAAATTAATGAGTAACACCAGCAAATTTTAGGTATAGCAGATGCTTATTAAACCACACAACAAAAGAGAAAAATCCAATAAATTCAGAGGCGGAGCCAGAATTTAAAATTTGTGGGTTCGGGGTTTTAATTCTTTAAAGTTACTGGGTTCTTAATTAATAATTTGTACATAATCGAGAAAAAAATTGATACAAATATATGATTCGGACAAAAGCTACTGGATTCGGCTGAACCCGCACCGGAAGGGCTAACTCTGCCCCTGCCAATAACCCCTTTTCAAACCTTTGCTAATATTGTATAGATGGCCTTTTCAAACCTTTGCTAATATTGTATAGATGGTTCTAATTTTGACATGGTGAACCAATTAGGAAAGTCATAATTAAGACGGTACAAATAAAGAAAATAATGACAAATTCCATGTAATTACCACTTGAATATAGCAAGGCCAAACCCTAAATCCCATCAACCTAGACATGCATGCTAGCAAGCAGTTAGAAATCTTTTCTTCATGTATATACCTAACCAGCTTGCACATTTTATTCTTGTAATTTTAACAATCAAGAATTTTTTCGTAAATTAAAAAATATTTTTCTCAATAACTTAAGATTTTGAATAAGAATATTGTTAGTAAAATACTCTTATCTCTCGTTATCTCATCACACACGATTTTTTCCTGAAACAATTTTACAAGGTCCTAAATGCAGATTGGCGACCAAAATAAATCAAAAAATATTTTATACTCCTTTATTTTAATTTATGGGACACTATTTTTTTTTAGTCCATTCCAAAAAGGAATTTCAAATATAATTATATTTGAAAAGATCTAACTAAAAGCTTCACATTTTACCTTATAAGTTACAAACTTTTATAGCGACACATGTGTTATGACATGTTTAATATCACAAGTTTCGAAAATCTCATAGCCACACAAATATTATGACATGCTCAAGACTCCAAGTTTTAAACCTTTTTTAGTTAAACTTCGTACCGAGTCAAATTGTGTCACACGTTGCAGAAAGATTAAAAGAAAAGAAGATAGAAAATAAAGTTGATCTTGTGGAGGAGTTTGCAAGGGGCCCTTTGATAGTGTTGATCAAAATATGACAAATGCAAAGTGATATTATAAGATTTGATGTCTAAAGTTTTTTTATTTTATTTTCTTCATGAATCATGATGTCAATTTCAACAAAAAAAAAAAAAATACAGCTACGAATTTCCATATCAAAGAAAACAACATGGAGATTACGATAGCAGGGACCATATATTGATAACTGAAGAGTGTTATATATTTGTATGAATTTGTTTATTTGTTTTGTAAATAGAAACTCATAATAATGAAAATAATTTGACAATATATTTTTTTCAATTACGAGAAAGGAGTCTTGAATTAAATATTTATACAACAAAAAAATTGACTCTGCGTTCTTTAATTTCAAACGCATGGCTTAAAAATTTATCCATAGAGTTTCACCTTAGAAAAGAAAAGAAAAAAGAGAAGAAGAAAAAGAATAAGGATAAAATTTATTTTGCATCGACTACATAAGACCTTTTAATTTCATATATTTTTTTAAGTTATTTTCACTCTTTAATTGTTGATTTGTTGCATTTTCAAAGTCTAGACTCTAGTATACAATTTTACTAGATGGAAAGTTTAAGAATTAAAAATAAGAATTTATTGAATCTCTGCTCCCAAAAACCATTTTGTAATAATTTTATTTTTGCATACTAAAAAGTAGAAACAGGTGAAATGTTGTAAGCGAATTACAAATTGCATGCAATTAATTTCTTTGGCTAATATTTGCTAGATAACTAGTGAAGCACAATATTGAATAAGGTGGTCCTTTCCAATACGGAAAGTACATTTTTCTGAATATTAAGGACTACAAATTTGTAATGTACAAAGAGAGCAACATAAGGATTAGAGCTTCTCAATTTATAGTGACATCATAGGATCATTGAAGGTTATGGTTGAATGGATGGGTGATTTGCACTCTTGGCCCTATTTCGTGTTGGTCTTTAGTTTTTGTCCCTCATAATAAATAAGATTTTCGCGAGGCATAAATTTATATTTTCGCAGCATCATAGTATTCCAAAAATTATGCCTCACATGACTTCACTTTCTAAAAAAACTTATAACCAACCCATTCGAAGGCAAACCGTGAAACTTCTTCAGAATGAATCTCTCAACCTTTAACAAGAGGTTTCGAGTTCGAAGTTTGAGAATGCATTTTTTTTTTTTACTTAATGGGCTCTTATACGGCACTAAATCGAATTAGTTAGGCCACCTAGATTTTGTGGTGGAATGTATATGATTTCACCCTTAATTAGAGGTCTTGAATTTTATTTTAAATCTGTTTTGAAAAAGATTAATGTCACAAATTTACATTAAGAAATCTTCAACTTTAAGCATATTATATTATTAATCTTAATGATATGCTTTTATAGTCGCATATATAAATGTCATGACATGTAGGTTGAATATATTGACAACCTTTTAAACTTGCCAGTAAATTTCATTTACACACTCATAACTACAATTTATTTGGATTGAGCACCTGAACACATGATAAAGTGTTAATATTGGACACTTCCGACTCAAATTTTTTGAAAACTTCTGAACGTATTCTCGAACACCCATAACGTAGATATAGTTAAACCACTTAAACTATATTACCTCCTTCAATAATACACATTAACCTCAATAAGTCGTAAAATCTCAGGCAAGAAATTAGTTGAAGCACAATTAAATAGAAATATTTTTTTTTTGGATTTCCCACTCGATGACAAGTATCCATATTCGAGTCCGATTAAATCTAGATTCGCGTTGGAAAGTCCCACATTAGGGGGGGTAAAGCGCTCCCTAACAAAGGCGACCCCATACCCAGGAGACTCAAAATTTGAGACATATGGTTAAGAATGAATGAGTATATTTTACCACTCCACTACAAACCCTTGCTATCATCTCAAAGCCATTTTTTCAATTTTATATAAATTCCCCTAATAATAGGAATTTTTATATTGCTAAGCATGATAACATAATTACGTCATCCATATTTTTCTAGGGTTATCATATTTTATCTTTATTCCATTTTTGGTTGTTCAGATAAAGGATGGAGCAAGGACGTGTCCTTTGGGATCAATGGGGACTAAAGGAGCTTTCGTTTTAGTCGGCGCCGGCTCGCAGCGCTGTATACCATATAATACAACCAAGACTTGACTTTTTGCTCTTTAACTAATAAACCCCACTACTTAAACCCCCCCCCCCCCACCACCACCACCACACCCCTCTCCCACCTTGCACAATTCCCTTATCGTCATCTTAAAAAAAAAAAAAAATGTAGTGTCGCCTGAGATTTACGTCTCTCCTCGTGTTAGATAAAACGTTTTGTATTACTTTCATACATTTTAAAATCAGTTAAAAGACCCTTGATTTTAATTTTACAGAGTAGATCAAAAGATTTGAGCACGAAGTGGGAGTGGGTTAGTGGTCATGACTCTTATATCGGTAGCACCGACATTCTTGAGGGCGAAAGGCATCATTCAACAGTGGAAATTGTGACGCAATCAATACTTTATTAAGAAAATTCAAAATATATAAAGAGTAGACACACTAAGAAGTTGAGAGGATTCAAGATTTACTCTATTAAAAAATTGACCTTATATATACAATATAATCTTCTGAAGAAACCCCTTTACGTCCCCCAAGCTTCGCCTCTTGGTGGGAAGGGGTTACATTGATATCCGAAAGGGGGACGACGTGCACATATACTTGATTTGGGGCCACTCTTTAAGTTATGTCCTTCCTAAGTTTTTTTGTAGGTTTATGTATGTTGAAATAATTTTATACCTGAGGTGTCCAAAATCGCAATAAAATGCCTGAAGTTTGAACTTCAGTAAAAATTTGTCAATTTTGTCTGAACTTCAGTCACATACGACTAAAGTTTAGGCGTGCATGCTTAAAGTTCAGTTGAATATTTTTTTCTAAAAATATTAACTTGTTTGAATTTCAATAATCCAACGCACGATACAACACCCAATCTATTTCAGAAAAGCTCAACTTGAAACATAAGTTGCATATATCTTTAAAGAGCAACCTCAATCATTTATTTATCAAAATAATAATAAATTTAACAAACTCATTTTGCAATAATAATAATTTACCAATATTTTTAAAGCTTTTCCAAGCAACACTCACTTCATTAAAACTCATTCATAAGAAGAGGCGAAATTTTCCACCGAAAGATACAAAGGGTACGATTTTGGATTTGATTTTTTAGAAGAGACGTGTTAGGTTTGTATATAATATATATATCATATGCAAATACAGAAAAAAGCTTTTTGGGTCATAAATGAAAAGACATGTGGACCCATACGTACACGAGCCCTGTCTACAAAAAGATAACTTTACGACTTTAATGAAATAAAATTTTGGACCCGCATTTTGATAGCAGTTTTTTTGTGTTTTATCACCACTCACGTCTATTTTTGGCTACTACAATCCATCAATCCATCCATGCCGTACTAGTACAAAATTGGTCTTCAAAAACTTAGTTTATTTTCTTGTTCTCAATCAATGACCGATCCAGGATAGCTTATTCATTTTCTGAATGAGTGACAGATTCAGAATTTTCACTGAAAGAATCAAAAAATAAAAATATAGTGATTGATATTTGAGTTTGGAATCTCAAAATAAATTTTGAACACCATAAACCACTATATCAACCTTTTCTCTTGTGTTCAGGGCATTCAAAATCTATATATGTATATAAAAAATAAAAAAATACTTTATATATACGATGTAATTTTTTATCGAAGATGTTCGAGTGAACACTCTCGACAGGCCCTAGATCCGCCCTTGTTCTCAATATAAGAGTGCAATGCACACCGTGAAGAGGGGAAACCGACATTGTAACTTTATGGAATCTGAATTTTATTACTAGTTGTTATTGTTGTACAAGTTCTATGCATACTTATAGTACCAAAACTATTTACACAATAGAATTAGTTAAAATTTAATTGTAAGTAATTCTGCATCATGAATCTTAATTAGCAGCCCGAATACATGATATATAGATTAAATTACAATGCCGGTGAAAAAAACTTTCATGCTAATAGCGTATATCAATGGAAGATCCACAATATAACATGTGAATTCACGTGAACCCAACACTTTTAACAAATTTTATGTATGTACTAAAAAATTTATTAGATATTTATAACTATTTGATTGTGAACTCAATCATTATTGAATATTAACTTGAGGTTGTTAACCCTTGTACTTCATCAAATGTTGAATCCGCCCATAGTTACGTAACATTATTCCAAATTATTGTGAATTCACCTCAATTTGTGTCCATATTTCTAGTTTCTATATATAATAAGTGTCATGGAGGGACGAACACAGCAGTCCCTCCTTGTATTCACTGCTTCACGAATTGTATTCACATTAAATTCTTGTGTCATGAGCTATATAATTTGTATATTTTATCCAACTATTTTTATATTCCATGTAGACATGTGTCATAGTACTTAATATTTACTTCCTTCTCATGTATAGACGTATGCACTTTAAATTTAATTCTCCGACACATTTATTTTCTCCGTGCATTTTTACTTGTTCACTTTTGACTTTTCGTGTTCTAGTTGAATATTTATTCTCTTCTCATATATAGACATATGCAGTTCAATTTTAATTCTCATACACAAATTTATTTCCTCCATGCACTTTAATTTGTTCACTTTTGACTTTTCACATTCTTTGAGAATTAATAAGTCCCACGTGGATATATGTCATAGTACTGAATATTTATTCTCTTCTCGTGTATACACGTGTGCACTTCTATTTTAATTCTCCGACATATATTTATTTCCTCCGTGCACTTTTACTTATTCATTTTGACTTTTCACGTTATTTAAGAATTAATAAATGAAGTACTCCTTCCGTCCCATATTACTTGGCCACATTACTATACTTGACTTTTCACGTTCTTTAAGAATTAATAAAAATGAAGTACTCCCTTCGTCCATATTAACATAGACATGTGTCATATTACTTAATATTAATTCCCTTCTCATGTATAGACGTATGCACTTTAAATTTAATTCTCCGACACATTTATTTCCTCCATGCACTTTTACTTGTTCACTTTTGATTTTCGTGTTCTACCTAAATATTTATTCTCTTATCATGTATAGATATATGCAATTCAATTTTAATTCTCCTACACAAATTTATTTCCTCCGTGCAC
The DNA here is from genome assembly GCF_019175385.1 of Lycium barbarum. NCBI lineage: Eukaryota > Viridiplantae > Streptophyta > Magnoliopsida > Solanales > Solanaceae > Lycium > Lycium barbarum. Next base: position 125,503,835 of record NC_083345.1, on the reverse strand, counting down.
TTTAATTTGTTCATTTTGTACTTTTCACATTCTTTGAGAATTAATAAATCTCACGTGGATATATACCATAGTACTGAATATTTATTCTCTTCTCATGTATACACATGTGCACTTTTATTTTAATTCTCCGACACATATTTATTTCCTCCATGCACTTTTACTTGTTTATTTTTGACTTTTCACGTTATTAAGAATTAATAAATGAAGTACTCCTTCCATCCCATATTACTTGACCACATTACTATACTTGACTTTTACGTTCTTTAAGAATTAATAAAAATGAAGTACTCCTTCGTCCATATTACTAAAAATATATGTCTATTTTTTTATTCTATATTTATCTTCTTTTCTATTTCTATTATCCCTGTTTTCCTTCTTTGTTAATACTTTAAACGTGAAAAGAGGACGAACAATAGCAATGCCAATTTGCACCAAAATTTATTTTAATGCTCCTACACATAACTTGTTCACTTTTGACTTTTCACGTTCTTTGAAAATTAATAAATCAAGTATATATTTTATCGTAATATCCATATTTATTGGTATATAGTCTCTCAATAGCCTCGGAAAATGATTTGAAAATGAATAATTAATGTGAAGGGTAAAATAAGAAATAGATTTTTTTTTCCCTTGATATGTTAACATCGCACAGGTAAAAGTAAAGGGAGGGAATGACATTTATCCCCGTTTTCCTTCATTGTCAATATTTTACTTATTTACTCTCCTTTGCAGTCTCTGATTATTGTTTCTTTACATTTATAAAATGTATTACTTTATATTTTCATTTCAAAATTAAAATTTGGTTATTAATGATATAACATATATCTTTCTAATTTTGATTTTTTGTAACAGTTAATATAAAATATTATAATATATTTTGAAATTAATTTAATAAAAATATTTTAATCCAATATATACAACAAAATGGTTTTTATGTTTGGATCTGAATGGTTACTTAATTGAAATGGATATCAACCTGTCGGTATACATATAAAATATTAAAGAATTTTAAAGAAAAAATTTAGAATCAAAATATTAATTTCCCTCATATTCTTACTAATTTTCTTTTACATCAATGAACAACTTTCATTGTCATGATAATGATAAAAAAGTCCGACTCTTTCCACCTCAAAGACTTTTAATTACAACTAAAGTGATGATACATAAAATACATTTTGTATATATAATAACAATTAGAATGTTTTTAAAAGTTATTTTTAAAATACAAATCTTAAAGACTGACTAATTAAAGTGAATAGACATGTTCGGCCCGTGCATCGCACGGGCATGTATTGCTAGTTTCTTATATATATGTAAGGTAAATATCTACATGGATCGAGTCTCGATAACCCTTATTTTGGGACTATTTGATTGACTATTCTTAACGAATTTACTCAATCTAAGCGAGAAAAGACAAATTAGATGAATAATGTGTATTTTAGAGGAAAAAAGAAGAAGAGAAGATTAGACGATCATAGTCCCACTGCTAAGATAAAAGAAGTTGCATTTGACAAGTTAACAACCAACTTCAAATCAAAATTATAAGTATTTAATTTAGTACATGTTGCACTCGAATTTCAAATGAAACGTGAATTAAAAATATTTTTGGTGTTAGATTTTATTAGATTTTTGTTTAGCTAATTTAGTGCAAAGGAGATTGTATGGGTTCAAAATTTCCAATTAATGATATGCAATTTTGACGAAGACCTACTTAGCAATTCATTATTCACGAAAATGGATGTTGCTGCTTTTGACTTTCTTCATAATACTGTACTCCCTTCGTTCATTTTTATTTGTTCAATATTCTAAAAATACATTTTCACTTTTACTTGTCACTCTTAGCATATTAGGAAAAAACAATTTATTTTTTCCTCTTTTACCCATAGTATTAATTACGCATTTCAAATCATTTTTCAAGTTCATTAAAAATATACACCAATTAATATGAATATTATGCTAAATTATGCACTTCATTTGTTATTTCTTAAGGGTTGTGCAAAATCCATAGTGAACAAGTAAAAGTGAACGGAGGGAGTAATATGCAATTTCTACTTAGCTGTTTGGACATGATTTGAAACCATGATTTGAAATCATGTTTGAACATGCAATTTGGATTTCTTAAGTTGTATTTTTTCTTATAGACATAAAAACCCCACAAGTTGTGAAAACTATCAAAACATTCCAATTCTTATACAATCTTACCAAATGAGCAAGTCATAGTTCATAACAAAATTAATACGCTTCTAGAAGACCTTTCTAAAAAATATAACATCAATTGATCAAACTTTAGTTCAATAAAAAAGAAAATTTAACATGAATAGTAATGTAACTATGACTTGGTAGAAGTTAGAACATAAATAAAAATTGGTAGAAGTTAATGAGGTTGACAAATGGTTGGTGAGAGTAATTGTTAAAAATATCTACCAACTTATGGGTCTCTTTTTACAAAATATAAACTTATGGGTCAAGTTTTACATTTAAATTTTTTGAAACCATGGTTTGAAATCCCAAATCATGCCTTTTTGGATGATTTGGGACTTCATCTCATGACATAAAATCATGAGATGCAATCGCATATCCTAACACTGATTTCATCTCATGACATGAAACCATGGTTTGAAATCGCATGTCCAAACGCCTACTTACTGAATTTGTGCATTGAGACAATATCTTGTTTTGGTGAAATTTTGAAATATTGGTGTGTATATGTCTTGTCTTTGTTAAAGTTATTTCGCTTCATTATGAAATGGTTGCTCGTTTTCCACACTCCTATACTTGTGAATTTTCTCTTCTTACACATGTATATTCACATGATAAAGCAAATTCCAAATTGCTAAATTTCACTTATTCATATTACGAGTGCACTGAGATGAATGCAATCTTTCCATCTGTCACGATCCAGCCCCGTGGGCCGCGACTGGCACCCTACCTGGGTACCTAGACCGAATCGCACATTCATTATCAAATCCAAACTCACTTCAGAATTTTACAAAATCATATCAAACATGGTTTATGTCAAAATATGTCTTAAGCGGTCGTACAAATCAGATTGTCATATCAGATCCAAACAAAGCGGCGGAATAAACATCGCCGGTCAAAAGCGTAAACATAAGCATAAGGGCCATTTAGTTCCATCATAACAAACGGACCGCTTTAAGACCAAAAAACAAAATCGAACAAACGTACATAGGACCCTCGCTCCACATATATGACTACAGGCCTCTACGAACTCAAAACAAAGACAGATGGCGAGACAGGGCCCCGCCGTACCCAAATAGTCAAATGTACACAGTGTATGCATAACAGAGAATGTCTATACCAAAAGGGGACTCCGGATCAGAAGGAGTACTCCAAAATAACAGAATGAGTAGCCTAAGCCGGAGGATCACCCAAACGAGCTTCTGTACGTGCGGGCATGAAACGCAGCCCCCGAAGAACAGGGGGTCAGTACGAAATATGTACTGAGTATGTAAAGCACGGAGTACAGATATATGGACCAAACTGAAAGCAAATCAGGTAACAAAGTGGAGTACAAACCGGTGTGTCCAAAATCCGTATCAAATCATATACATATACATAATGCAGACGAAATCATGCAAAGCTCAGGAACGTGGTCGCCACTCCGACGCTGGCGCCACACACAGCATAACACCAGAAGGTTTCAAATCTCCGTACATCCCCAAACACAAACATAGTCATAGGTGAGCGTATCGCCTCACGAGCCATATCACAGCATAACTCCAAACGGAACCCGGCCCTATGGCGAAGCCTCGGGAACCGTAACACAGCATACGGCCGAATTATTATAAGGCGCACGAATCATAACCGGCCCGGGAACCGGTGAACGAAGTCATAATAAGGCACGAGCGGAGTCGTGAGCAAACAAATGCAAATCATTCTTCAAAATAGTCTTTCAAAACATAATAGTTTCACAAATCGTTCCATAGTGCAAAATAATCGAATACTTAGTCGATATAGGATTTCATTTCACAAAACGTTTCCAAAATAGTACGTATAGTTCAAAACATAACTTGGCGCATCGTAATGTTCAAAACATACCCCGTAGGAGGAAGTTCCAAAAATCAGAAGTAATGTATCCAACTCTATTCACAAAGATAGCCCAATGAGAGAAATAGGGCGTTTCGGGGTAGCGGGCCCACCTCGAGTCAGAGTGAGGTGGCGAACATATTTTTACAAACATTTATATGCCAAAGGTCATACATAATCGTTTCTAGGTTACCCGACCACATTTCGATAGGTTTCGGACGAGTGGTGGCATTCTAGCCAAAATAGAGCCCTTAGGCTTCAATTGAATTGAATGAATAGTAACTTTTCTGTGGATCGGGTTTCGAGGAGCAGAAATGCTCCGGAAGTTCCAATATTCACCTAGGACACTAGGACATGCCAAATGAAGGAGTAGGGAACTTTACATACCTTTCAGACGTCGCATGCTCTCCCAAAAGTCCAGTCCCGTTTCGTCAAAAATCTGCAAATGGTCAAAGTTACCAATTGAGATTCTTAGGCTTAAAAATGCCTTTAACTCCATTTTTGCCTACCGAAATTTCGGCAGCACTTCCCCTATAAATCTAACATCCCCGAGACTTAGCTCGGCTCAAAATATATCAATAACAACAGCCCACACATCAACAAACCACACAAACAATAATCAAACCACTCTAGGTTCAAAGTTCAACTGTATTACTTAAGTTGACAACTTTCATTCATACTTCCAAAATTCCAATTCTATCTCTACACAATTGTATTCATTTCCTCATTCAAACTTATACAATCACATCCTAACTACAATCCAAGCCAAACACGAAATTGCCCCAAAATCCATTACTTTCCATAATTCTTCAAAACATCAAAAATTCACGACGAACATTCTAACTCACGTCGTTTCATTCCGAATTCATTAACATCATTATAAATTCATATTTAAAGTCTCTAGCACCCTAAATATACAATGATATACATAATGATACCAAAGGTATACGCTTTCTGATAATATCCGAAATCATTTTCTAACACCAAATCAATTCATCAAACATTCATTTGCATCACAAGGGATCACCACAATACAACTAACCAATTTAAATAAACTTTAGACGACTCTTTCCCCACCTTATATTGAACACGGCCACGCACAACTTTTCACACATGCACGACTACTTCACCCACAACACAATTCCATAATCCTCACGTTACTCCAATTACTAACACATATATGTCCATTCCATAACATAAAAGCATAGAAATCTCACCTTTTTCTTGAAATCCCGATTTGCCGCAAACGTCGCCCTTTCGTCAAACTAATTGTACTACAACGGAGAGCGTCTTGAGCACTTCACAATTATGTAGAAACTAAGATTTTTAAGGCTAGAATCAAGCTTGCCAAATTGTTTTCTTTCTCTTATTCCCATTCGGCCGAGAGCCTTGTTTGTGCTCAAAGTTGAAATGTGATTTATTTTCTTGATAATTACCAAAGCACATTGATATATATCCATTACTAAGTGTCATGTGCATAGCACATGACATTTAAAAATGGGTTTGGGCCAACCAAGTGGCCGGCCACCCCACAAAATTTGGGCCTCAATTTTTGTTGTCTAATTCTTGGCCCAATCCATTAAAAGTCCCGTTTTGTAATTCCCGAAACAAATTTCCGAAATTCCAAATTTACCCTCGGCCTTTCCCGAGGTCTTAACACCAATGATTCCATAACCGACATAGTCACATCACTTAGAATCAAAATATTTCCTCGCAACACACAAGTCTTGGTTGTTTCTCGATTTTTACTTACACGAAAACACGGGACATAACATTCTCCCCCCCTTAAGAACATTCGTCCCCGAATGTTAAATAAATCTTATGAAGGCTCACAACGTAACGGGAAAACCATTTTTATTCATAGCACACATGGTCCATCCGTTCATTAATACAACAAATTCAAAAGTTTAGATTACAAGAGGCGTAAGGAATAAATGGGGGAATCGCTTCTTCATCCCATCCTCCGCCTCCCAAGTCATCTCTTCCCGGTTATTATTGCGCCATAGAACTTTGACAGAAGGCACCTCCTTAGTGCGCAATCTCCTCACCTGACGATCCAAAATAGATACAGGCTGCTCGTCATAAGACAACTGCTCCGTCACCTGAAGATCATCTACTGGGAATATCCTGGAAAGATCACCAATACACTTCCGCCACATAGATACATGAAACACCGGGTGTACGGCCTCCAAATCGGATGGCAAGTCTAGCTCGTAGGCAACCGCGCCTATCCTCCGAACAATCTGGTATGGCCCGATGTACCGCGGACTCAACTTACCCTTCTTGCCAAATCTCATAACGCCCTTCATGGGCGACACCTTCAGGAATACCCAGTCGCCAATCTGGAACTCTAACGGTCGACGTCGTCTATCAGCATAAGCTTTCTGTCGACTCTGAGCAGCTAATAGTCGCTCCCGAATAGGTTTCACGTTATCTACAGCTTCCCGGATCACGTCTGGCCCAATCAACTTAGTCTTGCCGACGTCAAACCAACCAATAGGAGATCCGCATCTCCTGCCATAAAGGGCCTCGTACGGAGTCATCTGAATGCCGGAGTGCTAACTGTTATTATAGACAAACTCTATCAGCGGCAAATGATCATCCCAGCTGTCCCTGAAATCAATAACGCAGGCCCACAAGATATCCTCGAGCGTCTGAATAGTGCGCTCGGCCTGCCCGTTGGTCTGAGGACGAAAGGTTGTACTGAGGCTCACCTGAGTCTCTAATCCCTCCTGAAATGACCTCCAGAAATTAGTTGTAAGCTGGGCACCTTGGTCAGTAATAATAGATACAGGGACTCCGTGAAGTCTGACTATCTCTCTGATATATAATCTGGCATAGTCCTCAGCCGAATAAGTAGTCCGGACCGGAAAGAAATAGGCTGATTTCGTCAGCCTGTCCACAATAACCCAAATAGAGTCGTACCTGCGTAGAGTACGCGGCAACCCCACACCGAAGTCCATACTGATCATCTCCCATTCCCAGGCTGGAATCCATCTCCTGAAGTAATCCACCGGGCTTCTGATGCTCGATCTTACTTGCAGATTTCCCTATCACATCATCGAAATCTCAATTCATACCAGACACTCCACACCAACGGATTCAGAATCACTTCATACCAGACAGTTCACATCAACGAATTCGGAATCATACCAAACACTTCACATCAACGGATTCAGAACTAGGACCGGACGCCTAGCAGCATATCGAACGAACTCGTAATCGGAGGCAGACATACTAGACTATGGCAGACGGCTCATAGTCAAAATCAGAGGTACAGAAGTATGTCAGACAAATCTGAGGTCGGAGTCAGACGTACCAAGGCGTATCAGACGAATTCGTAATCAGAATCAAACACACGGAAATATTCTGTCACCCCAAACGAACTCACAACCAGATCATCGTATTCGGACTCATTCAGACTCAACATACGTTGCTCGAGCTGAAAATTAACAACAGACGTCACACAAACACTTATCGAACACTTATCTTAAGCGGTCGCCCGTGCAAAACAGTCATATCAAAATCATAAAGGTGGCGGTATATACATCGCCCAAATGCACACACACGTACAAACTCATGGGCCATCTTGGCCATAGTAGCATACGGGCCGCTTAAGAACGCAAAACAAATCCACATACAAACACACCGGAGATATATCAGACAGATTCATAATCGAGGTCAGACATACGGAATCATATCGAACAAAATCGAAACCCAGACGGACAGACAAAATCATACTCCAGACGGGCAGACAAAATCATATTACAGGCGAACAGACAGAATCAGATTCCCGACGGATAGACAGAATCATATTTCAGAGTCATAAAGAGTCATACGCCCAAATCAGAACGCTGTAGCGTATCAGATCAGATGTTGTCACCCGTGAATCATATGATGTCTACAAAGATTGTGCCACCTCGAGCTCAGCCCCAGTACAGTGGTCACTCCACACACAAACATATCGTATCAGATCATGGCATAGAGCCGGGGCACAGATGTAACTGATACCATCATAATCAGAGATAGAAGTACAGAGTGGAACAGACTGAGTCGTGGTCCGGATCAGATTACCAGAAGTATGACAGGCAGCAACGTAACTTAGTCGGACAGACAGAAGGATAGCGGGCAGAGCCATAATCTTATCAGACAGACCGAGATGTACTAATAGAATCATAATCGTGTCCAAAGTCAGATACCCAGAGATGTGTCAGACAGATTCACAATCAGAGCTAATCATACAGAGGTATTTCAACCAAAAACAGATTCAGAACCAGATGTACCCAGGTTTATCAAATGGGAACACAATCGAGGCCAGAAGCATGGAGGCGTAATAGACAGAGCCTTATCAAAATCGGGAGTGCAGAGGTATAGAAGATAGAATCCGGATTAGAATCAGATCACTCTTATTAAGGCTCCAGTGATTCATGAAAAATTTCCCTTTATTTGAAAACTTATTCACCAAGCTGTCACACGAATTGGTTTGCATGTCGCGTATCGACCCTTTCAGAGATACTACTTATTCACACTGCTTATCTTTCACCTTTTCTACCCTCCATACTCATTTTCTCTTTCAGACATCATCATTCCAAACTAAGTTATAATGTAATTTGGGGATTTTTCTATCCCTTGACAACATTCGGATCGTCGTCCCACATGGGCACCAAACGAAAATCATACACCCACACATGTACACATACACATACACATACACACATATGGATATATTTACTCATACTTTACTGACGAACGTCTCTGACTGTTATTCGAATTCGCTCAATTTCCCAAGCGGTGTTGTACCTTTTCTTTTTGCCCATTTAGTCCGCCTCGTTCTGCGCGACTCCTGCAAGGGCACTAATTACTCCACACGTTCTCTTTTCCTTTAAATTACCCCAAACTTTCGTTTATAACTAGCATGCTTACACTTGTGCAAAAATGTTACATCACTTCCCAGGGGGTCACCCATCCCAGAATTGCTCTGGCTTGAGCACGCTTAACCCTGAAACTTTCACGCATCTTGACGCGTTAGGGCTAATATACTTTCGTCGATCGCCACTCACGACCTTTGTCACGTAATTTAAGACAATTCGGGGTCTTAACAACTTTTCAAAACGTCCCCGTAGCGGGTCCCACCCCGGCCTACGAGAATTCTATTACTTTTTTCTGACTTGGTGCTTACCGTGTCGTCACTTATAAATTCTCAACATATACCTCCATGCATACATATGTACTTTCAGACAGCCCACAAGTCTAAATTCGTATTCTACAAATTTCGTCTCCAAATAGTCGAGAGAGACTGACAGAATGATACTGTAAGGTATCTTCCAACCATCAGCAAAAGAAGACTAGAGTCCGACGAACTTCGCGAAATCGTCAAATGCCTAATTCACATAATTACCCCCACGGTTATACATATCTGTATACTTATGCCAAGAGCGAACCGCTAAATTCTCAACTGCTTATCATACGTTTTGTATCCTTCCAGTTTGAGAAACCTTGATCGTCGGACTTCTTGCCCTTCACATGGGTTGTGCTACAACAAAATGGGGTTAGAACACATTTCTGGTCCCTCCAAATAAATTACGAATCTACTACTCGTATATATTTACTTGAGATAAAATTTTCCCGCTAAAGGTAATGCTCCTTACAAATAACATGGGGGGTACCTTTTAATTCACCATAATAGGTTTATCATAATGGTATCGACCTTCAAGACAGGTTAAGAATTTATATCCCATTTCCCTTTTCGTATTTCTAGAAAAATTTGGGCAGAGGTTCCTCTATATTTCTTACTATCCCAAAACCTGTACACAGGAAATACCAATCAGGCCTCACAGGGCCACCACATATACGTACATACATATCACATCATATCACCTCATAGCCATACGGGCTAACAATTTCAAACAAAATATAAATATACCGAGGCTTACCTCACATGCCCAACTCGACTGCGCCAGCTACACTTTTCATATTTATTTCTCTTTTCACTGCTCGACTTTATGTTTTAATCGTACTTCAGAATACCTTACCCAGCATACGTCTTTCGTAACATTTCTTACCAGATTTTGTATAGCTTCCAATATCAGCAGTCATTGTCTTACATCGACACCACTCTCCAGTTGCAATCACGGGTTAGAGAAAAAAAAAAAAAAAAAAAGGGAATTCACTTCCTACAGCTGGCTCTATCGCACGATCTAAGATTCCAAAGAAGGTAACATCCTAAATGCCCTGTAGCTCCCTGTTTATAGATGTGGTGCACAACACATCGATAAACAAGACTCTACGAGACACGACCTGTAGACATTCCGAGGACAAACTGCTCTGATACCACTTTTGTCACGACCCAGCCCCGTGGGCCGCGACTGGCACCCTACCTGGGTACCCAGACCGAATCGCACATTCATTATCAAATCCAAACTCACTTCAGAATTTTACAAAATCATATCAAACATGGTTTATGTCAAAATATGTCTTAAGCGGTCGTACAAATCAGATTGTCATATCAGATCCAAACAAAGCGGCGGAATAGACATCGCCGGTCAAAAGCGTAAACATAAGCATAAGGGCCATTTAGGTCCATCATAACAAATGGACCGCTTTAAGACCAGAAAACAAAATCGAACAAACGTACATAGGACCCTCGCCCCACATATATGACTACAGGCCTCTACGAACTCAAAACAAAGACAGATGGCGAGACAGGGCCCCGCCGTACCCAAATAGTCAAATGTACACAGTGTATGCATAACAGAGAATGTCTATACCAAAAGGGGACTCCGGATCAGAAGGAGTACTCCAAAATAGCAGAATGAGTAGCCTAAGCCGGAGGATCACCCAAACGAGCTTCTGTACCTGCGGGCATGAAACGCAGCCCCCGAAGAACAGGGGGTCAGTACGAAATATATACTGAGTATGTAAAGCACGGAGTACAGATATATGGACCAAACTGAAAGCAAATCAGGTAACAAAGTGGAGTACAAACCGGTGTGTCCAAAATCCGTATCAAATCATATACATATACATAATGCAGACGAAATCATGCAAAGCTCAGGAACGTGGTCGCCACTCCGACGCTGGCGCCACACACAGCATAACACCAGAAGGTTTCAAATCTCCGTACATCCCCAAACACAAACATAGTCATAGGTGAGCGTATCGCCTCACGAGCCATATCACAGCATAACTCCAAACGGAACCCGGCCCTATGGCGAAGCCTCGGGAACCGTAACACAGCATACGGCCGAATTATTATAAGGCGCACGAATCATAACCGGCCCGGGAACCGGTGAACGAAGTCATAATAAGGCACGAGCGGAGTCGTGAGCAAACAAATGCAAATCATTCTTCAAAATAGTCTTTCAAAACATAATAGTTTCACAAATCGTTCCATAGTGCAAAATAATCGAATACTTAGTCGATATAGGATTTCATTTCACAAAACGTTTCCAAAATAGTACGTATAGTTCAAAACATAACTTGGCGCATCGTAATGTTCAAAACATACCCCGTAGGAGGAAGTTCCAAAAATCAGAAGTAATGTATCCAACTCTATTCACAAAGATAGCCCAATGAGAGAAATAGGGCGTTTCGGGGTAGCGGGCCCACCTCGAGTCAGAGTGAGGTGGCGAACATATTTTTACAAACATTTATATGCCAAAGGTCATACATAATCGTTTCTAGGTTACCCGACCACATTTCGATAGGTTTCGGACGAGTGGTGGCATTCTAGCCAAAATAGAGCCCTTAGGCTTCAATTGAATTGAATGAATAGTAACTTTTCTGTGGATCGGGTTTCGAGGAGCAGAAATGCTCCGGAAGTTCCAATATTCACCTAGGACACTAGGACATGCCAAATGAAGGAGTAGGGAACTTTACATACCTTTCAGACGTCGCATGCTCTCCCAAAAGTCCAGTCCCGTTTCGTCAAAAATCTGCAAATGGTCAAAGTTACCAATTGAGATTCTTAGGCTTAAAAATGCCTTTAACTCCATTTTTGCCTACCGAAATTTCGGCAGCACTTCCCCTATAAATTTAACATCCCCGAGACTTAGCTCGGCTCAAAATATATCAATAACAACAGCCCACACATCAACAAACCACACAAACAATAATCAAACCACTCTAGGTTCAAAGTTCAACTGTATTACTTAAGTTGACAACTTTCATTCATACTTCCAAAATTCCAATTCTATCTCTACACAATTGTATTCATTTCCTCATTCAAACTTATACAATCACATCCTAACTACAATCCAAGCCAAACACGAAATTGCCCCAAAATCCATTACTTTCCATAATTCTTCAAAACATCAAAAATTCACGACGAACATTCTAACTCACGTCGTTTCATTCCGAATTCATTAACATCATTATAAATTCATATTTAAAGTCTCTAGCACCCTAAATACACAATGATATACATAATGATACCAAAGGTATACGCTTTCTGATAATATCCGAAATCATTTTCTAACACCAAATCAATTCATCAAACATTCATTTGCATCACAAGGGATCACCACAATACAACTAACCAATTTAAATAAACTTTAGACGACTCTTTCCCCACCTTATATTGAACACGGCCACGCACAACTTTTCACACATGCACGACTACTTCACCCACAACACAATTCCATAATCCTCACGTTACTCCAATTACTAACACATATATGTCCATTCCATAACATAAAAGCATAGAAATCTCACCTTTTTCTTGAAATCCCGATTTGCCGCAAACGTCGCCCTTTCGTCAAACTAATTGTACTACAACGGAGAGCGTCTTGAGCACTTCACAATTATGTAGAAACTAAGATTTTTAAGGCTAGAATCAAGCTTGCCAAATTGTTTTCTTTCTCTTATTCCCATTCGGCCGAGAGCCTTGTTTGTGCTCAAAGTTGAAATGTGATTTATTTTCTTGATAATTACCAAAGCACATTGATATATATCCATTACTAAGTGTCATGTGCATAGCACATGACATTTAAAAATGGGTTTGGGCCAACCAAGTGGCCGGCCACCCCACAAAATTTGGGCCTCAATTTTTGTTGTCCAATTCTTGGCCCAATCCATTAAAAGTCCCGTTTTGTAATTCCCGAAACAAATTTCCGAAATTCCAAATTTACCCTCGGCCTTCCCCGAGGTCTTAACACCAATGATTCCATAACCGACATAGTCACATCACTTAGAATCAAAATATTTCCTCGCAACACACAAGTCTTGGTTGTTTCTCGATTTTTACTTACACGAAAACACGGGACATAACACCATCCTAATGAGAGGTATACAATCTCGAAGCATGGTAAGAAATTATCATTTTCAGTGATATCAAGCAGTGGCAAAGCCACAATTTTCACTTGAAGGATTCAAAATATTAAAAACCAAACAAACAAGGAAGCTAAAAGATTCATCATTTACTTATTAGATATGCATAAAATATCATTTTGACCTTATATATACAATGTAATTTCTAAAAATAAAGATTCGAATGAATCTTGCGCCCCTAGCACTGACCATGATTCTAAGTCCTGGCCAGCTTTCTGACTGGGGTTGGCAGCTAAATTTAATCTCCAAAACACCATACAACAACACCATATCCAGTGAAATCTCAGAATATGGGATCTGGGGAGGCTTGAGTATACGCAGACCTTATCTCTACCTTGGAAGGTAGAAATGTTGTTTCCGAAAGACCCTCGGCTCAAGAGAAAGTTTGACAAAAAAGATTAGATACGGACAAGTAGATCAAAGCAGTATTAAAATGAAAACAACGAGAATGAAAAAGCCATGATAAAGCAGCCTGAAAAAAGAGGTAGTAGCTACCACAAATAAATAAGGTAAGAGGCAGTAACTACAATCAATATACAAATGAATACACTAATCGCAGTACTGGAAATAACAAGTAACGGAAGTCGCAGGGCAAGAAACTATACAAGTAATACTACGCCTACTACTATGGACCTACTATGTAGGGCAACACACGACTACCTATTACCCTTATACCCTAATCTGTGTTCTCCATAACCTCCTATCTAAGGTCATGTCCTCACTAAGCTGTACCTTCGCCATGTCCTGTCTAATCACCTCTCCTTAATACTTCTTCGGCCTACTTCTACCTCTCCTAAAATCGTCCCTAACTAATCTCTCACACCTCCGCACTGGGGGCATCCATGCATCTCCTCTACACATGACCAAACCATCTCAGCGTCGTTTTCCGCATCTTATCATCCACCGAGACCACTCCCACTGTCCTGGATATCTTCATTTGTAGTCCTATCTTTCCTAGTATGCTTGCACATCCATCGCAACATTCTCATTTCCGCTACTTTAAGCTTTTGAACGCGAAAGTTCTTGACTGGCCAACACTCCACCCCATAACATAACAAAGTCGTGGATTGTTACTCAAGGGTCTAACTGGATATCTTAAAAAGCTCTTTCAATCTTTTTTGTCTAGAATAACATAATCAAGAGGAGCAAAGCTAAACAACACCCGCTTTGGGGTAATTCCCCCTGAAGTTGGAGCTAATTGAACCATTTTTCACCTTGAAGTGGTCAACATTTGCGGAATTTTGACCAATTTTCACCTCGAATTCGACTTCTTGAAATAAAATAAAATAAAATGATAAAAAAACCTGTATCCCTTTAATCGATCATAGGTAATATTAATCAACATTAGTTTGACCAATGAATTTCAAATAATATATCATTATATTAAAGAAAATGGAAGCATATTTCTCCTGCCAAAAAGGAGGAGATGTAAAGAAGAAAGAAGCTACACTGTTCAAAAGTCCTCTTTGAGTCATTACTCATTACTGCTGACTATCCTGCAACATTTTAGAGTAACATAAATTCATAAAGTCGTTTTTTGTGTCTCATCAATAAATAGGGGATTTAAACCAAAAAATAAATAAATAGGGACCACTCTTTATGGGGTCCACACGGACAATGCTAGCCATTTGGCAAAGTCAAATAGTCAAACCATACCAGTTGTTACTTGTGAAAGTGACTTCTTCTAAAAAGCTTCTTTTCAAACTCTTCACTGATTTACATGTTTACGAGGGATGTACAAATCTTTCACTAAGATATTTTTCATTCTTGTACAACATTGACTTCAATGCAATGCATATTCTTGTTCGAACTTACATTAGTTAGTCATGAACAAATAATATGTATTTTCACTTTAATTTGCAAGTCTCGAGGCCAAATCGTTTGATTCGGTGTTAACATTAAGCAGGGATAAATCGAGTATTATCCATGATTAATTATGCAGGGGGTACTTCAGCCAGCCGCTAGTTACGAAGGATTAAGGGGGTTCAATTGAATTTCATTCATCAACAACTTACATTGCGTAAATAGAGAAATAATGAGTTCTTGTGTGATATATAAACTGTTGAATCTTCTTGGTATAAGAAACATTTTCAGTGTAACATTATATAGAATCTTTTTGAATCCCTTTATATAAATTGTTGTCTCCTACTGTCCCAGTACCTGTCGACTTCTTAAACCCGTCCAATTTTTAAGTCAATTCTCCCTTCGTACTACGGTTTTGTTTTTTACATTATTAGTGTTATTTAATAGACTACAACATGTCACTCATCATTTATTCTAAGTTATCGATCAATATTATTAGAAATAATTACCTGCATTTATCTTTAACGCGACCTGATTGTGTCAATTTATATGGAAATTTTAAGCCATCAATGGATATAACTTATACACTTATAGTTTATTGCATGGGTAGTTCAAGAGATTGTTGAAAGAGCTAAAAGTGAAAAGGTAAATCATAAATGTGGACTATTGAAAACAAAAAGTTAAGGGCCTTTAGAAGATGAAAGAACATGGTACTTTCTTCTGCAGCTATAAATACAGCAAAGAGGAAACCAAACTTTGACACAGACCATAAGATATCAAACACAAAATCTTTATTCCAAATTCCAAACTGCCCCTTATTTCCATTTTTCTTTCCTTATATAAGCCAATCATCAAGAACTAGTTCTTTAACTTTTAACAGATTCTCATATTTTCTTGGATTCAGTGTATTTCTTTTTAGATTCTCTCTTTTAGTTTCTTCAACTTATCTTTGTTAAATCTCAAGAAAAGGGCCAATTTTTATAGTACCCTTCCCCTTTTTGCTTTCTCTTTTCTCCTACATCACTTGTCTACCTTGGGAATTTATTTTCTTGAAGTTTTTTTTTTTTTTTTTGAGTCAACATGAGTACAATTCAAGAAGACATGCCTTACCCATATGATGAGGCTGCTCAAATTAGATCTTCTTTATCTCAAATCCTATTAACAAGTAGCACTAACACTTTAGACTCAATCTTTTCCCATTGCCAAGAACCCAAAAATCAATTGTCTACTACTACTAGTCCTGTTCTTGAGCCACTAGGTTCTTCAGTCTACCTAAGACAAACAGATTTGCTACAAAAATTTTGGGAACAAAATAGGACAAATATCACAATTCCAACAACTTCCAAACTTCAAAAAAACACTTCATATTCACAAAGTTATGTTAGTCCAAACAAGAAAAAGTCATATAGAGGAGTGAGGCAAAGGCATTGGGGAAAATGGGTAGCTGAAATAAGACTTCCTCAGAATAGAATGAGAGTTTGGCTTGGAACTTATGACAGTGCTGAAGCTGCAGCTTATGCTTATGATAGAGCTGCATATAAACTTCGCGGTGAATATGCGCGATTGAACTTTCCAAATCTACGTGATCCGAGTGAGTTGGGATTTGGAGATAGCACAAAGATGAATGCTTTGAAGAATTCTGTGGATGCTAAGATTCAAGCTATTTGCCAGAAGGTTAAAAGAGAGAGAGCTAAAAAGGGTGCCAAGAAAATTGTTGAAAGTGAGAAAAAAGTTGCAACAAATGTGGAGTTGGACTCATCATCTTGCTCTTCTCCATTGGTTGGTAGTGAAAGTTGGAGTAATAGTGATGTGATTTCACAAAGTAGTTGTGAAGATGGATTCTTGAAGAGTGAGAACTCACCTTGTTCTGTTCTTGGTGACTGTCCCGTGGGCCCCGAGAACGATGACAGCTATATCACTAGCATCACACATCAATTCGAACAACCAATGATGGAATTGGAGTTTGAAGATAACACTCTCGCAAGAATGCCTTCTTTTGATCCTGAGTTGATATGGGCTGTTCTGGCTAATTAGAAGTTATTCCGACTTACAAAGGCAGATTCAGAATTTTAAGTTTTCGCATTTTATGACTAAAATCCCTTTTTGATTATAACATCTGAGCCAAAAACTATCGGGTTTTATCGAACCTGTAGCACTTCAACTGTATATCCGCCCCTGCTTACCCTCCACGTGACTTGGATTTTTAACCTATAAGTTAAAAGTGGTTTGGAGTTATTTTTAGAATCTGTTCTTGAAGATATATAGCTACTCAGTTATGATTTCTTTTGTCAAGTTTATCAGTATCAGTCTCTTGTTTCTGATTTTAGTTTCTTTCTGGGATGAACAGAGAATATTTTAAGCTGCTCATTCCCAGTTTTATGTACTCAAATTATTGGGGATTTTGTTTAATTCTAATGAAGTTTGAATCTTTCAAACCATAGTGTAGATTACCCTTTTCTTTTTAGCTTCGAAT
This sequence comes from Lycium barbarum, assembly GCF_019175385.1. Taxonomy (NCBI): domain Eukaryota; kingdom Viridiplantae; phylum Streptophyta; class Magnoliopsida; order Solanales; family Solanaceae; genus Lycium; species Lycium barbarum. The sequence goes on along the minus strand of NC_083345.1, from coordinate 125,486,185 downwards.
GATCTTCCATAAAGAGAAAGTTCACATTCCTCTTTCATTATCATCATCAATCAATCACTAGCGTTTTTAGTCTCACATAGTTGAGGTCTATACACATCATAAGCGCCATAATGATACATATTGTGAATTTAACAACGCCAATATGAATTTAACTTGGGTACACTGTTACGCCATAAGCCTATTTAACATGTTGTAATAAAGTTATTTTTCTTATTATTCAGGTTACTAATTTCACTTATTATTGGTGATTTTAGAAATATTGCGTTGTGGATGGATGAAGATTTTATGGGAAAATGAGTGTGAAAGAAGAACAGTACCACATCTCTTGAATTACCATATGGTGGATCATGTGATGCAGAAAGCTATATGAGAATTGAAAAGGCCACATGGAAAAGCAGAGCTCTTTAAGAAGTGTTGGTGGTCCTATGTTCTTGTTTTCATTCTCACCTACTCATTCTCTTCTTCTTTTTGGAGATGCACTACTTTGGTTCTGAGAAGAAAAGAACTATCAGGTTCAAATTCCATCGGAAGCAAAAATACTATTCCCTCCGTCCGAATTTATGTGATGATATTTGACTGTCACGGTCGGAGCTCAAGGAAGTGAAAAAGACATTGAAACCTGTAATGTAAAACATTATCTCATTAAGGGTAAACTTGAAAGTTTAAAGTTAAATTATTACTGATACAAAAAGATGACTTTCTTCTTGGAAGTTGGAACATACTAAAAAGAAAGAAAGAGTGCCGCATACGACAAACGGAGTAGGGTGGGTGATTTCCTTCCATCTATCCAAGCCTGGGTTGATAGAGTCACCCAATAACTGTGTTGATGAGACGTAGCAGATATTCCGTGTATTTCTTTGACTAATAGCAAAGAGATCTAAATTTAAAAAGAAAAATAACCTGTGTGTATTTCACTGACTTAGTCAATAAATCCCAATTAAAAAAAAAAAAAAAAGAAAGAAATGGTCCCAATTCCTGTTGTGGATCAATGTGATCCACCAAGTGCAAACTAGGTGATGGGGATGCCTCAGTAGAGCTTGTCTGACTTATAATATAACAGCAACATAAAGAACTTTTGGGTCATCCTTATTTCTTAAGACTTGTCATTGTTTGATAATGTTACTCCGAATATACCAATTATTTGTCTAGCTTCATCTACACTACATGCACAAACCTGATCAACCTAACCAGCTCTTCTTGGCAGACGACATATCATATATGGAGAAGAACTGACAGACTTCTAAGTTGACAGCTTCCATAGAAAAGGTACATATGAAACGTTAAACAAAAATCACACCGGAAAATGAGAGAAGTAAAATGTTATATAAGCCAAAGCACAATTTAACATGATAACATGCCAGGCTTGCTTTTGGGTCAATATGCCATAGCCCAAAGACAAATCCATGAGTGCGTTGGATCAACCAGGACAATATATATCATAGGCTTGACAATTCTAGTTTCATGGCAGAATATGTAAGGAGATTTAGCCTTTAAATTTCTTACCACAAAATTAGCATGATAGTGCTATACTGCTGCTTATAAATTTGCTCACCCTTTTCCCTTATTGAATGTCTTCTTGAAGTGTCGTATAAGTCCAATATAAAAGTTAAAATAAACAAGATATGGCAACTGCAAAGGAAAATTTTGTATGTTGTGCATTACTTAGATGTAATAGTTGCAAAATCTCCTCTACTTGACTAACAACTAGTGAAATGGAGTAGAATAATAAGTAATAGAAGCCACACCTGGAAATCTCATGGGCACTATTTTCAGTATCACATGATTCAACAACATGTTTTCACGCAAAAGCAGTTTACTCTCGAAGACAACTTTCAAGACTGATAGAAAGAAGAGTAAAAATGGATTTGACAGTTCAACGCATAAACTTTCCTGTCCTTCTGGGCTGGTCTAGTTAGACCTTGTACTGGACTTTAGCAGCAAGCTGGTCCACTCATATGGCCTATTCGCTAAATCTTAGCATTGCACAGCGCACAGTGATAGTAATCATGCGCAGATCTAACATGTCATATGTGAGTTTACGTGAATCCAGTACTTTTGCCCAAACTGTGTATATGTGTTAAAGGAATTCATAATATATTTATAAATATTTGATTGTGAACCCATATTGTAATATTAACTTGAGCTCGTTGTAGTACCCATAAACTTCAATCTTATCAATATTAAGGCTTTTGTTTGGATGAAAAAGTTTTACAGCCTAGTTTTTGTACATTATGGACTGCCCTTTATCTGGGATTTGTCTCTCCAATGTCAATCTTCACGTCACCCTAAGACCACAAAACTCTCCATGGAAATGCTAAAAAGGGTGCCAAGAAAATTGTTGAAAGTGAGAAAAAAGTTGCAAAAAATGTGGAGTTGGACTCATCATCTTCTTGTTCTTCTTCATTGGTTGGTAGTGAAAGTTGGAGTCATAGTGATGTGATTTCACAAAGTAGTTGTGAAGATGGATTCTTGAAGAGTGAGAATTCACCTTGTTCTGTTCTTGGTTACTGCCCCGTGGGGCCCGAGAACGATGACAGCTATATCACTAGCATCACACATCAATTCGAACAACCGATGATGGAAATGGAGTTCGAAGATAACACTCTTGCAAGAATGCCTTCTTTTGATCCTGAGTTGATATGGGCGGTTCTGGCTAATTAGAAGTTATTCCGATTTACATAGACGGATTTAAATTTTAAATTTATGGATTGTGACCACAATGGCCTTTTTGCTTACTACATCTGAGCCAAAACTATTGGATTTTACCAAACCCGTAACTTCAACTGTAGTGACGCCCTCGCTTACTCTCCACGTGACTTAATTTTTTTTACCTCAAAGCGATTTGGGGTTATTTTTAGACTCTCTTCTTGAGATTTAGTGAGACCAGTTTATGTTGTGGGAAATGTAAATTTTTTATTTTGAAGATGTGTAGCTATTCAGTTATGATTTCATTTGTCAAGTTTATCAGTATCAGTCTCTTGTTTCTGACTTTTGTTTCTTTCTGGATGAACAGAGAATATTTTAAGCTGCTCATTCCCAGTTTTATGTACTCAAATTATTAGGAATTTTGCTTGATTATAATAAAGTTTGCATCTTTTAAACAATATTGTAGATTTCCCTATTTTTTGCTTGGAGAGGAATGATATTTTATATAAGGAGAAAGTTCACATCCCTTTACACCATCATTAATTAATCAAAATGGTTTCAGTCTCAAATTAGTTGAGATCGACTATACACATACTGTCAGTGAATATTAGTTAGATCGATATCGAATTTGTTGAGATACTGACATTAGGTAAATCTATATTGAATTTTCTTGAGACATGGAACTCGAATAGAATAAAATTATATATATACTAGTTAAGAATTCCCGTGCTATGCACGTGCCCAAGTTCAAGAGATGTTATTTTGTAATTCTTAAATTTTAATCTTTGTTTGAAAATTGTTCCATATAGTGCACAATCAATTTTTTCTACTAATGACGTTGATAAGGTGATTTACAAAGCGGTTGACACCTAAATTTTAATAAATACTTTTTTTTTTCAATTTCAAAGCAAATACTGTCTTAATATCTAGCTCTAAATTTAAACATCAATCTATTACCTACCCTTTAAAATTATGGTCAATATATACCTTCACATCTTGAATCTACTTTTTTCTTTAACTATTTATCTATAAGTTGATGCCTATTGAGTTTTAGGATGAGTGTAAATTTATTAACAATTTAAATACTATTACTTTCATGAATTTGATAAATTTTAAATATGTCAAATCATTAGAACTTTTTAATAAGTTTTTTTAATTTACTTATCAGATGCTAAAATAAATTCAATACAGTTCGTTCCAAATGTTAAAAAATATCTTTAATAATGTAAGTTACATATGTTAAAAAATATTTTTTTCAATGCTCAACAAAGATTTAAAAAAAATATTAAATCAAAAGCAAATAATTTAATAATTACTTGAGTACCCAATAAGCAATTGTAAAGTGGGTCCCTTGCAAGTTACAACTCTCTCAATAACCCCACCTTACAAATGAAAGAGCCTGCATCAGTACATAAAATGCCAAAATTGGGACCATGGGACAGGCAGCTGAAGCTGCTTAATTATGGCTTCTTATATAGGAGAAATATATATATGAAGCATGAAGATTTTCTTAGGGCATGAAGATTTTCTTGGAAAATAAATGTGAAGAACAACAATGCCACATCTCTTGAATTACCATATGGTGGATCATGTGATGCAGAAAGCTATATGAGAATTGAAAAAGCCACATGTGGAAAAGTAGAGCTCTTTAAGAAGTGTTGGTGGTCCTGTGTTCTTGTTTTCATTCTCACCTACTCATTCTCTTCTTCTTTTTGGAGATGCACAACTTTTGTTCTGAGAAGAAAAGACCTATCAAGTTCAAATCCCATCGGAAGTAAAAAAGATATTAGTAGGTGATTTCATTTCATCTGTCCTAGTTTGGGTTGATAGAGCTTCCCGATGAATACACTGGTGGGACGGAGCAGTCCCGTGGTATTTCTCTGACTAATAGTGAAGAAATCCAAAGAAAAAAGACCTATGTGTATTCTCTTACTAAGAGTGAAGAAATCCAAAGAAAGAAGCGGTCCCAATTCCTGTTGTGGATCAATGCGATCCACCAAGTGCAAAGTAGATGATGGTGATGCCTCAATAGAGCTTGTCGGACTTATAATATAACAGCACCATTAAGAACTCTTTGGGCCATACTTATTTCGTAGACTTATCACTGTTTGATAATGTTACTTTGAATATGCCAATTATTTGTCTAGCTTCATCTACACTACATGCACAAATGTGATCAACTTAACCAGTTCTTCTTGGTAGATGCAAAACTGACAAACTTCGAAGCTGACAAGCTTTTGAAAAAAGGATATATATGAAATGTTAAACAAATTTCAGATCAGACAATGAGAGAAAAGTAAAATGTTATACTGACAACACATAAGTTTACATGACAAACATGCTTTTGGGCCAATGTGCCTTGGCCCAAAGACAACTCCGTTTGTCCATTGGATCAACTGGGACAATACATACCTTAGGCAGGGCGGATGGACAGTTTCGGTTGCAAGTTTTACCCGAACTTTCTATATACGTATAAAAATTCCCTAAAGATCTATAAATATTTGACGGTGAATCACCTTATCGTTTTATATATTAACTTGAAGTCGTGGTAAGAACCCATAAACTTCAAATTCAAATTCTGAATCCACCTCTTCAACGTAGGCTTGGTTTTTGACAAATATATGTGTATAGAGGAGTAGTGGATGTAGTCAAAGTATTTTATTCGACCTTAGCTTCTTGGAATTCTAGTTTCTTTGGCAGAGTATGTAAGGAGATTTAGTCTTTTAGCATGATAATGTGCTGTTGCTTATAAATTTCCTCACCCTTTTACCTATTGAATGTGTTCTTGAAGTGTTGTATAAGTCCAATATAAAAGCTTAAAATAAACAACACGTTGCAACTTCAAGGAAAATCTTGCATGTTGTGCATTATTTAGATGTAATAGTTGCAAAATCTCCTCTACTTTGACTAACAACTTGGTGAAATGAAGAAGAATAATAAGCAATAGAAGCCACACCTGGAAATCTCATAGGCATTATTTTCAGTATCTCATTCAAGAACATGTTTTGACGCAACAGGTTTACTCTCAAAGACAACTTCCAAACAGAAAGAGGAGCTAAATAGATCTGACAGTTAAGCACCTAAACTTTTCTGTCCTTCCGGCCTGGTCTAGTTAGACCTTGTACTGGACTTTAGCAGCAAGCTGGTCCACTCATATGGGCTATTCGCTAGATCCTAGCATGCACATTGCACAGAGTGTAGTAATAGTAATCATGCGCACATCTAACATGTCATATGTGAGTTTACGTGAATCCAATAATTTTACCCAAACTATGTATATGTGTTGATGAATTCATAGTATGTTTGTAAATATTTGATTGTGAACCCATATTGTTATATTAACTTGAGGTCGTCGCAGGATCCATAAACTTCAATCGTATCAAAATTAAGGCCTTTGTTTGGATGAAAAAGTTTTGCAGCCCAGTTTTTATACATTGTGGACTGCCCCTTTCTCTGGGATTTGTCTCTCCAATGACTATCTTCATGTCACCCTAGGACCACAAAACTCTCAATGGAAATGCTCTTCATATTAGGAAAAGGAGAGTGAGGGGAAGAGGGGGCAGCCCTCAGCCCGATCATCCAATCCGTTCCAAATAGGCATTAATGTTAAAAGGAGCTGCAATTCAAATCAGGCTGGCCTTGTAGCACCCACCAAGCTGGTGCATGCTCTACTTTCTTATATGGTCAGGAGCATTTCTCATAAGCAAAATTTGGTTGGTAAACCACACTAGGTGCTTACACCATGATCAATTCAACTTACTGTAATTAAGTGATTTAATAATGTGAAAATATACGTTAATTCACCATGATTAATAAATAGTTTTGTATATTCAAACATATGTTATTTATCCATTGATTTAATGTAAACATGTGATACAAGTTTTTACGAAATTTGGTCTCGTTATATGATCGGGAACCATGCTCAGTTCATGAGTTAACTTTAGAAGGTTCAATTCTTAATATAATATCAGTGTCAGACACACATTCCAGCATATGGTTTAGTCAATATTGAGCCCCATATTATGTTGTTCACCCTTTAATTAGGGTTGGGCGTGGGGGGTATTGAGTTTGTCCCACATGGACTTATGGGATGGGGATTCGGTCTTACCTCAGCTTCTTTTTAAGTATAATTAGGTCCAACATCCATTTCTTATCCGTAGTTTAGCCAAAAACTAGATGAATCAAGGTGGGGCTAAGCAAGCAGCAAAATCAATCCTTTTGCCCTACTCTCTCTCTCTCTCTATCTATCTCTCTCTCCTTCCTTCCCAAAGAGCCACCCAGAGCGCGATATTCAATGCATCAACAAGTTCATTGCTTTTCTCTAGAAAATCAGATTCAATAGCACCAGTTATACAACTAACACCAGATTGAAAGAAACAACAGTTGATCTAATCGAATGTCAATCCAAGCATAAAAACTACCTTTGCTATCCAAAAATCAGGAACTTTCTATTCCAGCATTAAACAAAGTTTTTCTGTATATATAAGCCAAGACTTACAAATGTCTAGTACAATCATATGGCAACATATTCCCAAAACGTATTCATATAGTAATAATTAGTATACTTTCTAGTTCTTACTACATCCCACATGGATGCAAAGTTATTTACAAACAACATCAAAACAAACCAAAATAACACACATATAAATACTTATATAGTTCTATTATACATTATACAAAACGTTAGCATATACGCTTCAATCAAAGTAGTTATGCAGGAACTTACGAACACTTCTCATGAATCCACCTTTCTTCTCTTCCTTCTTATGCCACTTATTCGCTTCCCTAGCTTTTTCTTCCTCTGCTTCACCATTGTTATAATGAAAACGCTTCCTTAATTTCATTCTATCGAAGCTATAATGATCTTCACCATAGCGCTTCGCATAAAGCTTTGATCTTTTGTCAGCCTCATCATCATCAACATGATGAGCATGGAATTGATTTAAAGAGAATTCTTGGTTCAGTTCTCCACCTTAACAACATAAAATAGGATTGATCAAATTCTATTGAGTCTGACTCATAGTGATAGCTCAAATAAAAGTCATGAAACAAGTAGCTGGTAAATTAAAATTAGGACTAGCACATTTCTCAGAATTAAAAGCCTTTGCACAATTTTCTTTTCATTTTTCAATTTAATTTTATCAAACGTAGAAACTTCGAGATCTTCCTCGGTTCGTGGAAACTTCGAAAAAAATTTCACTTCATTTAAAAATCAGCGTGTGGCCATGGAAAATCCAAATACAACTTCAAGTTGTATTTGGAATTTGGAAAACACCTAAAACTTTGTTTTCACTTTCTTTCACCTTCTGTACATCCAAACAAAAAATATTATTCGCAAAAAGCTATAACCAAATAAAACTCCATCTTAAAAAATCCCAAAGAAAGTGAAAAATAGCTGATTTCTACGGCCAAACATTGTTTTCACTTTCAGTACATCCAAACAACCAAATATTATTTGCAAAAAACTATAACCAAACACAGCTCCATCCTAAGAAAATTCAAAATAAAGTGAAAAATAGTTGATTTCTATGGCCAAACGCTTACTTAGTTATTTAGTTATAGGAAGAGTCTTATAGTTGATTTAGCAGAATATTCAGTTTCTTAGTTTCCACATGAGTCTAACACATTTAGTTGTAGCAGGAGTCTACTGCTTTGTTTATTATGTGCCTTATGATTAATACTTCCGTCTGTCAAAAAAAGAATGTCTCTTTCTATATTTAGTAAGTTGACAATTCAAACATTCTACACACCAAGTTCATAACCACAAGATTGAAAAGACATTTTAATACATTATACACATCTTTAAACTTTTAAATCACAAGATTAAAAGCCCTCTCTTTATTTCTTAAACTACATGCCTAGTCAAATTAAGACACTTCAATTGGGACCAAGGGACTAAAATTTATATGAGACAATTTTTCATCCATAATGGTCAAAATTACCCCTCTACTTTGGTAAAAGAGTTAAAAATATCCTCCGTTATAAATTTGAGTCAAAAATACCCCTCCCATCACTAAAGTTTCAAATATACCCCTGTCTTAACAAAATCCCCATCATTTTTAGCCCTTCTCCCTATTTTCTACTTTTCTCCTTTGATTTTCATTTTTTCAATTTAATTTCACCAAAATTACCTTGATCTTCACGATCATTGTCTTATTTGATTTATATTAGGAGTCTTATAATTGATTTAGTAGAATATACAGTTTCTTAGTTTCAGTATGAGTCTAACACATTTAGTTGTAGCAGGAAATCTCCTACTTTGTTTATTATGCGCCTTATGATTAATACTATAAAATTTACATGAGACAAACTTTTCATCCATATTTTCTACCTTTCTCCTTGATGTTCATTTTTCAATTTAATTTTAGCTATAGCAGCAGTCTTCTACTTTGTTTATTATGTGCCTTATTATTAATACTATAAAATTTACATGAGACAAACTTTTCATTCATATTTTCTACCTTTCTCCTTTAATTTTCACTTTTTCACTTTAATTTCACCAAAATTACCTTGATCTTCGCGCTTCTGTTCGCGATCATCGTCTTCTTCTTCATTGTCATCGTGGTTGTGGTGGTGGTGGTGAGGTGATTGATCCTTCGATTTCATTTTCCGTAACATCTCACGATCTTCTAGAAACTTCCAAATCTTCTTCTCTTTGTGATCATCGTAGTGGTGATGGAAATTGAACCGATCTGATGGAATCTGTTGCACGCCGATACGGTACACAAACTTATCAAAGTCAATGTTATTTTTCTTCGCCGAAAGTATCATATCATTATTATTATTACCGTAAGGGATCTGATGTTTAAATACCGGATTCCGGTGGTGACGACATAGGCGGAACGGTAAATTTGATTGCAGACGGAAATGACGGTTGATCGGACGGAATCTAACTAAGGTTAACGGCACGTGATGTTTGGTGCGGATGACGTCATTTTCCGAGGGGAGCTTGAGGTGAGTGACGTCATTTTCCGGTTCAGTCAACGGAGTACGAGCAAGTGAGAGGGTGAAAAAGAGGAATAGAATGATAACGGAGAGTTTAGCCATAGTGAAAAAAGTTAATTTGTTGAAATGAAATGAATTGAATTTTGTATATATATGATGGGGTAACGGGCAGTTCGGGTAGGCTAATGGGGTAACGGGCAAGTGTTGTGGATGGAATTGAATTACACACTAATTTTCTCGGGTCTTTAATTTGTACTCTCTCCGTTTCAAAAACAATTATCTTAGTTTAATTTAGCATAGAATTTAAAAAATAAAAGAAGATTTTTAAAATATGTGATCCAGAATAAGTATTGTTTCTAAATAGATATAAATGTGTCAATTTTTTTGAGACAGATTAAAAAGTAAAGGAAGATAATTTTTTTGGAAGGGAGGGAATACTAGTATTTTGTACACAAAGATTTCCTCCATTTCAATTTATGTAATATTTTTTACTTGTTGATATTTAAATTGCACAAATTTTGATAAAATATTTTAAAATTATTTTTCACCAAATTGATATGAGAAAAATAACAACTTAAAATATTTTAAATGTAGTTTTTAAATATATAAATTTTTAATCTAATTCAGTTTAACTTTAAAACTGAATGAATTTTGATCAAATATCTTAAAATTATTTCTTCACCAAATTGATATGAGAAAAATTACAACTTATAATGTTTTTAATGTAAATTTCAAATATATTAATTTTAATCTAATTTAGTTTAACTTGAAAATTTAGTTAACTCAAAAAGCAATAAGTGTATGGGAAGGAAGGAATGTTCAAAGGGAATTGGCATTTAGAAAATTACTTTTGACCGAATCTTGTACCATACACGATACTACTTATAATTTAGTTGAGAGTTATAACGATATTAAGAATTGTTTTAATGGTTGATTTTAAGCAGCTTAAAGTGATTCTTTTTATGAATAATCATTGAAACAGCAAGGCAATAGAGAGTTTTGCCATGCTGAAAAGTCAAAATTGTTGAAACAAAAATGGATTGAATTTCCTATATATATAGTGTGTGGTAACGGGCAGTTTGGGTAGAGTAGAAAGAGAGGCTCATGGGCAACGGGCAGGTCGGTTATGGCCACGTGGCGCTAATTGAATTGCCCGCTAATTTTTCTCGGGTCTTGTAGTTTGTACTACTACTACTATTCAAAGGAATTGGCATTTAGAACATTCTTTTTGACTAAATCTTAGACATATACCAAATATAATTAATCAAGTAGTTTAACGATATTAAAAATTATTTTGGTATGTTTATTTTAAACAAGTTAAAGTGAGTCTTTTTTAGGAATAATCATTGAATTATAACATTTGTTTATTTTATTTTATTTTTGTGATTGTGGCTTTCTAATATTTGAAAATGCTCTTACATTTCATAAAACATATCCCTCCGTTCTAATTTACGTGGCACCTTTCGAATTTTAAGATTCAAACGAATCTTTCTTTGACAGTAGGGGTGGGCACAGTTTGGGCCAACCCGAAATCCAAACCTAAATACGAACTTTTTAAATATTTGGTTTGGATATTTGGATTATGGATTGGACTTCGGATTTTATTTTTAAAATTTATGAATTTCGGATTGGATATGGATTTAGTACTACAGATTTTTGGATATCCGAAAATTCAAAATTTGTATACCTTATATCTAGCCCTACCTATATCATATATGCCCAATACTAATAAGTTTAGTTTCTAAAGATCCAATAGATTAGTACCTAAGGCCCTACCCATAAAAAATTAAGTCCAAAATACAATTCCTTACTAAATAAAATATAATATAGGGTTTTCTTACTTCTCAAGTCTCAAAATTCTCACGTTAGTGTCAAAGTTCTTTGTTATTTTTCCAGATGACTATTTAGATTTTATTTTGTTCATTTCCACTTTTTCAAAATGCTATTATTTGGTATGGATTTACTATGTTGGACAAGACTTGGATTTGTTAATCCTAATTTGAACTGGAAGACTTTTTTACTTAGCAATTAAGATTTAGATTTACCTATGTGGAACTAACACATGAATTTCGTTCCTAATAAGTTTGTCTCAAGTCTCAAGAGTCAAATTCGAAAATCCGAAATATCCAAACCGAATAATCCGAAACCGAACTTAAAATATCCAATCCAATCCGAACTTATTTGGATTGGATTTTGATTGTAATTTCTTCAATCCGAAAATCGAATATCCAAACCAAAAATTTCATATCCAATCTGATAGCCCGAACGCCCACCCCTATTTGACAGTAATTTTTTCATGTATGTTTTAAATATTTTGAATTGTTAATGACTGTGACCTATAATACTTTTTACTTACTATCAGTCATTTTCAGAAGTAAGCTTGAGGTATGTGACGTCATTTTCCGGTTGAGTAAACGGAGTACGAGCAAGTGAGATGGTGAAAAAGAGGAATAAAAAGGCAACGGAGAGTTTCGCCCTAGTGAAAAAGTTAATTTGTTGAAACAAAATGAATCGAATTTGGTTATATATAGGGTGGGGTAACGGGCAGTTTGGGCAGGTGGTGTAGAGTAGAAAAACTGAAGGTGAGGCTACTGGGCAACGGGCAGGTCGGTAACGGATGGATTTTGAGCAATTTAAAGTGAGTTTTTTTTTAGGCAGAATGGTCTAGGACCCTCCTGAACTTGTCGATTTTTATTTACTGTACATATAAACTTTACGTTGGCCTAATTACCCCCCTCAACTTGAAAATATGATAGCTTGGACCCCCCTAGACGCTAATGTGGCAAAGAGCGTGAATACACTCTCTTTTAGGCACGTGAAAGGGTGAAAAATCGAAAAATCAGCTTCCAAATGGGGTGTTTTTCAACTATTAATTGTCACATAATCAATATAATGATTTTATTTGATCCAATTGTATTTCTTATTGGTTTTTCTTAATATACATTGCATATTTTATCCTAATTGTGTTTTTTTTCTTTTTCGATATGATGATTATTTATTTCAGCTATGTATTTTTTTTCTTTTTTCGGATCCAAATCTAAATAACTTAGTTGAAAGTTTCAACTTGAAATTCTATTTATTTTATTCAAATAAAAATAAGGTTTAGCAAAAGTAATGAAGTTTATACGGTGTATTGTTTACAAAAATATTGTGTATTTTTCTTTTCATGCAAGTACTATTTATTTCAACTGTGCATTATTTTTTTTCGGGTCAAATTCATAAAATATTTGGTTAATATTTTATTTGATTTCTTTTTTAGATTCAATGATTATTTGTTCTTACTGTGTATTTCTTCTTTTCGTAGCCAAATATATAAAAATAACTTGATTAGAATATCATTATCTTTAGGCAAATAAAAAAATTATAGTCAAAATATTTTCAAGTTCCTTTTTTACAGATTTGACCCGAAAAAGATGATTCAAATAATTGTTGAACTTAAAAAGCAAAAAATATATATTTTATCCTTTAAAAAATGCCACATGGACAAAAAAATCCATGTGGCAGCGCGTGTTGACCACCTACATGGGTTGTCAGCGTCCAGGGGGGTCGTGTCTATCATATTTTCAAGTTTAGGGGGTAATTAGGCCAACGTAAAGTTTAGGTGTACACTGAATAAAAATCGACAAGTTCAGGGGGGTCCCGATCTATTCTGCCTTTTTTTTTTTATGAATAATCATTGAATTATAACATTTATTTTATTACTCCCTCTGGATCAAGCAGAGAGTTCACTTGGCTTTTTTTAGGATAGAAAGAATGTATACTTATCAAATTAGAAAAAAATTAATCTTATTTTTTTGCTCCTATTAATAGTTATATGATCAAATCTCAATATCTATTTAATTAGGAACAATTTCGTCAAATTACTTTTTTTTTTTGGAAAGTAGTACTTTCTTAAGGACTGCGCAAATAACTAAGTAGACACTCTTTTACATTCGGAGGGAGTATCAAATTTTTGTGTCGTAGACTCATAGGTCGTGAATCGTGACTATGAATTTCATTGTATTTTTCAAAAATTTGAAATTGTCCTTAGATTTTCATAAAACTTAATCTCGTTGAGTAATAGTTTACGTTAAAATACTGAGATTATTGACTTGACGCACGCACTTACGTAGTGCATGTATATGTTTTTTTTTCTTTTTTCTTTTTTATCCTCGATGACAGTTCTATGATAAATAAATAAAAAAGCACAATTCTTGACTATGACTGTTGACTTTTTAACCTAAGTGGATGGAAAATATTGTCCAAACTAATTGACTTGTAAAACGAAGAGGGGAGAAAAAGAAAAAAAAAATGAGAGAACAATAAGCACTAAATGAGAGATAAAAATAAGAACTCTATTAGTTGTGCGCGTTGGTTTGAAGTCGTAGATGAACTTGGTGTAGATCATCACAAGTTATGACGAGATGGTAATTGATAAATATTCTTTCATTCTTCGGGTTTGAATTCTGCAAACGTAATTATCTTTAGTAGGGAACACTTTCTTAAAGTGTAACTTTGTGGTGGTGCAAATTTGAATTAATTGGGGTCCAAGACAAGTACCTAACACGGAGTGGATAACCCAAAAATAAAAACAAAAATTGAACAATTCGCTCGTATCGATCAAGAAAACACTTTGATTCGAGTATGTTTTCTTACTAAAGTATTTATTGTGAGCCGTAATTCGAGTATATTTTCTTACTAAAGTATTTATTGTGGGTATCTTGTTATAGTCATATAATTGCACGATATTAAAACAACAACAACGACAACAACAACCCAGTGAAATCCCACAACGTGGGGTCTGGGGAGGGTAGAGTGTACACAGACCTTACTCCTACCAAGGTAGGACGGCTGTTTCCGAAAGACCCTCGGCTCAATAAAAAAAGCATAAAAAGAGGTCAGATAAGGCTAAGAGATTCAAAGTGATATGCAAATGAAATAACGCAAGCGACACAGATAACATAGGATAATCAAAGCACAGAAAATAACAGATAATAGCAGAAATCAGAGCACAAGAAATTATATTGCGATAATGTGACTACTAACAAGACAGTATAACGAGACTATCTACTAACCTTCTACCCTAATCTGGGTCCTCCAAACCCTCCTATCTAAGGTCATGTCCTCGGTAACCTGTAACTGCGCCATGTCGTGTCTAATTACCTCTCCCAATACTTCTTCGGCCTACCCCTACCTCGTCTGAAACCATCCATGGCCAACCTCTCACACCTCCGCACTGGGGCATCTGTGTCTCTCCTCTTCACATGCCCAAACCATCTCAATCTCGCTTCTCGCATCTTGTCTTCCACCGAGGCCACTCCACCTTGTCCCGAATATCCTCATTCCTAATCCTGTCACTCCTGGTGTGGCCACACATCCATCTCAACATTCTCATCTCGGCAACTTTCATCTTTTGAACGTGAGATATCTTAGCTGGCCAACACTCCGCCTCATACAACATAGTCGGTCTAACCACCACTTTGTAGAACTTGCCCTTAAGTTGTGGTGGCACCTTCTTGTCACATAGCACTTCGAAAGCAAGCCTCCATTTCATCCACCCTACCCAATACGACGATCTTAAAGTCATGTTAAAATTTATATCAGATTATTTATGTTTTACCATCTAGAATTGTAAATCCTTACATGACATTCCTCCCTCTCTCCCGTCTTTGCATTTCTTGTCTCTGCGTATCTCGAGTTCTTTGGCATATCCTGATGTTGGAATTATTCTTTTATTTAGAAATTATTTATTTAATGGTTTGTTTGGTCATTTATTTAATTGTTTGACATTGCTAACATATGTGAAAATGGAATAACCGAAAATCTCAAGTAACTAGCCAATCCGCTAAAGTAGCTAAAGTAGTGATAAATCTTCAATTGTTCAACTCCTAATTATTACTTATTAGGAAGCGGACGAGTGGTTTTAGTTGAGATAATGGAGTACTCTATTTATGTTGAAAATGTAATTGAAAAAATAAAAGTGTGTTCTAATAGTGTAAACTTTTAGATGAGATGATCACACACTTCTGTTGGGATATATACTATTAATCATGTGTTTGGACATAGTATTTATTATAGAACAATTGTTTATTCAATTTTTAATTATGATTCTAAATAGATATAAATGTGTCAATTTTTTTTAGACAGATTAAAAAGTAAAGGAAGATAAATTTTTTGGAAGGGAGGGAATACTAGTATTTTGTACACAAAGATTTCCTCCATTTCAATTTATGTAATATTTTTTACTTGTTGATATTTAAATTGCACAAATTTTGATAAAATATTTTAAAATTATTTTTCATCAAATTGATATGAGAAAAATAACAACTTAAAATATTTTAAATGTAGTTTTTAAATATATAAATTTTTAATCTAATTCAGTTTAACTTTAAAACTGCATGAATTTTGATCAAATATCTTAAAATTATTTCTTCACCAAATTGATATGAGAAAAACTACAACTTATAATGCTTTTAATGTAAATTTCAAATATATTAATTTTAATCTAATTCAGTTTAACTTGAAAATTTAGTTAACTCGAAAAGCAATAAGTGTATGGGAAGGAAGGAATGTTCAAAGGGAATTGGCATTTAGAAAATTACTTTTGACCGAATCTTGTACCATACACGATACTACTTATAATTTAGTTGAGAGTTATAACGATATTAAGAATTGTTTTAATGGTTGATTTTAAGCAGCTTAAAGTGATTCTTTTTATGAATAATCATTGAAACAGCAAGGCAATAGAGAGTTTTGCCATGCTGAAAAGTCAAAATTGTTGAAACAAAATGGATTGAATTTCCTATATATATAGTGTGTGGTAACGGGCAGTTTTGGTAGAGTAGAAAGAGAGGCTAATGGGCAACGGGCAGGTCGTTATGGCCACGTGGCGCTAATTGAATTGCCCGCTAATTTTTCTCGGGTCTTGTAGTTTGTACTACTACTAATATTCAAAGGAATTGGCATTTAGAAAATTCTTTTTGACTAAATCTTAGACATATACCAAATATAATTAATCAAGTAGTTTAACGATATTAAAAATTATTTTGGTATGTTTATTTTAAACAAGTTAAAGTGAGTATAAGGTCCAAAAGTCACTTCATTTTCGGAGCAAAATCTACCCAAGACTTCTCTTGAGTAGATTTCAACATAAACTTGATCCAAATGTCATGTCTTTTATCCTTGGAAGTTTTTATGGAAAGCTTTGAGTATATCCCTTTTGTAAAAATGCCATGGTGTTTATACAAGTATATATAAAATGTCTCTTTCTAATTTACAAGTTATTTACCCATTCCGATTGCTTTGAAGGTCGACCACACTCTATTTTAAACCGTCCATGCTCTATTTTAAACCTTTCCTCAAACTAAAGTCCAAATGTATTTCCCTTTATTTGTTTAACTTAAGATAGGTTTGACCCAAAAATATTTTGAAAATCTTTAAGTTACTTTGAGCAGTTTGAAGTCCATTTCCACAATGCTTGTGGTTCTAAAATCAAGTTAAAACCTTTGTAAACCTTTAAGTGAAAGAAGTAAGGTTACAAATTTCGTCTCAAAGTTGTCCGAACTGTTTCCAGTTTTCCAGATTTTCGAAAATTCCAGTTTAAGAAAAAGTATTAACTTTCTTTGAAGAACAATACATACTTGGCTGTTTCAGTTTTTGGTTTTTGTAAAAGGGAAAAATTGTAAAGTGTTATAAATATCTCAAGTAGTGGATATCCATTAAGTTATAAATATCCCAAAATATCCCAAAATATCTCAAAATATCCCATGTCCTGTTGCTCATATAAATAGGATGCACAGATGCAATGTTGAAAGAGCAGAAGGAATATAATCTGATATCTCTCTACATATTCTCTCTACATATTTCTTCTGTGTATTTACTGGATAGTTTTATTTTATAATACGTTATCAGCACGAGCCTCAACCATCTTGAGCAAATACTTTGAAAGCCTCGAAGTTGCTGAAGGCCTTATGCCAATATTCTACTGGAAGGTTAGTTCGCAAATATGAATTGATTAAATGAGTTTATATCCGTGAACATCAGAAGTGGTAATATTTTTACGGGCTTATTGTGTTTATGATTGAAGATGTGTTAGAGAAAATTTCTCCACATTATATGTATACCTCGATTTGCTCCTGAAGTAGCAATATCTTAAAAGAGGTTATAAGCTATCACGATTTGATATGCTTAAGGCACGTTCAGATAATTATGTTTTATTCCTGAAAAATGAAAACTTTTGATAAATGTTGCAAATACAGATCCATTCTCTGAAGTGAATGTGATAATATGTAGTAAAGCCTATAAATATAAACGTGCATTTGATTGTGAAAATATCATGATTCATCTCCAGAAGAGATAGAATAATTGAGAAGAAATATTCTTAATATTATATGCTTTTCTCCCGAAGTACTAAACTCATAATTTTGCTCCACGAGTAGCAAACTTTGAATTCTACTCTAGAAGTAGTAAGCCTATGTATTTTACTCCTGAAGTAGTAAGGTTTTTAATTCTACTCCTGAAACAACTCTGAAATCTACTCCCGAAGTAGTAGAATTCAGAAATTTACTCCTGAATTAGTCAACCTTTAAATTTTACTCCCGAAGTGGTAAAACTTGAAACTTTACTCCCGAAGCAGTAAAACTCTGAAACTTTACTCCTGAAGCAGAAAGAATTACCAAAATATCTGAGAAATACTTTGAAGCAATATTTTCTTGTGTTTGAGCAAAATAACGAGCTATTGATGAGCGTCGTATTTCAAGCACATTTAAATAATCAGGTTTCATTCCCCGAAGTGAATGAACAAATACCACAACTTATCTCCTGGAGGGATAAAATACAAGGAATGTAGATGTTATATTCTGGTGGTATGAAATTCAGACATTGCTACATGTACCTGTCGTACGTCGAAACATATTTCTAAGGCAAAAGGAAGTAGAGTAGAATGTTTTCTCCTATAACCACATTAATATATTATGGTTAGTTGTTATTGATTTCCTTGAAGGAAATAACAATTAATGTATTTATTTATGAAGGATTTGATTATTATGTGTTTGAGCTTAGATACAAAATACTCAGTTAATGATGAATCTCCCCGAAGGAGATGTTTGAAATATTGAAGTCTAGAATTCAATGTTTATTTCGTGACACCAGTAGTGTCGAAATTTACTTTCATGGTACCAGAAGTATTTAAGAAATATTTGATAATAGAAATTAATGATCAAAGGCTCCAGAAGAGCTAATTATTTATTTACAAGTATCATGACACTAGCAGTGTCGAAATAATATATGATTATGGTAAACAAATTGATGTCTCTCGAAGAGCTTATATATGATAGTACCATTCATCTCAGATCATAATTATTTCGATCGGAAAATAAATTCTAGTAAACCTGAAGTTTACTAGCGAGAAAAATGATCATCATATTGAGACTACAGATGATTGGAAGATTGAATATCTCCAACTTATTACGGGTAGGGACACGCGTGTAAAGCGTTACCCGAGCATGATGAGATCGCATGTCACAATAAACCAGAAGTTTTGACATAAAATTTCATGCAATAGTAAACCAGAAGTTTATTAAAAAAAATAGCACTCGTCATAGTAAACTTGAAGTTTACGGGTACAGATAATTTTATCAGTTGACAAGACCATTTTGATCGTCCTGATTTAAATCTGATGTGCTAATTGAGTATTAAAAAACATATTGAAGATCTAGAAGATTCTTCAAGAATTTGTTTGTGTTGCTTGTTCTCATGATAAGTTGATTACACCAGCTAATGTTGGGACTGAATCCCTAAAATTCTGAAAAATATAAAAGGTGAATGTGGGCCCCTTCACCTGCAATGTGATGTCTTAAATAGATGCATCTATTTAAGACAGTCACATGTATGTTTATTGTCAACTGGCAGTTTGACATTTATAAAGTTGCTTGCTCAAAATAATTGAGTTGGAAGCACAATTTTCAGAATATGTAATCAAGACAATCATCTTGATAATGCTGATTTATATCTAAGTTGGTTTGGCATTGGATGCCTCCATAATACAGCTAAACCACTGCTTATGAGAACAGAGTTTCAGATGTTGGTCTGAGATATGATATATTGCATACAACAGCACTTGTATGCTTCAGATCAATAAATTTTGATAAATTCTCCCCTCATATTTGGTTCAGGGTCAGGAACTAGATATTTCCATCTTTTAGCATTTGAGGTGCGGTACATGATTAATGGATATACCATGATGGATTTTCCCAAAGAAAATGGGGACATATGTCACTAAAATAAGGGGGAGAGAATAAGCAGCTAAGAAATATGTTGTGAATTATCATCAGTATGATCCTCAGATAATTCAAGTCAAATGCTGGAAGCATTTGCTGACCCAACTATTTCATATTTCATCTGCAAAATGCTCTTAATGTCCCTGAAGGACAAAGTCTACAGCGTGCATGGAGCATGGTAGACCAATCGGTTCCAAATATAATAATCCTTGAAAAAGGGAGGAGCAAATGATCATAATAAGGAGGCAATGTGCTCTTGAAGAGCTACGACATAACACTTCATAAACCTTATACGAGGTTCAGGTACCTGAAAATAATGAAGTGATGAGATCTCAGTAAGTTATGTCGAATTGCGAACCGATACAACATGATATCTTGTCGACAATATACAATATAGCGCGCAATATTGTATAAGGTTGTGAGGATTTGATTTTCTATGTCTCTTAAAGCATGTTGACGTAGAATAATTACCAAGTAAAATGATCCATCTTGGTAAACGTAATGTTTATTGGGCCAGCAGTCCAAACAACAGAAGATGTCACATTATTTATACTGATGGATGCTGTCACGGCCTATGTGGCTTACTTGATGAAATTTATATGAAAATTCCTGAAGGATATAAAATGCCTGAAGGATATAAAATGCCTGAAGCATTTGGTTTAAAGTCTCGGGAAATGTATTCAATCAGATTACAAAGATCATTATATGATTTAAAACAATCGGGGCGTATGTGGTATAATCGCCTAAGTGAGTACTTGATAAATGAAGGATATATAAATGATGCCATTTGTCCATGTTTTTTTATTAAGAAAACAAAATCAGGGTTCATTATACTTGTTGTTTATGTTGATGACATAAACCTCATTGGAACTCCAGAAGAGCTCCAAAAGGCGATTGAATATTTGAAGAAAGAATTTGAGATGAAAGATCTCGGAAAGACAAAACTCTGTCTTGGTCTGCAAATTGAACATTTCGCAAAAGGGATCTTTATACATCAATCTGCCTATACTGAGAAAGTTTTAAATCGGTTTTACATGGACAATGCGCATCCTTTAAGTACTCCTATGGTTGTTCGCTCACTTGAAGTGAGCAAAGATCCGTTCCGACCTCAGGAAGAAAACGAAGAGCTATTTGGTCCTGAAGTACCATATCATAGTGCAATAGGTGCACTTATGTATCTTGCTAATGCTACAAGACCTGACATAGCATTTTCTGTTAATTTGCTAGCAAGATATAGCTCTTCTCCTACACGGAGGCATTGGTGTCACACCCCATTTTAACCGGGTTGATTTAGGGAGTATGACGTATTGGTGATTCCTGTTTATTCTGTTTTAAGGAGTCGCCACCTAATTATTTAACGGTGAATTAGGACACCTAGATGTTAACTAAGGGAAAGTTAAAACTAAACCTCAATTAATAATCTGCTTAACCAGTGTGATTCTAGGTAAGGGCTCTATATCATCCTAAAGGGAAGGGGTTAGGCATCCTTTAGAATCCGTTAACTTACGGTTATCCGACCAACTTAGGTTAATTAATTAAATTAAATGTAGGGTTAAATTTTAGAAAATGACTTTAAAATATTGCTAAAGTTTTTAAGAAGAAAATCATGTTAATTAAAATAAGATTTAGAGAAAAGAGCTAATAATTTGTATGAAGGAAATTTAAATGCCATTTTAAATGAAACTTATAAATATTTCTAAGATTTTAAAATAAGATGCTATTTAGAAATAAAACTTGTTAAAAAATATATATATATATATTTTACGCACGAGAGGGTTTTAGGTAAAATTCACAAAATATTATTAAGGTTTTGAAAAAAAAGAAATATAATAATGCTATATGAAATAGGTTTAAACATACATTAATTGACCCCTTTTTATGATTTTAAGAGTATACACAAAAATAGCTAATACGAGTTTCTTTATCTTTTTACCGTTTTCTCATTAGCTACGCATAACTGAAAATACACGATTGACTCCAAACTTGAAGAGTTATTTATAAAATATCCTTGAGTTTATACTCGTGTATTAGTGACATTTTAAAATGTATATGATAATAAGAATAAACTATGGTCCTCTTTACTTAATATATAGTCATGCCATTTTGCAAATCCGTTATTCCCAATAAAATAAATATTAGACATTATAAATAATTTTAACATAAAAAGAAGAGAAATAAACTTATGGAATTAATTGTTAGTCTTCCTTAAACCAACTACCCGTTTCTAAAACTAAACCTACTAATTCATTAGGATTCATCTAAATTAACAAAACAAGATGTTAGTCATGCAATACAAATTAAATGCTTAAAGGAATAAAAATAGAGGAAATAAATCAAATTGAATGGGTTCAGTCCATTCTTTGGACTGCTGCAATCGGGCCTGCTGTTGGACTTTGGCCCAATAATAATCAATGGGCTGCTACGAACTGTTGCCGCTTTATGGGCCTTGGCCCAGAAATTTTGCACAGCTGATGGGGGTTGACTCGGTGAGAATATCCCGTTGGGCTTTGGCCCAACATTGAATGCGGAGAAATAACGAGTCCCTCGGACTCGTATGCGATGGTTATGCAAAAGATAAAAGGGGAAAAGATTAGTATACACTCAATGAATATGATAAAAATATGTAAAAAAAAAAAATATAAACTCAAAGTAGATCAGTAGATGATATATAATATGTATATTTAAAGTATATTTCATGTATACACAATTCAGCCACTATATATTTATGACATACGAAAGCAGGGCAACACTCAAAACGTAGGCAGCAGTAGCAGATGCCATAACACGTGATATTTAGAGTACACCTGATATACTTGGATGGTATACACTAATATATGACCTTTGTATACATTGAGTGTATATTAGGCTTATATCTATGTATACTTTGAAGTATACCATGCCACAGAAAAAATCAGGTAGGAAGGGGATAAGTAGAAGTAGATGGTGCAGCACACTGATGTCACAGCCAACAAGTTCATACAGGAGGGGATGATTATTCCAATATTCATTAAAGCCTAGACAGTATCTAGTCATATAAACTATCTTGATTATACTAGCACAGTCCACATCATGATCAGGAAACCTCCCAGGGTAATCTATACCAAACAGAATGAGAATCAGTTCCTAAAGTAAGAAATCTGGACACTTATTTCTTATAAGAGAAGAACATCACGTAGGTTTGTTTAACTAGTCAGCTTCGATTCTAAATGATTCTCTGAATCTGCCACAGTTCCCATGCATACTATGTTCCTTTTGAGTTTACAGTATCTATTTTTGCACTTGAAACAAACTTTTGTTTCTAAAATCTGGGTTCAACCTGATATTGGCCAGCCAATATTTATTCCTCTTAAAGCAAGTCTTTCAAGTGTACTTGAGCGTAACATCACCAGTTTAGTAAGTCATTACTTTCAAAACTCATCTTAAGCAAACAAAGCAGCATTTCAGCAAGAAAGAGAAGGAAACTACAAACCTGTAAACCAATTGAACCTTACATTGAAGCATGCACAGTCAACATGATCACGAAAACTAAACTAAACAGGACCAAACATGTTTATTGTAACCAAAGTAACTGCAGACAGGCTAAAGCGCAGCTAAGGGGGACAGAAATCAAGCTAGTTTCATATGACACATCTAATAATGCTTTCAACTATACAGATGGTGTGCTATTTCACTAAAATGGAAGACATACAACCTGAACAAATGAGTTACAACCTTTAAACATGCATTACAAATTATTTAAACATACACCACCAGCTATTCAGATAGGTATATCATCCTTAGTATAATCGTAGATAAACACTTAGTACCTATGGAATCCTCACTGACCAAATGGGATTATATTAACCATAAAGGAAAGCCAAACTTATGAGCAGATTTACTTCTAATCATGCCATAAAGTAACAATGAAGCAGACAGGAAGAGGCTCGGTTTAAACTAAAGATGATATGTGCATGATTTAGGCAGCTATTAATCAATCAAGTATAAGCAGTAATCCATTCCTCTATATTAAAACATTTTTTGGTTATTTTGAGCAGGATTCATCAATTCTAACCATGAGTCAGACACACATCTTGATATATCGAAATAGGCCAAATAGGCATGCTTCAAATCCCACATCAGTCTAATGGAAAATCCAGCTTAATTAAACCAAACCAGCTTAACTAAACATGAGACTGAACTAATCTAACTAATCCATCTGTTCCAAAACCAACACATTGATCATGAAAACAGAGAAAAAAAATAGAAAATAAGAATAAAAAGGGAATTACCTTCTTCGGGTGCAGCGAAGTGGGTACGGGCTTTCGAATTAACCGCGAACACTTCAAATCCACTTCGAAGTACTAAGAAAAACCCGAATCTTATACACTCGAGTTCAAACAGATGCCAAGAGCAAAAAAAAAACAGAACAAAAATGGTGTGGATCTTTGACTCGATATCGAACAATAAGGCTAAAAGAAATGATGTCGTCTATGGGAATTCCTGCGATTATCCTAAATTTGACACTTGATTACTAGGGGATTTCTACAGTTAAGCTACCTCTCCTCTGCTTTCTCCGGTTTTTTCCCGTTTCTTTTTCCCCCTTAATAGATGATGAAATCAATATTTATAGACTGATTTTGAGTTTGAGAGGAGCGGGGAACAACGAAGGGTGGAGGTGACAGATACGTGGGGGTGTCGGGGTAACGTGGGTGTCAGAGGAAGATGACGATGAACGAGAGGAGCGGGTGGTGTGACGAAGTGGGGGACAAAGCGAAATGGTGTGACAGAGGGGTGTCAGTCGTAATGGGGAACAGGGAGGCGTGGGACGGTGGAGGTAATGGAGGTATGGGTGTGAGAATTAGTGGCAGTGGGGTGTGTGTGCCCGGCGGCTAGGTTTTAGGATGAAGGGGAGGAAGAGAACGATGGGGAGATGGTGGTGTAGAGGTGACGATGGTGGTGATGGTGGTGATAATTGACGAGAAGGTGGAGAGGACGACGAAAGAGGGAGGCGGAGGAAAGGTGGAGGGAGGCGAGAGAGAAAGAGGAAAGGAAGTGAAGAAGGAGGCGGGTGAAAATGTGGGGAAGCCCTAAGGGTTTCCCCCTTTTTTGGACGAAAATGGGTCGGACCCAGTCCATAAATGGACTGGGTCAATTTTTTAGACTGGGTATTAAGAGAATAGGCTAATAAATTAAAACACGGATTATTCTAAAAATTGAGATAAGAGATACGGACTAGTCCAAAAAATATTAGGGGTTAATCGGACTTTGGTTTGGGGTCCGATAAGTCAAAATACGGATCGAGTGCAAGAAATAGTTTGTCTTCTAAATTTAAATAGAAGACCTAATTTAATTAATGATATACCGAGGGTGACAAAATATTGCTTAATACCAAAATGTGTGATTATTAGACTCGGGTAATAAAATCATATGGTGTTATAATAGCCGTGTAATAATATATGTTATTTTTCTTTGAAAATCCGCACTAAATAAATACTACTATTTAATTATGCAAAGATAAATGTTATGCGTGTGCGTAAGCTGGTAAAATACTGAAAATGATAAAAATTGTTAATAATAATAATAATAATAATAATAATAATAATTAGTAACTGTAATAGAATAATAAAGTGTCGGTATTGATAAAAGGCTAATAATTCCGTAAAATAATTATATATATTTTTTAATTTTTCTAAAAATATTAGAAGCGTAAAATAGGTATTTTGGAAGAGAGGCGGGACAAAATTGGGTGTCAACAACTTGTCCCTCTTTGCCCGGTAACGATGAAAAGTGTTGTCGGGCAAAGACGTTGACTTAGTAGCCTATTTTGTCCCGGCTAAAGGAAATTTGAGAGGGTCATGACCGAACTCCGGTCTCTGAGTTGCCTACATATCTCGGACTATATGAGAATCAGGTCGAGTGTAGTTCTTGGACAATTACGACACTTGAACCCCAATTGGCGTGAAACTTGCAAAATATTGTTTCGGTGCTGAATTATGATAACACTGGGTATTGTGATAGAAACTTGAGAATTCTGAAAATTGAATTGCTGGAACGCAAGAGAATACTTGTAATTAGAGACGAGTGTTCGAGGTAGATCTTTGACCCGTGTCGGGAAGTCTGATTATCCTTCCCGACAAATTGCCCCAGTTCGCTGCCGAAGAAACAGTTCCACGATTTGATGTGTGATGCCAACTTTGATATTGTCAAAAGCCATCAGCTAAAAACAATTGTTAGCAATAAAGAAATATATGTAAATAAGCCAGGGTTGGAGAAGTTACACTTGCAACCCCTGTTTCAAAAGTTGAATCCACATTCGGAGGTGGCGCCTGAACTGAAATATAAGATACCCGCATTCGGAGGTGGGTGCCTGAACTTAAAATATAAGATACCCGCATTCGGAGGTGGGCGCCTGAAGTGAAATATAAGATACCCGCATTCGGAGGTGGGTGCCTGAACTTGAAATATAAGATACCCGCATTCGGAGGTGGGTGCCTGAACTTGAAATATAAGATACCCGCATTCGGAGGTGGGTGCCTGAACTGAAATATAAGATACCCGCATTCGGAGGTGGGTGCCTGAACTTGAAATATAAGATACCCGCATTCGGAGGTGGGTGCCTGAACTGAACATTGAAATACCCGCATTCTACGGTGGGTGCCTAAATTGAAAATTGACATACCCGCATTCTAAGGTGGGTGCTTAATTTGAACATTGAAATACCCGCATTCTAAGGTGGGTGCCTGAATTGAACATTGAAATACCCGCATTCTAAGGTGGGTGCCTGGATTGAAATTGACATACCCGCATTCTAAGGTGGGTGCCTAATTTGAACATTGAAATACCCGCATTCTAAGGTGGGTGCCTGAATTGAACATTGAAATACCCGCATTCTAAGGTGGGTGCCTGGATTGAAATTGACATACCCGCATTCTAAGGTGGGTGCCTGATTTGAACATTGAAATACCCGCATTCTAAGGTGGGTGCCTGAATTGAACATTGAAATACCCGCATTCTAAGGTGGGTGCCTGGATTGAAATTGACATACCCGCATTCTAAGGTGGGTGCCTGGATTGAAATTGACACACCCGCATTCTAAGGTGGGTGCCTAAACTTGAAAATTGACATACCCGCATTCTAAGGTGGGTGCCCAAATTAAATTTTGAAATACCCGCATTCTAAGGTGGGTGCCTAAATTAAAAATCGAAATACCCGCATTCTAAGGTGGGCGCCTAAATTAAAAATCGAAATACCCGCATTCTAAGGTGGGCGCCTATATTGAAAATTGACATACCCGCATTCTAAGGTGGGCGCCTAATCATGTCCACTTCCTATGGTGCAAAAATGTAAATCCATGCCCATTTTTCACGGTACAAAATATAAATCCACGTCGACTTTCACGCCTGTATTATACGGTGCAAAACAAACCTATATCTACTTTCACATCCGTATTATACGGCGCAAAATAAATCCACTTTACTTTCGAAAACGTAAATCTGTATCCACTTTCTACAATTGTAGGTATATTTTCCGTAATATAATTCTATTTTCACTTCCATGCTCGCATCCACAATGTAAATGTAAATCCACGTCCACTTTAGAAATAGTATTGTAAAAAGATATCCACATCTTAATCCCTGTCCCGTTGTGACGGAAATTAAATCTATAATTAACCCCACAATTTGATATACGATGCAATATTTAGATCTTGCTATCTTATTAAAATACCTCATTTTAAAAGAATTTGATAATGATTTGAATATGTATGAAATGATGTCGAAATTGAGGAATTGTAACCGATAACAGGTGATCAAGGTCAGTGTCCATGATTATATGTATTCGATCCATCGATGAATGTCACGAGCTAAAACAATTGTTAGTGATAAGAATAAATAGTTGGGTCTGAAAGAATTATACTTACAGCCCTTGGTTGAGAAGATGAACTTGTGTCCACTGTTGCAATTGAAATTTCGTGATGAGTGGAACGACGCCCACCGTTCGGCATAAGCTACCTTTGCATCCACGCTGAAGAGTATTTGCATTTTGAAGAAAGTTAACTTTTTGATCACGCCCATAATTTAATACATGCACCGTGTTCATGTTAATTGGACCTGTCTCAACAAAGAAAAATTGTGAGTTTAAAAGAAAATTGGTTGACTTGTGCATGTCGGGGAACTTGGCCCTTGAATTGACTTTTGTCTCGGTCGCGTCCACGTTCTTCGATGTCTCACCACATATCTTGCTTTGCCGGGGAGTTTCAGTTATAAAAAAAAAATGTATTTTGAAAATAAAAGTAATGAGATTTAGATGACTTTGAAAGGAAATACTTAGTGGCTCTAATATGTAACATGATTAAGAAGACTCGATTTTTGAATTTACTCACATTTTAGAAATATGGATGGACTTTTGTTTAAGACCACTTTTATGCTACTTCTAAAAATTTGTCCCAGTTTCAGTCTTAGAGATGCTTGATTCTGGACAATTGAAAAATAAGAACTTATAATGAAAGTTTTCGAAAGTGATTTGACCGACTTCGAAATTTGTCCCAGTTTCAAGTCCTGGAAACGCTTGGTTCTAAACGATCGAAAAGTGAGAAAATTGTAATGAAAATTTTTTGAAAGTGATCTGACCGATTTCAAAAATTTGTCCCAGTTTCAAGATACTAAGACACATGAATTTAAGCGGTGGGAAGACCAAGTCTTGTATAAAAATCCTTATGTATTTTATAGGAACCAAAATGTTTGGACAAACTGAAGATAAAAATTTTAAGATAGAAGGGCCGAACCCGCCTCGGGTTGCCTACGTATCCCAAAGGAATCAGGCCAGACGTAGTTCGTGATGAACATAAAGATTTTTGAGTTTGTTTTGTTTTTTAATAAAGGGGGGGCCGAACCCGATATGGGTTGCCTACGTATCCAAAGGGAAATCAGGCCACACGTAGTTCCACCCATACAACAAAACACTGAAATATTTTGAAAAAGTGGCTGAACCCGATGTGGGCTGCCTACGTATCCAACAGGAAGTCAGGCCAAACGTAGTTCCAACCACAAAACAAAGACGTTGAAATAATTTGAAAAGAGTGGCCGAACCCGATATGGGCTGCCTACGTATCCACCAGGAAGTCAGGCCAAACGTAGTTCGTTACAAACAAAATGACAGAATCTTAATTTAAAAAGGCCGTAACAAAACATAGAGGCAACATGACAAAAGGAACTAAATGTTCTAGTTGATGCCTCCGGCCTACTACAAAAGGAAATTTAAACTGAAAAACTGAAACTCCCGACGAACCGGGGCTGAGATAGAAGTTCAATTTTTCAACTCAGGTCCTGGCTCAGCAGCCTATAAAGTCAATATTTCAGCAAAGTCTTTGATTATCGCAGCATGATCATCTTCATCTTCCACGAACAGGTTCTTGACTCCTTCCACGATATCATCATAGGCAACTTCAACAATAAGATCTGAAGGTTTTAAGAAAGTTTGATCAATGGTAGGAATGGGTTTTGGCAATGCAATCTCCTTCCTTTTATTCTTTCGTGCTTTCTTCACTTCTTCCTCAGTTGGCTCATATCCCAAACCGAATGTAAACTGTTGCGTAGGGAGAACGACTGGCTCAACCCGCCCATTTAGTGTTTTCCCTAGCCCAAATCCAGGTTGGTACCCATTTCTCACCATTTCTTTTGCAACCATAATTGCGGCACATGATCTTTTGAACTCTTGAGTTTGACATACTTCACTCTCCTTAGTGACATTCACAACCTCCCAAGCGTGGTAAGCTGCTCCGTCGAACCCTCCTTCTGCCTCGATGAATGGGGTGGATTGCTCTAGATAGAAAGACGTGTCCCCTTCTCCGTGTATACATATTTGTTGCTGATCCCACTCGAATTTGACAGTTTGGTGCAAAGTAGATGGTACGGCCCCTGCCAAATGGATCCACGGTCTACCTAACAGCATGTTGTATGTCGTGGAAATATCAAGTACTTGAAAATCCATAATGAATTCAACAGGGCCAATCAACACTTTCAACTCTATTTCCCCAATAGGGCGCCTTTGAGCCCCATCAAATGCTCGAATATTCATATCACTGGTCTTGAGCTCACTAACATTATATCCGATCTTCTTCAGACTTGCTAATGGACAGATGTTGAGTCCAGAACCCCCATCAATCAATACTTTAGCCACAAACATGTTACGACACTTGACAGTTATATAGAGTGCTTTGTTATGCATACATCCTTCTGGCGGCAGTTCTTCATTATCGAAGCTGATTCGATGGCTGTCAAGTACGCGCTCAATCATCCCAGCTAACGCCTCACTAGTTGTTTCGCTTGGAACATACGCTTCATTCAAGATCTTCAACAATGCATTCCTGTGCATATCTGAACTCAAAAGCAAAGAGAGAATAGGAATTTGAGCATTGGTCTTTTTCAACTGATCCACAACTGAGTACTCACTAGCCTTGATCTTCCTCAAAAATTCTTCTGCTTCGGTTTCAGTCACGACCCTTTTGGGAGGTACATTGGCTTCCTTAACTTGCCCCAATCTAACTAGCTCTTCTGGAGAATAGCATCTTCCAGACCTTGTCATTCCTGATGTCTTAACCTTGTCAGTGATCGTGTCCTTTCCTCGACATTCCATCACAGTTTGTTGATAATTCCATGGTACGGCTTTTGTATCGAGCACTGGTAACTGATTTGGTGCTTGAACTACTTCCACAGGCGTTGATGAAGCTCCTAATATCTCGACAGGCACACAACCCTTTATCACTACAGCCGGAGAAGCAACGGCTACAAAATCATGTTCCTCCACACGATCCACAGGCACTATAAATTCGGCTGGGTCGTCAACATTTTCATCTATTCCAAACATATTTATCGTGGCCCCATCATGGGTTGGGAGTGGATTGTTAACCACATTTGGTGTTGGTGGTTTGACCATGATCTGTTTTGCTTCAATAAGATCCTCAACCTTATGCTTCAATGCGTAACAACGATCAGTGGAATGGCCTTTTACCCCCGAATGATATGCACATGTTTTAGTGGGATCAAAGCTTCTGGGTAATGGATCTGGAATTCTACCTTCCACAGGATATACTAAGCCTGAAGCTTGCAGTCTTTCGAAAACAACGCTCAGTGGTTCTCCCAATGGTGTGAAATTGCGAAACGGTTTATTTGGGCGAGGTGCGGATGCATTGTTTGGATGATGAGTTTGTGATGGTGGAGCTGGATATGTTGGTGGTCGTGGAGCTCGATATGCTGGTTGTGTGTTGTAAACAGGGTAGGATATTTGTGGTGATTGAGGTTGGTAAGATGACAAAGCTTGGTCGTAGGGATGTGGAGAATATTGGAAATATTGTGAGTGGTGAGCGTTAGGCTGGTATCGCGGTGGTCGTTGATGGCGGTATGATGTGTTTCCCAAGGCCATCACCGATGCTGCTTCTTTCTCTTTTTTCTTTCCATTTCCGAGAGTACCAGTTTGTATAGCCCTACTGGTAGACTGCAAAGCTGCTAGACTTGTTATTCTCCCTGTCTTAATGCCATCTTCGATCATGTCCCCAGCTTTGATCACTTCTGCAAAAGTTTTTCCACTCATTGTCACCAAACGTTCATAGTATTCCGGTTCTAGTGCTTGAATGAAGAAAGTAACCATTTCTGTCTCCTCCATGGGTGGGTGTACCCTAGATGCTTCTTCCCTCCACCGTATAGCATATTCTCGAAATGATTCGGTGAACTTCTTCTTCAACTTTGTAATTGAGATTCTGTCAGGAGCGATCTCAACATGAAACTTGTAGTGATCCACAAAAGCATTTGCCAAATCATCCCAAGTACGCCATTTGGTTGTATCTTGCTTAGAATACCACTCCAAGGCTTTTCCACTCAAACTCTGATTGAATAGTTTGACTCTTATCCCTTCATTCTTCCCCACACCAATCAACTTTTCACAATAGACCTTCAAATGGAAGAAAGGGTTCCCCGACCCATCAAACTTCTCAAATTTTGGAATCTTGTAACCTGGTGGCAATTCTACCTCAGGAAATGCACATAATTCTTCATATCTCACGCTTTGGTTACTACCAAGTCCACGCAAACTTCTCATGGCATCTTCCAAACTTTTGAGCTTTCTATTTATCATTTCATCATTAACTGACCGTGCCTCATTTTCAACTTCGACATAATGATCAACATCTGTGCGACATTGTCCTTGAATCTGTGTCATGGGTGGAGCTGTGGTATAAGTATACACTGGCGGAACTTGATGTGTATTGGTAACATCATGTGCCGGCGGTATGAACTGAGCTTTTGAAGAGGTGGCTGTAAATAAAAAAGGAGCATTTTGAGTGAGGTGTTCGGAACGAACTGGCTGAGAAGTGGTGAAATAATTTGCTTGGTTAAATTCGTCCAAATTTGGGAATGGAGGTGGCACAGGCAAAGTCTGACGAACTCCCTGGGACGGAGTCATATGTGGCGGTGTTTGAGAAAATGACCGGTTATGAAGTACCATATGACTTAGTTCGGCAACTCGTCGCTCCAGACGAGCAATGGTCTCCAAATGTGTTTCTGGTTCATTAGAGGATGTGGGATCACTCGTGATTGGTAAACTAAGAGATGGCTCAGATGAAGTGGTTGCATTGATCAAACTTTGCTCCATTTTAGAACGAGTCCTTTTAGTTAACCAGGCGATTAGTGATGAGTCAGAGTCTGATTTCTTGGCTCTAGACCGTGTGAAATATGGATGTTCCGCCAGTTCCCCTTTAGCACAAGTCAACCTTTTTTGTTTTGAAAATAAGTTTAAAAAGAAAAAAGATAAAAATAAGAAAAAGAAAAGGAAAATGAGTCAGTATACGGTAAGGATAATATTATTGCATATAAACACATTATTGCACATAATACATCGCGTTTTATAATGCAAGGGACCTCTTTATGCCAGAGGTAGGCCTAACGAACATTGAAGGACAAACATGTTTTTATGTATCATTCCATAACTCTTCTTACAACTAATTTACAAGAAAATAAAATTTATTACATGCCAGTTTAATAATACAATTTAAAGTTGATCTAGGATATCTAACGTTTTATCTCCACTAATTTCTTTTAATTGTCTTCAACCTCCGGCATTAATTTTAGATGCTCCACGTCAACCTGCAACAAAAGGTCAGTTTTTCTTGAAATACTTATCTATAGAGTACTAGGTCTACATATTCCACATATTTGTCCTTCAAATAATGCACATAGATAGTGAGTAGTGTCACTTAGAGTCATGGACTCTTTTGGACATTTGGTAAGGTTGACTAATGAACTTAATACACCAAGGGTATTAAGCCTCCTACGTTTAAAATGATGCATGTCCTTACAAGGTTTTGGCTTCGCTCTACCCTAAGTAGACTAAGAATGGGTTTACTAGACGCAAGGTTCCCAAGCGGACTGCTCGAGTGAGAAGGCTACGCGGTCCCCGTTACTCGGGCACCCCCGCGCATGCGCCAACTCCCTTAAAATTTGGATTCTACGAAGAAATTTGCGGGTGCGCTAAGCACACCTCGCGTGTACGTGTGATAGTGTGAATTTTCCAAAAGTGGAGGAAATATGAACGGAATGCCAGTTTAAGGAAAGCAGTAATAACATATTACACAGAAAATACATATAAGGAATAAAAATACTTAAAAGCATATAAAGCAACAATATAGACAAAATAAAGCAAAATAAACAAAGCATCCAACAAATGATTTATTAACCTAAGTTGTTATGGTTAAGAGCCTAAAATCCCCAGTGGAGTCGCCAAGCTGTCACACCCCATTTTAACCGGGTTGATTTAGGGAGTATGACGTATTGGTGATTCCTGTTTATTCTGTTTTAAGGAGTCGCCACCTAATTATTTAACGGTGAATTAGGACACCTAGATGTTAACTAAGGGAAAGTTAAAACTAAACCTCAATTAATAATCTGCTTAACCAGTGTGATTCTAGGTAAGGGCTCTATATCATCCTAAAGGGAAGGGGTTAGGCATCCTTTAGAATCCGTTAACTTACGGTTATCCGACCAACTTAGGTTAATTAATTAAATTAAATGTAGGGTTAAATTTTAGAAAATGACTTTAAAATATTGCTAAAGTTTTTAAGAAGAAAATCATGTTAATTAAAATAAGATTTAGAGAAAAGAGCTAATAATTTGTATGAAGGAAATTTAAATGCCATTTTAAATGAAACTTATAAATATTGCTAAGATTTTAAAATAAGATGCTATTTAGAAATAAAACTTGTTAAAAAATATATATATATATTTTACGCACGAGAGGGTTTTAGGTAAAATTCACAAAATATTATTAAGGTTTTGAAAAAAAAGAAATATAATAATGCTATATGAAATAGGTTTAAACATACATTAATTGACCCCTTTTTATGATTTTAAGAGTATACACAAAAATAGCTAATACGAGTTTCTTTATCTTTTTACCGTTTTCTCATTAGCTACGCATAACTGAAAATACACGATTGACTCCAAACTTGAAGAGTTATTTATAAAATATCCTTGAGTTTATACTCGTGTATTAGTGACATTTTAAAATGTATATGATAATAAGAATAAACTATGGTCCTCTTTACTTAATATATAGTCATGCCATTTTGCAAATCCGTTATTCCCAATAAAATAAATATTAGACATTATAAATAATTTTAACATAAAAAGAAGAGAAATAAACTTATGCAATTAATTGTTAGTCTTCCTTAAACCAACTACCCGTTTCTAAAACTAAACCTACTAATTCATTAGGATTCATCTAAATTAACAAAACAAGATGTTAGTCATGCAATACAAATTAAATGCTTAAAGGAATAAAAATAGAGGAAATAAATCAAATTGAATGGGTTCAGTCCATTCTTTGGACTGCTGCAATCGGGCCTGCTGTTGGACTTTGGCCCAATAATAATCAATGGGCTGCTACGAACTGTTGCCGCTTTATGGGCCTTGGCCCAGAAATTTTGCACAGCTGATGGGGGTTGACTCGGTGAGAATATCCCGTTGGGCTTTGGCCCAACATTGAATGCGGAGAAATAACGAGTCCCTCGGACTCGTATGCGATGGTTATGCAAAAGATAAAAGGGGAAAAGATTAGTATACACTCAATGAATATGATAAAAATATGTAAAAAAAAAAATATAAACTCAAAGTATATCAGTAGATGATATATAATATGTATATTTAAAGTATATTTCATGTATACACAATTCAGCCACTATATATTTATGACATACGAAAGCAGGGCAACACTCAAAACGTAGGCAGCAGTAGCAGATGCCATAACACGTGATATTTAGAGTACACCTGATATACTTGGATGGTATACACTAATATATGACCTTTGTATACATTGAGTGTATATTAGGCTTATATCTATGTATACTTTGAAGTATACCATGCCACAGAAAAAATCAGGTAGGAAGGGGATAAGTAGAAGTAGATGGTGCAGCACACTGATGTCACAGTCAACAAGTTCATACAGGAGGGGATGATTATTCCAATATTCATTAAAGCCTAGACAGTATCTAGTCATATAAACTATCTTGATTATACTAGCACAGTCCACATCATGATCAGGAAACCTCCCAGGGTAATCTATACCAAACAGAATGAGAATCAGTTCCTAAAGTAAGAAATCTGGACACTTATTTCTTATAAGAGAAGAACATCACGTAGGTTTGTTTAACTAGTCAGCTTCGATTCTAAATGATTCTCTGAATCTGCCACAGTTCCCATGCATACTATGTTCCTTTTGAGTTTACAGTATCTATTTTTGCACTTGAAACAAACTTTTGTTTCTAAAATCTGGGTTCAACCTGATATTGGCCAGCCAATATTTATTCCTCTTAAAGCAAGTCTTTCAAGTGTACTTGAGCGTAACATCACCAGTTTAGTAAGTCATTACTTTCAAAACTCATCTTAAGCAAACAAAGCAGCATTTCAGCAAGAAAGAGAAGGAAACTACAAACCTGTAAACCAATTGAACCTTACATTGAAGCATGCACAGTCAACATGATCACGAAAACTAAACTAAACAGGACCAAACATGTTTATTGTAACCAAAGTAACTGCAGACAGGCTAAAGCGCAGCTAAGGGGGACAGAAATCAAGCTAGTTTCATATGACACATCTAATAATGCTTTCAACTATACAGATGGTGTGCTATTTCACTAAAATGGAAGACATACAACCTGAACAAATGAGTTACAACCTTTAAACATGCATTACAAATTATTTAAACATACACCACCAGCTATTCAGATAGGTATATCATCCTTAGTATAATCGTAGATAAACACTTAGTACCTATGGAATCCTCACTGACCAAATGGGATTATATTAACCATAAAGGAAATCCAAACTTATGAGCAGATTTACTTCTAATCATGCCATAAAGTAACAATGAAGCAGACAGGAAGAGGCTCGGTTTAAACTAAAGATGATATGTGCATGATTTAGGCAGCTATTAATCAATCAAGTATAAGCAGTAATCCATTCCTCTATATTAAAACATTTTTTGGTTATTTTGAGCAGGATTCATCAATTCTAACCATGAGTCAGACACACATCTTGATATATCGAAATAGACCAAATAGGCATGCTTCAAATCCCACATCAGTCTAATGGAAAATCCAGCTTAACTAAACATGAGACTGAACTAATCTAACTAATCCATCTGTTCCAAAACCAACACATTGATCATGAAAACAGAGAAAAAAAATAGAAAATAAGAATAAAAAGGGAATTACCTTCTTCGGGTGCAGCGAAGTGGGTACGGGCTTTCGAATTAACCGCGAACACTTCAAATCCACTTCGAAGTACTAAGAAAAACCCGAATCTTATACACTCGAGTTCAAACAGATGCCAAGAGCAAAAAAAAAAACAGAACAAAAATGGTGTGGATCTTTGACTCGATATCGAACAATAAGGCTAAAAGAAATGATGTCGTCTATGGGAATTCCTGCGATTATCCTAAATTTGACACTTGATTACTAGGGGATTTCTACGGTTAAGCTACCTCTCCTCTGCTTTCTCCGGTTTTTTCCCGTTTCTTTTTCCCCCTTAATAGATGATGAAATCAATATTTATAGACTGATTTTGAGTTTGAGAGGAGCGGGGAACAACGAAGGGTGGAGGTGACAGATACGTGGGGGTGTCGGGGTAACGTGGGTGTCAGAGGAAGATGACGATGAACGAGAGGAGCGGGTGGTGTGACGAAGTGGGGGACAAAGCGAAATGGTGTGACAGAGGGGTGTCAGTCGTAATGGGGAACAGGGAGGCGTGGGACGGTGGAGGTAATGGAGGTATGGGTGTGAGAATTAGTGGCAGTGGGGTGTGTGTGCCCGGCGGCTAGGTTTTAGGATGAAGGGGAGGAAGAGAACGATGGGGAGATGGTGGTGTAGAGGTGACGATGGTGGTGATGGTGGTGATAATTGACGAGAAGGTGGAGAGGACGACGAAAGAGGGAGGCGGAGGAAAGGTGGAGGGAGGCGAGAGAGAAAGAGGAAAGGAAGTGAAGAAGGAGGCGGGTGAAAATGTGGGGAAGCCCTAAGGGTTTCCCCCTTTTTTGGACGAAAATGGGTCGGACCCAGTCCATAAATGGACTGGGTCAATTTTTTAGACTGGGTATTAAGAGAATAGGCTAATAAATTAAAACACGGATTATTCTAAAAATTGAGATAAGAGATACGGACTAGTCCAAAAAATATTAGGGGTTAATCGGACTTTGGTTTGGGGTCCGATAAGTCAAAATACGGATCGAGTGCAAGAAATAGTTTGTCTTCTAAATTTAAATAGAAGACCTAATTTAATTAATGATATACCGAGGGTGACAAAATATTGCTTAATACCAAAATGTGTGATTATTAGACTCGGGTAATAAAATCATATGGTGTTATAATAGCCGTGTAATAATATATGTTATTTTTCTTTGAAAATCCGCACTAAATAAATACTACTATTTAATTATGCAAAGATAAATGTTATGCGTGTGCGTAAGCTGGTAAAATACTGAAAATGATAAAAATTGTTAATAATAATAATAATAATAATAATAATAATAATAATAATAATAATAATAATAATAATTAGTAACTGTAATAGAATAATAAAGTGTCGGTATTGATAAAAGGCTAATAATTCCGTAAAATAATTATATATATTTTTTAATTTTTCTAAAAATATTAGAAGCGTAAAATAGGTATTTTGGAAGAGAGGCGGGACAAAATTGGGTGTCAACAATTGGAACGGGATTAAGCATATATTGCGATATCTGAAGGGAACTAGCGATATGGGTCTGTTTTATACTAACAAAGGTAGTACAGATCTTGTTGGTTATGCAGATGCAGGTTATTTATCTGATCCACATAAAGCTCGATCTCAAACGGGCTATCTGTTTACATGCGGAGGTACTGCTATATCATGGCGATCGACCAAGCAGTCCATTGTTGCTACTTCTTCAAATCATGCTGAGATAATCGCTATTCATGAAGCAAGTAGAGAATGTGTGTGGTTGAGATCAGTGATACATTTCATCAGAGAAAGATGTGGCTTGAAGTGTGATACAAAAATACCCACAGTATTATATGAAGATAATGCTGCATGCATAGCTCAATTAAAGGGAGGTTTCATAAAAGGAGATAGAACAAAGCACATTTCACCAAAGTTATTTTTCACACATGATCTCCAGAAGAATGGTGATATTGATGTGCAACAAATCCGTTCAAGTGACAATCCTGCAGATTTGTTCACTAAATCTTTGCCAACTTCAACTCTTAAGAAGATGATATTCAAGATTGGAATGCGAAGACTCCGACATCTGAATCTTGGTCTTCGTCAGGGGGAGTGAAATACGCGTTGTACTCTTTTTTCCTTAACCAAGTTTTGTCCCATTGGGTTTTCTTGGTAAGGTTTTTAATGAGGCAGCTCTCAAAGCGTATTTCTAGATATGTGCACTCTTTTTCCTTCATTAGGACTTTTTCCCATAGGGTTTTTTTTTAATAAGGTTTTAACGAGGTACATCATCTATTAATGGACATCCAAGGGGGAGTGTTATAAATATCTCAAGTAGTGGATATCCATTAAGTTATAAATATCCCAAAATATCCCAAAATATCTCAAAATATCCCATGTCCTGTTGCTCCTATAAATAGGATGCACAGATGCAATGTTGAAAGAGCAGAAGGAATATAATCTGATATCTCTCTACATATTCTCTCTACATATTTCTTCTGTATATTTACTGGATAGTTTTATTTTATAATATAAAGTCATTTATTTGTTCCAATTCTTGAAGATGCAATCATTTATCTTTTGCTGGGCCTCAATTTTAAAATAGTAACGGGTTCCTATTCATTCTAAACGATACACGCATCGTTTGCCTATTTGACTTAGTAGTAATCAATAGGGTTTCAATATTTTACAAGCATTCATTACAAGCATGTATATCATATACAAAAAAAAAATAAGGTGGAAAGGAAGGCTGGTGAGCCTACCAAGCCCACCAGTTAACCATTTTCACTCATAGTTGGGCCTTTAAGCTTTGGAACACAATAAAAGAAAAAAGTTGTTGGGCCTGTGGATGATACAATCTCGGCCCATGTGCCCATGGCAGTGTATTCCATGCAAGGAAAGGGAGAGGGGAAAAAGAGAATGTGGTTAGAGAACATCTAATTAAACTTAGTAATTAGTTTAATATGAACTCAGATAACTTAAACACAATCACACACATATATATGTATTGAGTATATCTTATCACACTACACTGAATGATATAATGGAAACCCAGTAGACATTAAGCAGAGACTGGCATTTTTTTGTGTGGATTGCTCTTCAAAAGCGCTAGTATTTAATTTTTTCCCCTCAAATTTGGAATTTTTTTTTTTTTTTCCTTTTGCCTAAAAATTCATGGGTTCCGGGTTCGAACCCCCCTCAGGCAAAAAAAAAAATAAAAAAAAATCGCAAGACAGAGGTTTATATTCGCTAGGCAGAGTTTCCTACAAACTATGCCTTATCAAGTAGAATTTGCTAAGGCATAGTTTGCCTACAAAACTCTACCTTAAGGCAGAGTCTGCCTGCAAACTCTGCCTTAAGGTAGAGTTTTGCAGGCAAATTATGCCCGATGGGGTTTGTAGGCAATCTCTGCCTAGTGATTTTTTTTTTTTAATTTTCCCCTAAACAGGGTTCGAATCCGGAACCCTGATATTTTAGGCAAAAGGCAAAAATTAATACTTTCATTTTGATGGGCAAAACTTAAAGACTACCCCGAAATAAGGGCATTCTTGCAAATTACCCGAGAATGGGTCAAAATGTTTAAAGGGACAACAGAAGCAACATGTCCAATATTGCACGTAAAGGAAGAAAGCCAAACAGGCCTGATAGGTACAAACGGAAATTAGACAGCCCAAGTTGAATGCCAAAGTGGTTATAAAAGGGGAACATGCCCAATCCAATTAAGGTACAGTGTCAATTCACCAAAATTATCATGATAATTTTTTCATTGGGCATAAATTTATATTTTCGCATCATAATATTTCACAAATTATACCTGCGCCCTTAAAATACTTATGTCCCGTTAGACATAAGGTCGATTTGGACGGCCAAAAATTAAAGACCATCACATTTGATGACTTTGAAGGACAAACGAGAAAATGACATAAATAGTCCCTTAATTATGAGGTAGGTTCAATTAGTCCTTTAACTATGTTCTTAACAGTTTTGGTCCTTTAATTTTACAAGTTAACAAAAATGGTCCCTTAACTATGAAAGCAGGTTAAAAATAGTCCCTTAAGTATGCACTTAACAGTTTTGGTACTTTAAGTTCGCCAAAAGTTAACGCTTTTAATCTCTGACAAAATATTCATCGAATTTTGTTTGTAAGATTTGATGAGAACTATGAAAAAAAAAAGAAATTAGTGAAAACTCATTTAGAGGTACACATTACTAAAGAAAAGGCCAAATACCCCGAAACAAAACCAACGGGCGTCCATCGTTTATAGGGAAAAATCGAGAAGAAACCAACACACTTGATAATGTCAGCAAATAGTGTCTTGAAACATTAAAATCGACAGACTGTAGTGGTTAAGATCTAGAGAGTCTATCGGCTAAGTAAAATACATCAGACTTTAGAAAAAGTAGAAAATGCAAAAATTGTCACTACGGATAAAATCGAGGGACATTATTAGAAAGCCAATGATTTTTTTTTTAACTTTTAATTTGTTTACGAAAACCGATAGACGTACGTTGGTTATTTCGGGCAAAAATGCACGTTTTTTTTTTAAATTCACTACAATGGAAGTATTTATTTTTTATAACGAATTTCAATAAAAATTGAGTCTAGTGTATCTTATCTAGCTGATGAAGTCCCTCGGTTTTAACTGACAGAGTCTGTCGATTTTTCTGTTCCGAGGCGCTATTTTATGACATTATCAAGTCTGTTGGTTTTTCCTCGATTTTGCACTATAATCGACGGACATCGGTCAATTTTGTCCTGAGGTATTTGACCCTTTTTAGTAGTGCGTACCTCTCAATGTGAGTTGCAGCTAATTTTTTTCTATAATTTCCGTCAAATCTAACAAATAAAGCTACATGAATATTTTGCCTGAGACTAAAAATGTTAAGGGACTATTTTTAACCTATCCTCATATTTAACGAACCATTTTTGCTAACTCGTGGGGAACTTAAAACGACCAAAACTGTTTTATCGTTTTCTCAAACAGAACATATTTTTGCCCGAAGGTCGGTCATCCGAATGTTGATAGGAATCGGATTTTGGATTTGGGGCATAGCAAAAACTAATATAAATACGGTTTATGCTCCACCTTTACCACTTGTATCTATAAGTTTAGAAGCAGATTCACAAGCAAATTTGAGGTTTCTATCTTTCTTTTTTGATGACTTAGAGCCCGTTTGGATTACAAACTAGCTTATAAGTTATTTTTAATTTATTTGGATGTTTGACAAAAATAGAAAATAACTTAAGATTAAGTTAAAAAGTGTTAAAATAAGCCAAAATAAAAAAATTGTTCAACCCCAACTTAGTTTTTTTTGCTTAAAAGTTATTTTGGTTTGAACAATAATTTTACCTTTTAATCCCTTATGTTTTTTTATTAATTTTAATACTACTCTTATTTCTAAAAATTCTTTAAGTACTTTTATCTAAACACGTAACTACTTATTTATAAAATAACTTTCAACACTTAAAAATACTTTAAGATTTTAGCTAATCAATCAGGCTGTTAGTTATTGTTTTCTCTTTCAAGAATTTATCCTTTCGTATGTATGTATGTGTATTAGAATTGATTTTAAGCACTCAGTATTTGGTTTTGGATTTGGATGTATTTTAATTTGATCTCCAAGTAATTGCTTCTTCTTAATCGGTGTTTGGACGTATTGAAAATTGAAACTTTTAACTTGAAAAGAGTTGATATTTTGTGCATTAAAATGATTTTTCTCTTGAAAAAGTGGTTTTGGATAACTCAAATGTTGGAAATAATAATTTAAAATTGTAGGAAATTAAAATTGATTAGCATTTGATATTTTAATTCATGTCTAATTAGGATTAATAGTAAAATTAATATAGGAATAGGTTTTTCTGTTTTAAGTTAAAGTAGGTTTTATATTGTTATAAATAGAGATACCGCTAGCTATTTTCATAGCAAGTGAAAATAAGAGAGAATAAGAGATATTATAGAAATTCATAGAGTGTATTAATAAAATATTTTCCTTCACAAAATCTTCAAAAAATGATTTGACTTTTTTTTCAGAGCTAAGAAATTACTCATACAAATTATTAATTGCAGACCAAGAATATTGAGTAGTAACTGTGAGCTTGATGAGAAGGCGGCAGCAAGGACGCTTCCAGGTGAAATAATTTTTTACATGTTGAGCTACTTGCCACTTTCATCTTTGTTCAGTTTCAGATGTGTTTGCAAGCTTTGGTATACCCTTTTTCTTCACCCTGATCTTGCCAAACTTCATTTTGAAAATCGCCGTTGGTGTTGGGGTTTGGATGATGTGGACGTTTATAAGGAGATGGAAAATTGTGGAGGCTCCATTTATTCCAGGATTACTGAGAGTAGTTACTGCTTATTTCTGGAGCAGGAGGTAAAAACTCGGGCTTCGTCTTATCCTTTGAGATACCGCGTATACAGCCCTTTATTACACCAAAGTGTTGCTATCCCGAATCCAGGATATCCTAGTTTGTGCAGTGCCTTGGAGTTTGTTCCATCTAATGAAGCTGGAGCGGTCAAGTTGGTTTCTGTTCATGAATGAAGATGATGAAAGTCAATATTCGCTCGGTTATGAAATCCTCGCTCTTGGGATAGGGAATGATCGAAGTAGTTATCGTTGGCGAACCGTTAAAGTACCAACCCCTAACTTAAAAAGTGAACGAGATGCCCGAAAGAGAGAGAGATTTCAGGTTTTCTTTAGAATGGGGGTTGCTTATTGCATTTGGTATGTTAAAACGGATGATGATATTACTATAGAAGTTGATGTTCTGGATATTGTTA
Source organism: Lycium barbarum (assembly GCF_019175385.1). Classification (NCBI taxonomy): domain Eukaryota; kingdom Viridiplantae; phylum Streptophyta; class Magnoliopsida; order Solanales; family Solanaceae; genus Lycium; species Lycium barbarum. The sequence continues at coordinate 125,442,841 of NC_083345.1, read as the reverse complement.
GTGAGACCTACATTGGTCATACAACTTGCCCTCGAGGTGGTTTCTTCTCGAAGTTGAGCAGCACTAGTCTCTTGGATTGGAATGGCCGGCTCTCATTCGCTGAACTAGTAAAAGACTAGCTCCACGCCTTGGTATTAGACGATTACAAAAAGTTGAAATGGGCTGAAACAAAGCGGATCATCAGGTTGACATTCTTGAAACCTGATCATAAGGAGCTAATAACATTCTCTACTTTTGCTGATTATTCTATACTCTTCTCTCTGCGGCAGGACAAGAGATCTTTCTGCCAGTATGACACGAATACTGGCAAGTTAAAAACAACTATGATGCCACACTGCATTGATTCTGTTGAAAAGGTTGCAGGGCTGGCCAAGGAGGTAATGTTCGACAGGAAAAAAGCCTAGGAATTAATGGGAGGGGTTGCTAGACTAAGGAAACTTTTATTTCGAGATCTTTGCTTAAGTTATAAAGTCTAAATTACAGTTTTCTTTGCTTCCTTCAAAACTTTTGTATGATGTTTATCTATGATAATCGTGATTCATTATGTAATCTATACTTAAAATGGCTGATGTCTTAGTATTGTAGTGATCAGACATAGTGCTGTATCTCTGCTTATCCATTTGTTTTTTTTTTTGGACTTGTAGTTAGATACTTGGGATTTGAAAAAAAAAAATTATACAACCCAACATAACATATTTCACCTACATAGCCATAGTTTTAGTTTACACATTGTATAATTGTGTATAAGAGGTGTTTAATTATCCTTTATGATCAGCCAATTTTCTTGTCATAACCCGATATGACAATTACTAGGTGTCTGAATAGGTTTTGGATTTTGTAAACCTTATTGTTTTTGGATTTGGCTTTCAAATTGATATTGGTTTGGGATAGCAAAAAAGGTATTATCCGCGGGCGAAGCTGCTTCTTCCTCGTCGGCAACTATGGCACGGACGCTAAAGCTTTTAGGAAGAACTTGACTAGAAGTGCTAGTTACTGTCGAAACTACTGTTGAACTCATATTCGCGAGTATACTAGTAAGTACTTCGTCAATATCATAGCTCAATTCCTTCAGAAGTAAAAAATCGATGAGATTATGTTAGTAAATATTCTTGCATTTATTGCTACACTCTAATTCTCTTTCTCCTTCATTGTTCACTACAACTCTCTTTCTCCTTTGCTGCTTCTAAATGTCAGGTGGCTTTGGGTAGTTTTTCCTCTCTTTCTTCACTCTTTAAGTGTTAAAGTTTGTATGTTCTCTGTCAATGCTTTGTCATGGTGCTTTATGGCGTGGCTCTTCTTTTTATTTTGTTTATTGGTGTTCTTCGGCTGATATATACAAGTTAAGAAAACATAGGTTATAGAGTTCTTCTCCTTTTGCTATTTCCCTGTTTTCCTCTCGTCCAAGTTTGTCTAATGTTACTTCTTTGCATTCCTGAAGTGTTACACATAAAACTTTTCTTTTAGCTTAAATTTGAGATTTTTATCTGAGGTTTGAAATTGGGGGGTTTTAGAGCAGAATCCGTCTCTTACTTTTACAGATGGACCAAACAATTGAAAATTTAGGGGTTTTTTGGAAGTTCAAGTGGACTAAATGGGCAAGGACAACAAAGAAACCGCTGCATGTGATCTATGAGTAGCTCATATTGAGAGGTAAAGAATGAAATCCTTCCCCCCCAAGAAATCTATAAGATTTTTTTTTTGCGCTTACCTAAATTTTCATATTGGTCATGTTATTTTGTTGATTGTGATTCCATGCTGATTTTAATTACTCCCTCTGTCCCAATTTATATGACTCACTTTCTTTTTTAGTCAGTCTAAAAAAGAATGACACATTTCTTTATTTGACAACAATTTAACTTTAAACTTCATCTTTTACGCAAAATGAGATGATCTATAACCACACAAATATCTTTGGCTCATCTTGAACTATAGGATTCAAAAGTCTTCCTTTATTTCTTAAAGTGCGTACATCATATAAATTGGCTTCCAATTCTCACTCTCGCTTTCACTGCTTCGAGTGTCATCTCTCTCTCGGTGAGTCTCTAAACTTTCTTATGCGTTTCCTTCCTTCTTAACTCTTTCAGTGTTGAATCTCTCTGATTTTCCCATTGGTTGTCTATGATGTTCTTCTTCTGCCAGATAAGTTGAAAAAGAGTAGGTTGGATCTCCTTGCTGAAATTTTAGTTCCTTTCCTCTGTGGTGATAATCATTATAATAAGTTTAGGAATTTTCTGAAGGTTGGGAGGGTGTGCTGAGTAGTTTATTTTTCAAAGGATATTTTCTTAGAGTGAAAATTTGATAAATTCATCACGCTTAACTTTTCTTTCTTTCTAACATATTTACGCACTAAAACAACTGGGAGGTACATTGTATATGTGCTTGGCCGTGTGAATGTAGTGTAGTGCATCTGAATAATTAAACACCAATGGTTAATCATCCCGAAACAAAAAAAAAACACTATTTATGAATTAGTATTTTGTCCAAAATTCTTTTTTACTTTTTAAGGAGAAAAGAAAGTTATAATTCACTATTCAAACCAAATAAATCGAAACCGAAATGAGATAAAACCAAATTAAACATACCAAATTTAATTAAGTACGATACAATATACTTAACATTTATAAAATTAAAATACCAGAAAATATCAAACCAATTTAAAACTATACCATACCGGCTCACGAACACCCTTAACTATTCCCTTTTTGTGTTGGTGTCACGACCCAACCCCGTAGGCCGCGACTAGTGTCCGTGTTGGACACTCGAACGTACCCAATAACCCAAACCAGCATATTAGCAGAATATATATATATATATATGTAAGAGTCGATTGGCGTTACTAATTATCACAGCTAAGCAGATTTAGCGCGTGGAAGCCGATAAGGCTATCACAAATCATATCAACCCAAAACATATACACAACCCACATGTATGTCTACAGACCTCCACAAATAGCAACCGAATCACAAGACGGGACAGGGCCCCGTCATACCCCTGAACCACATACATATGTACAATGGCAAAAGACTGTACCAAGACGTAGGCTCCGAACAACCGAGCACTCCAAGACAGCAGAATATAATCCTAAGCGAGCGGATCGGTAAATCAGTCGTCTGTACCTGCGTGGCATGAAACGCAGCCCCCGAAGAAAGGGGGTCAGTACGGAATATGTACCGAGTATGTAAAGCATAAAGTACAATAAACAGAATCATAATCTGAACAGAGGGTACAAAATATAAGTACAATAACCGGAATGTCAAAATGCTTACTCACAGAACAGAGATAATACATGTCAGAGCATATGCCATATCCGACCCCCATTATGGGACTCGGTGAACAGAACGTGGTCGCCACCCCGTCACTGGCGCCACAACACAGCATACTCCAGAGTAGGGAATAGCTCCGTAACATATCATATCATATCAGAATGTGCACATATCAAACATATTCGATGGCCATATCTTATCATATTATCATATATCAGAATGTGTGTACATGGCACAGCATACTCCACAACCCATGTACATGTATACCTGCCCCCTCACATCGAGGCACGGCGAACAATGCAGTGGAATACGCGTGATAACATATCCTGGCCCGGGCTCAGTGAAAGCAGCATTGAGGGCATCCACGAGTGGAGTAGTGAGAAACTAAATGCATATAATTAAATAAATTCCAAAACTCGATGGACAATATATTTACGGCATCCGAAGGCTCAGAAATCAGTTTCGGGTCAATCAGAATTAGTATACGAAAGTTACGAACTTTTGAAGTACAGAACGTTCTAAAAACGTTTCAGAAGCTCTTTTTGGAAATTCAAGTAACAATCATATTAGGGAACTTTCAAATATCCTTATGGATCAAATCGAATGGAGCCTTTAGAGTCATATGTACGTATCAAAATATATATCCAAGACTTTAGCCATATCAAATATTTTTCGAACAACATTCGGAAACATATCAAATAGAACTTCGGACATCATAAGTACGTATCAAAACATATGGAATGGCTTATGGAAGTCAAAGATATTGGCCATCCTAGTGGCTTTAAGAATAGGATTTTCTTTAAAAGCATACATATGTGTTATTTGTTCGTTTCATAAAGGTCATGCCAAAAGAAAGAAAGGTAGGCTTTACATACCTGTCAGCGACTATTCATGAATCCTTTTCGCCTCGTCGCCCTTTTAGCCTATTTATATAAAAGTAACGTTATAGTTAGTAACTATATTTTCTAGTCCACAATTCTATAACCCATTTCTTATTGAACCTATATTTTAGTTTATATATCCTCGTTTAGGGTTTTCTATTATCTAAAAATCTAGCGAAAATCCGGCAGCACTTCCCCTATACATTCGCCTATCCCAAATTTCCAATTGCTCTCCTGTTGACACAGACATACCAACAACAACATATGGATACAATCATATCTTCAATTCCTTCAATTCAACGAAAACAACAACATATTCATATCAACAAAATTTCAACTTTAACTTTCTAATCCTTTCGTCATATAATCCATGATAACAACAACCATACCACTAATTAAACTTAATTTACCATAGCTAGTTTAAATTAGCCTCATACGGCTCAAACTCCACTTCCATATCAACATACACAACTCTTGCAATCTCTTACACATCCACTAATTCATACAAAGACTAATCATCTTCTAAAATATGTAGGAGAACATTAAACCTTACCTTAATAAATTTGCTAAAAAAAATATACCGAGGAGAGAATAGTTCTTACCTAATATGGCAAAAAAAATAATCTTCTTCCACTTTACTTTCCTTTAAATAAAGCCCGGATTTAATGAACTCTAAGTTGAAACAACGAACTTGTTGTGTTGGGATCTATACCTTGAATCCAATCGTTTTGCACAGAACCACGATCATAAAATCATAGCAGCAGCTATCTATGAACTCCCTACCAATTTCCTAAGATTATAGTATTTTAATCTTTACGTGTAGATATATAGAACTACCCTACAGATATATATAGCACACTTTGTAAGCCTAATATTGTTATATATCCCTATAGTGGTATATTAGCTAGTAGGACAACTAAGCTAAATAGGAGGAAAACGTGGCTGCCCCTAGTCCAAAGTTATCCAAATATATATAAGACAAAAATTAGGTAGAACCCACTTCAAGAATTTCTTATGTACCATTCTCATTTATATTATATCTAGAGCTTACTACTTAAGCCACCAACTGACGCATGTCTCACTATGGTATGGACCAATCAGATTTGGTCGTGTTATAATGGAGTCCATTTAATACACTTAATTAATCTTAATTAATTTCTAATCCCCATTTAATAATCTAATCATGGTTAGTTAATTTCCCACTTCGCTAATGTTCCCACACTATTTGCAATTAATTAGTAAGCCGAGCAATAATAAATCGGGATTAAAAATCCTCGTCTCATATCTCAAGATTAATCTTGTCCTTAAACTTATTTACGAATAATCCAATCGTACAAAAATACGAGATATAACATCTAGCACTAGCCCATAGTCCCTTTTGGTACACACAAAATATTATTCTCAATCCCCATGGTCACACTTGTTAAGACCTAAATTATTTCGGGACCTCAAACTTTTTGTACACCGAGCTCTCGATTTTTATCCTTGAATATGATCGAATTCTCCGGCTCGGGTAAATTTTCTCCTATTGGACGATTCAATTTCCTAATCCAAAAATACGGAATGTTATGGAGTCAGATGGAAACTCATCAGAAAAAGATTATTGCTGGCCAAATTTCTTAATTATAAAGAATGAATAGGTAATGTCTAATACATGTCCAAAATCCATGTGGTAACGTGGATAATATGCCACCCCTCCAATTATTTTAATATAAAAAGTAAAATCATAAGATATAATCTCATACACTAATATTTTAATATTTCTTTGAAATACATAAGCTTCCAATTTTTTTTTTAATGAAATATCATATCAACTTAAGACATACACGTATTTCACAAAAACTAATACATCTAGAAATCATGTTCGTCAAATATTTACTAAAAGGGGTTTACTTAAAAGAAAATATCATATCAAGACCATATATAACAGTTTCAAAATTCATCAAACTTATTCCGTTACTAATGTCATTGAACTCGGACGCTTTCCAACTTGTGAAAACGCGAGATGTAACAGTTGGAAATTTTGGAGTGATGAGTTTTAGTTTGTACCCACCCGAGTCTTTAAATCTGATGAATTTGACTTGTAAAGATGAGCTTAAATTTTGAATATGTTAAAATTTTAATAAACTTTAACAAATATAATTATATTATGCTTTAAAAATATTGGGATTCAATGAACCCGATACCTAAAAGTTGCATATGTCCCTGCCCTTAATGACAAAAAGTTCCAAGAAGGTTCTTGCAACATCTAGATGTTCATGTTGATTTTTCAACCTGTCTTTATTTGGCTTAACATTTTCATTCTAGATTGATTACTATATATATAGAGAGAGACAAAATTATATCTCCATCACTAGCATAGGTAGGAACTATTTAAAAGGCACTGTATTTATTTGATTGTTGAACATCTAGAAGCACAATCTTTCCAAGAAGGAAAAAGAAAAAAAAATATAAAGCAGGCATATTGCACGTCTTGTTCTTCTGTACTTTGACAAAATCTACTACTTATCATACAGATGTACCTCTAACCACATTATAACTTACATTGTTCTTCTGTACTTTGACAAAATCAACTACTTATCATACAGATGTACCTCTAACCACATTATAACGTACATGACACCATAAAGAAAAACTAGTACTGAAGAACATACGTATGTGATATGTCGCAAAAAAAGAAAAAGAAAAATCAATCGCTAAATGCGACGACAGATTAGGGCCGCGACTTATAAATAAAACATGTTGCATACATGCTATTTAGCGACAAAAAAGCACCAACCAGGCCTCTCGTTGTTTTGACTAAAGCATGAGTTTATTAAATTTTATGCACTGACAGTTTAACGTAACATATATATATTTATACAAATCATTTATAAGATAATTAGAAATAAATACTTATAATAAGACTTAACATATATATATTTATACAAATCATTTATAAGATAATTAGAAATAAATACTTATAATAAGACTTAACTGATAACCTGATAAAAAGATTACTAATCTTACTAAATTTAAACTCAAAGTCTTACTAATATGATAGAGATAGTAAAAGAACAGTACACATAATGACTCAAATGGCCCAATAATCACCTACATATGTGCAATTTAGTGCAAGCAGCACTTATCTCATCTCTCCAAAAGAATGTAAGGCAAATATTTACTAGTAGCAGGTATTTACAACAAATTAATTTAACTTATCATTGTTAATCAAAGAATTTAATGAAATAAAAGTACGTACTGCTAGTGGACAGTTAAAATTTATATGAAAATTCATAATATGCCTCTAGTAATTTCATATAAATATCTAGTGCGGATAAATATATACCAAAGAAATTAGCATGCGGGATGAAATGTTTGAACTTGGAAGAATCAAAGTTTTGTTTTGTCTGCTCAAGAGTTAACAACTCACTTAATATTTGACTTAAAATTATTAGAAAAAGAAGAGCTGTATTTTCTAATAATTTAATCATTAACGTCAGAATATATAGCCAAATCAGAGAGAGAGAGAGAAAAGAAAAGAAGAATTGGAGATTTGAATAAGTCAGCCTTTGGATTATTAACCTAAAAAATACTTACCTCTTATATTCATTGATTTAGTATAGATATTGAATACGAGTAAGTTTTCACCATAAATCTCTGGTGGTCGATGTTTTTCATTTGCTTTAAGACTGGTTGGTATACTACGTTTAGTTCATTAAATATTTGAAAAACTATGTTAGATAGCAAAAGAGCAGTGCATGGAATGACACATATTTTGGTCAGCAATAACCTAATATTTGTCATTTAACCAATAGAAAGAAAGGACGCGGAATTAGAGGTTTGAAGGGACTAACTTAAAATATAAAAAATAACTTCGGAATGTGTTGAAGATGGACAAAATTCGTTAGTCCTTGATTATTATTATTATATTATTATTATTTTAGTGTGAGCAGTAGCGAAACTTAAAATTTCAACAAGGAAAATTAAAAAAATTCGAACTTGTCATCTCAAGTGTTTTAGTTTTATAGTTTTTTTTTTTTTTTTTTTTTTTTGTATAGTATAATATTTCAGCGATGGAGATTTAGCTTAACCATCTTTCGTAGTTGTGGCTCTATTACTGGTCTCAAGTTTGAGCTCAGAAAATAAAGAAAGTACTGATAGAAAATGTCTCTCTGAATGAGCCATATATGATGCGAATAAAGAAAGTTAATGCATATGCGACCCCCTAAATTTGTCCTTTTTTTTCATTTTGGCACTTCAACTATGTGTTGTTCCTATTGAATTCCTGAACTCTTCCTCAAGTGTGTTTATCAAACCCCCTAAATCTGATTTTTATTAGAAGCAGAAATTAAATTGGAAAAATGAAGGTGGTGTAATATTTTAGACATGTGGTAAGTTATTCTTTAGGTCATTGATGTATCGATTTCTGCTGGTTCTGCTCTACTACCAGCTTAATTAAGAGCTACTATTTTGTCCCCTCTCAATTCCTCCTAATCTTAGCTAAAAAATGGCATAATTAAATTGTAACACCCCGTATCTTAAAATAAAGGTTAGACGTGTATCGTTAGGGTTTTAGAGGAAATTTGAAGGTTTGAACGTTTTCCGAAAGTGGCAGAGGGGCCTACTTCGGGTAACCATAACACCTTGGTTCGTTGGGAATTTGGAAAAGGTTCCTAATGAAATTTGTAGTACATAGAAATACCTTTCCAGGTATATAAGGATCAGGCCAATCGGGGTCCAGATCAAGGAGATATGATCATCTCAAAATGTCTAATAGAGGGGTGCTCAGATTCGATAGAATCGGCTAAGTTTTCGCTAGGTTTTCCTTCCAGCCCGATTTAGTGAAAATTTATTAAGAATTTGAGAAAACTTAAGACATGAAAGTTGTAGCCCTTTGAAATAGATTTCCAACGGTATATTATGGAGCCCGAACGGAGCTCTGTGCTAGGAGTGATTCCTATTTTACTAAACGCTGTTGACTGAGTGTAAAAGTGACAGGGGAGCTCGCCGAGCTTGCCCCAAAGCGAGGCAAGGGCTCGCCTTGGACGGCGCTCAGCGAGGTAGGGGTCGAAAAGTGGGAAAAATTCAAGAAAATCGTCTAAGTATAAAATGGACAAGGGAGATCGCCGAGCTCGCCCCAAAGCAAGGCATGGGCAACCCATAGACGGCGCTTGGCGAGCATGGGGGTCCAAAATGCCCCATGCTATAAATTCAATACTTAACTCGAAATTTCAGTTATTAGACATTACAATTTCGTTCTAAAGCCCTAAGCAGCCGTTTTCCTACTCTCCACTTCCTCCCACGTCAAGGTAAGGTCGCTCTAATGATTCCTAAGTAATTCCAACAATTATTCATGATTAGTAACATGATTCTTCAACCAAAACATAGGATTTCCAAGGTAAATCCTTCCCAAGTGATTCAAAGCTAGAGTTTTGGTGTTCTACGTTAAAAAAACAGTTTAGTTCGTTGGATGGAGCGATTACAGGTATGTGAGGCTAACTATCTACGTTAGGGAATGTTCATGATTCTCCCTACGCCTCATTCTTCATACTTATCAGTAAATTGACTCAGAATACAGTTTAGCCCTAGTTTCTTGAATAGTTGTAGAACTGTTATCTTCTAGGCTTATAGTTTCAGAATTCGTTCATGGAGATTAATTTGAATATCATGAACTCAGTACGTAATCAATATAGACTTGTGAATTATATCTCATGAGTCTCAGTATGAGTACTTAGAATTATTATGAACAGTTACTAGTTTCATCTTCAAAATCAATAATCAGTATCATGTTATCAATTATATCTCGGTCTCAATTCTTGTTATTGAATACCTGTATTAGGGCATCTGTTACACCCCGGAAAATTTCGCGCTACCTAGACTGAAGACAGCTTAGTGTAAGCTCGAACAAGAGTAAAGTTATACAGGGATTAAGGAGGAAGGTTATATCATAAGAGTGTATTCATATGTATATATGATGTGTGGAGACCAAATGGGGTGAATCGGTTCATATGTCACTTGACGAAAAGCCCTCGTTACTGTAAGCTAAGCGGGGGCCACACGTCGGGAGTTTTATAAAGGACATATGAATATATATATATATATATATATATATATGAGTAGTACATGGGAAGTTGAGCAAGTCCTAAGAAGGACCCTTAAGCCAAATATGGGCATAAAGCCCTCCAAAAGGACGATTTAAGGGAACATTTTCGGATGATCTGACTTGGAGGGGCTAAAACGATATTATAAGTTTGGAATTTGGAAAAACACAAAGAATGAACATTGTAGATAATTGAAAGAGCTTTCCAACCATATGTTGTGGGCCCTCACAAGATATCGGGATCAAGAGTTATGATCTTTTTACTGAACAAAGGCGCAGTTAGAAAATCTAACCCAGCGCGAACGCGCTGAAGGATTTTTAAGTCGGTCCAGGCAGAACCTGGACCTCTATATAAAGGGTTTAACCCCCCTATTTTCTTCACTAAACTCCCCAAAAACTCTCCAAAATTCTGGAGAGTTCTCCCCAACCTTCCCACACCCATTTTTTAGCCCGAAACCAGGTATAATTCCCAAATCCCGGTCCAGACGGCGTATAGTTGCAACTACAAAATTGTGTATTAATGTGTTGTGGCTTAAGGTCAAGGTGCAAAAGTGAAGATACGGCAATATTATCGAGAGAAAGGTATGAATCTCCTACTATTAACGTTAATCTTGGTTTATTTACAGAGAAGGAGCTATAAAATTGCTATAAAATGATTCTATGATGGAAATATGGGACAAACACCATATGGGATGTTTATGAAGTATTTTGGAGTTGGAAATGTTATGATTAATGTTGGTATTGTTGTGATTGTTGTTGGTTGTTGAATTGAGAATTTGGGCTAAGCATATGAATAGGGGAGATGCTGCCCGATTTTCGGCAGAATATCGAATAGTTGATTTGAAACTTGGAACAAGTGTACAATAAAGAGTCTAACGCTAGTATAACTGCTCTTAAATGTAGACTTGCGAGCTCAGACGAATAAGCGTAGCTAGTAGGAGGTCGAACAAGTATGTTAAGGCTCGTCCCTTTCTTTCAAAGGCATGATTCCTATGTTATGATTCCATAAATGTTTCCATAATAGTCTTGTTTTCAAAGCTCGAAGTTCATGACTCTTAAAACCTCTTATGACGTTAAATGGAATATGTTCTATGATGATTGTGACGATGATGATGATTCTCTTCTTTTGAAACTCCGAAGCTATGATTTGAGCGCATTATGAGATTATTGAGCCATTCCATGAATCCCTCAACCGTACTTATTGTTAATGGTCTCACCTCATGTTACTCGTTCCTTCGAGGTGAGATATAGCGATGATGACTATTCTACTTCCAGTGCTACCTAAGTTCATGATTCTCGAGACTCCCGCGACATCGTCGATTTCATCTCGCGATGGTTGATCTTTTAAGGAATGATATAGTGACAATGGTAATGCTACTGATGACGTTGATTTCATTTATGTATTTTTTATGTATGTATGCATTGCATCCCACTGATCAGTTGGGGATAACATCGAGTCCCGAAAGGGCCGGGTACGGATATGACAGATGTATGTATAGTAAGTGTAAGTATATGTGAATGCATATGTATGTATGTTATATATGGAAAAGTTCTTAAAAAGCTAAGCATGCACGATATTCGCCTTAAAAGGGCATTCAGAGGCACAAGTTGATCTCTTTTATATTACTTTATCCCCATACGTCCACTATATTATTTTTCGTGTCCGGTATTTCTTACTATGTCACTGTTCATGCCTTACATACTCAGTACATTGCTCGTACTGGCGTCCCTTCTTGTGGACGCTGCGTTTCATGCCACGCAGGTGTATACAGATGAGTAGAGGATATTGCTAGAAGATGTTCCAGCTGGATTGGCGAGCTCCATTTCCTTCCGGAGTGTTGCCGAGCCAGAGTATCTATGTTATTGTTGACACCCAATTTTGTCCCGTCTCTCTGCCAAAATACCTATTTTTAAGCTTCTAATATTTTTGGAAAAAATAAAAAAATATATATTATGTTTACTATAATTATTAGCCTCTTATCAATACCGCCATTGTATCATTCTATCAATTATTATTATTTACCGTATTTTTATTATTATTATTATTATTATTATTATTATTATTATTATTATTATTATTATTATTATTATAGTTCACAATTTTTATCATTTCAGTATTTTACCAGCTTACGCACACGCATCGCATTTATCTTTGCATAATTAAATAATAGTATTTATTTTACTGTGGATTTTTCGCAATATTATTGCACTGCTATTACAACACCATTTTTTATTTAAGCATTAATGACGACATATTCCATATTGAGCAATATTTTAACAGAAGTTATTTAAACAAGTCTTTTATTTAAATTTAGAAGCCAAACTATTTCTCGCACTCAGTCCGTATTTTGATTTATCGGATTCCAAATCAAAGTCCAATCAATTCATAAATATTTTTTAACCAGCCTATATTTTTACCTTAATTTTTAGACCAGTCCGTGTTTTAATTCGTTAGCCCATTCTTTTAATACCCGGTCTAAAAATTGACCCGGTCCGTAAATGAACCGGGTCTGACCCATTTCAGTGAAAATAAGGGGAACCCTTTTAGGGTTTCCCCTCATTTCTTTCCCACCTTCCTCCGCCTCCCTCTTCATCATCACCTCCTCGTCTCCGCCTCCCCTCCCCTCTTTCCTCTCATCTCCGCCGCGGCTCTCCCTTCCCCTCCTCCCTTTTTCGCCCGCCGCTCCTTTCCTTCATCCCTTCCCTTTCCCTTAACCCTCCAAAACCCTAGCGCCGCAACCCTCTTCCCCCCACGTTCCTCCACCCCACGCGTCTGACATTCTCCACTACGCTTCTGACATCCCACTCCCCTCTGCTCCACTCAACTTCACCACGTTACACCCACGCCTCCACTGCTCCGACACCGTCACACCACTTCACTTTGTCCCCCACTTCGTCACACCACCCGCTCTCTCTCTCTTCTTTGTAATAAGCCCTAGAATCGCTATAAATAAAGGTTGGATAAGTCATCGGAGGGGGGACTGATAGGGAAGGCCCTCCCGGAAAATTGAGGCTTTCGAATCGCAAAATCCCCCCCCTGAAATTAAATTCTGAAACAAGCTCTTTTTTTCGCTGTTCTTGAAATCCTGAAATCTCTAAAATATGAGTCTTTTAATCACCTAAATTCCGAGTTCTATTAGCACTTTGATCTTGTTTATTTATCAAATCAGAATACTACATCAATTCTATTCTATTTTCATTGGTTTTGGTATCATTGTGAACCCGAGCATCGCAAGCTCGGATTCGATAGTGTTCGAGTGGATATCGAGACCTTCGCCTCACTTCGCTGCACCCGAAGAAGGTAATTCTCCTTCTTTATTTGCTTTCTTTCTTACACTTTCTGTTTACTCTATGTTGTTTCAGTTTGTGATTAAGGCATGTTAGTTTAGTCAAATTAACTTAGTTGGGATGGATTAAATCTGTTCGTATATCAGTATTAGTTAGGATTTTAATTAATCTTGTATAATAGTTAGTTAAATATGTTTTCTTGTCAGTCTGTTTGTGTGGTAAAACATGTTTATGTAGAATAATCTAGCTTTGGTCTACTTGAGTATGCGAACAACTCTTCTTTATTTAGCTGATTTCCATTTTAGCAGTCAAGATGTGTCCTTGTGTTTATATGTTATGTTCGATTCAGGTCTATTTAGATATGTTTTCTATGTTAGTTTGTTTATCTGTTCAAGCATGTTTGGGTATGATAGTTTGGTTCAGTTCATTTCAGGTAAGTGAATACCTTCCTTCCCATTTCTGTCGAGTTCTATTTAACCTCTGCTTATCTGCTTTATGGCTATTTGCTTCATTTGTGTTTGGTTTAGCATATGGTCATTGCTAGTTAGTGGGACTGATCATGTTCGGTATGTTAAGACTTTACTGTGGTTACTGCCTTGATGGAATTCAGCATGATTCAATGACTTACTTTTATCATAAAGGAAGGTCAGATGTATGTTTAGTTAGTGTATATTTAAGCATAAGGTCCAATTAGCTTAATAATTGGTTGTTTTTCTTCTGCTTGACAAATGTGCTATATTGTTTTTGCTTTAAAATGAATTTTGGAAGTAAGAGGCTTGTTAAACTGATGATAACATGTTCAAGCCCACTTGAAAGATTGGTTTAAAATAAAGATGTGGTTGCTCTAAAGTGTTTTTTCTGGGATTCTGGGAAGAATATAAGTTTTTCCTTAGGGGTGGAGAGTGTATTCTTTTAAAAGAAATGTAGGTCCTATAGTGGGATGTTGGCATAGTGGCAGACTTTGTTTGTTCATGGATAGTTAAAAAGCGTGCCTTATTTGAATAGGATGAGGAGGCTGTCCCCTGCTTTGTTCCTGAATTGATTTAAAGAGACAAAATGTGGTTCTGTTTTAAATTACCTGAGATAATATGACAGGCACCTTTATGATAGTCTTCTTAATCTCGATATTACCTCTGTAGTATTGTGCCATTGGTTAAATCTGAAGAATATCTGCTTTGTTGAGGTTCTGTACCTTTAAAAGTCATACGGGTTTAAGATGTTCGAAACTTTGATCATTTATTGGAGCATAAAAGATATAGGACCAATTTGATGGGTTTTCTCTGCCCAGTAGAGGTGGGCAGTCCACTTTCCTTTGAATTATGCACATGTTATGTAGGCGGAAATATCTGATTTGAAATTCCTCAAATTGTTGAAATATTAGGAGTATGTTCAATCTGGTCATACACATTTTATGCCAGTGAATACGAATTAGCAGGTTCTGTTCGTAGCCTGTATTATCATTTGTTGTTGTTTGACTGCTGTGCATTGCTGCAAGTATATTTCAGTTGGTTTATGTATATTATGCACACTGCTGGTATATCTCTATTTGAAATGGTTATGAATATGTATACAGGAAGTATACTCAAGTATACATAGTATGCACAATCCGCTGATTTATGATCCTTATGTCTAACATCATTTATCGATCGTATACTAATTCTCCTTTTTTTTTTATGTATGAATATTGCATACGAGTCCAAGAGACTCGTCTCCCCTCCGCATTTGGAGTCGGGCTAAAAACCCAACAAGATTTCCTCTCTCTGTCCAGCCCCATCCGCAGCAGGAAAAAATGAATTCGGGGCCAAGCCCAATAGCAGCAACAGCCCACAACGATACATTGAAATTTCTGGACTGAAAACTCAGCAACAATCTGATCATCTCAGTTTGGAAATGGGCTGAGCCCATTTAAATTATCTCTTCCTCTATTTATTTTGTGCATATTAATTTGTATTATTCAACTAACTCTTTGTTTTTTTTTTGTTTTATTAGTTTAGATAAATCTTAATTAATTAGTAGGTTTAGTTTTAGTTAAAGGGTAGTTAATTTGAGAAAGATTAATTAATCCCATAAGCTTCATTTTTCTTTTATGTCAAAACTATTTATAGCATCTAACATTTATTTTATTTATTAATTAGCAAATAGCGTAACTAGGTATTTTGAGTTAATGGAATCGTATTTTATTCTTACTATCATATACATTTCAAAATGTCACTAATACACAGTATAAATTCAAGTATATTTTATACATAACTCTTCAAGTTTGAATCAATCACGCATATTTTTAGCTAAGTATAGTTCATAAGAATTAATAAAAAATGAAAAGGAAAATTCACTTCCTCTTGAATCCTATTCATAAGTCTAGATTTTTTACATTGCTATATTCATATAATATAATTTATCTAAAGTTCAAAATTGCTAAATCTCTTCTCAAAAGCTAGTATTTATGGGCAAATCATTATATTTCCTACAAGTCTTATCTTAAACAACATTTATTATATTTCATATAAGGTCTTAGCAACATTTTAATCTTTATTTAAATAGCATTTAAAATCCTCTTTTATGCAAACCATCTTTTATGAGTTTTATTTCTAAACAACATTTTATCTAAAGCCTTAGTAATATTTACAAGTTTTATTTAAAATGGCATTCAAAGTCCTCTTTTATACAAATTCTCACCTTCATTAATTAACCTAAGTTTGGCCGGATAACCGTAGTTAACGGATTCTAAAGGATGCCTAACACCTTCCCTTTAGGATAATATAGAGCCCTTACCCAGAATCACACTGGTTAGCAGACCATTAACGGAGGTTTAGTTTTAACTTTACCTTAGTTAATATTTAGGTGTCCTAATTCACCGTTAAATTAATTAGGTGGCGACTCCTTAAAACAAAATAAATAGGAATCACCAATACGTCATACTCCTAAATCGATCCGGTTAAAATGGGGTGTGACAGCTTGGCGACTCCGCTGGGGAATTTAGGCTCTAACCATAACAAACTTAGGTTAATAGTTAATTTGTTGAACATCTTGTTTGTTTTCTTTTTGCCTTCATTATTGCTTTTCCCTTATATGGTTTTAAGTGTTTGTATTTTATTCCTTATGTAAATTTTTCTATGTAATATGTATATTATTGCTTTCCTTAAATTGGCATTTCGCTCATACTTCTTCCACTCCTGGAAAACTGACACATATTCACACACTTAAAGCGGCTTCGCAGTTTGCGCCCGTGCACTACTAAATTACCCTTTTTTAGTTGGATCGATCTTGTGGATTTAGTCGATCGGCGGTGCAGTCGACGGCCACGGACTTTCCACTCCCAAGTTGTCCGCTTGGGGGAGCCTTGTGTCATAGGAAAACCATTCTTAGTCCACCTAGGTAGAGCGAAAACCAAAACCTTGTAAGGACATGCATCATTTTAAACCTAGGAAGCTTAATACCCTTGGTGTATTAAGTTCATTAGTCAACCTTACCAAATGTCCAAATGAGTCTATGACTCTAAGTGATACTATTCATTATTTATGTGCATTATTTGAAGGACAAATATGTCGAATATGTGGACCTAGTACTCTATAGATAAATATTTCAAGAAAAACTGACCTTTTGTTGCAGGTTGTCGTGGAGCATCCAAATTAATGCCGGAGGTTGAAGACAACCAAAAGAAATTAGTGGAGTTGAAGTATTAGATATCTTAGTTTAACTTTGAGATGTATTATTTATTGACATGTAATAATTTTTATTATTCTTGCAAATTAGTTTTAGGAAGAGTTATGGAATGATACATAAAAAACATGTTTGTCCTTCAAATGTTCGTTAGGCCTACCTCGGGCATTAAAGAGGTCCCTTGCATTATAGAACACGATGTATTATGTGCAAATCATATGTTTTATGTGCAATAATATGTCATTATCGTATACTGACTCGTTTTCTTTTTCTTTCTTTCTTTTATCTTTTTATTTTTAAACTCAATTTTCAAAACAAAAGGTTGACTTGTGCTAAAGGGGAACTGGCGGAGCATCCATATTTCACACGGTCTAAAGCCAAGAAATCAGACTCTGACTCATCACTACTCGCCTGGTTAACTAAAAGGACTCGTTCTAAAATGGAGCAAAGTTTGATCAATGCAACCACTTCATCTGAGCCATCTCTTAGTTTACCAATCACGTGTGATCCCACGTCCTCTAATGAACCAGAAACACATTTAGAGATAATTGCTCGTCTGGAGCGACGAGTTGCTGAATTAAGTCATATGGTACTTCACAACCGGTCATTTTCTCAAACGCCACCACATATGACTCCATCTCATGGGGTTCGTCAGACTTTGCCTATGCCACCTCCATTCCCAAATTTGGACGAATTTAACCAAGCAAATTATTTTACCACTTCTCAGCCAGTTCGCTCCGAACACCTCACTCAAAATGCTCCCCTTTTATTTACAACCACCTCTTCAAAAACTCAGTTCATACTGCCGGCACATGATGTTACCAATACACATCAAGTTCCGCCAGTATATACTTATACCACAGCTCCACCCATGACACAAATCCAGGGACAATGTCGCACAGATGTTGATCATTATGTCGAAGTTGAAAATGAGGCACGGTCAGTTAATGATGAAATGATAAATAGAAAGCTCAAAAGTTTGGAAGATGCCATGAGAAGTTTGCGTGGACTGGGTAGTAATCAAAGCGTGAGATATGAAGAATTATGTGCATTTCCTGAGGTAGAATTGCCACCAGGTTACAAGATTCCAAAATTTGAGAAGTTTGATGGGTCAGGGAACCCTTTCTTCCATTTGAAGGTCTATTGTGAAAAGTTGATTGGTGTGGGGAAGAATGAAGGGATAAGAGTCAAACTATTCAATCAGAGTTTGAGTGGAAAAGCCTTGGAGTGGTATTCTAAGCAAGATACAACCAAATGGCGTACTTGGGATGACTTGGCAAATGCTTTTGTGGATCATTACAAGTTTCATGTTGAGATCGCTCCTGATAGAATCTCAATTACAAAGTTGCAGAAGAAGTCGATCGAATCATTTCGAGAATATGCTATACGGTGGAGAGAAGAAGCATCTAGGGTACACCCACCCATGGAGGAGACAGAAATGGTTATTTTCTTCATTCAAGCACTAGAACCGGAATACTATGAACGTTTGGTGACAATGGGTGGAAAAACTTTTGCAGAAGTGATCAAAGCTGGGGACATGATCGAAGATGGCATTAAGACAGGGAGAATAACAAGTCTTGCGGCTTTGCAGTCTATTAGTAGGGCTATACAAACAGGTACTCTCGGAAACGGAAAGAAAAAAGAAAAGGAAGCAGCCTCGGTAATGGCTTTGGGAAACACCTCGTACCGCCATCAACAACCACCACGATACCAGCCTAACGCTCCTCACTCACAGTATTTCCAATATTCTCCATATCCATACGCCCAAACTTTGTCATCTTACCAACCTCAATCACCACAAATATCTTACCCCGTTTACAACACACAACCAGCATATCGAGCTCCACGACCACCAACATATCCAGCTCCACCATCACAACCTCATCATCCAAACAATGCATCCGCACCTCGCCCAAATAAACCGTTTCACAATTTCACACCATTGGGAGAACCACTGAGCGTTGTTTTCGAAAGACTGCAAGCTTCAGGCTTAGTATATCCTGTGGAAGGTAGAATTCCAGATCCATTACCCAGAAGCTTTGATCCCACTAAAACATGTGCATATCATTCGGGGGTAAAAGGCCATTCCACTGATCGTTGTTACGCATTGAAGCATAAGGTTGAGGATCTTATTGAAGCAAAACAGATCACGGTCAAACCACCAACACCAAATGTGGTTAACAATCCACTCCCGACCCATGATGGGGCCACGATAAATATGATTGGAATAGATGAAAATGTTGACGACCCAGCCGAATTTATAGTGCCGGTGGATCGTGTGGAGGAACATGATTTTGTAGCCGTTGCTTCTCCGGCTGTAGTGATAAGGGGTTGTGTGCCTGTCGAGATATTAGGAGCTTCATCAATACCTGTGGAAGTAGTTCGAGCACCAAATCAGTTGCCAGTGCTCGATACAAAAGCCGTACCATGGAATTATCAACAAACTGTGATGGAGTGTCGAGGAAAGGACACGATCACTGACAAGGTTAAGACGTCAGGAATGACAAGGTCTGGGAGGTGCTATTCTCCAGAAGAACTAGTTAGATTGGGGCAACTTAAGGAAACCAACGTACCTCCCAAAAGGGTCGTGACTGAATTCGAAGCAGAAGAATTTCTGAGGAAAATTAAAGCTAGTGAGTACTCAGTTGTGGATCAGTTGAAAAAGACCAATGCTCAAATTCCTATTCTCTCTTTGCTTTTGAGTTCAGATATGCACAGGAATGCATTGTTGAAGATCTTGAATGAAGCGTATGTTCCAAGCGAAACAACTAGTGAGGCGTTAGCTGGGATGATTGAGCGCGTACTTGACAGCCATCGAATCAGCTTCGATAATGAAGAACTGCCACCAGAAGGATGTATGCATAACAAAACACTCTATATAACTGTCAAGTGTCGTAACATGTTTGTGGCTAAAGTATTGATTGATGGGGGTTCTGGACTCAACATCTGTCCATTAGCAAGTCTGAAGAAGATCGGATATAATGTTAGTGAGCTCAAGACCAGTGATATGAATATTCGAGCATTTGATGGGGCTCAAAGGCGCCCTATTGGGGAAATAGAGTTGAAAGTGTTGATTGGCCCTGTTGAATTCATTATGGATTTTCAAGTACTTGATATTTCCACGACATACAACATGTTGTTAGGTAGACCGTGGATCCATTTGGCTGGGGCCGTACCATCTACTTTGCACCAAACTGTCAAATTCGAGTGGGATCAGCAACAAATATGTATACACGGAGAAGGAGACACGTCTTTCTATCTAGAGCAATCCACCCCATTCGTCGAGGCAGAAGGATGGTTCGACGGAGCAGCTTACCACGCTTGGGAGGTTGTGAATGTCACTAAGGAGAGTGAAGTATGTCAAACTCAAGAGTTCAAAAGATCATGTGCCGCAATTATGGTTGCAAAAGAAATGGTGAGAAATGGGTACCAACCTGGATTTGGGCTAGGGAAAACACTAAATGGGCGGGTTGAGCCAGTCGTTCTCCCTACGCAACAGTTTACATTCGGTTTGGGATATGAGCCAACTGAGGAAGAAGTGAAGAAAGCACGAAAAAATAAAATGAAGGAGATTGCATTGCCAAAACCTATTCCTACCATTGATCAAACTTTCTCAAAACCTTCAGATCTGATTGTTGAAGTTGCCTATGATGATATCGTGGAAGGAGTCAAAAACCTGTTCGTGGAAGATGAAGATGATCATGCTATGATAATCAAAGACTTTGCTGAAATATTGACTTTATAGGCTGGTGAGCCAGGACCTGAGTTGCAAAATTGGACTTCTATCTTAGCCCGGTTCGCCGGGAGTTTCAGTATTTTAAGTTTAAATTTCCTTTTGTAGTAGGCCGGAGGCATCAACTAGAACATTTAGTTCCTTTGTCATGTTGCCTCTATGTTTTGTTACGACTTTTTTAAATTAAGATTCTGTCATTTTGTTGGTAACGAACTACGTTAGGCCTGACTTCCTGTTGGATACGTAGGCAGCCCACATCGGGTTCGGCCACTCTTTTCAAATCATTTCAGTATCTTTGTTTGTGGTTGGAACTACGTTTGGCCTGACTTCCTGTTGGATACGTAGGCAGCCCACATCGGGTTCGGCCACTTTTTCAAAATATTTCAGTGTTTTGTTGTATGGGTGGAACTACGTGTGGCCTGATTTCCTTTTGGATACGTAGGCAACCCATATCGGGTTCGGCCCCCCCTTTATTAAAAAACAAAACAAACTCAAAAATCTTTATGTTCATCACGAACTACGTCTGGCCTGATTCCTTTGGGGATGCGTAGGCAACCCGAGGCGGGTTCGGCCCTTCTATTTTGAAATTTTTCAGTTTGTCCAAACATTTTGGTTCCTATAAAATACATAAGGATTTTTATACAAAACTTGGTCTTCCCCACCGCTTAAATTCATGTGTCTTAGTATCTTGAAACTGAGACAAATTTTTGAAATCGGTCAAATCACTTTCAAAAAATTTTCATTACAATTTTCTCACTTTTCGATCGTTTAGAACCAAGCGTTTCCAGGACTTGAAACTGCGACAAATTTCGAAGTCGGTCAAATCACTTTCGAAAACTTTCATTATAAGTTCTTATTTTTCAATTGTCCAGAATCAAGCATCTCTAAGACTGAAACTGGGACAAATTTTTAGAAGTAGCATAAAAGTGGTCTTAAACAAAA
Organism: Lycium barbarum; assembly: GCF_019175385.1. NCBI lineage: Eukaryota > Viridiplantae > Streptophyta > Magnoliopsida > Solanales > Solanaceae > Lycium > Lycium barbarum. The sequence goes on along the minus strand of NC_083345.1, from coordinate 125,420,992 downwards.
GTCCATCCATATTTCTAAAATGTGAATAAATTCAAAAATCGAGTCTTCTTAATCACGTTACATGTTAGAGCCACTAAGTATTTCCTTTCAAAGTCATCCAAATCTCACTACTTTTATTTTCAAAATACATTTTTTTTTATAACTGAAACTCCCCGGCAAAGCAAGATATGTGGTGAGACATCGAAGAACGTGGACGCGACCGAGACAAAAGTCAATTCAAGGGCCAAGTTCCCCGACATGCACAAGTCAACCAATTTTCTTTTAAACTCACAATTTTTCTTTGTTGAGACAGGTCCAATTAACATGAACACGGTGCATGTATTAAATTATGGGCGTGATCAAAAAGTTAACTTTCTTCAAAATGCAAATACTCTTCAGCGTGGATGCAAAGGTAGCTTATGCCGAACGGTGGGCGTCGTTCCACTCATCACGAAATTTCAATTGCAACAGTGGACACAAGTTCATCTTCTCAACCAAGGGCTGTAAGTATAATTCTTTTAGACCCAGCTATTGATTCTTATCACTAACAGTTGTTTTAGCTCGTGACATTCATCGATGGATCGAATACATATAATCATGGACACTGACCCTGATCACCTGTTATTGGTTAGAATTCCTCAATTTCGTCATCACTTCATACATGTTCAAATCATTATCAAATTCTTTTAGAATGAAGTATGTTAATAAGATAACAAGATCGAAATATTGCATCGTATATCAAATTGTGGGGGTTAATTATATATTTAACTTCCGTCACAACGGGACATGGATTAAGATGTGGATATCTTTTTACAATACTATTTCTAAAGTGGACGTGGATTTACATTTACATTGTGGATGCGAGCATGGAAGTGGAAATAGAATTATATTACAAAAAAAAAATATACATATAATTGTAGAAAGTGGATACAGATTTATGTTTTTGAAAGTAAAAGTGAATTTATTTTTGCGCCGTATAATGCAGACGTGAAAGTAGATGTAAATTTACTGTTGTACCGTATAATACGGACGTTAAAGTCGACGTGGATTTATATTTTGTACCGTGAAATGCGGACGTAGATTTATATTTTGAACTGTGAAAAGTGAACTTGGATTTATTTTTCTGCACCCTGAAAGTGGATGTGGATTTACATTTTTTGCACCATGGGAAGTGGACATGATATAGGCACCCACCTTAAAATGCGGGTATTTCAAAATTTAATTTAGGCACCCACCTTAGAATGCGGGTATGTCAATTTTCAATTCAGGCACCCACCTTAGAATGCGGGTGTTTCAATGTTCAATTTAGGCACCCACCTTAGAATGCGGGTATTTCAAAATTTAATTTAGGCACCCACCTTAGAATGCGGGTATGTCAATTTCAATCCAGGCACCCACCTTAGAATGCGGGTATTTCAATGTTCAATTCAGGCACCCACCTTAGAATGCGGGTATTTCAATGTTCAAATTAGGCACCCACCTTAGAATGCGGGTATGTCAATTTTCAATTTAGGCACCCACCTTAGAATGCGGGTATTTCAATGTTCAGTTCAGGCATCCACCTCCGAATGCGGGTATCTTATATTTTATTTCAGGCACCCACCTCCGAATGCGGGTATTTTATATTCAAGTTCAGGCACTCACCTTAGAATGCGGGTATTTCAATGTTCAATTTAGGCACCCACCTTAGAATGCGGGTATGTCAATTTCAATCCAGGCACGCACCTTAGAATGCGGGTATTTCAATGTTCAATTCAGGCACCCACCTTAGAATGCAGGTATTTCAATGTTCAATTCAGGCACCCACCTTAGAATGCGGGTATTTCAATGTTCAAATTAGGCACCCACCTTAGAATGCGGGTATGTCAATTTTCAATTTAGGCGCCCACCTTAGAATGCGGGTATTTCAATGTTCAGTTCAGGCACCCACCTCCGAATGCGGGTATCTTATATTTCAAGTTCAGGCACCCACCTCCGAATGCGGGTATCTTATATTTCAGTTCAGGCACCCACCTCCGAATGCGGGTATTTTATATTCAAGTTCAGGCACCCACCTCCGAATGCGGGAATCTTATATTTCAGTTCCGGCATCCACCTCCGAATGTGGATTCAACTTTCGAAGCAGGGGTTGCAAGTGTAACTTCTCCAACCCTGCCTTATTTACATATATTTCTTTATTGCTAACATTTGTTTTTAGCTGATGGCTTTTGGCAATATCAACGTTGGCATCACACATCAAATCGTGGAACTATTTCTTCGGCAGCGAACTGGGGCAATTTGTCGGGAAGGATAGTCAAACTTCCCGACACGGGTCAAAGATCTACCTCGAACACTCGTCTCTAATTGCAAGTATTCTCTTGCGTTCCAGCAATTCAATTTTCAGAATTCTAAAGTTTCTATCACAATACCCAGTGTTATCATAATTCAGCACTGGGACAATATTTTGCAAGTTTTGCGCCAATTGGGGTTCAAGTGTCGTAATTGTCCCAGAACTACACTCGACCTGATTCTCGTATAGCCCGAGATATGTAGGCAACTCAGAGACCGGAGTCCGGTCATAATCCTCTCAAGTTTCCTTTAGCCGGGACAAAATAGGCTACTAAGTCAACGTCTTTGCCCGACAACTCTTTTCATCATTACCGGGCAAAGAGGGACAAGTTGTTGACACCCAATTTTGTCCCGTCTCTCTGCCAAAATACCTATTTTTAAGCTTCTAATATTTTTGGAAAAAATAAAAAAATATATATTATGTTTACTATAATTATTAGCCTCTTATCAATACCGCCATTGTATCATTCTATCAATTATTATTATTTACCGTATTTTTATTATTATTATTATTATTATTATTATTATTATTATTATTATTATTATAGTTCACAATTTTTATCATTTCAGTATTTTACCAGCTTACGCACACGCATCGCATTTATCTTTGCATAATTAAATAATAGTATTTATTTTACTGTGGATTTTTCGCAATATTATTGCACTGCAATTACAACGCCATTTTTTATTTAAGCATTAATGACGACATATTCCATATTGAGCAATATTTTAACAGAAGTTATTTAAACAAGTCTTTTATTTAAATTTAGAAGCCAAACTATTTCTCGCACTCAGTCCGTATTTTGATTTATCGGATTCCAAATCAAAGTCCAATCAATTCATAAATATTTTTTAACCAGCCTATATTTTTACCTTAATTTTTAGACCAGTCCGTGTTTTAATTCGTTAGCCCATTCTTTTAATACCCGATCTAAAAATTGACCCGGTCCGTAAATGAACCGGGTCTGACCCATTTCAGTGAAAATAAGGGGAACCCTTTTAGGGTTTCCCCTCATTTCTTTCCCACCTTCCTCCGCCTCCCTCTTCATCGTCACCTCCTCGTCTCCGCCTCCCCTTCCCTCTTTCCTCTCATCTCCGCCGCGGCTCTCCCTTCCCCTCCTCCCTTTTTTGCCCGCTGCTCCTTTCCTTCATCCCTTCCCTTTCCCTTAACCCTCCAAAACCCTAGCGCCGCAACCCTCTTCCCCCCACGTTCCTCCACCCCACGCGTCTGACATTCTCCACTACGCTTCTGACATCCCACTCCCCTCTGCTCCACTCAACTTCACCACGTTACACCCACGCCTCCACTGCTCCGACACCGTCACACCACTTCACTTTGTCCCCCACTTCGTCACACCACCCGCTCTCTCTCTCTTCTTTGTAATAAGCCCTAGAATCGCTATAAATAAAGGTTGGATAAGTCATCGGAGGGGGGACTGATAGGGAAGGCCCTCCCGGAAAATTGAGGCTTTCGAATCGCAAAATCCCCCCCCTGAAATTAAATTCTGAAACAAGCTCTTTTTTTCGCTGTTCTTGAAATCCTGAAAATCTCTAAAATATGAGTCTTTTAATCACCTAAATTCCGAGTTCTATTAGCACTTTGATCTTGTTTATTTATCAAATCAGAATACTACATCAATTCTATTCTATTTTCATTGGTTTTGGTATCATTGTGAACCCGAGCATCGCAAGCTCGGATTCGATAGTGTTCGAGTGGATATCGAGACCTTCGCCTCACTTCGCTGCACCCGAAGAAGGTAATTCTCCTTCTTTATTTGCTTTCTTTCTTACACTTTCTGTTTACTCTATGTTGTTTCAGTTTGTGATTAAGGCATGTTAGTTTAGTCAAATTAACTTAGTTGGGATGGATTAAATATGTTCGTATATCAGTATTAGTTAGGATTTTAATTAATCTTGTATAATAGTTAGTTAAATATGTTTTCTTGTCAGTCTGTTTGTGTGGTAAAACATGTTTATGTAGAATAATCTAGCTTTGGTCTACTTGAGTATGCGAACAACTCTTCTTTATTTAGCTGATTTCCATTTTAGCAGTCAAGATGTGTCCTTGTGTTTATATGTTATGTTCGATTCAGGTCTATTTAGATATGTTTTCTATGTTAGTTTGTTTATCTGTTCAAGCATGTTTGGGTATGATAGTTTGGTTCAGTTCATTTCAGGTAAGTGAATACCTTCCTTCCCATTTCTGTCGAGTTCTATTTAACCTCTGCTTATCTGCTTTATGGCTATTTGCTTCATTTGTGTTTGGTTTAGCATATGGTCATTGCTAGTTAGTGGGACTGATCATGTTCGGTATGTTAAGACTTTACTGTGGTTACTGCCTTGATGGAATTCAGCATGATTCAATGACTTACTTTTATCATAAAGGAAGGTCAGATGTATGTTTAGTTAGTGTATATTTAAGGATAAGGTCCAATTAGCTTAATAATTGGTTGTTTTTCTTCTGCTTGACAAATGTGCTATATTGTTTTTGCTTTAAAATGAATTTTGGAAGTAAGAGGCTTGTTAAACTGATGATAACATGTTCAAGCCCACTTGAAAGATTGGTTTAAAATAAAGATGTGGTTGCTCTAAAGTGTTTTTTCTGGGATTCTGGGAAGAATATAAGTTTTTCCTTAGGGGTGGAGAGTGTATTCTTTTAAAAGAAATGTAGGTCCTATAGTGGGATGTTGGCATAGTGGCAGACTTTGTTTGTTCATGGATAGTTAAAAAGCGTGCCTTATTTGAATAGGATGAGGAGGCTGTCCCCTGCTTTGTTCCTGAATTGATTTAAAGAGACAAAATGTGGTTCTGTTTTAAATTACCTGAGATAATATGACAGGCACCTTTATGATAGTCTTCTTAATCTCGATATTACCTCTGTAGTATTGTGCCATTGGTTAAATCTGAAGAATATCTGCTTTGTTGAGGTTCTGTACCTTTAAAAGTCATACCGGTTTAAGATGTTCGAAACTTTGATCATTTATTGGAGCATAAAAGATATAGGACCAATTTGATGGGTTTTCTCTGCCCAGTAGAGGTGGGCAGTCCACTTTCCTTTGAATTATGCACATGTTATGTAGGCGGAAATATCTGATTTGAAATTCCTCAAATTGTTGAAATATTAGGAGTATGTTCAATCTGGTCATACACATTTTATGCCAGTGAATACGAATTAGCAGGTTCTGTTCGTAGCCTGTATTATCATTTGTTGTTGTTTGACTGCTGTGCATTGCTGCAAGTATATTTCAGTTGGTTTATGTATATTATGCACACTGCTGGTATATCTCTATTTGAAATGGTTATGAATATGTATACAGGAAGTATACTCAAGTATACATAGTATGCACAATCCGCTGATTTATGATCCTTATGTCTAACATCATTTATCGATCGTATACTAATTCTCCTTTTTTTTTTTATGTATGAATATTGCATACGAGTCCAAGAGACTCGTCTCCCCTCCGCATTTGGAGTCGGGCTAAAAACCCAACAAGATTTCCTCTCTCTGTCCAGCCCCATCCGCAGCAGGAAAAAATGAATTCGGGGCCAAGCCCAATAGCAGCAACAGCCCACAACGATACATTGAAATTTCTGGACTGAAAACTCAGCAACAATCTGATCATCTCAGTTTGGAAATGGGCTGAGCCCATTTAAATTATCTCTTCCTCTATTTATTTTGTGCATATTAATTTGTATTATTCAACTAACTCTTTGTTTTTTTTTTTTTTTTATTAGTTTAGATAAATCTTAATTAATTAGTAGGTTTAGTTTTAGTTAAAGGGTAGTTAATTTGAGAAAGATTAATTAATCCCATAAGCTTCATTTTTCTTTTATGTCAAAACTATTTATAGCATCTAACATTTATTTTATTTATTAATTCGCAAATAGCGTAACTAGGTATTTTGAGTTAATGGAATCGTATTTTATTCTTACTATCATATACATTTCAAAATGTCACTAATACACAGTATAAATTCAAGTATATTTTATACATAACTCTTCAAGTTTGAATCAATCACGCATATTTTTAGCTAAGTATAGTTCATAAGAATTAATAAAAAATGAAAAGGAAAATTCACTTCCTCTTGAATCCTATTCATAAGTCTAGATTTTTTACATTGCTATATTCATATAATATAATTTATCTAAAGTTCAAAATTGCTAAATCTCTTCTCAAAAGCTAGTATTTATGGGCAAATCATTATATTTCCTACAAGTCTTATCTTAAACAACATTTATTATATTTCATATAAGGTCTTAGCAACATTTTAATCTTTATTTAAATAGCATTTAAAATCCTCTTTTATGCAAACCATCTTTTATGAGTTTTATTTCTAAACAACATTTTATCTAAAGCCTTAGTAATATTTACAAGTTTTATTTAAAATGGCATTCAAAGTCCTCTTTTATACAAATTCTCACCTTCATTAATTAACCTAAGTTTGGCCGGATAACCGTAGTTAACGGATTCTAAAGGATGCCTAACACCTTCCCTTTAGGATAATATAGAGCCCTTACCCAGAATCACACTGGTTAGCAGACCATTAACGGAGGTTTAGTTTTAACTTTACCTTAGTTAATATTTAGGTGTCCTAATTCACCGTTAAATTAATTAGGTGGCGACTCCTTAAAACAAAATAAATAGGAATCACCAATACGTCATACTCCTAAATCGATCCGGTTAAAATGGGGTGTGACAGTTATGGTATATTGATTTATGTTAGAGACTTTGCAGACAGAGTCACGTATATAGCATGTCAGTCTTGCAAGCGGCTCTGCAAGCCGATGTATCATTATGCATTTTGGTACAAATTTCATATGATTACAGATTTTACTTGAGTTGAGAAAGACGAAAGGAATGTTTTTGAAAAGCTTTCATTATGCATTTCATTTTGTGATTTAAGAGTCCAGTGAGACTATGAATATATTGACAACCAGCGGGTTCGCTCGGCTCTAAGTAAAGGGTCGGGTGCCCATCATGCCCTATCAAGACTGGGGTGTGATAGCATTAGGCCCACAGATATGGACCTCAGGTCACAGATTATGTACACTTATACTTAGGCATCATGCCACAGATTTTGCATGCATATTATTATTATTAAACCTAAGGTCACTGACAGTAAGCAGGTTATTCGTTATTCAGGACAAGGAGTATCCATATCCTTACTTCTCTGTCTCAGTCCAGTTATCAGCATTTCAGTTCCGTTGGGCCGTGACTAGTGCCCGAGCTGGACACTCGTTTACGAACCTGTTAGATATAGTCAAACTGAAACTAAGGACGGAATGGAAACTTGTAAAAGCAATTAAAGATTCACAATGTCGTATCATCATAAACCTGTCTCCTGAGGAGTCATAGCTGATCAAAGCATAACACGATACGCAAGCCGACAAGGCTGCCACTATACACGGGAATATCCAAAACAAACCATATTGACATGGCTGACCAAAACCTACTCACAACCCACATATATCTACAGACCTCTAAGATTATAAAAGTGAAATATGACGGGACAGGGCCCCGCCGTACCCCTGGATATGCATAAGTCTACATCAAAAGATCTGTACCAAAATAATCTAGGCTCCGGAACAATGGATCTCTCCAAACAACTGAGCAGAAGTCCTAGGCTGGAGGATTGCCAAACTGAGTGTCTATACCTGCGGGCATGAAATGCAGCCCCCCGAAGAAAGGGGGTCAGTACGAGATATGTACTGAGTATATAAAGCATGAAATACAATAAAGAAAGTCATAACTGAATAAAAGATTACAGGAGGCAAGTATGATAATCAAAGAAATCAATGCACCTGTGCCTTACGAGATGAGAATCATGCATGTCTATATCATATACCATACCCGGCCCATTATGGGACTCGGTGAATAAAGTCATCATATACCATACCCGGCCCATCATGGGACTCGGTGCCATAATCATATCATCATATATATACATACGTACCTGGCCCTCTAGTGAGGGACTCGGTGAACAATGCAGTGAAACTGTGCATGATAACATACCCGGCCCGAGACTCGGTGAAAGATATATTAACGGCATGCACGAGCAGAGTAGTGAACAACCATATGCAAACTAAATCATCATTTGAGACTCAATAGAATAAGTAGAATGAACTAACACTTGAGTATCAAAGACAATAGTCATGTCAAGCACCCCTTGAATGTCACTATGGATTATATCAAATAGAACTTCAAGAATCATAGACACGTATCAAGACATAATGAAATAGGTTCTGGAAATCAAGAACATTAGCCATCCTAGTGTCGCTAAGAATAGGAGTTTCTTTGGAGTTTATACATTCGTCGTTTGTTTGTCTCACATAGATCATGCCAAAAGAAAGAAGAGTTAGCTTTACATAGCTTACGTCGTCCAAGGAACTTAACTTAATCACGAACTTTCCACAATTAGTATGCCAAGCCTATAACCATAGGAATACGTACACAATTTTAGAGGGCTTTCGTATATTGTGTACATCAATGATAATTTGGTTCAAAAATGAAACGGACAGAATTTCCCCTAATATTTAACAACCGTCACCCAATCAACAAAACCAACAACAACGACAACAACCCAATAACCTCTCTTAATCCTTTTTCAACTCAAATCATCAACATTTAAGATTATACACCAAACAGGCCAACATACGCTTCGTATATGATACCTTATACACTTCGTTCTTCCATATTTATGAGCCATATCAACAACAACACGACAACAACATCAACTACCATCCATGTACAAGAAAACTACTTCAATTATCATTTTAATAACAATCTCAAAACAGTCCACCGAAACTACGACATTGAAAATACAATTTTCGACCTTTACTTCGCAAGATCACAAATACATGGAGAAGAGTATGATCTCACCATGAACAACAAGAACAACAACACATATACATACTTATAGCTATATTTCCATCCCTTCAACACCACAAGAACAGCCCACAACCTCATGAACATCTAATCCAATTCATATCTCTACAATTCCATATAAACAACTACAACTTTAAATATCAAGATTCCTTCATTTTTAACACATAATCCATAACAACAATAACCACAACAACAATCAAACCTAATCCACCATTATTAAATTAAGACAACTCCAATTCTGCCCAATTACAACGTAAACAATAATCATGCAATTTTCTTACTTCCAATTTCGTCTAATACAATTTAATCTCTTAATTACAACATCATTAACTCAAATTAAATTACAAGAAGAAGAAATCTTACCTTAAATTAGTTAGGACAGATTCTACAATCACTTGCACCAATTGTACCACTTCTTCTTTCTCAATCCAATTCCAACGTTGCTGCCTCCTTTGAATGTTTAGAACACCTTAGGGAATTATAATTTTCTTGCTATCAAAATATTAAACTTGGCCGTGAGTTCAAGGTGCTGCCATGGCCGTTCATGGTTCTTTCTTTCAATTGAAGTTTGGTGAAGATGAATTGTATGACTAATTAGTCATCACTTAATGATTCATTGCTATACATTATATATGCAGCCAGCCTTGTTGACATGTGGCCATCCCACTTGACATGTGTCCCATTAGCATGTCATCATCCATGCTCCAATCAAATTTAGCCACGTTTTGTGGGGCCCACTTAGTGGTCTAATTAAGTTAATTAATCATTAATCCCCACTTAATAATCTGATCATAGTTAATTAATCCCTAATCTTCACTAATGTTTCTACACTAATTGTAATTTAATGTGCAAACCGTGCACTATTAAAATCGGGATTAAAAAAGTCCTTGTCTCATATCTTAAAAATAATCTTGTCCTTGAGCTTATGTCGATTAGCTTACGAATAATCCAACGTACCAAAATACGGGATATAACATCCTTCCCCCCTTTGGAACATTCGTCCTCGAATGTTAAACTAGTCCTGCACTCCCAATACTTCCTTAAATGTTCTTTTATTGAATTATGCCCTTCACATGCCTCTTTCGTTGGTCGATTCCCTTCAATTTATTATAATGCATTCCAGATCTCTAAGTAACCATTCCCGTAATATTTCCTCTTTCTGTTGCTTCTCGAGGTAATAATTCTGCGTCGTTGTCTTTACTCTCCTCCTTATTTCGCAGTTAGTTGACAGTTGTATTGCGAGCTCTTCTGCTGAAATCTTACTCTCTCCCTGGTGCACTTAGTCATAACTCGGCTCTTTCTTCTTCTATAGTTACTCCCTTAAGATGTATCGTTCACTTCATCTTACCTCTTAATCTTTAAATAAGATTTTATAACGCGCAGACGTCCCTCGTCGATTTATTTGACTTTACAATCCTTGGAGTATTTCATGCCTCTGGTAACCTGTAGACCCTTCGCAGACTCTACGAATAAAATGAAATTTCCCAAGGTGTAATATTATTTTACTTCAATAACCTTACATTGCTCTGCTGTTACAGTCCATATTCTGGAATCCTCAGCATCATGTATCACTTCTCGACTTCCTTAAAAGACTTTAACTGTCACTCTACTTTTTAGCTCTTAATCTCAATCATAATCGACATAAGTTCAAGAAAAAGATTATTTTTGAGATATGAGACAAGGACTTTTTAATCCCGATTTTAATAGTGCACGGTTTGTACATTAATTACAATTAGTGTAGAAACATTAGTGAAGATTAGGGATTAATTAACCATGATTAGATTATAGGCTAAGACTTGGAAATAGAGTTGTACGCTAATGATATTGCGACTTATAAGTAGCGAAGGGAAGGGATAGAAAATCTCTTATAGGTGGAGTGAATAAAGGAATACTGCGTGTATATGACTTCATCTTGGAAATAGTGAAATCCTTAAAGGACAAGGACTGTAGGCCTGAGGAACAAATAATGTATTGTAAATTCATTAAAGGAAACATATGATATAGGTTGGGATAAAGATAATAGTACAAGAGAACTTTGGACACTTATCATCGGAATATAAGTGCTATCTAATTGAGAATTTGGAACGACTATAAGTACTAATTAATTACTTATTGGAGTAAGTGGAATGTGGCCTTGGATGAGTTGCTACATGGGTTGCATTACTCGAGTACAATTGGTGCAAGTTAAACCATGCGATGAAGAGAACTCTGGCATTATATAGAATAGAGGAGTTGAAGGATCGCTAAGGTCAGACAGATGACTATCAAAGACGGTTAACATTTAGATGTTACAGTATATGAAAACATCCTTAAAAAAGGAGGGGGGGGGGGGTAACAAATTCAGTTTTAAGATGAGCTACAATATTCCGAAGCTCAAGAAAAGGAAAATCTTAGCACTAGAAGAGATGGGAGTTTTAGCAAGAGGAATAAGTATAGGGAGTTCAATGTTTTCCAAAGAAAAGGGAGATAGTGTGCCTATGAATAGCAAGACAGTAGTGCTACCTAAGATTAGAAAGTACCTCGCACTCAGCGGAAGTATGACTCTATATGGGTTATTGTGGATAGGCTGACAAAATCAGCCCATTTTCTTCCAGTCAGGACTACTTATTCAGCTGAACACTATGCGAGGTTATACATCAGGGAGATAGTGAGACTTCATGGGGTTCCCACATCTATTATATCGGACAGAGGAGCTCAGTTTACAGCTAACTTCTGGGGATCATTCCAGAAGAGATTGGGGACACAGGTGAGTCTTAGCACAACATTTCACCCTCAGACTGACGGACAGGCTGAGCGTACCATTCAGACGCTAGAAGATATGTTGCGAGCCTGTATTATTGACTTCAGACGTAGCTGGGACGATCATTTGCCACTTATTGAGTTTTCTTATAATAATAGCTACCATTCTAGTATTCAGATGGCACCGTACGAGGCCTTATATGGGAGGAAGTGCAGGTCACCTATCGGTTGGTTCGATGTTGGCGAGACTAAGTTCATAGGCTCAGACATGAGTCAGCAAGCTGTTGATAAGGTAAAGCTTATTCAGGAGAGATTATTGGCGGCCCAGAGTCGACAAAAGTTGGCGGCCCAGAGTCGACAAAATTTATATGCAGATAATCGACGTCGAGACTTAGAGTTTCAGATTGGTGATTGGGTGTTCTTGAAGGTATCACCCATGAAGGGTGTGATGAGATTCGGCAAGAAGGGGAAGCTTAGCCCGAGATACATTGGGCCTTATCAAATTATTCGTAGGGTAGGCAAGGTTGCCTATGAGTTGGACCTACCATCTGATTTGGAAGCAGTACATCCAGTCTTTCATGTATCAATGCTTCGTAAATGTATTGGTGACCCTTCTAGAGTATTCCCTGTAGACGATGTCCAGGTAACAGAGGAGTTGTCTTATGAGGAGAGCCCTATAGCTATACTTGATCGCCAAGTTAGAAAATTACGTACCAAGGATGTGGCTTCCGTTAAAGTATTGTGGCGAAATAATAATAGGGAAGAGGTGACCTGGGAAGCCGAAGACAAGATGAAGAATAAGTATCCTTACTTGTTCCCTATGCCTGCAGGTAATTTAATTCCTTACTTGACTATATTGATTAGTAGATAAGCCTTTATCTTATTGTGGCCCTGTGAGGCATCTGTGGGTTACTGAATGCAGGTTGGTAGGTATAGCTATAGAGGAGACTGCCAAAATTTTTGTAAGACTCTATAGACTAGTTTAATATTCGAGGACGAATGTTCTTAAGGGGGGAAGGATGTTACATCCCGTACTTCTATACGTTGGATTATTCGTAAGTTAACCGACATAAGCTCTGAGGACAAGATTATTTTGAGGTTATAAGTATTTATGTTGTTACACCCCGTAAGAGTCTGTGCTACTTGACTTAAGACAAAATGAACGAGTTAAGAAAGTTCAAGGGAAGTTAATCGAGTTAGTAAGAATATCGTTATATATATATGGTTGTCTTAAGTATCCCGAGGTGACATGGCAACCTAAAGGATTTGAAATAGTGTCATGAGTACGTATACGAGGTAATGTGAGTGCCTTTTTAAAGTATTTGAGATTATTAGTAATGATATAGAAGATGGACAAAAGATATGAATATACTTTTGCGATTGGAGTTTCGTCGAAGCTTTATGAGTTCTCTAGCTATGTTTAAGGTTATTGTGATTCTCCGGACCCTTCGAGACACGTGTATGGATTGTTATGGATGTATATGAGTATGTATATATATGATTATTTCACCGAGACCTTCACTAGAGGGCCGGGTACGGTATATATATGATTATTTCACTGAGACCTTCACTAGAGGGTCGGGTACAGTATATATATGATTATTTCACCGAGACCTTCATTAGAAGGCCGGGTACGGTATATATGTATATGACTTCATTCACCGAGTCCCATAATGGGTCGGGTATGGTATATGATATAGATATGCATGATTCTCATCTCGTAAGGCACAGGTGCATTGGTATCTTTGATTATCATATTTGCCTTCTGTTATCTTTTCTTCAGTCTTGATCTTCTTTATGGCATTTCATGCTTTATATACTCAGTACATTTCTCGTACTGACCCTCTTTCTTGGGGGGCTGCGTTTCATGCCCGCAGGTACAAACACTCAGTTTGGCGATCCTCCAGCCTAGGACTTCTGCTCAGTTGTTCGGAGAGCTCCATTGTTCCGGAGCCTAGATTATTTTGGTACAGATCTTTTGATGTAGACTTATGCATATCCAGGGGTACGGCGGGGCCCTGTCCCGTCATATTTCACTTTTATACTCTTAGAGGTCTGTAGACACATGTGGGTTGTGAGTAGGTTTTGGTCAGCCGTGTCGATATGGTTTGTTTTAGACATTCCCGTATATAGTGGCAGCCTTGTCGACTTACGTATTATGCTTTGATCAGCTGCGACTCCTCAGGAGACAGGTTTATGATGATTTATGGCATTGTGAATCTATAGTTGCTTTTATAAGTTTCCATTCCGTCCTTAGTTTCAGTTTGACTATATCTAACAGGTTCGTATACGAGTGTCCAGCTCGGGCACTAGTCATGGCCCATGGGGTTAGGTCGTGACAAATTCAGTTCAGCTTATTATTTCATTCAGTTGCTTCACATACCAGTACAATTCCAGTGTACGGATGTCCCATTGCTCGGGGCCTGCATCTCATGATGCAGATACCGATATATAGGGTGCAGACGCAGCTCGCTAGGAGACTCTCAGATTCAGCTAGTCAGTGGTGAGCCTCAGTTCTCCCAGGCCCTATCTTTATCTTTATATTCAGTCAGTTAGCAGACAGTATTTCAGTATTAAGGTATGCTGGGGGCCTTGTCCCGGTAGTCACTCAGTATTTCTTTATTCAGTATAGGCGTCATAGATTACAGTCAGTCAGATATTTCAGTATTTTGTTAGATTATTGAGTTAGCCCTTTTGGATACCACTTATTCAACATTGCAGGCTTTTAGTATTTCTTCCGCACAGATATATATATTTCAGTAAATTATTCTCACTCGATTAGCATATGTTTATCATACTTAGATATCAGTATACCACATGTTGATCCAGCCAGCCAGTTGGTTCTCTCGGTCAGATGCAGACATGCACCAAGTGTCGTGTTACGCCCAGGCCATGGTTCGGGCCGTGACATAAATTATAATATATATTAGCATGTTGCTACATTAAAGATGGAATACTATGTAAGTCGGATTGTGTTTGATAGACATACTTAAGGACAAGTTCAGGGGTTCAATTGGAACAACGCTTAGTTGAAATGCCAAAATGAAAAAAAATAGACAAGTTTAGGGGCCGCATATGCATTAAGCCATAATTATATAATTTTAATAATGGAAAGAAAACTCTCTCAATCTTTAGTGTTACTTGGCCAAATGAGAGAGAGAGAGAGAGAGCCTATTTGGATATTGGAGGTCTGAAACTCTGAATTGGTCCGCAAACAGACTTTTATCTGTTTCTAGATTTTCAGTATTACACAGAGTGACTCGTGGGGATGTGGTAAGAGAGATTAGAGAATATATATTTGGAATATCAGAATTCTTATATTATTTAAAATTAGCTTCAATATAGCTTAAATCTCAAGTTAAACTCAAAGTCTTACTAATATGATAGAGTAAAAGAACAGTACACGTAATGATTCAATTGGCCCAATAATCACCTACCTTTGTACAATTTAGTGCAAGCAGCACTTATCTCATCTCTCCAAAAGAACGTAAGGCAAGTATTTACTGAGCAGCAGGTATTTACATTAAATTAATTAATTTATCGTTGTTTATCAAAGAATTTAATGAAATAAAAGTACGTACTAGTTAACTGTTAAAATTTATATGCAAATTCATAATATGCCTTTATTAATTTAATATAAATATCTGGTGCAGATAAATATATACCAAAGAAATTAGGACGCGGAATGAAATGTTTGAACTTGGAAGAATCAAAGTTTTGTTTTGTCTGCTCAAAAGACAACAACTCACACTTAATCTTTGACTTAAAATGATTTTCAATAACTTAATCATTAACGTCAGAATATATAGCCAAACCAGAGAGAGAGGGAGAGAGAGAAAAGAAAAGAAAAATTTGAAGATTTGAATTGGTCAGCCTTTGGACTTTGGTTTTGTGTTTCTAGATTCAGTGTTATACGAGGAATACAACGTATTAATGTCGTAAAAAGAAATTTGAGTTATGTTGGATATTACTTATTATAGTACGCTATTCACATGGACTAACTCGACCTGACTAACAATATATATATATATATATATATATATATATATATATATATATATATATATATATATATATATATACTAGCAAACTATGTCCGTGCGATGCACGAGGCCCAACATGATTAATTTGGCTACTCACTTTAGTTAGTCTTTATGGTTTGTTATTTTGCAAAGGATATCAGGATTCTCCTTAATGAGTCTCCATATTTTGTTTTTTTTTCCTCTCTCTTATCTTCCCCCTTAATTTCTCAATTGTTGTTTTTGGTTATGTCCGCCTCTTTTTATATTTAGTAAGTTCACAATTCAAATACCTTACATGTCAAGTTTATAATCAAAAGATTCAAAGGGTATTTTATTATATTAATCACATTTTTAATTTAGAACCACAAGATTTAAAAGTCTATCTTTATTTCTTAAACTCTGTGTCTAGTCAAACTTAGACCCTTAAATTGAGACAGAGGGAGTATATGACAAATGAAAGGACAACTGAGACACTGCGTTAGATCTAATTAACAAAGAAATTTGTAGAATAAACTCACTAAATTTAATAGCAAAACTCTAATTTAAACAGGAAAAATTAAAAGAAAATCTCAAATTCAGAGTACCAACTATATGAGCCACTAAGCAGCCTAGAGAAAAATCAGATCGAGCTAGTGAAGACCAGAGAAGTAGAATAAAGGCGGAGAGAACACCGGAATAGTGAAGAAGAAAGACATTACTGACTTCAGTTAATCTTTATGGTTTTTATATTTTGTAAAGGATGCCGCAATTCTTCTTAATGAGTGTCCATATTTTGTGTCTTTTTCTCTTATTTTCCCCCTTTTCTCAATTGTTGTTAAAATTTATGTCTGTGCCTCTTTTCTTATTTAGTAAGTTAACAATTCAAATATTCTACATGTCAAGTTTATAATCACAAGATTCAAAGGATATTTTATTATATTATACACATGGGGACTTAAAAAGTAAACACATAAGAGGTAGAATTAATGTCAAACTTTTAAAATGTACACATATTAGTTCCTATTTAGAGTATAATTTCATGTGCTTTCTATAACAGAGTAATAAAATGAAGCGTAGAACTAAAGAAATATGACAACGTAAAAGTAAAATACACACGTGTACAGAGAATAGGTGGTAAACCAAGTACCCCCTCCGTCCCAAAAAGATTATCTTAGTTTGACTTGACAGAAGGTTTAAGAAATAAAGGAAGACTTTTAAAATATGTACTCCAAAACAAGCCTTACATATTTGTGTGGCTGTAAATCATTTCATAAAGTTAAATTGTTTTTAGCTATAAAAAGGTGTCAATCTTTTTGGGACAGACTAAAAAGGAAAGGAAGACAATCTTTTTGGGATGGAGGGAGTAGTTGTACTTGTTAAATGAAGTGAACCCACGACTGGAAAACAGGAAAGAAACCAAGTACAATTGAAATAAGTCCAAGTTTACTGTACAACTTAGACAACTTTTTGTACAATTTGTTGTTGCTGTGTTCGTCCCTCTTGGACACTTACATATATTTTAGAAAAGAAAAATATTTAGCAAGAACGTGAAAAGTCATAAGTGAACAAGTAAAAGTGCACGGAGAAAATAAATATGTGTTGAAAAATTAAAATTGAAGTGCATATGTGTATACGTGAGAAAAGAATAAATATTCAGTGCTATGACATATGTCCACATGGGATAAAAAAGTAATTGATTAAAGTGTACAATTTATATAGCGTTTGATACAAGCATTCATTGCGTGTATAAGTTATAAAACTTTTGATATAAGCATTTACAGCTGTGTTAGTCCCTCTTGGAGACTCATATATAATAGAAATGTTGACAACCCCGTAATTTGTATTTATTACTCCTATATATGTTTAAGTGGCTAAAATAGATGAGAGTGAAGGTATTAATTTATTATGATTAATTTATTATGATAAAATACTTATTTACACCTACGTACCGTTCACATCAAATTCTGTAGTAATGTCATGGTTAAGTGATAACAGTGTATGTGAACATATGCATCATGTATAGTATAATCTGGTTGATATATACATTGGGTGCGGGTAATTTTTATCCCCTAATTAATTAAATCATGGGGAAATCTTTATCCTTATATGGTATTTATACCAAATCAAACAATTTATTCATGACAGTAGTTAATTATTAACTAAAAAATATTCACCTCTTATATTCATTGATTTAGTATAGATATTGATATATGAGTAAGCTTTCACCATAAATCTTTGGAGGTCCATGTTTTTCATGTGCTATAAGACTTTAGTTGGTATGCTATGTTTAGTTCATTAATATTTGAAAAAACTATGTTAGATAGCAAAACAACAGTGCATGGAATGACATATTTTGGTCGGCAATGACCTGATATTTGTCAATTTAACCAATAGAAAGAATGGACGCGGAATTAGAGGTTTGAAGGAACTCTAACTTAAAATATAAAAAATAACTTAGGAATGTGTTAAAGGTGGATAAAATTCGTTAGTCCTTGATTATTATATTTTTTGGTTTGTCCAGTAGCGACGCTTAAAATCTCAACAAGGAAAATTAAAAAAATTCGAACTTGTAATCTCTAGTGTTTTAGCTACATTTTCCAATATATATAGTTTTCTTTGTATAGTATAATATTTGACCGATGGAGATTCAGCTTAACCATCTTTCTTAGTTGTGGCTCACCTTCTGGTCTCAAGTTCGAGCTCAGAAAATAAAGAAAGTACTAGAGAAAGTTTCTCTTTGAATGAGCCATATATGATGCGAATAAAGAAAGTTCATGCATATGCGGCTTCCTAAATTTGTCTCTTTTTTTTCATTTTGGCACTTTAACGAAGTGTTGCTTCTATTGAATCTCTGAACTCGCCTCAAGTATGTCTATCAAACCCTCCAAATCTGATTTTTATTAGAAGCAGAAATTAAATTGGAAAAATGAAGGTGGAGTAATACTTTTGACATGTGGTAAGCTATTCTTTAGGTCATAGATGTGTCGATTTCTGCTGGTTTTGCTTTTTCACTACCAGCTTAATTAAGAACTACTCTTTTTTCCCCTCTCAATTACTACTAATCTTAGCTAAAAGATGGCATAATTAAATTAGAATATATATTAGCATGTTGCTACATTGAAGATGAAATACTATGTAAGTCGGATTGTATTTGATCGATACACTTAAGGTCAAGTTTGAAATTCAATAGGAACAATAATTAGTTGAGGTACGAAAATGAATGAAAAAAATGAATGAGTTTAGGAGCCTCATATGCATTGAGCTATAATTTTATAATAAAGGAAAGAAAACTCTCTCAATCATTAGTGTTACTATGGCCAAATGAGAGAGAGAGAGACTGAGAGAGCGCCAATGTGGATATTGGAGGTCTGAATTGGTCAGCAAACAGACTTTTCTCTGCTTCTAGATTTTCAGTATTCCACGAAGAGTGACTCGTGGGGATGTGGCAAGAGAGATTACAGAATATATATTTGGAATATCAGAATTCTTTTATTATTTAAAATTTGATAGTGAAAAACTTTACTCCGTCCGTTTCAATTTATTTATCTTATTTTCTTTTTTAATCAGTTATAAAAAAATGACTCTTTTCTTTTTTTGATAACTCTTTAATTTCAATTATTCTCGTAATATGTTTAAGATCACAAAGATTAAAGAGTATTTTGATACATTCTACATATCTTTATTCTAAG
This sequence comes from Lycium barbarum, assembly GCF_019175385.1. Classification (NCBI taxonomy): domain Eukaryota; kingdom Viridiplantae; phylum Streptophyta; class Magnoliopsida; order Solanales; family Solanaceae; genus Lycium; species Lycium barbarum. Next base: position 125,401,370 of record NC_083345.1, on the reverse strand, counting down.
ACCACAAGATTCAAAAATCTTTTATTTTCTTAAATGCCTGTCAAGTCAAGTCAATCTAAACAAACAAATTGAAACAAAGAGGATAATACAAATAAGTTAAACTTTTTTTAAAAATATATATAGGTCTCATATTCTTCTTTTATTTTTTTGGTTTTCCATTTGATTTTCGATATTCAAAAGCCCGATTAAATTCAGATTCAAGACTTGAATTTCATACTCAACACTCGGAACCTCTGGTTAAGATCGTGAGACTACTTTTATATGGCTGTGGACATTTGAAGATGGCTGAGACTATTGAAGTTTTGAATTGGTCAGCACTGAGCATTTGGACTTTCTTATTATGACCAAAGACCAGTCCACATAGAATAACTCGTTTTGATCAGTCAACTTTCCAAGTCCACTCCCTTTTTTTCCACATGCCTTTTTTGTTTACTTCTCATTTTCACTATAAATCATCCCCTATTAAATTCAAATGTTTCCATCAGCTTTTGCTTCAACACATATCTCCTACAACAAAAACAAAAAAAGCCTCTTATAAGTCCCATCATTTCATGTATCCAACTTCTCCATCAAATTTCACAAAATCATCAAGTTTCTAAATCCCACAAAAAAGAAGACGATTGTCTTCTTCCGTATCCCAAGATTGTGCTCGTTTTTCAGGGTAATTTGCTCGTTGATGACATTCCACGCGTAAGTAGGTTCACATAATTTCAAGGGTATTACATACCTTTTGAGTTGATTAAAGCAAGAAACTCAAAGAGTCACATCAACAGAAAGAGTTAAGCTACTAAGCTAAGCTGCTGTTGTGGAACGTCTTTCTAGGCTTCAGAATAGCTCCCCCTTTTCTTTTCTAATCCCGTCTTTCAAAATGGATTGTGCATTCAACTGGGAATACAAGACACTCATCAATGAGCTAACTCAAGGGATTGAACATACAAAGCAGCTTAGAGAACACTTCCACTCTGTAGCTTCAACTTATGAAAATCAAGAATTGCTTCTTCAGAAGATTCTTTCTTGTTATGAGCAATCTCTGATGATTCTCAAATGCAGTGGCTCACCAGTCCAATCTCCGCCGGCTCTTCCACCATCATCTGGTGTAATCGAGTCTTCGGTATCGGTTGATGGAAGTCCTAGGAGTGATCACAAGAAAAGGAGTTTCCAAGATCATCAGGAGCTCATTGATATTTCAAAGAAAAGGTACATCAAATTCCGGTTTAAAAAATGATACTTTTCTATGTTTAGAAACTCTTGAACATCAACATTCTCGTTTTACCTAATAACATGTTTTTAACTTTTTATAACCATGGAAATGTCAATCACATGTTTAAGACTAAGTTCTAAGGGATCTTTTGATATATGCCAAAAGTCTTTCTTTTTTTCTTAAAATCCGTGTCCAATACTTGACTGCTCTAGAAAATGAAACGAAGAAAGTTTTTGTAGTTGACTTTCATAGGTCAACTAACCTGGTTCTTAATGGATATTGCAGAAAATCACAGCCCACATGGACTGAACAAGTCAAAGTCAGCGCGGAGACCGGATTTGATGTTCCTACTGATGATGGATATAGCTGGAGAAAGTACGGACAGAAGGATATTCTTGGAGCTAAATATCCTAGGTAATAAGTCAATTTCATTTCCCTGCATAAAAGTCATAAACTCATAAAAAGGAAAACCAAACTTTACTAGAACATAATTAAGCAAAGAGAAAATAACAAAAATGGTCCCTTAGGTTTGAGGTTAGGTTCAAATAGTCCTTAAGTATGCACTGAACAGTTTTGGTCTCTTAAATTTGAGGGTAGGTTTAAACTGTTCAGTGCATAGATAAGAAACAATTTTGAACCTACCCTCAAAACTTAACAGACCATTTTTGTCATTTAAAAAAAAAAAAACAGTATACTTCTCTAGGAATTTTAGGAAACAGAGTCCTATGTTCTGATACCAAGTTTACATATATTTTGCAGAAGCTACTACAGATGCACATATCGTCACATGCAAAATTGTTGGGCAACAAAACAAGTGCAGAGGTCAGATGATGATCCTACTGTATTTGAAATCACATACAGAGGCACTCATAATTGTCATCAAGCTACTTATTCCGCACTACAATCAACATCGCTAGCAGAGACAATAGAATACAACAAACAAGCCAATTACCAAACAGGGCAATGTTCAAATCAAGTGCTAATGAACTTGAAAGCAAACCTGAGAGTCGACACTGATGAAGTGGACACGAACGAGACAGCGTGTCCTTTCTCCTTTCCTCCAACATTCTTTGGTTTAACAGGTGGCGGCTATTCACCATCTTTTGTCTCTCCTACAACCCCGGAATCAAAATACTATGGTTTTGGGATGGTTCATAACTTGCACCATTCAGAATCAGACCTCACTGATATATTTTCAGCCAATACTTCCACAACAAGTTCTCCAATTGTGGGTGAGTTTCCACTCGACCATTTCGAGCTAGATCCAAACTTCCCCTTCAATGACCCCAATCTTTTCTCATGAAGCCAAGCTAATACGCTTGAAAAGGACAATAAAGATGAATCGTTCGGATGTTATCACCAAGTTACTTTATTGAGGTTGATGATCCCTCCTTTACAAATTCGTATAGATATAGATATGATTGTAAAAATTTACAACAAACTAGTCTCAGATTAGAAACTAGCTATTATATTTGTATCAATAGTCTACTGTGTTTCAAGGTCATTAGACATCAAGTTGCTGAGTGAAATTCAAGCATATTTTTGCAAAAGCCTATTGAACATTCATGAATTTTATCAAACTCCAGACAGGTAGGCCGGGTTCACTTTTGCTTACTATCATAGTAGACTGAGAATAACAGGAAACCAAAGGCATTAATAGCATGTTTGATCAAGCTTCCAAAATTTGCTTATTTTGGAAAGTGCTTTTGTCAAAAGTGCTTTTCGGACAAGTACTTTTGGAGAGTAGCAGTTTATGTTTGGCTAATCAATTTGAAAAGCATTTTTGTCAATATTAGAGTATTACTTTCTGCTTGACCAATGTTCTAAAGGTGCTTTTGGGCAAAAACAACTTTTTTAGCTTCTGAAAAACAACTTTTGTTGCCGCTCAAAAGCACTTAATTTTTCTCTAAAAGCCTGCCAAATACCCCAACTTTCTAAAATAAGCTCTTTTTGAAGAAAAAAAACAAGCACTTGTGACTTCCAAGAAGCTTGGACAAACAGGCTATAAATCTAACAATTGTAGGCACTGAGATGCCACAAGCCCTTCGGCTGTTGCAAACAGACAGAACACTTAGCACTGTTTATCATTCAAATGCAGCAAGCAGAAAGTTGTTCAAGCCTTTTTAAAGCCTCCTGGGAAGTCAAAAGTGCTTGTTTTTTTCCTTCAAAAAGTGCTTAGTTTAGAAATACTCTGCAAGAAGTCACAACAAAAGTCATACTGGTATGGACAATAAAAACCAGAACAACAAATGTGCTATAGCTTAATGTAAATGTATTGTTAGCAGTTAACCATTAAACGGAGCACACCATTTACATGAAATTGTTCGGAAGAGCAGGTATCTTGATAGTCATCAGGAGAACCCCACAATCAATTCCAACAGATTAGGAGCCTGTTTGGATTGGCTTATTTTAGGTGCTTTTAAGCCAAAATAGCTTTTAAGCACTTTTGTTAAGTCAAATTAACAAAAATAAGCCAAATGCCATAAGTGAGGCTTATGCTTCTAAAAGTTATAAGCTCATCCAAACAGGCTCTAAATAAGTAAAAGAACAGTAGGTCACTTCTTCGCAGGTCACTTCTTCACATCTGTCTAAGCCTTGGTGGACAGAGTTACTTACCTGTTGCTGGTGGGAAGTAGCACGTTTCCCGTAGAACTAGTCGAGGTGCGCACAAGCTAGCCCCGACACCATAGTTATAGAAAAGAATAAGTAAAATACAATAATTTAAGAACGACTCGAACCATCAGCAAAAACATGAGAGCCAGAGAAGATGGAGATTAACTGTGTGCTTCATTGACTGTTCATAACATCGATTTATGCAATCTATACAACAATTTTTCTCCACTGATGCATCAAGATAGGACTGTCGCAACTATGCTTGAGGTGAAGATACAATTGACCAGATAAATATCCAGCGAAGCCAGACGGACAAAGGGAAAAACAATTTTTTTCTTTGAACCGCTGATATACTATTGTCTACAAACAACAAAGGATGATAGATATATACATGTCAACTAGACTGATGACTTCTTCTCCTCTATAACTCTGGAGGCATCATTGGTTTTGCTTTCTTCACAATTCTCAGCTTTCCTAATAGATTCCCTTAGTCCCAACACAATGAATAAGTTGGTTAAAGTGAGTAGTGACTCAGCTCCTCCATGCAACCAATCCACATTGGATAGAGAAGTTCCATAATGCACTTTCGCTGTCCCAAAGCATGTTGTTAGAATTACAGTTGTAAGTTATAGCCTGTTCGTCCAAGCTTCTCCAAAGTCAAAAGTGCTTTTTTTCTCAAAGTTGAGGTGTTTGGCCAAACTTTTAGGAGAAGAAAAAGTGCTTTTGAGTAGAAGCAGAAACTGTTTTTGAAAAGCTGAAAAAAGTAGCTTCATCCGAGAAGTACTTTTTTGAAAAACACTTTTGAGAAATACACTTAGAAACACTTTTTAAAACTTGACCAAACACTAATTGCTGCTCAAAAGTGTTTTTCAAATTGATTAGCCAAACACATATTGTTTCTCACTAAAAGTACTATTTTATAAAGCACTTTTTTTTAAAAAGCACCTTTGAAAAATGCACCTTTCGAAATAAGCTGATTTTAGAAGCTTGACCAAAGAGGCATATTAGACTTGTACAATCAATAGATTCTTTGCTGAGAAAGGAAGTTACCGTAAATTCCAGCGGGAACTGCACAAAGGAGGTGAAACAGAAAGAACAGTGTCAAAACAAATAAAATGGAGTTAAAATGATGTTGCTAGTATAATATACAGTTAGCAACTCATGGTGATTCAGAATCAAGAAAAGTTAGCAGCTCCAAATATACAATTCCATTAAGAATAACTGAATAACAAGACAATTTAATATACTATGCCTCAACTGTAATCAAGTTGAGGTCTACTCTTGACCATATGTATCTGCAATTTTGTCAAGTCTAAAAAACCGACACAATATGATGAATGCTCTAAACTAGAACAAGAGAGAAACAACATATATAGTTCCATGAAGAATACAAGAAAATCAATATGCTATGCCTCAACAATAAAGGGTCTCCAATAGTAAACTAGTTGTAGTTTATTCTTGACCATATGGATCTTGAACTTTGTATATGTAAGTTTGCATAGCCGGTCTCAAGCCCGAATAAATGAAAGGGTTAAGGGTCAAAAATAAAATAGAACAATTGTACCCTCCCTTATACTTTAAGGCTATTTAAACACTTGCCATTAGCAAATTGTTTCATACTTGCTCTTGATCCTAATGGAGCTCCAGCCTAAAGAATGACGGAAGGTAATTTTATATCAAAGAAAAAAGCAGAGGGGTAAGTTTGGACATTTTTCCCAAGTAATTTTGACACGTGAAATCCCTTTTTTTTTTTGTGACAACCGTGGTGCCCGGTGTAGCTTGCGCGCACCTTGATTAATTTTGCGGGTACTTACTAGCTCCCACTAGCACTCCATGTTGGAGCTCAGTTAAAGTCAAGGGATAAGAGACAATTTGCTAATGTAAAAGGGTACGAGCGACACCAAATTAAAATGAGAGTAAAATTAAGATATTTCGTATAGTAAACACATAAATTTGGACATTTTTCCTAAATAAAAAGAACTGGATTAAGTAATATTCTCTGTTTCATTTTATGTTACACTCATTCCTTTTTGGGGACCAAAAAGAATGACACCTTATTTAACTTTAAACTTCTTAATGAGATGATTTCTAACCACACAAATGTCTATTGTTTATTTTGGAACATAAGTTTCAAAAGTTTTATTTCATTCTTAAACTTCGTGCCTAGTCAAACACATTGACATAAATTGAGACAGAGGGAGTACTAATCATTCTAAAAAGCAGCACAAATATGATCAATACTCTTAGTGGTCGTTTGGTTTAAGGTATAACATGGGTTATACCGGTACTAATTTTTATACCACGTTTGGTATAAGGTATAGATTTATCCCGGGATTATTTTATACCTTGTACCAAACGTGGTATAAAAATTAGTGCTGGAATAACTCAACTTATACCTTCTTAACCCACTTATACTGGTATTATTTTATACCATCTTTCAAATGGTATAAAATAATACCAACAGATGGTATAAATTAGTCCCGGGATTACAATCCCGGGACTATTTTGACCTCAAACCAAACGACCACTTAAGTCTTAAAGAATAGAATAAGAGAAACAAGAAGGGACTTACTAGTAGCACCCACAAAAGCAAGCAAGAAATAGAACCCAAAAAGTGTAAGTTTTGGAGCAGTCTTGGATTTGGTGATGAAGTACAAAAAACCAACATAAGGGAAAAGAGAAAAAGCAAATAATTGTGAAGCTATGCTTTGTGAATCAATATTTGGTGCCCATGGATCAACTGGTAAAAATCCACACACAATTCTTGATTTTTTACTGTAAAGTTTTCTACTTTCAACACATTTGAGTTGTTTGGTATTTCTTAAATTGTGGAAAAATGGAGAATTAGAGGAAGCAAGAATTATGGGGTTCTTCCAAACAGGGTGTAAGCAATTAATCATTTTGAATCAATGTTTTTTTTTTTTTTTTTCAAAAGGATTTACAGTTTTCTGTTGAAAGATGAGATTAAAAGCTCAACCATAAAATACGAGATAGAGTGAAAGGAGTTGAATATGGGCTTTACTGGACTATTTATGACCCGGTTCATAGTTGGGCTAACTTACTCAATTAAAGCCCAAGAGCATTAGAGAAAGAAAAAAAAAAAAGGAAAATGACCTAATAATACTAATTAAGACTCTATATTACAAAACATAGGGATACTTTTTCTTATTTACACAATATAACAACAAAATTACAAAATATACCAGATCTGGAAAATTAAAAGGGCTGCCCTTCCTTCCTCATTCTCCTTCATGCACAAATCTGGAAAAATTAAAACCCAGCCCTTCCCTTCCCCATTCTCATTCACCCCATATTTCTTCATGTCTCAACGACTCTTCTTCACCACCCACTACCTAGCCGCTGACAGTGCAACTCCGACTGAGGCACCCACCATCTTGTGTGAGCAAAGTGTAGTATCTAACTTCTTTCCAACTTTTAAATTCGTGGATATTAGGTCTTGAATTCTACACTTTTTCACTTTAGAAGTGGGAAATAAGTTACCTTCGGTATTTTAGTGAATGAGAATAGAATAACAGATCTACAGAACTAATTTTCACCAAGTTTGAAGTTTCAAAAAAGCTGGAAAGTGATTGCTTGTTTACCAATAAAAAAGAAAAAAGAGCGGCACATTAAAGCCTACTCCTCTCTGATTGGTCTTGTAATTTCAATTTTCTATGTTGTTGTAATTGATTTTGGGATGTGCATTGTATGAAAGTTGTATACACTATTATTGTAGTTGTATTAAATTTTCAAACCCTAATATAGACTTTACACAAATTTTATACAGTTATATATATATTTCATACCGTTTTCATACATGAAAAATGTGAAAATTCTAAGCCTTTAGCAAGATGTACATATTTCATACAATTTTCATACACAATATTTTGAGCGAAATTTTTAAGCTTTCAGCGAGATATACATATTTCATACAATATTCATACACAAAATATTGAGCGAGATTTTGAATGGGGAGAGAAAAGTGAATGAAATAAGGGAGCAAAAGTTGGAGAAAATCACGGAGAGAAAAATGGATAAAATAAGGGAAACATTTTCTTATCTTATTTAATGTGTTTTATTTGCTTGTTTTTAATTTACCTGATTCGTATAAATTTTGTAAGAAATCTATTGATACATTTTGTAAACAGAAAAGTATCGTCATGTTCTGTAAATATACCCTCTTATTACGTACATATATGTTTTTTGCCCCAGAAAAATGTGGCAATTTGCATGATTGTCCTTATTCGGGGATGGTCTTTAATATTTATCCCCTAAATTGTTGATCTTTAATTTTTATCCTTCGCCTAAAATACTTTAAAAACAAAAATCTTGAAGGTATACCTTTGCCTTAAAACATTTTTTTTTTTTTGCCTTAAGGCAGGCAAATTCTGCCTTATAAGGTAGACTTTTTGCGAAGCCTTGCCTTGTGGATTTTTTTTTCATTGAGCGTGCGTTCGAACCCTGAACCTCGAGGTATTTTTGTCCACTTTTTTAAGCGAAGGACGAAAATTAAAGAGCAGCAATTTGAGGGACAAATATTAAAGACCAGCGCCTTTGAAGGACAATCCGTGCAAAAAAAAAAAAAAATGAGACTTTTACACTGTATAGCGCCCACCAAAATAATAGCCAGCAAATATATATTTTTTGTACATTAATATTTATAATATAATATACATATTTTATAGATAACTAATGTATATTTCTTATATATATGTTTAGCGGTTGTAATTATTTTTGGCGTGTGGCCATATGTGTTAACTTTCTCAGAGAAAAACGAAATGATAAATAGCAGCCTTGATTTCGCTACGTTCAACAAGAACTTGCAATAGCATAAATGAGTTTGTTCTCAACAAATGCAATTTAGGAGCAATGCTTAAGAACTGCGATTTAGGTGTTACGTTTATGAACTGTGATTCAGTTAACAATTGTCATTTAGGAGTCACATTTGACAACTGCGATTTAGTAGTTGCATTTAACAAAGGGATCTTTACACAAATAGTCGGCCGAACCTGCAAGTTTACTTTTTGGTTAATTTACATAAATTATACAATTATTATACGCAATTATATAAATATTATAGATAAACCCTACATATATTATATCCCGATTAACTATTTTTAGTTAAGGGTTAGATGAGCGGTTATTTAGATTAATTCTTCTTTAAACTAATGCAATTTAGGAGATGCAATTTACAATTATATATAGGTCTCATCACAATTATTTCTTGGGAAATTATGGTTGTGCAATAAGACGTCGTTTTATAAATCTTTGGCATGTGGATTCAGTGAATGAATATTACCTCTTCCAAATAAATATGAGAATGTCAATGAATTCCTAATTCTCTTTTTTGTTAGCCTATCGATACTTTATCTAAAGTCTAACAATCCATCATTCCCCTTCAAAAGGGGACCCCGTTTTTCCAAATTGATCCCGCGGATATAAAATTCAGAAGAATATGTGAGTGATTAATAATGTAAGCAAAAGTTTCTAGATTCGTGGATATATATATACACACACACCATATGGAATTATACCCAGTTATTATTAAACAATAACTTATTATCATTGTATGAATCCATAAATTTAAGGATTTGGGGTATCTTGCTACACTACAATACCATATAAATGCATTTTGATTAGTATTATATAGGAATAGAAAGATAGATCCATCCATCTATCATTTTCGATTTAGAGTTTGATATCTAAGAAATCGATTTTATTTGACGTTGATTCAAAGAACTGAGCTTATTCCTCCGCTAATGAAACGACATCTGCTGCAATGGATGCCAGAGAGTCTGTAGTACCCGAATCGATAGAGTGATCCAGTAGCAGGGAAGGGGCCTAGAAGGGCCTACTAATACTCCACATTATATTTGGCTCTACACATTTACAAAGTTAACCCATGTCCAATGCCTGACAAAATTAATTAGGGGGCTTTAAGCCTTACTCTTTTTACCCATATTCGCCCAGGCTAACGAGGCGTTAATTCTGGAAGAAGAGTGGAGCCTCGGTTGAAAAAGCACTATTGAGAGGAAGATCCTTGGCCCCTCTTCATTCTCTATTGGATTCCTAATGAAAGTGCAAGAGGGGGTAAATGTAATTATTTTTTTTCAGTCGACTGGTCATGAACGACAATCTACTACTAGGCAAACAGTTATGTAAAGACAGTTAAATAACAAAATATAAAGGATGCAGAAAGTAAAGTGACACTTCCTATTTTTATACTGGCTCGAATTCAATGTTAACTCTCATTCAGTTTCCTTGGGTTACAAGAGGGTTTTAGAACTGTAAGCTCTTGAATTTGTTCTTGGTTACAATGTTGAGTGTGTATTTCCTATGCATACACCAACGGTCTTTTAATTTCAATCTCTTAGCAGTTTATACAATGCATCATCACACACTATTATTATCTCTTTTCTCTTGGGTACACAGTAATTCGACTAGGGACAATGCTTATAAAGAGTAGAATAAAAAAGTTGAGAGTGGTTAGACAAGACGTATATCTTCTTTTCGTCTTTTCTGGAGAATGTATGCGTTGATGACTTTGGCCTTAATTTTTGGCTCGTCCAAGAGATTTGATCCTTGAAAAGATATGAAGTATCTTTGCCAAGAATAAGATTTGAGTTTTTACCAAACTTGAATCTTCGTTTCGATCAGCTTTCTTTCTATCTTCTTCCGCCTATTTAAATCAGTTTTTTGATGTCACTTAGATTGATATTCGATTGGTTGATTGGATACCGCTGATCTTTTTCTTTGAATCTTGGAGTTAATTTATTTTTCAGATAGTATTTATCACTACATGTTACTAATCAATGTGCTTATTGAAAAATTTACTTGTAATTAATTTTAGTTGGCTTAACTAGATAATTTTTTCTTGCCATTACTACATATAAATTAACCTCTCATTAACTATCCGCGCTTCGCACAATTATTAAATAAAATTGAAAAAAAAAATCAACCTTTATTCCTCGATCAATGTGATATTTTCTCTATTCGTGTGATTCTTCTTGTCAAGAGTTCTTATGTTGATCTAATTTCCTAGCTACTTCCTTTTTTTTTTTTTTTTTTTTTTGTAGCTGCTTTTTAATTTATTCTTAGTGATACTAGGATGAATGAAAGAAAAGATATTTTCTATGAATTTTAAGTTCAACATTTCTGGCTAAACAATCTTTCTTCATATAAGAATGTCAAACTTATATAGAACTCATTCAGCATAATTTTATAATATTGAAATCTTAAATTCTAAAAGACAATTCGGTTTTCTAACTCGCACTTTATACATCTATCATTAAATTTACTCTTCTTTCCTTGTCTTGCAGTGCATAACTTCATCTACATAAATTTTGATCTAATATAATCTTAGATAAATATACATTATATAATCCTTTTTATTTGCTCATCAATTTTGGTTTGATCTACTATAATATCCTATAATTATTATACAATATATGTTGCTATTTTCAAACGTTAAACCAAATAAATGGGAATTTCAAACTACATGAAGTTATTTAAATGAAATAAGGTAATTAAGAAAGATTATCATATGCACAGGAAAAAGTAATCTTTCTATGCAATTATCATTGGGTTAGCAAGGCTCGAAGAGTTTGGAATGTCAATGGTTTAGTTTTGAAGGTTGAAACTTGAAAGTATCACAAACATACTTGTAAAATAAGATTATGAACGATGTGAGGAGTAGTTACAACTATCTGCAGAATAGTTGAATAGGAAAAATGAAATTTGAACAAAATATTCATAGATATACAAAAAGAAAGCTAAATCTAGAACGAAGGTAGTAATCACATAGGAAAAAGATATTTGAAGAAAATTAAAAGACTTATCCAGAAAGAAGACAATATATGCAATCAAATTTTCAGATAGTCCTGAAATAAATTATCCTGCCAATTATTAAAGACCCACCAACGCTTTTCAAATAAACTCTATAGTACCTTTTCTCAATTACAACAATTGCAAACCCAACACACCTTTTAATCATCCAACACAACTGAAAGTATCTTCCAAATCATCTTAAATTCAAAAGAGATTTAGAGAAAGGACAATGCAATTATCCACAACACCATACACACAAATGTATGTATTTATAGTTAAATAGTGAGGGTAAGTTGAATAGAACTGGTATATTGGGAATATGAAGGTGAAAACATAAATTTTTGAGGATCACATTTAACCGGTAACTTATAATTGCTTCTATAATGGTAATTAAATTTTTTATACACATTAATGTACATTTATTATAGGGCATAGGCTTACCATTCTTTTGTTTCACTGTGCTTTTAGACATATGGAGTTTTTTACTCTACAAATACTTTGTAAACAACAATGATATTATACTCATTGGTGCCAAAATGAAACAACTGTTAAGTTAATAAATTAGCAATTAACTTCATTACTGTCTGCTTTAAGTTTCATTAGAAACGATTAAGAAAGAGTAATGTGCATGTAGCATACAATAAATGAATGAATAGGAAAAAGATAATACTGAAAAAAAAATCGGAAAAAGTCATCTGGGTATAGAATTGGTTATAGAATTTAATGTTAAATAATGAATGATATAAAGAAGGTGTATTTAATTTATTATTTATTTATGCAGATTTTTTGGACATCAAATAAGGGGAAAGAATTCAAAAAAATGAGAAAAAAGATAAATATAAATGGAGGCCAAAGAGAGGTGTCACATCACCTTGTCTATGTCTAGCTTTATAATATATATATAGATACTATACTAAGTAGTAGTTCTCCGACACGTGTGTTGCACGTGAATGGCGAATCATGTAGTATTTGATTTTATAAAATAATATTAATATTATTATATTATAATAAAGAAATGAGTAAATAATTATACATGAAAGAATAAAGTACAATTTTTGTTGAATGTCAATGTGCATCATCGTATGGCGACATAGTTCCTCACACATGTGTTGCACGTGAATGCTGTTGGAAGATGGAGAATGGAAGAGGAGCGTGGGTGTGTGTGTTTATATATATATATATATATATATAGCTATATTATCTGGAAAATAATGTAGTAGTGTAATATGTAGACTGTATTAAGAAATATTATCTGGAAAATAGCTATTAGATCTCGTGAATCTAATTATCTAAATTTTGGACTCTGGATTCTCTCTCTCTCTCTCCCCCTCCCTCCCTCTCCCTCACAAATGGAAAATCCCCAAAACAAGAAACTAGATTTGACTCTGGATCTGCCTTTATATGGAAGCATAAATGCATCCAATAAGTCTCTAATATGGGACTGTGAAAGCTCCCTCTATGACTCATTTGAGTTGAAATCTATAGAGCGCCAACTCCACTCGGCCTTGACTTCAAGAACACTCTCCTTGCCTCATTTATTGCAACCTCAACGCATGTCCCCAAAAAAGTGTAATTCTAAAATCGCTAGATCTTTCCAGAAGCTTCTTAAATTCGTCTTCAGACACAAGGAAAACAACAATCATCATCTTCCGGAGGTCCTCGAATCAGAGTCGAATTTAGAAGGTAGCTTGCTTCTTATTTTCGTGTTTGATCTCTTCTATCTCTAGCCTAACTCGTTGTTATTTATGCTGAAGAAAGGCCTGGTGTTGGGTTTTGGATTTTAATGATGACGTACTAAATGTGCAGGTACAAAAAGAATAAAGAAGTCACGTGCAATTCAATAAGTATTGAAGGAAGCGACATCAAAGGACTGATTTGAATAGACAAAAGAGGATAGAAGGAAACATCAATTCTCCAGCACATGTGTTGCACGTGAATGGCGAATCATGTAGTATTTGATTTTATAAAATAATATTAATATTATTATATTATAATAAAGAAATGAGTAAATAATTATACATGAAAGAATAAAGTACAATTTTTGTTGAATGTCGATGTGGATCCTCGTATGGCGATCAGTGGCGGATTCAGGATTTTCAATCAAGGTGTTCGGAAAAACAACTGAACCAACTTTTGCATTTGTTCAGGGTGTTCAAAAGTCAATATATGTAAATGAACAGAAAATTTACCCTAAATATACACTGTAATTTTTTGCCTAGGGTGTTCGAGTGAACACCCTGAGCCTTTACTACATCCGCCCCTGATGGCGACATAGTTCCTTACACGTGCGTTGCAGGTGAATGCTGTCTGAAGATAGAGAATTGGAACATGGAGAATGGAAGAGGGGTGTATCTATCTATATATCTATATATATATATATATTCGACCCGCGCGATGCGCGGTCGATAATAAAGAATTGACAGTAGCAAATTTTAAAGATCTATCAAGGTACCTATACATGAGCAACTTAATTAACAAAAATGTACCTAGCATGTTTATAGCCATTTCCATAATTCATACCTACTTTCCATTGGTCTGTTTGTGCCCATCCTAAATCCTCAGACTTGTGAAGATTGATGTAATTACTTTGTATTCTTCTCTAGACTTCGTTGTCTTGTCTCCTACCGAACATTACGCTCGTTTCTTCGCGAGAAGTTAAAAATAAAAGTCTTTGCTACACAGTTTCATGAAGCTGCGAAAAAATAATATAAAAGAAAATTTTATCAACTACAAATATTTAATAGAAACAAATTTCCCAAAAACAATGTTAATTTAGAACTAATTAAGAGCCTACAAAAACACATCAAGATTTGGGACTACCACCCTCTCGAATTACAGCATTTGAAGAGGAAGATTCTAGTTCACTAATCCAAGAATAACTAATAGATTGCTGATATAATTTTGTATGGTATTTTTTGCTATGCATCCTGTGCCATATCTACAAAGAAGGAATATTTGGTCAAATTTACACAAAAAGGAAAACTTGATATATCCAAAATCAGCAGATTAAATCTACGATGTCAACCCTCCGAAATAAATTGAATTTTAATTCATTAACTACAACATTAAAGATGAAGATTGTTGGTATAATTTTGTACGAGTGGACTCTTTCTTCCTTGAAAAAGGTTAAATCTCTCTCTAAAGCCAACAAACATATGTATTCTTTTGCTCTTTTTTTTTTTCCCCCGCTTTTCCCCTCAGTTTTTTCCTATAGAGACGTAAAAGAGCCCTTTTTTCTCCTCTTAGTAAGATCAAAACGTCACCGCAGCAGTGTTTGTCCTCAAGCCACCTATATAGGATTTGGTAATGGCCACATACAGTAGCAATTTTTTTTAAACCATTTGTTCTTAACCTCCCAAGGTTAGGGGTGGGCGTTTGGTTCTTCAGTTCGGTTTTCTCAAACTTCAGTTCGATTTTTTAATTTCGGTTTTTTGAAAATGGACACCAAACACCGCATCAAACTAATTCAGTTCGGTTCGGTTTTTTAAAGTTCGGTTCGGTTTGATTTCGATTTTTCTAGCTTAAGCACCAACAAGACACTGCATAAAAAAATATACATTTGTTCATAGATTTTAGCGTGCAAGAAGTTAATGTCACATATCAGTGTTGAATTATGAGTTTACAAGATGAGAAATAGTAACTTCGCTTTAATAAGATACCCCTGAATTGCACAATAGTTTCTATTCCATACAGCTAAGGCATGGAAATTTAATGCATCAGTTTCATAAACTTCTTGAAAATCATTTTACAAAATGAAGTTGCAGACAACCAAGATTAAAATGAAATTTCTGAAACATCACGCTTACAATTCTGTTAGTAATGTTTGATGATAATGAATACTTATGAAACATGAAATATTTATATAACAGGCAGCAATAGTCTTACAAACTAGGGGTGGGCGTTCAGTTCTTCAGTTTTCTCAAATTTCGGTTCCAGTTTTTTAATTTCGGTTTTTTGAAAGTAGACACCGAACACCGCACCAAACTAATTTGGATAGGTTCGGTCTCTTAAAATTCGGTTCGGTCTGATTTTTCGATTTTCAGTATTTATGCCCACCCCTACCCAAGGCTGTGCAAAAGTTAGCCAAATGGGATTAATGTAATGAAGCATTATTCCTACTTTAATGAAAAAATGTCATAAGACTACTAACTTCAAGTCTTCTGAAGAGCTAATATCTTTGCATTAACGAAGTTACAAATTTAAAAACCATCATATGAATGAATGTGAACCATTTACGAAGAAGTAACTTAATTATCCCACTCCACATATACTTACGATTTAGAGATTATACAGGTTAATTGTGGAGACCAGTGGCGTACGCAGGATTCTTTAAATGTCGACACTCCTTAACAAAAATCCTGTGTACGCCACTGGTCTCCACAATTAACCTGTGTAATCTCTAAATACTTATCTCTACTTGGTTTGTTCAATACATACAAAATGTACTAGCACAAGAAGGTGAAATTATATCATTCTCTTAAAGAAGATAAATTATATTTAAGCCTATGCTACAATCATATTGATGGCTTTGTCCAGTTTCCATCTTAGATTGTAAACATAAACTTTAAACCTATAAGAACCGATGATTTAATTCTGTGTATAAGCTAAACTTTATTCACTAAGTCATCTATTAAATAAGAAAAGGACACATACAAATTGAATAAACAACTATTCTATAATAAATATTGAAACACATGATTAATAGTGGATATCCCAATAATCTTTCATTTAGACTTTAAACTATGACAATTACTAGAATATATCATATTAAACACATGATTAATGGCAGCTCAATTGGTAAGAGACGTCCTCTTCGGGGGAACAAAGGTGCTTGGGGACGCGGGTTCGAGCCTCCCTCGGGGTCTGCATGACCTGGTTAAACGAGGGTATAAATGGTCGAATACTGAGCGACTGAGTACGGACAATACCTAGAGTGGGTCCCCCAAAGGGTGGTCGTCACAAAAGGCAGCTCAATTGGTAAGAGACGTCCTCTTCGGGGGAACAAAGGTGCTTGGGGACGCGGGTTCGAGCCTCCCTCGGGGTCTGCATGGCCTGGTTAAACGAGGGTATAAATGGTCGAATACTGAGCGACTGAGTACGGACAATACCTGGAGTGGGTCCCCCAAAGGGTGGTCGTCACAAAAGGCGTCTTTTTGGTGACGGTGCCCCCTCAGGGTACTACCTCCCTACTCAGATATTGTCTCTGCCAAGTCGCTCAGTGATCGTACTTATTCCAGTGTTTAACCAGCGCTGCAGCGCCCATTGGGTATCGATCCCGCGTCCCCTGGCTCCTTTACACTACCCCGAAGGGAGTCGCCTTTACCAATTGAGCTGCAGTATATACCCCAACAGTTTAATGTCACTTCGGATTTATCCTTCTCCATCTTTGATCTGCTTTCTTTCTATCATCTTCCGTTGATCACTTCAAATTGATCTTTGATTGGTTGATTTGATGTCGTGGATCTTTCTTCCTTGAATTTTGGAGTTACTTTCCTTCCTTATTGAATTGCACGTGACTTCTTTTTTCTTTTTGTACCTGCAGATTTAGTACTTCATCATAAAAATTCAAAACCTAACGCCAAACGTTTCTTCAACATAGATAACAACGAGTCAGGCTAGAGATGTAAGAAATCAAACACGGAAATAAGAAGCAAGCTTACCTTGTAAATCCGAATCTGGTTCAAGGACCTCCGGAAGATGAGGACTGTTGTTTTGCTTGTGTCTAAAGACGGATTTAAGAAGCTTCTGGAAAGATCGAGAACTCTCTTTTTGGGACATGTGTTCTTCTAAATGAGGCAGGGAGAGTGTATTTGAAGTTATGGCCAAGCAGAGTTGGTGCTCTATAGATTTCTTCTCAAATGAGTCGTAGAGGGAGCTTCCACAGTCCCATATAAGAGACTTATTGGATGCTAAATCATTTGATGAACTGTTTTCTAGTTTCTGATTTTGGGATTTTTCCATTTGTGGTATATTTCACTATGTAAGATCAAGAACGGAAGAGGAGTATATAGAAGTATATTTTTGATGGGGTTGCTTCCATCCAGAATCCAATATTTAGATAATCAGATTCACAAGAATCTAATACTCCCTCCATCCCATATTACTTGTCCACTCATAAATAACAGTGTATTTTTACTACATTACTCATATCTCTCTCCAATTAATTGCACTCTAATCAATATTGATTATTTTAAAAAAACAATTAGGGTCTGTTTGGAAAGCCACCTGGTAATTGGAATTGGTGTAATTACTAGGGTAGTAATTACACAGCCTAGTAATTAATTACATAGTAGTGTAATTACAACGACCTGTTTGTTTATCACAATGTAATTACAGTGTAATTACAAGCATGTTGTTTGGTTGCACAAGTGTAATTACACAGTTAGTTTAATTTTAAAATAAAATTTAATTATTAAAAATTTAAAATTAATATTTAAAAAATATTTGCCTTTATAAATGATATTAAATTAGTTATTTAATAACACATTTTTTCTTGAAAATATATTAATTAATAATCATATATTTTTAACTAATATCGTAAAAAATAATTCATATATATTTTTCAAATTAATAATATTTAATTTTTATTAATTATAAAACTTAAAAGAAGACTTTTTTTGTGAGAACGTGATGGATTGGATGTTTGACAAAAAAATAATATTTATAAATACAATTCCATAACATTATTCAAATGTTTGACACAAAAAATCCACCAAATGTAAGTGAAAAATAAACAACATGCAATGTAAAAGCAAATAACTTAAAATTGAAAATATAACCTAAATTCAAAATCCAAAAGAAAAAGTTTAACATAATACTCTTATGTCAAACTCCAACATTACATAAGTAAGTTCCAACGTAACTTAAGTAAATAATTCAAAAGAAAGGGAAAATATAAGTCTATAACCACATTCATAACGAAATTCTACTTTAATAATGTCACTCGTTATATGTCAAGTTTGTTAATGACTCATTCTTTCCAATATTAAGAAGTGTAGTTTTAAAAATTAGAATAATAACACGGTTATACTAAATGAATAAAATAAAAGCATAAAAAAAATACGAGCAATTTCATGGAACAACAAGAAGTAAAATAAATAATATAAAAAGAAAAATACATTTAAAATAAATTAAAAAGTAAAAATAAAAACGAAATTAAAATAATAGAAATTAAAATAATAGAAATAAAAAATAAATTAAAAATAAAATGAAATTAAAATAATCAAAAAAGAAACAAACTAAAAAGTAACCCTGTAATTCCAATTACCTGGGTGGCTTTCCAAACAGGCCCTTAATGTTAAAGGCAAAGTAGGAAAAACTTAATTAATTCTATCTTGATTTTGTAAATAGACAAGTATTTTGGGACGAATATTTATATTAATGTGGACAACTAATATGGAACGGAGGGAGTAGCTATTTCCCCTATAGTATTTATTAATACAATCTCCAATTACTCCCTCCGTCTCATATTACTTGTCCACTTTCCTTGTTTAAAAGTCAAACTATATAAATTTTGACCAACATTTTGAGATATATTTTTTCACCATATTAATATGAGAAGTATTGCAACTTGTAGCACTTTTCTTGTAGTTTTTGAATATGTAAATTATAATTTTAAAATATTGAATTAATCTAATCAAATTTAGCTCTAAAAATTAATCAATTTGACTATCGAAAAGTGAAACAGGACAACTAATATGAGACAAAGAGAGTACTAGTCAACACGCTTATTGAAAACATTACTTGTAACTAATTTTAGTTGACTTAATTTTTTTTACCGTCACTACATATATATTAACCTCGCATTATCTAAATACTTATAGTAAAGATATACTCATTATTTTAACGAATTAATTTGTGATTAGTACGTATCCACCAAAAGTGAGTTTAACTTTAATAAGCTGATAGGGGAAAATCTTTTTTACATTATCTGATTAATAGTTTCATGTAATTGTTCATAATAAGTAAGAATAACAACATGAAAAATAGTCCAACTAACACATATATTTATCGATAATTAAAAAAAAAAAACTTTATAGTGTCAATGTGTATAAGATCTGATAGTTATATATAAGTTAAATTAATAGATAATTCAATTTATAAGTTAAATCTTTAGACGAAAAAAAACTATGTTAGAACTTTGATATCAACCACCAAGAATTGTAATGGGATAGATATGATATTTTCACCTTTAAAGGTTTGAGTATGAATAAGATCCCGGTAGAAACTAGGAAGCACTTCCCTTTATTGGTTCTTACGCCAATTCTAATTAACTGAGGCTTCAGGATGAAAATCAAAAACCAATGATATTAAAAAAGATGACTATTTACTAATTAAATGAGAAGATAATCTTACATAAATAATGCATGATGATTGAGACTAAAAGTTAACGTGGGACAAAAGACCAACACCACCAAATCTTCTTATTAGATCCACATTTTATATGTTAATTTGTTTTATTTATTCCCTTGATCCCCTTGGATTACTAATACGCACTTTGAGAATTGTAATCAAATTTGCATATCTCATGATGTCACGTGTCTAGTCAAATAGTCTTGCTCTGGTATGCTTTTACCATTACAGTCACCTTGGTCCTGTTTTCTTTTTTTCTTTATGTTTAAAATTGTATGGTCCTCCTTAACAGTGCATATTGTCTCCCTACAGTTACATGTTTTTCTTTGGCTTACATGAGAATAGGCCTGTCAACCGGTTTCAACCGGAACCGGTTAGGAAACCGGCCGGTTCCAACCGGAACCGGTTAGGAAACCGGCCGGTTCCGGTTTCAAAACCGGAACCGCCTAACCGGTTCCGGTTTCAAAACCGGAACCGCCTAACCGGTTCCGGTTAACCGGTTTTAAAGTTCAAACCGGAACCGGTCCGGTTTGGATTGGTTAAAATTTTTTTTTTTTTGTTTTTTGTATTATATATATATATATTATAGTATTTATTTGTATATTGTAGGTATATTTACATATGTTATACAACTTTATAATTAAAGTTTAAATATTTACTGACTAACAGCCTAACAGCAAGTCAGCAATACAGAATAGTGTTTTTCGTACACATATATAAGTATAACTTATATACTATATATATGTATATATATGTACTATATACTATATATAGGTATAGCTTAATATATATATATATATATAGGTATAACTTAATATATATACTATATATACTATATATACTTATATATGTGTATAACTTAATATATATAGTATATATACTATATATACTTATATATATGTACTATATACTATATATACTTACTTATATACTATATACACTTACTTATATACTATATATACTTGTATACTATATATACTTACTTATATACTATATATACTATATATACTTGTATATATGTACTATGTACTATATATACTTACCTATATATACTTATATTCCTAACTTAATAAAAGTAAAAATATGAACACAAGTAAATAGAAGAAAGCTCAATGAGCCATATATTTTATTCATTCTTGGATAACATTTATTTGCAAGTTGTATTTTTTTTTAACTTGCAAATAATACATGAGTTATACAAAAATAGTAGAATAATAAAATCACCAATTTTGAACCATTTCGTTGATTTCCCCCACATCATATTCGGTCATGGAAATATCTTCAAAGTCTTCCATTTGGTCCGGTCCACTAGCTATCAAATCTTCAATTTCTTCCTCTTCGCCTTGCTCCGCTTATGAGTTTTGGTTGCGTCGCTCCGATCTAATCCAATCTCGAATGCACACTAGTACTTGCAAGCTAAAGCCGGAAATGAATGTCTATGGTCTCCAATTTGTTGTCTTCCTTGGCTAAATGCGCTCTCCGAAGCCACGGTTGATACTTGAACCGTAAGGATATCTCGAGCCATTCTTGAAAGTACCGGATAGCTTGCCTTGTACTTCTTCCACCATGCTAAGACGTCCAAGTCATCCTTGATATCCACATTTGGCTGCATCAAATAAAAGTTAAATTCATCAAAGTTTGCAGTAGAAGAAGAAGTTGGCTGTGAATGTAAAACTTTTAAACCCGACAAACCCTTTTTGCTACTCTGAGAAGTAGTAGGGCGTGGAGCAACGGGTGTAGCACGTTCTTCCAAACTAGAATAATGAGTAAAAACTTTTCTAAACTCATCATCAATAGCGAGATCGGCTTCAGCTAAAGATGGTTGAACTCCCTCTTCAATTTCTAAAAATGTATAAATTTGACTAATCAAATTTTTAGTATAAGACACTTTTAAACAAGGATTTAAAAGGGAACCCAATATAAATAAAGTTGGGATGGGAAAAAAATACTTCTTAAATTTGATTATCATTTCAAAAATAGCCACTTGATAATCGGGTTTATATTTATACTCTTGTAAAACTCTAGCTATTTCCGCTAAGTAGGCTAAAATTCCGATTACCGTGGGATAGAATTGTCTAGAAAAAGCAAGAGTTGCATTATAAAAAATTTCTAAGAGTTCAATACATTCTTTAACATCTTCCCAATGCCTAAAAGTTAACCAATCCTCACTATCAATATTATATTTGTTGTGAACTTGTTGTATGGGAATCCTATAGAAAAACATATGCTTGTTGTAGCATAATGTAAGTGTAGTTCCACCTAGTCTCAATTTCTACTTGAATTTTCCTAGGTCTAAGGTTATTTTCCACACAAGCATTCTTAAAATCTCTAATTCTTCCCCTATTAGCATTACAAAAAAGAAACGCAACAGCATTTCTAACTTTTTGAACAGAATCATCAAAATGCATAAGACCATCTTTAACAATTAAATTTAAAATGTGACAACTACATCTTACATGAAAAATATTTCTTAGAGGAGGGTTTATTTCTCTTTTTAAAAGACCAATTGCCTTTGTATTATTAGAAGCATTATCTAAAGCAATACAAAATGTTTTTCTATAAATGTTAAAAAATCTCATTATAGTAGACATTGAATCGGCTAAAAATTTTCCATCGTGACGACCTTTTCCTTCGTCGTATAAAAAAGCTATAATTCTTTTTTGCATAACCCAGTTGTCATCAACCCAATGACATGTAATAGCAAAAAAATCTAAATGGTTAATACTAAGACCCAAATCAGCGGTAAGACAAACATTACAATTTAAAGAATTAAATACATGGCGCAAATAAAATCTATATTTTTTAAACAAATTTATAACATCGGCTCTACAAGTACTTCTAGGAATACCCTCAAATAACAGGTTATAACAACGTTGAATGTAAGTAACAAACCCCAAACCCGAGGGAAAGGAAAATGGTAAACAATCATAAGCTACCATTTTAGCTATTTCTACGCGTTCTTTTTTCTTGTCATACTTAAAATTTCTACCGGTTCGTGGGTCTATCGTCATTTGAATCCCCCCCACATTTGAACCCGTTTGCTCTCCCCAAACATCCATATGTTTGGTTCTCATATGAGCATTTAGTGTACCCGTTCCACCATCCTTACCAGTTCCTTGCTTAAAACTAAATACTTGTCCACATAGGGTACATGTAACTGATTGGTTTTCCCTATCCTTAGTCATAAATTTCCAAACTTTAGCTGTTGGCTTACAAGTTCTAGGCGGTTTGTCTTGTGTATGTGATTGTGCAGGACCTGTATCTCCTATGGGATTTTCGGGGGGTTGTGTTTCATCATCATCATCATCTAAGTCTTCATTAAAAGTGTCGGTAAAATGTTGTTGCATTGCCTCATGACCTAAAAGTGGATTATTTCCACCAACATCAATACCTAAATTAGGTGTTTCTTCCACAAATGTTTCCTCATTAAGCGCACCCCTAACAGTACGACTACTACTACCGGCACCACGTCTTAATCTCTTTGACATTATTAAATAGAAATAATTTAAATCACAATCAAATAAATCACAAGAAAATAAATTACAACAAATTAAATTGCGTAAATTAAATTTCGAAAAATAAATTGCTAGAATTAAATTGCGTAAATTAAATTTCGAAAAATAAATTGCTAGAATTAAATTGCGAAAATTAAAGATAGAGTTGGAACGAAGGTACCAAATTGCCGGATTAATTTCCAACAAAGCGAAGGCGGCTAGAATTGCAAATCCACCAAAGCTACTTCGGATTGTTGCAAAATCACCAACTCCACCAACAATATTATAATTGCAAAATTAATAATTGAAAGTTGAAACTATAATAAGACTTTGTGGCTAATTATTGCAAAGTAACTATAATTGAGAGATTGAGATTTGAGCTTTGAGAGAAAGATGAAGAAGAGTGAATTGAAATGAAAATGAAGAAGGGTTTATATAGGGGTGGGGGAGGGGTTAAAGTGTTAAAAAAAAAGTTTGGGGGCCAAAAATTAAGAAAATGACCGTTTGGCAACGACCATTTTTGCAAATGGACCGTTGCCAACGGTCCATTACCGAGGCCCAACGGCTCTTTCCTTTTTTTTTTTTTAATTTTAACCGGTTTAACCGGTTCCGGTTAAAAAAATTTTGAAACCGGACCGGTAAATTAATATCCGGTTCCGGTTTAACCGGTCCGGTTACCGGTTAAAACCGGTTACAATGAACCGGTTGACACCTTTACATGAGATTTGTGTTAAGATAGTTTGCTATATCTAATTGGGAATATAAGGACTCTCTCACATTGGTGGTGGAAGAATTATATGTGAGCCTTAAAAGTCCTTGTCACTTTATGTACTTTGATAAATACACACTCCTAAAGTGTGTAAGTAATTATATTATATATTATCTATTAAAGACTTGGACTTGGTTTATTTGAACTTTAATTATCTAAATACTTATACTAAGTACTAGTTCTGGTCCCTAGGTTGTGCTGGTCTTTAATTTTTGTCCTTTAATATCAAACTTATGCCTAAAGGAGAATAAGTTACGCATTATAATATCCACAAGTTATGTCCGCGTCCTAAAAGAACTTTTGTCCCTCTAGGCATGAGTTCAATTTAGAAGGCCAAAAATTAAAGACCAATCCATCTGAAAAGCAAAAATTAAAGACCAGTCCACTTGAAGGTCAAACCGTGCAATTACTTGACTAATGATGAAGGAAGAGGTATTACTAACAATCCACTCTTGCACTAACTATTGATAAGTTACAGGTATAATTATTATTAGGGAAAAAATGTTTTAGACTTTAGCGCAAACAGAATGTATCAAAAAAAAAAAAAATGTATCACTAACTATTGTTTTTACGTGGGTTGTTTAAGTGTTAATTGGCTTTATTGTTGAGTTATGCGTCGGCTGACTCTTGGAAAGGGATAATTTACTTTATGAGGTTTTTGTTGATCCAATTAATTATGTAGAGAAATGAAGGAAAAAATGTCAAAAAAAAAAGCAATTATTGGCCATAGGGACGTGTCAACTGATCAAATTACAAAATTGGAGTTACCAACAACGTAATTAACCCAAATTTTATTAATCCATACGAACATACAGTAAATAACATGAAAATAATTAAGTAAATGACCAAATCTACATAATCAGAACAATTAATTGAGTGGACAACAAGTGTAGTAACGTGTGTATTCAGATGTGTATAATAGCGGGAAAGTGGGGAAATTTATCGGATAAGCTAGTAATAACTGTTTCCGTGATTCTCGCACGTTTCAATCGTTACGTGACACAGATAGAGGGAATTAAATGAGATTAAATGAACTTCCGAATATCTTGAAATTTGACTGTTGTTATTGAGTTATCATCCGTACGGAAATTCTAATCCTTTAATTCAGGGTATATCATTTCGAGACTCTATGCTTGCCACATGTCTGGTCAAATAATCTTACTTGGTTATTACTTTTGCCATTACAGTCACCTTGGTGCTCGATCTTTTTTACATGATCTCCTTTTTGTTTTTGCTTTAAAAAGCATGTGGTCCTCCTTAACAATTTATCTCTCCAGTTAACATTGTTTTTCTTTACCTTACATATGATTTGTGGTGAGTCTAACAACTCTAAAGATTTGATTCTAAATAACATTAACAGCAGGTGAATAGTAGAATAATAAAATTTTAAAAGAAAAAAATCAAGAAAAACTAGAACAAGTCTTTATGAATGATTGCTGCTGTTTTATTAGTTTTCTTCAATAGATAATTAATTACTGCTGTATAGTACAGATATCTCAATTCATGATGAACTTCACAATTACTTAGCATCAAATGGCAATTCCAGTAGACAATCTATTAATCTAAATACTCTTAAGATAATTGATGTTTTAAAGAAAAAAAGATGTCATGTATTACTTTTTCCTGGATCTACCCTTATTGCGCCAAATTAGTGAAGTGTTAATTAAGTAACACGTTTAAGGGAGGCATAAATTGTAGTTTAAACAAATACTCTTACATACAATTTGGGTATAGTGGAAACGACGCGAATAATTCTTAAAATCTATATAAGCGATACGACTTAAATCTGCAAGAAATCTGCAAGAAGAAACTTGATATCCTTGATCGCATCTTCTCAAATTAGCAATATTAGTCATGTTTGTGTCCTTCGCTTGCCAGAAATACTCTTACGGTTGATGTTATTACATATCTTTCTTAAGAGTATGCAAAAATATTATAAGAGAGATAATATGGACCGAAGTGAGACCCAAGATACTGTGTCCTCCTAAGTAGACCCGTAGCTTAGTTGAACAATTGATCATAATATAAAAAAGTAAATACCAACAAGTAGAGAATTCTATAACATAGTCACTTTAATTTCTCCAATAAGAGATTTGGGACTTTAATTGATTCCCAAATCCAAAATGTACAATACAAAAATCTGGTTTTGGCCAATGGTTAGGCTTGTAACCAAAATTATTTGTGTGTGTGACTAATGTTTTTCAGTTGCCTAATACTCTTTTATTCAGTAATACAATAACACTCTTCTAACAAGAACACACCTATTGGTGAACATAGCAATAAAAGAAAATGTGTAACAATTCTCAGGACAAGAATTTGAAACTTGCACATGAGCTTCATGACTTGATCTAAGCAAATCCCCGACATTGCAAGAAAGAGGAGGAACGCGCAAATGGCGGTTCCAACCTTCTCAAATTTTAGTCGGAATGCAGAAACTCCTGGTAAGAAGCGCCTTATCCCCCTTTAGTGGGCCCCACGCTGCACGATTCTGGACTCAGTGGATGTCGGGTACCAGATGTATATGAAGAAAGGACACAAGCTATTACATCTCATCATATGACTAGCTGAAGAAGCTAAACAAACTCCTGCTAAGAAGCGGTTTTTCCCCTTCTGTGTGCCCCACAAGTGCAAATCTGGAATCAGTGGATTTCGAGTACCAGATAAATAGAGAAGAAAGTAAGGACACAAGCTATTGCATCTTATCATATAACTATGGCTAAAGAAGTTACTAAATAGCTCTTAAGGAAAAACATTCCTAGGGAGCGCTCCTTCGGCCAAATTCAGTTAGCAGGATCCTCTTGTAATAGTCAGAGCGACTACGATGATAATCAATCCATACACATAATTGCCTAATCGCCTCTCTTTTTTCCTCCTTGAGAACCAACATTGATTCCTCTTTATCCTTGATCATCTTCTCTAGTTCCCTAACTTTATTATCCGACTTCCAAACTTTCTCCCTATACTTCAATATCTCAGCTTCTTTGTCATCACATTGTGCAAGTAAGCAATCAAAATCATCTCTAACATGTGCCATTGCTTTATTTTTCCTCATAACCCAATCTTTTACGAATTGCAGCTCACACGAAACTTTGGATATTCGGTTCAAAAAATGACCCGTGCATTCCTCAAACTTTAATGCCACAGCGTCCAGTGAACCTAAGATATCGCTTGCTGTCAATGATATATCCTTAACGCCCCTTAACCCCATTTCATGCCTTGCATTTTTCTCTTTTAGATCTTTGTTCTCTTTCTCGTACGAGTTTCTTGTTTTTTGGTACCACTCCTTGTTCTCGATATGCAATTGTTCTGCCACGCAGATCCTTCTGCTTAAGATTCGTAAACTGTCTTCAAACATCTTGCGTAGTTCCTCCGTCATTTCTTCTAGTTTTCTTTCAGCATTATGAAAATTTTCTTTTGAATCCTTTACCTTGATTTGCATCTGCTTATGTTCCTGCTTTGACTTGTTTACGACATCTTGCATTCCTCTTATAATTTTCTCCTGCTCCGCGATCTTGATAGTCAGTTCAGTATTTTTCTTTTCCATCTGCATAATGCTTTGCAAAAATTCCTGTTTTTCTTTCTCAGCGATTTGAATCTGCTTTTGAGTATTGCTGATTCGGGCTGTCAACGTTGAACTCTGAGTGGACATATCGTTCATGTAAACCTTGTGTTTCTTTTGAAGAATTCCCACCTCTGCTTCTTTTCCTAATAGTTTTGTTTCCAACTCCATGATCTTATCATTCAGCTTTTCTTTTTGTAACTCCGAATGATAAGCTTCTTGATTCATATCCATTATCTTCTCTTCCATGTCGCATTTTTCTTTCGCGAGTGATTTCACCTCTGACTTTAAGCCCTTCTCGGACAAAGTAATGCTCGTTAATTTCTCTTTCATATTTTCTATCCGAAGATGACAGTCCGATACTTCTTGAGTTTTTTCTTTGAGTGACAACTCAAGTTCAGAATTCTGATTTCTTAAGGCTTCCAACTCCTGCTGCAGATAATTAGTCCTTTCGGTTAAATCTTTAACTTGATCAGATGCCTCGTGAGACTTTTTTTCGAGTTCTGAAAAACGTATTTTCTCTGGTAAGTCCTTGATTTGTTCTGATCCTTTTTTTGTTTCATGTAACAACTTTTGTTCCAATTCATTCCTGTCAGCACCTAAACGGTCCACTTCTTGATGGAGTGGACCGTTTACGTGTTGTAGTTCTGAAAAATGTGTTTGTTCTAATAAGTCCTTGACTTGGTCTGATACTTTCTTCGTTTCATCTAACAATTTTTGTTCCAATTCATTCCTTTCAGCTTTTAAACGGTCCACTTCTTGCTGCAGACTGTTTGATTTTGCCATAAGATCATCGATCCTAGACATTGAGTTGAGTTGATTTTCGTCGAATTCTTTCAGAAGATGAGAGAACTGATCATCTTTCTCTATGAATGTTGCTTCTAGTGCTAAGTTTCTTTCTTCCATTTTCTTAAGTTCTTTCGACTTGCGCACGAGTTTCTCTTCGAGTTCTCTCTTTTGAACACATAAGTTATCTAATTCAACCTTCATACTAGCAACTTGATCCTCTAACACCTTTATATGAGACAATCTCTCCTTCTCACGAAGCTCAAAATCATCGGTGAGATACAAGATTTCGTCTTCTTTTTCTTTTACTTTATCGTTTAACCATTCGGATTCATGTATCAGCTTCTCGTCACCTTGAATGCACAGGTCTTTGAAGAATTCCCCTGACTCAGACCCTCGGCTATAACACATTGGCGTCTCAAAATTTTCCACATCAAAACTTTCGACGGTTTCCTTCACTTCAAAATTTGAAGTTATAATTTTGTCCTTCAAAATAGCATCCTCAAGAGGCTCACAATTGGAACAAGACGAGCTACTTTTCGCGGTGACTTCCTCGGGGCTAAAATATGATTCTGAATTCGAACACGATGAAGAAGATTGAGACGATGACTCGCCCTCGTGTTCTTCATGAAGTTTTTTCCTTACTTCCCCTCTGAGATTATCATACATAGAATAAAGGGATTGGTAATGTTTGTGGAATTCATCAACAAGTTGAAGCAATTCTGATCTTCTTCTCAAGTTCCCTTCTCTACTACCTTGGTTTATTTTCTTGATTAGCTTTGCTATCCTTTTTACTTTGTTTTCAATTTCTGCAAGAACAAACAAAATTCTTCAAGTTAGGATTCTCTTCTTGTATGAATCAAAAACAACAGAAAGCATAAAATCATATTACAGTCACATAACTGCAATGTGCATTATATTGGTCTGGGTACATGATAAAAACATGGATGAAATTAGGGATGTCTGTAAGTTATTATACAGTGCAATATAACCATGCCACTCAAGAAACTGTTATTAAACGACAACAGATGATACAGTCTAACCAAACATTGTCTCGAGTCTCGACAATACAATACAATAAAGTACAACACATACGGAACTATACATTATGAAATGACGGAAAACAGCAAAACCAAACAGGCTGTTAAGGTTTGACACCATTAGACACAGAGGCGAATCTATGATATAGAGTCAATGGGCTCAGAATGATTATGATCTTACTGTAATTTTATACTCTATTTGCATATGTTTACATTGTTCGCGTCAAAAGCAACGGGTTCAGTTGAATTCACTTCTAATTATACACATAGTTGAAGTCATATAAGCTCTTATGTGCACCATATTGATATGAACATATGATACAAAATTTGAATGTCATTAAGGGGTCTTAGAACTTTTCAAGTTAACATTAAATTTTTGCCACCATTATTCACTTCTTGACAGGATGATCAGCAACTTACTGCGAACCAGTTGCCATTCTGTATACCACATAAATCCACCACGTTGGGGGTAAATTTGTGCTCGAAGATTCGCTTTAAATTGCCTTCTTTTTGCCTCTAACGCGTTATCCCACAACCTCCAATAACATTCAAAGGGTCGAGGTTGTTCTGGGATCGAATAATTACCTATTTTTATCCATTTCAATTGTTCTTCCTTTTCAGGATCAACATGACTCCCAAAAGGCTTCATGGATTCCTTCCAACTTCGTTTTGTCATGTCTGCCTTCGAATTTTCAAGAACAATAATGCTCAGAGTTAACTGGTGCCTGTAATGCTGGTATCAAAATAGTCTCCCAACCTGAATTAAAGAAAAATCAGGATTTGAAAGTCATAACCAAAATACTTCAAATAATTCGTTAATGTGGGCAACGACGGAACCAAGAAATCTAATAGATGTAAAAAGTGCAAGTCATAACCATACATATCAAATGTTTCGTTAATGTGAACAGTGACAGAACCAAGAATTCTATTCAAAAAATGCGAGTCAATACCAAATACATCAAATAATCGATTGATATTCACTCTGTGACTTAGAGTAACTTTTGAGCTACGTTAATTACCACTATACTGGAAGATTCTCTTCTGTCGAGGGGATTCAACAATTTATATATATACACGCAAAAAATGTGTTTTTCCTTATTTGCACAGTATAGTTTACGGATGACGGGGATTCAATTGAAACCCCTTCCTGACGGACCATGTAGCTCGGGCCCTGGTTGTACCAGTTGAATTATGACATGTTTAAAAATCACTTTAAGAAAAAGAAGAAAGAATACAGAACATTTGTCAAGATTCAAACAACAATTTATAACATTACGTTGTTAGAAAAACATCACCTAAATCATATGCTTTAAGATACAAATCCTTTTCAATTGGGGTTGTTCTTTTTTTTTTTTTTTTTTTTCGGGAATCTGTTGATTAAATTTCATGCATGGCCCCAATGATATTCCTATATCACCAACTTTTCAGCAGGTACGGAGGTACCTAATATAATTAGTCGAGGTGCGCGCAAGCTGGAAGGACACCATGATTATTGAAAAAAAGTACCAATTTTCATCCAAATCACAACCAAAAACAAGTATGATACACATGGAGATAATATCCATATTTTAGAAGAAAAAAACAGATAAAAAAGACTCATGAACATCTAGGAATAGATACATACATTTAAATAAACGACATGTTATTTGAAGGTAAAGATTCAAGAATGGTCATGAAAATGTTGAATATATATGAATTAAAAGAGATATCAGAGAGAAATATATTACCATGCAAAATTTACTATTTTCATTGGGAAGAATCAAATTTCTGGATTTTTATCCAAAGCTATTTTTCTTAAAATATTACTTGAATTTGGGAGCAAAAAGATGAAGATATTTCATCTGAATCAAGAAAAAGAAAGAGCTTTAAAAGGGTTAAAGAGGAGGAAGAACAAAATGGGGATCACAAAACACAAGCATTTATTTTATTTTGACATATTGGTGTGACTCTTATTTTGCATATTTGCAAATATAAAAGAAAAAAAATGATTTAGATATATATGTCCTCTAAATCAAGAAAAAATAGTGCATTAAAATGGTTAAAGAGGAGGAAGAACAAAGTGGGGATCACAAAACACAAGCTTTTGCTATTGACATATTGATGTGATTCTAATTTCGCATATTTGTCAATATGAAAACAAAAAATATGATTCTAGAACTGTAATTATTGAGGGGGAAAAACCATCATAGAAAATTAAATTAAATGGTAATGTTGGATTGTATCCACCATTAATAGTTGTTGTTTTCCTTTGATTTTTTTGTCGGTCCACTATCAATTTATAGCATGTTTGGCAAAGTTTTGAGCAGTCAAAAATGCTTATTTAATTAAAACATACTTATTTATAAAATTAACGTGCATGGCTAAGCTTTTTTAAAAAAATAAGTACGTTTAGGTCAGAAACCGTGATGAAGTTTGAAATGTGCACTTCAAACTTTAGAAACAATTCATAGAGCTTGAAGTTTTCCTAGAGTTCACATGCATCATTTCAAACTCAATTTTTTTTCCAGAAATTTTGTTTACACCACTTCGAACTAAATAAAAAAATATCAGGAGAACTCAAAAGGAATTTAATGAAATTTCACTTATAGCATTTTGATTTTAAAAAAACATTATGGTTGTACAATTTTGACTAAAAAAGAATTTACTTGTGATGTTTTCCTTTTTATACGCTCATTAAAAAAATATTAACTAAAAGAATAATTTGATTAAATTGTCTCTATTTATTCCTTGATCTCAATTTAATACTACTCCTTTCTTAATCACACTGGTCTCTCTTCATATTTATTAAGCAAGGTTAAGGTAGAAACTACATAATAATTAATTACTTTCTCCGTCCACTTTATCTTGTCATATTTCGCTTTAAAGAGTTAATTTGACTAATCTTCAGAGTTAAATTGAATTAGATTAATTTAATTTTTTAAAATTAAAATTATAATGTTCAAAAACTATACGAAATATATTATAAATTATAATTCTTCTCATATTAATATGATGAAAAAATACATTTTAAAATATTGGTCAAACTCTATACAATTTGATCCTGAAAAAGCGAAACATGACAAGTAAAAATGAACGGAGAAAGTATAAAATAACAAACTATTTTGGATCTGTTATTGACAACTAAAGTGGACAGGAAGGAGTATACATCAAACTTATTATGGTAGTTAAGAATTAAAGTGAACTGCTTATGAATTTATCTTCCCAAGGTGGTGGGGTGAAGTCTATCATTTTCTCCTGAAAACACATAAACCAAAAAAGCGAGGAAATAAAGATTTTTTGGCCTCTTACAATTTGAGTAGAAGAAAATGTCTTTTTCAAATTTTTATGTGTTTTTTCAGATCTCTTATGTGCAAAAAATAAAAATTTCTGGTAAAAAGATCATAAAACTAAAAAAAAATTAAAAATGGCTAAAATCCATTTCTCCCTAAAAAAAAGCTCTGTATTTTTTCTCTTTTTCTGCTTCACAAAAACCCCTCTCCCGTGAAAGCTTCACACCATCATTTTCACTAAAAAGCAAAACAAATTACACTTTTTGGTGCATTATAAGTTCCACCTGAAGAAGTGAAAAGAAAAAAATATACTGCTCTCGTTCCAAAATACGTGTCATTATAAAAAATACGGAAAAAGCTTAAATATGTCATCGAACTATCGGAAAATGGCTCATTTATGCCACTTGTCAATAGTTTGGCTCATTTATGCCATCGAACTATTGAAAATGACTCATTTATGCCACTCATCAATAGTTTGGCTCATTTATGCAGCCCTCGTTACCAAAATGACTCATTCATGCCGATTTTTCATCAACGCCGATTTTATAATACCATATATGACATGTGGCCTCCAACTAGATTATGGTTGTGGGTGGGTCGGGTGTATGGCTCGGATTTTTTATTAATTTGGATTTAAAATTAGACTGATTTGATTAAACGATGTAGACCCCTAATATTAAATCAACCCAATTTTAAATCCCAATTTAATAAAAAATTCGAGAAATACACCCGACCCACCCACAACCATAATCTAGTTAGAGGCCACATGTCACATATGGTATTATAAAACCGGCATTGATGAAAAATTGACATGGATGAGTCATTTTGGTAACGACAATGGCATAAATGAGCCAAATTATTGATGAGTGACATAAATGAGCCATTTCCAATAGTTCGAAGGCATAAATAAGCCAAACTATTGGGAGTGGCATAAATGAGTCATTTCCGATAGTTCGATGGCATATTTGAGCCTTTTCTGTAAAAAATAAAGATAAAATTAAGTCCCTCCATCTCAAATTATTTGTCATTTTTTTATTTTACACGTCCCTGAAATATTTATTAAGGGATATTTGAATAACTTTATTCTTATGTTTAAGTTATAATCTCTCTCCATTAAATATTTACTCTCTATTAATGATAAAATTTTATTAAGGCTAAAATGGAAAAAACTAATTAATTATGTCTTGAACTCCTAAAACGAAAAATATATTTTTTAAACAGGTTCTTTTAATGAGATAATTATTTTTAATAATCACGACAGATAAAACGAAAGGAGTAGTTTTCTCCCATCTTATCCTTAGTAAGTATTAGGGAAAATACATAAAAAAAAATCCCAACGTATACTCGGATTAATTATGACGCACCCAACCTTTGCGGGCGACCTATTACCCCCTGGCCTTATTTTTTCTATATTTTTGTACTCTTTTTTTACTGACGTGGCAAAAAAAATTGATGCCCAGTTGCACAGTGGAGAGTGTTGCACACTCTCCGCCATATTGGTGCCACGTCACTGTCACTTTTCCTTTCTTTTTTTCATTTGATTTTTCTTTTATTAATTATATTTACACTAATTAACTTCTAGTTAACCATTAAACCATTAATTTTGTCTTCTTCATCACTAAACCCTTCTTCTTCTTCTTCTTCTTCATTTCAAGAAATCAATCAACTCATTTTCTTCCTCCATTAACAACATACATTTAACCCATTTTCTTCCTCCATTAACACGCACACATTCAACCCATTTTCTTCCTCCATTAACACACACACATTCAACCCATTTTCTTCCTCCATTAACAACATACATTTAACCCATTTT
Organism: Lycium barbarum; assembly: GCF_019175385.1. NCBI lineage: Eukaryota > Viridiplantae > Streptophyta > Magnoliopsida > Solanales > Solanaceae > Lycium > Lycium barbarum. Next base: position 125,366,644 of record NC_083345.1, on the reverse strand, counting down.
CTTCCTCCATTAACATACACACATTCAACCCATTTTCTTCCTCCATTAACACACACACATTCAACCCATTTTCTTCCTCCATTAACACACACACATTCAACCCATTTTCTTCCTCCATTAACAACATACATTTAACCCATTTTCTTCCTCCATTAACACACACATTCAACCTATTTTTTTCCTCCATTAACAACATACATTTAACCCATTTTCTTCCTCCATTAACAACACACATTCAACCCATTTTCTTCCTCCATTAACACACACACATTCAACCTATTTTTTTCCTCCATTAACACACACATTCAATTTAATCATGAGCTTATTTTCAAGAAACATTCAACCCATTTTCTTCCTCCATTAACACACACATTCAATTTCATCATAAACCCCCCTTCTTTTTCTTCATTTCAGGCTGCCCCCCCCCCCCCCCCCCTTCCCCCCTCCCAACCCGCTCCTCTTGCCCTACCTATTTGAAGAAATTGCCATTGACACCCATTTGAAGAAATTTCCATTTGAAGGACAAAATGTGCAATTTCTTCCTTTCTGGGTTATGTTCAATCATGGACTGGAATTTAACAATAATGTAAATTGTTATTTGTTAAATTTCGTGGAAATTGTCCAACCCGCTCCTCTTACCATTTGTTAAATTTCATAGAAATTCATAGGGAATGGAATTTAACAACAATGTAGAAATTGCACGAACTGCCCATGATTTCACGAACTGGGCTATGTTCAATCATGGCGACGGCGGTGGCGGCGGTGTGGTGGCGGTGGCAGCGGCGGGGGTGGTTGAGGAGAAAGAAGAAGAAAGAGAAAAAGGAGAAAGAAGAAGAAAGAGAAAAATAAATTGCAATTAATAGCTTTAACAGTTGAAATGTGAAAGAAAGGGAGGGTGGGAGTGGGTGAGAGAATAAAATATAAATAAATTTTTAAAAATTATTTTTTATTAAAATATAAAAACTATTTTTACTGCTTCACTAGCTATTAATTTATTTTTTTGCCACGTCAGCCAAACAAGGTACAAAAATATAGAAAAAATAAGGTCAGGCGGGTAATAGGTCGCCCGCAAAGGTTGGGTGTGTCATAATTAATCCGAATATACGTTGGGAAGTTTTTTTTATGCAATTTCCCTAAGTATTAATTACAGAGGAAGTATATCAAAGTTGACATAGTTGTATAACAAATATTTATGAAGAGAGAAAAACATGATAAAATATTTTAAAAGAGTAAAATAAACAAAATACACCTTTATTAATGCTAGACGTGTAAATGGAACACAAATAAACTGTACGATAATATTCTCCTGATAAAAAGAAAAACAGAAACGTGTAATAGCTCTCTGTATTTTTTCTCTTTTTATTCTACTTCAACAAAAAATATCTCTTTTTTTTTACACTTTTTGCTGCATTATTAGTATTTGATTTTCCACTTTGTTCTTGTTTTAAGCAGAAACCATTACCACCATTTTCAACCAAAAAAGATTGTTTCTTTACACTTTTTGCTGCACTATAAGTATTTAATTTTTCCTTTTTTTTCTTTTCAAGTTACCACCATTTGCAACAAAAAAAGATCGTTTTTTTACATTTTTTGCTGCACTATAAGTATTTGATTTTTCCTTTTTTTCTTTTTCTTTTCAAGTTACCACCATTTTCAAACAAAAAAGATCTTTTTTTTTATTTTTATTTTTATTTTTTTTACACTTTTTGGTGCATTATAAATATTTGATTTTCCACTTTTTTGTTGTTTCAACCACAACCCCATTACCACCATTTTCAACAACAAAAAAAGATCTTTTTTTTACAAATTTTGGTGCATTATAAGTACTTGATTTTCCACTTCTTCTTTTTTCAAGCAAAACCCATTTTCAACAAAAAAAAAAGATTTTTTTTTCTACACTTTTTGCTGCATTATAAGTATATTTGATTTCCCACTTTTTTGTTGTTTCAAGCAGAACCAATTTTCAACTTACACTTTTTGGTGCATTATAAGTATATTTGATTTCCCACTTTTTTGTTGTTTCAATTTTTATTTTTTTTTCCAACTAGAACCCATTACCACCATTTTCAACCAAAAAAAAAGTTTTTTTTCCCACACTTTTTGGTGCATTATAAATATTTGATTTTCCACTATTTTTTGTTGTTTCAAGAAGAATCCATTACCACCATTTTCAACAACAAAAAAAAAAAGAATTTGTTTTTTTTATACTTTTTGGTGCATTATAAGTATATTTGATTTTCCTTTTTTTTTTTTTTTTTTTGGTTTGATGATGGACCCATTAAAGAAGCCATCAACTATTATTTCACAAAGTTCATCAATCCCAGAAATACTTTCACTTTTGAATAAAAAATCCTCAATTTCATTTCAAGAAAATAAAGACTTCTATTTTGTACAAGCATTATTAAAGGCTCATGAAAATAATTTCAAGAATGAGCTAGAAAATATGTGAGGAAGAAAAAAGGAGGATTGAAGAAATATATAAAAAGATACTAAAAGAAAAAGGTGATGAAAATAAGGAAAAAACTCAGTTGTTATTTGATAGGATTGATGAGTTAAAAAGGGGGAAAAATGAAGATGAGGAAAAAATAAGGGGTTATTATGAAGACAAATTTAATGAGTTAAAAAAGGAAAGAATTGAAGCTAAGGATAAAATAAGGGGTTATGAGGAGAAATTTAATGAGTTAAAAAAGGAAAGAATTGAAGCTAAAGATAAAATAAGGACTTATGAGGAGAAATATAATGAGTTAAAGAAGGAAAAAATAAGGGGTTATTATGAGGAGAAATTAAATGAGCTAAAAAAGGAAAAAGTTGAAGATGAGGAAAAAATAAGGGGTTATTATGAGGAGAAATTTGGTGAGTTAAAAAAGGAGAAAAGTGAAGATGAGGATAAAATAAGGGGTTATTATGAGAAGAAATTAATTGAGTTAAATGGTAGAGTGTCTATTTTGGTGGAGGAAATGGAGAAAAATAATGATGGGGAATCTGCATGCAACTCAGCTGGAAATTGCAGTGGCAAATCAAGAAATGAAGGTATATTTTGTGTTCCTTACATCTTGTTTGGATGGTTGCTAAGGGTGTGTTTGGTATGAAGGAAAATGTTTTCCAGAAAAATAAGTGGGATTCGTGTTTAGTAGGCGTTTGGACATGAATCAGGTGATATTTGAAAAAAAAAAGTAATATTTGAAGTTAAGTAAAAAAGTTATTTAGAAGTTGAAGTTGTGTTTCGACATGTATTTCACTTGAAAAACTAATGAAGTTTGGAGTGAAAATTTGACACAAAATGTATAACCAAACAGTTGTTTCGGGGAAAAAAATAATAATGATGTTTTAGACATCAGATACATGTCCATAAAGAAGTCCATTTAGCATTGCTTATAGTTATTATGTCTATGCTTTGCAACATTTTGTTTTTCAGCTATTAAGTTTATATTCAGGCTAGATGGCTTAAGTTCTGCTAATTTTGCTTTAGGGATTGATAACATAAACTTGGTTCCAACCGAAAAAAGCTGCTCGAGTGACCAGAGTTTTCAGTTCGCGCCTTCTGGTTGTGCATATGCTAAAGTAGATAGCAAAATCAACAGACAAAAGGGAAGTGATCCTTCTGAGGAAGCAGGTATATCTGACTTTTACCGCATTTGCAGAACCTGTCTTGATGTATCCTGTTGAACTGGTGTGTTATGGGCTTGGTATTTTCTGCAAATTCTTCATATACACTTACAGTTAGCCAAAAAACTAGAGGAACCGTACCTCCGATTTAGTTTGAGACACTGGTATCGGATACATACCCATAAACAACTCCATTTAGCATTGCTTGCAGTTAGTAGGTACTAGGTACTGTTAGATTTGATAGCTTCATTATTAGAATCTAGGTTAACCATTTCATTGAACTTGAGAGGAATTTAGAAGAAGAGAAGAAAGGATATTTTGCATTGAAGAAGAAATGAGTACAATGCCAGCTAAGGACTTTTACACATTCAGTTGGTATAGTGCACGTGATGTGCACATGATTTCTAACAAACTAACTGCATCATCATTACATTCTAATTACCACTAACTAACTCCTAAGCTCATTTAAGTTACATTAAGCATCACACTCCAATAGGTACTATGTCTATTCTTTACAGCATTTTATTTTGCAGATATATATTAGTTTCAAAAAAAATAAAAATTAAGTGCTATATCCAGGCTAGACGGCTTAAGTACTGCTAATATGTGAATGAACGCTGTATGTTTATTTTGTTGAGGGCCTGAGTTTCAGTGTGGACTGATAACATGGTAGATGCCAATGTGATGATTGTGTGTAGACGGACACTTGGTTCAGATATTCCCGTTTTTCCCTTTTCGAAGTTGAGGACTGACTTGCGGTTTTATTATAGGAATTGATGACATAAACTTGGTTCCAGCCGAAAAGAATTTCCCTGGTGACCAGAGTTTTCAGTGCGCACATTCTGCTTACGACTCTGCTCAAGTAGATAGCAATTTCAACAAACAAAAGGACAGTTATCATTCTGAGGAAGCAGGTATATCTTACTTTTGGTGCATATGCAAAACCTTTTTCTAATTATTTGTGGCATTACACTAATCAACTACTCCCTCTGTCCCAATTTATATAATGGTGTTTGACTGGGCACGGAGTTTAAGAAATAACGGAAGAAATTTAGAACTAGTGGTCTAAAATAAGCCATAGATATTTGTGTGACTATAATCATTTCATTAAGGGTAAAATGACATTTTAAAGTCAAATCTGTTACTAAAAATAGAAGGGTATTATTCTTTTAGGGACTGAATAAGTAGGAAAGACTGTTAATATGTTACATATGATTTCTTGTAGAGCCTCTTCCAATCAACTTGGCTTCGGAACGTGGAGTTCCTCCATCGGCATGTGAAGCAGTAGACTGCTTTAAGAATAACTTGAAGGCAGTCTCACACAAACCGGAATTTCCACATGTTATTCTTATTATCGACAGTGACAATGAAATGGCCACAAATGAAATGGAAATGCATGTGCAAGATTCCTGTAATTCGATGCGAAAGAGAAAAAGAAGCGTGAATGAGAGTGAAAATAATGATGGTTCTTCATTTGGTAGACGATGTGAAGACAAAGTAGGAGCTAACTACCGGTCTCAACTTCCTACCTGAAGATATGACAAGCCTAACGGGTCTATATATGGCAATGATTCAGATTCAGACAATGATTCCTGCAGTACCCAAAAAATAGATATGTTCATTAAAGAAGGTAGAAAATGGTAACAAATCCTCATATTCCATGAGTCAAATTGACGAAATGAGGTATGCATAGTTATATCATTCTCTCGGCTATTTTTTTCTTTGTTGGTAATAAAATTATTTCTTTGTTTGTCAGATGAAGATGTATTATTGGCAGTGATATTAATACCTGAAAATATTAAATTTCCAATACTTTACCGATATAGAAAAGCCGGACTACTATGTTTCTTTTAGGGATGTCAAATGGGCGGTTTGGGTTGAATTTGGGCGGGTCAACATGACTTAAGTTAATAAACCCGCCCAGAAATTACTTGGTCATTGACCAACCCAAACTTGGGCGGGTGGGCCGAGTCATGCTTTTATGGGCTAATTTTGCCACCCTTAGTTTCTTTCCATGCCTCGAGAGTAGCTTTTATAACAAAATGGGTAAAATGATGTTCATTTTTCACATGCTTGCACAACTATGTGCATGTCCACTAGTGATCCTTTAACTTTGTCAGTACTAGAGAAAATATGAATCAAAATTGATGCAAAGACAAGAAAGACAAAAATTAGCTGTAACTATATTTGTGTCTTGTCTAGTAAGTTCATTCGATCATTCACTTTGTAATCTGTTTTTGCATATTTTTTCCTTCAGTATTACTGCTTCAGGGAAGTATCTGATTGATGAATATCCCGAAAACAAGCTCAGAAGAACAATGTCGGAGGTAAGTCTAGAAGATCACAGAAAATGCAAGCAATTAGCTATTCGATACTGCCACCAACTATTTCAGAAATACCATAGCAAGAAAGACCGTATATATACACTAATGCTCAAAAAGGGGGGTTGAGTTGTTACACCAGCCTCCGAGTTCCCTTGACAAAAATGGATAATTGACTTGCTTTGTTCTGTGAAGATATCTAACTAGTAGGTATGATTAGGTCCTTTGTTGTTCATTTCTTGGACTTCAATGTAGCATGCTGATTATGAACAATAGATGGCTATAGCCTGTATTTATAGAATGGTGACAATTTTAGCTTAACATTTTCATGATTGTAGAACATATAGATGCTTAATGTGCTCTGATCTGTTGGAAACAGTCCTTTTGTTTGAATTTTGGACGTCACTTTAGATTGTTGATTATGAACGATAGATATCTATATTTACAGAGTGGCTGACAATTGTAGCTTAACATGATTCATGATTTTAGAATATATGGAGCATTTTATGCTAAGTTTTAAGTTTAAGTAATATGCACTGTCAGTGTAAACAATAACTGCATCATGAGTTCATCTTTACTTGTTGTAACATGTAATATATCTCATTTTCAATATTTCAAATCACCATTTTTAAAGAGGCTTGCCTTGTTCTTTGGATTGCCTGATAGTGTAATAAGTTGTTTACTCCTGAGTGTATAAAGTTTACTCTTTGTGGATATATCTAGCAAAGAAGGAACTATCAAAATTCAGGAATAACCCCCTTTCATTTTTGCACTTTTGGTTCTTTGTTTCGTTGTTTCTTTTTTTGAATCTTGAAGGCAAGTTCATCCTTGTTTGGATGTACTTATATTGGATGCTTGAAAAAGGTTGATTTACGCAAACGTACCTTTTTAGGCCACTATTTAGATTTTATCCCTTAAAAATGGTTCAAATATAGACCTTCGAAAATTGTCCTTTAGGACAACGCTAGACTCAAATTTAATGTTTGTGCATATATTATTCGACCTTATAGACAAAACATTAAATTTTCATGTATACAACATTTGCAATAATTTACAAAAAGATTGACCGTCATGTAATGTTTTCTCATAAGATTTTCAATTTGCTCAAATGAGATTTCCAGACCATGGTCTAAACGGTTCATAAATTGCAAGAGAATCATTTACTAAACAATAATGCCGAAAAGGGACAACAGCCAAAAGTTTCACCTTGAAAAATACTTATTGGCATATGATGTCTGCACAAACTAAACAATATATGACAAATATTTTCATATTAACTTAGTATCGTTCATCTGAACTTTTTGTCACTTTATTATGGTTAAGTTATTTCTATTCTCACTGTACGTTTTTCATTTTGCTAACACTGTACATATTTGCTTCATGTGCCATGGTGCAAGCTGCTGCTAAAGTGCTACGTACGAGTGGCCATTGATTGCTCATATTATTTTCCAAATACTAGCAAACGAATTTTTAAATACTAAACTAACAAGTAATTGTTACTGGTAAACGTAGATAAATAAATCTGGAAAAAGGGTAACATATTAAATTATACAGTACAAATATTCTTTATAAGATAAATGCATATAATTTCACACTACTCAATTGAGATTGATCTGTTCTACTTGCAAATCAGCCCTGCTTAGAGAAGGGCCAATTTTGCCCCTCGATTATTGAAAATAGGACAACTATACCCTCCGTTTCATTTTGGTACCAAAAACGCCCTCGCCGTTACTCAAGTAGCTCAATTATACCCCTTCAGAACTCACGGACCTCCACGTGTTTCTTAGAAAGGGGCAAACGAGCGCCATATTTCAACAAAATAGTTGGGGTCGCCGTAACAATAATTCTTCAACCACTTCCTAGTTCTCTGTTTAAGTAATCAACAAACATCCTTTTTGCACTATCAGCATCTGAAGGAGGGGCCGGCCCGCTCAAGCTTGTCTGTCCAGCAAGCTTGATGAAAGTTCGTCGTAGCCTACGCAGCTCTGGCAGGCCAACAGATCTCGAAATATCTACAGTTGGTATTCCTGGACCAAGAGATACACCATTTAGAGGACCCCCGAGAGCACGGGACTGAGCTTCCATAATAGCACTCGTAACTTCTTGTGTCGCCCTATCCATCTTGTATAAAGAATTTGCCTCCGAACCTCGTGTACTTTGGGTCGCAATGGTTGGTTGTAGAATCTTAACATCCCTTGTTTTCGAGTCTACTTTTTTCGTTAAATAGCTCAAAGCATCGACCATAGTTGTAGACGATTTATCAATTCCTTCTTTAGCTGGCCATAACTCGAACAATGGAGAATCCCATCGATTTTTGCTATCCGGCCTTTCAAACCTTCTCACAAGATCTTCAAATATATTATCATCATAAGACGGTTCTCCTCTCTCACGACGTTCTCCATTCCATGTTCTACAAGATTGTTCGTCGACATCACAATGGACGACACAATATCTAATCCCTGCTGCTCTAGCCAAACACCATAACTCATATCTATAGCCCTTTATGCTATTAAGAGAATCCACTATAACTATACCGTCCTTCGACAAAGATCTGTCAACTTCGGACCTCAATACGCCTCTTAAATTCTTTTCCTCGGTCATGTTCGCGTAGCTTTGGTTGCGACTAAGATGAAACGAAGTTTCATCGATCGCTCTAACTGATGGTTCTGGTTCTGTTTGTCTAAGCGCTTCGGCTAAACAAGCTGCAGCTGTTGATTTCCCGCTACATGGTTGACCACATATAACAACCAATGCCATCTACACAAACAAAAATGAACAGGAACTGAATTTAACCCAAGTAGCTTGATGAGAAAATTACAACGGAAAATTTTTATTTTCAAAATTACAGCAGAGAAATGATAACAAAACAGTACTACATTGTCTTTTTTATGAAGGAGAATTTCATTAAAAGGCATCAAGAAGACGCTGACAGAAATTACAGGGAATAAGAAGAGTTGCTCTGGTACACTAACTAGACTATAACTAAAGAGCAAACATCATCAAAAAACTGTTCACAACTAGATAGAGGCGCCTGATTTAGAGCCTGTTTGGATGAGCTTATGCTTATAAGCTGCAAACAACTTATAAGCTAAAAAAAATAAGTTGGGGTAGTTTAACTTTTTTTTTTTGGCTTATAAGCTGTTTTAGATAAGCTAAGTCAAATGGGCCCAATTATTTTTTTGAGCTTATTTTAAGCACAAAATGACTTTAAGCTGGCCAGTCAAACACTCAAAAAAGCTAAAAACAGCTTATAAGCAACTTATAAGCCAATCCAAACGGGCTCTTAGCTAACAAAATAAATTCATTAAGCACTTAGTTTTAAGAGTATGAACAGGAGTTGAGATCCCATCAAAACGCCTGCGGTTCCTCTCATCCCATAGACACCAAAAAATTGAGGCAAGATCCAATGACCAAATAATCTAAAACCCGTAACGACAAATATAGAAGTGTAGCAAACTAAAAATCAAACAGAAATAGAGAAGCAAACCTCAAATCCTAGACCCGTTTATGATAACGAGATTATTTACTCCCTCTGTTCACTTTTACTTGTCACGTTTCGTTATTCAAGAGTAAATTTGACTAATCTTAGGAGCTAAATTGCATTAGATTAATTCAATATTTCAAAATTAAAATTCACATATTCAGAAAGTATAAAAAAATACTATAAGTTGCAATTTTTCTCGTATGGACTTTTGACAAAATAGAAGATTGGGACACACTTCAAATAAATCTAAAAAGGAGAGTCATTTCAAACTCACACAAAGTCAAAATCAGTAACAGTTAGTAGCAACAATTAAAGTGTAGCAAACTACCAAAAAAAAAAAAAAAAAAAAAAAAATCAGATCCCCTTGATCTCCATTAAAACACCTCAATAACTAAAAAGCCAAAAAAAATCATACTTTTGGTTAATAGAAGTCTTTATTTACCAGAGTCGGGTCGGGTCGGGTCGGGTCGACGTTGGATGACGGAAGAGCGGCGATAGGTTGCGTTTCTTTTTCTTTCTGAGGGGTTGCGTTTTGTTTTTACTTTACTACGACTTAGAAGAGGGAGTTTGGTCGTCCCTCTTCGTCTATTAAACAGGTCATAAAAAAAAAAATATATGGATTCTATATATATTAAACAATAATTAATATTTAAAAAAAAAGGGTCTCATATTAAACACCATGCATATTCGTAGCAAACATCAATATAAAGTTTTAAATACGGAGCATAAACTAAAAAATTGTGGCTCCCATATATATTAAATAACAACTAATATTTTAAAAAAAAATAAAAAATTGGGCCCCATATTAAACACCATGCGTATTCGTAGCAAACACTAATATAATAAAGTTTTAAATACGGAGCATAAACTACAATGTTATATTAGTCGTTTTTTAACATAGTATCCCATATTGACAAAAGCAAGCAACATATAAAAAAAAAGGGTGCAGACTTTGTATTCTTAGCAAATACTAATATAATAAAGTTTTAGATACGGAGCATAAATTACAATGTTATATCAATCGTGTTTTGAGCATAGTACATATAAATACGAACATAGTATCCCATATTGACAAAATCAAGCAATATATATATAAAAAAAAAAGGTGCACACTTTGTATTCTTAGCAAACACTAATATAATAAAGTTTTAGATACGGAGCACAAATTACAATGTTATATCAATCGTGTTTTGAACATAGTACATATAAAAAAAAAAAAAAAAATTGGGCCCCATATTAAACAGGTCCATAAAAAAATTGTGGGCCCCATATGTATTAAACAACAACTAATATTAAAAAAAATTGTAGGCCCCATATTAAACACCATCCAGTATTAAAAAAAAAAAGTGGAACCCACCACATCCAAAACGGGAAAAAAAAGTGAAACCCATATTAACAAAATCAAGTAATATTAAAAAAAAGTGAATCACATATTAAAAAAACAAACAATGTTAAAAAAAATTGTGGGCCCCATATTAAATACCGTGCGTATTCGTAGCAAACACTAATATAATAAAGTTTTAAATACGGAGCACAAACTACAATGTTATATTAATCGTGTTTTGAACATAGTATCTCATATTGACAAAATCAAGCAATATATATAAAAAAAAAAAAATGAATCCCATATTAAAAAAATAAACAATGTCAAAAAAAAAAAAGTGCAGACTTTGTATTCTTAACAAACACTAATATAATAAAATTTTATATACGGAGCACAAATTACAATGTTATATCAATCGTGTTTTGAACATAATATATATAAAAAAAATAAAAAAATTGGGCCCCATATTAAACAGGCCCATTAAAAAAACATTGTAAAAAAAAAATTTTCGGCCCTATATATATTAAAAAAAAATATGGCCCCATATTAAACACCATCCAGTATTAAAAAAAAAAAAAAAGTGGAACCCACCACATTCAAACTCACGGGAAAAAAAAAGTGAACCCCATATTAACAAAATCAATCAATATTAAAAAAAAAATCGTGGGCCCCATATTAAACACCGTGCGTATTCGTAGCAAACACTAATATAATAAAGTTTTAAATATAGAGCACAAATTACAATGTTATATTAATCGTGTTTTGAACATAGTATCCCATATTGACAAAATCAAGCAATATATAAAATAAAAAAAAATGAATCCCACATTGTGGGCTCCATATTAAACACCATCCAGTATTAAAAAAAAAAAGTGAAACCCACCACATTCAAACTCACTGGAAAAAAAAAGTGAACCCCATATTAACAAAATCAAGCAATATTGAAAAAAAAAAGTGAATCCCATATTTAAAAAACAAACAATGTTAAAAAAAAAATGTGGGCCCCATATTAAACACCATGCGTATTCGTAGGAAACACTAATATAATAAAGTTTTAAATACGGAGCACAAACTACAATGTTATATTAATCGTGTTTTGAACATAGTATCCCATATTGACAAAATCAAGTTGTTATATTCACTAAATATACTTAAAATATTTATATTTTAAAATTAGATAGAATTTAATACAAAAGATAGCATGACAAGTAAAATGAGCTAAACCGAGAATATTTACTAAAAAATTAAAAAATAGTATTTCTTCGTTTAGATAGAAAATCAATTTCTACAACAAGTCTTCTCTTTTAAAAAATATTAATAAATTTGCCGATTTTGTATTCGTAGCAAACATTAATATAATAAAATTTTAGATACGGAGCACAAACTACAATGTTATATTAATCATATTTTAAACATAACATATATATATATATATATATATATATATATATATATATATATATATATATATAATCACTATTCAAAGACAACTACATACACATAAATGCACTATAATGTAAAGTGTTGGGCCCGTGCGCAGCACGAGCATAAGCCGTCTAGTTTAGCTATATATTCGAGAAAATGATAAAAAGTGGTCATTTATCTTTGGTAGTAGGTTCAAAATAGTCCCCTTTAAGTACTACCTAAGCAGCTTTAGTCCTTTAAATTTATCAAAAATGAATACTTTAGAAACTTTTTTTTTTTTTAATAACCATGTGTGTCCGCGCGAGCTTACTGGCACCTCGACTAATTTCACGGATATTTGTCACCTCCCACCAGCAGCAACAGGTAATTTTATCCATCAAGGCTAGGACAAGAAATCACCTAGTATTGAATACTTTCAAATTTTACGTGAACACAAAGTGTTTCGTGCATAAAATTATTCTTTTTACTCAGCAAAGGTTAAACTACCCCAATTTCAAACCATCGCCGAGCATAGTACTCCCTCCGTTTTTTAATTAGTTGTCATGTTTAGCTTTTTTTCAAAGTTAAACTATTTGAACTTTAATCGACATTTTAAAATATATTTTTTCATCAAATTGAAACGAGAAAAGTTGCAATGTGTAGTACTTTTCGTATAGTTTATAAATATCTAAATTTTAATTATAAAAATCGAGTTAATCTAATCGAATTTAGCTTTGAAGATTAGTCAAATTGACTCTCGAGAAGCGAAACATGACAACTAATTTGAAACATATCATGTATTAAATTTTCATAGTTTCTCTCATTTACCCATTCTCATTCTAACATCTATAGTGATGATTTAATGTTGGTTCATTCAATTAGGTGCTTCCATCAACTAGTTACCTTAATGAAGTTCAAAGCTTTCACACTGATCTTATTACTACTTGCATTGTAAGAACAAGTTAAAGGGCAAACCATGGATTAATATATGCCATAACCTTTAAGTACCTATATACTTAATGAGAAGGTTGGTAATCTTAAGTAGGGGTGGGTATTCGGTTTTTCAGTTCAGTTTTATCAAACTTTGGTTTGGCTATTTCAGGTTCGGTTTTTTAAGGTGGACACCGAAACCGAACCAAACTAGTTCGGTTCGGTTCTTTCGGTTTCGGTTTTTTAAAGTTCGGTTCGGTTTCGGTTTTTTCAATTCGGTTTTTTTGATATAATATTAGAAGCGATTCCATTGACACTAATTCATATTCTCAAAAGCAATAAAACATAAAACTGATAAATTGAAATCAAAATCTAACAAACAGGATACACAAGAACAGAAAACTATAATCATGATATAGGATTACTAAGTGTTATATACATACTGTAAGAATAATTAAGAAAACACATAAAGGACATACATTAATTCTAAAGACACATCCTAGTTACCTTTCTTTGTTAAGGATATTTGATTTTCTCAATTGAAGTGGAAAATTAGGGATACAAATGCAAAAGAGGACTTATTACAATTGGGTTTTTTTTGCTTTAAACTTAATGAGTCTGGACTATTTTAATATTTTTTTGGGTAATGTATTAAATTTCGGTGCGCGTTCGATTTTTTGGTTCGGTTTTATCAAACTTCGGTTCGGCTATTTCGGTTTCGGTTCTTTTACGGTGGACACCAAACACCGAACCAAACTAGTTCGGTTTGGTTCGGTTGTTGAAGTTTCGGTTCGGTTTTTCGGTATTTATGCCCAGCCCTAATCTTAAGGTCAAACAATATTTTGTTTTTTATAAATTCATCATATTGACATAGAAAAAGCTTGTTTTACCAGTTCACTTCGTGGTTATTCTTTTCAACATTTTTTTTTTGTCAACAAATGGTTACAAATCTGGTGAATTGAGATGTTGCTAACTTGCCATTATTTTGGTTCATGCTGAAATACTGGTGATAACTCATGATCCAACTTTACTACTTTGCAGTTTAATCTTTTATTTCAGGTCTTTTCTTGAGAAGTTGTGGACTTTTAGGTTCATAAAGACCTAAAGAAGCAATGCAAGTACAATCTCGAGATAACTGTAAGCTACTATACAGCAGTACGTATCCCTAAGGCGCATCCAGGATTTCAACTTTATAGATTCAAGTTCGAAATTCTAATATATTCCATTTAATTTGCCAGTCTCAAAATCTATTATTTGTACTAATTTAGTGATTTTTTTAAACACATACAGGATCTAAGCTAAAGCTACAGAGTACGTATGAACTATTACCTTACATCCATCCCTGCCTATCTAGTATGGTTGCATGGAAGTATCTGACACGGGTATGTCAACATTTTCTTGCTATTTTTTAGTGTATTTGAATAATTCGCACAAAGTCCCACACCTTTATCACACCTGTAGGAAACGAATGTCAAGACAATAACGGATCCGTGCAACATAGCACATAACAGTGTCTAAATTTCAGGAGAAGATTTATCCGTAAGAAACAGTTTTATTTATTTACTCTCATGATGAGTACTTGTACATGTCAGGATCACAGGCGTAGTCAGGATTTGAAGTTTATGGGTCGGGGTTCTAGTCCTTTAAAGTTATTGGGTTCTAAATTAATAATTTATACATATTTAATAATCTTTTTAATACAAATACGAGGTTTGGACCAAAATTACTGTGTTTAGCTAACCGAACCCGTAACCAAAGCACTAGCTCCGCCCCCTGACTCACGATCCCCCTTCCCTTATATCTAGATAAATTGTTAATTGACTGAACTTAGGCATATATCCTGTGCCATTCTACTAAACAGATGACAAAATTTATGCAATTTTTTTTCTTTATTAATCTATGTCAACAGAAACAAAAGGAAACTCCAAATTTACAATTATATCATATGCTGGTGTAAACTGCCTTTAAACCAAATTCATGTCAATCAGAAATGCCAAATTTGTTTAACGTGAAGAGTATTACAAGAACCGTGAAATTGAGGAAATCGTAGAAGATAATGTGAAATTTGTCGCCTTAGAAGCAGAAAGCTTGACAAACATACAGATATAACCGTAGAATTGTTAGCTATCTCAGAAAGTGGAAAACTGTATATGTAGAATAGTTCATATTTCTCTTGTTACAAAGGTCCCCATGAAAAGCTGGGGAGCTTTTCTAGCTCTAACCTGGGAGTACTACATGTCTCATTGGGTTCTCTTCCAACGGGCCGGGCCGGGCCCGTTGATCTTCATCAGTGCAAATATTGTTGTACAGTCAGACCTCTTTATAACAACCATCCTCTATAACGACATTCCACTATAACAGCTATATTATATAATATGCTCTCTATAACAACATTTTGATAGTAGCAAAAAAATATCGGGACAGATGATGTTATAGAGAGGTTTGACTGTATAAGCATGCATTGGAAGACAGATGATGAAGATCTAAGCTATCTCGGAATGAGAGATATGAGCTTTTCCCCTCTGTATATGTGGGCTCATACCTGAAGGTTGGCACTCTCGGTTTACTCTTGAACATCGCGTACATGGATTTAATGGTGATGAACTCGGGGAATGATATTCGTATCCCTTCGAGGCGATTGCTGGTGATCTTGAATATGTCTTTGGGGTTCGTGTTGGAGAGGACATTGGCGATGATGAATGTATTCTATTAACTCTAGCTGGTGAAGATCTTGGTGAGTCATCGATCAGTTTATCTGCACAAACGATTCAATATTATACTCATGTTTGGATGTCCTCAAGCACTAACTAACTATTCAACAGAGATAAAAACATCGGACCGACTGAGAATCAGGGACAAAATAGTCTTAATACATCGACAATCCCTTAAACTTGCTAGTGAATTTCATTTAGACACTCGAACTATAGCTTGTTTCAATTGAGCACTTGAACACATGATAAAGTGTTCCTATTAGACACTTTCATTTCAAATTTTGAAAAAACTTTTTGCTCATATTCTCAAGTGTCTGTTAAGTAATTAAGTTAACTGCATCAAATATGCCACACATCAACCTCAATTTGAACAGGCCTAAGGTATTACGGCTTATTGAGACTAATTCGTCTAATTAAAGAAGGTGACATATTTTAAGTGGTTAACTTATCTACGTAATGAACACTTGAGAACCCACGCAAAAGCTTTCCCAAAATTTAAACCAAAAGTGTCTAATATAAATGTTTTACCATGTGTTCAGGTGCTCAATTAGGATGCACCATAGTTTGAGTGTCTGAATGAAATCTATTGGCAAGTTAAAGGGGTAGTCGATGTATTAAGCCGACAAAATAAGACCTATTTCTTCCTTCTTTTTGTGTATGTTTTTTGTTTTTTTGGTCAGCAGAAGAGCTAACCTGGTATACTGCTAGTCTTCATGTCCTGGACTTTTCTGCGTGATGTATCTTTCTTGACTGCTATCTTTTGATTGCTGGGCTTGGATGCATTTGTCTGGTGATTCTCTGATGATATTGAAATTTGATTAGCTTCAGGAACTATCTTCTCTACATTCTTGGTTAACTTCTGGTTTGTTATTCTCCTAGTCCTCAAACTTTTCCTTTGCACTTGCTCGCCACGAAGTGGTTTCTCATTGGCAGCTAATGACTTCGTCTTTTCTGGAGTACTCTTCGAACGTCGTAATTTCTGTTCATCAGATGAATGTTTCTTCTCAGGAGCCTCAGAACTAATCAGTTTCTGATCGTCCGATGCATGTTTCTTTTCTCGAGCCTCAGAACTAGTCAGTTTCTGATCATAAGATACAATTTTCTTCTCTGAAGTCGAAGGAGATACTAAATTTTGGTCTGCTGGTTTCATCTTCTCTGAAGTCCGAGGAGATTCTAAATTTTGTTCAGCTGATTTTATCGTCTCTGTAGTTCGTGGAGCTGCTAAATTTTCTTCAGCTGATTTTGTCTTCTCAAAAGTCGGAGGAGATACTAAATTTTCTTCAGCTGATTTTGTTTTCTCTAACGTCCGAGGAGATTCTAAATTTTGCTCAGCTGATTTTGTCTGCTCTAAAGTCCGAGGAGATAGTAAATTTTGCGCAGCTGCTACGTTTGACGAAGGTTTTTCGTCACCTGCTTTTGGAGACATTGCCTTTTCCTGGTAGTCCAAAAATTTCTTGCTCATAGATGAGACGATCTTTTTCTTCAATGTGTCGACGCGTGGTGACCTATTGACTATCGGTGTTGATACTGCTTTCCTGTCCGGACTATCAGTGAACAAAAACGTTTCATCTGCTGCTGCTGCCACAGACGAGAATCTCCTCTCCGGACTCTCAGAGCCAACTGATGTTTGATCAAATAAGAAAAGCCTCGATCTATGTGGTATCTCGGAGATAGCTGACCTTTGATCAAACAATCTCGAATCTTTCCTGTCAATTATCTCCGAGCAAACTGACCTTCCATCGCTTGGTGCAAGAAATAGATCGTCCATCGCAGCCAGTTGCCCATCATCACTCTGCATGGACGCTCGCCTATGGACCGAAGAAAAACCGTCATTTGATGGGTCCCAGTTCTTTCCATAAATCTTCTCTTTCTCAATGAGCCGGTAAGCAAACATCTGAAAAGGAACCTGTGATACCTGTTGGGATCGAAAATAACAAGGCGTCATGCGGAAGCCAGCAATTGTCAAACCTTGAATGACAATAAATCAGAAACATAGAGAAGTATATTAAAATACGCATAATTAATTAAATATGGTTTGGCCAATTGACCTGCATATGAGAAAACGTATAAAATAAAGTATAAAGCTATCGAGAGAATAATGTCCCTCCTAAACAAGACTCTTTAATCCTAAAGGACTACATTGTGGATGTTATGTGTTCTTGAAGA
This sequence comes from Lycium barbarum, assembly GCF_019175385.1. NCBI lineage: Eukaryota > Viridiplantae > Streptophyta > Magnoliopsida > Solanales > Solanaceae > Lycium > Lycium barbarum. Next base: position 125,348,698 of record NC_083345.1, on the reverse strand, counting down.
TCTTCGATTTATAGAAGTTCAAAAATTTTCTTTCAAGAAAACAATTAATATTTCCTTTTGAATTATAACATAATTATGGTAAAATCCAAATAAAGTACGAAATTCACAATACCGGGGTCAAACTCGTGTTCTCCTCTTCACCAAATTTCTTCAAGTAGCCAGCCTCAAGATCGCAATAGTCAACAAGTGGAGGGGCAGTTTCAGGCTGGCCATGTTCCGGATTTATGACGAGGACCTTCTTAATATAACGTAAAATCCTGCATAGAGACGAGAAACGTGGACGAAGATTTGGGTTCGTGTGCCAGCATCTTCTCGTTAAGTTCACGAGGTATTTAGGCGAAGGATACGGGAAAAGTGGCCTTTCTCCCGCTCTGATATTTCGCACAACTTTCTCCCCTTGCAAATGTCCTTCATCAAACGGAACTTTCCCTGTTAAAATTTGAAAGCAAATCATCCCGAAGCTATAGACATCGGCTTTCTCTGTGTACTTGTAGGCACATTTGCTTCCCGGCTTTTCTTGTTCAGCGAGTACTTCCGGGGCATACCATATGATGGAATCAGCTGGATTTTGGTTGGCTGTTTTGTAAGTACTTTTGATGGAAGTTAAGCCAAAGCCTTTGAGTTTCGCGTGAAAATAGCTCTCCGTCCTTGCTTTAAGGAGGACATGAGACGGGTTCAATTCTCCGTGATAGATCTTTCTCGAGTGCAGGTACTCCATCCCTTTTGCAATCTGAAGCATAATATCAACCGCAGCAGAGGTTGAAAAAGGCGGTCTCTTCCTCTGACCCGAATGCTCTTTTATGTACATCGCAAGAGTATCGTTCATCAGCTCCATAACAAGGTACCCTTCTTTCCTTTCTTCATCATAAAAACCACAATGATATTGTAAAATGTTGGGGTGAGATAGCGAAAATACGAGAGAAATCTCGTCATGCAACGGTTCAACCTCTCCGAAAAAGTTCCTTAGAGCAAAATTTTCTCCTAACCATTGTATCTCCTTAACATGTTCTCCCCAAGACCCTAAACGCCTCTTCACATTGTAATCGTTTGATCCGACTAAGATTGAACTAGGTAATAGTATTTTGTTAATTGGTTCAACACCATCTAATTTCCATAGCAATAAGTCTCCAAGCCTTTGTTCATACTTCAACAAAGTTTCTGTTTTCTTTTGCCTTATCGTTTCGATAAGCAACCATTTATCCTCTTTCCAAGAACTCTCCAACCGGCTGCATATTTCGCGAGTGACTAAGTACTGCTTCCCAAACATCCACTGGAAAAACCTAGGATCGATCAATTCCCTATCGTATTTCTTCATAAGCGTGCCTCTCCTGTTCATCATTTCTTCCTCGTCGAATCCTGATATTTCTGCAGCAGTCTCAATGGCTTCAATAACAACAGGGAAACAACAAAGCAAGTTATGAATGTGAAACTCAACACATTCTCTGTTCATATGGAGACTTATAGCTTTTCCCCACAAATCTTTCACATCCAAACAGTACTTTATATACAATTCGCCTTCTTTAAAGACCCTATGAAGCTCTTTCATTGGTTGCTCAAGAGCTTTCCACTTTGTATTCCTCTCATTTAACCTTAAATTATGTTTGATTTCTTCAGAAATGACATCAAAAGCTTGAACAAACATATCATGTAGAAAACAACATTGCCTTTGATTGATTTGAATATCATTTTTCAGCACCATTAGAGCTTTCAAGCTCCCAACTACTTCACCAATCTGCCTGAATTGATCCATTTACCTTTTATGAGCTGCAAATCCTTCAATACAAGAAAGACCTACAATAGAAAAAAGCACACAATTTTAAATGAGCTCAACCCTAAATTAATAAAGTGAAAAATATGCAAATGGAATTCTACAATTGCACTAAATCATGGGAGGTCAAGATTCAAATCCCAAAATGCTTTTTTTTTGTTCTAATAACGGTGATGTCAGGTACAACTTGTGCACACCTCAACTAATTTCATGGGTGACCTGTTGTCCACCAAGGCTCGGACAGATGGAAGAAATCACCAAGTGTGTTTGTCGTTGTTGGGATTTGACAAAAAAGTGGTTTTTCCTATTTGCCTACGCCTTGTCGGACAGAGTCATCCGGTGCCTATATTGGTGGAAGATTGCAGGTACCAGTGAAACAGTCGAGCTACGCGCAAGTTGGCTCGAACGCCACCGTTATGTAATCTAAGAGAAAGAAATTCTACAATTGCATTGCATGAAGGCATAGAACATTCAAGAAAAAGAAAAAATTGTGCTTCTCCCAATAGTTGAAACTCCATCTCTATTTATCAAATATGAATATCAATCTATTGAACAATAATATAACATAGAAAAAGCAACAAAATGCATCATATGAAACTCCATGATATCAATATATGAATTATATGAAATGAACACTTGCCTAACAATATTGTTGCACCTTTTTCAACAAGAGAAACACTGAACTTCTATTAGGTTTTCTTAGGATAAACCCAATAAAAATTCAGCTGGAACCCATTCTTGATCAGATTTCAGATCAAATGATCACCACCTTCTTGATAATAATAACCTTCAGAAATAATTAAGAAAATGCTAGAAAAAAACTAACCCCATCATTTTTGTAATAATGATAAAAGGGTAGCTGAAAAAGAAAAGAAAAAAACAGCCAAGGTGGTGATGTTTATTAAGCAACAAAATTGAGAAACTGATCTAACTTCTTGGAAAACGTAAAAATCAAAGTTGAAAGTATGAGGTTGGTAATAAAAGTGACAAAAAAAAAAAGAAATTTTCTGGAATGCTATTTTATTTATTATCTGTTTCAAGGATTTTGCATTTCTTTTTTCAATCGTTTTTGACCAACCTGAAGAATAATTTTTGGAATGGCTGATTGTTTTTTAATTCTACGTTGCCATGGCCACTGAAGCTTCCGTTTCTTTTGGTGTTGATTTAAATATTTTACCGAAAATCTCGTTAAAAGTCTTTCTCATAATATATTATATACTTTGTAATTTCTTTTTTTAAATAAAATAAATAAGAGTTTAAATAACTTCTATACACGGACAATACTATTTGTTCCAAGAAAAGGAAACAATTACTATATTATTTGTCATTTTGATTTGTTGCTGCAATGCTACTCTTACCATGCAAGTTAAATCCTATAGCTTACTCATCCGAATCCAATAGTTTTAACTTGGACCCAATAAATGTTTTTTTTTTAATATTAAATAAGTACAAATAATTGATTCGAACCAAATAAATCAAATGAGTTGTGGTAGAATATCAAACTCGAACCCACATAAAGTTCAAATGTTGGATCGATCCGCCTCTGGTTATCGTTGTATGCACCCTCTGCATGAGAATGTCATTCCTAAGAAAATTGGATAATATAATGAGTCTGTCCCTCTATCCTTTTCCACTTAAGTACTAGACTAATTTTGTCTGCCACATGACTCAAACCGTTGCGTGCACCAAATTAAATCACCCGCTACGCTCTTACCACTAGATCAAAAACATGGACTCGTCAGCCCTCATATTTCGAATATATGTGTGAGATTGACTTATATACTCAGATTTCAAAATCGATGATTTAATGATAGAGTAGCTTAATTAATACATATGGATCAAGCGATAAGATTTTTATCAAAATCATCTAGAACATATACAAGTGCATTTTTATATAGGGCTGATGGTGCGTAAAAAAGTATCATATCGATCTACTTATTTAATTTTTGTTTAGCCAAGTTATATATGAAAAAGTCGTCCTCAGGTTAGTGGTAAAGGTTGAGAGACGACTTCGATTACAAATTTAAGCCTTGCATCGAACTAAGCATGATATTTAAGTGAAGAGGGTAAAGCTAAAACGGACGGCATTCTCATTATCCCGAAATCTCAAGGGCTATTTGTCCTAAGAATTGCCTCCAAAGAGATACCTCGGTTATTAAAAAAAAAAAAATGTGTATGAGAAAAGTGACTTTGAAGATAATATTCCTTTTTCATTTGTCTAACTTTTGTTAAAAGGTTTGTTGGGCAAAAAGGCTATTAATTTATACAATAGCTAGTAGATTACTGTTGGCTGTATATCCTTGGAATTAACATCTATCTAGTTAAGCAGCTAAGTTATATACAGATCCAGAAAAACTTTATTTTGTTCGAGTCACAAGTTGTGCATGTTTGAGCACAAAATGATGCAAATAAGCTCTTCTTTCTTTCTTTTTTTCTCAACAATCTAACGTAAGCTCTTTTTTAGGAAAAATAATATATGTTTCTACATTATCTCACAATTGAAATTTATTTGCTTGAAAGTTTTTATAATTTCGGTTCGCAACGGGTGTTGGTCTTTTTATATAGTCTTGATCAATCCTTACTTCATAAACTAGTCTTTTAGATTGAGTTAGATACTACATTTTGCTTATTCTAAAAAAGGCATTATTTTGAAATGGAAAAATGTGGTGCTAGATGTGGCAATTTGGTGGGTTTGGTCAAATTTAGACATCTCAAAATGAACCAAATCGAATAAATGGTTCATGACCAAATCTATCCAAAATTTTCTCGAGTCAAAATAAGGTAAAGAGCTAAAATGGATTATAACTCATCTCATTTAAACTTGGGTAGGTGCACGCGATCCATGGCCTATTTTGCCCAAAGCGCTACTACGCCTATTCTTTCTCTTCTTTTTGAAACTTCAAACTCATTAGTCTAAAATTGGTCTGAAACGGTTAAATTTACAGAAAATTATGAACTACGATTATGCCTTAAATAACGACCCTCAAACCGACTATCTGCGTACTCCGACCTCCAGCAAAACCCCCCAAATATAGGCCAAGCCCAAATTGAATTGAACTGGGCCTGCAAAGGAACTCCTCATAAGCCCAAAACTCCACCAACCCAAAACATGGAAACTTGCGACAACAGGATCATGACACGTGGAAACATCATGACCACACAATGTGGCGCCAAATAGGGGTGAAGAAACAATACTCACATGGGAAACAAATACTACTTCATGTCAGAGTCAGAAACATGCATGGTGGAGCGCATAAAAAAAATCAGAATTAAACATGACTGTACTTATGATACATAATTACTCCCGGGTAAAAAAAAAGTGCCCACTTAATTTTTTTTCTTAATTTAAAAATACTATTTAGCTATCACAAGAAAGAATTGATTTTATTTTTCTATATATAAGTGTTAAGTGACCAAATCTCAATACTGATTTAATTAAGCTAGTTTAGTCAAATTATGTACTTTTTAGGAGTTAGTATTTTCTTAAGGAGTGTACAAATGACTAAATGGATACTCTTTTTGAATCGGAGGGAGTATAATTTAAAAAATTACGAAATGTAATTATATTTTGGTTTTGTAGCAAATACACGATACGCGCGCGAAACTATACTCGCGCGATTTCAGTTGATACAGCTCTTTCACGCGATTTCAGTTGATACAGCTCTTTCACGCGATTTCAGTTGATACAATATACTCGCAATTGTGTTCTGATAGAGCTCTTTCACGCGATTTCAGTTGATACAATATACTCGCAATTGTATCTATTGATACAGCAGCTATCGCGCGCGCACAAATACACGATATCGCTACATTCTCAAACAAAAAGTGTAGTTATGTTTCGTAAACACACAAACTGTTTCTACGTTTCGTAATTATGCTTTAAACTATTACTAAATTTTCTTTTTTCTCTTTTTTTTTTTTTTTTTTGGGTCTTCAAAAGACAACCAGTTGAAGCTTACCGATACTTCCGGTTTACCGTCCACTGGAATCCTATGACAAAACCGTACAAAATAAAAACCATATAGTATAAACAAAATTGAATCCATTATCGCAATTTTTATTTTTTTTTATCCTTCAATTTTTATTTTATTTTACCTTATACTATAAGAGAGGGAAAAAAATAGCTGTATTTGTGAGATTTTAAAGGAAATTTTTTTTCTCAAAAAATTAGATCTCTCTCTGCGTACGGCAATCTTTCGAGATCTTTCCTCGAAGGCTGTTCGCACAGAGAGTAAGAAAGAAAGGAATTAATTGAAATAGACATATAGCCAAAAAGAAAATTACAAAAATGGCCATGGGATCTGGAAAATTACTGTTTGGTTTCGTTTTTGTGTTTTGTGTGGTTTTGTCGGTGTTTTTGCCGGGTGTTAAGGGACAAGATGGTTTTGCTCCGGTACCTGCTCCGGCAAGCGACGGTAATTTTTTTTTCCATTATAGCACTTTTAGTCCCTCAATTATTGATAAATTATGAATACGATCCTTGTGATTTCTAGTTAAGTACTCCCTCTAACAGCTTTAAGTTTTTTGATTTTTTTTTTATATATTTAGAGATTACGAATAAAAAGTATTATAAATCACAATAATTAAAAACTTTATATAAAGAAATTAGGGTCAAAGAAAAAATTGGTTGATTCTCGGAATTCAAAAGGTGTCACATAATTTGGGACGGAGGGAATTTATCGAGCCTTCAATTAATTAAAATGATGCACCTTTAGGCCCTTTGCTTACAACTTGTCTCAAAATTAAAAATATGAATTGTTATGTTACAAAGGTGTCAACCTGCACCTATATTTTTCGAACTCTCCAAAAATGATGTCGCAGCCGTGTCAGCAGGGTCAGAGCCAGTAAGGGCCGAAGGGGTTCATTCGAACCCCGTTCGACAAAAAATTACACTATATATATAAGGTGAAAATTATTTTTTATGTATACATAGTAGATATTGAACCCCCCTCGCTTCTTTGTTTGTCTATTTCTTTATATTTTTAAACCCCTTTATTTAAAATCCTAGCTCAGCGTGTCAGATCTTTAAAAAATGCACTATTTGGAGGATCCGACACACACCTGGCCGCATTTTAGAATAGTTCGAGCAAACATAGATTTCCCAGTTTGTACAGTTTAAATGTTGCAAATATCTTCTTACTACTTGACCAAAAGAAAAGAAGATGGCAAAATTGAGCTAATAAAGCAATAAACTGATCTTAAGGCCTCTTCTTTTTTTTTTTTTTTTTTTTTTGGTTGTTGTTGTAACATGTCTTTCTGGAGTAGAGATTATCAAAGTGATTTGCTTGTATGCCATTGAGATTGATGACTTTAATAAGGAGAGCTAATTTCTACCACATTTTAAAGATACCACTTTCTCTGGTTCTAATCTCTAAATATTAGTCATTTAGGCATATTGAATATGTTTTAAAATATCTGACGTTTTAGAAAACGAAGTTATGTACTACTATTTTTTTCTGGATCTAATCTTGTAATTCTTATTAGTAAAGTGTTAAGTGAGATGTTTCAAAAAAGATAATAGGTAATTTCCAATAGAGGTAAAATACGCTATGTGATTTCTTCCTATCTACTTAAGGCCTTTGTTGGTAGTCACTCGGTACTTGTATTGATAGAAGGTAACATATACCCAATGAAACAATCTATGTGCGTGTAAACTGGTCCATACATTACTGATATCAAACAGAAAAAAGAACGAGGAATAAAAGGTAGTCTGCACGAGTGCTCTATGATTAGAGCAATTACTTTGTTTTTTTTTTAATTAACAGTGTGTATAAATACTCTTGTGTAGAATATTACTATGCTACATGGACTCACTGACCACGTAAAATTAACTCATGTCATATATATATATATATATATATATATACACACACACCTTCTGGGTCGAGCTCGTCGCACGGGGCTTACCTAGTGCGGGCTATCTTTCCTGTGTAATTTGCGGGTTATTACCTAGGAGCGGAGTTTACCCTATGCGCACCCAAAGAGTAGCGGCTACTATTAAAAGTTCTCTACATTTTTACTTGAATATAAATCGGTGTTAAGGTCAAAATTCTCTGAGAAAAGCATTCAATGTAGTAGCAAGACTAAAACCTATTTTCAACCGGTTGATATCACATATTCTTCCATTGTGCTCTATCTTTAGCTAAGTCTGCATTGGTCTAACAAAATGTAGGTCTTTCGAGGCAACTTCCCTTCTATATGATTTTTAGGTCGATTTCGTCCCTTTTTGACACCTTTATTCACCATAGTCTCATACCTACAGACCGGTGCATCTGTAGGTCGACGTAGAACATGACCAAACCGTCTTTAAACGACCTTCTCTCATTTCATCCTTAGTACGTACTACTTGCACCTCCTTATGAAGAAGATTATTTGATTTCCCCCCTTAAAAGTTAAATGTTTTCAGCCATCTCTATTTTCTCATATGGTGCTAAGCATGGAAGTGTTTTAATTGATGTGTAGTAATTGTATTGCAGGTACAACAATTGACCAGGGGATTGCATGCGTATTAATGCTGTTGGCCTTGGCAGTGACATACCTTGTTCATGCCGCTGATGTTCCTTTTTAATTAGCTTCTATTAACAATGGATTTATTTAATATCATTGGTGTTGTGCGTGCCTAGGTTATGGAAATTTTTACAAGGTTTTTCTTGAAATGTACTATTGTTATACCTAGGACACTTAAATTTAGTCATCTCTGTTTAGGAACTCTTTAACTTTGACGAGCTATATCTGTCCTGAGATTCCAACAATATTTTGTATAACAGTTGGTTGAGCCACTCATTATTTTGCATACTGTATTACTGTTGCTGGGGTTCTTTAAAAATGTCACGGGTCCATGTAAATTGTCCAAAAGTAGTGCTCTTTTTAGGACCTGATTCATATCTAGATATGACAACTTTTTTAAAGAATCCGATCAACATAGCTGTCATTTACTATGGAGATGTAAAGGGAACTAAAGTATGTATTCGGAAATATTTATCTTTTTTTTTTTTTTTTTTAGTTTCTCACATGGTACTTGGTACCCATTTTAGGGTTGACAAGTGCTCCATAATGAGTTTTTAGGCAATTAATTGCGAAAACAAGTAAAATATCTGCTAGGCTCCTATGAACTTGATACACTATCAAGGTTGCAAATTGTTACTCCACTCGACAAACAGCCTGTTGAAACATGAATATATGATTTCATGGGAAAGTTTATTCATATCGGGTGTTCATGTCAAATTAAGCAAAATATATGACTTATACATATATATATATATCACTTAGTGACGGTTTAGTATTAAGGTAAAATTATTTGGTTTGAAGTAAACGTTCAATACGTTCCATGCTTAATTCGAGAACCCTAGCAATAAGTCATGGACTACGTCTTCACGCGATGAGGCAAGGAAGATGTTGAACACAACTTCAACATTAGAATCTTTAGGATTTAGGTACATTTAAATACGTGAATTGTTACTTCATATTCATGTTACATTTAAGTGCAAAAAAACGTTAGATTTGAGGTCATTCGTTGATTTTGAAACTCTAGAATTATTTGCACCATATTGTCTTTTTAGCCGCTACTCTTTATATTCTGTCCTTATTTGGTCTCTAAAGGTTGGTAGAAGAAGTTTTTCTTTTTGTAGACAAATTTAACCAACTTATCGAAGCACAGAATAGTGCCTAAAAATGTAATTTGTGCAAATGGCCCAAAACTCTTTCATCCTTGATTCTACACAGCCCAAATGAAAAGGCCCAATATCCACCTACCATATCTAATACTCTTTCTGTTTCAATTTATATGAACCTATTTTCTTCTTAGTCCGTGCCAAAATGAATGACCTCTTTCCTAATTTGAAAACAAATTCACTTTATGAAATGATTTACAGCCACACAAATATTCAACACTTATGTTGAACCACAGTTTCAAAAGTCTTCACTCTTTCTTAAATGTCGTGCCCAGTCAAAAGGGTTCATATAAATTGAAACGGAGGGAGTAGTTTTTGCCATCATTTACAAATTAATTCTCTTAGCTTGGTAACTTTTTTTCTTGGATAATTACCAATACTGTACATTGATATTTCTAAGAGTGCGTTAAAAATCTAGTCACTCCTAGCTGAGATGGATCTAAAGGTAATTTATAGATTCATGGGAATTCAGTAATTTTTATCAGACCCTATATTAAGAAATTTACTAAATATTAATAAATATTTCATAGAAAATCCGGTTATTAATATTTCAACTTGAGGTCGCTTTAGGAACCATAAATTTTAAATCTTAAATCCGCTTCTAACTCTTAGTAATAGTGTTTTTCTTAGGTCTATCATAGGCAAGCGATAGGCTTGGTTCACACACACACACACCATATTTGATTAAATTTATTTCTAACAATATATTTTAATTTTTTTTAACATTTTATAAATTGTTGTGGGCCTAATTTAATAAAGACATAGGGAATACAACAAAGGCCCACAAGAGTGGATGGTGTGGCATGCGTGAGGGCAATTTGCAGGATTGTCCTTCGCTGGGGGTGGTCTTTAATTTTTATCCCTCAAAATGATGGTCTTTAACTTTGAATTTTAGCGAAATTCTGCCTTTGTGCATGAGCATAATTCTACCTTGCGAATTTTTTTATTTATTTTTTACTGAACTAGGGTTCGAACTCACAACCTCAGAATATTAGGCGAAAGACAAAACTTAAAGACCATCAATTTACGGGGCAAAAATTAATGACCAAACCAAATGAAGGACAATCCGCGCCAAAAAAAGCATGCGTGACGTGAATGCAATAAATTGGGCCTTTGCACCTTCATAAAGAACTATCACGTCTCTTTATGTGTCGACAGGCTTCCATTTCACAGACTATTATTTATAGTTTTGGAAAAACAAATAAAATGAGAACTGAGGAATTAGTTAAGAGTTTTAAACTCAACGATGGCAACTAAACATATCGGCCCAAACATTTCTTACATTGTGCCATGTATCTGTCCGGGCAATTCGCAGAATTGCCCTTCTTTTGGGGTGGTCTTTAAATTTTGCCCTTCATATTTGAAAGCTTTAAATTTTGCTCTTCGCTAAATCCCATGGGTTTCAGGTTCGAACCCCCACACAGTCAAAATTTAAAAAAAAAATCGCAAGGCAAAGTTTAAATTTCGCTATGCCCCCATCAGCATACACTTGTGAAGAAATTAGCAAAGTTATGCCGGACCCGGCATACTTATGCCTTATGGCAGACTTGGCATAAGTATGTTGGTTCCGGCATAACTTTGATAATTCCTTCACAAGTTTATGCCGGATCCGGCATAAAAGTTTGTCCATTAAAAGTATGCCCCCATCGGCATAAACTTGTTAAGGATTTACCAAACTTATGCCGATGGGGGCATACTTATGCCTTATGGGAAAACTTTGCCTTGAAGCATATATATGTATTTTTTCAAGCATATATACCAAAGTTACATGGAAAAGTATTATGCTGCAACCAAATGTCCATCCCATATACAAATTCACACTTTGGCTGGCAATACAAGGTAGATTAGCAACTGTTGATAGACTTCACAAATTTGGCATTCAAGTGCCACCTGATTGCATCTTCTGTGGGTAGACCCAAAAAACATTTTCCCATCTTTATTTTGAATGCTCCATCACAAAAGGGTTGTGGTACAGATTGTTGGTATGGCTGGGGTACACTAGAAGAATAGGGGGCTGGCAAGATGAAATCAAATGGATCTCACACATTGCTAGACACAAATCAGGCCACTGCTCCATTACTTGCTGCATTTTTGGTATGCTAGTGGCATTGGTTTGGAGAGAAAGGAACCTACTCAGATTTCAAAACACTCAGTTTCTTCTTGATAGACTCTGCAGAGAGATTGCACAACATATTCACATCCAAGGCAGGAACAACTTCAAATGGCAGAGAGCTCTTGCTGCTATGAATTGCTATCCCTAGCTAAGTGTAGTTGATTGAAACTGGCTGTTGTTTTTTTAATGTAATAGTTGCTCCTAGTTTGACTTATACAAGTTAGTGAGTAGGAATTTTACCATGTACAGTTGAAGGTCAGCTTCAACTTTGTGCTGTACAAGTTTTTTGGATGGAATAAAATAGACTTTCAACCAAAAAAAAAAAAAATTGCCTTATAAGGCAAAGTTTAAATTTTGTATGCCCCCTCCGGCAGACTTTTAGTTATGTTTAACTAAAAGTCTGCCGGAGGGGGCAGACTTTGCCTTGAGGGGCAGACTTTTAGTTATGCTGGATCCGGCATAACTTTAACTTTTTCTTAAAGATTGTATGCTGGATCCGGCATACACTCCCCCAGTCCTGCCTTGCGAAATTATTTTTTTATTTTATGTCTGAGCGGGGATTCGAACCCAGAACTTCATGTATTCGCTCATCTTTCCAAGCAAAGGGCAAAATTTAAAGGCCACAACTATGAAGGGCAAAATTTAAAGACCACAAATTTGAGGGGCAAAATTTAAAGACCACCTCAAACGAAGGGCAATCCGTGCAAAAAAATGTATCTGTCCTATCGGAATGTGATATGTGGCTATTTTGGGCACTAGACGGGTTCACAATCTAATTGGTTGTTGAGTTCACGAGTCAGTTATACAACGATTGTAATATAAGGGCCGTTATGCAGTAGATGATAACACGGAAATTACTATGATTTTTAGTCTTCCCTACTGATTTAAAGACGTTATTGATTGACTTTTGAATTTTATTTTGCCAAACTATTGACACAAAGAAATAATAGGAACGATATCATTTTGTATTTCTTAACTTGATGTTTTGAATTCGTCTGAGTAAAACAATCTAAGAGAAGACACTCGATTTCTCATTGCAATACTGAAAAGCGCCTCTTTTTGTCATCCTTATAAATTTCTAGATGTTGTATTGGACAACATTGGGACATTATATATGCAGAGGCGGATTCACGATTTAAAATTTTTGGATTTTGGTAACCTGTCGCTTGCCATTGAAACAATAATAATTCATTTATGCTATAGAATTTGCAGTTTATTTTATGTGCATATTCCATGAACTTCGCAACACTTATACAAAGTCTATCCCAAAACTACTAAAGTTTGTCCAACCTCTATTATATATACCATAAATCTGCCCAATATTTGCCGGCCTTAATGTGACACTGCACATGATACATACTCCAAAAGGCCTCTATTACAACATTGTCATTACATGCAATCTCTTTTCACACACAAGACATAGACCTTGCACTTATCACAACAAAAAATCTTAGGACCTGTTTGGATATATTTATTTATTTTGCTTTTTTCAAGTCTTTTTTTTTTTATCTGTTTGGCTGTATATAGTGCCATTTTTTCACTCCAAACGAGAAAAAGTTTTTCAAGTTTGAAAAATTGATTCAGGCCATTTTCATGAGTGAAAAAAAATCTCATAGAACTTAACGTAAAATACATGTCCAAACACAATTTCAATTCTTAATTATTATTTTTCAACTTAATTTTAATTATTACTTTTTTTATTTCAAATATCACTTAATTTATGTCCAAATGCCTGCTTAGTCATCTTACATTATGTTGTGAGTTACATCTTGAAATTAGTTATGTGACCCAAAAAGAATCAATCTTACATTTTTTGTACTGTCACTAAACATTATGTTGGCTATTGAGGGTGGCAAAGGTCAAGTTGGGATTTTTGAGGGACCAAAAACAGAGCAACTTGCACTGCCAATTGCAGAAGGCTGCTATCTATTTTGAGTATCAACAAACAATGGTCTTCATGTCTCTAACTTTCTCTGATTGCAATCCTAGAAATTTTCTACTTTCAACTTCTTCTTTTGACTACACTATTCTCTTGTTCATTCTTTAACTTTGGGTCGTTTGGTTTTGAGTATATAAAAGAGTTAATTCCAGCTTTGACTCCACAATTTTCTTTTACGTTGAACTCATTATATGTTTAAAGTTATAAGTTTATATTTATTATTTGTTGTAATTTTAGTAAATTTTGACACATAAATTTATGTCCTATGTCAAAAATATTGAATTTAGATAAACTCGTTCCTGCACTCTGCATCCACCAACGGGCATAGCCACCTTGAAGCAAGGGGTTCAAATGATACCCCTTGCCAAAAAAGTTTACTTATTAAACATGTATTTTATAAGCTAAAAATTAATAAAATGTATGATAAATATAAGAGTTAAATTTCCTTAACACTAGTTGCACTATAATAAAGTTTTGTTCTGCTTCTCACCCGATATCTAATACCCCTTTTGGGGCTCTGGACTAAATCAAATTCGCGACCCATAAGATTCATTAAATGAAAAATCACTCTCCATAAAAAAAAAAAAAAAATCATTTATTTTCGGGGGGCGACCCTGAAATCCCTAATCTCAACACAATTCTTGGTGGTCCAATAATTAAACTCAGGAAGCATGTGTTGGAAAGCATATTCAAAAAGATTATGAGGGACCCTATATGAAGATCCCAGAATTTCAAAAGAAAAAGAATTTTGCAAGCAAGTTGGTGTCTTATAATGATACAAATTCTAGCTAAAGCTACAAGATCTTAGTTATTTTGTAGGGCTTCAAATATAGCTAGCTAGGTCCATTCTTGTCCTTTTCACTTCTATTTAATCATAAATGTGGACCAATCAAAATAGAATAATCCCCTGGTCTTTTAATAGATAACAATATCACTAAACTAACAGTTGAAATACTATAATGATCTATCTTACGTGGCCTTAAACAATTGAAATATTAATTTAATAAAAAGGATATCACATCATAGATTAAAGACTAAAGTTGGAATAGTTAGATGTTTTTTTTCCACGTGGTGTTCGCTATCAGCGACTCGACTAATCAAGATTTGCACCCGCATAAAATCCATTAAAAGGGAAAGAGCTCTCGACCAGTTTCGGAATCACCTTTTTTCAATGGGAGTCAATTTTTTTACGCTACATAGACAGGTCAATTTTTTTTTTTTTTGTGTTTTTTTTTTTTTTTTTTTTTTTTTTAATTTTCTTAGTGAAAATCTTAGCTTTGCTACTGTTTCTTAATTACTAGAATCTTTCTCATTTTTTAAGCACGAACTTGAGGTCTATAATTAAGGATGGAGTGATACTAGAACTCTCGGTGGTTGAATAGCTAAAAGAGTTTAAGGTCTTGAAGGTTGTAAAGTTATATAGAGTTAATACGTTATACTCTCTCCGTTTCAATTTATATAAACCCATTTGATTGGGTACGACATTTAAGAAAGAGGGAAGACTTTTGAAACTTGTGGTTCAAAATAAGCCTTGAAAATTTGTGTGGCTGTAAATCATTCATAAAGTGAATTTGTTTTCAAATTAGGAAAGAGGTCATTCATTTTGGCACGGACTAAAAAGAAAATAGGTTCAAACAAATTGAAACATAGGGAGTATTAATTAGAGTAATTATATGAGTAAAACATTTTGGATTGTCGGAGCACAAGAAAACTTGATCTATAACATGAGATGGATGGAGTAATTCTCATAAAATTCTCATCATCCTTAGATTTCTTTTTTAAATAACTGGAGATTAATGATCTTGAAAGGCTCATCTCTTTAGCTTACTGTAAAATAAGCAAAAATCAGACAAAAAATGAAAGAGACATTTTGTTGTATGTTAGTACTAGCACTTTTGGTGGTCCATTAATAGAAAAACTAAATCCTTGTGAATTTTGTTTGATTAGAACAGGTCGGTTCGGAAATTATATATGGAAGTATATATGTAAGCACAAAGGTAGTGTTGATCATCTTATTGTAAAAAGGCTGAGATTTTGTGATGCTGCAGCTTCTATTTGAGTGTCATAATCAAATAACTTTGGTCCCCTATTTATACTTTCTTCGTTTTAACTTATGTGACATTTTACTTTTTATAATTTGACTTGAAATAAATTTAATTTTTTTTAAAAAATATGATCTTAAAAATTTCATAACACTTAAGTGGCTATAAAATTTTAAAGCTTATATTCTCAAATATCTTAGACTATTTGTGTTGCTATAAAACCTTCTCATTAAAGAAATATAAAAATGTGTTATTTTTTTTTCCTAACAGACTAATTAGTGATGAACAAAGTGAAACGAAAAAAGTATGAATTTTCTTTCTACCTGATGTCCCATACATATGCTTTGAAGGACGTCTAATACAAACTCCTACCAAGAATTTTTCACTTTAGATAGTAAAGCTCTTTTTATCAAAACCTACTTCATTTTTGGATCTCAAACGAGCTATAAAACTTTTCATTAAAAAAAAAAAAAATGTGTGATTCTTTTAAATGAACTAACAAACCAATTAGTGTCGAAAATAGTGGAAAGAAAGGAGTATGAGTTTTCTTTCTAGCTTATGAGCTGTTTGTATGGGCTTATGCCTATAAGCTGAAAATAACTTATAAGCTAAAAAAAATAAGTTGGAGTAGTCTAACTTATTTTTTTTGGCTTATAAGTTGTTTTCAGCTTATAAGCTGCTTTAGATAAGCTAAGTCAAATGGACCCAATTATTTTTTTGAGTTTATTTTAAGCACAAAATGACTTTAAGTTGGCCAGCCAAACACTCAAAAAAGCTAAAAACAGCTTATAAGCAACTTATAAGTCAATCCAAACGGACTCTATGTCTAGATAAAGTCGATTCCATTCTCGAGGCCCGAATAGCCATAACCAGACAACTACCCATAGCCACACCCTACAGCCAGTCTAGCCCAATGGCTACAGGAGCAAGCAGAAGCACAAAACACAAAAAATGCACTGACTAACTTCCTCTGCCAACAGTTCATATGACAGAGTTGTTTCATGTTACATAAAAAAATATTCTCAATTACCAATCTCAAATCAAACAACAAATTTGGAGAAACATTTTAGGAAAAAAGATCACAGAATTGACAAAAATAATATATTTATTTTGTTTCATCTTATACTATTTTTGATTGAATACGAAGATATCATACAACAACAATTAATACATTTCAATCTTAAGCACAATAACAATAATTTCACTTTTGTGAGTTTGCTCATATTGTCCTTCTGAAAATAAGTCTATGACTCCCGAATATTGCACGTAAATTGATCATCGCTCATGAATCACGTATATAAAAAGAACATTGATCTGTTTTTTTTTTTTTGTTTTTTTGTTTTAACATAATTATAACTCCCTATGAGTTTGATAGACCTTCTAATATTGGACTCAGAGGATAACAACTCAAATTATAACATATTTCAACACTTAAATGTCCATTAGTATGACAAAACAGACCATTTGCATTCAACATCTAAATACTACCACTTCCTAATCACAGTTTAATTAAATTTTTCCTATTCACTATAATTAAATTTTTTCAAACGAAGAATAATAGTACTACTACTATTCTTTCAATCAAGTTTCAAAGAGCAATGAGCGGGTCAAACCCGAATATATCTCCAAAATCCAGAAAAAAGTCATCCACAAGCCCGAAATCATTACTTGACCCGACAAAGTTGTCTTGCAAACTTGTTGCTTCAAACCAATCAGGTACGGGTACCGGATTCTCAAACTGGAATAACTCATGTGGAAACAAACTCTCAAACGATGAAAAGTCAGAAAAATTCTCCGGTATAGGAAAATTATGTTCTATATCTATTTTCATTGGACTCGGCGACAGCTCAGTATCCGCTTCTTCACTCGTAAAATGGAGAACAGACGTTGGAGAAGGGTGAGAATCATGGACCGAGTTGTAACCGAAGCAACTACCTGTTATGGAATAGAAGAAATTAGAGAGAAAACC
The DNA here is from genome assembly GCF_019175385.1 of Lycium barbarum. NCBI lineage: Eukaryota > Viridiplantae > Streptophyta > Magnoliopsida > Solanales > Solanaceae > Lycium > Lycium barbarum. Next base: position 125,331,197 of record NC_083345.1, on the reverse strand, counting down.
AGAAAGCGAACGAATGAAAACTCTTTGTATTGTTGCATGTTTGTTGCATTGAAAATAAAAGACTACATTACTATTTATAGAAAACTAAAGGGAAACTAGCGATCCGTCTTGTTTATGAGAATTATTTACTTTTTTTCCGGAAAATATTTTCACTTTATTTGAAAATCATCTTTTGGTTATGAAAATTTCAAATACAACTTGGGATAACACCTAAAACCCTATTTTTATTTTTTTCACTTCATATACATTTGAACAATCAAATATTATTTGCAAAAGTTATAACCAGAGAGAGTTGTTATCGGAGCAACTACCTTCCACCTTAATCTCGCCGGAGTTGTAATCGGAGCAACTATCTTCCACCTTAACCTTGTTGGAGTTGTAATCACAACAACTACCTGTTATGGAATCAAGAAATTAGGAAGAAAACCAGAAAGACAACAAATGAAAATTAATTAATTAAAGAGAAAATAAATATTTGTGTAATTAATGTAAATACTAATATTTTCATAATAAAAAGAAATTAAATATTCTATTATTAATGTAAATCATAAAGTACCTTCCACCTCAGGAGCAAAGTTAGTGAGTGCATTAGGTCCACGTAACTTAATAGCTGCATTATCATAAACCATAGCAGCTTCTTCAGCTGTATTATAAGTACCTAACCACAACCGTACACGTCTCGTCGGATCTCTAATCTCAGCCGCCCATTTCCCCCATGGCCGCCTCCTTACACCTATAAACTTTTTCACATTTTTCACTTTCACTCTTTTTGCCTCGGTATTCTTTTTCCGTCGTCCCTTTACTGATTTTACTGCATTCTCGGTTGCGTCCAAGATTTGAAGTTTATGAGTTCCTACTGCAATTTCATCCAAGATTTGAAGTTTATGAGTTCCTACTGCAATTTCAAATGAATTTATAATGATAACGGAGTTTACAATCAAATATTTATAAAATTTAATACCCCTCTATTCTAATTTATGTGATACTTTTCGATTTTTGAAAGTCAGACTTCTTTATTCTGACCGTGAATTCGAACATACAATGTTTAAGTTTTTAAAAAATAACTTACATATTTAGAAACTATTACTATGAGTCAGGATTTGAAACTTGTGGGTTCTAATTCTTTAAAGTTAATGAATTCTAAATTAATAATTTATACATATTTGACAAAAAATTTAATACAAATATATGGTTCGGTCGAACCCATGCATGAAGACTAGCTCCGCCCCTGCAGTCACAGACTCACACTAATTAACAATTTAAAATTTTAAAAGGCATACGAATAAGTCTCGCGATGAAAGATTTTCACTCTCGAAAAAACAAAAAGTATCACATTGGGAGAGAGGGAGTAGTAGCATTTTTAATACATATACAGGATAAGAGTAAATGTTACTAAGTTCTCGGAAACCCGCACCTGAAGAGCTGGATTCGCCTCTTGGTTTCAACACCAAATTAACACTCTCATTACATTGCTTGATTTTGACTTCATTTACGAATTTCTTCACTCTATGTCGTACATTAGCAACACTTTCTTCATCACTTGAAGAATCTGTGGCATCAGCATCAGTGACAGATATACGTACAAGTTTGTGACACGTGGCATTCATTTCCGGTGAGTTTTTCTGGTCGGAGATATTTCCGGCTGGTGTTAATGGTTGAACTATTATGGTAGTTTGCTTTTTGTGTTCAGTATACTTCACTACTCTTTTAGTACTTGAAAACATATTTTGTTGGTCTATTTTTGTATAGTGGTTTCTCATATTTGCATTGAAATGGAGAATTGGAATATATAAAGAGTAAAGAAGGAGAAGGGGTTCCTAAAAGAATAGAAATTTACAAAAAACTACTTGTTAAAGAGTGGGGGAAAAAGAGCGGAGTGGAGTATTTTATATCAGTTCGGTAGAATTTAATAATTTTTCTCAATTCTTGTATTTGTACTATATATATATATATAAAGGTTCATTTAATATGTATAAATAATCTATCCGTAACTCCATATGCTAAAAGAATTATGATCCAAGACTCAAAAACTAAATAATTGAGTCCGTCTCGAAAAGGAGAAAAAGTTCAAAGAAAAGTAGCAGAAAAAGAAGAGAATATATCAGAGTGTAAGAGACCCAAAAAACAAAGAAAAGACTAAATTATGTTGCATTTGATTATATGTGAAGGACCAAAAAAGAGTTCTACTTCTTTTGCTTTTATTTTTTTTTTAATTTTCTCACAAAAATCTCTTTAAAAAAATTGCAGGCCAAGAAAATGATGTGAAAATGAGTGTAACAATAGAAGAGCTAAAGAGAAATATAGGGAGTAATAATTGTAGTGGAATAGGAAATCTAGTGGATGACCAAAACAACTGCAAATCCTATTTTAAAGGATCCAGTAGCTAAGGCCTAAGGCTAACACTATGTTACATTTTATATGGCGATTTCTGAGTAAGAAAATTGCTATTCTATTTGGACATCGCTATTTAATTTGTACTCACTTTTTAAATTTTTATATGTATACTCATTTCGAAACGATTTTAGATATGCAGTGAAGTTAGACTTAACAGATCCTAACTTCAGACAAAAAAATATAGTTGAAATTTAAGCAAAAATAATTGAATTCAGTCATATGAAACTTCTGACACCACACGTGTAAAGTTTTACGCACTACCGATATAACTTAAATGATGATTCCGAAATCCAATGATGACTCACGAGTGAATGATAGAGGTGGTGATATATAGGCTAGAGGTTTTAAAAGATATTTTCACGGACCAAAACTCAATGGCTTAGTCATATACAATAAAGGGTGATTAGTTGAACACTTTTTTACAAAAATTTAGATTGTCTATATATAAAAAAAATATTTAATATATTAGTAAAAAAATATTTTATACATATATTAAATCTTGAACATTCTTAGCAATACTTTTGATTTCGTCATTGCCTCCGCATCTAGTGGAGTTACTCATTTGAGACGTGGTTTAGTTTGTGAACGAAGTTATACAAGAATTATAATACATAATCATTATTAAGATTATTCAAGTAAGAATATAAAGTTAGTAACCCAATAACTAGTTAAACAAATAAAACATCATAATCATACCAAAAGTAATAAGCTCAGAATGTTTCAATACAAACAAATTTGTCATAACATCGAAGTCCCATCCCACAAAAAATCAGAAACTAAAAGTTGATTTAAGTCCTTTTCTACGTATAGTTTGATTTTAGCACTTCGGATAAAGGATTAAACATATGTACTTCTTATCCCTTTGTGTTTACCTGGCACCCATTCAAAGTTATAAAATGATTAAATGTTGTCTTCGTCCTTCAATCATTAGGTGTTTGGTTAAAATTAAAAAGAATATGTATTAAAAGGGAAAACAAAAAGATTTTCATAGATTGCCGTTTGTCCTATATAAGCTTTGGAGTATTTATCATCACTTTGTATTTAGTCTTTATTACTTGTTTTGTTTGTTATATATGTTGCTACTACAGAGTAACGGATTAGTAAACTTTACGACTTAAAAGCTTGAATTTGTGTCTTTTTTAAGAGGCTTCTAGCAAAATGGTTGTAACAATATTCGTGTTTTTCAAAGGCAGTATCCCAAGTCGAGTTCGGTCTTTTCCTCACTGAGGATCGTGGCCATGGATCAATAACTTCATATACAAAGCATGATTTTTTCAAGGCGCCCCCTAGCCTTCCAATAGAATGACTTCAAAGTAAAAGTTAACCATTTTCGTTCGTCTTGTTTCCGCGACAGACGTATACTCGATTAAAGTTGGATCTAGGAAGGATTTTTGTCGATCAGTATGAATCTTTTTTCTGTGCGGATTGCCCTTCATTTGGGGTGGTCTTTAATTTTTGCCCTTCAAATTGGTAATCTTTAATTTATACCCCTCGAACCCCAGCTCAGGTAAAAAAAAAAAATTCTCTAGGCAGAATTTCGCAAGGCAGACTTTGCAAAATTCTGATCTACCCAACAAAATTCTGCCTTAAGGCAGAAATTGCACTTCACAGGCAGAATTTCTGCCTGAAGGGCAAAATTTAAAGACCACCATTTTGAGGGGTAAAAATTAAAGACCACCCCCAGCGAAGGGTAATCCTGCAAATTGCCCAGTATGAATTACTCTATGGGCCGCAAGCTAGCCCAAACATATATTAATGAGATAGTGTGCCTACACGAAATACCATCATTCATAGTATCTGGCGAACTTTACCGATCACTTATTTAAATTATTGAATTCGTCTCTGCTTCTGGAGGCTTCTTAAAATTTGGTTATACAGTGGCATACTGTCATTGTTAGTTCACAAACAATGTTTTTTTTTTCTTTTCATTTTAATTTCTTGAGGTGGATGTGGAGACAACTAACAAGAGAGATTGTTTAAGCAGCAATAATTAAAAAAATTATGATTATTAGAGAATGAAATGTGAAGTAGAAAAGATACTCTCTGACCAATAATATCTTGAGGTTAGGAAAAATAAAGAAAGACTTGAAAAAATTAACAAAAGCTATGGCTCAACTTGCATGAATCCGTTGATTAAAAAAAAAACGTGTGCATTTAAGAAACATTAGAAACGAAAAATACCCTTCGAGGGTTTCTAATAAATATATATATAAATAAATAAAAGAAATTGGGCTTAGTTGAGTTGATGTTTTATTTAGATTCTCAAACGACAAGAAGTCTTCATAATTTATTTATATGCAAGTTGATTGAGAGATGAGGGAAGGCGTTTTTACGATAAAAATTTATTTGTACCAGGGGTCTATATCTAGCCAATAAATATAAAATATGTTTTGCATATATATTTTTTAACACTTAATCATGGTTAGATGATATGCATTTTCACTTTGATTTGTTGATTCTTAAGATTAATTGTTTAATTAGATATAAACACCCTATATAAATAAGTATTAACTATGTGTCAGCAGAAGTATTTTTTTTTTTAATTGACTATGTACATAATATATTAATGGCTCTTATAATATCTAATCCATATTTTTATCTACTGGTCAATAAAATTTATTGAGAAATATGAGGTTTTATATTCAAATTTCAGCGGAGAGAAAATTACTAGATAATTTCTTCTCTATCCGTCTAAATTTCGGTGGATAATATTATACATGTCAGGTGAACAGAGAAGAGGTGGCACATTACAAAATTAGGAAGATATATATTCATAGCTTATGTACATGATCATTTGGCTAAAAAGGAAATGAGTCAAAAGTTAGAAAAATTGATACAACTCTGAAATATTACTCCCATTGTTTCAACAAAAAATATTACTCTACTTTCTACCCGTAACCCTTTAATTCTAAGATTCCTTTTTACCCTTAATGGCACCCCTTACATGACTGACATGATATGTTTAAATCACAAGATTCAAAAAATATTTTGATAGTGAACAACATTTAATTTAAGATCACCAAATTCAAAAGTTCTTAAACTTCGTGTCCGGTCAACTAAAACACGTAAAATGAAACTGAGAAAGAAGGATGTGTCCCAGATGACTAATTAGTGAACAACACTTGAATCTTCCTAGTAATTAGAGTTTGGACTAGCTTAGATTCCTGTTGTGCTACTCAGTTTTTTCCTGGAAATTTAACCTGATAAGTATTTAAATGTTCAACTATCAAGGCTTTTGGACTGCTTCACATATATGAAAGAGCACTTAAATTCAGTTGCCAAGGGTCAAAATGTGTAGGTACTTTGAACCCATTTACCCATCCATAGAATTTCAAAACCATTAAGGTTTACAGACACAGCAAATTTAATGTTTCACAGAAGGCCACAACAATTCAACCTATCCCCTTTGAGTTGATTATGCATAAGACACAAACACTTCTCAGTACATTACAGATAATGACCAAAAACTCAAGGGAAAGGAGCTCCTTCGAAAACGGATCTGAGCAGCAACTAACCCATTGCATACTTTTGGGTCCAGCTCCGAGCAGTTGCTTCATACTTGCTCTTATCAGTCTTGTACATATGAGCAATCTCTGGCACCAAAGGATCATCGGGATTGGGGTCTGTCAGCAGAGAACAGATCGAAAGCAACACCTGCAAGTAATACATAACAAAATAAGTCACCGCCATAATGTGCTTTACTGAGAAAGATATCTGCATTTTGATAGATTACTTTATGGTTTGCTCTTGAAATGAACAAGGTATGATTTGATCCGTGAACATATTTCCTTCTACTAGCTTTCTAGAGAACAACTTCAACGGGGAACAGAGAAGCTGCTGGTACTAGTTTCTTAAATTAAACTCTTGACAGAAGGAAAATATTTTACGTTCCTTTTAGATTGAATGGATAGGCGGACACAACTAGATAAATAGCCACACTGATCAAGAAGCATTCACATTCTTAGTGAGTATTAGTCCTTGAAACTCTTGGGATGTAGATAAGCAAAATCAAAAGAACAAATGTGCCTGAAACTATATCAGAAATAACCTTGGAAATCGTAAGTGCCGGGCTCCATTGTTCCTTCAGAATGTCGAGGCAAATGCTACCATTGCTGTTGATGTTTGGGTGAAAAACTTTTGTCCTAAAAGCTACCTGCACATTGTTCCATAAATGATGTGTGAAATTTCACAGGCAATAGAGTAAAGAAAAGAAAAGACATACACATTGCAGAACGTTGCCTAGGGAGATAGCCAATACTTATACTTTGGCAAATGCATCTACGAGCACGCCAAGTCAATTCTAAGAAAATACATGAAGATAGTCAATCCATTGTTGGATTAAATATGGAATAAAACAAAATTGTTCACGAGGATACCAACAAGAAAATTAGACTCCGTCCCCCCTCAAGTTAAATGTTCAGCATAGTACTCGTGAGGGGAATGTTTAGGATGAAATTAACAAGATGCGTGTTCTCAAACCTGAGGAACTGAAAGCAATTGTCTATGTGATTCATGCACCAACACTGAAAAGTATTAGAGAACTCCAAGATCTCACAATATGGCTAGTTACGCAACATGAACTCAACCAAAAGGGAAATCCAAGTCATCCTTCTTAGTCTTTTTGGATGACGATGGTGTCAGGACCAACTTGTGCACGCCCTTCCACTAATCAACCAAGCAGCCTGCAACTAGCACACAAACACAATGCCAAGTAAACCTGCCTACCATGGTTGGAGCAGATTAGCTCACGGCGAAGGATCTCCAAGTTGTTACTCCTAACCCTCAAAACTCACAAATCTCTTTGGGCCAAATCCAAGTCATTCTTCTTAAACTTGCACAACATGCTGCAATCGTCCTCCCCGAGTTCATGTCTTCAGTGGATCCCGCACAAGCAAAGCAGCAGCAAAGAAAACTGGAAAACCACTTGATTAAATAATCAAGCCAACCAACCATGCTCTTTATTGACATTAATACAGGAATACGGTGCATACTCAGCAGCTTTTGAGTAAATTACACAATTTATGCCTCAGAACTTCAGCAAGGCTTGGAGTGCAAGTTCCCAAATAAGAACACAAGTCAACTCACAGGCATCTATGACCATCGCTACCGTGCTAGCAAATTGCAGATAAGTCAGAAAAAAGCTACTTTCTTGATACCGGTCTTAACTGACCAGTCTATGTAGGTTTTACAATCAATTAACTCAACTTTTAAGGCATGATTAATACCAAAAAAATTTGGGCGTTATAGAAGGCCCATTCACACAATAGTTTTACATTGATATTGGGGAAGAAAGAGCTCTCTCCCTAGCAAATGACCTCTGACATCTGTACTTGGCTTAAAATATTGTGAACAAAGACTTTGGAACCCATTGACATATTATAAATGCAAGCCTAAAAAACAATAGCAGATTTGATACTGAGAAAAGCTCCCAGCAAGATTTAGGAGTGCATTGATAAGCAAACAAACAACTTATCAGGTTAGTCATCAAGAAATGTGGGAAACCCCATGATGTAGATGGGATACCTTTGGAGGCTTAAATGGATAATCAGGTGGAAAATGAATGGTAACAAGAAACACTCCGCCAGCATAAGGACTGTCAGATGGACCCATAAGTGTTGCTTGCCAGTGAAACATATCTTCAGCAACTGGGCCTGATACAAGGAAGAGCGCAATAATCAGAAAGCAACATTCCACATGGAGATCTTAAACTGGTTTCTCAAAGCTACTGACCTAATACAAATAGCAAAGGAAAAGCAGAAGGAATCATATAACTTTCTGGATGCAGATTGTAAAATGTCTCAAGAATAAACACAGACATGCTAGGCTAGTTCATATGCACAAGCCAATTTTACTTTATGCCTGTCTGTCAAGGTTTTGTATCATGTGCAATGTGGAACATGTATCATTTGATCATGTTACTAAACACCGGAAAAGCAATCATCTAGCTTTTTCTTATTAAGTCCTCCTGTTTTTGCTTCATTAGGTAAAAGGGAGCAAAGCTTCTCGGATTTGTATTAAACCAAGAACACCAGGACATAACCGCCAAAAATAACATCATTGAACCAAGAAAGCCAGGACATGACCTCCACAAATAACATGATGTAACACTTTAAAAAGAACCACAGCAGAACGAGAAACATAAGTGTCTCATCTAAATGCTACAAGCTAATCCCTCCCCATCCTTCAGAAGACTAAAGAATACTTTCTTCTATGAGGCTACTTAAAATTTTCTACTATTTTATAATCAATCAAGAAACCGAGCCATCTTATCCTCATACATGAGGCACAGCCTCATACATGAGGCACAGCCTCATACATGAGGCACAGAGTCACGGACAGACTGAATGGAAAATTCTATATTTCCAGCCAACTTAGAGAACAATATGAGAACTTTTTCCATCGTGTTTCATTCCTTTCTTCTTTTTCCCCTTGTTTATTTTGCTCTTTTCTTTCTTTGGCAGAGGAGGGCTATCTGTTCAACGGACTCACATGAGCTGAATGGTTAGCTGAAAGAGAAATTAATAAAACATGAGCTCGTCATAGTCCACTGCATTATACAACCTGAATGATGTTGTAAGGGCTCTGCCGTAGTTGAAAAAAATTAAGGCCTAAGTTGTTCGGACTTGGGTGCGGTTTTCTGATACGGGTGCGGATCTAAAGGCTGGATTCTTCATCTGATAAATTTTAGGATTCGGGGGTATGGATCAGATTGCAGACACGGGTGCTGGAATACGGCCATTGAAAGTATGTTACGACACATAAAGTATATATCTCGATTGATTAAAGCTATTGAACTAAAACTAATGAATTTTAATTCTTTATAAACACCTAAAATTTTATTCACAAGATGTCTCGTGTTATAACAAAACATTCTCATACTTTGTATAACTATATATGTATGACATAAACCCAAAAATCAAACCAAATATTCAATCAATCTAGACTTCTCTGTCATAGATGTAGTCAAAGCACCCAAAGTAAGTTGACCAAATAGGCAAATACGATGTGGATCCCACAACCATGTCCTGTCGACACGGGTGCGGCAAGAATTTTGACGAGTCCAAGCAACATAGATTAAGGCTACAAAAAAGCCAAGAGGACTTGCAGGTACTTAATTCCTCAAGCTTGAATTATTTGAACTCTACAGTTTCCCCAAAGATATGCTCTCTTTTTTCCATTACCACAGGATCACAAAATCAAACAGTAACAACCTAGCTATTACTCTTCTCCCTCTAGTCCTTTCTTTCTCTATTTTTAAACTCTGCCCCCCCCCCCCCCCCCCCCACAAACCTCTCTTCACCTGTCTGCTCCTTCCAAATATCACACTAAACTAAATCATGGAGATGAAGGCAAATGGCATGCTCAAATATTATCCCTATAAAAAACTTCAGGACAGAAATGATGGATGTCAGGTGATTGATGGCAACGTACAAAGATAAACTGACCACCATTACCGTCACTTTTCTTCTCTCAACACTGCAGGTCTGATCTTTTCTTTGCTTTATGATTTTATTCTTGAGTCTAAAGAGTTTAATTTGACTAAATGTAGAATTACTTTTCTGCTATTTGTACTGTTTAGAAAGCACAGCATTTGATATTCTTTCAAATATTTTTCTTCAAATAAAGGTCCTTTGTTTACTCATATTTCATCCATGGAGAGGAGATAATTCATTCCAGATATTTCATGTGCATAATTGAACTGCAGAAGAAGTGTTCACATCCCAAATACTATTCACAGAAAAAGACTGCAAAAAAGTTGAGATTAAATTATAACAAAAGCAAAATCCTAGTTGTTGCAAAAATTCCAGCCAGATCTCAAAGTCCTTTCCTTTTGACCACTAACAAGCTCAAGACTGCTCCTTTCATTAAAACCGATTCATCTAAGGTCCAAGTACAGATAACCTGAGTCTACCAGCCAACCTTTTGCAGACCAAACAATTTCTTACATACTCAAGGACCATTTTTCATTATTTCCTATCCCCTCACCAGAACCAGAACAATAGAAAAATGTGAAAAAAGGAGCAACAAAATAAGCACTTGGCAGTGCATAAATGTGCGGTCATGCCCAAAAGCACAGCCTGAATTTTTCACACTTCCCACACCATAACCAAACAATCATATAGTCAAGCAACAAAAGGATAATCCTTAAAAGCAGTAGCCAACTTCATCTTTTTTTTTTTTTTTTACTCACCTCACCCAGGAGGATCAATAGACCAGAAAGAATTTTATCCACGTCTGAGTTTGCAGCAAGAATAAATGTATGATATGACCTTTAAAACCTCATCACTTAACCATACCTAGTTACAACAACAACAACAACAACAACAACAACAACATACCCGGTGTGGTCCCAGATGTGGGGTATGGCGAGGCTAAGACGTACGCAGACCTTACCCCTACCTTTATAGGGTAGAGAGGTGTTTCCGATAGACCCTCGGCTACTTAACCATACCTAGGTAATAAATCAATTTGTCACTAAGTGATTGTTATGAAAGTTTAACTTTTGGTACAAAAGGCAAGTTTTTTCATCAACGGTATTCTCACGCAACCTTACTCATCAAAACAGCAGCCAATTTCCGGGAAAAAAAAAATGAATGAATCACCAAAAATAATCATTAATTACAAAAACAAAGGGAACTAATGCGTTCTCACGCAACATTACTTGTCAAAGCAAACGCCAGTTTTTTTTTAAACTCACCCACCTTAGGACGATCAATAAACCGAAAATAATTTCATACACTCCCTTGTTTGCAGCAACAACAAATGCATGATATGTCCTTTATAATTTCATCATTTAACCATAACTAGACAATTAGTAATACATCAACTTGTCAATAAGTGTTTCTTTTGAAAGTTAAATTAACTTTTTGCTACCAAAGGCAAGTTTTTTCATCAACAGTATTCTCACACAACCTTACTCATCAACACAGCAGCCAATTCCGAAAAAAGGAAAGAATGACCAAAAAATATCATTCAAATACAAAAACTACCGAACAAAAAAAGGGAACAAAGAGATTTCGAGACGGTATCAACACTGCAAGAACTCACCCCACCCAGGAGGCTAAATAGACTGAAAATATTTTTATCCATTCACTCGTTTGCAGCAAGAACAAATGCATGTATATATCCTTTAAACTTTTCATTACTTAACCATAGTTAGTTAATAGTTAATACATCAATTGGCCACTAAGTGCTTCTTTTGAAAGTCAACTTTACTTTTGGTACAAAAGGCAAGTTTTTTCATCAGCAGATTTCTCACGCAACCTTAAATCATCAAAGCAGCAGCCAAATCCATTTTTTTTAACTCACCCATCTAGGAGGATCAATAGAAGAGAGTTTTATCCATGCCTGTGTTTGCAGCAAGAACAAATACATGATATGTCCTTTAAAACTTCATCACTCAACCATAGTTAATTAATTCATCAAATTTTCCCTAAGTGCCTCTTTAGAAAGTTAACTTTTGGTAGAAAAGGGAAATTTTTCATCAACAGTATCCTCACGCGACCTTACTCATCAACACGGCAGCCAATTTTGGAAAAAAAGGAAGAATCGCCAAAAACAATCATTCAAATACAAAAACTACAGAAGCCAAAAAAAGAAGGAAACAAAGAGATATAAAGACGATCCCACCCAGGAGGATCAATAGATGGAAAGAATTTTATATACTCACCTTTTTACTTTCCTGTGTCGGTTATATCTCTTTTGAGCCGAGGGTTTATCGGAAACAGCCTCTGTACCCAGGGGCGGATTTACCCTAGGCCGAGCGGTGTCACGTGACACCGCTCAATCTAAAAACTTCACTAAATATCTTTATATGATTGAAAGGCAGAAAGAGAAGTAAAGTCCAAATTGAATAACGTGACACCACTTGACATAACGAGTGGCGTAGCTCAGTCGGACGATTCAGTTTTGTACTAGAGGTCGCGAGTCGAAGGCTGGCAGCTTCATTTTGGAGTTTTAACATTTTTGAGACTCAATCTACAAAAGGATATACGTCCTGATGTCCAGGGTCGAACTGCTAACCTCTTAGAAGTTACCAAAACATTAAACCAATCAATCCAGGATAACCTTTTTATACTTTGGTGACAATTAAAATATTTTTAGAAAGGATGTTTCTGCTTCCCTAGTTGTTGTCCTACTTTTTTCCTTTCATCTTTTTTCTCGCCAATGAAAATAATTAAGAATAATTGTGGAATCAAATGAATAATGAGTTTTTAGTGATAAGTCATGTTTTCTTTATATTATCTTCTTTTTTTAATATGGTTTTATAGTATTTTCTTAGTAGTAGTAGTATTTTGGTATCGCATCGATCATTATCTTTATGTTGCTCCATTTGTTTTGTATCTTGACATGTTGCTGCCTTATTTTCCTTGCAATCCTGCATTGACTACATTTCTTTTGAGCCGAAGGTCTATCGGAAACAGTCTCTCTACCCCGCAAAAGTAGAGGTAAGGTCTGCGTACATCCTATCCTCCCCAGACCCCACTTGTATTATTACACTAGGTATGTTGTTGTTGTATCTCAAAATATGACATCGCTTGTGAAAAATCCTGTGTCTCTACCCACGCCAAAGGTCAGGTCTGCATACATCCTATCCTACCCTCCCCAGACCTCACTTACGGAATTACACTAGGTATGTGGTTGTTGTTTTTAATTGTTTGCAGCAAGAAAAAATGCATGATTATGTCCTTTACACATTTTATCACTTAACCATACTTAGTTAAATTCATCAATTTGTCACTAGTGCTCAAGTTCTATTAATTTTTGGTACAAAAGGTAAATGTTTTCATCAACAGAACAAAAAAGAAAAGGAATTTAAAAAAAAAAAAAAGATTTATACCAGCACTGCAAGAGGTAGGAGGATCTTTTTGGAGATCCTTGAGCTCTTTCAAAATCCTCTTGGATGCCATTTCCCTACACAAATCCCTAATTACAACAACAACAACAAAAGAAACCCTAAATCAGCTCAAGTATAACAATAAAGTGTAGCCAGGCCTCGTTTGTTTTCATTAAGACTAAAACATCTAAATCTGATTATTAAGACGTTGTATTAAAGTCTAAATGGAGTACTAAATAGTCTTAGTTAAGACGGTTTATTTTCTCAATATCTGAATGTATGAAATTTATTTTTATCTAAAAATTAATAAATTTAAAATTCAAATCAGCTCAAGTTTAACAAATCCACAATCACAACATCAAAAAAAAAAAAAAAAAAAACTAAATCAGCTCGAGTACCACAATAAAGGGTAGTTAGGCCTCATTTATTTTTATTAAAATTAAGACGTCTGTAATCTTAATATTAAGATGTGCATGAAGATCTGAATGTTAAATAGTTAAGAATTTTTTTCTCAATATCTTAATGTATAAAATTTATTTTTATTTAACAACAACATCAGTATACACAGTGTAATTTCACAAGTGAGGTCTACCTTTATTTTTATTTAAAAATTAATAAAATTCAAATTCAAATCAGCTCAAGTTTTAACAAATCCCTAATTTAAACGACTACAACAACAACGTAAAACCCTAAATCAGGTGGAATTTAACAAATTTTTTTTTTACATAATTACATGTATAGCAAGACATATATATATACATAAAAAATTTAGAATTGAGAGATGAGAAGAGATTTTTTATTTTTATTTTACCTTAGAGATCCTCCTACTCAGTTTTGATTTTTTTTATTTTTGTGAAAATGGAAGAGTTTTAGGTGAAACGAGAAACACGGTTTTTATAGCCACAAGAAAAGAATAAAATATTACGTCTATACCGTAAGGGGTCGTTGGCCGTGAAAGATAAGCAAAGATACTGTCGACATAAAATTTTAATGTTTTTTTATCTCATGTTTGGTTGGAATAAAAATTTGGTATAACTAATTCTGAGATTAGTTATTTTGGGATTGTAGCCTTATTTTATTGCACCTTAAGGGGTCGTTTGGTAGATTGACTCATTAGTCCCGGAATTATAATCCCGGGACTAATTTATCCCATCTATTGAGATTATTTTATACCATTTAAAAGATGGTATAAAATAATCACAGTATAAGTGGGTTAAGAAGGTATAAGCTGGGATATCCAGCACTAATTTTTATATCATGTTTGGTACAAGATATAAATTTATCCCAGCACTAATTTATACCTTCTACCAAACATGGTATAAAAATTAGTGCTGGAATATCCCAGCTTATACCTTAAACCAAACGACCCCTAAGGGTGGAATAACTTATTTCGAGATTAGTTATGTTGGGATAAGTTATTTTCCAACCAAATGAGCCACCGTTTCGTAACTTTTTTATGTCACTTTACAACCCAAATGTTTCTGTAATTGTTGTGCCTGGATATGTTCGAACTTATTTTTAATCTATATTAAGTTTTCTGTACGTTGGTATTTCAACTTCATCAAAGTGGCGCAGCGGAAGCGTGGTGGGCCCATAACCCACAGGTCCCAGGATCGAAACCTGGCTTTGATATAATATTTTTCCTCATTTTTTTTGGGGTCTCTTTTCCCCTTTTTTTTCTCACTCTTTTTTGGCTGTCATCAACAGAGGAGAAAAGTGGTGTTGCAATGAAAAATATTGCAGCATTTAGCAACTCAAATTACATTTGTGCTATTACCAACGAACATCTCAACTATAAAAGAGTATTGACGACTAGAGGCAGCTAAAAATTTCGGGTTCAAGGTTTATGGATTCGGAAGCTTATTATATGTATATAACGAAGGTTTTTCACCAAAGATAGAAGTTTTTCTTTGTCAGAGTTGGAAAGAAGGGAAGTGTTAGAAGAAGAAGAAATTGACTGAAAATTAACGTGAGGTTTCTTTTTAAAAGGCGGATTCAAAATTTAAATTTTATGGATTCAATTTGAAGAATTT
This sequence comes from Lycium barbarum, assembly GCF_019175385.1. Lineage (NCBI taxonomy): Eukaryota > Viridiplantae > Streptophyta > Magnoliopsida > Solanales > Solanaceae > Lycium > Lycium barbarum. The sequence goes on along the minus strand of NC_083345.1, from coordinate 125,315,933 downwards.
TACTATTGAACCCATTATATTTTTAAAGTTATCGGTTAATACCTACTATTTATTATAATTTTAATAATTTTGTACACATAAATTTATGATCCACTTACAATACTAGATTGATACGCCACTGATTCTAATATATATAAACCTATATAGATCTTTATGTGACACAACCGTTCAGAAACCTTCCCGATAGTTGTGATTCTTCTCCTTTCCTCATGTATTCATATATTTAGACATGGATCCTGATTGATCCACAAGGGTGACACCAATTCAATTTCCAACGTCGACTAATCATAGTTTTTTTCTTCCAAGAGCAGAAAATTTTGCTTATGCTATTCAAAAGTATTTTTTTCGTTTTGGTCAAACAATCTAAATTTCCAATAGCTTGGCTAAAAAAGCCAATTTTAATCATATGGCAGTTGGATGGCATGATCTCGTTACTATAGAGCTCACATCGATTCTCAGACCCTTTTTTTTCTGTCTAAGGGAGTATAGTTTAGTTAATTATCCTTTTCCTCATGCTAATAAGTAAAATATGAATCACCTTTAATGAATGTCTAAATTTTTCTTCATGAATCACCTTTAATGAATATTCAAAAAGATTTAAATTGTCTTGCATGTTCCAAAAAGCAATCAAAAGGTCTCTTTTCTTTCCGATGTGAAAGATCAGCACAACTTTTTTGGTTTATTTGCTTTACGGTCTTTTAATTATTAAACCAAATAAAGGTAACTTTCCTTTCTTTGTGGAGAAAAAACGTGTAAAACCAGCTTTAGGGAGTGATATACACATAGGCATAGCAAATCAAATAAGATCTTTTGGATGGAATATTTAGGTTCTACATAAATTGAACTATTCATTGATCTATTTCCAGCCAATCCGTCTCGAGGAAATGACTTTTTTCTATGTCCACGTACAATTAGAATAGAGAAAATAATTCTATAAAGATCTCATATTTTATTTTTACAAATCTGTTAAATGGAGTATGTTTTATCAATTCAGATCATATAAGTCCTTTTATCACCAAAAGAAAAAGAATATCTCATATCATATAATTATCGGAAAAGGGCCAAATATACCCCTGTATTATGAGAAAAGGTTCAAATATACCCCTCGTTATACTTTGGGTTCAAATATATCCCTGTCATTATATTATTAGTTCAAATATACCTCTCTTTCGTTAAGTTTGTCTAAGATGGACATCCAATTCTACATGACAATGACATTTGATGAGGTGAATGCCACTTGGCATGCCACCTTAGCCCCCATGACCCATTTTACCCCTTCCCTCTATTTGTTCTTCCACCACTAAAACTTTCTTCTCCTCCACCACTATTGCCACCGTTATCGACACTATGATTTATGGATTTGCCATAACTATCCTTTTTTGTTACTGTTACCGACTTCAAATTTGATTTTATTACCTTTGTAATGTTTGTTTAAATTGAATCATATAGCAGTAGATCTGATTGTGTTAAATCTCCGGATTTTTCAAAATCTAATTTCAGGTCAGCTATACTTTGTTGATTTTCTTGGACCTGATGGAGCTTTGGTTCAGGGGAAATGTAGATTTCCGGTGGTGGAAGTAACGGCGGATAGATTCTCGTAAACGACGTTAGTTGATTCCAGACAATCAATATAACAGTCAAATGATAGTTTAAAAGGCTATTATTGTCGTTTGGAAGGGGGGTTTGGTTGTGGAGTTTACCATTAAAAAAAAGTGCATTTGATTTTCATCAATTTTAGCCGGTAGGAGTAATGTCATATCAAGACTTTCAAGTTATATCCTGTAGAAATCACGTTATCTCACACCGCAAGTCTAAATCATGACTCTCTCTGACCAGAAAAGAATTTGTGCTTGTACTGAGCCAATTCTAAGCATTTTCATCAAAAACTGACCTTATCAAAGGACGACTGTGCATCGTTCAAAGCCCTTATTTTCGTTTCGACGAGTTGAAACTACTGAGTCAACACTCATCGTTCAAATCCTTTTAATCCTTCATATAACTTACAATGCACATCATCCTAGTGATTATCTTGCCGTGCCAAATTTGTAAAAATCAATTGATCACCCCAAAGACTTTTCATATCCATTTGTACCTCCTCAATACATCACCAAGTATCCGCGTAGACCATTAGAATTTGCCCGTATAGCTGCTATCAAGAAAATATTGTCAAATCTCCTTGTAAAATGAGAGTCTTGATATGACATTACTCATATCTGGTAAAATTGATGAAAATCAAATGCACTTCTTTTTATGGCAAATTTCACAACCAAACCCCCTTCCAAACGGTAGCAGTAGACTTTTTAACTATCATTCGATTGCTATACTGATTGTGTGGAATCAACTAACATCGTTTACGAGGATTCGTCCGCCCTTATTCCCACCACCGAAAATCTACATTGCCCCTGCCCCAAAGCTTCGTCAAGTACAAGAAAATCAACAAACTAGAAGCTGACATGAAATTAGACTTTGAAAAATCTGGAGATTTTTCACACAATTAGATCTACTACTACATGATTCAATTTAAACAAACATTACGAAGGTAATAAAATCAAATTTGAAGTGGGTAACAGTAACAAGAAACAACTGATATGGAAAATTCATAAATCAAGGTGGCAGTAATGGTGGTGAAGGAGAAGAAAATTTAAGTAGTGGAAAAACAAATAGAAGAGAGGGGTAAATGGGGTTATGAGTGGTGAGTTGGCATGCTACGTGACATTCACCTCATCAAATGTCATTGCTACGTAGAATTAGATGTTCACTTTTGACAAATTTAACGGAGAATGAGAATATTTGAACCAATAGTATAATGATAGGAGTAAAATACTACAAGTGTTAGAAAACTTGGGGGTTGGATCCAACAATTTCTAATTAAAGACGGGGGTAAAATGTAGATAGATCGGACATATGATTCATCAGTTTTAAGATCACACTAACTGTCAACTCAACTCTTACCTGTCTTCTTCATCAAACCCGAAATTGCCTTAATCGGATCCTACGTTGACCCGAATTTAGATCCGCCAAAATGAACGACACAGATGTCTCAAAGCAGATCCAACAAATGGTCAGATTTATCCGTCAGGAAGCTGAAGAAAAAGCCAATGAGATTTCAGTTTCTGCTGAAGAAGTAAGCACTCTCTCTCTATATATATATATTTGTTATACAAATTAAACAGAATTCAATTTAATTATTATTTCTGCATCCAACATTGTTTCAATTCATAGTCTAGTGTTCTATTTTTGTGATATAAAATAAATGTAAATATATAGGTACTTCTCGAAGATTTTGAGTTATATATGTAGTTCGAATGTGTTTAAATTTTTGTTATACAGATCATTTGAAGACAATTTAATTATTTGTGCATCTAGCATTGTTCTTATTCATAGACGGATCCTAAATTTGAAGTGTGATAATAAATGTAAGGCATAATACATAAACATGCCCTCAAACTTGGCCTCAATTGGCAAGTGTGCCCTTCAACTTTAGGTATGTGCAAATAGGCACCTCAACTTGTATAAAGTTGAACAAGTAAACACGAATGCTGACGTGGCACATAAATATTGGAGGTGCCACGTCGGTGCCACATTGAGGTGACTATTTGCACACACCTAAAGTTGAAGGACACAATTGCCATCTGAGGCCAAGTTTGAGGGCCAATTTATGTATTATGCCTAAAATGTAAATATATAGGTGCTTTTAGAATTTCCAATTATATATGTGATTCGAGTCTAAATATTTTTTAAATGTGTACTTTTCGAAAAGTTTTGATTATCTATATTGAGGTGGATCCAAAATTTAAAGTCGCGAGTGTGAATAGTGCTGCAGTTACTATTATATCTGATAGTAAATGTAATATACTTTTTCGAAATTTTTTGAATTATATATGTCGAGTGTAAAAAGCTTTAAATGTGTACTTTTAGGAAAAGTTTGGACCTTTTTTAAGATAGTTGGAGTTGAAAAGTTTTATTATATACTCCTTGTGTTTCAATTTATGTGAACCTTTTCGGGTTATGAGGGTTAAACTGTATAACTTTGACCTTAGATTTTGACATAGATTTTTCAAGTTTATAAAAGTAAAATTTATATATATAGAGCCTGTTTGGATAGGCTTAAAATAAGCAGCTTATAAGCCAAAAAAAAAAAAGTTAGGGTGGGCTAACTTATTTTTTTTGGCTTATAAGCTGTTTTCAGCTTATAAACTGCTTCAGCTAAGCTAAGCCAAACGGGTCCAATTATTTTTTTGGATTTATTTTATGTACAAAATGACTTTAAGCTAGTCAGCCAAACACTCAAAAAAGCTGAAAACAACTTATAAGCAACTTATAAGTCAATCCAATCGGGCTCATAGAAACTACATAAAAAGTTCTATAAGTTATGATAATTTATAATTCAAATAATTTAGAAAAAACGTAAGGAAAACGTGGTCAAAGAACCACCTCGTAGACTCCCCAAATAGTAATAGGTTCACATAAATTGAAACAAAGGGAGTATATAGTTTGAGCTAAAAGTAACGGTGCTTCTAATTTCACTGACAAATAGTTGGATCTGGTTGAACATCACAACAACAACATACCCAGTGAATCCCACAACGTGGGGTCTGGGGAGGGTAGAGTGTACGCAGACCTTACCCCTACCTTAGGTAGGGAGGCTGTTTCCGGAAGACTCTCGGCTCAAGAAAAAGCATAGGAAAGGTCAGATACGGGCAAACAGTTCAAAGCAATTATGAAAATGAAAACAATGAAAGTAAATAAGCCATGATAAATCAAGATATACTCGCAGAAATCAAGGGACAAGAAACTATAGAGCAATACAACTACTCGTAAGAAAGGATAAACACGACTACCTACTAGCCTTCTACCCTAATATGAGTCCTCCATACCCTCCTATCTAAGGTCATGTCCTCGGTAAGTAGGAAATGCGCCATGTCCTGTCTAATCACCTCTCCCCAATACTTCTTCGGCCTACCTCTACCTCTTCTGAAACCGTTGCTATCCAGCCTCTCGCACCTCCACACTGGGGCATTTGCATCTCTCCGCATCACATGCCCAAACTATCTCAGCCTCGCTTCCCGCATCTTGTCTTCCACCGAGGCTACTCCAACCTTGTCTCGGATGACTTCATTCCTAATCCTAGCGCTTCTAGTGTGCCCACACATCCATCGCAGCATTCTCATTTCCGCCACTTTCATCGAGAAGTTGAATTCAATTAATTGTTTCTACATCTCACCTAGTTCCAATTCATAGGCGATCCAAAATTTAAAATCGGTGAGTGTGAATAGCTCTGAAGTCATTATTATATGTGATAATAAGTGTAACGATATATGTACTTCTCTAAAAAGTTCTAAATGTGTACTTTTCAAAATGTTTTGACTATCTGTTTCTGCATCTCTCGTGATTCCGATTCATAGGCAGATCCAAAATTTAAAATCGGCAAGTGTGAATAGCTCTGAAGTCACTATTAATATGTAATAGTAAGTGTAAAAATATATGAACTTCTCGAAAAATTTGAATTATATATGTGATTACAGTTTAAGGAGTTTTAAATGTGTACTTTCATAAAGTTTTGACTTTCTATTTTCTGCATCTAGCATTGTTTGGAGTCAGTGTTGGATCAAAAATTTAAAACCAGGGAATGTGAATAGCACTGCAGTCACTATTGTTTGTGATAATAACTGTAAATATATATGTAATTTTCAAAAATTTTGAATTATATATATTGTTCGAGTGTAAAAAGCTTCAAATGTGTACTTTCTGGAAAAGTTTCAACTTTTTTGTATATAATTGGAGTTGAAAAGTTTTAGTTATTTATATATAGTTTGAGCTGAAAGTAGGGGCGCGGCTAAAGTGACTGACACATAGTTGGATCTGCCTATTTTTGAAGTTTCTTTTAAGGTACCTAGAGAAATGACGTACAGTGGAATGTGGATGTGGTTGTTTCTTAGGAATTGAACAACGAGATGTTGAATTCAATTTATTCGTTTCTGCATCTCGTGTTGTTTGGAGTCATAGAAGGATCCAAAAATTAAAATCAGTATGTGTGAAGAGCACTGCACTCATTAAAAAGTTCTAAATGTGTATTTGTCAAAAAAGTTCTGACTTCATTATGCAAATATATGGGGACATTAATATATAGTTTAAGTGGGATGAATGTGTTGTGTAAATCTATCGGACTTTGTGATATTAAAAAAATGCGCGAGGCTGTGACTTCACGTACGTAAGCTTTTCTCTTTTCGTTGTCCGATATACGTTTTTTATGTTCCGGTCAATTCAGATTCTCGTCATGTAAATTTATTAAAAGGGAAAACATTTCAATGAACTGCGAATCTAGAATTTCAAAAAGATGTATGCGCTATTACGAAGAGGTGGATTTAGGATATAAATTTGACGAATTCTACCTTTAAGTTTTTAAAAAATAAAACCATTTTATTTTTGAAATGTTCAAACATTAGTTTAATTTAAAAGTAATTTTTTACATTTACATCTATATTTCATGTCAAAAATATTGGGATCAGTAGAACACATTGATTATATGCTACATCCTCCACCGCTGCTAGTATATATATATATATATATATATATAATATGTGTGTATGTGTGTGCACATATAGTTGGAGTTGAAATATAGTTTGAGCTGAAAATAGCGGTGTCTAAAGTCACTGACATACAGTGGATGTGATTGTTTCTTAGGAATTCAACATCGAGAAGTTACAGCTAGTGGAAGCAGAGAAGAAGAAGATCAGACAAGAGTATGAGCGCAAAGAGAAACAAGTGGACGTTCGCAAGAAGATGTAATTTTCCTTATTTGATTTGTTTTGTGCTTGTGTTATTATTGTGTTTTAGGTAAAATTGGCTTGAAGAGAAGTTGTTCGATTTTATGCTTGGGAATTCATATTGCTCGTCAAATGCTTCAATTTGATCTCATGTTAGCCATCAAAATGGCTGTTGTGCTTTAACTGTGAATGGAAGATATTCAGTAGTACTGTCACTGCAATAGCAATCACTTGATTTTGGATGAAAATGTTTGTTTTTATTTGGTGTCTTAGATGTATGAGTTGAGTTTTCACGTTTCAGTTTGAGAATACCTTTTTCTCTTTGGTAGCTCCAGATTTCTTCTTGTGTTGCTGCATGCTAGGTCTGGAACATCATGGATGTAGTTTTTCAGTTGTCGGTTTTGCTGGGTATTTCTGAAGTAAAAGAATTGTGTATAAATCTTACTGTAATAAAAAGAAAAAAAGCTTACTAATGGCATCTTCTGGAGCTTTTGTGCTTTGCAATATTCTACTGTTGTACTCTGCTACCATTAGTACCTTTTTTTAGTATTCTTGCTAGTTCGAATATAGTTCTTTTTGGAACAAGCCACATGGTTAGATTTGGTCTGACGTTGATGTCCTTACGATGTTCTCTTTTTATAGACTGTAGCAAGCCAGATCATGTTGAACTAGGTCCGAAGTTTAATTTTGAATTGCTATTGTTTTGCGAAAATAGCATTCTCTGTAGTCTGTGGTTCAGCTTATCTAATTTGAACTGCAATCGGGCGACATGGTCTTTGAAGTTTCTTTTTGATATATTTCTTGCAGTGAGTACTCCATGCAACTCAATGCCTCTAGGCTCAAAGTTCTTCAAGCTCAGGATGACTTGGTTAGCACCATGAAGGAGGCAACAGCGAAGGAGCTCTTACAAGTTGGCCAGCATCACCACAACCTCGTAGAGGCTATCCTTCCTCATCACCACCAAGGCTTTTATAAGAAGCTGTTGCATGATCTTATTGTTCAGGTATGATGGAAGTAAATCTACACCATTTTCTCTCTCTTTTTTTTTGTGGGTACTTCACGAATTAAACTATGAGATCTTAGAAACTGGGCAGGAATGTTATATGGAAGATATAATGTTTGTAGTTGACCAATATAGTCATCTGTTGAGAGGTGATAGATTATGAATCCTTATTTGGTTTCTATGGCATTTACTGTATTTTACAATGGCATGAGAACTTGAAAATTGTGAATATGTTTTGCTTCAAGTTCCGACTGGATCTTAAAATATTAAGTCTAAGACTACTAGAGTCATGTTATAGTATTAGATACCAAAAAATAATTGGATAGCATGACAAGGAACCTTACCTTCAAGCTGGATCCTTCTAAAATTGAGGCTTGACTAACACAAAATCTGAAATTGTAGCACTTACTCTCATGGTAATATGAAGCTTGCAGTTTCTTCTTTGCAAGTATTTAAATGTCTAGAGTGGTACGACCAAAGGCAATACAATGATTAACAGCCATGTTATAGTCTTATGTTGTTTCTGACCGTAATTGGCTCAACTGTTCATGGTGTCTGGATGGCGTACTGAACTTACTATTGCTTAGTCTTTAGGCATGATTTGAAACCAACTCTTTCTGTTGCAGAGTTTGCTTAGGCTTAAAGAGCCTTGTGTCCTGCTGCGTTGTCGGAAGCATGATGAACACCTGGTTAAACATGTATTGGATGCAGTGAAGGAAGAATACGCAGAGAAGGCAAACGTCCACGCACCTGAGATCATAGTTGACGACATCCACCTTCCTCCGGCTCCATCACACCATAATATGCATGGTCCTTCTTGGTAAGCTACTCTGGTTACAACTTTACTTTCATGAGGAAACCTGAAAGTACAGCCCGTCGTTTTTAATTCAGGTTGTGATATCTGTTGGTCGGATTCCTTTCTTTCTCCTGTTTTGTGTGTTACTGCTTTTGGGAGAAATTACCTTTCTGAAAAATCATGTAGATCCTCTTACTAACTTCTCTCTCTTTATCCCCACAGCTCTGGAGGAGTGGTGATGGCTTCAAGAGATGGGAAAATTGTGTGTGAAAACACTCTTGATGCCAGATTGGAAGTTGTGTTCCGTAAAAAACTACCAGAGGTACTTTCTTCTGCCCTTTCCTTCATACTTCTCAGGTTTCTGTGATCTGGTCTTGCCCATTCTTTTGATCTTCATTCCTCCATTGTACGTGATCTACTGCTAGAGTTTTAGCTGTCTATAGATCCCTCGTTATTTAAAATTTCATTCAGATGAGTTACAAAGTCTCTTAAATTGTTCATTGTTTAATTTGATATACGTGTTAGATGTTTACCGTTTCTGATTCATGATTGATCTCTATGGAATAGCTTCTTGCAGCTCAATTCATTGACATGTTGTACCTCTTAGCTATGTGGTTTAAAATTTGCACTGTCATCTCCTTATCATTTTCGTCCGCTAAATTCAGTTATCTGGGTCTAGGGTGGGTAGTTGTTTCCTAATTCCTAGATATTATTATCAAGTACGGATTGAATGAAGGTTTAGAGGTCCGTCCTTGTGTTTGTACATTGAACGAGTGTGCTTCTTCCATCAGTTTCTTTGACATTATTTATCTCTGCTTAATTATTTGTTAATTTTAATGGCTGTTGTCCTGAATCTTGCAGATCCGCAAGTGCCTATTCGGTCAGGTTACTGCTTGAGGGGCTGGAACCTTTCCCTGTATTTATCACTCTCCGGTCATCGCTCTGTGGATTCTGAATTGGCGAACGACTGGATTCAAATCATCATGGCTCTGCTTGTGTACTCTACTTCGTTTTCTCTGAAAGACTTGTTTGCATTATTGAAGCTGTCTTGTTTTCTTGTGATTGTTTCATTGGGGCATTGCAACAAATTCGGGTTAAGTGATATACTTAATTATGTACTCTAGCATTGGATCTGGGCATTTTTTGCAGTGTAATGTTTGGAAATAAATTTAAGTTGCTTGATTTATCAGTTTGAGACAAATTTATTGTGAGTAATATCCTTCTGTGTACTTGATGAATAAAATCTGTGCTACTCAAGGATTTGTTTGCATTGATAGTGTAAAAATCTTTTATTTGCATTGATAGTGTAAAAATCTTTTATACCTTTAGTATATATGATCAAGTCTAACCAATTAATTATCAGATTTTTATATTACCGACTTCTAGTTGGTTCATACATTTACCAATACTTAAAGGAGTATCTAGATGGTGTAAAAATTTTGGTACTCTTGATATACATGAAGCATACTCTATTCGGACGTAGTGTTGAAATACGTTGAAAATGCTTTCCAAGGGGCCTTTGGTACGCGGGATAAGGTGAGATATAACTGGAGTAAGTTAGGATAAATTTTGCATCTTGTTTGGTCGTGTAAATTTATACTTTCAACTAACCAAGGTATTAAATTTATCCCAAATTTAATTTTGGATATCCCATCTAATCTCATCAGAATTTGTCTAATTTTATCACCTCCAGCTGAGATAAATTGGGATCAATTTATACCTTCGATCAAACAAGGTATAAATTTATTCCAAATTTAATTTTGGATATCCCATCAAGCTTGGTATTATTGTATCCTGCTTTTCAACTGGGATAAATTAGTCCATAAAGTATCATCCTAGGACTATAATTCCGAAATAACTTAATCCACATACCAGACAACCCCTTTAAAGAAATGTATGCTCCCCTTCTTTACGAGACTACTATGGGATTAAATGCAAATAGTTTTGGTAAATTTTACGAGTTTTAAAATTTTTAAATTAAGCAAAGAGTGGAGTAATTCTTCTTTAAGAAAGCAAGAGCTAGCAATTTATTCTTTCAAGTGTAAAAAGCTGGACAAGAAAGAGCGTTATATAGACACATCTTCTCATTTAAAACATTTATTTTTAGTAGTTATATTTAAATAATTTTCTAATAGTTAGCCTATCCTGGCTGCTTAGACATGCATCTACATACATATATCATAAGGAATTTATCTCAGTTTGCCTTGAATTCATCGAGGAAAGAGAAAGCGCGATTCAACAATATCGCGTGGGTGAAGATGGACAATAATATTGACAAATAGAATCTTTTAATTTCCAACAATTCTTTGATAATAAAGTAAATCAGAAACAAGGGCAGAATCGTAGTTATAGTTACGAGTTTGGCAGAACTTTGCAATTTTAGTTTAACCTTGCATTTGTGTTAAAAAAACTACTATTTAATATGTAGAAGAGTCGATGCAGAATCCACTAGCAAATAGAATTATGATTCAAATTCATAAACTAAAAATCTTTGTGTGCTTCTAATTGGAGATATATGCATAGTGTTGGATGCTTTCACGAGAGATTGAATCCACGAGGTGAAAGTGCAATGATCTAATTTAAGTTAATTTCCAAATTTGAAACATCAAATTAGGCACAAGTTTGGAGTTTACTCGAATAAGGTCCAACACTTGAGTAATTATTGTGTGGTGATAAAGAGCCTTATATATGATTTTATATAAAAACGTGAACCAAAAATCACAACAAAAAAGTTAATAGTCTTGGATGTATAATCCCTACTTGTAAACATATTTCAACCTGTGTCATACAATCGATTAAGTTGGACAAGCGGATCTAAAATTTAATTTTTATGAGTTCGGATTTAAAATTCTATCACAATTTTAGGTGTCGTATGGCCATAAATATAAAAAAAAAAAATTCATTTTTTTTGGAATTTTAGAGTTGGAGTTGGAGTTGTGTTTGGCCATAGTTTTTGAAATTGTAGTTTTTGTTGAAATGTAGTTGTAAAAAAGTGAAAAAATTTTGAAAAACAAGTTTTTTGAGTTTTTGGTATTCCGGAATACAACTTCAAGTTGTATTCGGAATTTTCATGGCCAAACGCTGATTCCGAAAAAAAGTGAATAATTTTTATGGTCAAACGACACCTTAGTTTATTGGATTCAAAACCTACTATTTATATTAATTTAATAGTTTTTTTGACAAATATTATAGATTTTAAATTTAAACTATTGAGTTCTGATGAATTTATATCTTCTTCACTATATTCGCCATGCTAACTTAAGTTTTTTTTTTGGGTTTGGAAGAGATTTATGAGAACTCTTGTCTGTCTATGCTTATTTTGTGTACCTGTGTTATACAATCGATGAAGTTGGACGGGTAGATCTAAAATTTAAGTTTTATGAGTTTGGATTTGAAATTTTATGATAATTTTAGTTGATTGGATTCAAATTCTACTATTTATATTAATTTAATAAATTTTTTGACAAATATTATAGAGTTTAAATTTAAACTATTGAGTTCTGATGAATTTATATCTTCTTCACTATATTCGCCATGCTAACTTAAGTTTTTTTTTTTTTGGGTTCGGAAGAGATTTATGAGAACTCTTTTCTGTCTATGCTTATTTTGTGTAATTAGCTAATTTGAGCTGACAGGAGAGTAGTAAACATCGAAGCACTTGATAAGAAAATGGACCATGGAAAATCAATTTTTTGTGCGGAGTGTCCTTCAAATGCACTGGTCTTTAATTTTTGCCCCTTTCGCCTAATACAACGAGATTTGGGGTTCGAATCCTGGCTCCGTAAGAAAAAAAATAAAAAAATTTGTAAGGCAGAATTTTGTAGTAAAGTTAGGCCTGTTCAGGTCAAAGTTAGGCTTTAAAATAGAGTTTTATCTTCAGGTATAAGGCAAAACTCTGCCTGAAGGCAGAGTTTTAACATACTTGAAGGCAAAACTCTACCTGAAGGCAGAGTTTTTCAGGCAAATCTCTTCCTTGTCAATCCAAACTTTACCTTGCGATTTTTTTTTTAATTTTTGACTGACCAGGAGTTCGAAACCGAAAACAAGTGGTTTTAGCGAAGGACAAAAATTAAAGACCATCAAATTAATGAGTAAAATTAAAAACCATCCCAAAATAAGGGCATTTCTGTGAATTGCCCATGAAAAATGGGACATTTGGGTTAACTCAACCCAAAAACTAGGTTAAAAAGTGAGTATTGAATAGAGAGACAAATGATCCAGCCCACAGTAGATGCGGGATTCAACATCACTCACGTGACTTACCTATCATCCCCATTACTATTTTGACTATAGCATATTACTATAAATAGACCTTTAAGTAATTTGATTGTGTATATATACACCGTTTGTGTGATAAGTGAAGGTTACTCAGTTGGTAAAACACCTCCATCAATGCTCGGTAGGTTCGGAGTTCGAGTCACGCTGGAGGGAAAGTGTGAAAACACTATAAATCCTTCAAAATAAGTGTCAAATTAGGGAAAAAAAACTAGTTGATTGATCCCGCTTCACGCGGTTAGACATTTTATTTTGTAACTTATTAGATGTAAATAAAGATGAGAAAATTTTTATAATACAAAAAATAAAAATATTTAATCTTAGACAAACATTAATAAGATGAAAAATTTAAAAGTAGAAGGAGAAGATACATATGCAATAAAATAAAATAAATAACAAATTCAAAGGATTTTTTTTTTTTATTGGGAAGGGAAGCTAACCCTATTTCATAGAGAGAAAAGTTATGCAATATAAGTCTTGTCGTTGTTCCTTCCCGTTTAAACACTATTCTGAAATAGCGTTATCAATTTTGTAATAAGATTATGTAAACAATGCAGTTAAACTCTCTTTACCTAATCTCTTTAGAATATAATGATTTTATTAACGCATGAATGGATCATTAGTAAAATGAACACACCATTTATACATTTTTCATACTAAAAGTCTCTATTTAAACTCAAGTTTCTATTTTATTTTCACTTTGTAAAAGAGTAATATAAGAGGTAAAACCAAAATATTCTCGATGCATTTTGGTAATCTTCTAAGGTCAAAGAGGGCTTCTTGTTCTTCATTAATCGTCAATTTCTTGGTCATGACTGCGCACAATCTAACCCATCCTTGTCCCTTGCACTTTCTTTTTTGACGGGCTAGCTAACAAAAATTGTTCTTTTAGCTAATTATAGGCCCGGTAATAGCAAAGGTAAAATTGTTATATTGTAAATTTTTTGACGTGTAGAAATAAATAAATAAAAATTATTTCAAAGAAATCAAAATAAGAAAGGTAGGCGTAATATTATCTATAACATGAAATGTTAGTGTTATGAAGTAAATCATGGAAGAGGTTGTTGAAATTATCCCTAATTAATATATAGAATATTAAAAAAGGGCATCATAGTATTTCCCCAAGTATCTAGAAAAATTAATTTGTTTAGTAACAACAAAAAATTAATCTTGAAAGATGGCATACACTGTACAGTTGGTTAAGGGTACAATATCACAAAAAGGCATTTCCAAAATAGTGATACCAAAACGATACTAAAATAACAAAATAGTTATACCAATTTAAGAATTTCAGAAATTTAATATATGAAATGATATTTTTCAAATACTCTAATCTTAAAATAACAAACAGTAAGTTTTTGTAAAAATTACAATATCTTTAAGTTTTTTAACAGGAAATAATGCAAGCATACAAGTTCATAACATTACATAATTGTACTTTGCCAAACTTAAATTTTCAATAACTAAAAAAAGTCAAATCAAACCATAACTTTAACCAGAATAGAAAAAAAGAGATAATTTTTTTGCTCAATAATCAACTTACGAACAAGTATTAAACAAAAGTTTGTTGATATATCCAAACATTCAATATATAACAAATCAACAAAAATGCACAAATCTTAGTACCTATATCAATGAAGGGGTTTTATAAAAAGTTGCTCGGTATTTTGGTAAATGATGGATGAAATAATGAATTTAAATAAACTTGACAATGACAGGAAAAATCGTAGTGAATAAAGTAACACTGATGAAACATCTTTCTCCAAAATCAAACAAACTTTAAAATATTTCTAAAAATAAATCAAATATTCATCATCTTTTGATACTAAAGGGTCAAATAATCAAATTGTCGACGTACCTTTTATTTTGTTGGGGAGAAGTTGTTTTCTAACTGAAAGTTGAACTTAATAGAAAAAGTGAATTAATGTGGAACTCTAATGGAAATTTTCAATGAAAACTGATTTGAATCACAACCCTTTGTTGTTGTAACCATACGGTTGCTGAAGAGATGCAACAGTTCGGCTTCTTTTTTTTTTTTTTTTTGAAGGAAATAATTGATAATTAATAGAAAATTGTGGGGAAAAGGCAAAAAAAAAAAAAAAAAAAGGAAAAAAGATAAATACCAATTCTGAAGCGTGAGAGTGTTACATCACCGGACCTATGTCTTGCAATTTTATATATATATCTCCATATACCTTCCTTTAAACAATTGATTTTAGTAATATATTTATGTTACTCAATGCAGGTAAAATCACATCTTAACTGGTAGATTGCATCTACCAATACTATTCGTTCATTCATTAATAAACTGTTTTTTTATAGAGGCAACTGTTACTGAGGGATGTAAGTATTTAAGTTTTAAGAGGAAAATAAATTAGCTTATTAATTAATGTGGTTTGAAAAGGTGGCTAGACGACCGAACAGTCACTTGAGATTTGTAAAAATTGGAAATTAGGAAAACTAATGCTAAAAAATCTAGAAAATTAGATAAATAACAATCCTGGCTTAGGAGAGTGCCACATCATTGAGCTTATGTCCAGTTTTATATATTTATATAGATTATACACCGTCTGTTCATGGAATTTAACCCTATTTTAAGTACCTTTGTTCATTATCGTTCGGCTCGTGGTAAATGCAAAATTAACCAAATGAAGAAAACAAAATTATGAATATAACTTCTATATACTAATGTAAATGAATTTTTAAACCATCAGAACCACCTGAAAGATAATTATAAATTATTATTCATTACTAAAGAAATACTCCAAATCTTTTTTGGAAAAAGAAAAATAATAAAGAAAAAAAAACCCTCATTCTAAATCGGATCTGGTCCTCAAATTAAGAATTATCTCAATTCAGAATGCTCTTTGTTTCCACTTATTTTAGTCAAATTTAACCTAAAAAATCTTGTAATCCTCATGCAATGTTTCTGAATATCGATCTCCATCTTATTGTTCAATAGAATATTTTTGGAAAAAAATCATTCATAAGCATTGTTACATTATATTAAGTATTTTAATCTTTAAGTCACAAGTTAGAGTGAATGAATATGTATCACCTAACTATTTAATCAAGTAATAAATAAATATAAAAAAGACATATATCTTACATTTACTGATTTAATATAGATATCTGCGGCAAAAAGAAGTTGAATTTTTTTCGTGGAGTACAAGTTGGATAAATTTTAGAAAAATACAAAAGAGGTATGCAACCATGAAGAAAGGGAATGTTGCATTGATATGCTACATTTATTGTTATTACTATTTTCAATCAATAATTGAAGATATGCCAACATTATGGAAATAAAGCTAATAAAAAAAACTCATTTTTTTTCTCTTTTCAAATCGATTGACTTTAAAAGCAAGTAATTAATTTAAAAAGTTTTATACCCCTTCGGGTACATCTGATAAAAGCGAAACTGATATAGAAATAAGTAAATAAAAAATCTCTACTTCTTTTGAGACAAAAAGAACAACGAACATTAAAAGCCATAATTGATCCCAAACAACGTGAACAATTAATATTCAAAGCTCTATTTTTTGAATATTCTTTTGTTAATCATTATATTATTTTATTCCTCTTTTGGTGGCTTTGCTTGTGGAGTTTCCACATGATTGATTTGTCTATCTTTGACTCATTACCGGAAATTTAGCCAATTTACTGTTTTCCTCTAATTGTGTATCTTTCATTTGTTACAAGTCTTAATCAACCTTCAAATTGCTTTTTCACTTATCTTGGTTAAAAGTAAATTTCCTTATTAGTAAAGCTCATTTTGATATTACGTACATATTGCTTGTAATTCATACTGTTCGGCCATTTTTAATTATTAAGATTTCATGAAATTCTAAATTTTATTAGAAAGAAAGTAATGATTTTATGTGAAAGTGAATGTTTTTAGAGTTACCAACAAGGGATGTGGTAAGGTGGATGAAACCCTTCTACTTTAATTAGAAAGTCTTGAGTTCGAGATTGTTTTTATTAGGAGCGCTCCTTCCCACCAGTGGCGGATTCAGGATTTTCATTCAGGGTGTTCGGGAAAAAAAAAAAAAAGCTAAATATACACTGTCATTTTTTGCCGAGGGTGTTCAAAAGTTAATATATGCACATAAACACAGAAAATTTACCCTATATATACACGGTAATTTTTTACCGAGAGTATTCGGGTGAACACCCTAGCCCTCAAGTAGATCCGCCCCTGCTTCCCACAACCCCCCCCCCCCCCCCCCCCTCCTTAAGGGGCTTTACATAATGTGAATCTGAATTAATTGACGATCCAATGAATTCTAAATACCGAATATCAGGTAATTAGTATATGATAAAATATTTTTAGATCACCACTCAGGGATGTGATCCCTCCACCCTTAATTTGATGTCTCAGGTACGAGCCTTTTGAATGAATAAGTTTCTTGTAAGGAGAATTTTTAATGGATCCTACATAGTGTGAATTTGAGTTAGGATTAGTGAGTATTGTATGCCGAATCTATATATATAAAATAGGAGAGGTACAAGCAATGTGGTTAAGCCAAGTGGCAAGCTAATAACATGCCACATGTCAATTTTAAGACAAAGTTAATGAGAATTAGGACAAAGTTTTTAAATTAATTTTATCAAATCTATATATATAAAATAGGAGAGGTACAAGCAATGTGGTTAAGCCAAGTGGCAAGCTAATAACATGCCACATGGCAATTTTAAGACAAAGTTAATGAGAATTAGGACAAAGTTTTTAAATTAATTTTATCAAATTCCAAAAATGTAAAATAATTTATGAGAAATAAAATTTTAAATTTAACAGCAATATTAATCCACATTTAGAATAAATCCTTAAACCTTATCCTTATCAATATCACAATAAACTCAAACTCAAACATATCGGCTAAAAAAAGAGTTGTGTACTAACCAAATGCCACATTAAATTTAAATTAAAACTCAAAGATAGAAATGTGGGAACTTCTAGCAATCTGTAGTTATCTAGAAGTACTAAACACAAAGATATCTTTTATACGATGAAGTATTTGCTTTTAACGAATTATTTAATATTTTTTGTTCTGAAATTCAAACTCAAAGTTGATTTCTATAGAATATTAATGTAAATCACTTTCAGCAATTAGATGAGACTACATTATTGTAAGTCAAATATATAATCCCAATATTAAAAAAAAGTTTTTTATTTTGAGAAATCACCAATCTCTATATGTGTTTTTTTGTAAAAATATAAATCCTTTAATTATATTGAATAAGTTATCAATAATATTTTGAATTTGAATTAAAATAAAAGATAAATGTGTGGTTAAAGTTGTATATAATATATAATCTACATAATATATGTCTGTAGTATAAGATAAGGGTAGATATGATATCCTATCTTTTCATTACGCGTTTTTTTTTTTTAATGTTCCTAAATCCTAACAAACTGGTTTGGTTTTGGAGTTTGAATTGAAAAGAATTTGAATTGAAATAAAATTCGGATGTTTTTAACCTCTTATATATACTCCTTCGGTGACACATAAAATCAGTGTGACACACTTTCACTCATTATGCAAGTAATAAGAATTGCAAATTTCTTGCCAGATTTTAACTTTGATTTCTTTCGTGAATTTCAGGCATGCAAATTTCTTGCCAACTTTTAACTTTGACTTCTTTCTTGAATTTCAGGCATACAATGTTGATATTAATATGAATGTGCATGGCCACTGCCTTGGACATACTTGTGATGGATGCTGATCAATCTTCTATTGCATCAACTGTGAGGTGAAAAAGTATAATAAAGAAGTAAAGTTCAATATATTTTTTAAATTAAAATTTCTTTTGACTAGAAAATTATTTTCTAGTGTCTTTTCTTTGTTATAGATGTACAGATTTGTGAAGATGATTTCGGACATATAATTTTCAATACAATTTTCTCAAAAATTAAAGAACACACTATTGATGTAAGAGAGAATAATTTCAATATTTTGTGCATGTTCCTTTAAAATGTATGTAGTTTCTATACCACCAGTTATGCTGGTAAGCGATGATCATATTGGCTTTTGATTAGTGTTTTAATCATGAGCCAGTTTAAATTTTTGGAACTCTTTTTTATCTTGATTGGAGTTTCTGTTCCTTTAATTTGAATCTATACTTTATTTTTATTTCAGACGTACAAAGAATGAATCTACAATTTATTTTACATCTAGGTTTTTGATGCATATTGATTAATTATAGTCTTGGATGCATTTACACTAAAGCAAGAATTTGCATTAGAAAAAAAAAAAAACTATATGTAAGACGTTAGGGGAAGATATTTTTAGAAGGATGCTTGGAGCTTTTAGAAAATATCTAAAAGAAATGATCTCTCCCCAATTAATTGTTTTGACAAACATATGCTCGGATTTAGTGCATTCTTTCTTTGGGGCGGAAGTTGGGGCGGAAGTAGCACTAAGTATATTGATTTCTTGCACTATATGTATATTAGGGTAAAAACTTATCAGCACAAGTGTTTAGATAAGAAAGAATAAATACATTATATGTGATTACACATGCACTTTTGTTATATAATTAACCATGAATAACTAATGCATATTTTTACTTAATAAAATTACTTAATCATAACAAGTTAAGTTTATTTAATGTAAGCACTCGGATAAGTATTTACTCTTTAATTATAGGTGGTAAAATACTAAATGAAAAAAAAAACTAATTAATACCATAATTGGAAAGGCGTATAAATTGAGCTAAAAAATTCTAAGTAACAAATAAAATTTTAAAACTTTAACTAAATCTCTCATGTAGGTGAAGAAAATACTTAAAATTATAACCCAAAATTTTATATTGAAAATAAAAGAGTAAAAAATAATTAATTGCTTATTGCAGGTAATACTCAAATAAGAATTACAAAAAATAAAAAATAAAAAAAATCAAAGATTTTGTGATAAATAATTGAGCAACTATGTATGTCTTTGGATATCATTAACAATCTTTAATATTATTCGCACATTACACAGAGTTTGTAATGTGGTTAAATCAAGTGGCAAGCTAAGTAACAAATTAAATCACTTGGTAATTTTAGGATAAAACTTATAAGTATTATAATAAGAGTATTGAATGATTTCTTCCCGCCTCAATGTTAGTTCATTCTCCTCGTTTTGTTATACAAATGTTCTATTTGTACTTATCATATCTATATAAAGTAAAATAATCACTACAAAACTTAAGGTAATTTACGTAGGTTGAAAACTGCAATTTTTAGAGGTTTTAACCTTCGCTAGAAATCATCAAAAGTTAAAACCTACCCGAATTGTAACTTTTAACCTCCGCAAATTACTCATTTTTTTTTGTGGTGATTTTTTTTGCCTTTTCTATAATGATAGAAAAGAATCGCACAAAAAAGTTGAGAATAGAAGAAGAATGTCTTTTTAAATGATCCGCCCAAACTAATATCATTCTCGATGTGCTAACCAATATTTTGTTGTTATTGGCCTGGTCAACTTCAAAAACTAAATTAAAAATATTCAAGAGGCAATATATGAACTAGAGGAGCTTTTAGTATTTGCTAAAAGTAAAGTGAATAACTAAAAATGATTAAATCGCCACTAATAATATTTATGTATTGTTATTAGTTAATGTTATGTCGATTAACTGTACTTTACTTAGCTTAGTTAGATTTAGATGAACTTTAGCTTTTCGTATAATTCGACTATTGTTTTGGCACCAGTATAAGATGTTAGAAGAATATATTGGAGCCTCAAGGAATTATAATATTGTTAACAATGTCAAGCTTTCTCATAAGCTCAAGGAGTATGTGTCTTCAACAACTTCCTTTATTAGTGTGTGTATTAATTATCTTAACCAATTGTCCTCTTTGTTTTAATTTCTTATTGAATTTTTCTCTTATACCTTAATGTGGTATATTTGATCTTTCTTTTTATTTGTCTGAAGAAATTTTCATGAGTTTACTCATTAATTTAAATGCAAAAAATTAGTCTTATTGATTTCTTTACGGAACGCTGACTAAGTCAATTAAAATTTAATAAAATTTAAGAATAAAAAATATTTTTAAACTTTTTTTTGTTATCTCCATTTAGAGTTGCTGGATAAATATAGTTCAGAAAATATTTTCGATAATATATATAACTACTAAGGTTGATTCTTAGAGATTAAGCATTGATCTTTTACCATCTTCAACGCTCTCGTAATTCAACTCTAAAGTCACCAATTTAAGGAGAAGGAGACAACGAAAAAGAGTTTGAAATAAGTAAATCTAAAGTTTTGAGCGTGAAATGCAAGAATACCGTTATAAAAAAATGAACATATATTTTCTCAATTTTGATATATGAGGAAAGAATAAGAGAACAAGTGTTGAGCAGGGAATATTGTAGGAGTACAAGAAAAATTATAGTGTAATATATAAGGAACGAAATTAAGACACCGATATTAAAAGGTTAATTCAATGATGAAAATATAATAATATCCGTTATACTTTTTTCACTGCAAATTCATTCGTTTTGATTAATTACCTAACAATAATTTTGTTCTTATTCAATGGAGTTTTCTCTTTATAGCTTTGCTATCGCAAGGAATATGTGACACACATATTGATAAGTTATAAGAAGACCTAACAAGGTTTCAATCAAAACTATAAATCATGGGGAATGATATTTAGCCAAATGATAAATTATTAGAAAATCACATGTCAGGTTCCGGATAGTATGTATTTATATTTAAATTTGATTTGAAATACAACTTTTTAAAAATTAAGTGTAGTTAGTTTATATTTAATTAAAGGATAAATAATTCATTTTTAGTATAAGTGGAAATACGATAGGAGTATATCCATATATATTGGCTTGGGTACATAATTAAAAATAAATATTCGTTAAAGAAAGTGCTACAAAAATTAAATTTTAAAGCTTCCTCCTTTATCTGGCTTAAAAGCCTGTTAAAGAATTACTTTAAAAACTTTTAATGTATTTTTTTGCGTAGGTAGGAATATTAAAAAATTAATTTATAAGAATATAAATAGTCTCGGGAAAAATACAATTTAAGTGTTAAAGCAATTAGATTTGACGTGAAATAAACAATAAAGTATGTGTACTAATTTTTTACAATTAGATTTTTCTGATAACGGCCGCGCATCGCGCGGGTATGAATACTAGTAATTAAAAAAAAAAAAAGAATATTTCGTGTATCTAAATGTCTACTCACGAGATAGGGTAAGGTGTTGGTATATTGTTGAATACGAAATTTCTAAGAAGTTTACGGCCTTCACGCTAGTTGTGTCCACTCAATATTTTGAGTAGTATAGCTGATCAAATTTGAATGTAGGAAGTCATAAACAAATATAAAATCTCACAACTATTTTTTCTCCACCAAATAATATACTGCACATAATTTTGCAAAATAATTAGTGACATAAAACCTCCCTTGGGAAAACTCGAACAGAATCTTTTCTACAACTTGAGAATCAGATTGCAATATATAAATGTAAAAAATATGTAATTAATAACTTATGGAGGACTTGATTGGCAGAATCATAACATGAAAATTAGCGTAATCAATGAGATTAGTATTAAAAACTCGTTAGGTAATATTTTGATAAAATGAAACTTGTAAAAATAAAACTGAAGTTGTGCTTTTTAGATTGAGTTTTAGGATATATAAACCATATATGTACTGGCACATGCTATAAAATAATTACATATAAATCTCTATGATATTGAGACACTAACTAGTAATCTGATAAACATACTATAAATAGTAGATTAAACTACATTGGTCATGTAAAAATACATGGCGTGTACTACATTGGTCATGTAAAAATACATGGCGTGTACTCATCTAATTATATGGATTAGTTAGCAACCAATTCGGAATCCATGAGATTAATGTCAATCAACTTAAAATATAAATTTTCTTTGGAAACTAAAAGGATAATCAGTGCTTCTCTGTTTACTTTTATTTATCCACTATGGACTATGCACACCCCTTAAGAAATAATAAATGAAGTGCATAGTTTATTATGATACCCATATTAATTGGTGCATACTTTTTATTGGAACTGAAAAATTATTCGAAATGAGCAATTAATACTATGGGTAAAGTATTAAAAAAATTATCTTCTCTTGATATGCTAATTGTGATAAATAAAAGCGAAAATATATTTTTAGAATACTGGATAAGTAAAAGTGAACGGATGGACTATTAATTATTCTAAATTGACTATAAAAAATGAATGTAGATTTTTTGGGAAGTACCTTGATTACAAGATTGAGTTCATCTTGGGTTCATTCAATAATAGAAACGAGGCATTGACATTTCACATGAATATCATTTTTACAAGGCATTGACATTTGACATGAATATCATTTTTACATTCAAATTAACACGTGAAATTCATTTGTAGTGGCATGCTATGAATGCTGCAGCTACGTCTGCAACATCGTTTTTTTTTTCTTTTGCTCGAATTCAAAACCTCATAGAGAGCATTAAGAATGAAGAGATTATATTCATGATAAAAGTTTATTTGCATTCGATATTAATATCAGATCATATTAATTTATCATGGTTAAGTGAATAAGATTAAGATATACATTAATCAAATATGGTTTAGTGAGGATAATGTTTACGTATACACGTGTTTAATAATTGGATTGATGGATTGATGCAAATATAAGATAAAAGTAAGTTTTAATTTATATTCATTTCACTGCAATTTTTAGCGATTAAGATGGCCTTGCTCATATGTTTGATTTAGGATCTTGCTGATCAAACACACGAGAAAGATCGTCATAATTGGTCACGGGTTAAAGTGAGATGAATAAGATCCTCCCATACTTAATTAGAGATTTCAGGTTTCAAGCGGCCTTGAGAATGAATATTTTTCGGCATTTTATTTGCGCCTAATTTTTAGCCATCATACGTTGAAGTTATTCAAAGTGAGTAAATTTGCACTTTTAGGTACTATGACTATAACTTAAATGGCAATTCCAAAATCTACTATGCTTATAATTTTACCACACTGTAAAATGGATACCGAATACAATAAAAAAAAAAAAAGCAAGGCCATCATGGGCATATGACAATTTTTTTTTCATGGCTCTATAAATAGAGTTAATGGAAGGCTAATGTTTATAGCAGTCCTAAACACACAATTCCCCATATCTCTCTCACTTCCTCTTTCTCATTTTGTTGTTGGTTATTAATTTATTTTGCCATCAGTTCCAAACTCTTTGGAAAAGTTTTTCTCTCCTCCTTTCTCTCTCTTATCTCTTCTTTGTCTTCTTCTTCACAATAATAATAATAATAACAAAAACCTGCTCAATTCATCTACCAAAATAAATTCTCCTCCAAGATTTTGCAGAGAAAGATATTGTTTTGAAGTGCAGATTTTTCTCCAATTTTCAACTTTGTCCAAACTCTCCAGCATTCAGGTTTCTCTCTCTCTCTCAATGTATTAAACATAAAAAAGATTCTGGTTTTGCCATATTTATGAAACTTGAAGGAAATGAGGGCAAGTATAAGGTTAAAGCTCTCGTTACAATAATGCTTGAAAAATGATGAAAATAGACGTTTGAATTTCTTATCATTTTGTTATAACTTATACATAATAGATATTGAGTAGGCATTTGGCCATGAAAATCAAATATTTTTCACTTTGTTTGGAATTTTTGAAGTTGGAGCTGAAGATAGAGTTGTGTTTGGTTATAATTTTTGCGAATAATATTTGATTGTTTAAATGTACTAAAAATGGAAAAAAAGTGAAAACAGAGTTTTAGGTGTTTTTCAAATTTCAAATACAACTGTATTTGAATTTTTCATAGCCAAATAGTGATTTTCAAATAAAGTGGAAAAAAATTTCGAAAAAAGTGAAAAATTCTCATGGGTCAAATGAGTCCCGAGTCTCCTTAACTTTTTTGTGAGTTTATTTTACTATTTTGAATCACCTTATTAGATTTTATGGAAGGGACCATGTTTTGAGTTGTTTTTACTTAAAAGAAACGGAGGAGAAGCAATATCATTGCTAGCTAGTTTCTAGGAAATACAAAAGATGTGCGCTTTGATTTTTTTTTTTTTTGGTTTGGCTTGCTCAATAATAATAGCAGACGTAAGTTATTTAGGTAAAATTATTTGCACCCTATTTACACCAAAATCAACAAATGCAAGATAGTACTTTCCTCGTCCCAAATTAATAGTCGTTTTAGTTCAAAAAAGTGTCAAAAAAACAAGTGTCATTTTAGGTTTTTAAGAATAAAGTTATTTTCCAACTATACTCTTAACATTAAATAAGTAGTGGTAGATCATTTTTATAATGCTAATTTCTTGAAAAAATATCTAATAAATAGAGGTAACTTAGTAAATTATATTTTATGGAGTATTGACTATTTTTTTAATGGACGCGAAAAGAGTTTAAAGTGACAGTTAAAATAGGAGGGAGAGAATAAATGTTTTGTACATATTTATAATTACTTAAGCAGGGATAAGATACATGTTTTCATTTTGAATTTTAACTATTACGATTAACTTAATTACTTGGTTTGACGTGAATACTGAATATTAAGTTCTGGCAGGTAAATTTAATTTGCTTAGTAAAGATAGAGTTACGATAATTTCATCAATTTATTAGTTACTCTTGCTCTGGCCCTTTTCCGAGTTTTTAGAAGTCCATAATTATTTACCACTACTTTTTTCTTTATCGTTGAAAGATTAACGTAAAGTTGTATTACGAAACCAAAATTATTTAGGATTTGGTACTTCTTAATTTATTCAATACATATCCAAATAGGATAATTCAAAGTTGTACGAGGAAACCAAAATTGTTTAGGATTAGATATTTGTTAATTTATCTAATACATATCTATATAGGATTAGTAGTTTTCCAATTTCTAATTTTCACAATATTATAAATAAATATGCTACTATCTAGTCTATCTTCTGAGGTGAATTAATGTAGAGATCATTAAGAGATTTATTAGTTTCTGAATTAAGAACCTTCAACCTATAAAGATTAAATCTTGGAACACTGACTGTTACAATATTTGTCAAGCATTACAGAAAAAGAAAAAGGACAACACGTAATCTTATTTATTCTACATGATTTTGACGTGCAGATATTGAAAAAAGACATAGATTTTAGAGAAAATTACACTGTATATTAACTGGGGCAACAATGCTACCAAAATTGACCGTTTTTTTTTAATTCTTACAAAAAATGACCCAAACTTTTTTTTCTCTCTCTCGCTCTCTCTCTCTCTGCCTTCTTATATGTTTGTATATGTTGGTATAAGTATCTGTATATGTGTGTATATGTCTGTATATTTTGGGCTATTTTTTGTAATGTAAGTTTTGGACTATTTTTTTGCAATGTAAGTGACCAACTTGTATATTTCTGAAATTTTCCCTAGATTTTATTGTTTTCTTCAAGCTCAAACATGGCTTCAACTACCACCATGAATTGTCCAACACCTATGAAAGCTACATCAAATGGAGTATTCCAAGGGGACAGTCCATTGGATTATGCACTTCCACTTGCAATTGTACAAATATGTTTGGTGCTTGTACTCACTCGAGTCCTCGCCTATCTTCTCCGTCCTCTAAGACAGCCCCGCGTCATTGCTGAGATTATTGTAAGTCTTTCTCTCGTTTTATAGTATCAGTGTACTTTAACTTGTCGTAAAAATCAACGTAACCTATACAGTTAGCATATAGAAGTTAAACTTTTTACACTATCACTGCACTTTAAGTTGTACTTGTAGAAATTAACATGTCTTATTTTACAGATTACTAATCTCACTTTCTTATGAACGGTTTAGAATAGTTAGTATATAGAAGTTAAACTCTTTGCTTTGAGTATATGTTATGTATATATAATTTGAGTCAAAGGGAGTGAACGTGTCCATACCTATCACCTTCAACGTGCATTTGTCAGTACTATTTTTCATGGGATATAATGATTTTTACACTATCAGTGTACTTTAACTTCTTGTAGAAACTAACCTGTCTTATTTTTCAGAATACTAGTCTCACTTTTTTATGAACGGTATAAAATAGCTAGTGTATAGAAATTAAATTCTTTACTTAAGTATATGTTATGCATATATAGTTCGAGTTAAACGAAGTGGATTCCATACATCAAAATTATTCAGGAATAAGGTCCAAATGTACCCCCTCAACTTTATATTTGATTATGATTCAAAGTTAACCTGCCTTATTTTTCAGGTTACTAATCTCACTTTTATATGAGCAGTTTAAAACAGCTTGTGTATAGAAGTTAAACTCTTCGTTTCAAGTATATATGTTATGTATATATAGTTTGAGTTAAAGGGAGTGGACGTGTTCCCTCCTTTTGTCTTCAATGTGCATCTATAAGTATTACTCTGCACTTGTTTAAGCAAGCAGAGCAGAGAAAGCCAGAGAGAAAGATTCTAAGATATTACTATGTGATATAATGATTTTTATTATGTTCCTGTGATGAAATCGACACTAAAGAAATCGACGTGCTGACTCTAACTAATAAGCATTCGACACTATGTTGCACAGACAGTCAGACTTTTCAAAATGGAGATGGGTACGTGTCGGATCTTCAAAAAGTGTCATATTTTTTGGAGGATTCGATACGGGTGTGGAAGTATTTTTTAGAGTCCGAGCAATATAGATTTGATATCGTGATATGGGCTTAATCATGCAGGTGGAATTTGGAAACCAACAAATTGGGACGTGTTTTCTATAAGATTAGACTTTTTGAGACCATAATGTCCAAATTGTAACTAATTGCACAAATTCATGAGGATTTCACGAAATAAGTATATGAAATATTTTACATAGACAACTAGTTACTTAATTGTTGATGGATTCTTGTTCCTATCTGCCTTTCTGATCAAAAGTTGAGGAAGAAAGGTGTCTACAACTTTTCAAATGAACTTATTGAGTGACGAATATAACTATACTGATTTGCATGATATCGATAAGTATTACAGTTACATATCTGCAAAATTTTCTTCTTAATGATCTTGATTTCATGAAAAAGATCTATGTATTGCACTATTATGGCCCTATGAAACATTGCTCTGTAACATTACTTGCTAGTGCAGCAAATAGTTGATACAGTCAAACCTCTTTATAATTGCGTCATTTTTCTGGATACATTTTGACTGCTATAGCGAAATGTTGTTATAGAAAACATGTAATAAAACATAATATGAAAGATTGGTTCCATAGAAAACATGACTGAAATAGTGAAATGTTGTTATAGAGAATGATAGTTATATAGAGGTCTGACTATAATTGATCTCTATTTTGGCAGGGAGGAATTCTACTCGGTCCATCTGCACTTGGCCGGAACCAGAAGTATCTAGACTTAATATTTCCACCAAGGAGCCTCACAGTGTTAGACACTTTAGCCAACTTTGGCCTCCTTTTCTTTCTTTTCCTTGTTGGGCTCGAGTTAGATCCAAGGTCTATTCGTCGTACTGGAAAAAAAGCTCTTAGTATTGCCCTTGCTGGAATTAGCCTCCCTTTTGCATTAGGAATAGGGACATCATTTGTTCTTAGAGGAAGTATTAACAAGGGAGTTAGCCAAGGTCCTTTTCTAGTCTTCATGGGAGTTGCCCTTTCTATCACCGCCTTCCCCGTCTTGGCTCGGATTCTAGCTGAACTCAAGCTTTTAACGACTGATGTTGGTCGAATGGCCATGTCTGCTGCAGCAGTTAATGACGTGGCTGCTTGGATTTTGCTTGCCCTTGCTATTGCCCTTTCAGGTAAGGGTGTCAAATGTGCGGGTTGGACTAAATACGGGCGGGTCAAAATGTTTGGGCTAAATAGGGGGTTATAAACTTGAGCGGATCATATTTTCATGAGCTAATTTTGTCACTCCTACTTTCAGGTACTGGTCATTCACCCCTTATTTCACTATGGGTACTTTTGTGCGGGACCGGATTCGTCCTGCTTTGCACGGTCATTGGCCCTCCGGTGTTCAACTGGATGGCTAAACGTTGTGCTGATGGTGAGCCGGTTGATGAGTTGTACGTCTGCGCTACACTTGGAGCCGTGTTAGCTGCAGGATTTGTTACTGATACTATTGGTATTCATGCCTTATTCGGGGCTTTCGTGCTTGGAGTTCTTGTACCTAAGGAAGGACCGTTTTCCGGTGCCTTAGTGGAAAAAGTTGAGGATCTTGTTTCCGGTCTATTCCTTCCGTTGTACTTCGTCTCGAGTGGATTAAAGACAAATGTAGCTACTATTCAAGGGGCACAATCATGGGGTCTTCTTGTTCTAGTCATATTTACGTCGTGTTTTGGGAAAATCGTTGGCACTATTTTAGTCTCACTCTTGTGTAAGATGCCCGTTCAGGAAGCTGTTACGCTTGGTTTTTTGATGAACACGAAAGGTCTAGTGGAGCTCATTGTCCTCAACATCGGAAAAGATAGAGGGGTACGCTTAATTTACATCGACTAAACTTTTACTATCAATTTTGAAAATTTGGTTCTTGTAAGTTTACATTGTTTCGAATGTTCAATCTTGCAGGTACTGAATGATCAAACGTTTGCCATCATGGTGTTGATGGCCCTCTTCACGACGTTCATCACGACACCTATAGTGGTATCAGTTTATAAGCCGGCTAAACTGGCTATAACCAAGTACAAGAACAGAACGATTGAGAGGAAAGACATGAGCAAACAACTCCGAATCTTGACCTGTTTCCATAGCACGAAGAATATTCCCACGATGATCAATCTCATCGAGTCTTCTCGTGGTACTGCAAAGAAAGAAGGACTCCGTGTCTATGCAATGCACCTTATGGAACTTTCTGAAAGATCTTCCGCGATTTTGATGGTCCACAAGGCTAGAAAAAACGGACTGCCTTTTTGGAAAAAAGGAGATGTTTCAGATTCTAATCAAATTGTTGTTGCTTTTGAGACTTTTGAGCATCTTAGTAAGGTGTCCATCCGGCCAACAACTGCAATATCTCCGATGAATAGCATGCATGAGGACATAATCACTGGTGCAGAGAGAAAGAGGGTCGCGATGATAATTCTCCCGTTCCATAAGCATCAACGAATCGATGGACATTTGGAAACAACAAGAGCTGATCTTAGGCACGTTAACCGGAGAGTCCTTCAACACGCGCCTTGTTCAGTTGGCATCTTGGTAGACCGAGGACTCGGTGGTGCATCTCATGTATCTGCTAGCAATGTTGATTTTAAAGTAACCGTCTTGTTCTTCGGGGGCCATGATGATCGCGAAGCACTTGCTTATGGTACGCGTATGGCAGAGCACCCTGGCATTAACTTGCTTGTGGTTCGTTTTCTAGTGGACCCCGAGGTTGTTGGAGGGAGTGTCAAGTTAGACATGGACAAAACTCATAGTTCTGACGAGGGTCAATCCAAGGATGAAGAGTTGCTTACCGACTTAAAACACAAAACTTCCAATAACGGTTCGATCAACTATGAAGAGAAGTTAGTAAAGGATGCAGCAGGGACTACAGAATTAATTCGTGCATATAACCGATGCAATTTGTTTCTCGTAGGAAGAATGTCTGAGGGTCAAGTGGTAGCAGCTTTGGATAAAAAGAGTGATTGCCCGGAATTAGGTCCTTTAGGTAACTTGCTAACTTGTCCCGAATTTTCAACTACAGCGTCGGTTTTGGTGGTGCAACAGTATCGAAGTGAGTTATCTCAAGATTCAATCAATTCGTTGAAGGATGACGAGTTAACAGAAGGCGATAATGATTCAAACTGAAAGTACTAGGTAGGTCCAAATGTTCGAGTTGTGTTGATAGTAAGTGAGAACACTGTTGATCCTCCTAGGTAGGTTCAAATGTTCGAGTTGTGTAGATAGTAAGCGAGAACACTGTTGATCCTCCTAATGTGTGACAGGAAGTAACACGAAAAATAGGTAAAAGAAGTAGTCACAATTAGTTTGTACAGTAACAGATAGCTAAGGGAATGTTAAGAGTTAGTTCATTTCCCTTGCTTTTCCTTCTGCCTTTGTGTTTGTAATTAGAGCTGCAAAATCTCCAAGCTTCTCTGAAGCTATACTGCTCGGAATCTCCGAAAATGTTTCCGCATCTGTATCGGATCTTTAAAAGATGTGGTGCTTTTAAAGGGTCCGACACGTACCGACGATATTTTTAAAGAGTTAGAGCAACATAGCTTTGAAAGATCACAAGTGTATCCTTATCCTAAATTTCTTGATTTCATAATTGTCACAGTTATCTTTTACTTAACAATGTAGCCTTTGATTGCATTATATATTTCATCCAAGAATAATTGATATAATAGTATCACCTCTTCTGACCAACTACTCTGGTACCAAATTAACATTGGGAGTAAATTTTCTTTTATTGTTTATCAGATAGCTATGTCGAATTATCATGTAGAATAAATGTTGGTTTTTTAAAGATGGTGCACCAAAAGGGGTTGAAATTATTGATTGAAAATGTCTCTCAATAATTTTATTAAGGATGGAGGGCTTTAAATAGCCAACATGGAAACAAAAAATCTGCAGAATATCTATAGAATAAAATTTAAAGTCCTAAATTATCTCAACTAAAAACTTATCTAACTAAGTTCAATTATAAATAAAGACTCCTCCGACAACTAAACTACTTATTATTCTAGTAAATCAGCAGTAACAAAAGCAAATATACAACACTCCTCCTTTATTTTAGTTACAGCAATCAAAAAATTGCTCCCTTCAATTTCTGCTTTTGTTGGTACTGAATTCTTTAGAGTGTTTTTGAATTTGCACACTTTTTTACCACGACTCTCCCTTCTTCTCTCTTTTTTTTTTTTTTTTTCCCTCTCTTTCTTCTCTTGGTTTGGTGCATAAAAGGCATTTTCAATAATCTTTTCTTGTTTGAAAGCTCTTTGGAAAGTGTTTTAATAGGATTTGCACAGAGTGTTTGCAAGTAACGTTCTTCCATTATAGCATTCCATAAATCATATCTGGTAGTTTTCGCCGGTGAAAGTTTTTGGGGCATTCAAAGAGAGGTTGCTGCTTGCCATGTTTGAAAATAGGTTAAAACTGATATTGCTTAAAAATCAGTATTGCTTGAAAAATAGTCCTGCTTGTTGAAAATAAGCAAGGATTAAAAATGAGTTGAAAATAGTTTTTGAAAATGGTTATTTAGATGAACACATATCCCGTAAGATCAATGAGACTCTTGATACCACTGTTGATTTTTTAAAAGATGGTGCAACAAAAAGGGGTTGAAATTATTGATTGAAAATGTATTTCAATAATTTTATTAAGGATGGAGGGCTTTAAATAGCCAACATGGAAACAATTTTTTTGCAGAATCCACAGAATAAAATTTGAAGTCCTAAATTATCTCAACTAAAAACTTATCTAACTAAATTCAAATATAAATAAAGACTCCTCCAACAACTAAACTACTTATTATTCTAGTAAAACAGCAGTAACAAAAACATATATTCAACAATAAATAATCAGAAGTCTCATGTTCGAGTCTTTAGAATAAAATCGTCTTTTATAAGGAACGCTTTACCCCCTAAAATAGGACTTTTAGAAACAAATCCAGATTAGTCGGGCTCAGGGGCGAAGCTAGAGTATGAGTTACGGGTTTGGCCGAACCTAGTAATTTTGGTCTAAACATTGTATTTATCTTAAGAAATCCATTGAATACGTACAAATTGTTAATTAAGATCCCAATAATTTAAAAGGACTAAACTCATAAGCTTTAAATTCTTGCTCCATCTCTACTCGGGCTCCCAATATGGATACTGAACACGGGGTGAAAAAAAACAAATAAACTCAGAAAATTCACGTATGACACAAATAAAAAAAACCTTTGCTTCTTCCAACAAAAGGTTTAATTTTTAATAAACATTGCATAAATTGGGATAGAGAAAATACATGTTTGCACAGACAAGAATCTGTATTATAAGCATATTATTTGGTGGTGGTCATCCACGTTACTTTTCTAATAATTAAAAGATAGAAAGAAGGTCACTTTCATTGTACGCGACAAATTGAAATGCAATCCAACAAACAATGTCTAGTAAGAGAAGAATAGGAATAAAGTGTTTAAATAGTAATGAAATGTGGAAACTTGGAAGTAAGTTTTAATATTTGACAATTGACATGTGCGTCATAGCAAGGAATATTTAGATGGCATATTCTTGAAAATCCATATTCTTTTTAAAAGTGTGGAAACCCCACAAAAAATTATATACAGTAGATAAAGAAGAACATAAAAACTTTCCATTATCATCCTAGGATTGGAAGAAAGATAGAAATTTGCATAAAAATAAAGACAAAAATGGATACTCTAAAAAAGACAAAAGTAACTACAACAACATAAAATAATGAATTTAAATTATACATGAATTACATTAATAGCGTAAATATATACACTATTAAATTACTCATATTAAGTAATTATGCCATAGGATATTATGTTTTCGAAATAAAGGAACTATGGACCGGTTCTTTACCTAAGATCATTGATATTTTTGTTTCGTGTGAAAAGTATGAGGATGACCATGCATCTAAGAAAGTTGTCTAGCGGTCAATTAAGTAAAATAAAAATTATGATAAATCAGAGTTTAAATTTCTGCAGAAAATAATATTAGATGATTTCTTTTCATTTGATTGTAGTCTTAAATGCGTGTAGGAACATATAAATCTATTTATATAACGCGCATAAATACGGAGAATTTATGGGAATCGCTTTAAAGTGGAAGTAGAAGATCGATGGTACGTAAAGATCGTGGTAGGAGTTATTAGATCGGTGGCGATTATCACGATATATCAGACGAACCCACTATGCCACAACCTAAATCGTAACTTGTATGCCGAAAAGAAGAGAGTGTGGTGCAAAACTTTGTCTCTTCAATGTATTAATCGTGCACTATAAGTGTACTTTTTCATAGGAAAATATCAGAATTAACAGTAACTACTAAAATTATTATATTTATCCTAATAGACTGATAAATCATTCCTTATGGGTGGATTCTTATTCCAAAAATATACGTAGAGTTATCTAATACCTATATTAGTTAAAAGAATCATGTCCTCAATAATATTATCGAAATACACATAAATTATCTCAAATTCACCACCGTTACGTAAAAAGAAAAGTACAGCATGGTCATCGAAAGAAAAGAATACTGCATAAATGTGCCAACATCGAGTGGTTAATAGATTGAAGGAACAAAAGAATAAACTCAAGGGTTCATCTTTTTTTGTCTCATGATTTTACAAAAATAGAGAAACAAAAAGATAATGAAAGCACAATCTTGATCCTGTAAAGATTGATTTTTTCTTATCTAGATTTTGACATATCAAAGCAAGCACCACACTTTTTCTAAGGGGTATCCTTTTTTTCCATGTTCTCTCCATACCTTTTTTAGTTTGAGAAAGATACTCATTTTTCAAAAATTTCCTAAATAAAGAATAGGAAAAGGATACACAACCAAGAATTGTTAAGATCCGACGAATATTCTATTTAGAATTTGACTCGTCAATTAGGGGTGAAGAAAAATGAGCACCATCAGAAAATTGTTAATCTCTGACGAATATTTTATCGGAATTCGGCTCGTCGGTAAGGGGTTTCTGACGGAGAAGGCATCGAAAATGTTACCAGGGCAGGGCAGCCGGTGCAATAAGTTCCCGCTATGCGAGGTCTGGGGAAAGACAGGGTCACAGGAATATATTGTCGGCAGCCTTACCCTACATTTTTGCAAAAGGTCGTTTCCATGGTTTGAACCGGTGACTGTTAATAGTACTATTCAAAAAAAATTGTTGAAAATTAGTGAATCTCTGATAATACGTGATGACTCTTTGAATATTTTTGTGACATCTTATCTTCCTTTTAATTCGGAAGGTAGTATTTGAAGTTTCTGATCTCAAATAATCTAGATACATACTGGATAAACGTACCGAGGGGATGAAGTGCTTCTACCAACATGTTCTCTACTCTTATGACTAAAAAATTGAAGCGTTTGGTTAAGAACGGACGAATTTCAATTATCCTAGCTACTGCACTTCTTATATTACTACTATATATAAGGGACAACAAAAAGGCTTTTGTAGTCCTCACAAAATTTTTTCAAAAAAATTCAAACTTTTCAATTAATTACTTCTAGGTCCTAAATTTATTTTTTATTCTTATGATATACTTTTTAAAAGTTGTCGAACATTCTGCATTATTTACCTATTTTCTATTAAGTATCTGGTACCCGTATTGGAGCTCGCCTAATCCAGATTTGTGTCTCATAGAGCCCAATAAGGGGAAAGCACTCTCTACCAAGGATTTTTTCATTCCCAGGCTCGAACCCAAGACCCCTGGTTAAGGGAGGAACAACCCATCTGTTGCACTTTATTTTCCCTATTGCTTTCTTCTATTGATCTTATCTATTAACTTAAAAAATAGTCATTTCTTCGCTAGATATTCTTGCTTCTTGTTGCTCTTTGTTTTCTTCGTTTTCATTTGTTGCTTATTATAGATTTTTACATGTAAGCATTTCTTTTACTTTGTATTTGTATTTTGAAATTTGAGAATTTCTGAAAATTCTTTTACTTTATATTTATACTTCAATGAGCTCGTTTACCAAGACTAGTACAAAAATGATTTTCAGAAAGTTTTAAAAATTATTAAATGATGTCATATAATGTTAAATTAAAGACAATATTATCAGTTAAGATCGGATTATCTTTAAAATCTCTTGTTTGGTTAACTAAAATTAATCTTTCAAACAAAAAATGAGTTTGAAGTAGGGCGGAATTAGAGTGTCAGTTACCGATTTGATCGAATTAGTTAGCACTTTGGTCCAAATTCTATATTTGTCTTAAAAGTTCATTAATTATGTACAAATTATTAATTTAGAACTAAATAACTTACAAAATTGGGATTCGAAACTCATATATTTCAAATTATGCCTCTGCATTTAATTTGAAGTAAATAATTTCATCAAAATGAAAGTTAAAATATTAAAGGAGTGAAATGAAAGTTTTGCTTTAATATATTGAAAATATACTTATTTGAAGTTTAATTATTACCAACATGAATTATATTTTTTTAATTAAAATATTACTTTTATAGTTGGAGTTAGGCCCGAGTTTAGCACGGACCTTGTGAAACTAGTTTGAATTATAATAGGAAAAAAGAGCAGTCATGTTAGTCATACTGGATAAGATTAAAAATGAGTCAGATGCCACGTACTTAAATATTACTACTTGTGACAAATTGCTTTTATTAATGTACACATATGTCAGATTAGAAGACTAAGCAAAACAAAAGAAGAAGATAATATTACCGTGGTTGTTCACTTCACATCAATCATTCAATATTATATCATTATAATCCAATTGTTAGTCAAATGTTGTACTGTAATATTTATTCTTCACAAATCCTGAAATATAATTATCATTAAAGCATAAGGGATAATAAATATATAAAGATAATTAATTTAAAACAAAAACATAAAAAGGCCACATAAATATTTCTTTTGACCTAATCTTTAACTCCTACACGCTATAAAAAAGGGTGAAGCCATTTTTCATGTCACTTGATACTGCATGAAAATTTTAATTAAAATATCTCGTAATTTGATACACACCATAATTTAAGTATTAATGTTGCAACGTGTGACTAATCTAGGAAAATTATTAAGTATTAACTTAATTTTAAAAAAAAGCTCGACAACCGAAAATCTCAAGTTTAAGTTCTACATATAAATCGCTTTTATTAAAAAGTATTTTATTCCCAATATAATTTTTTTGGCATAAATCTAAATTTAATCGTGCTTCATATCAAACACCGCCAAATAAAAAATAAAATAAAAACCAAACGAGGAGGCTATATAAGTGTAGGGGTCCATAAAGCAAAGGCAATACGAACGGTGTCGAGCCGCTGCCAACTTTTCAATGAATTTGATTAATTGGATGAAGAAAACATTAATTGATAAAAGGTGACACGTGTTTTTTTCGTTCGGTATTTCATATTCATATTAGGGTTCGATTAATAATTTATTTGAACAAAGCTTTGTTGGTGTATTTTGAAAAATATTTTATGTCAGAAGCACACAATTTGTGTTTGACTAATTAAGTTGAAAAACACTTTTGTCAATATTAGAGCAGTAATTTGTCTTAGGCTAAAACTCTAAAAGTATTTTTGCGTAAAAACTAGTATTTTTAGTTTCTAAAATACAGTTTCTTACTCCTCAAAAACACTTATATTCCTGTAAAAGTTTGATCAAACTCCTCAATTTTCTAAAATAATAAACATTATTTAAAAGAAAAAAAATACGTTTGCTTTCTAGAAACGGAAAAGGGCCAAAATTACCCCTGAACTTTGAAAAATAGTTTATTTATGCCCTTCGTTGTACTTTGGGGCTGTTAATACCCTTACCGTTACAGTTTGGAACAAATATACCCTTGTGTTTAACGGAGTACCACATGTCAAGCTGACAGTGGCCAACCCATTAAACCCTTATATTTCATCTGGGTCAATTAAAATCGGATCCGACCCAACTAAATTAAATCACCAAACACGTTAATAATATCTCTCTCTACCCAAATAACCCTAAATCAGACCTACAATCTCTCTCTCTAAAATATACCGCCGACACCTCTTTCTACCCAAAATCGCCACCCACCTCTCTCTCTAGAGTAAAACTAACTTCATCTATGACGTGATTTCTATGAGTTGAAGATACTATTTTCATCATCGTCCCTTTTCTGCTTTAAAGTTCTTTTATTTGTTTTTTATGTGTTACATTTTCATTGAATAATGGGTTCTGATTTCAACTTTTTCCTTAGATTCTCTGTTTTGTTAGTTATTTTTTCGTGTTTAATGTGTTTGCATACGCTTTTTAATATGGTCCTGAAATGGGTGGATATGGTTAAATTGTCGGGTTTGCTTTTGGAGTTATGTTTTAGTGGTTTTAGTGTTGGTTTCAGGTTTTGTAGGCTTGTGGACCTGATATTAATATGGGGTTGGTGGTTGGGTACAGTTAAATATAAGGTTTGCTTTTTTTTTTTTTTTTTTGGGGGGGGGGTTGTTTTAGGGTTGGTTTCAGCTGGTGTGATGATAATGAAAGGTGGTTTTTATCCTTTTCGTCATATTCGTAAGGGTTTGGGCTGCTTTATCTTAAAAAATGTACCCAATTCCATGTTAAGTGTGTGTTTTGGGATAAACAATTCCATATTTTTTTATACTTTGTCCAGAATTTTATATTGCTTCGTGGATAAAAAATTCCATGTTTTCAGATTGTGGTCCTTGAACAGTACAAAAAAAACATTAAACTTTTAAGTTAAAGAATAAAAGTTCATTTATTTTCCATACCTACATGGCTCCAAGGTTTTACATTTATGAGGGGGTCCCTTATTGTTATACTACTGTGTGTGGTACCCAAAGTAATTGATTTTTTTTTTCATTTTTATACTATTGTGTGTGGTCCCTTATTAATTAACTGCTTTATTTACTAATTAATTGCAGGTTATTAAGATGATAAAAGTCAACTTATTCTTCCATCATGGTGGTAATTGGATTAGAGAACCACATGTATTGTATGAAAAGAAATGGGTTCACTATTGGAGAGGGTATGATCCTGATCTATTATCTTATATTGACATTGTAAATGAGTACACTTCCCAGTTAGGATTTGTTGGTGTCCAACAATTAATTGTTGTTGGACCATCTAGAAAGTACATTGAATTAGAAGGTGATGAAGGTATTAGGAAATTATTATCATTTGTCTCTGAAGAATACCATGTTATTCATTTCTTTGCTACTGATGAATGTGAAATAGCTGTGCATCTTCCAAATATTCTACAAAATGATGAATCATTTTTCTCTGTACCTAATTCTATTAATGAACTTGGGATAGATGTGCATGTTCCAAATATTCTAACAAATGATGAGTCACTTTTCTTAGTACCCAATTTTGTTACTGAGGTTGGGACAGATTGTAGTGATAGTGACAGTGAGGATGAGAATCGTATGGTATTTGATTGTCCAGAATATGATAGTGAGGAATTAGAGAGACTTGCTACCCACAAGAGAAGGGCTATCACTGAAAATTTGAATGATTTTAGGGAGTTAGTTAAGGGTATGACCTTCAAGGACATACCAGAAGCAAGGAATTTCTGTAGACTTTATGCACTGGCAAACAAAAAGAGTTAGTTGTTGAAAAAAGTGATAGGCATAGGGTGAGATATTCATGTGATGCTATAGGCTGCCCATTCATATGCCACATATCTGATGATGAGACTACTGTTGGGGTGACTGTTAAGACTTTAATTCCTCATAGTGATTGTGGTGTAGTATATGATAACCCACTGATTAACTCTAATACCATAGCTCAATATTTCAAGGGAAAATTACAAGATAACCCAAAATACAAGGTTAAAGATATGAGGGCTGACTTACATAGAGTTTTTGATTTAAATGCAAGTGAAGGAAAATGCAAAAAAGCCAAAAGAGAGGTTCTGGAAACTCTAGAAGGTAGTTTTACATATAATTACAAAAAACTGGAGGCTTATGCAAATGAATTGAGAGAATCAAATCCTGGAAGTGATGTTGTGAATAATTTGTCCAAGGAGGCACTAGCTCAAGGTAAAAGGAATTTTTTGAGAATGTATATTTGTTTCAAGGCATTGAAAATGGGTTTTAAGAAAGGATTAAGACCATTTATTGGGTTAGATGGTACATTCCTTAAAGGAAAAACCAAGGGACAAGTATTGGTTGCTATTGGTCAAGACAGTATGAACCAATTTTACCCTCTAGCATGGGCAGTGGTTGATAAAGAGACCAAGAGGACTTGG
Source organism: Lycium barbarum (assembly GCF_019175385.1). Lineage (NCBI taxonomy): Eukaryota > Viridiplantae > Streptophyta > Magnoliopsida > Solanales > Solanaceae > Lycium > Lycium barbarum. Next base: position 125,276,326 of record NC_083345.1, on the reverse strand, counting down.
AGCTGGTTCTTACAGCAGTTGCAACACTCACTTGAACTCCATAATGGCAAAGGACTTAATCAGCAGGTATCCTCTAGAAACATGGTGTAGAGCTTATCTTGATATAGTCTGTAAGAATCAAGGAGTGGACAACAATTTTACTGAGTCATTCAATTCTTGGATACTTGAAGCAAGGTATAAGCCCATCATTGAGATGTTGGATGACATAAAGATTAAGGTTATGAATAGGTTGAGAGAGAATTATGAATTTGTGAATAAGTGGTATGGTTTGGTCAGTCCTAATATAATGAATTTGTATAATGAGTATTTGAAAATAGCCCAAGTGTGCAAGGTCAACGGAAATGGGGACAGTGGATATGAGGTAACAGAGGGACATGATAGGCATGTTGTGAATTTGAGGCAAAAGAGGTGTACTTGTAGGACATGGGATCTTACTGGAATCCCATGTCCACATGCAATCAAGGCCATGATTCACAAGAAAATTGATCCTATTTCTGAGATACATTGGTATCATAGTAAAGAGGCATTCAAGCTAGCATACAAACACAAGTTGCAGCCTGTTAGGTGTGCACAATTCTGGAATGTTGACCCTTCTCAGGCTATGGAACCACCTGTTTTTGTCAAACTTGCTGGCAGACCCAGGATTAAGAGGGATAGAGGGAAAGATGAGGCCCTTAAGAGGCAAGGTGAATGGAAGCTTTCAAGGAAAGGTAGAGTGATGACTTGTAGCAATTGCGGAGAGCCAAATCATAATGTTAGGGGCTGTGACAAGGTAAATTAACACATCTATTAACTGTTGTGTATCTTATTTTAGTGTAATTAATTGTTTTCTAATGATCTTTTTTTTTTGCCTTTTTGTAGCCAAAGAAAGGCAAGCAGCAAGCTAAGAAAAAGCAGCCCGCTAGGAGCAAAAAGAGGCAGACTAGGGGCTTAGTTGATGAAGATGAAAATTCCTAAGTTGAAGAAGAAATCAACTTAACAGCCCCTCAACCAACCCAAGACAGTCAGCCCATGCCGACTCCAATGCATTATGGGCATGCTTCTAGTAGCAGCAGCACCCCATTTCCTAACTTTGAATATCCTTTAGTTGAGGAAGATGATGAAGACCCTTTTCTAAGGCCCAAAGTGATTTCTGAATTTTCCACAAGACTTCAAATGAGGCAAAAAGCACAAGAACCAACTGGAAGAAGGGCAATAAGCTTTAGAGGTGACCACAATGGTGTTAGTGAGGCGACTAATCTTCCAGTCTCATTAACAAGCTTAACTTGACAAGGGAATAATGCAGTTACTACCAACCAGCTGGAGGCTCAAGTTCAAGAGAGGATTGGGAAGTTGAATCCAATAAGGGGATCTAACAGTTGATTTAACTTTGTGAAATGTTAGTTTTTTGTGAATTATGGTGATGTATTTACTGCTTAAGACAATACTCTTAATTTGCTAATTATGTAATGGTCAAACTAAATGTATGCCACATTATGACTTAGGGTGTGGTTTTTGGGGTTATAGTATGGCATCCATACAACTATTGGCTTATTTTGTATTGTGGTTGACAGTTTATTTAGCATATTTATGGTGTATGAAATGTGCAGTTGTTTTGTTGAATTGAATTATGTTTAGTTGAAATGTGCAGTTACTTAGTTTCTGTCCAGTTGTGTTGTTGATAATGTGCAGAAACTGTAGTTTCTGAGATGTTGTGTAGTTCTGAAAATGTTCAGAAACTGTCCAGTTGTGTAGTTGAAAATGTGCAGAAAATGCAGTTGAAATATGCAGTTGCGTAGTTGAAAATGCGCAGAAACTACAGTTGTGTAGTTGAAAATGTGCAGAAACTGCAGTTTTATAGTTGAAAAGTTGAAAATGTGCAGAAATTGCAGTTTTGTAGTTGAAAATGTGTAGAAACTGCAGTTTTGTAGTTGAAAATGTGCAGAAGTTGTGCGGTTGAAATACAAGCATTTCTTTTGTTCTTCCAACAAAGGGCCTTTTTGGAAGGTTATATCTATTTATAAGCACCATATTCATCACTGCCATAATTAAAAGAGACAATAGCCTTATGAGCAATAACAAGTTGTCAAGCCATCTTGGCATCATGAAACTTTTCCTTTTGGCAGTACCATTTTTTAAAGGCTGCCATTAGTTTTTTCCATATGGAAAGAGTATATTTTTTTTTCTTTTCCTTTCATTACATATATTTCTTCTCACTGACATTAGTTCCCTAGAAAAATGTTATCAGTGCTAATTCAACAAATTCTTCACTGTTCTCAGTCATAAAGGTAAGAAAGGAGTAAAATGAGAAAGCTTCCTCTATAACATAAGTCTGCTGCAAGAATTACTTAAACATATATCACAATTCAAACTACCTTACAAACCAACACTTCTACTTCTAAACATCATCATCTACCTAAACAAGCCTTTCACTTCTACTACTAGAACAAGCATAATTCATCCCAAATTAGCGACAAAAAATCCAACTAATACGGCCAATGAAATCATAAACTACATCTTCAACTTTAACATCTTCTCTTCCAATTCCCTTGATTTGTTGACTTGAGAGTTGTTTATAGCCTCCAAGGTATCGACTTTTTTCTTCAAGTTGTCTCTTTCAAGCTTAACAGCATTCAACGACTCTCTTAAATTGTCCATTTTCACCGTAGCCACTTCCAATTTACCCTTCAAATCACTTATTTCCCAACAAAGCATTGTCCGGAAAATTATCTAGCCACTCCCAAAAACCACAGTTTTCAGCCTGTCCAAACCAATAAAAATACGAAAAAATTATCAACACTTGAATTGAAACATCAAACCAAAATTCTGGATAAATAATTCAATAATAACACTTACTTTAGGTTTAGGACACTTATAGAATTTCCTACCAGGATTTGAAGGTGTTTTCGAAGTGAAACAACGAGCAATTTCACCACGTGACAGATCTTTGTTGAATTACAACTAATTTCGGACATTGTAAGCCTTCAATCACTGAAAATTGAAGGTGGGATCAACAATGGAGTGATGTCAAAGTTCTTTCTTCAAATCAGTTTTCACCGCTTCAAATACAGTGGAATTCATCTTTTGATAACTATCAATATCCAAAAAAACACGACACTTCCAATATCTAAGCAACTTCACTAAAATCAAGGCTTAAAACATTAGGCATTAATTAAAATATCATTAAGCAATCATCTTTCAAGCCATTTCAGTTCAAATCTTCTTCGTATTTGTATCCCATCTGAACCCATTTGACCCTACTTAAATACTTTCTTGCCCAAAACCATTAAGTCAAATGAAAACAAAAGAAATGAGTGAGAAAGGAAAAAGAAAGATACATACCTAAAGAACAATGGAGGAAAGAACCATACCTGAAAGAGAGAGAGGTTGTTCGGCGGTGGGTGAGTTCGGCGGCGAGTTGCTGTAGAGAGGGGTCAGAGATGGTATATTTTAGAGAGAGAGATTGTAGGTCTGATTTAGGGTTATTTGGGTAGAGAGAGATATTATTAACGTGTTTGGTGATTTAATTTAGTTGGGTCGGATCCGATTTTAATTGACCCAGATGAAATATAAGGGTTTAATGGGTTGGCCACTGTCAGCTTGACACGTGGCACTCCGTTAAACACAAGGGTATATTTGTTCCAAACTGTAACGGTAAGGGTATTAATAGCCCCAAAGTATAACGAAGGGCATAGATAAACTATTTTTCAAAGTTCAGGGGTAATTTTAGCCCTTTTCCGTTCTAGAAACTTGACCGAACAGGCTATAAGTGCAAGTTCGCACCCAAATTCTACATTGAAGGTAAAACACTTGCTACAAAGATAATTTTAAAGGTTCAGATTCGAGATCTCTAGATGAGGATGAACGAATGTTTATCGCTCCCCGTAACCTAATTGGTGAGGTGGACACGTTGTGATTGTGGAAATGCCTTTTGACATACTCATTTTTCAAATTTCCTAAATAAAGATTAGGAAAAGGATGCACAACCAAGAATTGTTAATATCCGATGAATATTCTATTAGAATTTGACTCGTCAATTAGCTACCGCACTTCTTATATGAATTATAATATTACTATCTATTGGAAAAGGCTTAAGTCTCGACCAAGGGTAAAAGAGTAATTTCGCTCTGCTTTCATGAATAAAAATAGGCCACATGTTCACTTTCTACAATGTTCTACAACTTTTCCCCCTTCCTCTATCCAATCACCGTCTATTGCTCTCTCTTCCTTCGGTCTCTTTTTCATAATTCATATTTCTATCTCAGTGGGTGTCACCGTCATTTCAGGTATTCTCATGCTTTAATAGGAAAAAAGAGCAGTCATACTGGATAAGATTAAAAATGAGTCAGATGCCACGTACTTAAATATTCCTACTTGTGACAAGTTGCTTTTATTAATGTACACACATTTCATATTAGAAGACTAATAGCCTGTTTGGCCAAGTTTATTTTTCCCCCAAAAATACTTATTTTTTCAGTAAGTGCTTATTTAAAAAAAAAAGTGAGGTGTTTGGCCAAGCTTTTGGGAGAAAATAAGTACTTTTGGGGAGTAGCAGAAGCAGTTTTTCAGAAGCTAAAAAAAATAATTTTTGCCCAAAAGCACTTTTTTGAAAAGTACTTTTGAGAAAAATACACATAAAAGTACTTTTTAAAAGTTTGGCCAAACACTAATTGCTGCTCAAAAGTATTTTTTAAATTAATTGGTCAAACACAAATTACTTTTAGCTAAAAATACTTTTTTAAAAAGTACTTTTTAAAATAAGCTATTTTTAAAAGTTTGGCCAAACAGGCTATAAGCAAAACAAAAGAAGAGGATAATATTACCGTGATTGGTCACTTCACCTCACATCAATCATTCAATCCTATAGCATGATAATCCGATTGGTAGTTAAATGTTGCACTGTAATATTTTATTCTTCACAATCCTGAAATATAATTATCATTAAAGAATAAGGGATAATAAAGATATAAGGATAATTAATTTAAATATATAAAGGTAATTAATTTAAAACAAAAACATAAAAAGGCCACATAAATATTTCTTTTGACCTAATCTTTAGCTCCTCCACGCTTAAAAAAAGGGTGAAGCCATTTTTCATGTCACTTGATGCTGCATGAAAATTTTAATTAAAATATCTCGTAGTTTGATACACACCATAATTTAAGTATTAATGTTGCAAAGTGTGACTAATCTAGGAAAATTATTAGGTATTAACTTAATAAAAAAAAATTAAAAAAAAGCTCGACAACCAAAAATCTCAAGTTTAAGTTTTGAATATAAATCACTTTTATTAAAAAGTATTTTATACCCAATATAATTTTTTTAGCATAAATTTAAATTTAATTGTGCTTCATATCAAGCACCGCCAAATAAAAAATAAAATAAAAACCAAAGGAAGCGGCTATAAGTTAGGGATCCATAAAGTCGAGGCACCACGAACGGTGTCGAGCCGCTGCCAACTTTTCAATGAAGAAAACATTAATTGATAAAGGTGACACGTTTTTTTGTTTTTTTTTAATTTCATATTCACATTGAGATTCGATTAATAATTTGTTTGAACAAAGTTTTGTTTGTTTCTTTTGAAAAATGTTTTATGTTAGAAGAACACTGTTTGTGTTTGATTAATTAAGTCGGAAAAAAAATACCTTTATCAATATTAGAGTAGTAATTTGTCTTAAGCCAAAATTCTAAAAATATTTTTGCGTAAAAACTAGAGTATTATTTTTAGTTTCTAAAATACGGTTTCTTAATCCTCAAAAACACTTATATTCCCGTAAAAGCTTGACTAAACTCCTCAATTTTCTAAAATAAAAATGAACACTATTTAAAAAAGAAAAAAAAAAGCACTTTTGCTTTCTGAAAACTTGACCAAACAGGCAATAAGTTCAAGTTCGTGTCCAAATTCTACATTAAAGATAAAACACTTACTACAAAGATAATTTTATACTTAAAATTCAGATCCGAGATCTTTAAATAAGGATGAAGAATGCTTTTCGCTCCCAGTAACCTAATTGGTGAGGTGGACACGTTGTGATTGTAATGTATGAATATATAATTTGTCAAATATGTGTTACACAGGTGTCTTTTGTCTTCATAGTAAAAGTCCACTTGACCTTTGCACTCTTCAAAACTCAAAAGGAAAGTAGCCAATGCCAAACCATTTTCTTGATTGAAAGTTTGAAACTCTTCACTAAATTGTTTTTACTAGTACCATTTAATCATTATACAATTATCGGCAACAACTGTTGTGATGGTTGTGGAAAAGACTCCGCTAGAGAGATTTGTTTTTAAATGCATAAGGCAATACTAATCAGGATTAGTCGGGATCTCAATGCATAGGTGAAAAAAAAAAACTTATATAGTTTTACTTCAAACTAAGATAAATTAATATAATTTCAAATGAATCTAGATATATTTATACTATACTATTGAGTCCGGAGCCAAAATGGCTTATTTTTGCAGTCATTAGTCCAAAATAGTATGTTTTTTTTTTAGACCAAAATGGGTATTTCGTTGGATAACCAACGAAATATCCACACTCACACTGTTCTGTGCCGAATGAATTCTTGTATTTCGCTACACATGTAGCGAAATGCAACAATTTTTTTTTTTTTGCATTTCGTTGTGCAATTCACGAAATGCAACAATTTTTTTTTATATTTTTTTTTGCAATTCGTGAAAGAAACTGTTTTTTTTTTTTTTGCAATTCCTGAAACTAATGAATTTTTTTTTTTTTTTTTGCATTTCATGAAATTAATGAAAGAAATTGTTTTTTTTTTTTTTTGCATTTCGTGAATCAATGAACGAAATAGTTTTTTCGAAATAGTTTATTTTATTTTATTTCGTTCATCTAAAAACAAAATTGGAAAAAAAAAATATATATATATATATTTGTATTTCGTTGATATACCAATGAAATAGGAAATTATAATTTATTTATTTTTGCATTTCGTGTATTAAAAAATGAAATAGGATAAAAAAAAATTAGTTTTATCCTATATGTTGAGAAAATTAGTCAGCTTTATTTTCAAAAATTGAAACCACATAAGTGAAATTGACATTCACAGCTACATTACTCCGAAATTTTTATGTTGAAGTCTATTGCGCATCATCATATTATAAGTAAAGAAAACTAAAAATTTCCCGCCAATTTGGAGGAAAATTAAAATTGGAAGGGAAAAAAGAGGTTTTCTAAAATATATATATATATTCAATTTCGTTTTTAGATGAACGAAATAAAATAAAAAAAACTATTTCGAAAAAACTATTTCGTTCATTGATTCACGAAATGCAAAAAAAAAAAAAACAGTTTCTTTCACGAATTGCAAAAAAAAAAAAAAAAAAAAATGTTGCATTTCGTGAATTGCACAACGAAATGCAAAAAAAAAAAATTGTTGCATTTCGCTACATGTGTAACGAAATGCAAGAATTTATTCGGCACCGGAACAGTGTGAGTGTGGGTATTTCGTTGATTATCCAACGAAATACCCATTTTGGTCTAAAAAAAACATATTATTTTGGGCTAATGACCGCAAAAATAAGTCATTTTGGCTCCAGACTCCTATACTATTCTCTCCCGTCCGTTTTATCTCTACTTTAGCCACACAAAAAAATGATTTAAAATATTTATTATTTTAGAAAACAAGAAACACTTACGTATACAATATTAATGGACGACCAAGAAGGCTCATAACCTAGGCTGATGACTTCTATTGCACTTTAGATAGATGTCCACTTAAAATCGACCCAAGTAAAAAATAAAAAATAAAAGAAGACACTATTTTTTATTACATCACGCTTGCCTCTTGGCATATAATCATACAAAATACCCTTTTAAAGACTAGTTAACGATAACTTAATCAAATATTTTTTATGATAATGGCATACTAAATGCTCTATGTATTCTGATGTATAAACAAAAAAATAAATTCATGTAGATGTTAAGGTAAGATAAGGTTTGCATACACTCTATCATTTTCAGATCTCACTTATTGAATTTCACTGGATATGTTGTTGTTATAGATCGACCTAGATGATCTTCGGAGGTAGATATAAAACTCGTAACAAAAAAGAATCTTTCCCGCTAAACAAAATTAATGGAATTTCATGATGCGGGATTACTAATAGATGTAGGAATTTGCATTGCAAATATATGTCAACCCCTTTAGTTATACACATCAACTTCAATTGAAACAGACATGCGGTTTTATGATTTATTGAGGTTAATATGCACAATTAAAGGACATGTCATATTTTAAGTAGTTAACTTATCTATGTAATGGACATTTGAGAACACTCTCATAAAGTTTTTCAAAATTTGAGTCGGAAGTGTCTAACAAAAACACTTCATCATGTGTACATTGATCAATTAAAACAACACGTAATTCGAATATCTAAATAAAATAGGCAGAATACATAGATAGACACTTATATTTGGCCTACAGTACTGCTAGTTGAACACTCCAACTTACGTAATGATCATGTAGACACCTCAACTCGTCTCCATTGTGTCATATATATATACATACATACATACACACACACACATATATATATACATACATATGTATGTATGTATATATATGTATGTATGTATGTATGTATATATATGTATGTATGTATGTATGTATATATGTGTGTGTGTATGTGTATGTATGTATATATACACACACACACACTTAGTAGATGATCATCTAGACACCTCCAAAGTTTATGTGTCACGTCAGCGTCGGGTGTCCACGAGACATCGAGGACAAGTATATATATATGTGTGTGTATGTATGTATGTATGTATGTATACACACACACTTAGTAGATGATCATCTAGACACCTCCAAAGTTTACATACATACATACATATATATACATACATATGTATGTATGTATATATATATATGTGTGTGTGTGTGTGTGTATGTATATACACACACACACACACTTAGTAGATGATCATCTAGACACCTCCAAAGTTTATGTGTCACGTCAGCGTCGGGTGTCCACTAGACATCGAGGACAAGTATATATATATATATATATATATATGTATGTATGTATGTATGTATGTATATACACACACACTTAGTAGATGATCATCTAGACACCTCCAAAGTTTATGTGTCACGTCAGCGTCTGGTGTCCATGAGACACATTGAGGACAAGTTGAGGTGTTTAGATGTGCATTCTCAAAGCTGAAATGTTTAGTTACCAGTTAATGGCAAGTAAACGTATCGACCTATGTATTATGTTAATAAAATATACTGACAAGTTTAAGGAGTTATCGATATATTGACTTTTTCTTTCTTTCTCAAATTCCGTGTTAGTAATCAATAGGTCATCACTTGGATCCTAATGACAAGGTACTTTACACGTACAAGACAGAAACAGTACTTACATGCATAGTTAAATGTATATATACCCCGTGTCCTCATAATGTGCTCATTTTCTTTGTCTCTCCCTTAAATCACCAAAGCCTTAATTCCTTTTTCTTTCAATCTCACTATATATATACTTTCTGGAGTTTTAACACAAACCCCACATAGAAAAAATTACTTATCAAAAAAAAAAAAAAAAGAACAAGACCCTGTTGGAAAGGTACTTTCTTGAATCTATCATTTCATTTTCAAGTTTCTGTTTAATTTTTGTCCTAGATTTTGAATTTTGATTTCCTGTTTCTCTTGTATGCATCTTGATTGGTCCTAAGACTGCTTATTGAATAACTTGTTCATTTGAGCCACGCCAATTAATCTACCTACCTGAATTTGAAACTAGTAGGGGTCAGCTACTGAGCCATATTTGTATGTGTTTTTTTTTTTTTAAAGTGAGAGAAAGGTGGGATTTTTAGCAGAATTCCCATCTGGAAAATTTATCAAAAAAATAAAAAAAAATCAGTTATATAAGAAAAAGATTCCCCTTCAATTTGAAACTAGTTGGGGTCAGCTAATTGAGCCATGTTTGTAGGTTTTTTTTTTTTTTCAAGAAAGAAAAAGGTGAGATTTTTAGCAGAATTCCCATCTGGAAAATTTATCAAAAAAATCAAAAAAAAAATCAGTTACATAAGAAAAAGATTCCCCTTCAATTTGAAACTAGTTGGGGTCAGCTAATTGAGCCATGTTTGTAGTTTTTTTTTTTTTTTCAAGAAAGAAAAAGGTGAGATTTTTAGCAGAATTCCCATCTGGAAAATTTATCAAAAAAATTAAAAAAAAAAATCAGTTATATAAGAAAAAGATTCCCCTTCAATTTGAAACTAGTTGGGGTCAGCTAATTGAGCCATGTTTGTAGGTTTTTTTTTTTTTCAAGAAAGAAAAAGGTGAGATTTTTAGCAGAATTCCCATCTGGAAAATTTATCAAAAAAATTAAAAAAAAAAATCAGTTATATAAGAAAAAGATTCCTCTTCAATTTGAAACTAGTTGGGGTCAGCTAATTGAGCCATGTTTGTAAGGTTTTTTATTTTTTTATTTTTTTTAAGAAAGAAAAAGGTGAGATTTTTAATAGAATTCCCATCTGGAAAATTTATCAAAAAAAAAAAATTCATTCCCCTCTTGTAAAGGTTTTTTTTTTTTAGTACTATCTATAATCTCACTTTCAAGTTTTTGTTATCTCTGTTTAATTTTTGGAAAAATGTTGTCCCAGTTTTTTTTTTTTTTTTTGTTGCTGTTGTATTCTTTTGATTGATTTGATTATTGAATAATTTCTTTATTTGAGCCATGCCAATTAATCTACCTACCTTCAATTTGAAACTTGTTGGGGTCAGCTAATTGAGCTATGTTTGTAATTTTTTTTTAAAGAAATCAAAAGATGAGATTTTTCTTCAACCAGTAACTATTTGGTGTCACCTAATTGAGCCATGTTTGTAATTTTTTTAAAGAAATAAAAAGGTGAGATTTTTCTTTAATCAGTAACTATTTGGTGTCAGCTAATTGAGCCATGTTTGTATGTTTTTTTTTTTAAAGAAAGAAAAAGCTGAGATTTTTCTTCAACCAGTAACTATTTGGTGTCACCTAGTTGAACCATGTTTGTAATTTTTTTAAAGAAATAAAAAGTTGAGATTTTTCTACAACCAGTAACTATTTGGTGTCAGCTAATTGAGCCATGTTTGTAATTTATTTATTTTTGTTTGTTAAGAAAGAAAAAGGTGAGATTTTTCTTTAACCAGTAACTATTTGGTGTCAGCTAATTGAGTCATGTTTGTAAGTTTTTTCAAGAAAGAAATAGGTGAGATTTTTAGCTGAAATCTATAATCTTGAACTTTGAGAATATGGTTATTAGCTACTAGTATTTTTAGCAACTTTTCATCAATTTGCTTACTTTTACTTGGGTTTTCGATTCATCATCCTGATTGAGCTATATGTACTTGCAAGTTCTTTTTTTTTTTTTTTTTCAAGAAAGAAAAAGGTGGGATTTTTAGCTGAAATGAGAATATGGTTACTAGCTAGAATGTCTTAGCAATTTTTCTTCATTGATTGTTTTTAGTTGGATTTGGACATTTTTAGAAGTTGGGTCTTCAAATCATCATCCTAAGTGAGCTATGTACTCGCAAGTTTTTTTTTTTCTATTTGAAGAAAGAAAAAAGCTGGGATTTTTAGCTGAAATCTGTAACCTTGAACTTTGAGCATATGGTTACTAGCTAGTATATCTAGCAATTTTTCATCAAGTTGCTGTTAACTTTCCCGTTTGGCCGTAAATTTTGAAGTTGAAACTTGAAACTTGAATTTGAGTTTTTGAAGTTGTGTTTTTTGGAACTTGAAGTCGTGTTTGGACATGTATTTTACATGGAAAAAATTTGAAGTTTTGTGAGTGGAAGTGAAATTTCTCCCAAAAACTGGTCCAAGCCAGTTTTTCGGAACTTGAAAATATTTTGAAGATAAAGTTTCAAAATCTGATCAAATATCATGGCCAAACAGATATTTGAAAGATAAATTTTCAAAATCTGATCCAAAATGTATGGCCAAACTCTAACTTGGGCCTTCAAATCTTTATCCTTATGTCGCTTAATTTCCAGTTCAAGTTCTATTCTGTCTATTTGATTTTTTGCAACAATTTTTCAGAGATATGATTGCTTGTTTCAACATTTTGTACTCTCAGATCTGTTTTTATTAGAAAGTAAATGTTAGAATTGTGGTTAAATTTGGAATCTTGAACTCTGATTGGGAGCTAGTTTGTTTAAACAATTAATCCTCGATTCGCTGTTTTAAACATCTTTATGAACTTGGGTCTTCTCTTCAAATATTTATCCTCATGTTACAATTTTTCTTCTAATAAATTGTCTAAGTTTTAATTATCAAGGAAAAAGAAGATACTCCCTGCGTCTCAATTTATGTGAAGATGTTTGACAATTTCTTCTAATAAATTGTCTAAGTCAAATTTTTGTATGTAATTTTCCTGAACAACATACTCTGTTCCACTTATAAATGATCTTGTCATTCTGGTTTATATCTGCTAAATAATTCCTTTTTCATATTCTCTTGATCTTGTGTGTTCTATGCGGTGGGTGACGGTCCTTAAATCTGCATTTTTAACGTTATTCAATGTGTCACAGGATGATTATTTATCATGACCCGACACTGAAAGTATTGACTCAGCACAAAGCTTTACTCCATTGGTGCTGATTACAACACTTGGAGTCAGGTTCGATATCTAATGGATAGAAAGGATACTTCAGGATTCGTAAGCGGAGGTTCTGAAAAGCTCTTTTTGAACACATATAATCCTAGTTTAGCCACTAACTAATTTTTAGCTCCGGAAGTCAGGCCGACTGTTCTTTTGCAATCGAGATTTGGTTCAATAGGAGTCTTACATCCTAGCTATTGAAAAAAATAATCATGGATCCCAGATTCCACTATTTAATGCCTTCAATCCCTGCCACAAAGGAAATAAAACAAAATTGGAACGTGATTCGTGGATCTATTGATCAGCAAATTGATTCATCTTTGTGTCTAAGCTTAGGCCATTCATCAAGTCCTTCAGAAAGTAAGCGGAGTTCAGGCATTGTATGCACCTCAATATCTCCAGCGAAAGAAAGTGATGAGTCGTCGATGGACCTGGAAGTGGACTTTGGTCTTTATCTTGCTAATGAGAAGACACCAAGGCCAAAAAGTTTGACTATCTCCGATCCAAAAGTACTTGATGCGGGGCCTGCAATTGATCTGGAACTTAGTCTTTCCAGTAGTGCTGCTGAATCTGATGTTACTACTTTGCATCTGACCTCCACTTCACCACAAAGTATCGTGAAGGTCCCACATGGTTTTCTTGGAGCTTTTCAGACCGATGAAGTATCAACCGATTCTCATTGGAAGACTGGTAGTGATTTTCATCCCTTACATGTGCCACAGCACAAAGGGTCTAGTTACTGCTCGAAGCAGGCGATAAAAGAAGTTGAGCCATCTCCAAAAAGCCCAGTCAGTTGTACTTCGGGGTCGACAAAGCAGCAGCAACGGAGCTGCTGTATCAAACGGTGTCAGTTCAAGGGATGTGTTAAAGGAGCAAGAGGTGCTTCCGGTTTTTGCATTGCTCATGGTGGAGGCCGTAGGTGTCAGAAACCGGACTGCCATAAAGGAGCCGAAGGTCGAACCGCCTTCTGCAAAGCCCATGGCGGGGGCCGCCGGTGTGAGTTCCTAGGGTGTACTAAGAGTGCAGAAGGACGGACCGATTTCTGCATTGCACATGGGGGTGGACGACGTTGCAGTCATGAAGGCGGCTGCACCCGTGCTGCCAGAGGGAAGTCAGGGTTATGCATTAGACATGGCGGGGGCCGGCGGTGTCAGGAAGAAAACTGCACGAGAAGTGCTGAAGGACTCTCTGGCCTTTGCATTTCACATGGAGGTGGCCGGCGGTGTCAGTACCCGCAGTGCCCTAAAGGGGCTCAAGGAAGCACCGTGTTTTGCAAGGCTCACGGTGGTGGGAAACGTTGCACGTTCGAAGGGTGCAATAAGGGCGCGGAGGGAAGTACGCCTTTCTGTAAGGGCCATGGTGGGGGGAAAAGATGTTCGTTCAAAGGAGGTGGTGGGGTTTGCCCCAAGAGCGTGCACGGCGGGACCCTCTTCTGTGTGGCGCATGGTGGCGGTAAGAGATGTGCTGTACCAGAGTGTTCCAAGAGTGCTAGGGGCCGGACAGATTTTTGTGTGCGCCATGGTGGTGGTAAAAGATGCAAGTTCCAAGGCTGTGGAAAAAGTGCTCAGGGAAGCACTGATTTCTGCAAGGCCCATGGTAGCGGAAAGAGATGTTCGTGGGGTCCACCTGGTTCCGAATTCAGCCAAAATGATATTCCTTGTAACTCAGACAAACGTGTTCATGGTGTTGGCACTCTAGGGGCTGTGATCTTGGATTCAACACCCCAAAATCCTGGGAAGATGAAGGAGATTGTCAATGCAGAGGACATGTATAATAACATTTTGACATCTATCGGTTGGAAATATTTTGGATTCAACCAAGCGAATATGCCAGTAGGTGGAAGCTCATCAGCAGTTTCCGAAGGAAGAGTGCACGGAGGAGGTTTGATGGCAATGTTGGCAGGTGGTTCTGGCCATACATTAAATAGCAGCACGGCACAGTGACTACATCCCAGCCAGGCAAATGTTTTGTAACTCCAAAGAACTGGACGTGAGGTATTTCATCTCGATTGAAATACTTAGAATTTCTGCAACGTTTGTGTCATTTTTGTTATCTAGCTTGTTCACTATTATGGTGATTGAGAAGCTGTTCTCTTTCATTTATGTAGTCGGTTTCGACTCGAACTTGTTACTGTTATATGTATAGTGGTAATAATGTACATAGCTTTTTCTTGTAGCTTTGATCTTGTAAGTATTTTGGAATAGCATGGGTAACTCAGGATAATGATGTTTCTATAACATGCTTTTTATCCCCAAGTTTTAAGTTTGATAACATTGCCATTATTCTATACTTGTCATGTTAAGGTTTTGATATATGTCGCTTTGACTCTTCAGAAATTCCAACGGATGCCTGTCGGATCCTTCATAAGTAGTGCATTTTTTAAGGATCCGACACAAGTGCGGCAACTTGGGAGAGTCCGAGCAAAATAGGTTCTGATAGCCTCAAAGAGGTTTAGCTAACCAGTGCTGTGATAATTCATATATGTTCCTGGCAAGTGGTTAAATTACTAGAAGACTTTCTCATCAATATGTTGTACTTACCACTCCAAAAAACAGGAAATAGTGATGGACAACTTCTGTCACTAAACAACAAACACTTGTCGCTAATCCTATTGTAGCAACGGATGTGTTATTTAGCAAAATATTGGGTACGAATTTCATAGGTAATTCTTGTTTTCATATATTGCCAGTACCTTAATTTTCTTTTACTTTCAGAGGATTTTTAATTTATATGTATTGACGGTGTAAAGTATTTTTACACAACCCGTTCAATTTAACTAATTATGGCAAGTTGTTGCTATTTTATTTTTCAAGTTATCATATAAGGCTTGTTATGAAGAGTTTCATTATGAGAAGTTACTTCATGTTGTAGGCCAATCTAACATGATAGCATAAAATATACACACTGTAAATCTCTACCTTCATCATATTTTGTTGGTTTCTGTCGCGTCCGATTTCACTATTTTTTTTTTATACAACTGAAAAATCTCCTAAAATCACGATTTGAAATTCGGTGGATAATAAGTCTGAAAATTTTATTGAAAAAGGAGAAAGGTTACATGTGGATTCTTCTTACTATACTAAGAAATAAATATAAGATTATTATTTTGACGAAGAAAGTTAGTGGTCAAATGGAGCGGACAAGTTTAATGGCCAGTGTTCAAATGTTTGCCTAAATTTTAGAGGACAGAGTTTCTCGATATCTGCACTGATGAGAGATAATGGTACTCAATCTAATAATTGAGATGTACGCTAACTGATTCTGATACCTCATGTCTTCCTTTTCTTCTCTTTGTATTTATGGCGTTATTTTTCTTTTCCTTTTTTATTATTGCTTTAGTGCCATAACACTCGTTTAGAACAACTAATTAATTTCAGTTTTCAATGAGTCAATGCTTTATTATACTTTAAGGGGTCGTTTGGTACACGGTATAAGCTGGGATATTCCAGCACTAATTTTTTGTACCATATTTGATAGAAGGTATAAAATGCATCCCAAATTAAAAGATGGGATATCTCTTCTTATCCCACTTATCCTGGGATTATTAATAATCCCAAGAGATGGGATAAATTAGTCTCAGAATTATAATTCCGGGATAATTTTGGCTACCTAGCAAAGGACCCCTAAGTACTATGCTCTTTATTCTTTACCAATAAATTGTCTTTTTCCTTAATAATTTTTTTACTACAGGACAACTTGTGGAGCTGTTTGATGACATAACCCAGTTTGGATTGTACCTTTCTATTCCTGACTGGCAAGTGGCAACTATTAAATCAAAGAAGCCTGCATCTCAAAAAAATTAAATAAACGCAAGAAAGAAAAATTAGATTAAAGGTTACCAATAAAAATTATTGGAAGACAATTTTTTCCTATTCATAACTGGCAAGTCAAAGAAGTGTCTATCTCAAACTTTTATAGTTTGAATGGGAAAGATAATTTTTTTTAAAAGGGATACAAATAAAAAATATTAGAGGGCTATTTTGCTTTTCACAAATAAATAATTGCTTTGAAACTTGAGGAGAAGTTGAAGTCATTGCACAGTCACAAGTTAGAACTTATGTTATTTTGCTTCTTTTATTCATTTGTTGGAAACTTAAATTGGAATATTGATCAAGTAAATATTATCAGTTAAGTGAAGTTCGCATATCTTTTTTATCGGGTTCTAGAATAAAATTGTATCGTCTTTTAGTTAAAGTATTTGTCAAATTATGGTGATCTATGAATTCTATTTTTATAAATGCTTTTATCAATTATTTTCTGTACACTTGGTTATCAAATGTTTATTGTATGCACAATAACTGGTACATAAGAGTTGCGTCTTTCGTGGTCCTCTCGTATTAAGAAAAGGTCCTCCCAATGCTCTAACGCCCACATCAGATATGAATCAAACTTATTAATCTTTTTTTTTTTTTAAATATGTCCATCTGTGCTCATTGAGCATGGACCTGCATATATTTATTGAAACTTCATACAAAAGAAAGGAGTTAAGGTTTCCCCATACTCCTTTTCCTACGGAAGGTGGAACAGCCTCGAACCTATCCACGGTAGTAGGTTAGCACTTAAGTTCACAAAATATCAGCGAAAGGGGGAGATGTTAATTTATACACAAACTCCCCAATAGAAACTATACACTTCCCTAAGGGACATCAAAAAGATAAAGTCTTTGTAGTTGTCTATCTATGCTAAAAGAGTTTTTGATCTGTTTAGTCCGAAAAGAGGGGAGGCCGAGTTTATCCAAGTTGAACTCCCCCTTAGCTTGTCTCGGCAACTGTGTGAAATCAGTATACCACATATTTTGATTGCATTCGAGTCCTGTATTAGCAAGAGTGTCTGCTACTTTATTTGCTTCACGAAAACAATGTTGAATCTTGAAATCTTCAAAGCTTTCCAAACTAGTTCTGATATCCATCACCACCATCTGAAGATTCCAAGGCATAGAAGCAAAGTTTTGAATCCATTTAATCAGCATAAGGGAATCACTTTCCACTTCGATTTTCCTGATAGCATTGTCTATGCACCACTTCAAACCAACTTATTAATCACTCACAAGACTATTGAGATCTTTAATTTAGCTCCGAAAGATAATTTACCCGACCCTTTCTAGTTTCTATAAGCACTCGTAAATTGTAATCTTTTAGGCCTTGTAATCATTTACTGAGCTAATAATACTAAAAATCCACATGCGCCATTCTCACTTATAATACACCTTTCAATTGAAATATGTGGTTTTTTTCTTTTCTTAATTTCAACATTTGGTATACGACGTTGCTGACACGACTAATTTGGATTATAAGACTTTTTTTATTTTACTATTCCACTATACACTCTGGCGTTGTGAGCATATCAATTGCAAATCAGACCTTTATATAACGGTCATCCTCTAGAGCAACATTTTATTATAACAATCAAATTTTTTTTTTTTGAAACTAATTTTTTTTATATAACTTTGTATTAGATACTCCCTCCGGATCAAAAAGAGTGTCCACTTAGCCATTTGCACACCCCTTAACAAAATACTAATTCTTAGAAAAAATAAATAATTTGACTAAACTGTCCCTCATTAAATAGGTATTGAGATTTGATTACATAACACTTAATTGGGATAAATCTAGAAAAATAAGATTAATTATTTTTTAATTTGATAAATGTACACTCTTTTAAAAGGTTAAGTAAACATTCTTTTTTAATCCAAAGGGAGTATTTTTTATAACAACAATTAGCTATAGGAGCTAAAATATATTTAGCCAAATGGTGTTGTTGGAAAGAGGTTAGACTAAATCCTGTAATGTATGTTACAATTGCCAAATTTTTAGTAAGGGCACTTTTGTCATTTCACTTCATAAGTGATGTTGAGTCTTCAGACCAGACACCATATATAATGCCAAAAGCTCAAGTTTGACTGAACAGTTGTAGCACCTCCTCTGCCGGCGCGTGCACTTCACCGCCGCTGTCAACCTCTGGTATAGGCATCATTCCTTCCTCACAACCACACTTCGAAATCGATCATGAAAAAATAATTACATATTTAGAAATTACATAAAATATTTATGGTATAGGCATCATTCCTTCCTCACAACCACACTTCGAAATCGATCATGAAAAAATAATTACATATTTAAAAATTACATAAAATATTTAAAAGTCATACGAATAAATTAATATCAAAATTTTCTTGTTTATTCTCGTAAAACAAAAAGTATCAAATAAATTAGGAGAGAGTGATATACGATATGTTCTCTACAACAACATTTTACTATAGCAACCTAAAAATAACCGGACAAACTAGACGGTTATAAAAAGTGAGTACAATTGCCAAATTTCGTAAGGTCAATTTTGTCATTTAATTGAGCAAATTTTGTCTCTTCAGACCACACACCATATATGTATATTCTAGATTAAGCACGGGCCGAACTCATGATGCATGTAATTCATTTTTTTGTGCAGATTTCCCTTCAAACACACTGGTCTTTAATTTTTGCCTCTCAAATTGCTGGTATTTAATTTTTGCCATTTGCTTAAAAAAGTGATAAAAACTATTGGGTTCGAACCCCGCTCAGTAAAAAAAAAAAAATCGCAAAGCAAATTGCCTTAAGGCCTAACTTTTGCCTGGATAGGCCCTTTGCTACGAAACTCTGCCTTGCGATTTTTTTCTTTTTTTTTACTGAGTCGGGGTTTGAATCTAGAACCTCGAGATATTAGGCGAAGGAAAAAAATTAAAAACCACCCCTGAAATAAGGGCAATTGTACAAATTTCCCCATGTAATTTAAAGTGATCTATATAAAACTTAAATCTTTCTTATTTGAATTCAACTCGTAACTAATTTGTTCACTGTTTTTAAAACAATAAATATTTTTAGAATACCTGCAGCTGTAAGCTCCTCCTCAACTCTTCACATCAAATTTTGAAAGAGTAAATGCTCACTGCATTCAAGCAGAACTTTAAAAAATTTATTTCTTAAATAAAAAGCTTATTTTCTTGATTTTTGTCTAACTTTAACTTCAACTAATCTTACTTTTATGCACTCCCCCGTGCACTTTTACTTGTTTTTGTCTAACTTTAACTTCAACTAATCTTACTTTTATCTACTCCCTCTTTCACTTTTACTTGTCTATTATACTAAAAATAAATTTTCACTTTTACTTGTACACTTTAACATTCTTTTATTAAGAGAAAACCCTTTTTTTTTCCTTCAGATTTTCAAATGTGTTCTAAACGAACCTCTCATTAATTCATCATTTCATTTGTAAAACATTAGAGAAATTTAATTTCATTTTTTTTCACGTACACTTGTGTAACAATATTCAATATTTTCTAATAAGAAAGGTTGTATAAAAATAAATTATAGTATTTTAAACTTAAATAAATACTCTGCGCTTGTTCTTCAGCAAAAGCATGAAGTAATCATACAATATATCATTTTTAAATTGAAGTACGTTTTTTTTTTAAGTTGGGGAATAGAACATCTTATGGCGTTTAATTGTTGAAATTTTGGAATAATGTTATTCAAAACTAATATAAAATATATTTCTCTTGATGGAATATAATTACTTTTGGTGTTTATTACTTTATTTGTGTCTCCCTTAAAAAAAAAGTTACTATATGCTTATTAAAAATTAGCATTGCGTTATTTCAATATAGCATCTCTATTTCTATGAAATATTATTAGTTTTTTAACATGTGAATAATATATTTTCTTTAGTACTCAACGTCATCGTTGAACATCACTCCCCATTGGTAAACACAATCTATCACGTTACATTTGATCACATTCTAGTTCATATTTTTTATTTTTTTACATCACAAGATAATGAAATTTGGGTTAGAAAATACATTTATATCTTAAAAGATGATATGAGATTTATTCATATTTTTAGTTTAAATAAGGTTGAACTGAAAAGAAAAAGTAGAGTTGAATGAAAATGAGAATGGATATAAGTGCACCAGTGGAAAAGTTGAAATATGAGTTGGGTTGAAAACATTTCGAGACAGGACATATGGGCCCTTACTATTTTTGTTGCTCTAGCATAAAAAAGTGGGACCATCACTGCTAATAGGGGACATTTGGCTCAAGAATTAAATTAATGAGGCCTGGGTTTTTTGTGAATCTTTTCCTCCCATTGCATAATGTACAAATGCTCTAAGTTGGCTTATTTCTAAATTGATGAAATTGCCCTTGGTCGACAACCATGCCTACCAAACCAATGGATATAATTGCACCAGTGGAAAAGTTGAAATATGGGTTGGGTTGAAAACATTTCGAGACAGGACATACGGGCCCCCACTGCGCCGCCAAAGCTGGCTTATTTCTAAATTGACGATATTGCCCTTGCTCGACGATCCTGCCTACCGAACCCACTCTTCTATATAGTAGAAATAGTTCAACATTGACTAAACAGTCCTCACAAAAACTCCAAAAATAATGGGCAACTGTAACAGCTCATCTTCTGGCGGCGCATCCACTTCATTGTTGCCGTCAACCACCAGTGTACGTATAATCCCTTCATCACAACCACCGCCATCACGATCACTCTCCGGTATCGGTCAATTCAGAGTTACTTACTTAGTAACGCACAAACACACGCGCCATTAGTTTGATTATTATGCTTCTCTGTGGGTTTCTAATGGAATCCGTATTTAAAATTGGGGTGAGTCATTTGATTCTGAGATCATGACGTGTCCTTCTATCAAAATTAAGCTTAAATTTGTGCCAAAGTATAATGAAAGGATATATTTGGACCAACAGTATATCGAGAGAGGTATATTTGAATTGAAGGTATAACGAGCGGTATATTTAAACTATTTTTGACAGTATACGGATATATTTGGTCATTTTTCGTAAAAAAATTTATAAGCCATAATAATTAATAATTTAAAATATTTAAAAATGCATACGGATAAATCGCAGTCAAACTATTCTTGTTTGCTTCTGCAAAAACAAAAATATCACATGAATTGAGACAGATGGAGTATATTATATGTTCTTTATAAGAACGTCTTATTATAGCAGCCAAAAAATAACCAGACAAATTTTGCCATATTTTGCTAAGGTCAATTTTGTCATTTCACTCATGAGTAAATGTTCAGACCATACCATATATAACTCAAAGTTTGATTGTTGTCTTCACAAACTAAAAATGGGCAACTATAACAGCTCATCTAATTCCGTATTTTTCTTTTACACGCCTCTTAAAAAACTAATCCATTGATTAGGAGTTATTTTTACTATTTTACCCTTATTTATGTCTTAAAATATAATAATAACTTTTCATTAAATATTCACTCTATTTATAAGAGAAACTCTGTCATAGCCATTTTTGTACATTCAATGTAATCTACGTATACAGGCTTGACAGAATTGCAAACAGCAGGCAGACAATACACCTGGACAAATAATCGTGTCCATAGCAAAATAGACAGAGTCATAGTCAATGCACAATGGATGATGAATATGCCGCAATGGGAAGTGGTAGCTATGGAACCATCCTTCTCCGATCATACACCGCTTGGACTGACAATACTCATGAATCAGCAGAGGAGAACTAGCCCTTTCAGATTCCTCAATCATCTAGCGGCACATGATGAATTTCTGGGTAAAGTAAGGGAGGGCTGGAGAAGACATCAACAACACCCTTATATGAAGAGAGTCTGGTTAAGATTAAAAGATGTCAAACAAAAACTAAAGGACCTGAACACAAAGGAGTTTGCGGGTGTACATCAAAGAATTGAGCATGCTAGAGAACAGCTGAAAGTTATCCAAGAACAGCTGTGAGACCATAATCAACCACAAGAAGTGTTTCAAGAGGAGAAACAGGCAAAAGCCAACCTAGAGAAATGGCTCTTAGTGGAGGAAAGCATATTGAAACAAAAATCTCGAAATCAATGGCTCAAATTGGGGGATGAGAACAACTCATATTTCTTTGCCTGCATAAAAGCTAGGCTGGCTCAGAATGGCATGAAATCTTTAACTAGAGCAGATGGGACTGTTGCTATAGAGGCAGATGACATTGAGAGAGAGGCAACTGATTTCTACAAGGGCTTACTGGGAGCAGCTGCAGACCATGTGCCTGCAATCAACCCAGCAGTCATGCAACAGGGCCCTATCTTGAATAGACAGCAGCAAATACAATTGATAAAGGAAGTTACTGAGGAGGAAGTTAAGCTGGCATTGCAGAGCATTAGTGACCTGAAAGCTCCAGGTTGTGATGGCTATAATGCCTTCTTTTTTAAGAAGGCTTGGAGTGAAATAGGCTCAGATGTCACAAAAGCAATAATAGAATTCTTTGATACAGGCAAGTTGCATAGACCAATTAATTGTACAGCTGTCACTTTAATACCCAAAGCCAAGAACCCCAAGTCAATAAAAGAATATAGGCCAATATCTTGTTGTTCGGTACTTTACAAAATTATATCCAAGATTCTAACCAAGAGGATGCAAACAGTCATGGATGCTTTAGTGGACAACAGCCAGTCTGCGTTTGTACCAGGCAGGGTCATATCTGACAACATCATACTAAGCCATGAACTGGTGAAGGGCTATGGGAGGAAAGGGGTATCACTGAGATGCATGCTAAAGATAGATATGCAAAAAGCATATGACTCAATAGATTGGAGATACTTGGAACAGATTCTACACAATCTGAACTTTCCTGGAAAATTTGTCAATTGGCTGCTAGAATGTGTCACGACAGTCTCCTACTCTATCACTATAAATGGCCAACCCACACAACCTTTCCAAGCCAAGAAAGGACTCAGACAGGGTGATCCTCTTTCACCCTTCCTGTTTGTCCTATCCATGGAATACTTGACCAGAAGATTGAAACTGCTAATCAGAGTGCCCAATTTCAACTACCACCCAAGGTGTGAAAAACTCAATATAATTCAATTAAGCTTTGCAGATGACCTATTATTGTTCTGTAGGGGTGATAAATGGTCTGTACAAATATTAAATGAGTGTTTTCTAGAGTTCTCAGAGGCATCTGGTTTGAAGGCTAATATTGATAAAAGCTCTGTGTTTTTTGGAGGGGTGGAAGAAGCGGACCAAGAGGAAATTCTAAACATATTGGGATTTGTCAAAGGAAACCTGCCAATTAGGTATCTTGGTGTCCCACTTAGCAGCAAGAAACTGACCATAATGCAATGCCAAACACTGTTGGAGAAAATGCTAGGAAGGATCACAACATGGACTGCAAAGTTGTTGTCCTATGCCGGGAGAATACAACTGATAAAGAGTGTTCTATTTGGGGTGCAAATATTCTGGGCCCAAATTTTTACCCTGCCGAAGAAGCTAATCAAGAAAATAGAGACAATTTGTAGAACTTATTTGTGGACTGGAGGCATAGAATCATCCAAGAGAGCCATACTAGCTTGGGAATCTGTATGTCAACCGAGAGCAGCTGGTGGGTACAATGTGATTGATATATATACCTGGAACAAAGCTGCCATGTGCAAACTGTTTTGGAATATATGCAAAAAGAAAGACAAGTTGTAGGTGGTCTGGATTCACACATACTGCGGGAAAGGAGGACACATATGGGAAGCAGAACCAAAACAAGCAGCATGGATGGTTAGGAAGATCTTGAAGGCTAAACAATTCATTATGGAGGCCGGGATAAGCATCACAGAGTTTCTCAGTATACAAAAGTTCTCCATAAAAACCATGTACCAAAAGTTGAGAGGGGCATTTCATAAAGTTCCTTGGAAACATGTGAGTTGTGGAAACCAGGGGTGCCCGAAATGAACATTCATATTTACACTAGCTGCTCACCAAAGATTACATACCAAGGACAAACTTCTAAAATGGGGCATCATTGACGAGCAAACCTGCCCACTGTGTACCAGAGAAAATGAAGATATAAACCACCTATTATTCAAATGCGACTGGTCATCAAGTGTATGGAACAAAATACTGCAGTGGCAAGGGATACAAAGAAGTAGCATGGACTGGGAACATGAACTAGAATGGGCCTGCAATCACATGAAAGGAAGGAGACCTGAAGCTGCTATAGCAAGAATGACACTGGTGTGTACAATCTACCACATATGGCTGGAGAGAAACAGAAGGATCTTTCAACATAAAATCAGACCAGCCGAATCTATAGTCAAGGTGATCATACAAGAAGCATGTTATAGAGGATACCATGATGTGAAGCTGAGAAGTAGGATAGCAGAAATGAATCACTATCCATAGGTGATTAGGTGATAGTAGGTATGATGAGCCCTGTGCATTATGTAGTAGGTAAGTAGGAAAGACTAAGGAGTAGGTAGATAGGGTGAATATGGTCGAAAAACTGGCAATAGGAAATGTCTGTTAGCCAGGTTGGAAATTTATTTGTGCTGTACAGTTATACTTGGTAATGAATATACATAGTTACCAAAAAAAAAAAAATGTAATCTACGTATATAGAAATACATAGAGTTGAACATAGTAAAATAAGAAATTGAAAGATTTGTTGAAATTTTTCGTTTGGAAATTTTCCAAAAAGCTAATTAGAGGTTCTTTTCTCCATTAGAAATGGTTCTTTTCTCCATCAGAAATGTGTTATCTCCACATAATTAAGATGTTTGTAGCTTCAAAACAATTGATATGAGGGTAATATTGGAGGGAAATAATTAAATTTGACTTGAATTTCTAAAATGTCATATGAAACAACTATTTTTAGAAATTACGACAGATAAGATCAATTTTGTCATTTCACTCTCCATGAGTAAATGTTTTGTTTCCACACCACACACCATATATATATATATAGCTCAAGTTTGACAATAATTAACAATTTAAAAGGCAAACGAATAAATTGCAATTAAAAGGTTTTTTTTTTGTTTCACTTTCGAAAAACGAAAAATGTCACATAAATTGAGACATATGAAGTATATGTTTGCTACAACATTTTATTATACAACAACAACAACAATAACATACCGAGTGAAATCTCATAAATAGAGTCTAAAAATAATAGAGTGTACGCAAATCTTAACTCTGTCGAACAGACAAAGAGGTATTTCGTATTATAGCAGCCAAAAAATAACCGAACATACTACACATTACAAGGTCAAATGGGTCAATTCCGAGTAAATGTTGAGTCATCAGTTCAGACCACACACCATATATATAGCTCAAGTTTGACTCAACACTCCTCACAAAAACTCCAAATAATGGGCAACTGTAACAGCTCATCATCTTCCAACCGAACTTCCGCCGGCGCGTCCACTTCCACCGCCGGCGCGTGCACTTCATCGCCGCCGTCATCCACCGGTATACGTATAATCCCTTCATCACAACCACCGCCACCACGGCCACTCTCCGGCATCGGCCGTGTACTCAATCGCCCACTTGAAGATGTTCGTTCTGTCTACATTTTTGGTAAGGAATTAGGTCGCGGTCAATTCGGAGTTACTTATTTAGTAACTCATAAACGCACGCGCCTGCAATTCGCGTGTAAGTCAATCGCTACGAGGAAACTTGTTAATAAGGATGATGTTGAGGATGTTCGTCGTGAAGTTCAGATTATGCATCATCTTACTGGTCATCGGAATATTATTGAACTTAAAGGTAACTTCTAGAACAAGTAATCATATTCATTTTGCTATATTTATTACTTTTTACTGTATCTGTATTTGTGTGCGGCTGTAAATCATTTCATTGAAAGTAAATTGAGTATTAGTTTTGCTTTATTCCGTTAGTGTTACACTTTTTTGCTAGTTTTCTATCTGAATTGGAAGGTGTCTGCGTTTCCTGCTTGAACTATTTAATCAAAACATACCTTGAAATTAATGAGTCAGCTGTCACGTGGACGAGATTTTATGGGCAAATTAAGTTATTACACGCCTTTTGGATTGTATTCAAACCAATGTTGCTCGGACTCTCCAAAATACTGCTGCACCTGTGTCGGATTCTCCAAATATGCACTACTTTTGAAGTATCCGACACGCACCTGTCGACATCTTTTGAGGTGTAACACTTGGTCTAGTCAGCTTCGAAGTCTGTTTTGATAAATAGCTGGTGATAGTTAGGTAGGAAACGCAAGCACCTGAAAGTTCACGTAGGAAACTTACAAAAAAGTGATACTTCAGATGTGCTTTTAATCATTATCTCTTAATAGTACTGTATTTATGTCGCTATAAATCATTTCATTGAATGTAAATAGAGTAATTTAAAGGTAAACTGTTACTAAATATAGAAATATGCCTCTGATTAATAGTAGTACCATATTTGTGTGGCTGTAAATCATCTCATTAAAGGTAAATCGAGTAATTTAAAAGTAAATTGTTACTAGTTATAGAAATATGCCTCTGATTAGTAGTACTATATTTGTGTGGTTGTAAATTATTTCAGTGAAGGTAAATTGAGTAGGGATAATAGCATTTTGGTCCCTAATTTATAGATATATTCGGATTTTAGTCCTTGTGATATCTGAAGAAACATATATAACCTTCAATTAATCGAAATGTGTGTTTTTAGTCCTTTTATGTCAGAATTTTGTTGTATTTGAACTACTTTTAGAACTATATTACCGTTTAATATAGAGTAACAGTACAAGCTTAACATAACACATGGGTAATTGAGCGGTGGAACGACTAATAAATAATAATTATAGTAAATTCGTGAATATGGCAGCGAACCACCCCCCGGCGGGTATACTTTTCCGGCCAGGCCCCCTTCTTTTTCTCTCCTTCTCTCTTCTCTTTTCCTTTCTTTTCTTTGTTTTTTGCCTCTTGTCTTCTCGTTTCTGCACTTGGAAACCTCCGCCAATGGGTTTCCGACGGTGAACAGTACTTCCGGCGGCGAACAGTACTCCGGCGGCGAACAGTTTTTTTTTAGTTTTGAAATTGTTTTCACCTGGAGTTGGTACCTCTGGTGGCTCATATTAATTCATGTGTCTTTTAACCTTGTTAAATCTTGCCTGCTACACATTCTTGACTTTAAATTCTTGCCTTTATTCCTTTAGCTTATAGTGCTATCTTTCTTGTCATAGTAACCTGACTTGCATATAGTCTCTTGATAATGTGCTTTAGTATTGATTCTTGTTTGTTTTAGATAAATTTTTGATTTGCTTTTATTTCCCTTAGTGGCTATAGTGAGTGATGGCAGACTAGGGTCATGTTCTCGGTCGGGGACGGGGCTAGGGTTAGAGGGGGTAAGTGGGGTCAGGGAGCGTCTAGGTTGAGAGTAGGGTCCTGGAACATCGGGACTTTGACGGGGAAGTCCATAAAGCTTGTTAAGATTCTTAAGGAGAGGAAGATTAATATAGCTTGCATCCAAGAGACCAAATGGGTAGGATCTAAAGCTAAGGATGTGGACGGATATAAGTTATGGTTCTCGGGTAAGTCAATGTATAGGAATGGGGTAGGCATTTTAGTAGATAGTGAGCTAAGGGACCAGGCCGTAGAGGTTAGGAGGGTCAATGACCGGATGATGGCGGTTAAGTTAGTTGTGGAGGGGTTTACCTTGAACATTACTAGTGCTTACGCGCCACAAGCGGACTTGGACGAGGAGGAGAAGAGGCGCTTCTGGGAGGATTTGGATGAAGTGGTGGGAGGTATACCGCCCACCGAGAAGTTATTCATAGGAGGAGATTTTAATCGACACATCGGCTCAACCTCGGGGGGTTATGATGATGAGCATGGAGGTTTCGGCTTCGGAGTCAGGAATGGAGGAGGAGTCTCACTTCTGGATTTCGCTAAAGCTTTTGGATTGGTAGTAGCCAACTCGCGTTTCCCGAAGAGGGAGCAGCACTTGGTAACCTTTCGTAGTTCGACTGCTGCGACGCACATAGACTTTTTGCTCCTTAGAAAAAAGGATAAAGGCCTTTGTAAAGACTGCAAGGTCATTCCGAGTGAGAACCTTACGACCCAACATAAGCTTTTGGTGATGGATTTGGGGATTACGAGGAAGAAGAGGAAGAGGGTCGCGGATGACATGCCAAGGATCAGGTGGGGGAGTCTGACTTTGTCGAGTGCCCAGGAGATGGGGGAGAAGTTGATGGCTATTGGGGCTTGGGAGAGTATGGGGGACGCGAGCAGTATGTGGGATAGGACGGCGAGCTGCATTAGGGAAACAACTAGAGATGTCCTGGGAGTCTCGAGAGGTTGCCGTGGTAGGCGACGAGGGGACTGGTGGTGGAATGGAGAAGTCCAGGGAAAGGTGGAAGCAAAGAAAGTGGCGTACGCTAGGTTGGTAGACAGAAAAAATGAGGAGGAGAAGCGGACGAATAGGGAAAGGTATAAGATTCCGAGAAAGGAAGCGAAGTTGGTAGTTTTGGCGGCAAAAACGGCAGCTTTCGAACGTCTATATGCAGAACTAGAGGACAAAGGCGGGGATAAGAAGTTGTTCAAGCTAGCCAAGGTGAGGGAGAGAAAGGCACGGGACCTGGATCAAGGAAAGTGCGTCAAGGACGAGGATGGCAAAGTATTGGTAGAGGAAGCTCTCATTAGACGGAGATGGCAGTCATACTTCCATAAACTCTTGAACGAGGAAGGTGAGAGAGACAATGTGTTGGGAGATTTGGAGTACTCTGAGAGGCGTCGCGACTTTGGGTATTGTAGGAGTATAAAGGTGGAGGAGGTTAAGGGTGCTGTTCGCAGGATGTGCAGGGGAAGAGCTACCGGTTCCGACGAGATCCCTGGGGAGTTTTGGAAGAGTGCGGGCAGGGCAGGTTTGGAGTGGTTGACTGGATTGTTTAATGTTATTTTTAAGACGGCGAAGATGCCTGAGGAATGGAGGTGGAGTATGATGGTCCTTTTGTATAAGAACAAAGGTGATATTCAAAGTTGCAACAACTATAGAGGGATCAAGCTGCTAAGCCACACTATGAAGGTGTGGGAAAGGGTGGTGGAGATGAGGGCGAGAAGAGGCGTGTCCATTTCAGAGAACCAGTTCGGATTCATGTCGGGCCGCTCGACTACAGAAGCCGTCCATCTTGTGAGGAGACTGGTGGAGCAGTATAGAGAGAGGAAGAAGGACCTGCACATGGTTTTCATTGACCTAGAAAAGGCTTACGACAAAGTGCCAAGAGAGGTTTTATGGAGATGCTTGGAGGCCAGAGGTGTACCTGTAGCGTACACTAGGGTGATCAAGGACATGTATGAGGGAGCTAAGATCAGGGTAAGGACAGTGGGAGGAGACTCGGAGCACTTCCCAGTGAAGATGGGGTTGCACCAAGGATCAGCTCTTAGCCCATTTTTATTTACTCTAGTGATGGATTGTCTGATGCGGCGAATTCAAGGTGAGGTGCCATAGTGTATGTTATTTGCGGATGACATAGTCTTGATCGACGAGACACGTAGCGGAGTGAACGCTAAGCTGGAGGTTTGGAGACAAACTCGGGAGTCTAAAGGGTTCAAGTTGAGTAGGACCAAGACAGAGTACATGGAGTGCAAGTTCAGTGACGTGACCAATGAGTCTGGCGTGGAAGTGAGGCTTGGTACCCAGGTCATCAAGTTTTAAATATCTCGGGTCTATTATACAAGAAAATGGGGATATTGACGATGATGTCTCACATCGTATTGACGCAGGGTGGATGAAATGGAGGCTTGCTTCAGGAGTGCTGTGTGACAAGAAGGTGCCACAAAAACTTAAAGGCAGGCTCTACAAGGTGGTTGTGAGACCGACCTTGTTGTACGGGGCAGAGTGTTGGGCAGTCAAGAGCTCTCACGTCCAAAAGATGAAAGTTGCGGAAATGAGAATGTTGCGATGGATGTGTGGGCACACCAGGCGAGATAGGATTAGGAATGAAGATATCCGGGATAAGGTTGGAGTAGCATCAGTGGAGAGGACAAGATGAGGGAAGCGAGGCTGAGATGGTTTGGGCATGTGAGGAGGAGAGGCACAGATGCCCCAGTGCGGAGGTGTGAGAGGTTAGCTATGGATGGTTTCAGAAGAGGTCGGGATAGGCCGAAAAAGTATTGGGGAGAGGTGTTGAGACAGGACATGGCGCAGGTTCAGCTTAACGAGGACATGACATTAGATAGGAGGTTTTGGAGGGAGGACTCAGATTAGGGTAGAAGGTTAGTAGGTAGTCGTTGTTTCGATCTATAGTCTATTGTCCTTTGTTTCTTGCTACTATATGTGGTTTCTTGCACTTCGATTATCTTATTTATCTGTGGTAACTACTGCTCCCTTTTTTCAGACTGCTTTATTTTGACTTATTCGCTTTCTTTAGTTTCATTTGCATTCTGCTCTGAACTGCTTGTGCTTATCTAACCTTTCTCGTTGTGATTTCTCTTGAGCCGAGGGTCTTTTGGAAACAACCTCCCTGTCTTCTGAGATAGGGGTATGGTCTGCGTACACTTTACCCTCCCCAGACCCCACATTGTGGGATTTCACTGGGTATGTTGTTGTTGTTGTTGGTAAATTCGTGAATATTCATAAGCAAAGGATCAAAAGCACACATTTCAAGTAACTGAATGTTAAATGTGCTTAGTTAGATATCATAAGGATAAAATTTGAATTTACCAATAATTGAAGGATCAAAAGTGCTATTAACCCAATTGAGTATTCTAAAGGTAAATTATTACTACTAAGTATAGAAATATGCCTCTGATTAATAGTATGATTTTTCATAACTTAAAGGTGCTTTCGAGGACAAGCATCATGTTCATTTTCTATATCGGTTTGCTTTATTCCTTCCATTTCGTTCTCATTAATAGTAGTACTTTATATTTGTGTGGCTGTAAATCATATGTTGAAGGTCAATTGAGTATTTTAAAGGTAAGTTGTAATTCAATATAGAAATTGAGTCGAGGGTCTATCGGAAACAGCCTCTCTACCTCCCAAGGTTGGGGTAAGGTCTGGATACACTCTACCCTCCCCAGACTCCACTTGTGGGATTATACTGGGTATGATATTGTTGTTGTTGTTGTTGTTGTATGCCTCTGATTAAAAGTATGATTTTTCATAACTTAAAGGTACCTTCGAGGACAAGCATCATGTTCATCTTGTTATGGAACTTTGTGCCGGCGGCGAGCTTTTTGACCGGATAATTGCTAAAGGACATTATTCCGAGAGAGCTGCCGCTGGAGTTTGCCGGCAGATGGTGACTGTGGTTCATAATTGTCATTCTATGGGAGTTATGCATAGGGATTTAAAGCCTGAAAATTTCCTTTTTTTGAGCTCAGATGAGAGTTCACCGTTGAAGGCTATTGATTTTGGGTTATCAGTCTTTTTCAAACCAGGTATTATTCGATCATCAACCGATTGCGCCTTAATTTTAAGCTAATTGATGTCTGCTGTATGACTTTGAGGAAAAAGAATAAGCAGTGCCTGCTGTTTGTGAAACCAAGCCTCAGTGCTTGACCTATTAGGTTCAAGGCTAACTAAGGACTTCCAAAATCTCAAAGATATCGTGTTCTGATGATATAGTTACCAAATGTTTTGAAGCCCAAGAATTTAATGTTGATTCAGCAAAATAATGGATTTAATGTTGTCTAGTTCATCGAAATCAGGAAGCCTTTTCATGTAGCAGAATTCAAGCGCCTTACCTGGATCATGTCTCTTTTATCTTATGCTTTGTTAGATTTTTAGCTTGACCACTTTTTTACGGCTCTTTGGGATACATTAGTGACCAATTCAACGTTAAAAACACTCGTGGATGCAGGTGATGTGTTCAAAGACCTAGTTGGTAGTGCATATTATGTGGCTCCTGAAGTTCTGCGCCGAGAATATGGACCTGAAGCTGATATTTGGAGTGCTGGAGTTATTCTATACATTCTACTTAGTGGTGTTCCACCATTTTATGGAGGTAACTTCATTTGCTACATACTCTAGAAATTTTAGCATCGGAATTTCCTAAAAGCTTCTTCTTCATTATTGATTTTCCTTTTCGTTTCAGCACATATGGAACTATGGTGGATTCTTGCATGTACCATATGACATCTTCATTTTTTTGCTCTTACGCTAAAATATGAAAAAGAAATTGAAGAAACACGTCGTTCAGGAATTCTAGCAGGAAAACTCGACGAAATGACATAAAAAGTTGAAGAATTTCCTACTTATCTTGCAGAGTATTTGAACAGCATTATGTGTGTTCTCCTGTAATTGCCATAATGTAAACCACAGAAACAAATTAATCTTACTGATTATATGGTATCTTGCATTAGTTAGTGTTTCCTTAGTATCTGAGCATCGTAGTTTTCCGACTCCATATTTGCTACTGGCTTCCTGTAAAACTAGCAAGAGGATATCTGCTCCAATTATTTAAAACCATTTGCCAGTATCAAACTTGGGGAAGCATATCCTGTTTTTAGGCAAATGAATTTATAAGATGTTTTGCTAAATTTTCTGAGCCTTCTGTTTCTAGTGCTGAATAGCTACCGGAAAGTAAACTATACAGGGCAAAGTTTTTGCATAATACTCTCCTAAACTGTTCCACTGTATTTTTTGTTGACTTGGATTTCTCTTTCTTTGTACGCAGAAAATGATCAAAGTATCTTTGATGCTGTTCTTCGAGGTCATCTTGATTTTTCATCTGATCCTTGGCCCTCAGTATCAAGTAGCGCTAAAGATCTTGTTAAGAAGATGCTACGATCTGATCCTAAGGAAAGGCTTTCTTCAGCTGAAGTCCTAAGTAAGATTCAGCTTTAATCAAGATCTGTACATATTTATATTGTCTCTATCTGGTATGATCTTTTTTGAAGTCATAATCATGGATTAGCTAGGTAATTAGTGTATAAAGTCCAAAATATTATCGCAATAAGCTATAGTATATAGTTATACAAAGACTCAAAGATTGTGCACATCTATATTTCAAAACATGGACTTACTCGGATTTTCCTTCAAAGCATCTATTGGTTTTTTTCCTTCCATACATTCCATAGGATACATGCTCGTGCCAATTGATTTCTTTTTTATTACTACATTCCAACTGAACTTAATGAGTGTGTAAGATATGATGCATGAGATGTGATCCAAGTGAACATATTGGTTGTATCAGTGCTGCCACCAAATTTATTCCCTCTCAAGACGAACATGTACATAGACTCTTAATTTCACCTTGACGCACAGGTATGACATGGCTATCAACTATATATTGATCCTTAAAAAGTATATTAGTAAACTACTAACCCATCCACACTTGTATATGATATTTTGTATTAAAACAAAAGCAACTCTATCCATACCTTGTACTTATTATTAAAAAGATAATGTAATCATACAAGAGGAAGTGATATGGGATGGCATAATAGAGAAAACAGAGAAGAAATTGGCAAGGGGAAGGCTCAATATCTTTCTCTAGGAGAAAGAGTCATTCTTATCAATGCCGTGCTTGATTCACTTCCAACCTATGTGATGTCTTTATTTCCTCTACCTTCTAAGGTGCTGAAGAAATTGAACAAGCTTAGAAGGGATTTTCTGTGGCATGGTTGTAAGGAAAACAAGGGATACAATTTGGTAAAATGGGAGAAAGTTTTGAAAAGCAGAGATAGAGGAGGTTTGGGAATCAGAAATCTAAGAAAGCAGAACAACAGCCTCCTAATGAAGTGGCTGTGGAGATACAATGAACAAGGACAAGCCCTATGGAAGGAGGTGATCAAAAGCAAATACGGGGAATTAAATCCATGGTGCAGTAATGTTAGTTCAAACCCTTATGGGGCAGGAGTCTGGAGAACAATTAGAAATCTGTGGCCAAGTCTGGAAAGCAATTTGAACATAAAAGTGGGAGATGGGACGAAGGCAAAGTTTTGGGGAGATAGCTGGAACAATCAGAGGCCTTTGAAGGACTCATTTCCTGATTTGTATAGGATATGCAATAATCCAGAGGGCACTGTCAATGAATGTTGGTCAGATCAGGGATGGAATCTTTCGTTTAGAAGATTGCTGAATGATTGGGAAGTGGATAGGGTGGCCAATTTGTTACATAGCCTGCAGGAGTTCAAAGGCACCACCTCAGAGCCAGATACTTTGAGGTGCATGCATAGGAAGGATGGGGCATTCTCTGTCAACAAGGCGTACAGGTTAACTAATATGCAACCAAACAGAAACCAGCAAATATTGTGGAGAAATGCGTAGAAAAACATAGCACCAACTAAGTTAAAATGCTTCACATGGTTGGTGGTCAGAAGGGCCTGTTTGACAGAAGAAGTTTTGAAGAAAAAAGGGCAGATCATTGTTTCAAGATGTCAATTATGTGGGGAAACTGAAGTGACCAACAATCATCTTTTTTTGCATTGCAGTTTCACATCACAACTATGGCCACTATTCTTTAGTCTTACAAATACAATATGGACCATGCCTGAGCATACTGCAGATTTGTTGAGCTGTTGGATTAGAAGAGGAGGAAGCAAGAGTCAGAAGAAATGGTGGGGAATAATTCCACTCTGCATTTGGTGGACAGTGTGGAAGGAAAGGAATAACAGAAGCTTTGAAGATAGGTCCAATTCCATCCACTTAGTTAAATGTAATTGTATTGTATCTTTTTACTTTTGGTGTAAAGAGAAAGATGTAGAGGAAATAGACCTTGTAGATTTCTTAGGCTATCTGTGAGTATTTTCTTTCTTGTTACTGCTTTTTGTTCTTTTGATGGTGGCCAGCATATCTTAAATGCTGAGGAATACAACATTACCAGTTTCCAAAAAAAAAACACTTGTGAACTAGAGTAGACTGAATATAGATGATTCATACGGCCAATCCACTCTAGTTAGGAAGTGAGGCGTGGTTAGTACATTCTGGAAGTTTGTTTCATAGAACTCAAAGAATAAGGAATAACTATGGTCTTTGTGATAACTCCTCCTTGTAGGTTCTGGTAATTAATGGTTATAATCTCTGGAATGACCATTTCATACCGTACTATAACTGAAAGTTTTTTTTTTTTTTCAAATGTAGATCATCCATGGATGAGAGAAGATGGCGATGCACCTGACAAGCCTCTTGACATTGCTGTCTTATCTAGAATGAAACAATTCCGTGCTATGAACAAGCTGAAGAAAGTAGCACTGAAGGTTAGAGTCGTATATTCAATTTTTCTCCCTTACATGTGTTCCCTTTAACTGTGCTTATCTACTATCTCCCTGAATTCGTAGGTAATTGCTCAAAATCTCTCCGAAGAAGAAATCATTGGCTTGAAGGAAATGTTCAAATCCATAGACACAGATGACAGTGGGACAATCACATTTGAAGAATTGAAAGCTGGTCTTAAAAAAATGGGCACAAAGCTTTCTGAGTCAGAAGTCAGGCAGTTGATGGAAGCGGTATTATCCTGGCCATTCTTTACTATTTTATGGTTACCATTCCCTATCGTTGTCGCTCATATCTCCATCTTGCAATTATTAGTCTTGACAAAGTTGCAAGCAGTGGATCACTTGATGGGATAATTTCTGGAACTAAGGGTGTGTTTGGTACGAAGGAACATTTTTTCCAAGAAAATATTTTCTTGGAAAACAAGTGGGTTTCTTACTTATTTCCTAGTGTTTGGTAAGCAATCAAAAGAATATTATCCCAAAAACATTTATATGTAATCTAGCAAAATACTATGGGAATGGGATGGGGTAGGGGGTGGGGTTGGGGGTGTTGGGTGGGTGGGGTGGAGACAATGAAGTGATGAACGTACAATGTCACTTATAAAACTTGTTTTCCCTACTTCCATTAGGGAAGTCATTTTCCTCATTTTTAAGGAACTTGATTTGCTAGAGAAAATGTTTTCCAAAACATTTTGACCAACCAAATATGGGGAAATTGCAAAACATCTTTTGGAAAATGTTTTCCTCCCTACCAAACACACCCTAAAAGCTTCTTGGTGAAGCATATGAACAGAAGCCTACATAGTCCAAAGAAAAGACTTCGGTTTGGTGAATGCCCTTAAAATACTTCGATATGATGAATATTTGGCTTTCAACTACTCAGAAGATTGGGAGCACATAGCGTGCTCACTTTCTGAACATGGTCGATACATTAGTCAATAATACAGATATTCGGTTGCTCTTCCAGGCTGATGTTGATGGAAATGGAACAATTGATTACCTTGAGTTCATAACAGCTACGATGCACATGAATCGCATGGAAAGAGAAGATCACTTGTACAAAGCGTTTGAGTATTTTGACAAGGATAATAGCGGGTATGAAACTATCTACCCTCTCCTCTACATTGGATTAACATTTTACTGTTTTCTAATCTTGGTCCCCTTTAGGTATATCACGATGGACGAATTGGAGCATGCCCTGAAGGAATACAATATTACTGATGAAAAAACAATGAAAGAGATCATTGCTGAAGTTGACACAGACAATGTATGGTATCCTTTACTTTATGCAAGTTTATACTCCCTCCATCTCAAAATACTTGTCACGTTTCGCTTCTTGAGAGTCAAACTAAATGAACTTTGACCAACATTTTAGATGTATTTTTCACCATAATAATATGAAAAGAATTGCGACTGATAGTACTTTCCGTATAGTTTTTGAATATCTGAATTTTAATTTTAAAATATTGAGCTAATCTAATCTAATTTAGCTCCCAAGATTAGTCAAATGACTTTCGAGAAGCAAAACTTGACAACTATTGTGAGACGGAGGGGGTATGATATTTCTATTTACAGCATCTAATCATCTTCTGTTTGTGAGAATTTATTTTCGCCGATTAGGAGATTTTATAAGAGTGCTTTGAGCAAATAGTAAGGACTCTCTGTGGCTTAAATAACGACCGGAAATTGTGCTGGAGAACTGAAGTTGAATTTCTCTTTCTTTCGGCCTTTACAAATAGGTCTCTCTCAAGGAGAGAAAATGACAAAATTGGTCCCTTATATTTGGGAGTAGGTTCAAAATAGTTCCTAAAGTATGCTCTAAACAGCTTTTATCCCATAAGCTTGCCAAAAGATAACACTTTTTGTCTCTGCAAAATATTTAACAATCTCTATTTGACGGGAACTGTAAAAAAAGATTTAATAAAAGACACTAGGAAAGTTCCATCAAATCGTAGAAAGTGCAACATAAAAAACAGTACTAGACACCAGTTACCAGTTTCAAAAAAAAAAACAGTACTAGACACCAAATATTAGACCAAAAATAGCAGAAATGCACCCAAAAAACTGCACCAAACTCTAGAAAGAGACCAAAGTTAGCAGAAACTGTACCTCCAAATGTAAGCTCCCGCTAAATCCTTCTTTTTCCCCACAGTTTTCCTCAAATCTATTGGACAGAGATCTTAAATATTTAACAGAGACCAAAAGTGTTTACCTTTTGGCAAACTTAAAAGGACTAAAACTCTTCAGAATCATACTTTAGGGACTATCTTGAACCTACTCCCAAACCTAAGTGACCATTTTTGTCATTTTCTCCTCTCAAGGAAGTAAAATTTTGGACGGCAGTTTAATGAACGTGTTTCTCGCCACTTGTTTGCAGAAATTATGTTTCTTATTAAAGATTTTGTCAATTGTAATAGTTGAACTGAGCCAATATAAATTTGATATCTCAAACAAAACGTAGAAAGATGCTTAGTGATGTTTTCTTAAATTTAAGAAAGTATCTTTTCGGCTGCACCCCACAAAAGCTAAGATTCTCTGAGTGACTTATGGTTAAACATAATGATTTCTTTCGGACTGTCATAGATAAATATTTTTATCCAATTTCAGGATGGAAGAATCAATTACGATGAATTCGCTGCCATGATGAGGAAAGGTAATCCAGATTTTGTCAATAATAGACGTCGCAGATGAACCCCACGAAATCATAAAGCACACCATTTGATTAGCATTGCTGCTTCAGTGAGTTTACCAGTGGAACCTCTAAAGATCCGATCAGTTCCGTGTTTTTAGCTCTCTGGGATTGTGAGAGTTTTGGTCCTCTTCATCCATATTGAACAAAAAAGTTCAGCTTTTTGGTCAATTGGCTGTTGAGTTCCTTGTTGAGTTGAGCTTCTGGTTTGGTTTAGGATGTTCCCATTGAATACAGATATGAGTGATACAAATCTGAAAATCCATTTGGTGTATAGTATATACAATTGATAAGATGATGTACTTATCTGGTTCATACTTCAACCTCTTGAAACAAATGAAGAGAAAGTCCATTTGTCCTTCTTTGTGTGTGCTTTTCAGCATTCACCAGAATATGCCTTTACAGGAATTAAGTTTGTGTTCTTGTTCTTGAAACAAGCAATATGATTGGAGGAATGTATTTGTTGTCCCACATTTGGTTACAGTAGTTTATCTCCAATTATGGGTATCCAGGGTGAATTTAAGTTATATACACCGTCAGTGTAAATGAGTTTTTATACTATCAGGTCAATTAGAAAACCATCGACACAAATGTCACCTCAACTACATACACTACAACACCTAGAAAGTCATGGAGAATTGCTTTGAGGCAGTTCCCATATTCCTTCAGTATTAATCAACACAACAATTTTTGTATTCCTAATCTTTGCATAACCAGTATGTGAACCAAAAAAGTCTTTACTCTAAAAAAAAGTATAGGAATGATACCAGATATCCGTTTGTGATGACACTGTTTAAAAATAGTCATTTTTAGAAACTGTTTATGTTTAGACAGTACTGAAGAAGCTCAAACTTGGCCGAATTGGTCCTTCTCCGCTTCTTGTTCTTGGCAACTTCATCCATACACTTGTATGAAATTTACATATATAGATTTTTTGATATTCAGACATGAGGTCTAAAGTTAAGCTTTGGTATTGACGTTAGAATGGAAATTCAGTGCCAAAATAACTTTTCCTTCAACTTTACAATTATCATAGAGAAAAAGGGTCAAACATACCCCTCTACTTTAGTTTATTGGCTAACTTTGCCTTCCGTTAGCCAAAGTGATCAAATATACCCCTCTGTTAGCCAAAGTGTTTACTTATACCCTTAAATGGATGGAAATTCCCAATTCAGTCAAAATTACCCATGCCCCATATTATAACCCGTCACAAAAAATAATTTCACCCCACCTAAATATATTTTTTTCACGTTCTAAAATGTTTCAGTCCACCCAAAATTTTGGGCTAATGCCTAATAGCAACCATCCATGTATTAATAATTTAGTCAAACTCAAAATTGCAAGAATTTTGTCATATCTACAATTTGCTACAAATTGGCAGCATTTTGTCCCCAGTAAATCATTTTTCTTTGGCTGGCTAGATAGCAACCATCCATTAATAACTTATTACTCAAACTCAAAAGTCCAAAAATTCTGGCATATCTACAATCTGCTACTAGTTGGCAGCATTTTGTCCCCACTAAATCATTTTTCTTTGGCTAGATAGCAACCCTCCATTAATAACTTATTACTCAAAACTCAAAAGTGCAAAAGTGCAAAAATTCTGTCATATCTACTGTCAGCTAGCAATGACAGCATTTGTGCAAAATAAATCATCATTCTTTGCTATATAATAACCACCCATGTATTAACAACTTACTCAAACTCAAATGTGGATTTACTATTACTCAATTGAGCCCGTTTGGCCATAAGAATTATTTTATTCGGGAAATTTTTTTCACTTTTTTCCGGAATCAGCTTTTGGCCATAAAAATTCCAAATACAACTTGAAGTTGTATTCCGGAATTCCA
This sequence comes from Lycium barbarum, assembly GCF_019175385.1. NCBI lineage: Eukaryota > Viridiplantae > Streptophyta > Magnoliopsida > Solanales > Solanaceae > Lycium > Lycium barbarum. The sequence goes on along the minus strand of NC_083345.1, from coordinate 125,236,250 downwards.
AAAACAAGAAAACTCGTTTTTTTTTTTTTTTAAAAAAATCACTTTCTTCACAACCAAAACAACTACATTTCAACAAAAAATACAATTTCAAAAACTATGGCCAAACATAACTCCAACTCCAATATTCCAAAAAAAAATGATTTTTTTTTTTATTTCTATGGCCAAAAGCCTCCTAAAAAGTTTCCATGGCACAAAATCCAAAATGCTATGAGCATTTCCCAAATGTCATCAAGATCACTACAAAGAAAATGAAATCTGAGGAAAACCAGCAAAACAGACTCTGATAGAACAGATAAACTAGTGTATTACTAATTAGTTGAAGTGTAGTGGACTTAGAACTTAGGCATCCAGAAGCACGTAAGCATAAATTCCCATAATTTTTGTTGATTTGTATTAGAAGATTATCAAATGGAAGATTATGACTGCACATAAGTGAACTGAACCAAAAAACATGAACTAAAACTGAAGATTATGACTGCACATAAATGAACTTTAGCTGAACTAAAAACTGGACAGAACCTGCACCAAAACTGAACAAAACTAAAACTCAAAATCTGAACCAAAACGTGCAACCAAAGTTGAACCATAAATGAACTAAAACCTGCTGCAAAACTTGTGTCAAAAACATGAATAAAAAACTAAAACAAAACCTAAACCAAAACTGTCAAAAAACTGAACGAAAACTGTTAAAAACTGAACCAAAACATGGGACTGAAATGTTTTAGAACGTAAAAGGGATATATTTGGGTGGGGTGGAATTATTTTTTGTGGGTCGGGACGGGTTATAATATGGGGCATGAGTATTTTTAATTAAATGGGTAATTTTGGTTGAATTGGGAATTTTCATCCACTATAAGTGAACACTTTGGCGTAACTGGTAAAGTTGCTGCCATGTGACCAGGAGGTCACGGGTTCGAGCCGTGAAAATAGTCTCTTGCAGAAATGCAAGGTAAGGCTGCGTACAATAGACTCTTGTGGTCCGGCCCTTCCCCGGACCCTGCACATAGCGGGAGCTTAGTGCACCGGGCTGCCCTTTTTATAAGTGAACACTTTGACTAACGGGGATATATTTGATCACTTTAGCTAATGGAGAGCAGAGTTATAAACCAAAATAGAGGGGTACTTTTATTATATCATCATTAATAGAGGGGCAGCCTGATACACTAAGCTCCCGCTATGCGCGGGGTCTGAGGAAAGACCGGATCACAAGGTTCTATTGTACGCAGTCTTACCTTGCATGCCTGCAAGAGGCTATTTTCACGGCTCGAACCCGTGACCTGCTGGTCACATGGCAGCAACTTTACCAGTTACGCCAAGGCTCAGGGGCGGAGCCAAGTGTAGTTGAGGGGTTCTCCTCGACAGAAAATTACAGTGTATATTGAAAGTTAAAATTATTTTTTTATGTATATATGGTAGGTGTTGAACCCCTTAGCTTCTTGTATATTTACCTCTTTATATTTTTAAACCCCTTACTGAAAATTCTGACTCCACCACTGCCAAGGCTCCCCTTCAATCATCATTAATAGAATAAGCCTCAAAATCAACAACTTTTTTCTTCAAAATATTGATTTCAATCTGAAGAATATAGGATTTTTTCTTCTAAAGGGACTAGAATTTTGAAGAAGAAGTCAGAGAAAAATGGAGTTGAGTTCGTGTTACATTTGAACTGAGTGAATGAGTTTAAGAAAGGGAGAGAATGTGCTGCACTACTCTCTGATTCAAAATAAGTGTTCACTTAGTCTTTTTTACATCCTTAATGAAAAATATTAATTCTTAAAAAAAAAAAATTAAACTATCTTTAATTAATAAGACTCTTATTTATATATTGCTTTGGATAAATAGGGGTAAATATAAAAATAATAAAATTAATTCCTACTTCATTTTATAAGTAAACACTTAGGTTGAATTAAAATAAAAAAGTTAATTGAACACTTAGCTTGAACCGGAGGAAGTAATAATTTAGTCTTCTAATTAATCCAGCTTCAATCATTTGTGAAATAAAATATATTTAGCCCAACTAAATAATGATAGGGGAAGCAGGGTTTGACCAAACTATGAGTTTTGCATATTTTTAACCCTGGTCCCATATTTATTTAAAATAAAAAGGGAAAAGGGTCAAAAATGACCTTAGACCACGTAAAATTGAACAAAAATGTCCTCCGTACATAATTTGGTTCAAAAATGCCCGTAAACTATATGAAATTTAACAAAAATGCCCCTATTGTTACTTAATTGGGTCAAAAATGTCTTTTTCGTAATAAACATATTGTTTCTTTTCTTTTAAACACATTCTTTTTATAAGAATATTATTTTTAAAGAAACCTTTTTTTTTGTTTCTTTTCTTTTAAAAATCCCTTTAACTAATAAGAAAGTAGAAAGTAATTTATTTTCTTCTTAATCTCATTTTATCAATTAAAATAAAATTATCCCCTGTACTTTTTAAACTGATAATATATGTCATATATATAAGATCATAGTAACCCCATCATTAATTTTCATTTAGATAACTATAAAATTCTTTTTCCTAATAAAATAGAAAATATTTATTTCTTAATGTTTTCCGAATTGAAGTTGGATAAACATTTGTTGATATCATTCTTGGTTTTAAGGTTGAGGTACAACAATCATAATGCCTAATTAAACAATAAGGGCATTTTTGTAATTTCATAGAGTTTAAGGGCATTTTTAGACCAAATTATGAACAAAGAGTATTTTTGTTCAATTTCACGTAGATTAAGGGCATTTTTTACCCTTTTCCGAAACAAAAATAATAAATCCAAAATTACCAACTTGTCCCCTCCCCTCCACCTTTGTCCAGCGCTGTTAAACTTTTTTTTTTCTGCAACTTTACTTTAAATCTTTCAAATTATTTTTTTGAGCCTATTTTTAGAAAAACAATAAGCGTTAAATGAGCTCGCCCATATTCGAACATGCACTGTCACCACATATTGCACAGCCTTACCCACTGAGCTCTCTCTTTTCATTTGCTTCATTGTGTTAAATTTTATTTATTACACATATTTGACCTATATACTTGTATTTTCGTCACTGCTACGTTATGAGTTACCAGTCCGACACAGTGTTATCCCTCAATCATCATTACATTTTTTGTTGGCGTTTATGTTAAGATAATAGTGCCCCCGCCGTTTTAAAATCCTGGGTCCGACTCTGGCATAAACCAACATAAGATATAATGTTGGGATAGATAGGATTACAACACTCTTTACCAGAGGTCTCAGTTTCGGATATAGATAGGGAATAACTCTTGGTAGGGCGCGTGCCACCCTTTATTAATGAATCTGACATTGTACAATTGAGATTAATAGTCAAGATCTCAATGCGAATACCAAATACTGAGTGAGAGATAAATAAATAAAAAATTGACATTTAACACAACTTATGATTTGAGAATTTAAAGTAGTAATAATCATCAGAGATTGCTTATAATAATAAATTTAACAATGAAAAACACAAAAAAGGAAACTGTCAGAAGTGGGATTTGAACCCACGCCCTCTTACGAAGACCAGAACTTGAGTCTGGCGCCTTAGACCACTCGGCCATCCTGACTGATTTGTTAAGCAGATCGCAGATTTTCTATTTTAACAATAAAACAAACTGTGCTCAATTTTTAACAAGTAAATTGTAATTGTTGTTTAAATAAGAAATTAGTTAAGGTCTCTCACTTACCACAAATAATGTGGTGAGATGGTTGGAATTCCTCCAACTCCATCCTTAACCAGAGATTTCGGGATCACTTATTTATTACTTCAAGCAGAAAAACACGTCGACTCAACGGTTTGAAGTTCATCTCAATATCTACCCAATCAATCACACGACTTATCATGTTAGTCAAGCACAGCTAAAGCTACGTTGTGCCTACACTGACATGACTTGCAAACAATGTTAATGCACTTACGTTAATATTTTTATAGGCCCTGCAGTGACAAATGTTCGAAAATTCACAGGCCTTAATTGCCAGTTAACTAAGTGAAAAACAAAGAATCAAAGTAGTTCCATTTTTGTCTCTTTGAGTGCATATACTTATTTAGAACATGAAGCTTAAAAATGATGTTTGTAAAAAACGAGCATCAACATGCAGCAAAATGATGTTGAATTAATGCTTACATAATTCGTTTACAATAATGGAAATTATAATTTGGTATATTTTAATTGGAGAGAATTTGATTAATTAATCGTCGTACAAAGCAGACTCGAAACAACATTCTTTTTTCCTTCCCTCCATCATATTCCACACTAATACTCATGAATCACAAAACAAAAACAAAAAAAACACAAAAAAAAAAATCAAACAAATTAAAGAAATATATATATAGAACAATGCCATGAAGTCCTTACATATATCACTCCGATCTTAACCTCAACTAAGTATACCATATATAGCTTATAATACGCGCTGTTAATTAAAATTGAATTTCTCATCCATATATAATAGTCAAAACGTCATAGTTCAAATTGTAGTGTTCGAATTCCAAGAATTGACCCTTCATAATCAATGGAAGATCACTCAATTTACTGTAGTGTCACACCTTCGAATTCTAATAACTAGAGAGAAACTTTCCTTTCGCAATTCATGTCCTTAACATCCTGGCTTTGTAAATCTACCACCATATTACAATTCATCCTTATACGAACATTTTTCTTAAACAAACCCAAGTTGACCTTTCCATTAATATTTGTGGACATACTTATAGGCAATTCCCCTTTTACCAAATCACTCGTTAGCCGGGGAATTCCCACTAATTTCTCAGCCATAATTGTGACCTTTATGATCATCCGGAACGTCCGTCGAGCCCTGGCAGACCCTGGTGGCACCAGGGCATCCGCGATGACTCTATCGCTGTAAATGAGAGTAGCGGTTGCAGCTTTAAACTTGAACGAGACCGCGTTAGGATTTTTAATGGAAATATCAGCAGTGACCGTAATATTCACGTTGGTTTGAAGATTGGAACTACTAGTGAGGGCACTCAACCCCTCGAACTTGATCGAGTTTATCCATATCTTAGGTTCTTTTACCTTGAAAACGGTGAGCGCAAGAATCAAGATGACGATACCTGCGATTATTGTCGTAACTCCGCAGCAACCGCAACATTTGATGCACCTCCTACGACGTCGTTTTTTTGCTAACTCTGTACTGGATGTGGACGTGGACGTGTAATTAATGCCTTCTTCATTTTCTACGTGTATACGATGGGATGAAGGTGCCAAAGGACGAACTTGATCCCTAGATGAATTTGGGGATTGAGGTGGAGACATATTTAGAAACTTTATAAATTGAAAGATTGATGAATTGATGATATTTTTGTGCTATGATATGGAATGATGAATTTATATAAAAGAAGCCTTGGTACATGACTATAGTGTACTAATTAACCGCGTTAGCACGGCTTTGAATATTTGACTTGGTGTGGGACAATTGTGTTGAAATTTTTATTTTCTTTTGTCAATGACTTTATTCTATTTATTATTATAGTCATGGAAGCTTCTCCTCGTGAATTATTATTAAAGCAATTATATTTGTCAAAAAGGAGTATATTATGATTTATAATTGCAGCCTAGTTTTTAAACAAATCTTTGCAGCAAATAGGTGTAGGGCGAAGCTAAAGGGGCGGAAATAGAGGCGGATCAACCAGGATATAATTTAATGGATTCTACTTTTAAGCTTCTTAGTGTTGTACTCATTATATTGTCAGAACTAAGGGTTTAGATATAATATTTCTTGATGTTTAGTGTGTTTTTACATATATATGTACACTCAGTGTCAAAAGTTATGAATTCAGATGAATCTGTGGCAGTATCTGAACCCCTTTGTCTGGAAAATCCTACTCATGTATACATATGGTAAATTTTATGTATTATATAACAGTTGTTGAACTTCATTAGTGAGAATCCTGCATCCGCCACGGGGGTAGAGGTTCAAATTTTACAATTTTTTTTTGATTTGTTGTTCACGTTGTTCGTCTTTCTCCAAAAAAAAGTTAAAAAGAAAGAAATAGATTATATTTATTTTTAAAATGGATAGTTTTGTTGCTATTTTCATTTTCTTGTCAAGAAATATTGATTTGAAGAAGCTTCTATAAGAAAAAATACTGGAGAGCTTAGCAACTGCCAAACTTTTACCTAGTCATTTTTTCCCATTGATGTAGTTTTCTTTTTCTGCCCATGAAATTGGAATTAATTAATTATTGAGCTTCATTAAAACATGGGCAAGAAATAGACTAATTAATTACTCTAATAGACTTTGTGATGTAACTGAAACTAAAAGGTGTAAGAGGTTTGAAAGTTCTAGGTGGTGTGCTATACACTACGATTTAGTCCCTTAATTGTCAAAATTGCAATGCTATGACTTCAATAATAAATGGAAATACAAAAAAAAAAAAAAAAAAAAGAGAAAAATATTAAAAGATAATACATGCTTCTATTTTTAGACTCGTTAGTCGTTATAGCCGATTATTTAGACCTTAAAAGAACATACGAAGCACCTGTAATTAGTCGTTCTTTCAACTGTAGCCATGGCTTATATATACTTTACTGTAAACATCAAAATTATTAGTATACATTCGAAATTATAACAAAAATTAAGTTATATCTTGTTGTTTTTACGCATCAAGATTCAATAGATACTTATATGTAAGCTTTCTTAAATGTAGATCTCGTAAATTATAATCTTGAGAATAAGACATGTAACCTGCTAAAACAAATAAAAATAACATGATGTGCGAAAATTTCTTGCACTAATAATGTATATAACTTACAAATTAAAGATAAGTAAATTAAAATCAAATTACATTACTTGCTAAACAGATTAAAATACGCTATAAATATATCTTTTTACCCTATCGATATATATAACTTAAATTTCGAGACCAAAGGATGCGTGAAAAGAAGATCTTTCTGGAAAAAAGACATAACAGAAAGCACACAAGGGCTGATGCAACTATTTAGTCGCGGGTTTATCTGAATCCTGTATTTTCGATGTGAATTATAAATGTGTGTGTAAAGAATTATTGAGCCTACAAAAATTATATGTTTGCATCCATAATTTTACAAATATAATATGTCCAATACTAAGAATTTTAAAAATTAAGGGACCTGAAAAATTAACTTACATTCTGAATTTGAAAGCACAGATGATGCTTCCTCTTGATACTTTGCTCCTTTTCCTTTGTCATTGTCAAACATAACACATGCTAGCATTTTCTGAGCTAATAAGACAGGAAAAAATTCTATAAAATTAACACACGTGCAATTACACTAAATATGTTGTTGTTGTTACTTGTTCGATCTCAAAGATGGATCTAATTAAAATTAGGGAAAAGGACATAAAGGGTCGTTCGGCCCAAACTATTCCCACCGGATGGCCCACGTTTCTCCAAACCGAAAGTGTAGCCAGCACGACCTTTTGAGGCGACTTTAGTCGCCACTAAAAGTCCGCTGCAAAAAAAGGCCTATTTGTGGCGGCTTTAGTCACCACTAAAGATCTATTTTATTTTATTTTTTGGTAAAATCCACTGAAGATCAACTATGTATAGAAAATGTATCGAAAATGTATCATACGTATAAAAAATATATCATTGTTGTATAGAATATGTATCCCTACCATATATGTATAGAAAACGTATCATAGATTTTTATAATTGTTTGTGTAATTTGTGTATAATAAATGTATCATCAGCGTATACTCACTAATCATACATATATTATGCATTAGTATGTACATTATACATTGATTGTACACTAATGATTCACATATTATACATATTCCATACACGCATACTCACTAATCATGCATATATTATACATTAGTTATACATTGATTCACATATTATACATATTCCATACATAAGTATTGAAATTGTATCATTGTTGTATAATTTATGTATAAACTGTATCATTCTTGTATAGAAAGTGTATATAAACTATATCATTCTTGTATAGAAAGTGTATATATAATTCCAGCATTTTTATATAAACTGTATCATTCTTGTATAGAAAGTGTATATATAATTCTAGCATATGTATAATTGTATCATTCTTGTATAGAAAGTGTATATAAACCGTATCATTCTTGTATAGAAAGTGTATATATAATTCCAGCATATGTATATAAACTGTATCATTCTTGTATAGAAAATGTATATAAATTATATCATTTTTGTATAGAAAGTGTATCATACGTATAAAAAATATATCATATAAAAAATTTATCATACATATACGTATAGACGCCATATTATTATTGTATAGAATATGTATCACTATTGTATATGTATAGGAAATGTATCATACGTATAGAAACTGTATCATTATTGCATAATATGTGTATAATAAATGTATAATTAACGTATAATTTATGTTTAATAAATGTATAATTAATGTATACTTACTAATTTTATTAGTTTGTAGCTGATTTATTTTAGTTTGTTAAGTTTTCGATGATGGTTACTTTAGTTTATTTATTTAGTTCTTTTTTTTTTTTTTAATCCTTCGGAAACAGCCGTCCTACCTTGGTAGGAGTCAGGTCTGCGTACACTCTACCCTCCCCAGACCCTACGATGTGGGATTTCACTGGGATGTTGTTGTTGTTGTTGTTGTTGTTCTTTTTTAATCCTTAGTAGAAGATAGAAAAATAAACGGAAGTTTGCAGCGAACCTTTAGTGGCGACTTTTAAAAGTCACCACAAGTGTTCTGAGATATTTCTTGAAGGGTCAATTAACGTATAAATATACACATATTATACATGTTTTGGAATATTTTTTGAAAGTTCAATCATTGTATAAGTATACACATATTATACATGTTTTGAAACATTTGTTGAAGGCTCAATATGAATTTTAACCTTTAGTGGAGACTTTTTGAATTGCTACTTAAAAAAAAAAAAAAAAAAAAAAACTGATCTTTAGTGGTGACAAGACAAAGTCGCCACAGAAAGGTTTTTTTTTTCAAAAGCCGTTTGGGCTGCTGGGCCGGCCAGCTTTAGGCCCATTTATGTGGGATTACTTTGGCCTGTTGGCCATTGTATGTCCTTTTCCCTTAAAATTATACTGATCATTACTCTTTTTACATACTTGCAAATTCAGCACAAATATAAGATTATTCAATTAGACAAGGTTGATGATATTGTATATTCATGACCAAACTTCTTATTGTTCTATAAGATATAACAATTCGGATTGTGTTGTAAAATTTCAATTTGAGGGGTAAAAGTCTTTTTTTTATCAAAGACGACTCCGTTCTTAGGGCACAAACTCATAACTTTAAATAAGAAAAGAAAATACTTACCACTCCACTATAATTTTTTATGATAATTGTCTATTTACTTTTTCTTTTAATACTAGGTGGTTATGGCCCGTGCTGTGAAAATTGAATCGATTGTTTATTAATCTTTTTATCGCAACTTATGTGACTTTTTTAATCAATATAATGATATTTTTTTATATATTTAATAAAAATTTGACTTTAAACTTTTCATTTTACCCTTAATAAGATGTCACGCAAATATATATGACTTTTCTAATTGAACCATTCTAATATTATAGAGATACAAAATACACATAAGATCAGGAGGTAAAGTAGAACATTATTGACATGGTACCCAGACTTTGGTCTTTGTGTTAACATGTTTGCCTCTAAATAAATGGTATGCACGAAGGATGTCACCCATATGTTATCATGCATGTGTTCAAGGATATATGGAATCTATTAACGTGTGTGTGCAAGAAAGAGAGATCCAATAATATTTTTTCAGTGAAAATCTGCTCTGTTCAATATTGAGTTTTAGTATATGTAATAATCGATAACTCAGAGGAATATTAGACTTGATCAAGTACTGATTGATTTGTTTTGCATATAAAAGAATATCGAGTATTGCACGTTATTTAGAAGCGAATTATTTTTATTCTTCACAAAAGTAAAATCTTATCCGTATTGTGAATAAATACTCCCTTCGTTCTTTTGTACTTGGCTGAATTGACTCGACATTCCCCTTGAAAAGATATTTATTAGGATTTTATTTTATTGAATTAATCTCATTAATTATGCTTTAAAAATCTAAGTTTGACTATTAATATTTTATGTATGTCGTTACTTAATGATAACGATAATATTGAAAGAAAGTAATAAATTTTTCCCGATTTGCTAAAATAGACAAATAAAAGAACTTCAACTTTTAATACACGGACCAAGTAAAAAGGAAGAGAGGGAGTATATAACATGTATTTATACATAAACTTTTAGTATTTATTCATGATTAATTAGTATCAGTTATCACCTTATCAAATCCCTTAACATAATAATTTACACAATTTGATGATATAAATCTGGGTATAAATATATTCAAATCCTTGACGAGATTCAAATATAAATATGTGCAAGAAATTAGATTAATAGCCTGTTTGGCCAAGCTTCTAAAATCAATTTATTTTCAAAATTATTTTTTTCAAAAGTGCTTTTCAAAAAAGTCCTTTTGGTGAAAAGCAGTTTGTGTTTGGCCAATTAATTTAAAAAACACTTTTGAGCAACAATTAGTGTTTGCCAAGCTTTTTAAAAGTGTTTCTAAGTGTATTTTTCTCAAAAGAGCTTTTCAAAAAAGTGCTTTTGGAAAAAAGCTATTAACTTTAACTTCTGAAAAAACTGTTTTTGCTACTCCCAGAAACACTTATTTTCTCTCAAAAGCTTGGCTAAACACCTTAATATTTTAAAATAAGCACTTATTGAAAAAAATAAGCATTTTTGGGAAAAAATAAGCTTGGCCAAACAGGCTATAAATCATACGTGATTTGGAAGCATTTTTTGCGCGGATTGCCCTTCATTTGGGGTGGTCTTTAATTTTTTCCCTTCAAATTATTGGTTTTTAAGTTTTGTTTTTCGCCTAATGCCCCGAGGTTGTGAGTGCGAACCCCAACTCAGTAAAAAAAAAAATCACAAGGCAGAATTTTGTTTCAAAACTCTACCTTGCGAATTTTTTTAAAATTTTTGACTGAGCGAGAGTTCGAACCTAAAACCAATGAATTTTTTACGAAGGACAAAAGTTAAAGACCACCAATTTGAGGACAAAAATTAAAAACCACCCCTAGCGAACGCCAATCCTGCAAATTTCCATTTGGAAGTTCAATGGCCCCACCAGGGCATGATCTGTAATATAACAAAAAGCATGGACTTTTTTCTAGAGTTGTTGATAAGGTCCAAATCATAAAGCAGAGAAGACAACCATCCTAAGCAAGCTAATTTTGCAAATATGTTTCAAAGATTAAAATACTTAATTTTCATTTATGCCCAAAAACTGACACGTTGAAACCAACTCTTATTTAATACGTAGAAATGACATTTAGTTATGAGTTATCTATATCAGCAGTAGCAATTATAAAGTTAATGAAGTTAGCTAGAAGCACGATTCATGAGTAAATGTGCGTATACTAATCATGAATGAATACAAAAAAAAAATGAACAAATTCCATTTCAGAAATGCAATTTACAAGTTACATTCCACAAATAAATTTCATGAATTTAATTTCTAAAATGCAATTTAAGTTAACCTGCTCATTATAAAATTAACACAAAAATTATAGACCAGCGAACTTCTCCAATCAAAATTGAATATTTTCCAAAAAAAAATAATAATAATAATAATAATAAAGAGAGAAGAACTAATAAGTATTTCCTTCTCAAATTCCCTAATGTTCCCTGGTCAAAAAATAGAAATAAACAACCTATTTGCACTATTAAACGACTCAAGAAAAAGAAACCGACTTAAATAGGAGTCAGTTGTAATTTTAATCTACCTGTATGTATGACATAGTTATGTAGTTACATTTTGCTAAACTAAATCTATATATACATATATGAATTCATTTCATTTATGAAAATTAAGCTATAATTACGTTAACAATAGGTGTGCACATTAAAGTTGTGAGAATTTTTAATTCATGAGTTGTAGGGAGGGATTTATGTCACCACAAACAGAGACTAAAGCAAGTGTTGGATTCAAAGCTGGTGTTAAAGAGTACAAATTGACTTATTATACTAAAATTCACATTTAAATTATTCCAAAAATAATATGAAAATCAGAATATACATTCTCCCTTTGTATCAAATTATCTATCGTGTTTGTCAAAAATGTTTGTGTCAAATGTCATTTTAGAAGTTCAAGATAAAGTTTATTACTCTTTTCCATTTTACCCTTCATAGGAGACCGAGGAAGTATATATTATCTATTTTTGCAATCTTTTTGGTATTTAATTGTATTTGTCGCCTTCTTTATTTATTTTCTCATTTTTTTTTTATAACAAATGTAAATATTACTCTCTTCGTCCCAATTTAAGTGTCTAACTTTTTTTTTTTTTGGTCTTTAAAAATGATTCTTTCTAAATTTATTAAGTTTTTCAACCAATATTCCATACGGTAAATTTAAGACCACGAAATTTAGATGACTACACGCATCTTTAATTTAACAATACAAGATTCACAAGTTTCTTTTTATTTCTTAAATTTTGTGTCAAATCAAATTAAGACATTTAAAATGAGACGGGGGAATACTATTAACAAATAAAACCAAGTACACCTAAAGAGCACCTAACCTTGTGATCAACCTTCCATCCAGGAAGAATGCCATAAGAATCAAGCCTCTACTTACCATTTTCCAAGCCTCTAATTACCTTTTTCCTCAGTCCACGTAATTATTTCTGCGTCAGCATACTTTAAGAGACATAGAATTTAGATTCTCACAATCTTATACACGCGCGCTATATCTATATGTACATTCAAACTGTTTAGACTCCTTAGAATAGAACCAAAAAATTTCAGTGTGGAGAGGAGCTTAACATGGCCGGAACAACGAATGTGAACTCGATTCAGGCGGCCGGCATCTCCGCCATTGCTAATCGATTGGCAAGACACGTTTGTAATAATCAGTCCTGAATTGACACGCAGGAGTTTGTTCACCTTTGCCACTCACTTGCAAGGTTCCTTTTTTGTTTTTTCCATTAAACTTGCATCTCTAAATGTTGAGTTTCCGCTAATTTCCCTTTTTTTTCTTTCATAGTAATCCCCGTCAAATCTAACGAAGTTCCTTAAATATATAAGGAAGACTAAAAATGTTAACTTTTAGCAAATTTAAAAGGACCAAAATTATTAAATTAAATCCATACTTAAAAGGACTATTTTGAAACATATAAGGGGACCTTTTTGTCCTATATATATATATATATATATATATATATATATATATATATATATATATATACACTGAAACTATTTGACTCATTAAGGAGTTCTAATATGGCCGGAACAACCACGGTCAATTCCATAGTAATTCCTATAAAAAACAACAAATTCCTATAAAAAAAAATAACAGAAACTACAAAAATCCTATCTCTAAATATAAGTTTCCGCTAATTTCATTTTTTCCATCATAATTCCCGTCAATTCTAACAAAATTCCTTAAATATTTAAAGGAAACTAAAAATTTTAAACTTATTACAAAACTTAAAGGACCAAAACTATTAAATCCATACTTAAGAGACTATTTTGAACTTATCTCAAACATATAAGCAACGACGTCATTATCTCAATATTACTAGATGATGAAAGCCCGTGCTAGCACGGGCCCAACACAAAAAATAGTATCACACTTTTCTTTTTAGTCTGTCTAAAAAAGAATGATATATTTTTATGTTTATAAATCATTTAACTTGAAACTTCCCCTTTAATGAAATGATTTAAATCCACACAAATATCTATGACTTGTTTTAGACCACAAGTTTCAAAGATCTTTCCTTTCTTTTTTAAATTTCGTGCCTAGTCAAACTAAGTTACATAAATTAGGACAGAGAGAGTACCTTTTAGTAATATGATTATGAAATTTTTATTATAGAAAGTATTATAATTCAATTAATTGACAATATCAATAAATTATTTTACTTAGTCCGCTTCTCCCATATATGACTTTCCTTATTTGGTTCTCCAATTAAAAGATTTGAAATACATCTTCTCCTACCGAGTTTCATGCCATCATCTCTTTCTACTCAACAACACTGAAAAACGCTTTCATGTGTTAACATCTGTTGTAGTCTTAAATTTTTAAGTATCGACCAACTTCATCATTTTAAGAAAATATGTGTATACGTTTGTTGAACGTTTATATTTCGTCTTCTTGATGTTATTCCTCATTATTTGCGTGAGACGTATTTGTCTAAAATTAGTGCATTTTTATCCTTACCCAAAGGTATAAGTTTTAAATCTTTTGGTTTTACGACTTCTTTAGCGGTTTTTGTGTTCAATTTAAATCGTTATTTCTTTTTTCTTGATTTTCTCTTCTTTAAATTTTTTCTAAGCGTACCTTTACCATTTTCTGAAATTATTATCATTATTTAAATGTCCTTTTTTTTTGCCAATTGTCTCCTACTTCTTCACGTGGACCCTACCTTAATATTTTTTTTCCAATTGTCTCCTAATTCTTCACGTGGACCCCACCTTAATTTTTTTAAATTTAATAATAACTATATTAGAAGAGTGGGTGGTTGACAACCAAACCCACTCGTCTAATATACAGTTAGACCTCTCTATAACGACACTCGCATATAACAGTCAAGTTTTTTCGGAATCGATTTTTATGTTATATTTTACTTCTCTATAACAGCATTTCACCTATAACAGCAGCAACCAACTTTATAACAATACACTTTTTGTAAAATTGTCCCCCATATAACAGCTATCTTCTTTTTTGGTAATATAATAATTAACCATCTTTATACAAATAGAATACCTATGATTACCAATTATAAGTGTAGAGATTTGGACCAAATATTTGATCATTTAATACACTATTTATGACAAAAAATATCATATGAATATATATATTTTCATCATTAAACTATCTTCCTTTATTATACAAAGTGTGATTAAACTTAGAATTTGACAACTAAATATGAAAATTAGATTTTATGATTTTTTTTTTGCCTATAACAGTGAAGTATTATTTAAATGTCAATGCTGTTATAGGTGTATAACAACCATTCTCTATAACAGCTGAAAATTTTCGAATCCGACGATGCTGTTATATAGAAGTTTGACTGTAGTAGAAATGTGCAGTGAAACTATTTTGACTCATTAAGGAGTGCAACGACGGCGTACCAGACTAACTAAATTCCTTTAATATTACTAAATTCCTTTAATATTGAACGAAGACTGGAAGTGTTAACTTTGACCAAACTTAAAGGACCAAAACTATTAAATCCATACTTAAGGGACTTTTTTGAACCCAACTTCAAAAATAAGGAACCTACTTAAGTGAAACTCTTTTGACTCATTAGGGGTCTTTTGGTACACGGTATAAGGTGGGATATCCCAGCACTAACTTTAGGATATCCCAGCACTAACTTTGAGATTTAGTAGAAGGTATAAATTTATCCCGAGATTAATTTATACCTTCTACCAAACGGAGTATAAAATGAAGCTCATACTTAAGGATGAGATATCTCACCTTATCTCATTAACCTTGGGATTATTTTATCCCATCTGAGAGATGAGATAAATTAGTCCTAGGATAATTCCGGAATTATAATCCCGGGATAATTTAGTCCGCATATCAAACGACCCCTTAAGGTATAATGTGTGCTTTTAACTATTTTAGTCCTTTTAGTTTTGCAAAAGTTACGGTTTCTATATTAAGTAAATTATTTATTCAACTTTGTCTGTTAGCTCGATGGGAACTGTGAAATAGGGTCAACAGTTCAGCATTTAGGTCGTAACATTTAGCAACAAAAAAAAATATTTCACTCAAAAAGTGCTCTCCAAATCAAGCTAGCTAGTCTCCTATCACTAGTCTCACCAAACAACCTACACTTTTTGTTTTATTTTCTTTTTTTATTATTTCTACCGGATATCAAAACAAACCATAAGGATTGTTTCCAATCCATGAGATCTCCCGTATAAAAACTATCAGAAATTACACCTCAAAACGATACACCAGACTCCAAAACTAAATAAAAAACAACAACAGAAGCTACAAAAATTAATACTTCCATATGTAAGTTACCTCTAATTTCCTTCTTTTTTCATAGTAATTCCCGTCAAATCCAATAGATAAAAACGTTAACTTTTAGAAAACTCAAAGGACCAAAACCGTTAAATCCACACTCTTAAGGTACCATATTGCACCCAACTTCAAACATAAGGAACCTACTTAAATGAAACTATTTTGCCTCATATATAAGCAGAGAAAAACCAAAAAAAGTTCTCAGTATCATATTCTAATATGGCCGGAGCAGCGACGGTCAACGCCGGAGTCAACGCCGGAGCAAACACGTTAAATCCGTCATATGTAAACTCGTTTCGAATCTCAGCCGTTGCTGATAGATTAGCAACACACGTGTGTAATAATCAGCCTAAAATTGATCCTCAAGAGTTCGTTCACCTTTGTCTCTCACTTGCAAGGTGAACATTTTTTTCTTCTTCTTCTTCTAGAACCTTCTATTCGCCTGAAATATATATTAATTGTAATTTTTATTTGGTCTTAGAATTGTTAGGTTTAATGTGTTAGGTTTTTACTCATTTTACTTTGAACATTTTAGCTTTTGCGCGTTAATTATTTAGTAAATTATTGCAATTTGTGCTTACTTGCAAGGTGAACATTTTTTTTCTTCTTCTAGAACCTTCTATTCGCTTGAACTATATATATAGATACGCCACTTCGGTTATTGCAATTGTAATTTTTTAGGGCAAATTGTTGCATTTTGTTCGTACTTTTGCTTAATATCTAGGTTTTTGCTCATTTTTCTTTGAAAATTGTAATTGCTATTGTAAATTGTTCTTTTTTTTCCTTCTAGAACCTTCTATTCGCTTGAACTATATATAGATACGCTACTTCCGTTATTAATTGTAATTTTTTTTCTGTATATTTGCGCTTAGAGTTGTTAGGTTTAATGTGTTAGGTTTTTAGCCTTTGAGCATTCAAAAAATTGTGTTTTTGCTTTAATATCTAGGTTTTTGCTCATTTTTCTTTGAAATTTTAGCTTTTGCGTGTTAATTATTTAGTAAATTATTGCAATTTGTGCTTACTCTGCTTAATATCTAGGTTTTTGCTCATTTTTCTTTGAAAATTGTAATTGCTATTGTAAATTGTTCTTTTTTTTCCTTCTAGAACCTTCTATTCGCTTGAACTATATATAGATACGCTACTTCCGTTATTAATTGTAATTTTTTTTCTGTATATTTGCGCTTAGAGTTGTTAGGTTTAATGTGTTAGGTTTTTAGCCTTTGAGCATTCAAAAAATTGTGTTTTTGCTTTAATATCTAGGTTTTTGCTCATTTTTCTTTGAAATTTTAGCTTTTGCGTGTTAATTATTTAGTAAATTATTGCAATTTGTGCTTACTCTGCTTAATATCTAGGTTTTTGCTCATTTTTCTTTGAAAATTGTAATTGCTATTGTAAATTGTTCTTTTTTTTCCTTCTAGAACCTTCTATTCGCTTGAACTATATATAGATACGCTACTTCCGTTATTAATTGTAATTTTTTTTCTGTATATTTGCGCTTAGAGTTGTTAGGTTTAATGTGTTAGGTTTTTAGCCTTTGAGCATTCAAAAAATTGTGTTTTTGCTTTAATATCTAGGTTTTTGCTCATTTTTCTTTGAAATTTTAGCTTTTGCGTGTTAATTATTTAGTAAATTATTGCAATTTGTGCTTACTCTGCTTAATATCTAGGTTTTTGCTCATTTTTCTTTGAAATTTTAGCTTCTGCGCGTTAATTATTTAGTAAATTATTGCAATTTGTGCTTACTCTGCTTAATATCTAGTTTTTTGCTCATTTTTCTTTGAAATTTTAGCTTTTGTGTGTTAATTATTTAGTAAATTATTGCAATTTGTGCTTACTTGCAAGGTGAACATTTTTTTTTGTTTGTATATTTGCGCTAGAGTTGTTAGGTTTAATGTGTAGGATTTAGCACGTTAATTATTTAGGGCAAGTTATAGTGTTTTGTGCGTACTCTGTTTAAATATCTAGTTTTTTTTTCTCATTTTTCTTTGAAAATTGTAATTGCTATTGTAAATTGTTCCTTTTTTCTGAATCTTTTATATAGATACGCTACTTCTGTTATTAATTGTAATTATTTTTCTGTATATTTGCGCTTAGAGTTGTTAGGTTTAATTTGTTAGGTTTTTAGCCCTTGCGCGTTCAATAAAAGTGTTTGTTTGCTCATTTTACTTTGAACTTTTAGTTATTTAGGGCAAATTATTGCATTTTGTGCGTACTCTGCTTATATCTAGGTTTTTGTAATTGCTATTGTAAACTGTTCCTTTTTTCTGGTTTTTATATATGCGCTTATAGTTGTTAGGTTTATTGTTCAGAAAATTGTGTTTTTGGCTTATTATCTGTGTTTTTGCTCATTTTACTTTGAATTTTTAGCTTTGCTACTTTTGTAATTGCTATTGTAATTTTTTTTTCTTCTGATTTTTGCATCTGTGCTTAGAGTTGTTAGGTTTAATGTGTAGGTTCTTAGCCCTTGAGCGTTTAAAACACACTTCTTTGGGCAAATTGTTGCATTTTGTTCGTACTTTTGCTTAATATCTAGTTTTTTACTCATTTTTCTTTGAAATTTTAGTTCTGGCGGTTATTTTGGGCAAATTATTGCATTTTGTGCTTAATATCTAGTTTTTTTCTCATTTCTTCTGAAACCTTCTTTGGCCGGAATTATGGATACGTTACCTCTGTAATTGCTATTGTAATTTTTTTTCCTGATTTTTGTATCTGTGCTTAGAGTTGTTAGGTTTAATCTGTAGGTTTTT
This sequence comes from Lycium barbarum, assembly GCF_019175385.1. Lineage (NCBI taxonomy): Eukaryota > Viridiplantae > Streptophyta > Magnoliopsida > Solanales > Solanaceae > Lycium > Lycium barbarum. The sequence continues at coordinate 125,217,452 of NC_083345.1, read as the reverse complement.
GCTTGTTAGGCCCATTTTTCTTCTGGATCCTTCTTTGGCCGGAAATATAGATACTCTACTTCTGTAATTGCTATTGTAACTTTTTTTTTCTTTCTGATTTTTATTATGTGCAGATTTGTTAGGCTTAATGTGGAAGTTCTTAGCAAATTGTTAGGCAAATTATTGCATTTTGCGCATATCTGCTTAATATTTAGGTTTTTTCTCATTTTTGTATTTGCGCTTAGAGTTGTTAGGTTTAATGTGTAGGTTTTTGCTTGTTAGGTCCATTTTTTCTTCTCGAACCTTCTTTGGTCGGAAATATGGAATACACTACTCTTGTAATTGCTATCGTAAATTGTTTTTTTTTTTTTTTTGATTTTATTATATGCGTAGAGTTGTTAGGTTTTTGCTCATTTTACTTTGAACTGTTGGCTCTTGCGCGTTAATTATTTTGGGCAAATTGTTGCATTTCGTGCATACTTTGCGTAATAACTTGTTGAGCTTAAATGAAGAAGTGATATGTAGTTGACCCAACTTGTTTGGGAGTGAGGTGAAGTTGTTGTTTTATGTAAATATATAGCTCTCTCGCGTTAAAAAAAACTCTGTTTGTGCTTAATATATAGGTTCTTGCTCACTCCTCTTTCAATTTTGGCCAAGCCATGTTAAAAGTATGAAAATTTGGACATTGACACATTTTACAGTGCGTTTTGTGCTTAATTGTGATCAACATAACAAGAATTATTGCCAGAAGAATTTGGAGGATGAGGTGTCTAATTATTCGCTACTTATTCAGTTTGAGAGTTTTAGTTGTTTAAGCAGATAAATGAATTGTTTGGACGGTTTCCAAAGACTTCAATATTAGTGGTTGATGTAGGCTGTCAGTAGTAAGCGTGGGGGCTTCCATTGTCATAGAAGAGTAATGAATTTCATGTAATATTCACCTAGCTGGATAGATTCACCTTTCTAAATTGAAGATGCTCTCTTAGTGATATCATACTGCCTTTTAAGTACTACTGCAAAAGCATAAAAAAGAAGTAGGCAATTACTTTCTAATCGTTTTTTTTTTTTTTTTGAGAAAGAGCAAATCAGATATATGACTTGTTCAAAGGACTTGTTATATCCTATTTGAAACTTCGTTCTGAATGGTAATCCTTGACCATTCTGTTATTGTAAATGTAGATTTACCATGATCACATGTATTATTTCAGTATGTTTGGTATTTGGAAATGAAAGGCTAAAGCTTGTATGATCTCTCATTTAGTTCTCATTAGCTCATTGTCTGCAAGAGCAACACATTGGTAATTCATCATGCAAAATGTTTTATTTCCTCCATCTCTTCCAGAATCCTGCTATTAAATTAGGAAAATGAGTATCTCTTTGTTGTTCATGGTGTCAAATCAGCTAGTAAAGTGGTAGTGGTGATTTTAACTCATTTTCACTTTCTGTATGTTGTTCCTTTCTAGAATGTACAGAAGAGACACATAAGCTATGTTTCTTTATCATGCTAACTGTTATTGAATGACTGGATCTTTGATAAATGCAGAGGCATTGATTTTGCTATTGCAAACCAGGAGGTCCCAAATAGAGCTCAAGATTTACCTCTACTGGTGAAACAGGTACTCTTTTAACAGGACGTCATTTCATCATTGCAATAACTTCATTGATCTGATTATGAATTGTTTAGCATAAAGCACTAATTTTAAATCAGGAAAATAGGTAACAGTACAAGTTCAAAAAAAAAAAAAAATCAGGAAAATAGGTAAAGGAACATTGTCAATTTTGTTCTCTGTTGAATCTGTGGGAAATGGGTGCAGCCCTGCATCATGTAAATAGGCTGAGAAAATATTGGATTTTTCCTCTCCGTAGTTATAAAGGGATATATGCTGCTCAGAAAAAGTATCACACTAGTTTTCAGAACATTGCCACTGTATCAGAAGTATATCACACTATTCTTTGTTCTTTTTTTTTTATGCACTTCTTTTAGTGGATATGTTATTGAATGCCTAATGACCTTTCATATGTTGGCAAATTATGTTTCTCAAACCTAATAATTACCAGTGTTAAATTTTGAAACTACCTCTGGAACTGTGAAAACTGTCAGTTCTTTAGTTGCTGCTTCCTGATTATGATGGTGATCAACTTTCTTGGACTTTGAGTGGCCTATTCCTTTGGCTTCCCTTGAAGTCAGTACAAAGTCTGGGTTTGTTTAACCTTATGGAGTCTGATGCTGTTTCATCCATTCTTGCCCATTGGAAGAAATTTCTTTGTCATGAGTGGAAGTTGGCGTATTTTATTTAAGTCCAAACTTTTCACGTATCTAGGCTTATAATTTACCAATAACTTAGAAAGAGAACTATGAAGATCCTCTTATGATTCACAATTCGTCATATTCTATTGTTTTTATCCTTACATTGCAGTAATTCGTTCTCCAATTAAACTTCAGTCAGATAGCTACATTTGATCATAATTGGAAACATTTCTCTGCATTGGTATCTGTGGAGAAGTTAAGCTAATTTTAAATCTAGCTATGAGATTGCCAATCCCTTCTAAAAAAAAAGATATGAGATTGCCAATTTAATTTCTTTTGGATCCATGCTAATGACAGTGCGAGTATGAGAAGTTGAGAACAAACGGAGCTTTGGGACCGTCTCAATTACCTTTGGGGGTGCTAACCGGTTAATGTTTGTTCTATTAACTTATTGCGACTTCGTTGGAATGACACTAATATTTCCTTAAGCTCTATACCTGGGTCCCAGTATGGTTTTTTTTTTTTTTTGGGGGGGGGGGGGGGGGGGGGTCATTGGTTCTGGTACTCTTGGATCTAAAAAGCATTGTTCGATGTTATAAAATTTGGGTTTATAGAGCAGTAATTTTTAAAGATTAGTTGATTGGGTAATACTGTAAAGTGAATGTTCTCTTAAATTGTGCTGAATGCTGATGGTGCAGAAAATAGAATAGTTAACACCAAAAAGTGAAGTGAGCTTAATGGTTGGCAGATTATGACTTGAATGACCCAGTCTTCTTGGCTGTCAAACACTCCGGTTTTGGCCAAGGGGGATTGACGTATTTGTGTGCTGGGCTTTGTCTGTGCTGTCGCATATTTGGTTATATCCTAGTATTTTATGGTACCTCCTTCTTTCTCAAAAAAATTATGGAACCTTCCTTCTTGTGCTTTTGGCGTTGGTAGCCCAAATTATACTAATCTGTTGTTAATCACATTGTTTTCATTACTATAGAACTATTGAAGACTTGTATATTGCTCTTTTTTCAATCACTTCTTTTTTCTTTTGATCACTCGCATTGTTTTTCATCTACTATGGATGACTTGTATGTTAATTTAATGGAAGTCAATTTACATGCAGTATTTCCCTTCCTATCACGTTCTTACTCTAAATCTATTAATGTTCTAATTGAGCTGTGAATTGCTGCAATTAATTGACTTGATTGCAGACCATGTGATCTGGATAATTCGCTTATGCGAATATTGTGCACTCTTTAATCCGTATTATATGAATTTTCTTATATAGGCCATAGTTTCCTATCTGAACGATGTACCTATTTATCAAATGAATAACTGAAGCTTAAGTTCATTTTTTTTTCTTTCTAAATTCACGGCATCATGTAGGTATGCAGACTACCGTGTGATACCTTACTGCTAGCGCATGTCATGGTCCTTATGATATCTATTAAGGTAATATTCCTGGACACTAGTCGACTTTATGGGATAATTTTGAAAAAATGTGTGTTTTGCTGGCTTCCTCTATCACAAAACATTGCAAGTGATGTTTCAGCTTTTGTTTCTGCAAAAGATAGATACCAAGTCAAGTTACTTGGTTTTTTTGTGAAATTGGCAACTACTATATATATATATATAAGTGGGCAAGACAGTACATGGGTTGTACTGAAACCATATTTGCAATTGTACTTCAGAAGCTAAACTGATCTACCTCATATTGAATCTAGCACATCAATAATGGTAGCAGTATCATCTGAGTATATCGGTTTACACCAAAAACGTAATAGCAAAAGACAATTCAGTTTGATCTTCTGCATACTATTCTCTATATTCTCAAAACATCTTGAATTCCTCTACTTGGTTGTTGGATGTTGTGTTGAGTTTAATTTGGTTAATAGATTTGATTAGAAATGATCACATTAGAGACAAAGAGTGGATGTAGCCTACATAGAGGATAAAATGAGAGAAGGTCGCTTGATATGGTTTGACCATGTGCTGTGTAGACTTCCGTGATAATTGAATGTGCTGAAAAGGGATGAGGTAGGCACAAAATTTCATGAAAAAATTCTGTATTAGGAGATTGCAATCAATCTCTCTTTAATAAGGGAAACTATATTAATAACATTCAACAATCAACCCCAAGCTAGTACTGTAAGGGAACAACCATTGAAGAGCATAAAAAATGGTTGAACTTGAGTTTTTCAAATTTGAAAAAAATAGACCTGACCACTTTTTCAAGTAATTTCTTTTCCCTCACAAACTTCAACATTTTTTCAAGTGAAATGCATGTCCAGACACAACTTGAATTTCCAAGTATCTTTTTCAAATCAACTTCAAATACTACTCTAAAAAAAAATCACCAAATTCATATCCAAAACGCCTACTAAGTTCTGGTAGGGATAGGTTTAGATGTGGAGAGCCTCTAACTTCAAAGAACCCTAATTTGTCAACGGCTCATTTAAGGCACGTTTAAGCCCTGAAGCTCAGGGAGGGCGCTTCACCTCGCTTGAATTGCGCTTCAGTGTAGGCAAGGCACTAAGACGTGTGCCTCATTGCCCATGAATTTTATATTGAATCTAGCAGTACTAAACACAAAGTGTAATCGGCAAATAAGTGTATTAGTTGTTAAGGGATGCATTATAATTGAATTTGTTAGCTTTTCCTTGAATCACATATATATTCTTATTTTCCTTCATTGCGCCTTTTGTTACTAAAGACCACACTTATATTGTGCTTAAAGCCCCAATAGACCTGGAGCGCTTTTTTAGAGCTTTTCACCTTTGAAAACACTGCCAAGCGCTAAGAAGCTCCCATTCATATTAGTTATTACCAAACTCAACCAGTTTAGGATTGAGGTTTAGTTGATTGATTGGTCGGATAAAAGATCCACCTCCAGTGACGTTCTCCTGTGACATTGGCTCGAGTGTTTCTATCCTCCACTTTTGTGGATGACATAACCTGCAAAGTTCTAAGCCTGGGATGGTGCTCTGTTCATTAAACTATATGGTGTTTCCCACAACATACTTGACCTTGCTGGTTACCACTTTGCATGCATTAAATTTGCTTGTTATCGACACTTCCTGCAATTTCTTCATTGACCATGTTCTTTATTTGATAGAATGCTAGTCAGAGCGGGTGGTTTACAGAGAAAGATGCCGAGGAACTTTGTAATCTTGCAAATGAGGTGGATAAACTTGCTGGTTTGCTACATGGCTTACCTATCTTGCTTCTTATAATTGATGTTACATTGATTTGTCTTCCTTTTCTGTTTGCATGTTTAGATTTCCAGCAGCTTCTGCAGCACATTAGATTTTAAAACTGAACCAAGCAGTTCTCTGACAATTATCTCGACGGTAATGTCAAGGTAGGCATCTTTTCCTGCACTGAAATCTTAATTTCCGATCTTTCATGCAACGGTGTATGATCAACTTACCTCGGACTAATAATTTGCTTTATATATCAAAGATTAATTTTCGTAAAAATGTTTGTGGTTTTACTTGATGGTCTGCTTAACCTGTCCTTTCAAAGCCCAAAGGAGAAAGGGCAACGTTTAAGGATTTACATGCTGACATTGACAATTTAGGAGTTTTTTTTTTTTTTTTGATGACATGGGAACCCGCAGCCGCTACCCTTCGGGTGCGCACAGTGTAAACCCAGCTTCTGTGCAATAGCTCGCAAACCACACAGGAGAGATAAACCGCACTAGGCAAGCCCCGTGCGACGAGCTCGACCTAGAAGGCAAATCCCCTGCTGTCTGTCGTAGGCAGGGGGTTTTGACCTGAGACCTCCATTATGAAATCCCCATGCTCAACCAACTGAGTCACCCTTGCGGGTGACAATTTAGGAGTTTTGACGTGATTTATTTAATTTTCTGAAAGTCAATGTAGTTCTTTGAGCTTCTATTTCGTTGAAGGTTTTACTGCTACTTAACCTGTCCTTCAAGAGCCCAGATAGGCAACACGATGTTTAAGGATTCAAATCTAGACATTGATAAAGTAGGGGTCTCCAATGTGATTTACGTAGTTGTCAGTAGTTGTCTTTGGTTGGTGAAATGACAAGTTAGAAGGAAGAGGAGTCAAGATGGAGAGAGCGAATATCTACGTTATTCCAGAAGGAGATGAAAGTGGATAGTCACAGGTGAGGGAAAAAAAAATTCCAACCGGTTTAACCAGTGAGAATATGTATTGATGCAAATGAGTGTTCTCTAGTCTTGCACATTTTAAGATCAGTACTTCTGTTGGCTAAAGATATTAGCCAGGCTGTGGGATAGGACCATGGAAGCAGGTGTGGAAAAGCTTGACACCAGCTAAGGTTAAGTGCTTTGTCTGGCTGGTGGCCAGGAAAGCATGTCTTACACAGGAGATCTTGAAAAGAAGGGGGTTCCAAATAGTGTCTAGATGTTTTTATGCAATGAGGCAGAAGAGACTAATAGTCATTTATTTCTACACTGTAAAGTAACTTCACAGATCTGGTCCCTATTTTTAAGCTTCGCAGACATCAAATGGTCAATGCCAGAGCATACTGCTGATTTACTTAGTTGCTGGATCAAGAGAGGGGGAAGTAAGAGCAAAAAGAAGTGGTGGAGAATAGTTCCAGCATGCATATGGTGGACAGTTTGAAGAAAAAAGGAATGGAGATGTTTTGAGCATAGATTTAATTCCACACAGAAAGTTAAATGGAATTGTATTATATCCTTGTATTTTTGGTGTAAAGAGGAATGTATAGATGAAGTGCAACAGATAGTTGATCTTAGGATCTTTATAATTATTTATGCTCCTTTTGTGGTTTTTTTGTGGTCTCCAGCATATCCTTAATGCTGAGGAATACAGTATTACCAGTTTAAAAAGGAAGAAGGTATTATCGACCTAATATTAGACTCCTATCTCAAAATATTTCCTATAGTTTATCTGAAATAATTCTTATAGATCGGTAAAGTGATTGAGTGGTTAAAATTGTGCCTACTCATACTGTATAGTGGTCATTGGCTTATTAGTGGTACTCAATAAATAGTTAAATTAATACAAAAACTGGTATATATTTCTCTTTGGACTTCAGGAAGTGTCCGATATCATGGGCTGGGGACTTTTCATTTGGATAACCACTAAAGTTATAGTTTACTCATATTCAGCATTTGCTGCTGACTCTTATTTGGTGCTGTGACATCTATATCTCATGGCTTTTTCCACTGTTCAGTTAGAGGTCAAATTTTCCATAGATGAGTGTACTTGGTTAGTACAGTTATTTTCCTTGGAATATGTGCTTAGCTACATTTTGTGAATTGGCAGATTTTTTCCACGGCTGAAGATGGGTCAGATAATTTCTTTCCTGGAAGCCAAGGTAATAATTTAAAATTGCATCGCCTAGGAGTGGCCGGTGAGCTGGTGTAATTATATTGCTGGTGATACTGATGCCATATGTTTTGTCAATCTGTAGCCTGGATTTGGTGCCTACGTGAATGATTTCCAGATAACGAAGAATATGAACCTTTCTGAAGGAGAGAAAGTAGTAAGAAAACTCCTACATAATTACAATAATTTATATCTATGTATCATTTTTCCTTTGCAGCAGCTCGGTCTTTATTCAGGACACTGTGTGCTCTCGTTATTTGTATTTTGTTATTCATCAGTGCGTTGCTTGACTTCTTATTTTTCATTCCAGCAAGGCAGCAACTCATCAAAATTGGAAACCTTGATTACCTCTGGAAAATATTGCTCAATTTTATGTTTCCTTTTATCTGCAGAGACTATTTGTTGCACAAACAGATAATCTGGAGACCTCAGTATGTCTTATAACGCCGCCTCAAGTGAAGTATGAAAGTTTTTTATTTTTTACTGATTGAAATGACTTTGGCATATTGACTCCATATTTGCCAGGTGAAATTACTCTGACAATTCTGATTGCCGTTCACTTCACTTCTGCAGCTTTCTTCTGAATGGGACACCCGTCGGAAGGAGGACTAATGTGTTAATGGTCCGTTACCGCTAAAACTTTGCAGATGTGTTAGTATAGGAATGTCTTGGTCTTACTAGGGCTCAAATTACTTAAATTATGTTTTCTTTTGCTAGGACCCTGGACCGCAGCTTCCATCTCCTGTACCTCATATGCTTAAATTTGGAACAAATCTTCTTCAAGCTGTGGGCCAGTTTAACGGTGTGTTTGAAGATATATTCCAGTTTTTTTAAATGAAACTGAATAGTACTAACTCTTCTCTGTGCTATTTGTGAAGGAAATTATATCATAGCTGTTGCTTTCATGAGTGAGATCTCTACCCCAGTTCAGGCCACAGTCCCTGATTATGAGCAGGCTCCTGTTTCTTCTGTCGATCCAGGTTTGCTCTTATTCTATTTTCACCTTTTTTGGTGCTTCTACATTGAGTTTGTTACATGTTATTGTTATCCCGCTTGACTAGATGAATTGGTCGAGTTTGCCATTCACGTCATCCCCCAATGGGAAGTCCGAAGAGACCTCCTTAGAAGGAGAAATGATTAATACATGCTGTTCTGTTAATGCAGATTCTGAAATTATTGAGGGGCCATCAAGAACTTCTCTGAATTGCCCCATAAGGTATGCTTCCAATCTTTGTTGCTTTGGAATTTGACAAGGTTATCTATATGAAGTGGCTTTTATTATCTTGACATGTGTGTTATTTTTTCTTTTTTCCTTGTCTTCCTTGTGCATGATTAGCTTCTTCATTCTTGATGATGATAGTAAAAGATGCAAATTTCTGTGCTCAAATTTGTTTTCTTTCCACCCCTTATTATATACAACAACAACATACCCAATGTAATCCCACAAGTGGGGTCTGGGGATCAACAACCCACCCCTTATTATATCAAAACTCAAAATGACACTGTTTTTTGTGCTTTCTTCCGCGAAGAGATGACTTCCATCTTGGTACCCTCAGTTATTAGAGGTTGGTAAAATAAAATAAAATAGGAGGAGGAAGAAATCTGCCATTTTAGTAAGTTGATGATCCAAGTTTTGTTTCTAAGACGCCTTCCCCTGTGCCCCCCAAAGTAAGGAAGAAAAAGAATCCGAATGGGCATTATTGCCATTCCAGCAAGCTGATGAGCTATGTTACCTATTTTGATAATAATATATCAAAGATAAAGTTTTAGCTCTTAGCTAGAATTGTCCGACGTTTTGAGCAGAGTTACTTTATAGTCTATATATATTCCTTAAGGTCTTCATGGTTTCACGACGATTTTTCCGTTTGTCTTGAACCCTAGATTTTCTAACGAATAAGGACTGGCATAATCCCCTTCCGAATCTATTCAGGAACAGACTTAGGTTTATGAAAATTTTGGTGTGTGAATTAGGAATGACGGGGTAAACATGATTGAGATAAGGTACTTCTGTCATGATTATAAGCATACTTGGTTTGCGTCAGCATAATTTATTTTAAATAAGGTTGCATTGGTCATTTCATAATTTGAGAGGGGTGGTATCTCTCATTTTTCGAAACAGAGAACCCACATAGTTGTAATTAACCTTGGGAGTTCAAGTATATTTACTTCTTTAACTACCCGTCGCCCAAAATATACGCTTCTTTCTTTTCGTATTGCTGGCTGTGGTTTGTTAAATTCACTGATTACCTTTTCTTTTCCTTTACAGCTTCACACGTATTAAAACTCCAGTAAAAGGACATTCTTGCAAACATCTTCAGGTGCATGCCCTTTTGTGTGATCCAAAATAAATTCTTATCCAACCTCTCATTCTAGAGTGTTGTATAACTCGCATGCATGTTAAAAACTTGCCTCTGCTTTTCCTCTTTGATTGGTTTCTTATTTAAGGTCTTTAATCTGTTAGAAATATGAGCGTGGTTAATCCTTCAAAGGACATCTAATGATCTAATATGTTCCTCAGAAAATTTTCATTAAGATTATGAATTCATATTAGCATTGGTAGATATTTTAAGTTAGGAAAATCCTAGCAAGAAGCTTCATGAGTGCAGCTTATGTGGACTTCATGTGATATCTGATTTAATCATTTTTTCTTCACCAATTCCCCCTACTCTTACCAGTTTGCACTGTACGTGTTTTTCTTGCCAGTGTTTCGATTTTGACAACTATATCGACATAAATTCAAGGAGACCATCGTGGCGTTGTCCTCATTGTAATCAGCACGTGTGTTTCACTGATATTCGTATTGATCAAGATATGGTCAAGGTAAGTTGCATACTGTATTATGCTTTTTACCAATTACTGTCTAGAAGTAACATTATTTTCCTTTTAAAGGTTTTGAAAGAGGTGAGTGAGGATGTCACATATGTCATGATCTCCTCAGATGGTTCATGGAAGGCAATCATGGAAGGTGATGACCATACTGAAAAGCCCAGGGATAAAACCCCTGACATTGCTCAAGATAGTCCGCGCCGCGGTTCTGATGGCCCTTCAAATACCCCCGGTGATTATTTAGATCTTACTGACATAGATGAGGACATGAATCCCGTGACTATTGCTGAAACGGAAGACAGAAAAAATTTCCCAACGATCTCTCAAATTCAATCTAATGTACAGAGCGCAACAGCTGTGAATAATCCAAGTGAAATCAATCAAACAGGTGCTTCTGATTTGGGGGATGATTTCTGGTCAAGAATCTATTTGTCCTCGTATGGAATAGGGACATCTAGTTCTTTGTCCAGTATGCAAACTGGCAGTGCTTCTGAGCATGCAAGAACCAACACGGTGCAGGCGCCTGTTTTGATGGATGGAATGTCTCCCGCTCTCAACCCCGAGGGAAATGCTTTTATTCCAACCGCTGTACTTGAGAGTGGACTATCTTCTTCCAATTTGCTGCAGTTACAACAGTTCCAATTTGGTAACGCTGCAATCAATGAATATGGAAGGTTTCCATCTGCAGCCAGGCCTGCAAACAGAACTCCTATTGCAGTTCAGGCCCTTCCAGTCCAGATGAACACTCCTGTTCCTCAGCAGAGACAACAAAGCGCAATGAATCCCTTGCTCTACGCTGCCCCTCCAGCAGCTACTCAGGCTATGCCTACTGTGTCATTGGATGGTTCCAATCTAAGAAGTGACTTGGAGGTACGTTCCTATCCTGAATTGGACCTGCTTCAGGCACGCATGGCCTCGTCAGCATTACCACAGAAGGTGAGTGGCAGCTAATTTCTAAAGTTTTGACTAAAATATGATTTAAGTCTTTCTTGCTGGTTTTGGTCTCTGAGATTTTCCTTCATGTGTCGGTTATCGTACTATTTGTCGTTGCACTGTTTCTTTTCTCCATTATTTCACTACTGACTGTATCTAGTGTACTTCCTTTCCTACTGATTTTGATATGCTTTACTTGATCTGAGGATCTCTCGGAAACAACGTCTCTACCTTCACAAGGTAGGGGTAGGGCTGCGTACACACCACTTTCCCCAGACCCCACATGTTGGATTACACTGGGTATATTGTTGTTGTGTCATTGCTGAAACATTGTGTGTGTCCTCTGGTTGGGAAGACCATCACCTGTCTGTATAGGGTGTGTTTGCTTCCACTTTCTAGGATTTCCTTGACCGCCTAAATTTGCTTGTTTTGCTTACTATCAGACTTTTCTTTTGAGGCTGCTTATAATATATCCAACTTTGTGCGTCTCTGCATATGTCTTTATTCTGTCTAGTGTCTATGGCTTCTAATTGTCCTTTTTTCCTTCTGCTAGCGTCCTCTTGCTTCTCCTCCACCATCTCAACAGGTTGTTGGCCGTCAAGCTCCGCACCTGAAAACACCCTATTCGACTAGCCAGTCTCAAGCTACTTGGGAGAGATGGGAAGCCATGAAGAATGGTTCACAAGTTGGTATTAATCAGTCTTTTGCTGGTGGACAACATGCCCGAGTTGTCGCTACACAGCAATCCACACAAGTGGTGAGACCCGTTCATTCTCCTAGAACTGCGCCTCCATCTGTTCATTCTCCTAGAAGTGCGCCTCCACCTGGTCATTCTCCTAGAAGTGCGCCTCCACTCCCAGGTAGTGCTGACAGGTTCAGGACACCATTGGCCCCCGACCATAGGGGAAGTACAGGAGGCACAACACCAGTCACAAGGACGGATTGTTCCGTGGATCCCCAGCTAGATCCAAACTGGCGCCCTACAGGCCGCATGCGTGGAAGCCTTTCAGGACGAGCTTATTCTGAAGCACTGCAACAGTTCATGCTTCAGCCAACACAGCAAGCTCAAGCTGCCAGACCATCTATTCCACCTAATCTTTCACCCCAACTGCAAGTTCTTTTGGCAAATAGAGGCGTTCATAATACGCAGCCAGTGAATCTTCCATCTACAGCACCCGCCAATGCATCTGATGCTTCAGGCGTTTTACCCGAGCGTTCCTCAGGAATTCAGTAGAACTAGGACATGTTGGTAGGCAATGGTGTATTTAAGGCGTCACTTTACAGTACAGATACCTCGTACCAGTGTCATAGTAACAGGTAGATAGGGAAAACATCCTGCAGTTCTTTTGTAAATTCCAAGCCAAAGTACTGCTCAGCTCCTAGTTCATACACTATAGTTTGACTTTACTGTTATGGTGGGTAAGTTCAGTGATCATGTCTGGATATAACCTGATTTTTTTATTTTGAGAAAAAGTAGTCTCTGATTTCACTATTATAGCAGGTGAAGTTTAGGATCAAGCCTGGATATAACCTGATTTTTTTATTAGTAATCCACCGCGCTTGGCACATTACATATATCATGAAATCCCACGTTTCTACTTGATGTTGGTAATAGCGGCGCACTGTGCTACTCTTAAATGTTACACCCTCCGGATCGAAAAGAGTGTTCACTTAGGCATTCACATTCCTTCAGAAAATATTAACTCCTAAACAAAAATAGGTGATTAGACTAAATTGCCTCTAATTAGGTAAGTATTGAAATTTGATTACATAGCACTTAATAGGGGTAAATTTGAAATAAGGTTAATTCTTTCTTAATTTGATAAGTAGACGTTCTTTTTTACCAAAAAAAAAAAAAGGCTAAGTGAACACTCTTTCTGATTCGAGGGAGTACAATCTATGCAACATAACTATATCCTGACATCACTAAATAAAATCTTTTCAAGAATCCGAGATATGGTCAAATAAGAGAGAAATTTATAGATATCCTGAAGGTTGAATTGTTGCAATACTCCTTGCCAACATAGGTATCAGGTAACTCGGCGCACCAAGACTTGGATGAGAAGAAATGAGCTACTCCTATCTCAATTTATGTGAAGCACTTTCCTCTCTAGTCTAATTTAAAAATAATTAACGATAAAATTTTCATTTTACTCTTAATGAGATGAATTATGGACACACAAATATCTTACTCCCTTTGTCGCTATTTATGTGATATACTTTTCTTTTTAATCTGTCTCAAAGATGATACATTTTTATATTAAAAATAAATTAACTTAAAACTTTCCTTTTTACCCTTAATGAAATGATTTACAGCCACATAAATATTTATGACTTGTTTTTAGACTATGCTTTTCAAAAGTTTTCCTTTCTTTCTTAAACTCCGTGCATAGTCAAACTGTATCACATAAATTGGACCAGAAGGAATATTTAAATAGTAAAAACATGTATTGCTATTACATTATTACATTTATAAATGCCATATTAGTTATTAAACTACCAGCATTCCACCTTATTTTCAATAATAAACTTCCCTCACTCTCTCCGTGCTTATATTTTTTTTGTCAAGTAACTAATATATTTGGGATATGTTAGGAGGATGTGGAACAACTTCTATTCCCCCATATATTTATCCTTACCATCACCACTTGCCATACCCACTAGTATATCTTACATTCACTTAAAAAAAAAAAAAGGAATTAGCTAAGAAGTTTGTCACTGATTCATCGATAATTTTTTTGTATCTAACAAAATTTTGTGATAATCTCTTGCTAAATAGCTGTTTAGCTGCAAAATTTATCCGTCGCTAATTTCCTGTTTTTTTAGTAGTAATTGGTGCATCATCCTTTAACTTGTTGCTCAGCTATCTGAGGTCCAGCTTGGCATTGGGGTCCATGTGCTACTACTCCTCCTGCTTCCTCTTGACTTACCACTATAGTTCCTTTTTTGAATTTCCATTCTTGTCTAGTTTTTTGGGCTTTACCTTAACTTGATTATCATTTTACCTCATTTGTTCCTTGCAGCAATCATGTCCTGTTTAATAGTCATAGGCAAAGTTCTTGTCACATCCATTTCAATTTACACCCTAGCATATGAAATGCTCTCCATTTTAGTTGTGTACTCATCAACATAGAGAGGATTTCCTAATCCACTACTTAATTTTCCTACTTAATGAATCCATACTCCCGCAACATAGGGGTAGGTTAGGGAACTTAACCCACAATGGTATGGTCTTAAACACTTCATTAGCAAAATCAGCCTCAGCAGTTTAAGTCTTGATAATCACAAATCTATTATTAATAATTTGAGGGCTAGAATATAGCACTTCATTCCTGTCATGCATACTAGCAAACTTAACAACAAAATAGCCATCATTATGGTAAAATACCTTCAGCTTTGAGATGAAATTTCATTGTGTGGCTATGAATCTTTTCAAACTACAAATGGTTGGCCGTTAGTGTAGCACCAAAAACATACGATATGACAACGAAGTACTTAAAAGATTTCCAACTTTTATAGTTCATTTACCTTAGTGTTCTATTGCCTTCATGTTAAAAAACAACCACAACTCCAGTAGTAACTATATTACTTTAAATTTACATATATTACAAATTAATATTTTATGGCCTTAAAAAAAAAAAAGGTAAGATCGCACAACAAGAATCTATATCGAATACCCAAAGATATTTTTTCAGTTCCAATCCATTTCCAAAATTCACAATCACATTGGACCGATCCATCGTAGAAATCACATATGCTACAGGGTCTAAGCTATCATTGCCCTCATTAAGTTGTTGGCTATCTCGTGCCTCTCGTCGCCCTTTTCAAATTCAAATTGAATCTCGCTTTTTTTGCTATAGTTACTTTCTTATTATTCAAATCATTGACATAATGATGCATTCTATTGATTTTTCATATTTATAATGTGAAGGAGAATACAGAATACTACAATAAAGACAAACTATTAGCTTGACGAATACGATAACAACTGAACACGGGGGATTCAAATTCTGAAAAAGCATCCCTCCTCCATAAAATAGGAGCACAATACTAATTTGGCATGTGAATGAGCGAAATTTCTTATCTGTACACTTCTCCAGTTCCACTATAGCCAGATATAATTTAGAGCCCGTTTGGATTGGCTTATAAGTTACTTATAAGCTGTTTTCAGCTTTTTTAAGTGTTTGACTAGCCAGCTTAAAGTCATTTTGTGCTTAAAATAAGCTCAAAAAAATAATTGAGCCCATTTGACTTAGCTTATCTAAAGCAGCTTATAAGCTGAAAACAGCTTATAAGCCAAAAAAAAAAAGTTAGACTATCCAACTTATTTTTTTTAGCTAAGCCCATCCAAACAGGCTTAGTCCATTCTTCTTCTTCTTCTTCTTCTTCTTCTTCTTCTTCTTCTTCTTCTTCTTTTTTTTTCCCTCCGTATCACTTTAAATTTAAACATAATAAGGATCCAAATGTCATTTCAATCAAAGATGAAAACATTATCCTATCAACTATCAAGAAGACACCAGCAAAGAAGTACTGTATTTCAATCCAATGGTTTCGATAAGTCTGATATTTGACACTTAATATTTGAAATTTAAATATTGAAAGGATTATCGATAAACTTGAGGGCACGATTTGCATCATAGAAACGCAAATCAGCAACTTGCTTGACCTGGCTTAGGAGTCCAAGATAGTGGAACAACTCCTCATCTGCTGGATCTTGCTACGCAGCAGCCAACTGACTACTAAGTTAGTCTTGACACCAACGACGAACTAGGAGAGTTCGATCTTCCACGACATCAAACTCTAATTCAGCAACAGCAGGTGCTAGAACAGCTTGCAAAGAAGGTTATAGCTTTTCAAGCCTTTACAGCAGTTGGGGATATGATAAACTTGCTGAACCAGTTGGAAGTCTTGGAACAACGAGAGGGAGCATCTCAAAAATGCTAGGAAAAAATATGAAGGTTCTCATAGCTGATATGAAGGTTCTCAAAGCTAATTCGCTTCTTATCGAAGAAGCTCTGGTACATATCGAAAATTAGAAAATTAATAAGGTTTAAATTTTTTCTTTCATTTTCTATTTTTATGTCTGTTTCTTTTTTAAATTTGAAATGAATTTTTGATGTGTTACAAAATTTTAACTCGTAAGCGTTTCAATAATCATCTTATTACTCAAAGAATCAAAATTGTAAATTTTTTCATTTGAAATGATTATATATGAAGTTTTTCTTTCTTTTTTGTAGATCTTTAATAATCATCTTGTTTGTTCTTAAATCTTTCTTATAAGATATAAAAACTCTAGTTTCACATTAATATATGTTAGTAATATTTATTATTGATTTAGGTTATTTCAATTTAGTAATATATTAGCCATGTATTTGCAATACGGTATCTTGAATCTTTTGGTCAAAAACTTTATTTATTAATATAAATATTTGAATAGTTTAATTCAAAGTCTTAAATGTTAGGCAAAACACTGCAAGAACTTAAAAGTTGAAATAAAAAATTGAAAACTTGGAAATGAAAATTCATTGTAGAAGAAAATAATTAAGCCTTTTCATTAATGAAGGCTCAAATAATAAAATTCTTTAAAGGAAAAATGTGCAAATATACCCCTCAACTTTGCGATTTAGAGCAGATATATCCCTCATTATAAAAGTAGTGTATAAATACCCCTGCTATTATAAAATGGTGCAAATATACCCCTGCTGTTACAAAATGGTGCAAATATATCCTTTTCGTTGACGAGATTTAAAAAAAAATCATTTAGGTTATTTTTTTAATGAAAAAAATGTCACATGACTTTAAAAGTCTACCCATTTAAAAATTACCATGTGGCTTTAGAAAAGTATGGCTACTAAAAAAAAAAATAGGTAGACTTTTTTTTTAAAGTCACGTGACATTTTTTTAATTAAAAAATAACCTAAATGATTTTAAAAAATTCCCTTCAGCGAAAAGAGTATATTTGCACCATTTGTAACGGTAAGGTATATATGCACCACTTTTGTAATGAGAGGTATATGTGCTCTAAATCGTAAAGTTGAGAGGTATATTTACACCTTTACCCTTCTTGAAATATAAATAGGCGAAATACATAGACAAACACTCAAAGTAACAACAAGATCCAATTAGATACCCTTAGCTATCGTTGTAACAAGATAGACATCTCTCTTAACAGCAAAGTCCCGCTAGACATTTTTTGCTACATGCAAATTGATGATTCATACATCTGTCATAAAAAGTTTAGTTGGTTAAATGTAAATTGATCTAATCATCAACGTTATAACAAATACTACTTCTACTAGATAAATATAAATACTCACACATCTTTATTACAGGTCATTGCTTGATGATCAACAACAACAACAACATTGCTTGATGATCCTAGAAAATTATATGTTCCCCATAGTGGCTGATTTTTTGTCCAAAGAATAATTTATTAGATTCTTGAAATCCGAACACCATCACATAAATTGAAATTGAGAGAGTAATTATTATATTAATTTCAGAGGCAAAATTCAAAATTTGAAATTTGTGGGTTTCTACTTTCTATAACGCTTTTAAGTTCATATACAATAATAACTGGGTTCACAATCAAATATTCGCAAAATATTTTGCAGATTTTTTAATATAAATATAGGGTCTCAACAAAAGTTATTTGATTTACATGAACCATACCTTATAGGCTCGGTCCCCCCCCCCCCCGCCCCCCCACACACACCTCCATTGTAAATGTCCTTCAAATCAGGTAGTTAGGAGAATGGTTACATTTTTATAAGTACTAGTTAATATATATATATATATATAGAGAGAGAGAGAGATAATTAAGTTCAATGCCTTTCGGTTATTTAATTTATAAAATAGCCAGTAAATATATAGGTTTTGTATACACATAATACATAAATAGACCCTCAAATTTGGCCTCAGCTGTCAAGTATGCCCTTCAATTTTGGGCGTGTACAAGTAGGCACCCCAACTTGTATAAAGTTGAACACGTAAGCACAAATGCTGACGTAGCACATAAATTCTGAAGGTGTCTAGATGATCATTTTGTAAGTAGGAGTGTTCAATTGACAAAGTGGATACAAGTTGAGGTGCCTACTTGTGCACACTCAAAGTTGGAGGACATACTTGTCAGCTGAGACCAAGTTTAAGGGCCTATTTATGTATTACGCCTTTTGTATATCAAGTATAAGTACACATAATCAATGTATAGATTTTGTATATCCCGCCTAGCACCCGTAATTAATTCTTTGCTGAGGGTCCAAAAATGAAAAAAACCCTATCAAATACTATTTCTGTCCCAATTTATGCAATACACTTTTCTTTTTAGTTTGTTAAAAAAAATGATTTATTTCCATATTTAGAGATAATTTAACTTAAAATTTCCCTTTTTACCCTTAATAAAATGATTTACAGCCACACAAATATCTATACTTATTTTAGGTCATAAATTTTAAAAATTTTATTTTTTTAAACCCTGTACCTAATCAAATTATATCACATAAATTGGGACGGAGGGAGTATGTCCTTTTAAGCAACAAAAAAAAAAGAGCAAAGAGGGAGTATAAAGAGCCCGTTTGGATTGACTTATAAGCTGTTTTCAGCTTTTTTGAGTGTTTGGCTGGCCAACTTAAAGCCATTTTGTGCTTAAAATAAGCCCAAAAAAATAATTGGGTCTATTTGACTTAGCTTATCTAATGCAGCTTATAAGCTGAAAACAGCTTATAACCCCAAAAAAATAAGGGCAATTCGCAGAATTGCCCTTTTGGGGTGGTCTTTAAATTTTGCCCCTCATATTTGAAATCTTTAAATTTTGCCCTTCGCTAAATCCCATGGGTTTCAGGTTCGAACCCCCACACAGTCAAAATTTAAAAAAAAAAATCGCAAGGCAGAGTTTAAATTTCGCTATGCCTCCATCGGCATACACTTGTGAAGGAATTAGCAAAGTTATGCCGGACTCGGCATACTTATGCCTTATGGGCAGACTTGGCATAAGTATGCCGGTTCCGGCATAACTTTGATAATTACTTCACAAGTTTATGCCGGATCCGGCATAAAAGTTTGCCCATTAAAAGTATGCCCCCATCGGCATAAACTTGTTAAGGAATTACCAAACTTATGCCAATGGGGGCATACTTATGCCTTATGGGTAAACTTTGCCTTGAAGCATATATATGTATTTTTTTTTTTAAACTTTTCAAGGTAAACCTTTACTAAGAGTGTGCTCATAAAACATAACTAAAAGTATGCCCCATAAGGCATAAGTTTTCCTTAAGGCATAACTAAAAGTTTGCCTTATAAGGCAAAGTTTAAATTTTGTATGCCCCCTCCGCCAGACTTTTAGTTATGTTTAACTAAAAGTGTGCTGGAAGGGGCAGACTTTGCCTTGAGGGGAAAACTTTTAGTTATGCCGGATCCGGCATAACTTTAACTTTTTCTTAAAGATTGTATGCTGGATCCGGCATACACTCCCCCAGTCCTGCCTTGCGAAATTATTTTTTTATTTTATGCCTGAGCGGGGATTCGAACCCAGAATTTCATGTATTCACCCATCTTTTCAAGCAAAGGGTAAAATTTAAAGACCACAAATTTAAGGGGCAAAATTTAAAGACCACCCCAAACGAAGGGCAATCCGCGCAAAAAAATGAAAAAATAAGTTAGCCTACACAATATGTTTTTTTTTTTTTAACTGCTTTTTTTAAGCCCATCCAAACAGGCTCAAAATAAGGAGCTTTTGCCAACATCACAGTATACATTTGTAGCTAATAATTGAAAAAAGTGGCATTGTTGTTCTTCCCAATTTAGGTGTTATACCAATGGGGTCAATGTTAGGTGATTTACCTTCTTTTGACCCTCATAATTTTAGTCAGCTTCGCCCTTCTGATCCTTCTACTCCTTCTGTAAGTACCCTTTTCATTTTTACTTTTTTTTTTTTTTTGGTCTTAATTTGTTGTAAAAAATAAAAAAAATTCAATCTTGATTATTTTACTGAACACCCTTTTCCCCATTTTTTTTTACAGTTTTTTTTAGCTGATTGTTGTTCGACCCTTTTAATTTCTTGTAAAAAGTAAAAAAATTCAATCTTGATTATTTTACTGAACACCCTTTTCCTCATTGAATTTCTTTTTGAATTTTACAGCATTTTTTTTTATTCTCAATTTCTTGTAAAAACTAAAAAATTCAATCTTGATTTGAATTTTACAGTCTTTTTAGCTGATTTATGCAAGACCCATTTTTGCTAATGTTTGTTTTATGTACAAAAAATGCATTCTTGGAGCAATTTAGCTGATATACATAATCAATGTATAGGTTTTTGTATATTTCTTGTTAAAAAAAAAGTTAATAACTTCAATCTTGATTGATTTTAGTGAACACCCTTTTCACAATTCAGTTTCTTTTTGAATTTTACAGTTTTTTTTTTGCTGATTTATGTTTGACCCTTTTTTGCTATGTTTGTTTTATGCACAAAAAATGAGTTCTTGGAAAATTTGGCTGAAGTGCTGAACCTAGCTAATTTGGGATTGAGATCTAGTTGATTGATTGTTTTTTTGCATGCTTATGTGGCGCCGTGTTACTAGAGCTAGCATAGAATACTCTGATTTAGGGCATTAAGCCTGTTTGGTTTCTGGTGTAATGATGTTTGATTCGTTAATGAGCTCTAGGATTGCCATAATGGTGCATAATCTGTAAAAGAGGAATAGTTATGCTATAAGTAATTTAACGCGGATTTTGGATGGCATTGGCAAATACTCAATGCACGTAGAGATATCATATTACCTCAAGCAACAACGTTGGTCATTATTAAGCGGAAAAATAAAACAACAAAAAGAATTGAACACGATCTATATGAACTGAGCCGTCTTCTTGATGGTTTGGGGGTATCTCGGTTAGATTTGTTTGCTTATGTGACTTTGCATAAACAATCCCTCTTTGCTGGGGTGGACTCAATGTCCGCCACGTGGCATATGCTGCCATAATGCATTGTACACTCAGCTTAATGATAACCACGTATTAGATTTTGATCTATTATGGCATTGATTAATAGTATGCACTGCTTATGTTACTGCTATGTCAGTTACTCTTACTTCCGAACTCAGACTGATAAATATGTACGAGAGGAATCAGAAACCAAAACCATAATATTCTACGACTCTGTAAAAAAGCTACATGATACTTGTTTCTATAGGTTGTTATTATGAAATATTACTTCTAAGAGAAGCGGAAAGAAGAAGCATTCTCGGTTCTTGTATTACCATACAAAAATTGATGCAACTTTTTTCCCTTTTTGTTTTTTAGTTCCGTCTTACCTTTTCTCTTTGTGCTGCTTGGCTCCTTGAATATGATCTGACCATTGATCATTCGGATTTCAAGCCTCACGAAGCAATTCATCTTTCTCTACCGTTTTGTTTTCCCCGTTCTGGTAGTTATCACAAATTAGAAAGGTAAAAATAATGGAGTGTTTGCTGATAAAGTTACGTGGCTAAGTCATAGACTGAAACTCATTATGTCTCTCCTAAGGAGTTGCTGTTAAGCTGAATTTTTTAATGTACCAATTAAGCGAATGCCACAGACTTGTACTTATGCAAGGTGACTAATGATAAAGTATGGTAACTTTGTAACGAAACACTCTTCACCTGAAGTACGTTTCTTTGAATGGCATGATAAGTAAAGTGAACCAATTTTATATTCAAAAGGATATAAAAACCTGCATATGGACTTAAAAATCTCTTTAAAAATTATTTTTCGCAATAGAAAAAGTGTTCCATGATGAAGTTGCCTGGCGGTAAATATTTGTATATTGGTTTTTTAGTAGATGGAGTGCATCCTCCTTTTTCTTTTTTCTTAATTTGGAGGATTCTAGTAAGTTTATATATATATCTAATTCTGTGTTCTTCCTATTTCCAGAGAATGACACCTGTGACTTATCGCCCTACTCATGATCGGACTCTTCCACCACCAAATCAAGGTAAATCAAGAAAAGGATTCTTTTTTTTTTTCTCCTTAGACATGTTTTGACACTATAATTTACATTTATCTATTAGTTGCTCTCACTCTCTGGGTTTTTTTAGATCTATATTTTACTAGAATACTTAACCCCCCCCCCCCCCAGAAAAACCAATTGAATGGAATTACTTAATCTCTGCTGCTGCTGCAGTGCTGCTATTTATCCTTATGTGTTGGCCATGCAAATTAAGCCAATCATCTCTTGAGGAATTTGAATTTCAGTTTGCTTACTGTAGAAATGATGCAACCTCAAAAACAGTTTGTGCCTCAAAAGCCTATGCTTTGTAAGATATCTTTTAAGAGTGTGAGATATACACCGTCAAATGTAAAAAATTTAAGTTATCTTTACCTGTTGTTGTAGGTAACCTGTCTTATTTCGAGAGTAAAGATCTCTCATGCTGAGAAATCTTGCTTGTAATATCCTTAGGCTGACCTGATAGTATAAAGAATTCCTTATACTGACGGTGTATAAAATTTAAACTCATTTTTGAATTAGGTATCCTACATTTTCAAGAGTAGTAGTTGTCTAGATGTTGACAAGTTTATCAAGCCTGGATCTGGATGTTTGGGGAGGTTGATAGGATGTTCATCAAGTCAATTGATCCCGTGAGATACTATTAGGAAGTCTTATGAGTAGAACACCATTGGGTATGGATTAATCAGGATGACCAATTGGCAATGAATTGTATGTGTATGCAGAATCAAGCACTCTCTATTTACTAGTTTTGGAGTTTTCGCCCTTTGCTTCTGGCTTTGATGAAGGTAAATAGTCAAAAAAGTTCCCCTAGAATGCGAGCGTTGAGGCTTTCATCGAAACAAAGAGAGTCCTGGCCGGTGCTTTGTTCTGTGTTAGCCAGGTGAAAGGTTTGATCGACTATAAATAGATAAGTATATTAAGCAAGGACCTACTAAAACCTCTATTACCATTTTGGGCTATAAGACTCATGGCTTCCAACGAGCTAGGTGCATAAGCTTTTTATTACTAAAACGGTTCCAGGAAATTCTGGCAGGATATAGCTCGTCTGAGGGTTCAAGAATAGGGTAGGGTCCTGTCCTTGAAGCAAATAATGCAGCTCTTCCCTTTTCTGCTATGGATATGTTTAATTCGAAACTCCAGTAATTTTTTTTTTTTTTTTGGGTGGGGCGTTGGTGGTGGAAGCTAAAGTGCAAGTGAACAAGCAACAAATTAGTTTTGGAGTGATATGATCTCGACAAACTTTAATAAGACCTCGAGATTTTTAGTGCCTGTTTGTGATAATCAACTGTGGTGAGGAAGTGTTAAGTGTGCTAAGATATATTGCAAACATTTTTGGTAAGAATTTAAATAAAAGCAATCTAAGTATTCTTCTCCTGTTAGATTTGTTGGTGCTACCTTTAGAAATATAACTTGCACAGACAAGTCACTGTTTATCAGGTTCATCTCCTTTCATTTTTAGAAAATTGTCGTTTAGTTCTTTCGGATAACATTATTATCTTGCTCCGTTACTGCATTTCTATACTCGACTATGAGACTGCTTTCAAATGCACTAAAAAGATTACTTTCTCAGTAGCGCTAGCGGGCGTTATCTTAATTTAGTTAGATATGGTTAGTAACTATATGTAAGATCCCATTACCAAAAAGGAAAAAGCAATTTCTCTTAGGTTGCAACATTTGGTATGTATAGTCGTATCATAACTATGAATAGCCATCTAAAGTACATTCATATTATTAGTACAAATCTGTATGTGGAATGCGCAAGTTCGTTGACGGTTTACTTTCCCATGCTTTATCATTAATCTTTTCTTTTTTCTTTTAGTTGCTTCATCATCCTTTTCTAACTCAACATATCTTGTTTCTAACTAAATATATCTTATTGACCTGCATTTGAATTTCCAGTTATTTGTTCAGAAGCCAAAAATATACTTCTGCGACACCTTGAGCAGCGTGCTGAAGAGAAGGTCAGTATCCATTTTTATTCGACATTCATTCTCGTTTCTACTATAGATATTTCGGCAATTTGTGAAAGAGTTTTAACTTCTATATACTGACTGTATATAATTTTTACACTCACTGAAAAGATAACTACACATAATTATCCATATAAAGTAGGTTTAGTAACTTGGAAAATAAGGAAGTTACTTGCTACATCTGGTTACGATACGCTAAGCTGATAGTGTAAAAGTTTTTTGCATTGTCGATGTATATAAGTTAAATCCTTTGTGATATTTGTTCTATTGCGTACCAGTTCGGCAAAACCCTGTATTTGTATTAAGAAATTCACTATAAATGTTTACAATATTAGATTAGAACCTAGTTACTAACACCTGATGTTGGTATCCTAGAATTTAGAATCCATAAGGTTCAAATCCTGGCTTGGTCTCTGATTCCTTTGATGATTTTTAATTTGTTTTGGTTTGCAGTTGAGACCAAAGCGAGCTGCTGCTGAAAATCTGGCACCCGAGCATGGATCCAAGCATCTTAAGGTGTCCACCTAAGATGCTACCCGTGGGGAAAGCGGCCCCGGGGGGGGGGGGGGGGGGGTTAAGTGCAGCGATGAGAAAACGCGAAATGTGGCGGTTGCAAACTGGATTGTAACGACCTGGTTTTCGAAGATTGACTAACCTTCCAAATAGGTTAAAATCTTCTGGTTTTCTGCATAGTTCTGTAAATATTGTTGTGATGATGCAGATGCATGTTGTTGTAAAACTCTGAAGAGCTTGCTTGGCAATTGTCATATAGCAAATGAGATGTACACCAATGAAAATGTTGTTGGATGAGATTTCTCTGCATGAGCATTGATAGTATAGTACAAACTGGATAGTAACAACTTGGTTTTCGAAGATTGACTAACTTCCAAATAGGTTAAAATCTTCTGGTTTTCTGCATAGCTCTGTAAATATTGTTGTGATGATGCAGATGCATGTTGTTGTAAAACTCTGAAGAGCTTGCTTGGCAATTGTCATATAGCAAATGAGATGTACACCAATGAAAATGTTGTTGGATGAGATTTCTCTGCATGAGCATTGATAGTATAGTACATGCATAGAGTATATGGTTTTCTTTGTGTAGGTGGTATTAGATGTGGGAGAAGTACTTTGATTCATTTTCCTGTAATTATATGTTTCGGGTTCGAGCTATGGGATAGAGTGATTTTTGGCAGGAAATGTTTTGCCTTGAATGAACCCTTACACTTTACCTGGTGAAAATCTTGGCTAGTGGGTTTTGGATACCAAATGGTTAAAAAAAGAACTTAGCATTATTAGTGGTTTATAATTATGATAAAAGCTGGAAAATCATACATTTTTACCTGGTGAAAATCTTGGCCAGTGGGTTTCGGATACCAAATGGCAAAAAAAAGAACTTAGCATTATTAGTGGTTTATAATTATGATAAAAGCTAGAAAACCATACGTAAATGTATTAGAGGCAGATTCAAAATTTAAACTGTTCGAAATCGGAATTCCAGCAAGAGGCGAAAAGAGATTCATTTGACCCCCTATCATAATCTTCGAGTATTATTGCCTGGATGCATAACATTGATTCTCAACTCTCCTGCTTTTCTATTTCATGCCATTTTTAATTAATCGCCATGTTAGATTACAAAATCATGATCCTAACAATTTCTTTTTTGTTTTACTGCTATAAAATCGATTCACTTACATGTAGTATCTAACCATCCAGAACGTCACAAAAGGAATATTCCTTCTGTCTTAATTTACGTGTTATAATTTTCTTGGGAATTTGTCCCCAAAAAAAAGTTATACTTTTTTATTTAGAAATAATATAAATTTAAACTTTTCATTTTAACTTTAATGAGATGATTTATACATATCTATAGCTTGTTTTAATCTACAAGTTTTTACAAGTCTTTCTTTTCTTTTCTTGAACTTTATGGCCAGTCAAACACCGCCACACAAATTGAAACGGCAAGAAATTTGTATACGCCCTAAACAACTAACATTTTAAATGATCGTAACATCTTTTTTTTTTCTTTTTTTAATCGTAACATGTGCAATTTGCTATGAGGGGTTTAATTTATTTCCAACTTAGGCATAATATATTATATTTAATCAACAATTCAAAGAAGACTCGGTCAATTTGTTTGAAGATCAGAGACATAATACCTCTCATCTATTTCCCATTGGCTCTTAATTAACTCATTTCTTATGATATTAGTTAATTGATTAAGTTACATTTCCCTTTCCACACACACATATGTTCCTATAATTTTTCCTAGTCAAATAATATCCTGTCTAGTCTTCATGTTGAATAACGGCCAAGTCTGCTAGCCAAGAGTAGAAATGTAGCCTTAAAAATTTAACAAAAAATTTAAGTATAAGCTCCAGCTTTGATTAATCCTAGTTGAAGTTTTTTTTTTTTTTTTTTAGGTTACCATATGATCTTGTTCTTTGCCTTGTATGTGGACATTTCCTTATCTATCGTTTGGTTGGATGGATTAGGAAATAAAATCTCATCATAAAATTTCGCGTTAAAACAAATAATACGATGTTTGAGCAGCTCGATGCACAAAACATCCTGCGTTAGCAGAGTCCGGGGAAGGACCGCACTCCAAAAGTGTGATGTAGACAACCTAATACAAGCACGATGTTTAGTTAGAGATATTAGGAAAAATAAATTTGACATAACTAATACGTACTACGATTACTTGATTGCATAAGAAAAAGATAATCCCCACATAACTAACAGTACAATGTCCAGTTGGCGACATTAAATAGTATCCACATTAAGTTATGCATGAATATGTACATTATTTCATTCGGGATAAAATGTGAAATATGAGTAATAGCCTGTTTGGCCAAGCTTATTTTTCCCTAAAAGTACTTATTTTTTCAATAAGTGCTTAATTTAAAAAAAGTGAGGTGTTTGGCCAAGCTTTTGAGAGAAAATAAGTGCTTTTGGGATTAGCAGAAACAGTTTTTCAGAAGCTAAAAAAAATAGCTTTTGCCCAAAAGCACTTTTTTGAAAAATACTTTTGAGAAAAATATACATAGAAGCACTTTTTAAAAGCTTGGTCAAACACTAATTGCTACTAAAAAGTATTTTTTAAATTAATTGGCCAAACACAAACTGCTTTTAGCCAAAAGTACTTTTTAAAATAAGCTATTTTTAAAATCTTGGCCAAACAGGCTATAAGTATATCAATAATTAAACGGAGATAAAAAGTACTGAAAGTGAAAAATGCTATACTACAAAAAAAAAAAAAAAAAGGAACTAGCTATTTAGTATTCGTCGAATCTATTGTCGAATAACCAATAGTTAACATGTCTTTGTGATAATTCATCGTTAAATAGGATTTAGAAATAAAATTTTGCTGTTTGATGATAGAAGTTGTCCATCGCTAATTACTTTTTTTTTTTTTTTTGTGAGGTAAATTATATAATTCCTTTTATCTTGTATTATTCCTCACTGTATAACATTCCTTTCATTTTTTATTTTATTTTCTCACTGTATAACATTCCTTTCATTTTTTATTTTATTTTCTCACTGTATAACATTCCTTTCATTTTTTATTTTATTTTCCATCTAGTGTTCGTATCTGCATTAGCCCGATTTTATTCGAATTCGTGTCCGAAAATCTCACGTTGTGAACCAATTGACTCCTTAACATGCAGGTTTTTGGAGGAGAATGACTGGAAATCGGGACCAATATCTGACATGTCATATGAAGGATTTGACCAAAGAATGGTTCTGGAAATGGAGACTCAATTCTGAAAGCAATATATCATGTGAGGAATTGACCAAGAATTATTTAAAGACAGTGCTAAAATAAGTCCAACATTGCCCAAAATAGTTAAATTTCTGACTGAGATTTTACAAATGTTGATTGTCAACTTTCAGCACAACGTAGGGCTGCATTCCTAGTTAGATCTATATTGACCTGAAAACCTAAGTTGAAACTGCATAATTTTTCTTACAATTGAGCATTTGATACTTACCGACCCGATTAATTTAGATTCGCGCTAGGTATATAGTCCTACTAAGGGGTAGAGTGGTTCTTACTAAGAATTTCTCCATTTCAAAAGTGTTTGGAAAATATTATTGGATCGAGTCCACTAATAAAAGGTGCTAGTTAGTTATTAATCTTTCACTTAAATACTAGCTCATTATGGGTGCCACCATTAAAAATAGAGGTTTTTCTCCCCGACATTCAGTGGGAGATTTGTATTACAAAACATGATTTTCCCACTTCATTCCCACAGAACCAACTCACTGGGAAAACGCATGGTGGGAAACAGATTCCCATTGAAACACTAGAAAACTTCCTAATTTTTTCGTGTGAAAACACTCTATTTAGGTTTTCCCCTTGACATTCGATGAAAATAGTCACTGAACATTTTTCAGTGGAAAATTTCAATGGGAAAATAATGATTTTTTAGTAGTGTGTAAAAAATTAAGATTTTCCTAGCTAACATTTCTTGCGAGAAACAAACAACGGTTAGGGTTAGCTATACAGAAACATTTATTGTGTCAATGACAGGCTGTGAAAATAAGGGAATTCATTTATTTTATGAGAATTCCAACGAACATTGATTTAAATTGTGGTTGCAAGATTTCTACTTTCGCAAGGAGAAATCCGTAATCCTCTTAACCTTATATTTATATTAAAATACTGTACGAAAACTCAAACTCGTAATATTTGATTAAGGATGGACAAATATCTCAAACTGCCCCCCATACCCCTTTGGCGTTCAAACTTAGTATATTAGAAACTGAGAGCCAAGCAATTCAACTTGACTATAGAAAATTATCATAAAGAATGCCACCCCCACATGATGTTTGACCATTTTCTCCTCTTATTTTACTTATAATTTTTTTCCCCCAGTTTTTGGTACAAGTTCAATTCATCTTCAATGAACGAACCAAAGCCTTTTCTTATAAATCACATGTTTCACTTTTTCCCTCACTTGCGTAGTCTGCAAATATTCCTCTTGCTTTTAACCAAAATAGACTAAACATTTCAACCAATAATCGATTTTTTCTCACGTTGTTTATTTATGAGCATGCTGACCAAATATTTTTCTTCGTAAGAGCTTTGGACTATGGTAGTTTTGATCAGACTATTTGATATTTTAGAAAGAAAAAATTTCACTTAATTAAATCGAGTGTACACTGAGTGGATATAATTTAAATTCTCATAATTTCAAGGAATAATGATGATAATATAATTAACCACTATGGAGAAGCAAATGAACCTAATTCAAGTACAGTAAATGAATGAAAAATTAAAATACACCAAAATACAAAGCATTTTACTTTACTACTATATAGAAGCATGGGTAAAACCCATGCTTCGTCGTCAGTCACTCTTTCAAAAAAAAAAAGGGTGGGCCCATTACTAAAACACCAAGCAATATTAAAAAAAAAAAATAGACCCCACCATCACCAAACTCATGTTAAAAAAAAGTGGACCCCATATTAAAAAAACAAGTAATGTAAAAAAAAACGTGCACCCCATATTAAAAAATTAAACAATATTCATGTAATTCCCAAAGTATCCCCATTAAGTAAATAATGGTGGATTCATTGTCACATGTGTATCAATCCATTAGTGGGAGCAAATGAAATCATTGTACAACAAAAAACATGAACCCCATGTTATTGCTTTTCTTCAAAAAGTTAAGTAGTTAAACCATACAATTTCCTTTCTTTTCTTATATTAGCCTGAGATCTAATCTAGATATTTAACTGTTGTATTTGCTATTCCGCCATGTCATTTATTTGTTATGTTTATTTATTTATATTTTAAAACGAAAGAATTTAATTACTTTTTCATTTTTTTCCTTACTCTAATAAATGTGAAAAGAGATTAATGTCGTAAAAGAAAAAATAATATTAAATGGAGATCAAATAATTAATAAGGTAAATTAGTCAAATTCTAATTCTAATTGACGTTTCCTTAAAAAATCGTGCAAAAGACAACATGACAAGTAAGATGAGATAAACCAAGAATATTTACCAAAAATTAAAAAATAGTAGTTCTTTGTTTAAATAGAAAATTAAATTTCTACTTTGTTTCATTTTAAACATGTAAAATTAATTTAATAAATTGAATTAGAATTATCCAAATCAAAAATTGATAAAAAATAATAAGTATTGTCTCTACATACATTAACAATAGAATATTTTACACCTTTAAATTAATCGAATTAAAATTCAAAGTATCAACTGATGCTTAAATATTGTTATTGTTTTATCTCAAAGAGAAATCAAATTTCTACTTTGTTTTGTCTTAAATATGTAAAATTAATTTAATAATTTGAATTAGAATTATCCAAATCAAAATTTGATAAAAAAATAATAAGTATTGTTTAGGTCCAATCTACATACATTAACAATAGAATATTTTACACCTTTAAATTAATCGAATTAAAATTCAATCAACT
The DNA here is from genome assembly GCF_019175385.1 of Lycium barbarum. Lineage (NCBI taxonomy): Eukaryota > Viridiplantae > Streptophyta > Magnoliopsida > Solanales > Solanaceae > Lycium > Lycium barbarum. The sequence continues at coordinate 125,186,745 of NC_083345.1, read as the reverse complement.
TATGCTTAAATATTGCTATTGTGTTGTCTCAAAGAAAGGAAAATAGTTTCCTTTTAAACAAGTCTTCTCTTTTAAAAAGTAGGGAAAATACATAACACCCCCCCCCCCCCCCCCAACGTATAGCCAAATTAATTATGACGCACCCAACCTTTGCGGGCGACCTATTACCCCCCCAGTCTTAATTTTTCTGTATTTTTGTACCATTTTTTGACTGACGTGACAAAAAAAAAATTAAAGCCCAGTTGCACAGTGAAGAGTGTTGCACACTCTCCGCCAAATTGGTGCCACGCTGCTGCCACGTCACTGCCACTTTTCCTTTTTTTTTTTTCATTTGATTTTTCTTTTATTAATTATATTTACACTAATTAACCTCTAATTAACCATTAAACCATTAATTTTGTCTTTTTCATCACTAAACTCTTCTTCTTCGTCACTAAACCCTTCTTCTTCTTCTTCTTCTTCTTCTTCTTCTTCTTCTTCTTCTTCTTCTTCTTCATTTCAAGAAATCCATCAACCCATTTTCTTCCCCCATTAGCACACACACATTCAACCCATTTTCTTCCTCCATTAACAATACACATTCAACCCATTTTCTTCCTTCATTAACACACGCACATTCAACCCATTTTCTTCCTCCATTAATACACACATTCAATTTAATCATCAATCATAAAGAGCTTATTTTCAAGAAACATTCAACCCATTTTCTTCCTCCATTAAAATCCATTTTCTTCAACCCATTTTCTTCCTCCATTAACACACACACATTCAACCCATTTTCTTCCTCCATTAACACACACACATTCAACCCATTTTCTTTCTCCATTAACGCACACATTCATTTGAAGGCAAATCAAACACCAAAATATCTCCTCCACCAAAATGGCATTATGTTTTAATGGGTCAGACCCATTTTCATCTTGGTGTTGTTACTGTTGTTGCTCCTGTTGCTTCTGCTGCTGCGGTGTTGCTACGGTGTGGCGGTGGCGGCGGTGTGGCGGCGGCGGCAGTGTGGCGACGACAGTGGTTGAGGAGAAAGAAGAAGAAAGAGAAAAAGGAGAAAGAAGAAGAAAGAGAAAAATAAATTGCATTTAACAATTGAAATGTGGAAGAGAGGGAGGGTGGGGGTGGGTGAGAGGATAAAATATAAATAAATTTTTAAAAATTATTTTTTATTAAAATATAAAAAATATTTTTACTGCTTTCACTCGCCATAATTTTTTTTTGCCACGTCAATCGAAAATGGTACTAAAATACTGAAAAATTAAGACTGGGGGGTAATAGGTCGCCCGCAAAGGTTGGGTGCGTCATAATTAATCTGGCTATACGTTTGGGGGGGGGGGGGGGGTTATGTATTTTCTCTAAAAAGTATTAATAAATTTTTGCAACTTTGCATTCGTAGCAAACACTAATATAAAAAAGTTTTGGATACGGAGCACAAACTACAATGTTATATTAATCGTGTTTTGAACATAGTATATATATATATAATAACAGTGCAAACTTATGTATGTTTATTAGCAATATAAAATATACTATATATTATCACTACGCAGACACAACTACATACGCATAGATACACTATAATCCAAAGTGTTACGGGCATACGCCGTCTAGTATTGTTAATCAATAAACGGTTATTAACACCATCTGTGCGATCTAAATGTGTTATAGTAGATTAGTTATCAATTACTCAAGATTATTAATTAATTTTTTATTTTATTTTTGGCTTCTCATCATTTGTTCGGTATTCATATTGGGTCCGACTAAATACGAATTCGCAGCGGAAAGTCTCATATTGACAGTAAAACACTCCCTAAGAAAGATGACTCCACACCTAAAGGTCGGACCTAAGATTTCTGATTAAGAATGAAGGTATACTTATCACTCCACCACAATCCTTGTTGATCGATTGTTAATCAATTCTTATCAATAATGTAATCTATAATTACTACTAATTTTATATAATCTGATGGTGTAAATATTTTTATACTGTCAGTAGAGAGTGTAATTTGATTCGACCAATTGTTGCTTAAGACTAGTGGACCGAGAAAAACCAACCACCACACGTAGTTCACTGTTTGAATTTACATAAGTCAAAAGCCTATACTTATTACTTGTTGTAGCAAAAAAGTTTCATAGGGAACGCACTACGATCTTGCTGAAATATAGTGCATGCATGATTTCAGGAACAAGTTATTCTTCGCTGTCCTTATTTTAGATTCTTTCGCTATCTGCTTGATCTGATATTCGCTTTGGAGCCTGATTAATTCAAATTCACCTCTAAAAGTCTTACTTTTGGAGTTAACATATTTCATAATAAATGTGATTTCATACCCAAAACTCGAATAAGAGACCTCTAATTAATAACGAAAGAGTACTTACCACTCCACCATGACCTTTCATGAGTTTAGATATATGAATAATGCAACCCTTGTAAGAGTGATTTAATTGTTTGAAACAAGTTTTTCAACCCATCACTGCCAGGATCACATGCATGCCAATTTTATAATATGTCGTGGTTGTGTGATGGTGGGCAATGGTGATAGTTGTGCATAGTGACAGAGCCACTTGCAATCAAGGGATTTGGATCTCTTTTGAATAAAGTTTGTGCGTGTATATATATTATATACACGTGAAGTTGAGAAGATATTCAAGTCAATTTCTACTCAAAAGCGGAAAGAAATAAAAGGAAACTTTTTTCTTTGTTGGTTTTCGAGTGTTATTGGGATTTAGATCCTTTCTAGGAAAGGATTAGATCTAGTAGTATAAATACATGCTAGCTAGGATTTATTAAGTAGGACATAACATAGAACCTAAGAGTATTCAATCTTGTAACTTACTTTCTCCCTTTATATTAATAAAAGTGACGGCCGTTCTCCGTGGACTAGGATCACATTGATCCGAACCACGTTAATTACTGTGTTTTTATCGTTTCTGCGCTAACAATTGGTATCAGAAGCCTACAGGTCGTGAGATCTAGGAGACGAGGAGACTGTGGCATCTATGAAGTTTGAGGTAACGAATTTTGAAGGATGAAGTAACAAATTCAACATCTGGAAGATCAAGATCATAGCGTTGTTACGGAGAGAAGGATCAGTCTATGCTTTGGACGACTCGTATCCTGGAAATACGAAAGAAGCCGAGAAGCAGAAGATTGAGATGGATGCATTTAGCTCAATTCAATTATCCTTATCAGACAGCGTGTTATGTGAAGTCACTACCGAGAAAACAACTACGAGTTTGTTGAAGAAACTTGAAGATCTCTACCAGAAGAAATCAGTAACAACTAGAATGTTGTTAAGGCAGCATTTACACACCTTCAAGATGAAGACAGGTACAACTTTACAGGATTATCTTGATGCTTTTAATAAATTCGCTATGGATCTTTCTCATACTGATATTAAAGTGGGAGATGAAGAACTAGCGTGCACTCTACTGTTTTCATTATCACCGGCGTACAAAGACGTAGTTAATTCAATGATGTACAGTAAAGAGATGGTCACGTTACAGATGGTAAGACATGCATTGAATTCGGATGAATTAAGAAACCATATCAACAATGGTGAGAAAAAGGACAATGGTGAGGGTTTGACGGTTAGAGGTCGCTCGAGCCAAAGAGGGAGAGGCAAATCAGTTGCTAGGTCAAAGTCCAGGAAAAGGGTGAATATGAAGGATGCTAAATGTTGGGGTTGTCATCAAAAGGGTCACTTTGAGAGGGATTGCTCGAATAAGAAGATTGATAAAATAACAGCCAGTGCATCTACGGTTCAGGTAGCTCAGACATCTGGAGAAGATTATGTGCTAACTGCTTCAACACATGACATTCAGACACACAAGTGGATTTTAGATTCAACTTGTACCTTTACAAGTGTTTCAGAAAAGATTGGTTTACTAGCTACGAGCATACGAGTGGGACTGTACTTATGGATAACGATACAATATGTGAAATAGCAGGCATTGGTTCAGCCCGTATATGGTGTCATGACGGCATCATAAGAACATTGTCTAATGTTTGACATGTTCCTGATATGAAAAAGAATCTGATCTCTCTTGGTACTCTTGATAAGATCGGATATAAGCATGCAGGTGAAGGTGGAATCTGCAAGGTGACCAAGGGTTCTCTGGTCATGTTAAAGGCCAAACTGGAGGGTGGTCTTTATGTACTTATGGGCAGTACCATTATAGGTACTGCGAATGCTGCAACCTCACAGTTAGCAAATGATGACAAGGCTAAGATATGGCATATGAGATTAGGTTACATGAGCAAGAAAGGGTTGGCAATTTTAAGCAATCGAAACCTTTTAAAAGGTGAGAAGATTAACACACTTGATTTTTGTGAGCATTGTGTCCTTGGAAAGCAGAAACGGGTCAGCTTTAGCGTGGGCAAGCACAAAACCGAAGGGGTACTTGACTACATTCATTCAAATATATGGGGTCCATATTAAGTTCTATCCAAGGGTGGAAAGAGGTATCTTCTTACTTTCATTGATGATTTTTCATGCAAGGTTTGGGTATACTTCATAAAAGGCTAAAAGTGATGCCTTTGAGAATTTTAAAAACTGGAAGACATTAATTGAAAATCAGTGTGACTGAAAGATTAAGTTTCTTCGAATAGATAATGGCTTGGAGTTTTGCAATGAAGAGTTTGACAATTTCTGCAAGATTCATGGTGTATTGAGACATAGAATTGTTAGGCATAAAACACAACATAATGGAGTAGCTGAAAGGATGAACCTCACTCTTCTTAAGAAAGCACGATGTATGCTCTCTAATGCCAAGACGCCTAAGGAGTTCTGGGCGGAAGCAGTAAATACTGCTTGTTATGTTGTTAATCGTTCTCCAGCATCGGCGATTGACTTCAAAACTCCAAATAAGGTATGCTCAAGTAAACCGTCTCATTACTCGTACTTAAGAATCTTTGGATGTCCCGCATATTATCATGTAAGTGATGGAAAACTAGAACCTAGAGCTCGAAAAGGTTTATTTATGGGATATGCTGAAGGGGTAAAAGGATATAGAATATGGAGTTTAGATCCTCTTAAGTTTGTAATTAGTAGAGATGTTACTTTTGATGAGGCCTCTTTGCTTGATCCTGGAAAAACTTCTATTGAGTTTATAGGACAGAAAGTTCTTACAACAGAAACGGTGGAGGAAAATGTGAAACTCACCGAGCAGGAGGATCAAGTGAGTAAGGTGGAGTTCGATAATGAAAAATCTCACACAGTAGTACCTGAAGGTGAACCATACAGTATAGCTACTGGAAGGGACAAACGAACTCTGAAGCCTAATCTAAAATATTATCCTCAGCCTTCACAAGCTAATCTTGTAGCCTATACATTAGCTACTGCCGAGGAGGAAATAAAGGATCTGGAACCCTCAAGCTATACAAAAGCTACTATGTGTGGTGAAGCTGATCAATGGCGTTTAGCCATGACCGAAGAGATGGACTCTCTGCACAAGAACCAGACATGGGATTTTGTGAGTCTACCAAAGGGGAAAAGAACTGTTGGTTGCAAAGGGGTTTTTAGAAAAAAGGATGGCATTTCGAGTGTAGAAAATGCTAGATACAAAGCGAGATTGGTTGCTAAGGGCTTTGTCAGAAGGAGGGAATCGACTACAATGAGATTTTCTCACCAGTCGTGAAGCATAGCTCAATTCGTTTGTTGCTAGCTTTGGTTGCCCATTATGACTTGAAGCTTCATCAGGTTGATGTCAAGACAACATTCTTACATAGTGAACTTGAAGAGGTGATCTTCATGAATTAGCCTGAGGGTTTCCTTATTGAAGGAAAAAAAGACCAGGTTTGTCAGTTGGAGAAATATTTGTATGGTTTGAAATAGTCGCCACGACAGTGGTACAAGAGATTTGACGCGTTCATGATTACTAAAGGTTTCTCGAGAAATGCATTTGATAGCTGCGTGTATCACATGACGGTATCTGGTAATTCAAATATTTATTTACTGTTATATGTTGATGATATGCTCATTGCTGCAAATAGTATGACAAAGATAAATGATATGAAGAAACTGCTAAGTAAGGAGTTTGACATGAAATATTTAGGTGAAGCTAAGAAAATCCTTGGAATGGAGATTCACAGGAAGAACGGTGAGGTACATCTCTCACAGAAAAAGCATATTGAGAAGGTAGTTTAGAGGTTTGGCATGAATAAATGTAAACTCGTTACTTTACCGTTAGCACAACATTTCAGACTTTATTCTTTGATGGCACCACAATCAAAGGAAGAGGTGGCGTACATGTCAAAAGTTCCTTATTCTAGTGTAGTTGGTAGCATTATGTATGCTATGGTTTGCACTCTGCCTGATATTGCCCAAGCAGTGAGTATGGTAAGTCGATTCATGTCTAATCCGGGTAAGAAACATTGGGAAGCAATTAAGTGGATATTGAGATATCTTAAAGGTTCTTCGAATGTTGGTCTAACTTTTTGTAGGATGAGAAATGAAGGCTTCTCGGTCCTTGGTTATGTGGATTCTGATTTTGCAGGTGATCTTGATATAAGGAGATCAACAACGGGCTATATCTTTACTCTTGTAGGTAGTGCCATAAGTTGGAAGGCAACTTTCCAGTCTATAGTTGCTTTGTCCATAACAGAAGCTGAATATATGGCAGCAGTAGAAGCAGTAAAGGAGGCTATATGATTGAAAGGTTTGGTGTCAGAATTGAGTAGGGTTCAACATGAACCAACTCTAAAATGTGATAGCCGAAGTGCTATTCACTTGATAAAAAATCAGAGATTTCATGATCGCACCAAACACATTGATATCAGATTCCATTTTATTCGTGATGTTGTTGAACAAGGCACAATTAAGGTCTTGAAGGTTGACACAAAGGACAATACATCGGATATGTTGACCAAGGTGGTTCCTTTTGTCAAGTTCAGTCATTGTATGAATTTGGCGGGAGTTCGCATCAACTGATACGTTAGGATGGAGAACGGCAGGGCAAGGTAGAGCTACTAGTATGTACAAGGTTTCGGTTAGTGTCTCTTGTTTCCTACACGGAGTTAGCTCACGTAGGCTTAGGGACATTGGACTGAATGACATTCATATGGAAGCTCGAAATTCATCTCAAGGTGGAGATTGTGAAATTGAGAAGATATTCAAGCCAATTCCTACTCAAAAGCGGAAAGAAATAAAAGAAAACTTTTTTCTTTGTTGGTTTTCGATTGTTATTGGGATTTAGATCCTTTCTAGGAAAGGATTAGACCTAGTAGTATAAATACATGCTAGCTAGGATTTATTAAGTAAGACAAAACATAGAACCTATGAATATTCAATCTTGTAACTTACTTTCTCCCTTGATATTAATAAAAGTGTCGATCGTTCTCTGTGGACTAGGATCACATAGATCCGAACTACGTTAATTACTGTGTTTTTATCGCTTCAGCGCTATCAATATATATATATTGAATTCCCATAACATAAGAAAAATATGAGTTCTAATTCCACGAGGGACATACTTGGACTTTTATCAATCGTCTTGTCACAATTCTTGATTTCACCCCTATTTATACGCGGGGTAATAATGGACATAATGTCGTGAAATATCACATTTGCAGGGATCTTTAAGCCATGAGCAACATCTTAATAATTTTAAGACCCAATACAAAATGTGAGTGAATCAGACCTACTCACAAAAAAAAAGTGACAATAAGAAATAGATGCACTTAATTGACTGGAATTTGAACGGTTCAAATTCAAACCCCTCAAAATTACAAACGGACCCTAACTACTTCAGGAATCTGGATCGAAAATTCTTCACTATATTTATTTTGGAGAAAAAGTGGATAAAGTTTGATAAATCCATACAGTAATGAGTAGTATAATGAATTTAGTGAATTACCTTTGTAGTTGATTGATTGATATGTAGAGAAGAATTTGAACGAAAAGATTGTCCCACCGCATATCCTATAACTATTAGAGAGTTTGCAAACGAGTTAAATGAAAAATGGATTAATCATATTTCTTTTCTATTTTTGAAGATACCCTTGGCCTTCAACATGTAACGTGTGGGTCCAATTAATTCAATTTCTAACTCTATGTTTAAGCAAAAACATAGCACGTGTTCAAGAAGATGACAACCACTAGTTTCATTGTTCGTTCCCACAAGTCAGTGGTAATTATTTTAAACTAGTTTAAATTTAGTATACTGATATGGTATAAAAAAAAATTCATAACCAACCTAATAAGATAATTTGAGAAATAGAGTACTACTCCCTCCGTCTCATAATAAATGTCACCTTAGCAAAAAACATGCATATTAAGAAACCAATAATGTAATGTGAAGTTTATCAAATTACCCCCATATAATAAAAACAAATTATTTTTGCCTCTTGATTAGAGCATGCACAAGAAGTAAACCTTTTGACATTGGAAATCCAACAATACCAAGTTACTATGTGGCTTTTCCAATCATCACTTAGATGTTACTTTATTGTCCAAGGGTAGAATTGAAAAAAATAGACTATTTATGTCGTGGTTTCCTAAGGTGACACTTATTATGGGTCAAAAAAATTTGGCTCAGGTGACACTTATTATGGGACGGAAGGAATATATGGCTCACGAAAAAAAAACTAATTTTAACGTCAGACTTTGATGAGTTAACTATGGACATATTACCAACGTAATAACAACGAAAATAGATAGTTAGAATGGAATTAAGCAGTTTAGCTACGAAAATGCTCTCATTAGCTAATTTTAGTGTTTTTCGTAGTGATAATCTCCTACAACGAATTAAATTGCATTAATGATATAAAATTTCTTTACATCATCAATGTATAACTAAAATCTCATTTTCTTTATATCTGTTGGGGTGTTAGTGACATATTAAGTATTTTTCTCTAGACTTACTATTCAGGTATACCGTTACATGTATGTTGCAAATTTAATTTGGATAGAACCAAATTATTTTCTGTATCATCGTCATAGATGCAGTATTAAATTGGAGATAAGGTACGATTTTCCTACTAATTCTCTTTTAATTCAAAATAAGAAATTATAAAATATACACATCCGATCCCACAAGAGTGTGACAAAAACTTAGAATGTAGTTTTTGTCAAAAAAAAAAAAAAAAGCAATCAAACAGCCCAGAATATACTTATATTATACTTTATATTTTTGTTGGCATGCAATGGTCATATCCTCGACATGTTATTACACATTTAATGTCGCTCATGATTCAATCCAATTTCCGAGTTAAAATATTCTGATATACTAAGTTGCAAGCTCCTTTTCACTCAAACGTAATTAAATCAGCTTAAATGGAAAAGAGCGAGGCAGTAGAAGTCCTTTTTTGGCATTGTAGTTATCTTTTAAATGATCTAATTGTGTAAATATTTTTAACACGGTGAGTGCACGTGCATAAAACTTTAATTCTTTGTCATTGATTTACGCGAAATCCCCTTTTCAGGTCAACATTTAGATTTTGTCTTTATTTTTAAAAATTATGAAAATACAGGCCTTGAAAAATTACATTTCCGCACAACTTTAGACTCACGTCTAATGTTTTCTCACATATCTTTCAACGTTACAAACAAAACATTGAATTGTTGTCTAACGATTGTAATAACTTATAAAATTTTAGACGGCGATCTAATATTTTTCTCGTAATATTTTCAATTTGCTTAAAAGAGATCTTTAGATATGATCTAAAAAGTCCATACCTTACAAAAGAATTTAAATGAAGATCAGTTACTAAATAACTATCCGAAAAGGGATAAACTGCGAAAATTTCACTAAACTCTTAGCTAGGAGAATAATTAAAGGTGGGACGATTCCAGTTCATCATTAGTGCGCTATTACCATATATATTGATTACGTACTAATTAATCAAGCAGTCATATACCTCCAAAAAACAATTGTCCTGTTAAAGTCTAAGTACTCTATTTCATGGAAATTTCTTTACCACAAAATATCTATGGAGTCAGAAACAAAGTCTATAAATAGGCCATCACTTCGTCTCGATTCTACCAACTAACATCTCAAAGACTTTTTAACTTCTACCAAAAAATTCTCTAGCAAATTATCCTCCCAAAAAAAACACTTCATTTTTTCTTGATAAACTTTGAGTTTTACTAAGAAGATGGGGTTCATTTCAGGCAATAATAAGAAACTTCTTTCAAAGATAGCAACTAATGATGGACATGGAGAAAACTCAGCATATTTTGATGGTTGGAAAGCTTATGAAAATGATCCTTTTCATCTAACACAAAATCCTAAAGGTGTTATTCAGATGGGTCTCGCTGAAAATCAGGTATGTGAAACAGTACTTACACTGAACTTCGAATCCGCTTAGCCGGAAAACTGCACTATATACAAACCTCTTTTCATGGATTCAGCTAAACCTAGTATTTTCGACACAAAATATACACAACTAAAAAAAAGCACGAATTTCCAAAGAACGTCCCCGTTGAAACATCAACGTTTTCGACCAGCCAATTTCAGACGGACTCGTTGGAATTCGCTATTTTATTTTTTATTTTTGACAAGTATACAAAAAATCTATAAAATTTAAACATATATTTCATTCAACCAAAGTTTCAAAAATATAATTTGTTCAAGCTAAGAATCTGAGAGGTTGGACTTGTTAAGTTTAAATTTTGGCTCTGCCTCATCGTTGTCTCTTTCCTTTTCTTGTTTAGATAGATATTTCTACACAATACAATCCTTGATCACACACTAAACAATTTGTGTTTTCTTGTGATGTTTTTGCAGCTTTGCTTTGATTTAATCCAAGAATGGGTAGTCAATAACCCAAAAGCTTCCATTTGCACATCTGAAGGAGCTCAAGATTTTAAGGATATTGCTATTTTTCAAGACTATCATGGCTTGCTAGAATTCACGAAGGTATGAGAAACATGAAATCTAGTCGTGATCAAATCCAGCATTTAAAGTCAGTCATTTAATTCTTTATGTATAAATCACAAGTAAAAACATGCGAATTTCCGAGGGAAATTTTTGAAGGAGGCCATCGGAAATTGGCTCGTCGGAAGCTTTTCCAACGGAAATTCCATATACTATTTGGTAATTTTTCTTCAGACACACATAAGCTGAGCTAGACACGGTCTAACTGCCCGACTCTAGTCTAGATTCGCCGAGGGCGGATTCAAAGCATATGGTAGGGGTTCGGCAGAATCCAGTAGCAATTTGGCTAAAATCCTATATCTATGTTGAGAAATTCACTAAATATGTATATATAATAAACTGTGAATTTAGTAGCATAAATAAGTCGTGAGTTCAATGGCGAGCAAAAAAGCGTCATACTCGTATACTTCAAATTCTAAATCCATTACTTTGTAAATGTTCAGGCTGTTTCAAGATTCATGGAGAAAGTGAGAGGAGATAGAGTGACATTTGATCCAGAAAGAATAGTTATGAGTGGAGGAGCAACTGGAGCTCATGAAACTCTGGCATTTTGTTTGGCTGATCCTGGTGATGCATTTCTAGTTCCTACACCATATTATCCAGGGTAAGAATTCACTTTTTTTAAAAAGAATTAATTATTCTAGAAGAATATTAAGTCTAGCATGTCATAATAAAAGATAGCCATCCATAATTAGTGAAATTACTAACTGCTGCCGCAACAAGTTAAATTATACTGCCATACGATAGGTAGCAGTTTACAAAAAGTGAAATTAATAACCTAAAAAATAAGATAACGATCTGCCACAACACAGACTTTAAGAATGATTATAAGATTCTCTTCTCTTCTTTAAATTAAAATTAAATTTGCAGTTATTTTGGTACTTGGACCAAGTAAATTATTGGTGTGGGACATGAACACAACGACTTCTGTTCAAGAAACAAAAAAGTAGGTCCTATAATAGCAACCTAAATGACTATCGGGCTCTAAGTGACAAAGACCATAAACAAAAGACAGATCTGATACATCTACCTTTTATTAGATTGGACCTTAATGAATTATTTATTATTTTCCCGCAAAAGCAGCCATAATTATAGAAACATAGACCCAAAATTAAAGTCAAAGAAAACTCAAGAGATCTAGAGAGAAAGTTGACTTTTGATTAATTTTCCACCATAGTGAATTATTTATCATTTGTTCCCAAAGCCATCTGTAACTATATTTAGACTAGAAGACTTTTAATTAAATAACATATTAGAAGACTTTACTGGCCTCCTTAGCAATAGTCCAGTCAAAAGATTTTTTAGATCATAGTTCTATTAAACATGACGCCCATATAAAGCAATGTTTTCTAAGCTAAGGAAAACATTAAGAAATGGGAGGGGAAAAAAATAGAAAAGTTGAATAATGAATAATTAAGTTGGATTTACAACTTATATATATCATGATGTAAATAATATTTATGTTATCAGTGTATTTTAATCTGTTATAGTAGGTTACCTGCTTTATTTTCTAGGTTACTTATCTCACTTATCATGAACGGACACTTACAGACTTACAACTATCTTTTAAGTTACCAGATAATGTAACAAAATCTTTTACTACATTTTCGTCACTAAAAAAAAGATAGACAAACAACTTCAGTAGCTAAACAACAAAAAATCGTCGCTAATCTATGAATTAGCGACGGATTATTAAAAAACATGTTAGCTACTTACTAGTTATTTAGTGATAGCTTAATTAGCGATGAATTTTGTAACTAATTCTTGTTATGTATTGCAGATTTGACAGAGATTTGAGGTGGAGAACAGGAGTACAACTTTTTCCTGTTGTTTGTGAGAGTTCTAACAATTTCAAGGTTACAAAAGAAGCTTTAGAAGATGCATATGAGAAAGCTCAAGAATCTAACATCAGAGTCAAAGGATTACTCATAAACAATCCATCAAATCCATTGGGCACAGTTTTGGACAGGGAAACATTAAAAGACATACTAAGATTCATCAATGACAAAAACATCCACCTAGTATGCGACGAAATCTATGCTGCTACCGCGTTTAGCCAGCCCTCCTTCATCAGTATCGCGGAAGTTAAAGAGGAAGTTGTTGGATGCAACGAAAATTTAGTGCACATCGTTTATAGCCTGTCGAAAGATCTAGGGTTCCCTGGATTCAGAGTCGGAATCATTTACTCATACAATGATGTTGTGGTGAATATTGCGCGAAAAATGTCAAGTTTTGGGCTCGTTTCAACACAAACGCAACGATTGATTGCTTCCATGTTATCGGATGACATCTTCGTTGAAAATTTTATCGCGAAGAGCTCAGTTAGGTTATCACAAAGGCATGGTTTGTTCACTAAGGGACTAGCTCAAGTTGGAATTAGCACATTGAAGAGTAATGCAGGACTATTTTTCTGGATGGATTTGAGAAGGCTTCTTAAAGAGCCAACATTTGAAGATGAATTGGATCTTTGGCATATAATTATTAATGAAGTGAAACTCAATGTCTCTCCTGGTTGTTCATTTCATTGCTCTGAGCCTGGTTGGTTTAGAGTTTGTTTTGCTAATATGGATGATGAAACTATGAGAGTTGCGTTGAGAAGAATTAGGCACTTTGTGCTTAAAGAAAATAAGGGACTTGAAGTTGCATCCAAGAAACAATGCAGGAGGAACAAACTTGAAATTAGTTTATCTTTTAGAAGATTGGATGATTTCATGAACTCTCCTTTCATGAATTCTCCTCACTCTCCAATGTCTTCTCCTATGGTCCAAGCTAGGACTTGAAAAAAGGAAGAGCTCATCATCAATATTAGTTTTTGTCGATAACGGTGCATCTAGATCAGCTTGCGCACAAATCGACTGTTTCACCGAGTACCTGATAGGCGTTCAGTTTAGCATCTGGGCACACAAGAATTTCACCAAGTACCTGATACGACTGTCTAATTGAAGGAGGGTAAATTATTTAATTGTAGTTGTTGGTAAGTCTAGTTACATAACATAGAATGGAAGTTCATAGAGATTCTTTGAATTTTTTAATTAAGACTTTTTGCCTATACTCTGATTGCAAAAAGCAATCAAATATGCTCCTATATATTGTTGAATAATTTTGTTCTTGGGTTTTTTGTATACCTTCTTGTAATGAAGGAGATCAGTTGTAACTTGTTTTTAAGAAGCAAGTGTATTTCTCAGATGTTTACATTTTGTTTTTTTATTTGGTTAGACTGTCATCCAATAGATTAAGAAATAGTGATACACCAGAGGTTTGTGACTTTGTCAAAGATAATCTTTACACCATTATATCATTACCTAAAAGATGATGACAAACCAGTATAATGATTGGATGTGATTCTTCTATTCTTAACCCAAGACTCCGGATAAACTTTTCGTAAGGATTTGAATTAGTTGGGTCAATGAATTTCGGATATCAGATGCTTAAAGCAAAAAAAAAAAAAAAAAGTACAAATAGTTGTCCATAATGTATGAGATTAGTACTCCCTCGTCTCAATTTATGTGATACTTTTCACGTTTGAGAGTCAATTTAACCAAATTTTGAAGCTAAATTTGATTAGATTAACTCAATATAAAAGTTATATATATGAAAATTACATGAAAAGTTAAGTTACAACTTTTCTCATATCAATTTAATGAAAAATACATCTGAAAATTTGCTATGTTTAAGCAAAAACATAGCACACGTGTTCAAGAAGATGACAACCACTAGTTTCATTGTTCGTTCCCACAAGTCAGTGGTAATTATTTTAAACTAGTTTAAATTTAGTATACTGATATGGTATAAAAAAAAAATTCATAACAAACCTAATAAGATAATTTGAGAAATAGAGTAATACTCTTCCGTCTTATAATAAATGTCATCTTAGCCAAAAACATGCATATTAAGAAACCAATAATGTAATGTGAAGTTTATCAAATTACCCCATATAGTAAAAACAAATTATTTTGCCTCTTGATTAGAGCATGCACAAGAAGTAAACCTTTTGACATTAGGAATCCAACAATACCAAGTTACTATGTGGCTTTTCCAATCATCACTTAGATGTTACTTTATTGTCCAAGGGTAGAATTGAAAAAGAAATAGACTATTTATGTCTTGGTTTCCTAAGGTGACACTTATTATGGGTTAAAAAAAGTTGGCTCAGGTGACACTTATTATGGGACGGAGGGAGAATATCGCTCACGAAAAAAACTAATTTTAACGTCAGACTTTGATGAGTTTAACTATGGACATATTACCAACGTAATAACAACGAAAATAGATAGTTAGAATGGAATTAAGCAGTTTAGCGACGAAAATGTTCTCATTAGCTAATTTTAGTGTTTTTCGTAGTGATAATCTCCTATAACGAATTAAATTGCATTAATGATATAAATTTTCTTTACATCATCAATGTATAACTAAAATCTCATTTTCTTTATATCTGTTGGGGTGTTAGTGACATATTAAGTATTTTTCTCTAGACTTAAATATTCAGGTATACCGTTACATGTATGTTGCAAATTTAATTTGGATAGAACCAAATTATTTTCTGTATCATCGTCATAGATGCAGTATTAAATTGGAGATAAGGTACGATTTTCCTACTAATTCTCTTTTAATTCAAAATAAGAAATTATAAAAATATACATATCCGATCCCACAACAGTGTGACGAAAACCTAGAATGTAGTTTTTGTCAAAAAAAAATAAAATGCAATCAAACAGCCCAGAATATACTTATATTATACTTTATATTTTTGTTGGCATGCAATGGTCATATCCTCGACATGTTATTACACATTTAATGTCGTTCATGATTCAATCCAATTTCCGAGTTAAAATATTCTGATATACTAAGTTGCAAGCTCCTTTTCACTCAAACGTAATTAAATCAGCTTAAATGGAAAAGAGCGAGGCAGTAGAAGTCCTTTTTTGGCGTTGTAGTTATCTTTTAAATGATCTGATTGTGTAAATATTTTTAACACGGTGAGTGCACATGCATAAAACTTTAATTCTTTGTCATTGATTTACGCGAAGTCCCCTTTTTAGGTCAACATTTAGATTTTGTCTTTATTTTTAAAAATTATGAAAATACAGGCCTTGAAAAATTACATTTCCGCACAACTTTAGACTCACGTCTAATGTTTTCTCACATATTTCTCAACGTTACAAACAAAACATTGAATTGTTGTCTAACGATTGTAATAACTTATAAAATTGTAGACGGCGATCTAATATTTTTCTGGTAATATTTTCAATTTGCTTAAAAGAAATCTTTAAATATGATCTAAAAAGTCCATACATTACAAAAGAATTTAAATGAAGATCAGTTACTAAACAACTATCCGGAAAAGGGATAACCTGCAAAAATTTCACTAAACTCTTAGCTAGGAGAATAATTAAAGATGGGACGATTCCCAGTTCATCATTAGTGCGCTATTACCATATTGATTACGGACTAATTAATCAAGCAGTCATATACCTCCATAAAACAATTGTCCTGTTAAAGTCTAAGTACTCTATTTCATGGAAATTTCTTTACCACAAAATATCTATGGAGTCAGAAACAAAGTCTATAAATAGGCCATCACTTCGTCTCGATTCTACCAACTAACATCTCAAAGTCTTTTTAACTTCTACCAAAAAATTCTCTAGCAAGTTATCCTCCCAAAAAAAAAAAACACTTCATTTTTTCTTGATAAACTTTGAGTTTTACTAAGAAGATGGGATTCATTTCAGGCAATAATAAGAAACTTCTTTCAAAGATAGCAACTAATGATGGACATGGAGAAAACTCAGCATATTTTGATGGTTGGAAAGCTTATGAAAATGATCCTTTTCATCTAACACAAAATCCTAATGGTGTTATTCAGAACGTCATAAAAAGAATACCCCCATGTATCATAAGTTACGTGTCATAATTTTCTTTGTAATCTGCCCCTAAAAAATTGTCATACTTCTTTATTTGGAAATACTATAACCTTAAACTTTTCATTTTATCCTTGATGCAATAATTTATAAGCACACAAATGTCTATAGCTTATTTTAAACTACAAGTTTTTATATTTTTTTCTTAAACTTTGTGCCAATTCAAATACCGCCCCACAAATTATGAGCGGCAGAGTTTTAATTTGTATACGCCCTATAACGACTAACATTTTAAATGATCGTAAAAAGTCAAACTTGCTAGGGGGGGGGGGGGGGGTTAATTTATTTCCAACTTAGGCATAATATATTATATTTAACATATATTAATTTTGAACAACAATTCAAAGAAGACTCAGTCAATTTGTTTGAAGATCAGAGGCATAATATTTCTGATCTGTTTCCCATTGGCTGTGAACTATTTGCCTATGATATTAGCTAATTAATTAAGCTACCTTTCCCTTTCCACACACATATGTTCCTATAATTTTTCTTAATCAACAAATTTCCCGTCTAGTGACTAGTCTTCATGTTGAATAATGGCCAAGTCTGCTAGCCAAGAGTAGAAACGTGGCCTTAAAAATTGAACAAAAAATTAAGTATAAGCTCCAGCTTTGATTAATCCTAGTTGAAGTTTCTTTTTTAGGTTACCATATGGTCTTGTTTGCCTAGTATTTGGACATTTCCTTATCTATCGTTTGGCTGGATGGATTAGGAAATAAAATCTCATCATAAAATTTCGCATATAAAACAATTAATATGATGTTTGGCAGCTCGATGCACAAAACATTCCGCGTTAGCAGGGTCCGGGGAAGAACCGCATTTCAAGGGTATGATGTAGGCAATCTATCCTAATACAAGCATTAATACGATGTTTAGTTAGAGATATTAGGACAAATAAGTTTCGCATAACTAAGACGTACGACGGTTACTTGATTGCACAAGAAAAAAATAATCCCCAGGTAACTAACAGTACAATGTCTGGTTGGCGACGTTAAATAATATTCACATTAAGTTACGCATGAATATATACATTATTTCATTCGAGATAAAATGTGAAATATGAGTAAGTGTATCAGTAATTATACGGAAATAAAAGTACTGAAAGTCAAAAATGCTACACTACAAAAAAAAAATTAGCTATTGAGTATTCGTCGCTATCTATCGTCAAATAACCAATAGTTAACATGTTTTTGTGATAATTCATTACTAATTCATCGTTAAATAGGATTTAACAACAAATTTTGCTATTTGCTGATAAAAGTTGTCAGTCCCTAATTGCTTTTCTGGTGAGGTAAATTATATATACAAAATATTAATTCCCTTATCTTGTATTATTACTTACCGTATAACATTCCTTTCTACTTTTTCGGTTTTTCCATTTACGGTTCGGTATCCATTTTTTTGTGTGGATTGATCTTCAAACGCACTGGTCTTTAATTTTTGGCCTTCGCTTAAAAAAGTGACCAAAAATACCCGAGGTTTTGGGTTCGAACCTCGCTCAGTAAAAAAAAAAAAATCGCAAGGCAAGGCTTTCGCGAAACCTCTGCCTTAAGGCCTTATATTTGCCCAAAATTAGGCCTATTCGGGCAAAAGTTAGTCTTAATGCAAACCTCTATCTTAAGGCCTAACTTTTGCCCGAATAGGCCTAATTTTGCTACGAAATTCTGCCTTGCACCTTTTTTTTTTACTAAGCCGGAGTTCCAAACCAGAACCTCGAGGTATTAGGCGAAGGGCAAAAATTAAAGACCAGCAATTTGAGGGACAAAAATTAAAGACCACCCCCGAATAAGGGAACTCGTGCAAATTGCCCATCAATATCTTCATTGGGGCCCGATTAAATTCGAATATATGTCCGAAAGTCCCACGGTGGGAACCAAATGACTCCTTAACATGCAGGTTTTTGGAGGAGAATGACAGGAAGTGGAGACCCAATATGTGACATGTCATGTGAAGGATTTGACCAAAGAATGGTTCTGGAAATGGAGACTCAATTCTTGAAAGTAATATATCATGTGAGGAATTGACCGAGAATTATTTAAATGCAGTGCTAAAATAAGTCCAACATTGCCCAAAATAGTTAAATTTCTGACTGAGATTTTACGAAGGTTGATTGTCTACTTTCAGCACAAAGTATGACTGCATTTCTAGCTAGATCTATATTGACCTGTCTAGAAAACCAATGTTGAAACTAAAATGTGTATCTTCTTTTAACTATTCAGCATCACATAAGCGATTCGACTAATTCAGATTCTCGCCAGATGCTTCTTACTAAGAATTTCTCCATTTCAAAGAGTTGGAAATATATTAGGTCGGGTCCACCAATAAATGGTGCTAGACTATATCCTAACTGATTGCCTCACTACAAGAAAAAATATATATGGCAACAATTTTTTTTTTTGTTGCCATAGATTGATTATTATTGCAAAAAGTACTTTTGGCACAAAAAAATATATTTTGTTGCATGAACTTTTCCTAACGGCTGTTATTGCAACAACGTGGAACAATTTTTTTTTTGTTGTCAAAAGTACTTTTTGCAACAATAATTAATACTATGGCAACAAAATTAAATTCTTTGGCAACAAAAAAATCATTTGCCAACAATAAAACTAAGTTATTGCTAAATATAAAAAAAATTGTTGCGATTTCTATACTTTCTTGTAGTGCCTGTAGATACACTATTATACATGGGAGCAGAAAATAAGATATTCTTAACATTTCTTGTGAGAAACAAACGACAGGGTTATCTATACAAAAGTATTCATTGCATCACTGAGGATATTTAGGTTGTCAAAATAAGGGAATTCATTAGTTTTGTGAGAATTTCAATGACCGTTGATTCAAATTGTTATTGCAATATACCTACTTTTCCAAGTAGAAACCGTAATTCTTTTGACCTTGTATTTACATTAAAATACTATATCAAAACTCTAACCAGAATTAAAAGTGGAAAAATATCCCAACTATCCCACCACACCCCTTCGCGGTCAAATTTTGTATATTAGAAAGTCAGAGCCAAGCAATTCAATTTGACTATTGGAAATTATCATAACAAAAGTCATCCACATGATGTTTAACCATTTTATCCTCTTATTTTACTTTACTTGTTTTTTTCTTTTCAGTTTTTGGTACAAGTTCAATTCATGTTCAATGTACGAACCAATGCCTTTCTTTCTTATGAATCACATGTTTCACTTTTTCCCTCACTTGCGTAGTCTTCAAATATTCCTCTTACTTTTAACCAAAATAGACTAAACATTTAAATCGATTTTTTCTCACGTTGTTTATTTATGAGAATATTGACCAAATATTTTTCTTCGTAGAGCTTTGGACTATGGTAGTTTTGAGCAGACTATTTGATTCTTCAGAAAGAAAAAATTTCACTTAATTAAATCGTGTGCACACTGAGTGGATATAATTTAAATTCTCATAATTTCCAGGAATACTGATGATAATATAATTAACCACTATAGAGAAGCAAACGAAACTAATTCAAGTACAGTAAATGAATGAAAAATTAACATACACCAAAATACAAAGAATTTATTATTAATCAATAAACGGTTATTAACACCATCTGTGCGATCTAAGGCCTCATTTGTTTTCATTAAGATTAAGACGTCTGAATCTGAATGCACATCTCAATGATTAAGATGTTGTCTCTAGATCTGAACACTGAATGATTAAGACTGTTTGTTTTTCAACATCTGAATGTGCAGAACATATTTATTTAAACAAAATAAATATACAATTCAAATAAAAAAGTAACTAAATAAAAATTTAATAAAATAAAAATATTATTTGACAAAAAAATGAAACATTTATGTTCGCTAGTGATGGTGGAGATGCTTTGTAGTGATGGTGGGTAGGGTAAGTGTGTGGTGGTGGGTTAGGTGGGGTATGGGTGGTGGTGTCGTGGGTCTGGGGTAAGGGGGTGGTTGGAGGTAAGGTAGGTGGGTGGTGGGGGGGTTAGGATGGTGTTGGTGGTGAGTAGGGGGGGAGGGATGGTGGTGGTGGTGGGGTGAGTCGTGGTGGTGTGTTGGTGAGGGTGGTGATGGTGGGTGGGTTGTTGGGGTGGGTGGGTGGGTTGTTGGGGGTTGGGGTGGTGTTGCTGGTGAGTGGAGGTGTTGGGGTGGAGCCGGTGGTAAAAATTATTCATAAAAAAAGTACCTCTTAATCAGGGGCGGAGCTACTTGGTCCCGAGGGGTGTCAAGCGACACCCCTTCGCTGAAAAATTACGTTGTATAAATATGTGAAATTCTGATTTTATACATATATGTACTACTATTGACACCTCTTGTAATAAGTTGAGGGCTTAGCCGAGTGGTTAAGGGGTGTCAAAGGTTCAGGCTAACAAGGTTGCGTGTTCGATCCCAGTTCTGATGTGGCTTATGTTTTTGTTGGCTTTTTCGCGTGTTTACTTCTTTATATTTTGACACCCCTTAATAAAATTCCTGGCTCCGCCACTGCTCTTAATGATGTTCAGACTTTGTTCAAGATCTTAATAATTAAGACCTATTCAGACCAAATAAGTTGTTAGATCTTAATGCAAACAAATGCACTTAATGGTATAAGGTCTGAACCATTCAGATTCAGACCTCCATTAAGTGCAAACAAATGAGGCCTAAATGTGTTATAGTATATTAGTTATCATTTACTCAAGATTATTAATTAATTTTTTATTTTATTTTTGGCTTCTCATCATGTGTTCGGTATTCATATTGGACCCGAGTAAATACGAATTTGCATCGGAAAGTCTCAAATTGAGGTAAAACACTCCCTAACAAAGGTGACTCCACACCTAGAGCTCGGACCAAAGATTTCTGATTAAGAGTGAAGGTATACTTACCACTCCACCAAAACCCTTGTTGATCGATTGTTAATCAATTCTTATCAAATAAAGTAATCTGTAATTACTACTAATTTTATATAATCTGATGGTGTAAATATTTTTTATACTGTCAGTAGAGAGTCTTAATTTGATTCGACCAATGGTTGCTTAAGGCTAGAGCTGTCAATATGGGCTTGGCCCGCGAGGCCGGCCCAACCCAACCCTTCATTTAAGTAGGGTTGGGCTAGGATTTCTTTGGCCCATATAGAAGTGAGGCTCAAAAGCCCAGCCTTTCTTGGCCCGCCGGCCTCAAGGGTTGGGCTGAGGCCAGCCCTTGAGGCCAGAAAAGAATAATAAATTAATTAATTTTTAAAAAAAATATAAGTAAATTAAAAAAAAAGATAAAAGTAATGATTAAAAAAGAATGTACTTACTACTAAGTAGTAAATTAGAAAATAAAGTAATACTTTTTAGTCTTAGAATTTATATTATGTTTAATTTCTTTTGAACGTGATCTGAATTAGTGATCAAAAATAATAATTTATATTTGTTCTCTTAAATTTTTTTCTTCTATGATATGATTTTGCTTAAGAATGGTGTGGTAGAAGATTCTATTTCATATTGCATAAGTTTCATGTTCAAATTGTACCAAAAATCACTTAGAAAATATTATTTCGGAAGACGAAAAAATTTAAAGGGTTGACCCGTCCTAACCCGCGGCCCGCTTAGGGCTGGGTTGGGCTGCCATTTTGTAGGCCCTTCAATTAAAAGGGCCAGCCCGTCCTAGCCCATTTAATTCTTTGGTCCTTTAGGGCTGGGTTGGGTTGGGCTGGGCTGGGCCAGCCCATATTGACACCTCTACTTAAGGCTAGTGGACCGAGAAAAACCAACCACCACATGTAGTTCACTGTTTGAATTTACATAAGTCAAAAGCCTATACTTGTTACTTCTTGTAGCAAAAAAGTTTCATAGGGAACGCACTACGATCTTGCTGAAATATAGTGCATGCATGATTTCAGGAACAAGTTATTCTTCGCTGTCCTTATTTTAGATTCTTTCGCTATCTGCTTGGTCTGATATTCGCTTTGGAGCCTGATTAATTCAAATTTACCTAGAAAAGTCTTACTTGTGGAGTTAACATATTTCATAATAAAGGTGACTTCATATCCAAAACTCGAATACGAGACCTCTAATTAATAACGAAGGAGTACTTACTACTTACCATTCCACCATAACCTTTCATGGTTAGTTTAGATATATGAATAATGCAACCCTTGTAAGAGTGATTTAATTGTTTGAAACAAGTTTTTCAACCCATCACCGCCAGGATCACATGCATGCCAATTTTATAATATGTCGTGGTTGTGTGATGGTGACCAATGGTGATAGTTGTGCATAGTGACAGAGCCACTTGCAATCAAGGGATTTGGATCTCTTTTGAATAAAGTTTGTGCGTGTATATATATATATATATATATATATATATATATATATATATATATATATATGTGTGTGTGTGTGTGTGAAGTTGAGAAGATATTCAAGCCATTTTCTACTCAAAAGCGGAAAGAAATAAAAAGAAACTTTTTTCTTTCTTGGTTTTCAAGTGTTATTAGGATTTAGATCCTTTCTAGGAAAGGATTAGACCTAGTAGTATAAATACATGCTAGCTAAGATTTATTAAGTAGGACAGAACATAGAACCTAAGAGTATTCAATCTTGTAACTTACTTTTTCCCTTGATATTAATAAAAGTGTCGGCCGTTCTCCGTGGACTAGGATCATATCGATCCGAACCACGTTAATTACTGTGTTTTTATCGTTTCAGCGCTAACAATTAGTATCAGAAGCCTACAGGTCGTGAGATCTAGAAGGCGAGGAGACTATGGCATCTATGAAGTTTGAGGTAGCGAATTTTGATGGACGAAGTAATAACTTCAACATCTGGAAGATCAAGATCATGACGTTGTTACGGAGAGAAGGATCAGTCTATGCTTTGGACGACTCATATCCCGAAAATACGAAAGAGGCCGAGAAGCAGAAGATTGAGATGGATGCATTTAGCTCAATTCAATTATCCTTATCAGACAGTGTGTTATGTGAAGTCAGTACCGAGAAAACAGCTGCGAGTTTATTGAAGAAACTTGAAGATCTCTATCAGAAGAAATCAGTAACAACTAGAATGTTGTTAAGGCAGCGTTTACACACCTTCAAGATGAAGACAGGTACACCTTTACAGGATCAACTTGATGCTTTAAATAAATTGGCTATGGATCTTGCCCATACTGATATTAAAATGGGAGATGAATAACTAATGTGCACTCTAATGTTTTTATTATCACCGGCGTACAAAGACGTAGTTAATTCAATGATGTATAGTAAGGAGATGGTCACGTTACAGATGGTAAGACATGCATTGAATTCGGATGAATTAAGAAACCATATCAACAATGGTGAGAAAGAGGACCATGGTGAGGGTTTGACGGTTAGAGGTTGCTCGAGCCAAAGTGGGAGAGGCAAATCAGTTGCTAGGTCAAAGTCTAGGAAAAGGGTGAATAGGAAGAATGCTAAATGTTGGGATTGTCATCAAAAAGGTCACTTTGAGAGGGATTTCCTGAATAAGAAGATTGATAAAACAACAGCCAATGCATCTACGGTTCAGGTAGCTCAGTCATCTGGAGAAGATTATGTGCTAATTGCTTCAACAGATGACATTCAGACACACAAGTGGATTTTAGATTCAGCTTGTACCTTTCACATGTGCTTCAGAAAAGATTGGTTTACTAGCTACGAGCAGACGAGCGGGACTGTACTTATGGATAATGATGCAGTATGTGAAATAACAGGCATTGGTTCAGACCGTACATGGTGTCATAACGGCATCATAAGAACATTGTCTAATATTCAATATGTTCCTGATATGAAAAAGAATTTGATCTCTCTTGGTACTATTGATAAGCTCGGATATAAGTATGTGGGTGAAGGTGAAATCTGCAAGGTGACCAAGGGTTCTCTGGTCATGTTAAAGGACAAATTGGAGGGTGGTCTTTATGTACTTATGGGCAGCACCATTCTAGGTACTGCGAATGCTGCAACCTCAAAGTTATCAGATGATGATAAGGCTAAGATATAGCATATGAGATTAGGTCACATGAGCGAGAGGGGGTTGGCAAGTTTGAGCAATCGAAACCTTTTAAAAGGTAAGAAGATTAACACACTTGATTTTTGTGAGCATTGTGTCCTTGGAAAGCAGAAACAGGCCAGCTTTAGCACGGGCAAGCACAAAACCGAAGGGGTACTTGACTACATTCATTCAGATTTATAGGTCTATCTAAGGTTCTATCCAAGGGTGGAAAGAGGTATCTTCTTACTTTCATTGATGATTTTTCACGCAAGGTTTGGGTATACTTCTTAAAGGCTAAAAGTGATGCCTTTGAGAATTTCAAAAACTGGAAGACATTAATTGAAAATCAGTGTGACAGAAAGATTAAGTGTCTTCGAACAGATAATGTCTTGGAGTTTTGCAATGAAGAGTTTGACAATTTCTGCAAGATTCATGGTGTATTGAGACATAGAACTGTTAGTCATACACCACAACAGAATGCACTGAAAGGATGAACCTCACTGTTCTTAAGAAAGCACGACGTATGCTCTCTAATGCTAAGGTGCCTAAGGAGTTCTGGGCGGAAGCAGCAAATACTGCTTGTTATGTTGTTAATCGTTCTCCAGCGTCGGCGATTGACTTCAAAACTCCAAATGAGGTATGGACAGGTAAACCGTCTGATTACTCGTACTTAGGAATCTTTGGATGTCCCGCATATTATCATGTAAGTGATGGAAAACTAGAACGTAGATCTCGAAAAGGTTTATTTATGGGATATGCTGAAGAGGTAAAAGGATATAGAATATGGAGTTTAGATCCTCTTAAGTTTGTAATCAGTAGAGATGTTACTTTCGATGAGGCCTCTATGCTTGATCCTGGAAAGATTTTTATTGAGTTTACAGGGCAGAAAGTTCTTACAACAGAAACGGTGGAGGAAAATGTGAAACTCACCGAGCAGGAGGATCAAGTGAGTAAGGTGGAGTCCGATAATGAAACTCAAACAGTAGTACCTGAAGGTGAACCATACAGTATAGCTACTGGAAGGGGCAAATGAACTCCGAAGCCTAATCCAAAATATTATCGTCAGCCTTCGCAAGCTAATCTTGTGGCCTATGTATTAGCTACTGCCGAGGAGGAAATAAAGGATCTAGAACCCTCAAGCTATACAGAAGCTGCTATGTGTGGTGAAGCTGATCAACGGCGTTTAGCCATGACCGAAGAGATGGAGTCTCTGCACAAGAACCAGACATGGGATTTAGTGAGTCTACCAAAGGGTAAGAGAACTGTTGGTTGCAAATAGATTTTCAGAAAAAAGGATGGCATTTCGGGTGTAGAAGATGATAGATACAAAGCAAGATTGGTTGCTAAGAGCTTTTGTCAGAAGGAGGGAATCGACTACAATGAGATTTTCTCACCAGTCGTGAAGCATAGCTCAATTCGTTTGTTGCTAGCTTTGGTTGCCCATTATGACTTGAAGCTTCATCAGCTTGATGTCAGGATTGTATTCTTACATAGTGAACTTGAAGAGGTGATCTTCATGAATCAGCCCGATGGTTTCCTTATTGAAGGAAAGAAAGACCAGGTTTGTCAATTGAAAAAATCTTTGTATGGTTTGAAACAGTCACCATGATAGTGGTACAAGAGATTTGATGCGTTCATGATTACTAAAGGTTTCTCGAGAATTGCATTTGATAGCTGTGTATATCACATGACGGTATCTGGTGATTCAAATAGTTATTTACTGTTATATGTTGATAATATGCTTATTGCTGCTAATAGTATGACAAAGATGAATGATTTGAAGAAACTTCTAAGTAAGAAGTTTGACATGAAATATTTAGGTAAAGCTAAGAAAATCCTTGGAATGGAGATTCACAGGAAGAACGTTGAGGTACATCTCTCACAAAAAAGTATATTGAGAAGGTAGTTCAGATGTTTAGCATGAATAAATGTAAACTCGTTACTTTACCGTTAGCACAATATTTCAGACTTTCTTCTTTGATGGCACCGCAATCAAAGGAAGAGGTGGAGTACATGTCAAAAGTTCCTTATTCTAGTGTAGTTGGTAGCATTATGTATGCTATGGTTTGCACTCGGCCTGATATTGCTCAAGCAATGAGTATGGTAAGTCGATTCATGTTTAATCCGAGTAAGACACATTGGGAAGAAATTAAGTGGATATTGAGATATCTTAAAGGCTCTTCGAATGTTGGTCTAACTTTCTGTGGGATAAGACATAAAGGCTTCTCGGTCCTTGGTTACGTGCATTCAGATTTTGCAGGTGATCTTGTTAGAAGGAGATCAACAACGGGCTATATCTTTACTCTTGCAGGTAGTGCCATAAGTTGGAAGGCAACTCTCCAGTCTATAGTTGCTTTGTCCACAACAGAAGCTGAATATATAGCAGCAGTAGAAGCAGTAAAGGAGGCTATATGGTTGAAAGGTTTGGTCTCAGAATTGAGTAGGGTTCAACATAAACCAACTCTAAAATGTGATAGCCAGAGTGCTATTCACTTGATAAAAAATTAGAGATTTCATGATCGCACCAAACATTGATACCAGATTCCATTTTATTCGTGATGTTTTTGAACAAGGCACAATTAAGGTCTTGAAGGTTGACACAAAGGACAACGCAGCAGATATGTTGACCAAGGTGGTTCCTCTTGTCAAGTTCAGTCATTGTATGAATTTGGCGGGAGTTCGCATCAACTGATACGACAGGATGGAGAACGGCAGGGCAAGGTAGAGCTACTAGTATGTACAAGGTTTCGGTTAGTGTCTCTTGTTTCCTACACGGAGTTAGCTCACGTAGGCTTAGAGACATTGGACTGAATGACGTTCATATGGAAGCTCGAAATTCATCTCAAGGTGGAGATTGTGAAGTTGAGAAGATATTCAAGCCAATTCCTACTCAAAAGTGGAAAGAAATAAAAGAAAACTTTTTTCTTTGTTGGTTTTCGGTTATTATTGGGATTTAGATCCTTTCTAGGAAAGGAATAGACCTAGTAGTATAAATACATGTTAGCTAGGATTTATTAAGTAGAACAGAACATAGAACCTATGAGTATTCAATCTTGTAACTTACTTTCTCCCTTAATATTAACAAAAGTGCCGGTCGTTCTCCGTGGATTAGGATCACATAGATCCGAACTACGTTAATTATTGTGTTTTTATATCTTCAGTGCTGGCAATATATATATATATATAATTCCCATAACATAAGAAAAATATGAGTTCGAATTCCCCGAGGGACACACTTGGACTTTATTAATCGTCTTGTCACAATTCTTGATTTCACCACTATTTATACGCGCGGTAATAATGGACATAATGTCGTGAAATATCACATTTGCCGGGATCTTTAAGCCATGAGCAACATCTTAATAGTTTTAAGACGACAATACAAAATGTGAGTGAATCAGACCTACTCACAAAAAAAAGTGACAATAAGAAATAGATGCACTTAATTGACTGAAATTTGAACGGTTCAAATTCAAACCCCTCAAAATTACAAACGGACCCTAACTACTTCAGGAATCTGGATCGAAAATTCTTCACTATATTTATTTTGGAGAAAAAGTGGATAAAGTTTGATAAATCCATACAGTAATGAGTAGTATAATGAATTTAGTGAATTACCTTTGTAGTTGATTGATTGATATGTTGAGAAGAATTTGAACGAAAAGATTGTCCCACCGCATATCCTATAACTATTAGAGAGTTTGCAAACGAGTTAAATGAAAAATGGATTAATCATATTTCTTTTCTATTTTTGAAGATACCCTTGGCCTTCAACATGTAACGTGTGGGTCCAATTAATTCAATTTCTAACTCTATGTTTAAGCAAAAACATAGCACGTGCTCAAGAAGATGACAACCACGAATTAAATTGCATTAATGATATAAAATTTCTTTACATCATCAATGTATAACTAAAATCTCATTTTCTTTATATCTGTTGGGGGTGTTAGTGACATATTAAGTATTTTTCTCTAGACTTAAATATTCAGGTATACCGTTACATGTATGTTGCAAATTTAATTTGGATAGAACCAAATTATTTTCTGTATCATCGTCATAGATGCAGTATTAAATTGGAGATAAGGTACGATTTTCCTACTAATTCTCTTTTAATTCAAAATAAGAAATTATAAAATATACATATCCGATCCCACAAGAGTGTGACGAAAACCTAGCATGTAGTTTTTATCAAAAAAAAAAAAAAAATGCAATCAAACTGCCCAGAATATACTTATATTATACTTTATATTTTTGTTGGCATGCAATGGTCATATCCTCGACATGTTATTACACATTTAATGTCGTTCATGATTCAATCCAATTTCCGAGTTAAAATACTCTGATATACTAAGTTGCAAGCTCTTTTTCACTCAAACGTAATTAAATCAGCTTAAATGGAAAAGAGCGAGGCAGTAGAAGTCCTTTTTTGGTGTTGTAGTTATTTTTTAAATGATCTAATTATGTAAATATTTTTAACACGATGAGTGCACGTGCATAAAACTTTAATTCTTTGTCATTGATTTACGCGAAATCCCCTTTTCAGGTCAACATTTAGATTTTGTCTTTATTTTTAAAAATTATGGAAATACAGGCCTTGAAAAATTACATTTCCGCACAACTTTAGACTCACGTTTAATGTTTTCTCACATATTTCTCAACGTTACAAATAAAACATTGAATTGTTATCTAACGATTGTAATAACTTATAAAATTTTAGACGGCAATCTAATATTTTTCTCGTAATATTTTTAATTTGCTTAAAAGAGATCTTTAAATATGATCTAAAAAGTTCATACCTTACAAAAGAATTTAAATGAAGATCAGTTACCAAACAACTATCCGGAAAAGGGATAACCTGCGAAAATTTCACTAAACTCTTAGCTAGGAGAATAATTAAAGATGGGACGATTCCCAGTTCATCATTAGTGCGCTATTACCATATTGATTACGGACTAATTAATCAAGCAGTCATATACCTCCAAAAAACAATTGTCCTGTTAAAGTCTAAGTACTCTATTTCATGGAAATTTCTTTACCACAAAATATCTATGGAGTCAGAAACAAAGTCTATAAATAGGCCATCACTTCGTCTCGATTCTACCAACTAACATCTCAAAGACTTTTTAACTTCTACCAAAAAATTCTCTAGCAAATTATCCTCCCAAAAAAAACACTTCATTTTTTCTTGATAAACTTTGAGTTTTACTAAGAAGATGGGGTTCATTTCAGGCAATAATAAGAAACTTCTTTCAAAGATAGCAACTAATGATGGACATGGAGAAAACTCAGCATATTTTGATGGTTGGAAAGCTTATGAAAATGATCCTTTTCATCTAACACAAAATCCTAAAGGTGTTATTCAGATGGGTCTTGCTGAAAATCAGGTATGTGAAACAGTACTTACACTGAACTTCGAATCCGCTTAGCCGGAAAACTGCACTATATACAAACCTCTTTTCATGGATTCAGCTAAACCTAGTATTTTCGACACAAAATATACACAACTAAAAAAAAGCACGAATTTCCAAAGAACGTTCCCGTTGAAACATCAACGTTTTCGACCAGCCAATTTCAGACGGACTCGTTGGAATTCGCTATTTTTTTTTTTATTTTTGACAAGTATACAAAAAATCTATAAAATTTAAACATATATTTCATTCAACCAAAGTTTCAAAAATATAATTTGTTCAAGCTAAGAATCTGAGAGGTTGGACTTGTTAAGTTTAAATTTTGGCTCTGCCTCATCGTTGTCTCTTCCCTTTTCTTGTTTAGATAGATATTTCTACACAATACAATCCTTGATCACACACTAAACAATTTGTGTTTTCTTGTGATGTTTTTGCAGCTTTGCTTTGATTTAATCCAAGAATGGGTAGTCAATAACCCAAAAGCTTCCATTTGCACATCTGAAGGAGCTCAAGATTTTAAGGATATTGCTATTTTTCAAGACTATCATGGCTTGCTAGAATTCACGAAGGTATGAGAAACATGAAATCAAGTCGTGATCAAATCCAGCATTTAAAGTCAGTCATTTAATTCTTTATGTATAAATCACAAGTAAAAACATGCGAATTTCCGAGGGAAATTTTTGAAGGAGGCCATCGGAAATTGGCTCGTCGGAAGCTTTTCCAACGGAAATTCCATATACTATTTGGTAATTTTTCTTCAGACACACATAAACTGAGCTAGACACGGTCGAACTGCCCACTATAGTCTAGATTCGCCGAGTGCGGATTTGATAGGGGTTCGACAGAATCCAATAGCAATTTGGCTAAAATTCTACATCTATGTTGAGAAATCCACTAAATATGTATATATAATAAACTGTGAATTTAGTGGTATATAAATAAGTCGTGAGTTCAATGGCGAGCAAGAAGTATCATATTCATAAACTTCAAATTCTGAATCTACTAATTTGTAAATGTGCAGGCTGTTTCAAGATTCATGGAGAAAGTGAGAGGAGATAGAGTGACATTTGATCCAGAAAGAATAGTCATGAGTGGAGGAGCAACTGGAGCCATTGAAACTCTGACATTTTGTTTGGCTGATCCTGGTGATGCATTTCTAGTTCCTACACCATATTATCCAGGGTAAGAATTCACTTTTTTAAAAAAGAATTAATTATTCTCAAAGAATGTAAAAGATAGCCGTCAATAATAAGTGAAATTACTAACCTAAAAGAAATAAGACAGACGACCAGTTGATTGCCTCAACAAGTTAAATTATACTGCCATACTATAAAATAAGACAAGACGATCTGCCACAACACAGATAAGATTCTCTTCTTTAAAATACTTGGACCAAGTAAATTATTGGTGTGGGACATGAATACAACGACTTCTGTTCAAGAAACAAAAAAGTAGGTCCTATAATAGCAACCTAAATGACTATCTGGCCCTAAGTGACAAAGACCATAAACAAAAGACTGATCAGATACATCTACCTTTTATTAGATTGGACTAGTACTGTCAACCGGTTGGAACCGGAACCGGTTATGGAACCGGTTAGAAAACCGGCCGGTTCCGGTTCCAAAACCGGAACCGCCTAACCGGTTCCGGTTTAACCGGTTCCGGTTTACCGGTTTTAAACCTCAAACCGGAACCGGTCCGGTTTGGAGTGATTAAAATCTATTTTATTTTTGTTTTTTGTATTATATATATATATTATAGTATTTATTTGTATATTGTAGCTATATTTTCATATGTTATACAACTTTATAATTAAAGTTTAAATATTTACTGACTAACAGCCTAACAGCAAGTCACCAATACAGAATAGTGCTTTTCGTATACATATATATGTATAACTTACATATACTTATATATAAATATGTACTATATACTATATATACTTATATATATGTATAACTTAATATATATACTATACATACTTATATATATGTACTATATACTATATATACTTATATATATATGTATAACTTATTATATATACTATATATATGTATAACTTAATATATATACTAAATATATGTATAACTTAATATATATACTATATATATGTATAACTTAATATATATACTACTTAATATATATGTACTATATACTCTATATACTTATATATATGTATAACTTAATATATATACTAAATATATGTATATATATGTACTATATACTAAATATATGCATAACTTAATATATATACTATATATATGTATAACTTACATATACTTATATATAAATATGTACTATATACTATATATACTTATATATATGTATAACTTAATATATATACTATACATACTTATATATATGTACTATATACTATATATACTTATATATATATGTATAACTTATTATATATACTATATATATGTATAACTTAATATATATACTAAATATATGTATAACTTAATATATATACTAAATATATGTATAACTTAATATATATACTATATATATGTATAACTTAATATATATACTACTTAATATATATGTACTATATACTCTATATACTTATATATATGTATAACTTAATATATATACTAAATATATGTATAACTTAATATATATACTATATATATGTACTATATACTATATATAGGTATAGCTTAATATATATACTAAATATATGTATAACTTAATATATATACTATATATATGTACTATATACTATATATAGGTATAGCTTAATATATATATATATATAGATATAACTTAATATATATACTATATATATGTATATATATGTACTATATACTAAATATATGCATAACTTAATATATATACTATATATATGTATATATATGTACTATATACTATATATACTAAATATATGCATAACTTAATATATATACTATATATATGTATATATGTACTATATACTATATATAGGTATAGCTTAATATATATATATATATATAGGTATAACTTAATATATATACTATATATACATATCTACTATATATACAATATATACTTAATATATATACTATATATACAATATATACTTAATATATATACTATATATACAATATATAACTTAATATATATACTATATATATGTATAACTTAATATATATACTATATATACATATCTACTATATATACAATATATACTTAATATATATACTATATATACAATATATACTTAATATATATACTATATATATGTATAACTTAATATATATACTAAATATATGCATAACTTAATATATATATATATATATATATATATATATATATATATAAGTATAACTTAATATATATACTATGTATACATATCTACTATATATACAATATATACTTAATATATATACTATTTTTTTTTTAATTTTAACCGGTTTAACCGGTTTAACCGGTTCCGGTTCCGGTTTAACCGGTTTAACCGGTTCCGGTTAAAAAAAATTTGGAACCGGACCGGTAAATTAATATCCGGTTAACCGGAACCGGTTAACCGGTATAACCGGTTCCGGTTCGGTTCCGGTTTAACCGGTTCCGGTTACCGGTTAAACCGGTTACAGTTTAACCGGTTGACACCTTTAGATTGGACCTTAATGAATTATTTATTATTTTCCCCCAAAAGCAGCCATAATTATAGAAACATAGACCCAAAATTAAAGTCAAAGAAAACTCAAGAGATCTGGAGAGAAAGTTAACTTTTGATTATTTTTCCACCATAGTGAATTATTTATCATTTGTTCCCAAAGCCATCTGTAACTATATTTAGATAAGAAGACTTTTAATTAAATAGCATATTAGAAGACTTTACTGGCCTCCATAGCAATATTCAAGTCAAAAGACTGTTTAGATCATAGTTCTATTAAACATGATGCCCATATAAAGCAATGTTTTCTAAGCTAAGGAAAACATTAAGAAATGCGAGGGGAAAAAAATAGAAAAGTTGAATAATGAATAATTAAGTTGGATTTACAACTGATATATATCATAATGTAAATAATATTTATGTTATCAGTGTATTTTAATCTGTTATAGTAGGTTACTTGCTTTATTTTCTAGGTTACTTATCTCGCTTATCATGAACGGGCACTTACAGACTTACAACTATCTTTTAAGTTACCAGATAATGTAACAAAATCTTTTACTACATTTTCGTCACTAAAAAACAGATAGACAAACTACTTCAATAGCTAAACAACAAAAAATCGTCGCTAATCTATGAATTAGCGACGGATTATTAAAAAACATGTTAGCTACTTACTAGTTATTTAGTGATAGCTTAATTAGCGATGAATTTTGTAACTAATTCTTGTTATGTATTGCAGATTTGACAGAGATTTGAGGTGGAGAACAGGAGTACAACTTTATCCTGTTGTTTGTGAGAGTTCTAACAATTTCAAGGTTACAAAAGAAGCCTTAGAAGATGCATATGAGAAAGCTCAAGAATCTAACATCAGAGTCAAAGGATTACTCATAAACAATCCATCAAATCCATTGGGCACAGTTTTGGACAGGGAAACATTAAAAGACATACTAAGATTCATCAATGACAAAAACATCCACCTAGTATGCGACGAAATCTATGCTGCTACCGCGTTTAGCCAGCCCTCCTTCATTAGTATCGCGGAAGTTAAAGAGGAAGTTGTTGGATGCAACGAAAATTTAGTGCACATCATTTATAGCCTGTCGAAAGATCTAGGGTTCCCTGGATTCAGAGTCGGAATCATTTACTCATACAATGATGTTGTTGTGAATATTGCGCGAAAAATGTCAAGTTTTGGGCTCGTTTCAACACAAACACAACGATTGATTGCTTCCATGTTATCGGATGACATCTTCGTTGAAAATTTTATCGCAAAGAGCTCAGTGAGGTTATCACAAAGGCATGGTTTGTTCACTAAGGGACTAGCTCAAGTTGGAATTAGCACATTGAAGAGTAATGCAGGACTATTTTTCTGGATGGATTTGAGAAGGCTTCTTAAAGAGCCAACATTTGAAGATGAATTGGATCTTTGGCATTTAATTATTAATGAAGTGAAACTCAATGTCTCTCCTGGTTGTTCATTTCATTGCTCTGAGCCTGGTTGGTTTAGAGTTTGTTTTGCTAATATGGATGATGAAACTATGAGAGTTGCGTTGAGAAGAATTAGGCACTTTGTGCTTAAAGAAAATAAGGGACTTGAAGTTGCATCCAAGAAACAATGCAGGAGGAACAAACTTGAAATTAGTTTATCTTTTAGAAGATTGGATGATTTCATGAACTCTCCTTTCATGAATTCTCCTCACTCTCCAATGTCTTCTCCTATGGTCCAAGCTAGGACTTGAAAAAAGGAAGAGCTTATCATCAATATTAGTTTTTGTCGATAACGGTGCATCCAGATCAGCTTGCGCACAAATCGACTGTTTCACCGAGTACCTGATACGACTGTCTAATTGAAGGAGGGTAAATTCTTTAATTGTAGTTGTTGGTAAGTCTAGTTACATAACATAGAATGGAAGTTCATAGAGATTCTTTGAATTTTTTAATTAAGACTTTTTGCCTATACTATAATTGCAAAAAGCAATCAAATAGGCTTCTATATATTGTTGAATTCTTGGGTTTTTTGTATACCTTCTTGTAATTGAAGGAGATCAGTTGTAACTTGTTTTTAAGAAGCAAGTGTATTTCTCAGATGTTTACATTTTATTTTTTTATTTGGTTAGACTGTCATCCAATAGATTAAGAAATAGTGATACACCAGAGGTTTGTGACTTTGTCAAAGATAATCTTTACACTATTATATCATTACCTAAAAGATGATGACAAACCACCGATCAGTATAACGATTGGATGTGATTCTTCTATTTTTAACCCAAGACTCGAGATAAACTTTTGGTAAGGATTTGAATTAGTT
Source organism: Lycium barbarum (assembly GCF_019175385.1). Classification (NCBI taxonomy): domain Eukaryota; kingdom Viridiplantae; phylum Streptophyta; class Magnoliopsida; order Solanales; family Solanaceae; genus Lycium; species Lycium barbarum. The sequence continues at coordinate 125,150,681 of NC_083345.1, read as the reverse complement.
GGGTCAATGAATTTCGGATATCGGATGCTTAAAGCAAAAAAAAAAAAAAGGGTACAAATAGTTGTCCATAATGTATGAGATTAGTACTCCCTCGTCTCAATTTATGTGATACTTTTCACGTTTGAGAGTCAATTTAACTAAATTTTGAAGCTAAATTTGATTAGATTAACTCAATATAAAAGTTATATATATGAAAACTACATGAAAAGTTGAGTAACAACTTTTCTCATATCAATTTGGTGAAAAATACATCTTAAAATATTGATCAAGTTTATACAGTTTGAATCTCGGAAAGCGAAAAGTATCATATAAATTGGGATAGAGATGGAGTAGTAACATACAAAGATTGATAATTCTTTTTTTCTTTTTTTGGATTTCCCACCCGATCGATGTTCGATATGCGCATTGAAGCCGGACTATACTAGGATGCACGTGTTGCGAGGCCCATTTCTGAGTGCAGCGCTCACAACGTGATTTTTTCCATTCCCAGGATTCGAACTCTCGTGGAGGGATCCTAAACCATCCCACACAACCCACATTGGTATAAACATTTAATCTGAGACTCGAAAAAAGCTTTTAGTAGGAGTGCTCTTCCCGTTTAGTGGATCCTTACGTTGGGCGGATTAAAATTAATTAGATCGGTGAGTTTTTGAGTTTAGGATACCAAATACACAAAACAAAAAATAATATATAAATAACTATCAGTAATATGTGATATTAATAACATATAAAAGATTGATCATACATTACATTATGTAATGAAACTGTCACTTTGTCAGCGTATATAATCTGGGAAATCCTTTTAAGAAATAACACAAGCATTTGGATTATTTTCCATACTATATACCCTATAGTTTTGTGTCATGTTAGGATTATAGCTCTTGTAAAGCTTTACAAGTTCATCAACTTTTTCATTATGATCTTTTTTGGCCCCTTCATTTTTTTTATTACACTTTCATCCTTTTTCTTCTCTGGCTTTTTCGCTGGTCCAACTGTTAATATTTCTGGATGCAATGTTTTCTTCAATTTCCCCACCACTTAAACTGGATCAATCTCTCCTACTACTGTTAATTTCTTCTCTTTTAGATCAATTGATAGAGTTTCAATCCCTGTTGAAAAAAAAAAACTGATATAAGTTAGTAATATTCGATGTTGCTTTGCTGAAAAATATAATTGAATGTAAGGTAAAAAATATTACCCCTAACATGTGGAAAATGGCTCACAAATACCCTTCTTTCACCTTTTGGTGTCTAAAACTACCCCTAACGTTTGTTTTTGGCTTAAGATTAAAATACCCCACAAACTAACAAATTAAACTTTGCAATTTAAAAAAAGTCACGTGACATATTTTGATTTGCCACATGTATTATTTAATTTTAAAAAATTAAACCTACTCATTTCTTAAAGCCAACTGAAATAGAAAAAATTTAGGAAATTATAATAATAGGTTGATACTACTTGCACGAAATTTTGTGTATGTGACTAATCACTATTACTACTAGAAATGCAAAAGGAATTAAGACGCATTGGACTGTGTGACCATTTCGTCTAAAAGTTTACAAAATTAGATAGAGCATGCTTTTATTTATATATTGATGTTTTAAAAAACAAACCCTTATGTGTGGGTCTGATTTTTTATTTTTATTTTTTTGTAAATGACCAAGAACGTGAAAATTCTTTCTTTATAATAGGCGGATGGAAAAAATAAAATTAAAAAATGAAGATGCAGTACCTGAGAGAGTAGAGACGGCTTTCATGGCCTTTTGTTTGTCTTTGTTATCATGCACCTCTAATTTCAAAACAACTTTCTGCAGAAAAATTAAACAAAAACAAATTAAAGCCTGAGAATGATCAAGAACTTTATGAAAAAACAATAACTAACGAAAACAGAAATAGAAACAAAGGAAAAGAAACTTTCATATAATTTTGTGAGTAAGAGGAGAAGGAACTTGTACCTTCATTTTTCATTAATATTGGACTGAATGACGTTCATATGGAAGCTCGAAATTCATCTCAAGGTGGATATTGTGAAGTTGAGAAGATATTCAAGTCAATTCCTACTCAAAAGTTGAAAGAAATAAAAGAAAACTTTTTTCTTTGTTGGTTTCGGTTGTTATTGGGATTTAGATCCTTTCTAGGAAAGGATTAGACCTAATAGTATAAATACATGTTTGCTAAGATTTATTAAGTATGACAGAACATAGAACCTATGAGTATTCAATCTTATAACTTACTTTCTCCCTTGATATTAATAAAAGTGTCGGCCGTTCTCTGTGGACTAGGATCACATAGATCCGAACTACGTTAATTACTGTGTTTTTATCGCTTCAGCGCTATCAATATATATATATTGAATTCCCATAACATAAGAAAAATATGAGTTCTAATTCCACGAGGGACATACTTGGACTTTTATCAATCGTCTTGTCACAATTCTTGATTTCACCCCTATTTATACGCGGGGTGATAATGGACATAATGTCGTGAAATATCGCATTTGCAGGGATATTTAAGCCATGAGCAACATCTTAATAATTTTAAGACCCAATACAAAAGAGTCCGGAGCCAAAATGAGTTATTTTTGCAGCCATTAGACAAAAATGGTATGCCTTTTTTTTTGGACCAAAATGGGCAGTTCGTGATCCATGCAACGAAATAGGTGTTTTTTTTTTTTATTTCGTGAATTAAATGAAGAAATTATTTTATTTATTTTTTCTTTGCATTTCGTGAATCAATTCACGAAATACCTTTTTTTTATTTTTTTATTTCCTGAATAAAAAAGAAAGTGATTTGTATTTTTATTTTTTATTTTTTTGCATTTCGTGACACAAATCACGAAATAGGTTTTTTTTTTTTTTTGGCATTTCGTTATGCAATTCACGAAATAGCCTTTTTTTTTTTTTTTGCAATTCTTGAAATTAAAGAAAGAAACCGTTTTTTTTTTTTTTTGCATTTCGTTGCCCAATTCACGAAATAGCCTTTTTATTTTTTTATTTCGTGAATATTAATTAACTTAACTGTTTTTTTTTTTTTTTTGCATTTCGTTGCCCAATTCACGAAATAGTTTTTTTTTTTTTTGCAATTCTTGAAATTAAAGAAAGAAACTATTTTTTTTTTTTGCATTTCGTGACACAATTCACGAAATAGCCTCTTTTTTTTAAATTTCGTGAATATTAATTAACTTAACTGTTTTTTTTTTTTTTTGCATTTCGTTGCCCAATTCACGAAATAGCCTCTTTTTTTTTTTTTGCAAATCGTGAAATTAATGAAAGAAGCTGTTTTTTTTTGTATTTCGTTGTGCAATTCACGAAATAGCCTTTTTTTTTTTTTTACAATTCATATAAAAACAAAATTGGAAAATATATATATATATTTGTATTTCGTTGATACATGAACGAAATAGGATAATTTTTTTTTTATATTTCGTTTATATAAAAACGAAATAGGATAATATAATTTTTTGTTTTTGGTATTTCGTTTATATAAAAACGAAATAGGATTTTTTATTTTTTTTTGCATTTCGTTTATGTTCCAACGAAATAGGAATTTTTTTTTTATTTCGTTCATATTCCCTTTTTCTGCTCCCCACTTTTACCCTATATTATTTTACCTTATCCTCTCCATTCTCCATTCTCCATTTTTCCTTCTCCATTCTCCATTCTCCCTTCTCCATTTTCCGTTCTTCCTCTAGCTCCATTCTTTCTCTTCTTCCGTTCTTGATTCTTTTCTTTTTTTTCTACTAATCCTATCAGAAGGATTCCTCAACTTTTGCTCCATAATCTTCTTCAAATTGAGGTAATTTATTAATTTTATAAGTTTTTACATATATTTTTTGATTTAGTCATTATAAATTAGTTCACATTTATTTATTTTGATTTATTTATATGTTATACTCAGTGTAGTAGACTATAATAAAGAAAACAAAAGTTACAAGTTTAATTAATCAATAGTTGGTAATTTCAGTCGTTGCTTCAATTAAAAAAAACTTTTAAAAAATGTTAGTAGAGTTTATCGGTCAACGAACTACAATTAAAATACTTAAAAAATCGTTGAAGCTACTGATTAAAAAGGTATAAATTTATATTATAAAATGCTCTTTTAGTTAGTCATTTTCATAGAACAACAGTTAAAAAAAAGATGAAGAAATTGTGAGGAAAGTAAGATTGTTAAATATAACATAAAGATATTTGTATCATTTGTTAGGTTATTTTCTATGTTCAAATTGTGACTAGTCGTTGGAGATTATTTTGAAGAATTTTTAATTTTTAAATTAAAAGTATAAGATCAAGAAACTGTGAGGAAGTTGGAGTTGTTTTTGAAGCTAATAGACAAAAATAGCATGTCCTTTTTTTTTTTAATACCAAAATGGGTATTTCGTTGGATAACTGACGAAATACTATTTCGATCCGTTAAAAAAAAAAATCCTTGCATCCCCTCTCCAGTCATATGCTTTGTTTTAAATAGAAAAGAAGTAGTTATATGTAATATGAATACTATTATGACAATTAATTATGAGCTTAACCAAAAGTTTAATTACATTTCGTTCACCACATAGGGAACTGCAATTATTTTTTGACAGTTGTACTCTTATTAATTTTTTTTTCTTTTCTCACGTGATAATATATCTTATAGTTTGACCTTTATTGACTTTCCTATTGAATTGAATATATAGTAAACAATTCTGTAATGTGTTGTTCATTATTCTAATAGCAGTGGCTTGGTGTTGCAATGTTATAGATATGGATCGCCCCAAAGTCACTGTACATCCAGGTCCAGAAAACTATGATTTATTAATACTCCAGCATGAGCATAGATCCCAGGCTGTGTGGGATGGAACATTGACTGGAAAGAACGCGTGTTTAACTATACGTCGTGCGGATCATGAATTCTGGAATCACGTGAGGCAATACCCTTTACATAATCGCATCCTTAATTACTTCGAGAGGTGTGGATTTGGGGGAGTTTTAGCAGTAGGTAATGTGCAGTATGATGAAGGAATCATCACTGCACTTATTGAGAGATGGCGTCCAGAGACGCATACATTTCATATGCGGACTGGCGAATGTACCATCACACTGCAGGATGTCGAGGTGTTATATGACATTTCTGTGGATGGCCACCCATTGGTGCAGAGAAATGTTAAAAATATAACTAAATCAAGGTGGCAGGAATTGATGTACGATCTTACAGGTTGGTTGCCCGGAGAAGAAGCAATTATATGTAATAGCTTGTTGGTAATAACACAATTATCTAATCATTTGGAAACCTTGATTGCCAATAATGATATTATTGATGAACACACTGATGAGGCTGAGGTACAAAAGAGGGCCAGGTTGTACCTGCTTTGGTTGATTGGTGGCAATATATTCCCTGATAATAGTGGTTCAAAGCTTAGTTTACACTTTTTGCTTGACATAATAGACCTTGATGCAATAGGCGGGAAAGCTTGAGGAGCAGCAGCATTATCATACTTGTATAGTTGTTTATACCGTGCTTCGATGGCCAATAGCCGTGATGTTTGTGGATTTATTGCTTTGTTGCAGGTTCGTGAATTTCAATAATATATTGCTCTACTTCAGTAGAAATAAGAGATCAAACAGCATTCTTATAACCACCATTACCCAAATTTTGAAAAATGAAATTAGGAATCGAAAGTCGAGCTTTATTATAAACACTAAATGTACCACTATATATAATGCAATATGGATTATTAATATTTGTGTATAATTCTAAATGTCAGCTAACCATATTTCCTTGAGTTGTCACGCTAACAATTTAAAAGTATTGCTTGATATACGTTTAAATAGTCAACTTCTCTGCTATCTTTTAAATGATATTTTAGATTTCCTAGTGTTATAATTTGTATAATAAATCATTAAAAATTATAATATTGTCGAATAGCTTGCACAATAATATTAACGCATTATCGGAACCCAACCATAACAACACAATTTTCATGTGTATTTTCGGGTTATTTTATTTAATACAAAAAATATTTATATAGTTAAATTTACTTATACAAGTTTGGACTTGGGAGCGAATAATCCCGATGCAGCCATTACTTCGTCCCCCAAGAGTAAACGAACGAGATATTGTATTAGCGCAGAAGTGGACTCGTCGTGGAGTTCGTGAAAGCGAGGCACGAGCTGTGCTAGTAGTGTACAATAAACCTACTAAATAGCTTCCTTTTTAGCTTCTTCTGAAGGATGCAATAATGCTTGGAGAAAATTAAATAAGTGTACAATAAACCTACTTTTTAGCTTCTTCTGAAGGATGCAATAATGCTTGGAGAAAATTAAATAAGTGTACAATGCTTCTGCCAAGATTCTTAAAATGAATTGAAACCTACTAAATAGCTTCCTTTTTAGCTTCTTCTGAACGGATGCAATAATGCTTGGACAAAATTAAATATAACAACAATGCTTCTGCCAAAATTCTTAAAATGAATTGAAAGCTACTAAATAGCTTCCTTTTTAGCTTCTTCTGAACGGATGCAATAATGCTTGGACAAAATTAAATATAACAACAATGCTTCTGCCAAGATTCTTAAAATGAATTGAAAGCTACTAATTAGCTTCCTTTTTAGCTTCTTCTGAACGGATGCAATAATGCTTGGAGAAAATTAAATAAGTGTACAATGCTTCTGCCAAGATTCTTAAAATGAATTGAAACCTACTAAATAGCTTCCTTTTTAGCTTCTGACTTGTCTAATTATTTAGATTTGCATTTCGCAAAGTATGCAACGAAATATAAAAGCTTGGAAAAAGATAACTGCAACAATGCTTTTGACAAGATTCTTAAAAAAAAATTGGATTTGACTTGTCCATGTAAAAAGAAAAGAAATAATTTCCAAGTAAAAAAAATAAAAAATTGAAAGCTATTGACAAGCTTCTGACAATTTTTTATCCTTGCATTTCGCAAAGTATGCAACATCATATAAAAAACTTAAATTTGACAAGTCCATGACGAAACGTTATTTATAAACTTGGATTACTCCAATTTTTTATTTTACATTTTCGGTGCATAGGCAACGAAATGCAACAAAATTTACATTATAAACAACTCTAACCGGTCATTGTTATCTTCGGGTGAGCGTTTACAAGCAAGAGCCTTTTTTTTTTATTTTGCATTTCGCAAATTATCCAAAATCTTCGACTGAGACTTAAAAATCCATGTACTATCCAAAAAATGTCGAACAAAAAAGAGAACACTCCTGGAAGCTCTTCCTCACCTTTTGCTTGGGCATTCCCGGAAAACAGAAATGATAGCTCCAGTTCAGAGTCACCCAACAGCGACTGGGGAACATGGGATCCGTAGATTTTGAGATGGACATGTACAACCCGCACATGCTTGACGAACGAGAGGATGATTTTCGGATGCTGAAAAAATCAAATCCATGTGAGTACTACTGCGGTTTACGCCGTGAATGGGAGCATAGGTACCATGAGTCAAATATGCTCATGAATGAGCTTGAGCAACTGGGGGCACCCAAGCCACGTCGATTCTCTGTGTGGATGGAATGCAGGGATATGGTAGAATATGAGATAGCTGTGAAACAAATTCGAAAGGAGAATAATAGGATGTTGGTGAGACGTTGTAGGTATTATATCCTTAAGCTCGCTGAAGAACAAGCTGCAGCAACAAATCGAACGCTAACAGAACATGAAAGAGCAAGTGTTTTAGCACACGAACTTTACAAATCGAATGATGACATGCCTAACGAACTCCCTTAGACCAACTATGTGTTATGTTTTTTAATTTTCAATTATAATGTAATTTTATGTTCATTCAATAAAGTGTTGTGTAAGTTCTATCCAACAATAACTGTTAAATTAAAGACAAAATTAAACTCTACAATACGAACCGTTTATATTTTAAAGTAAGGACGACAACATATTATTGAAGATTACATAAGATAACAAAGATTACATAAAATAACAATAACATAGAACTCATGAAAAAACTTAACAGTAAACAAGCAACAACAACTACTGAGTACGATTGGGGCAACGATTTTTGTTATGACCGGTTTGCCTGCAAGTTCCACACCTCCTAGCCATGCGAGTAGGAGCAATATCCATTTTATTCCTCCTTCTAGTTGTTCTCTGGGCTCCAGAAGTTTGCTCGTATGCAGTGTTTGCAATTAAACAGAAGGGACTTGCAGGCCAATATGCCTCATCACCCAAGGGAGAAAACTTTTCACTGTATGTTTGCTTGTAATACCTACAACTGTAGTACTTGCTAACATAGTCCTTAGGCTGAATTTTACGGATCCGACAGAATTTAATTGCATGGGAACATGGCATGTGGTAGTTTTTCCATTTCCCACACGAACATTTTTTTTCCATTGTCAGAGACTTTATGGGCATTTCCACCCTTACCTTCGTATGCAAATGTCAGAATCTCGAAGACCCCAGTGAATCAGACCAACTCACAAAAAAAAGTGACAATAAGAAATAGATGCACTTAATTGACTGAAATTTGAACGGTTCAAATTCAAACCCCTCAAAATTATAAACGGACCCTAACTACTTCAGGAATCTGGATCGAAAATTCTTCATTATATTTATTTTGGAGAAAAAGTGGATAAAGTTTGATAAATCCATCTAGTAATGAGTAGTATAATGAATTTAGTGAATTACCTTTGTAGTTGGTTGATTGATATGTAGAGAAGAATTTGAACAAAAAGATTCTTCCACCGTATATCCTATAACTATTAGAGAGTTTGCAAACGAGTTAAATGAAAATGGGATTAATCACATTTCTTGTCTATTTTTGAACATACCCTTGGCCTTTAACATGTAACGTGTGGGTCCAATTAATTCAATTTCTAACTCTATGTTTAAGCAAAAACATAGCACGTGTTCAAGAAGATAACAACCACTAGTTTCATTGTTCGTTCCCACAAGTCAGTGGTAATTATTTTAAACTAGTTTAAATTTAGTATACTGATATGGTATAAAAAAAATTCATAACAAACCTAATAAGATAATTTGAGAAATAGAGTAATACTTCCTCCGTCTCATAATAAATGTCACCTTAGCCAAAAACATGCATATTAAGAAACCAATAATATAATGTGAAGTTTATTAAATTACCCCCATAAAATAAAAATAAATTATTTTTGCCTCTTGATTAGAGCATGTACAAAAAGTGAACCTTTTGACATTGGGAATCCAACAATACCAAGTTACTATGTGGCTTTTCCAATCATCATTTAGATGTTACTTTATTGTCCAAGGGTAGAATTGAAAAAAAGTAGACAATTTATGTCTTGGTTTCCTACGGTGACACTTATTATGGGTCAAAAAAATTTGGCTCAGGTGACACTTATTATGGGACGGAAGGAGTATATCGCTCACGAAAAAAACTAATTTTAACGTCAGACTTTGATGAGTTTAACTATGGACATATTACCAACGTAATAACAACGAAAATAGATAGTTAGAATGGAATTAAGCAGGACGAAATTGTTCTCATTAGCTAATTTTAGTGTTTTTTGTAGTGATAATCTCCTATAACGAATTAAATTGCATTAATGATATAAAATTTCTTTACATCATCAATGTATAACTAAAATCTCATCGTCATAGATGCAGTATTAATTTGGAGATAAGGTACGATTTTCCTACTAATTCTCTTTTAATTCAAAATAAGAAATTATAAAATATACACATCCGATCCCACAAGAGTGTGACGAAAACCTAGAATGTAGTTTTTGTCAAAAAAAAAAAATGCAATCAAACAGCCCAGAATATACTTATATTTATACTTTATATTTTTGTTGGCATGCAATGGTCATATCCTCGACATGTTATTACACATTTAATGTCGTTCACGATTCAATCCAATTTCCGAGTTAAAATATTATGATATACTAAGTTGCAAGCTCCTTTTCACTCAAACATAATTAAATCAGCTTAAATGGAAAAGAGCGAGGCAATAGAAGTCCTTTTTTGGCGTTGTAGTTATCTTCTAAATGATCTGATTGTGTAAATATTTTTAACAGGGTCAGTGCACGTGCATAAAACTTTAATTCTTTGTCATTGATTTACGTGAAATTCCCTTTTTAGGTCAACATTTAGATTTTGTCTTTATTTTTAAAAATTATGGAAATACAAGCCTTGAAAAATTACATTTCCGCACAACTTTAGACTCACGTCTAATGTTTTCTCACATATTTCTCAACGTTACAAATAAAACATTGAATTGTTGTCTAACGATTGTAATAACTTATAAAATTTTAGACGGCGATCTAATATTTTTCTCGTAATATTTTCAATTTGTTTAAAAGAGATCTTTAGATATGATCTAAAAAATCCATACCTTACAAAAGAATTTAAATGAATATCAGTTACTAAAAAAAAACTATCCGGAAAAGGGATAACCTGCGAAAATTTCACTAAACTCCTAGCTAGGAGAATAATTAGCGATGGGACGATTCCCAGTTCATCATTAGTGCGCTATTACCACATTGATTACGTACTAATTAATCAAGCAGTCATATACCTCCAAAAAACAATTGTCCTGTTAAAGTCTAAGTGGTAGTTTGGAGCATAGCTAAAATTATCCCGGGACTAATTTATTCCATATCTTGACATTATTTTATACCATCTCCTAGATGTTATAAAATAGTCTCAGGATAAGTGGGATATACTGAGATATCCCAGCTTATACTATGAGATGCATTTTATACTTTATTTGGTATAAGATATAAATTTATTTTAAAATAAATTTATACATTTTATCTAACATAATATAAAAAAAAAAGTATTGGATATCCAACTTATACCATGCACCAACCGATCACTAAGTACTCTTTCATGGAAATTTCTTTACCACAAAATATCTATGGAGTCAAAAACAAAGTCTATAAAAAGGCCATCACTTCGTCTCGATTCTACCACCTAACATCTCAAAGTCTTTTTAACTTCTACCAAAAAATTCTCTAGCAAATTATCCTCCCAAAAAAAAACACTTCAATTTTTCTTGATAAACTTTGAGTTTTACTAAGAAGATGGGGTTCATTTCAGGCAATAATAAGAAACTTCTTTCAAAGATAGCAACTAATGATGGACATGGAGAAAACTCAGCATATTTTGATGGTTGGAAAGCTTATGAAAATGATCCTTTTCATCTAACACAAAATCCTAATGGTGTTATTCAGATGGGTCTTGCTGAAAATCAGGTATGTGAAACAGTACTTACACTGAACTCCGAATCCGCTTCGCCGGAAAACTGCACTATATACAAAACTTCTTTTCATGGATTCAACTGAACCTAATATTTTCGACACAGAATATACACAACTAAAAAAAACACGAATTTCCAAGAAACGTTCCCGTTGAAACATCATCGAAAATATGGGATTTTCAACGGAAAGTCCGTTGGAATTCGCTATTTTTTTAGTTTTGACAAGTATACAAAAAATTTATAAAATTTAAACATATATTTCATTCAATCAAAATTTCAAAAATATAATTTGTTCAAGCTAAGAATCTGAGAGGTTGGACTTGTCAAGTTTAAATTTTGGCTCTGCCTCATCGTTGTCTCTTTCCTTTTCTTGTTTAGATAGATATTTCTACACAATACAATCCTTGATCACACACTAAACAATTTGTGTTTTCTTGTGATGTTTTTGCAGCTTTGCTTTGATTTAATCCAAGAATGGGTAGTCAATAACCCAAAAGCTTCCATTTGCACATCTGAAGGAGCTCAAGATTTTAAGGATATTGCTATTTTTCAAGACTATCATGGCTTGCCAGAATTCAGAAAGGTATGAGAAACATGAAATCAAGTCGTGATCAAATCCAGCAGTTAGAGTCAGTTAATTCTTTATGTATAAATCACAAGTGAAAAAATGCGAATTTCCGAGGGAAATTTTTGAAGGAGGCCATCGGAAATTGGCTGGTCGGAAGCTTTTCCAACGGAAATTCCATATACTATTTGGTAATTTCTTTTCAGACACACATAAACTGAGCTAGACACGGTCGTACCGCCTGACTAGTCTAAATTCGCCGAGGCGGATTTAAAGCATATGACAGGGGTTTGGCAGAATTCAGTAGCAATTTGGCTAAAATTCTACATTTATGTTGAGAAATTCACAAAATATGTATATGTAATAAACTGTGAATTCAGTAGCATAAATAAGTCGTGAGTTCGATGGCGAGCAAGAAAGCATCATACTCATAAACTTTAAATTCTGAATTCACTATTTTGTAAATGTGCAGGCTGTTTCAAGATTCATGGAGAAAGTGAGAGGAGATAGAGTGACATTTGATCCAGAAAGAATAGTCATGAGTGGAGGAGCAACTGGAGCCATTGAAACTCTGACATTTTGTTTGGCTGATCCTGGCGATGCATTTCTAGTTCCTACACCATATTATCCAGCGTAAGAATTCAGTTTTTTAAAAAAGAATTAATTATTCTCGAAGAACGTAAAAAATAGCTTACTAACCTAAAAGAAATAAGACAGACGAGGCAGCAGTCCACAAAAAGTGGAATTAATAACCAAAAATATAAGACAGTCGATCTGCCACAACACAGATAAGATTCTCTTCTTTAAATTAAAATTTAATTTGCAGTTATTTTGGTACTTGGACCAAGTAAATTATTGGTGTGGGACATGAATACAACGACTTCTGTTCAAGAAACAAAAAAGTAGGTCCTATAATAGCAACCTAAATGACTATCTGGCCCTAAGTGACAAAGACCATAAACAAAAGACAGATCTGATACATCTACCTTTTATTAGATTGGACCTTAATGAATTATTTATAATTTCCCCCCCAAAGCAGCCATAATTATAGAAACATAGACCCAAAATTAAAGTCAAAGAAAACTCAAGAGATCTGGAGAGACAGTTTGACTTTTGATTATTTTTCCACCATAGTGAATTATTTATCATTTGTCCCAAAGCCATCTGTAACTATATTTAGATAAGAAGACTTTTAATTAAATAGCATATTAGAAGACTTTACTGGCCTCCATAGCAATAGTCAAGTCAAAAGACTGTTTAGATCATAGTTCTATTAAACATGATGCCCATATAAAGCAATGTTTTCTAAGCTAAGGAAAACATTAAGAAATGGGAGGGGGAAAAAATAGAAAAGTTGAATAATGAATAATTAAGTTGGATTTACAACTTATATATATCATGATGTAAACAATATTTATGTTATCAGTGTATTTTAATCTGTTATAGTATGTTACCTGCTTTTTTTTCTAGGTTACTTGTCTCACTTATCATGAACGGACACTTACAGACTTACAACTATCTTTTAAGTTACCAGATAATGTAACAAAATCTTTTACTACATTTTCGTCACTAAAAAAAAAGATAGACAAACTACTTCAGTAGCTAAACAACAAAAAATCGTCGCTAATCTATGAATTAGCGACGGATTATTAAAAAACATGTTAGCTACTTACTAGTTATTTAGTGATAGCTTAATTAGCGATGAATTTTGTAACTAATTCTTGTTATGTATTGCAGATTTGACAGAGATTTGAGGTGGAGAACAAGAGTACAACTTTATCCTGTTGTTTGTGAGAGCTCTAACAATTTTAAGGTTACAAAAGAAGCCTTAGAAGATGCATATGAGAAAGCTCAAGAATCTAACATCAGAGTCAAAGGATTACTCATAAACAATCCATCAAATCCATTGGGCACAGTTTTGGACAGGGAAACATTAAAAGACATACTAAGATTCATCAATGACAAAAACATCCACCTAGTATGCGACGAAATCTATGCTGCTACCGCGTTTAGCCAGCCCTCCTTCATCAGTATCGCGGAAGTTAAAGAGGAAGTTGTTGGATGCAACGAAAATTTAGTGCACATCATTTATAGCCTGTCGAAAGATCTAGGGTTCCCTGGATTCAGAGTCGGAATCATTTACTCATACAATGATGTTGTTGTGAATATTGCGCGAAAAATGTCAAGTTTTGGGCTCGTTTCAACACAAACGCAACGATTGATTGCTTCCATGTTATCGGATGACATCTTCGTTGAAAATTTTATCGCGAAGAGCTCAGTGAGGTTATCACAAAGGCATGGTTTGTTCACTAAGGGACTAGCTCAAGTTGGAATTAACACATTGAAGAGTAATGCAGGATTATTTTTCTGGATGGATTTGAGAAGGCTTCTTAAAGAGCCAACATTTGAAGATGAATTGGATCTTTGGCATATAATTATTAATGAAGTGAAACTCAATGTCTCTCCTGGTTGTTCATTTCATTGCTCTGAGCCTGGTTGGTTTAGAGTTTGTTTTGCTAATATGGATGATGAAACTATGAGAGTTGCGTTGAGAAGAATTAGGCACTTTGTGCTTAAAGAAAATAAGGGACTTGAAGTTGCATCCAAGAAACAATGCAGGAGGAACAAACTTGAAATTAGTTTATCTTTTAGAAGATTGGATGATTTCATGAACTCTCCTTTCATGAATTCTCCTCACTCTCCAATGTCTTCTCCTATGGTCCAAGCTAGGACTTGAAAAAAGGAAGAGCTTATCATCAATATTAGTTTTTGTCGATAACGGTGCATCCAGATCAGCTTGCGCACAAATCGACTGTTTCACCGAGTACCTGATAGGCGTTCAGTTCAGCATCTGGGCACACAACAATTTCACCAAGTACCTGATACGACTGTCTAATTGAAGGAGGGTAAATTATTTAATTGTAGTTGTTGGTAAGTCTAGTTACATAACATAGAATGGAAGTTCATAGAGATTCTTTGAATTTTTTAATTAAGACTTTTTGCCTATACTATGATTGCAAAAAGCAATCAAATAGGCTTCTATATATTGTTGAATAATTTTGTTCTTGGGTTTTTTGTATACCTTCTTGTAATTGAAGGAGATCAGTTGTAACTTGTTTTTAAGAAGCAAGTGTATTTCTCAGATGTTTACATTTTATTTTTTTATTTGGTTAGACTGTCATCCAATAGATTAAGAAATAGTGACACACCAGAGGTTTGTGACTTTGTCAAAGATAATCTTTACACTATTATATCATTACCTAAAAGATGATGACAAACCACCGATCAGTATAACGATTGGATGTGATTCTTCTATTCTTAACCTAAGACTCGAGATAAACTTTTGGTAAGGATTTGAATGAGTTGGGTCAATGAATTTCGAATACCTGATGCTTAAAGCAAAAAAAAAAAAAAAGGGTACAAATAGTTGTCCATAATGTATGAGATTAGCACTCCCTCGTCTCAATTTATGTGATACTTTTCATGTTTGAGAATCAATTTAACTAAATTTTAAAGCTAAATTTGATTAGATTAACTCAATATAAAAGTTATATTTATGAAAACTACATGAAAAGTTAAGTTACAACTTTTCTCATATCAATTTGGTGAAAAATACATCTTAAAATATTGATCAAGTTTATACAGTTTGAATCTCGGAAAGCGAAAAGTATCATATAAATTGGGACAGAGATGGAGTAGTAACATACAAAGATTGATAATTCTTTTTTTCTTTTTTTGGATTTCCCACCCGATCGATGTTCGATATGCGCATTGAAGCCGGACTATACTAGGATGCGCGTGTTGCGAGGCCCATTTATGAGTGCAGCGCTCACAACGTGATTTTTTCCATTCCCAAAACTCGAACTCTCGTGGAGGGATCCTAAACCATCCCACACAACCCACGTTGGCATAAAAACTTAATCTGAGACTCGAAAAAAACTTTTAGTAGGAGCGCTCTTCCTGTTTAGTGGATCCTTATGTTGGGCGGATTAAACTTAATTAGATCGGTGAGTTTTTGAGTTTCGGATACCAAATACATAAAACAAAAAAAATATATAAATAACTATCCGTAATATGTGATATTAATAACATATAAAAGATTGATCATACATTACATTATGTAATGAAACTGTCACTTTGTCAGCGTATATAATCTGGGAAATCCTTTTAAGAAATAACACAAGCATTTGGATTATCTTCCATACTATAAACCCTATAGTTTTGTGTCATGTTAGGATTATAGCTCTTGTAAAGCTTTACAAGTTCATCAACTTTTTCATTATGATCTTTTTTGGCCCCTTCATTTTTTTTTATTACACTTTCATCCTTTTTCTTCTCTGGCTCTTTTGCTGGTCCAACTGTTAATATTTCTGGATGCAATGTTTTCTTCAATTTCCCCACCACTTGAACTGGATCAATCTCTCCTACTACTGTTAATTTCTTCTCTTTTAGATCAATTGATAGAGTTTCAATCCCTGTTGAAAAAAAAAATTGATATAAGTTAGTAATATTCGATGTTGCTTTAAGACGCATCGGACTGTGTGACCATTTCGTCTGAAAGTGTACAAAATTAGATAGAGCATGCTTTTATTTATATATTGATGTTTTAAAGAACAAACCCTTATGTGTGGGTCTGATTTTTTTTATTTTTTTTGTTTTGTAAATGAGCAAGAACGTGAAAATTCTTTCTTTATAATAGGCGGATGGAAAAAATTAATAAAATTAAAAAATGAAGATGCAGTACCTGAGAGAGTAGAGACGGCTTTCATGGCCTTTTGTTTGTCTTTGTTATCATGCACCTCTAATTTCAAAACAACTTTCTGCAGAAAAATTAAACAAAAACAAATTAAAGCCTGAGAATGATCAAGAACATTATGAAAAAACAATAACTAACGAAAACAGAAATAGAAACAAAGGAAAAGAAACTTTCATATAATTTTGTGAGTAAGAGAAGGAATTTGTACCTTCATTTTTCATTAATATTGTTTCTAGACCAGAAGTAGTTTGGAATTTGTATGATATCAACAAATAAATTATATGGCTTGGAGATGAGGATTAGAATGCAGAAACAATTTATACAAGTAATGTTTTTGATTATTGGTTGGTTGGGTGGGTGTGGGGTGGGGGGGGGGGGGGGGTTGTGTAGTTAGAAGAAGAAATTCCTTGTAGAACAAGGAGAGAAAGAGGACCAACGTGGTCAATAAAATATAAGAAAATAATAATTCCAAGAAGGACAACGTTTAGAGAGGAAGAAAAATTGGTACATTTCTAGAGAGGCTGATAGAGACTTGGACATATATAGTTTGATGAGAAATGAAAAATCAAGTTAGGAAGTATTTTTTCCTTAGCCAGACCTACATGAGGTGAATGATCCAAAATTAGTCAGACAAGTAGGTGGATCATAAATTTTTTCCTGACAATTATTTAGTAAATGATCGTTTTTTTTATTTCTCTTCCAACTTAGAAATCTTTTAGATTATGATCTAAAAATTTCTCTTGAGCAAACTCATAATTTTATGAAAAAACGAGCAGAGACATTCACATAGATAATAATACATTCACATAATATAGGACGGATATGGGGTGTAAAAGTCGTATTATTTTTATTATGATTAGGGATGTCAAATGCTTTTCAGTGGGTCAAATGGCGCAAAGATGATATAAGCCGCTACATACTAAAAATGCTTTGTGTACAACCTTACCTACCTATGTCATGTTCAAACGACAAGGGGAATTCAAGAAAATATGAAAATGTCACACCTAAAATTTGATCTATTTGGACATATATTTTTCTTGTGTTAAGGGATACAAACGTTTATACACTACTAGAAAAAGAGATTTTTTTTCCGCCGACATTCTGTGGGAAATTTATGCTATAAAATATGATTTTCATACCTCATTCCGATTGAACCAGCTCACTGGAAAAACGCATGATGGGAACAAGTTCTCATTAAAACGCTGGGAAACTTTCTAATTTTGCCGTGTGAAAACACTAGTAGATTTTTTCCACTCACATTCAGTAAAAAATAACCATTGAATATTTGTCAGTGAGAAATTCAATGGAAAAATAGAAATATTTTAGTAATGATATATACAAAAGTATTTGTTCTTTAGCGTCTTTGATGATATAAATTTTTCAAAAACTAGAATCCAATTGCATCCTTTTCATTGCATATAGCCACTGATCATGTCCAATAATCAACTAGAAATTACCAGCCTATATATGCTCTAATTAGGGGTGAGAATAGTTGCCCATGAAAAACATGACTCTTCAATCCGTCTATTCATTCATTTTATCGGTTCAGTTCATCTCATCTAAAAATTGGCTGATATATTTATATTGACACATGAGAAATCTTGTCAATTTTTTTTTTTTTACTTAGTATGTTATATATCATTATAATAAAAATTACAATAATTTTTTTCAGGTCCTTACACAAATTATAAAAAAAGAAAATTTAGTAAAAATTGAGCAGGTTGGTTACATCCACTTGTTAGCCCATTTTAAATCGATTCATTTAAGCTCAAGTAACTTTTAAGCAAGCCAACCAATTTTAACTTGCTCAAATTTAGCTCAACTTGTCATTTGACATTTCTAGCTCTAATCATAGCCATAATCATGATAATCTTTTAAGTTTTGAATGTGAGTGTTTTTTTTTTTTTTTTCGGTCATCACTCATAATCAACGGTGAGTCAGTCAAAAGGCTAATTCCCGCCCGTGGTTTTAACGAATATCATTTTTTTTTTTGTTTGGTCAAATGGTTTCTTTTAACAATGTAAGCGTCTAGAGTCGTTTGGAGTTTTGTGAAAATAATTAATTTGTGTAAGGATAAGATTGCTGGCAACAACTCATCTAACAAAAGATTATGGGATTTATCTAATGGAGTATTAAACTCTCACTTGAAGTTTCGGGTTTGAGTTTTAAAAATAAATAAATTGGTGAAAAATATTTTTCCTTTACGGTCTTATGTTGTATGTAACCACAATTCCAAAGCGAGGGTCGAATACTAAATGAAAAACAAGATAAAAAACTTAAAATTTAAATGAACGTTTACATAAACAGTGCAATTTAATTAACATGCTTCTCTTGAACGTTACTAATTCACTTGTTAAAATAATTACCTATAATTAATTTTAAGATGACATGATAGTATACATTTTTTTAATTACTAGTGTATAGAAGTTAAACCCTGATATTTTGAAGAAAAAAAAAAGGCAAACTTACTCAAATGACTACCTTATTGTAGTTTCCTACCATTTGTAGCTATCCTTTTAAATATTACCATTTGTAGCTACATTTTGGCAAAATAATGTATGTTTTCGTGTGTATTTGTTGCCAACAAATACATAAGAACAAGGTAAAAAAATAAAAAAAACATGATCCTTGATTTTAGCCTTTAATGGTGGAACTATTAAATTAGATATTAATATATATTTTTTTGATGTATTTTAGTGATTTTTTTTTTTTGCCATAATGTATTTCCGTGTCTTTTTTTTTTATGTATTTCAGTGATTTTTTTAATGTATTTTACTGATTTATTTTTTGATGTATTTCAGTGGCTTTTTTTGATGTATTTCAAATACATTGTGTACATTCCAACTACTATGAAGACAAATATATTCAAATTTTCATTTATTTGAATGGATTTCAACATATACATTCAGATACAAGACCAAAAAATTCAAATACATGACAAATACATTAAAAAAAATAATGTGTTTGGCTATTAACAAAATGCACTAAAAAATACAAAGACAAATACATTAAAAAACAGTGTATTTGTGAGATGTAGATTTTTGAATGTATTTGTATTTGGCTTTTAACAAATACACATGGCCAAGTCTGAGACACTACCACCACCAAAAAACTCTAATCTCTCCAACACCACCAAAATCCTAATCTGAGACACCACCACCATAAAAAACCCAAATCTGAGACACCACCACCACAAAAAACCCCTAATCTTTCCATCACCAACAAAACCCTAATCTCTCCACCTCCACGTCATCTTATCCGCCGCCATCTCAAAATTAGTCCATCACCGCCGCCACCAACAATGCACACGGCCAGATCTGCAGAGTGAAAAGAGAGAGAGAGGGGCGGCGGAGAGAGAGAGAGAGGAGTGAGCACAGAGGGAGAGGGAGAAGAGAGAGGGGCGGTGCTGCCATGGTGGTGGTGGTTGAGAGAAGGGGAGATAGATTTTTTAGGGTTTTGAGAAATGAAAAATTTGAAATGGGTAGTGATTGAGAAAAAAGAAAGATATATGTGTTTGGGTATGTATTTTTTGATATAGCTACCTGTCACGACCCAAACCCCGTGGGCCGCGACTGGTACCCTAACTGGGTACCCATACATACCTACCTGATCGAATTCGAACCATACAGATTTTTTTTTTTTTCGTTTCAAAACAGAAGTACGGAAATAGGCCGATACAAATACGGCACGCGCGCAACCATACGTATATATACATATATACCTGAACACACAGACATTTACAAGTAAGCCGATAAGGCTAACATACAGACGAAACCCGTAACCCACACATCTATCTACAGGCCTCTACAGACATACAGAATCATATGGCGGGACAGGGCCCCGCCGTACCCAGAATATACACACATACGGAGTACACAGAAGACAGAAGATATATACCAAAAAGATATGCTCCGAGTCAAGGGAGCTCTTCAGATAGCAGAGTCGGAAACCTACGCTGGCGGCGTATCACTTGGCGCGTCTGTACCTGCGGGCATGTAGCGTAGCCCCCGAAGAACGGGGGTCAGTACGGAAAATGTACCGAGTATGTAAAGCAAAAACGTAACAGATATAAACATAGTCCGAACTAGAGTCACAGAAATATAACGGGCAGAATCATAAGTCAAACTGACGGACAGAGTTATGATCTAGACAGACACACAGAATCGGTCACACACAAATGAACAGAATTATAGTTCGGGCAGACAGACGGAATCATAATGCGGACAGACGAGCAGAATCTTAATTCATACGGACATACAGAAGCAGAAGCCATACGGACATACAGAAATAGTCGTACCACAGACGGACAGACAGTAGTATGTCGGACAGAATTATGCATGCAGAGTAGCACAGAGTCATACAAAATCATACAGAGGCGTGTGCTTTATAAATACAGATGGCACACACATATATTCATACAGATCCCGGCCCTGTCTGGGGGCGCGGTAACAGAACCCGGCCCTCTTAGTACGGGACGCGGTGGACAGACAGAATCAAATCAGATCATATGCCATCCTGGCCGCCATCCCCATACACAGATCATATAGACATACAGATCCCGGCCCGTACGCCGAGGGACGCGGTGAACAATGCAGAGAAATATGCACGATAACAGAACCTGGCCCGGGTCGCAGTGAAAGAATGCATTGAGACAGACACGAACCGATAAATGAGAAACCACCTACCTACAGACTCAACATACAGACTCAATCAAACTGAAGGGTGCCAAACGGCGAGCCAAAATCAGAATATCCAGATAGTATGCATAGCACGCGCCTATATCCTAGTTGGGAAGGCACGACAGATTATTACCAGAATGGGATTCTCAGATGTTCAGAGATCATAATGTATAAATTACACAAAAATAGCCATAATATACATAAAATAATAGTTCAGAAGTTTTTGGAGAAAATCGAACCAAAACAGATGTATTTTAAAATCGTACCGGAAGTATCGGGCCTTGTGGGCCCACCTCGGACCAACCCGAGGCTACATACGTAAATTATTGATAGTTGACCTTATGAGGTCACCCATACTCAATCGGAAGTGTTCCGACTCCGTTTGGGGAAATTTTGTGCAAAATCTCACTTTAAGGGCAATTTGTAAGAAAATAGGTTCATTTGAATTGAAGGAATTGGAGCGGTTTTCCGTCTCGAATTCCAGGGAGCGGAGTCGGACTTAAGGCTCGCGGCCGAGCCTACCACATCCAGAACATGCCTAGGAACGTAGAGAAGTGCTTCACATACCTTGATGGCGCCTTATGCTCGCTTGGCGTCAATCCAAATTTCGTCCAAAATCTGGAAATGGTCAAGTTTACCATTTGGTTAGTTCCATTCTTTCAATACTCTAACTTTACACATAATTGCCTACCGAAATTTTGGCAGCATTTCCTCTGTATATACGACATCCCCGAGACTTAGCTCGGCTCAATTTAGCAACACAACAACCCAGAGGAGACATCCAAACAACAACAAACATCAATAAACACTAAATCATACGCTATGGCATTATTAGCCACCTTTCGACACGATGAATCATCTTTCGTTTCAAGCTTACATTTCCAACCAAAACTTATTATTTTCATATCCATTATCCATCAAAATCATTACGACACACATCGGAGGAATCCATAACATGTTCACATAATATTCATAAGATATTCATAAAATTCACAAACATTCAACTTTCCATCAAGTCACTACTTTTCCAATCCCTTCCTAACTTTCAACAACTTAATAACCAATCTTCCATAACAACACAATTAACATGCTAACAAGATTCAATTCACCTTCCAACACCAACACACACCACACGGCCACACCTCAAAATTCTCAACTTTCCTTAATTCATTCAACTTTCATTTCTAATACAATTCCTACCACACTACAACTAGATTTCAACATAGTTTCAAGTCACCATAGACATGCAATATACATATATGCATTTCGGCCACACACCCCAAATTCCAACACACCAAATTTCCATATTTTTCATTCATTCACACATACTACAACATACATACATCATTTTTAACACAACAAAAGCATGAAATCCTTACCTTTCTTCAAGTTCTACACTTGGAAGATGAAATTGTTTTCTTGCCACAATCTTTATATCAACTTGTAGAGAATCTTGTGCTTAGCAATAATCTCTCAAGAGATGAACTTTTTAAACCAAAGAATTGGCTCCAAAAATTTTCTTTCTTTTCTTTCTTTTTTTTCTCTCCAAACCCGAAATGCTCTCTCTTGCTCTCTACTCTTTCTCTTTGATTTTTTTCTTGAATGTTCTAAAGGATATGGATGATATATATTTAGCACATGGAAATTAATTAATTCCATGGGCCTTGGGTTGGTCTTGGCCGAATGGGCCTCTTAAAATTGGGCCTCACTTCACTTATTTTTTTTTTTTGAGCCCAAAATGGTTGGTTACATATGGTAATTCATGGAACAAGTTTCCAAAATTCCAATTTTGCCCTTGGCCACCTTTCGTAATTCCACCCCATTGAATTCATAACCTACACATGCATACCAAGTAAGGTCCAATTGTGGCCTTATTCATCACAAGTCAATTTATCTTGAATGTTTTTGAATAAGCGAAAATGTCGGATGTAACACTACCATTTGTAATTTAGAAAAGTTAATTAGCTACTAAATATAATTAAATAAAAGGATAGTTAATATTAATAATTAGGTTTTAAAAGAAGCTATAATGAGTAAAAATTCCAAAAAAAAATTCTAGCTTAGAGTGCATCTTTAGAAGCTGATTTGTATCTTACCTTTATCAAGAGTTGATGTATCATTACTGAGTGTTGATTCAAGTAAGTCTTTCTTCACTGATATAATCATTTAGGATTTGATATTTACTTGTTCGATCAATTTAGATTCTTGGTATATATATAGGCCACTAAAGTGAAATTGCTTCACACGAAGATTTTTTTTTATTTTATTTTTACATTTTCAGCGCTCGAGCTTCTTAAGATTCTAAAAAGGAAGTCAAGGAGAAAAAATTTGTGTCCTTCAAATATTGATATGCGAAATGTGTATATAAGAGTTTATCTAACTGGCCATAAAGGTAACTTGAAATCCTCAAACTCTCCTAAATACGTTTTCTCGAGATTTTGGCTTTTATTAGGGTGGAATCAGAGCTACATTCTGAAGATTACATATAGAATAGTTCCTCTGACGATTCGTCGTAATTATTTATTTATAATCAGATTAGAATTTACTGGTTAATCGTGAAATTAATGTTAATAATAAATAAGAAGGTGAGACCTAACGAGCATTCCACAAGAATCTTGAAATATTCCCTTTTTCAAAGACGCCCAAAATGCACTATAAACGTGCGATGTTAGATGTCCATCTTTACTTACATGTATAATAGTCTTACTATGTCACATAACATGATAATAATCGTAAGAAGTTTTGTCATAATATAACATTCTTATAGTGAACAACCATTAAAACTTAATATCATTTTTTGTCCCATAATAATTCATAAATTTTTATTAGTCCTTGTGATTTGACTAAGCATATTGAACCTTCAACTGAATGAATTGTGCACTTTTAATCCCTTGCTTATGAATATTCACAAATTTACCATAATTATTAACCGTTCCATCACTTAGTTACTCATGCATCATGGTAAATATGCATTGTTACTCCATATTTGACAGTAATACAATTTTATAAATAGTCAAATATTCAAGGACCAAAAATAGAATTTACCAATAATGTAGGGACCAAATATGCTATTATTCCATATTTTAATGAGACAAGAAGTTAACCAATAAACAAAGAGGGGAAGAGATGTTTGGCATGTATGGTTGAGGGTGAAGTTTGACATTTTCTTCAAACTTTTGAGGGCTAAAGTGGTCAAATATAATCTTTTTAGGGTTAATTACGTTCATCTCTCTCAACCTCAAGTGCCAAAGTAGACGCCATTCACATCTCCAAGAATTGAATTTTATGCAAATCTCTCCTATCTGTTCTTGAAATAACAATAACAGGTAAAAAAAAAAAAAAAACTAAAATCCCACTTAGTATTTATCATTTTAAATTTACTAATTTCATTTTTTTAATCCCAATTCTTGAAAAAAAATAAAATACAAAATGTCCTATGATGTTTTCTTGAATTAACGTTGACCAAGAACTTAGGTGATGAACCCCATGTTGTTGTTTTTTTCACTAGTCTCTCTTATTGTTATAAAATAAGTTAATATTTTTATCTTCATGGGTGTTCTTGATTAAGTGTTACTTATTTGTTTAGTGTTTTTTTTTTTTTTTTTTGGTTTTATGCTTGTGGTTACTTGATTAATGCTTCTTAATATTCTAAAGACTTCAATTTTAATTGTTAATTTTAGAAATGTAGCTTGATTTTATGCCTGGGGTTTTGTTTTTTTGCTTGATTATGCTATTGGTGACTTGATTATCCCTTCTTAACATACCAAAGACTTAAACTTTATGTGTTAAACTTGATTTTCATGAACCCATATTGTTTTTTTTGTTATTCAATAGTCTCTGTTATTGTTTTAGAATAAGTTGTTTTTATGTTGATATGTGTTATTTGATAACTTTTTATTTTTATTTTTTTATGCCTGTGGTTACTTGATTATTGCTTCTTAATATTCTAAAGTATTAAACTTTAATTGTTAAATTTAGAAATGTGGCTTGATTTTATGCCTGGGGTTTTTGTTTTTAGCTTAATTATGCTTTTGGTGACTTGATTATCCCTTCTTAACATACCAAAGACTTAAACTTATTTGAGAAATGGACAATGTAGCTTGATTTTCATGAACCCATGCTGTTGCTTTTTTCACTAGTCTCTGATATGTGTTCTTGATTAAGTATAATTTGTTTAGGGTTTTTTTTGTTGGCTTTAAACTGTCCTTGTTTTAATTATGCTTCTGTTTACTGGATTATTGCTTCTTAATGTTCCAAAGACTTGAACTTTATGTGTTAAATTGGAAATGTAGCTTGAAATTCTTGGTCCAATAACAACAACATAGCTTGTGAAATTCATGGTCCATTTAGCAAATTTTCTTCTGGGGTTTTTGTTTTCAGCTTAATTATGCTTTTGGTAACTTGATTACAACAACAACAACCCCTGTATGATCCCACACGTGGGGTTTGGGGAAGGTAGGATGTACGCAGACCTTATCCCTACCTTTGTTGGGTAGGAAGGCTGTTTCTGGGAGACCTTCGGCTCAGAAAAGGTACCTGACACAGTAATGTTAGAAAAAAAGAAAGCAAAATAACAAGATACAAACTACTAGTGGTAATAGATGGTAATAAACATTAAGGAATAGAAAACTACGCGATAGCTGAATATTACTGCAAAAGGACTTTTGGTAACTTGATTATCCCTTCTTAACATTCCAAAGACTTAAACTTTATTTGAGAAATGGGGAATGTAGTTTGATTTTCATGAACCCATGTTGTTGTTTTTTTCAATAGTCTCTTTCATGTTTTAGAATAAGTTGTTTTTATGTTGATATGTGTTCTTGATTAAGTGTTATTTTATTAGGGGTTTTTTGGTTTTATGCCTGTGGTTACTTGATTAGTGCTTCTTAATATTCCAAAGAATTAAACTTCATGTGTTAAATTGGGAATGTAGCTAGATTTTCATGGTCCCATTAAGCAAATTTTCTAAAGGGGTTTCTGTTTTAAGTTTAATTTTAATTATGGTTTTGGTGACTTGATTATCCCTTCTTATCATACCAAAGACTTAAACTTTATATGTATCTTGATTTTCATGAACCCCTTGTTGTTGTTTTTTTCACTAGTCTCTTTCATGTTATAGAATAAGTTGTCTTTTATGTTGATTTGTGTTCTTGATTAAGTGTTATTTGATTAGGTTTTTTTGTTTTTGTTTTATGTCTGTGGTTACTTGATTATTGCTTCTTAATATTCTAAAGATTTAAAATTTAATTGTTAAATTTAGAAATGTAGCTTGATTTTATGCATGGGATTTTTGTTTTTAGCTTAATTATGCTTTTGGTGACTTGATTATCCCTAAAATTTCAAAGACTAAAACTTTATTTGAGAAATGGGGAATGTAGCTTGATTTTTCATGAACCCATGTTGTTGTTTTGTTCACTGGTCTCTGTTATTGTTTTAGCATAAGTTATTTTTATGTTGATAAGTGTTCTTGTTTGAGTGTTATTTGATTAGGGTTTTCTGTTTTGTTTTTGGCTTTGAACTTTCCCTGTTTGATTATTCCTATGTTTGTGATTAGTGCTGCTTAATAGACCAAAGATTTCAACTTTATGTGTTAAATTGGAAATGTAACTTGATTTTCATGGTTCATTTAGCAAATTATCTTCTGGGGTTTTTGTTTTTAGCTTAATTATGCTTTTGGTGACTTGATTGTACCTTCTTAACATTCCAAAGACTTCAACTTTATGTGTTCAATTGGGAATGTAGCTTGATTTTCATGGTCCTATTAAGCAGATTTTCTTCTGGGGTTTTTGTTTTTAGCTTAAATGAATAATTAGGGATTCATATAGCCGACCCAACTTGTTTGAGACTGACGCGTAGTTGTTGTTGTATGCATTTGGTGACTTGGTTATCGCTTCTTAACATTCCAAAGACTTCAACTTTATTTGTTCAATTGGGAATGTAGCTTGAATTTATGAACCCATATTGTTGTTTTTTTCACTAGTCTCTTTCATGATTTAGAATAAGTTGTTTTTATGTTGATATGTATTCTTGATTGAGTGTTATTTAATTAGGGTTTTTTTTGGCCTTGAACTTTGCTTGTTTGATTATGCCTGTGTTTATAATTAGTGCTGCTTAATAGGCTAAAGACTTCAACTTTATGTGTTAAATTGGAAATGTAGCTTGATTTTCATGGTCCCATTAAACAATTTTTCTTCTGGGGTTTTTGTTTTTAGCTTAATTATGCTTTTGATGACTTGATTATGGCTTCTTCATACTCCAAAGATTTCAACTTTGTTTGTTAAATTGGGAATGTAGCTTGATTTTTCATGAACCCTTGTTGTTATTTTTTCCATAATCTCTTTCATGTTTCAGAATAAGTTGTTTTTATGTTGATATGTAGTCTTGATTAAGTATAGTTTGATTAGATTTTTTTTTTTGGCGATAAACTGTCCTTGTTTTAATTATGCTTGTGTTTACTGGATTATTGCTTCTTAATGTTCCAAAGACTTCAACTGTATTTGTTAGATTGGGAATGTAGCTTGAGTTTCATGGTCCTCATTAAACAAATTTTCTTGTGGGGTTCTTGCTTTTAGCTTCATTATGCTTTTGGTGACTTGATTATTACCTTCTTAACAGTCCAAAGAGTTAAACTTTATTTGTTAAATTGGGAATGTAGCTTAATTTTCATGGTCCATTAGACAAATTTTCTTTTTCATTTTAGCTTGCTTGTTCATTTGATGACTTGATTATTGCTTTTTAATGTTCCAAGAGTTAAAACTTTATTTGTTAAATTGGGAATGTAGCTTATTTTCATGGTCCCATTGATTTACTTTGCTGGTGCATTCTATTATCTGCCCTGCATAGCAAGATTTTTTTTTCTTGTAGCTTTAAACTTTTCTGTTTGATTATGCCTATGGTTACTTGCCTCTTGCTTCTCAATATTCCAATATAATTCAACTTTATTAATTGAATTCGAATATTTTCTTTTGCAGTTGCAATATCTTTTTTTTTGGGTTGTATGACCAATATATGTTTGTTTAGCTGGTGCAATTTATTTGGTTGAAGTTTTTATGCCGACCTAAGTGATGGCCTCCAAGAAAATAATTGCCATTTGTCAATCTGGAGGAGAATTTGTTACCAACAATGAAGACGGGTCTTTGACATATGTTGGCGGGGAAGCATATGCACTAGACCTCGATAACCAGACACTTCTGAACGATTTTAAGAAAGAAGTAGCAGAAAACTTTGAGTGTGGGACCAATGGAATGACGATAAAGTATTTTCTCCCTGGGAATAAGAAGACTCTCATTACAATATCTAAAGATAAGGACCTCAAGCGTATGATCAACTTCTTCAAGGATTCTGAACAAGTAGAGGTGTTTATAATTGTAGAAGAAGTTGTTGCTCGAAGTACTCCGAATGTGTCTGCCAGTAGGTATTTACTATTTCTATTTAGAGATTCTGTTCTGTTTGCTTCTTTTGTTTCCTCATGCATATGTCACACCTTGAGTATTTCTTTGAATCTTATAACCTGTTTCGCGATACTTCTAAAACCATCTTACTTTGAAAAGTGCTTTTCAAAAGTACTTTTGGTGAGAAGCAATTTGTGTTCGGCTAATTAATTTGAAAAACACTTTTGAGCACCAATAAGTGTTTGGCCAAGCTTTTAAAAAGTGCTTCTAAGGGGTCGTTTGGTAGGAGGTATTGGAGAAAATAATACTAGTATTAGCGTTGGTATTATTTAATCCCTTGTTTGGTAGTGTTTTCAACCTATGAATAATTAATACCTGTTAGTTATACACCGTATTCAGTACTATGCTTATACATATTAAACCATGACACTGACATTACCAGTACTATTCCTATTCTAATACACCTTATTTAGTCTATTTAGGAATTATGCAATGCATGTTTTAATACAACAAACCAAACAGTCGATAAAAAATAATGCCAGTATAGTTAATCCCAACATTACTAGGACATCCTATTCAGTACTATTTTTATACATCCTTCAAACGACCCCTAAGTGTATTTTCTCAAAGAGCTTTTAATAAAAGTACTTTTAGGGAGAAGCTTCTTTTTTTCAGTTTCTCAAAGACAACTTTTGCTTCTACTCAAAAGCACTTTTCTTCTCCTGAAAGCTTGGCCAAACACCTCAACTTTAAAAAGAAAACACTTTTGGCCTTGGAGAAGCTTGGCCAGACAGGCTATAAGTTTCTTTCGTTCGGATTGTAGTGGGTTTTGCTATGCAATGCGTTCCAGTGAGCGCTTGTTTTGTTACATTTGTTTGTTGATGACCTAAATATCTTTTTTAACTTGTTTAACTCTGAAGGTCGAGCAGGACCAACATATCAGAGCCTGCACATACTCCTGCTATCCCTGTGGATATGATCCATCCTGATGATCTGTTTCAATCACCCGTTGATACTAGTCCCGTAGGTGTTTATCCGAGTAGCAATGATGAGAAGCATCGCAGAGCAGCTATGCAGTGGGAGAATGCCATTACTGGCGTGGGGCAAAGATTTAACAGCTTTTCCGAATTCCGTGAAGCTTTACATAAATATTCAATTGCCCATGGATTCACTTATAAATACAAGAAAAATGAAAGTCGCAGAGTAACTGCTAAATGCAAGTCAGAAGGTTGTGCTTGGTCGATATACGCATCAAAGTTGCCTACCACCGAGCTAATATGTATTAAGACGATGAACTCAAAGCATACATGTGATGGAGCTGCAGTAAAAGCTGGATACCGGTCCACAAGGGGTTGGATGGGAAATATAATAAAGGAAAAGTTGAAGGTTGCTCCTAATTACAAGCCTAAGGATATCGCAAATGATATCGAGCGTGAATATGGCATTCAGTTGAACTATTCTCAGGCAAGACGTGCGAAAGAGAAGGCAAGAGAGCAGCTTCAAGGTTCTTACAGAGAGGCATATAGTCAGTTACCTTTATTGTGTGAGAAAATTAAAGAAACTAATCCTGGTAGTGTTGCTATAGTTTCCGCAAAGGAGGACTCGAGCTTCCATCGTTTATTTATCTCGTTTCATGCCTCGATATCTGGTTTTCGACAAGGTTGCCGCCCTCTTCTATTCCTTGACAGCACGCTTCTCTATGCAAAATATCAAGGAACATTATTGGCTGCCGTTGGTGTGGATGGGAATGATGGTGTCTTTCCTTTAGCCTTTGCGGTTGTAGATGAAGAGACAAACGACAACTGGCATTGGTTTCTTTCGGAACTTAAATCTGCTGTCCAAATGTCCTGTCCAATAACATTTGTGTGTGATTTCCAAAGGGGCATAAGAGAGTCGTTGCATGATATATTTAATGAAGAGTGTCACCACGGTTATTGCCTGCGCTATCTTGCGGAAAAACTGAATAACGACTTGCAAGGACAGTTTTCTCATGAAGCTAGACGTCTTATGATCCAAGATTTATATACTGCTGCTTGCGCCCCGACACTCGAGAGTTTTGAGCGCTGTGCTGAGAATATACGAGCAATCTCTCCCGATGCATACGATTGGGTCACTGGAAGTGAGCCCGACCATTGGGCGAATGCTCTTTTCGGTGGAGCAAGGTATGGTTTATTGACATCCAATTTCGGGCAGCTTTTTTATGATTGGGTGATGGAGGTGAATGAGCTGCCGATAACACAAATGGTTGACGTATTACGAGGAAAGATAATGGAATTGATCTATACTAGGCGTGTTGAGTCCGATCAGTGGGCTACGAGATTGACACCATTGATGGAAGAAAAGCTTCAGAGCGAAACCTCAAAAGCGAGGTCACTTCAAGTATTACCCTCACATGGGAGCACGTTCGAAGTTCGTGGCGAGTCTGTTGACGTTGTTGATATTGATCAATGGGATTGTAGTTGCAAAGGTTGGCAATTAAACGGGATGCCTTGCTGCCATGCTATTGCTGTTCTCGAATTGATAGGAAGGAGTCCATATGATTATTGTTCCAGATACTTCACAACCGAGAGTTACCATGTAACATATGTTGAATCAATTAACCCCGTCCCTAATCTGGAAAGCCCAGCAAATGGTGAAGTCGATGCGGCAGTTATTATTACTCCCCCACCATCCAAACGCCCACCTGGCAGACCAAAGATGAAAAAGGTCGACGCTTTTGACATTGTTAAACGGCAGATGCAGTGTAGCAGGTGTAAGGGCCTAGGTCACAATAAGAAAACATGCGGGTAAGTTTACTAAACTCTTCTCTGATGAATGTATATTGAAAATAAATTTCTTCTAAAGTAGCGTTATCATTCATATGTTGACTAGTAAAATGTGATTCTTGTCTCGTCCAGATTCTTTGTATTCCCGGATGTTACACTTTCCTTCCCTAATTTCTTATGTAGAAAGATCTATGGTTATGAAACTATTTTAATGATATTAAAGAAATGGATGCATTGCTTGTATATTAATTAATACATAAACGTTACCCTGTGTATGATGCTTAATTATTTGACGCTGGCATATCTTACGGACCATCTATAAACATCTTTGCTTGTTTCTTCATTTTCCTTGGGAAAGGGGTGTGAGAATGGATTGGCATATAACTGATCAAGACCGACACTTTTGTCTTATAGCCTGTCTGTCCAAGCTATTGAGAAGTCAAAAGGGCTTATTTTAGAAAGATGAGGTATTTGGCCAATCTTTTAGGAAAAATAAGTGCCTTTGAGTAGTAGCAGAAGCTGTTTTCAGGAGCTAAAAAAATAATTTTCCCCAGAGGCACTTTTAGAACATTGTCCAAGCACAAAGCGCTACTTTAACATTGGCACAAGTGTTTTTCAAATTTGATTAGCGAAACACAAATTGCTACTCTCCAAAACTTTTTCAAAAAGTATGTCCGACAAAAAAAAACTTTTCAAAATAAGCAGATTTTGGAAGCTTTGCCAAACAAGTCTATATTCTGGGATAGTCAGACGGTGTTTTTCCATGTCAGTGGGCAGCCCGGTGCACAAAGCATCTCGTGTTTTGCCATGTCAGTGTTATGATTAGTAACAAGCTTCCACTAATAGGGAATTGCTACAGTTTGATATGGCGCTTAACGCAACATTTACCAGTGAAAAGTAAGGACTCATTTGGCTGAGCTACAATGGATTTTTACTTAAAATGAATTTGCTGTAGAATTACTTGGAATTGCTTTCATTATAGTGTTGTTTAATTTACACAACGGGTGAAGATTGAATAATTGTCTGAATCGAACTTGAAACCTGCAGCTTGGTTACACCGAAACTATTTCCTTAATGGAACAGTCACTTTCAGCTTCACAGCAATTGTAACTCTTGTTGCTTTCCAAATCGTCCAAAGTTGTACATACTCTTGCTGCCTTTATAAAGTAGCAAGAAATGCATTCTTCCATTAAATAAGTATTTGCCTGCACAGTGTAGATCATAATTTCTAGATTTCTCTTTTATAGTTGTTCGATCTGATCATGTTTTTATTTTTGATAACATGTGTGCAAATATTGCTGTCTACGGCTGAACAGTGCTTCGTATTCTTGAAACAGGAAGGTAAATAGGTTCGACGAATCAGATCCTCTACTCCTTACGGGCTTGGTAACCGAAGACCTTGAAGGCACAGAGTGATTTTCGGTACCCTGTCCGCTAGTGTTAAAAGTTAAATTGCTTAGATACTTGCTGATGGAAAACCTTTAGTTAGATCTTGAGTCCATTAATAGAAACATATGTCAATTCTTGAAGTTGGTTTCATTAGTCAGAACTTGTCCGTTAAAGTCGTGCGCTCTGGTTTTATTATCGTCCCTCTCCCTTGAACATGAAAAATAAAATGTTGAATATTATTAAAAACAGGAAGAGTGGATATAACAGTAGTGTCAAAGTGAAGGCGTTTGATACTGTCAAGAGTATACTTTGTTGATGAGAAAGAAAAGGCCTTAACTCATACTACGAATCCATAGAATTCTGATGGGAGCTACCCAGTGGATTAGTTGAGGTGCGTGCAGGCTGGCATGACTATCGTTATCCAAAATATATATCGGTTTTGGACTTGTTTCCTTGCTGCTTCGGCCTTAATTGCTATCCTCTCTCTTCTTTTGTGTGCGGTCCGTGATGTTTTGAGCCTTTTTTTCTTGCTCTATCGCTTTTTTTGGAGGCCTTCGGGACCCCATTGTCAATGCTAGCTTACTAAGATAGTTTACTTTTTGAAAAAAGTAAGTGAATACATTTTTCCTTGATTGCACGAGCTAGCCAGCAAACAATTCATTTCATAATAATAAGGTAAGCGTCTAGCTCTCGATGAGCTACCGCTTTAAAAAGCAATTGAGCTGACGAAGTCAGGTTAAGACGTCAACTTTGACAAGGGAGACATATGGGTGCCTCAACTTACAGGTTGCTTTGTAAATACCTATGTTTTCTTTGATTGCAATATCTTGTCTGTGATCGACCAAGTCAGGTTGTATACAATTAGACTATTTCACCCGATATCGTGCATCCACACAAGGCCACAAGTGTAGGTGAAGAAAATCATATATGTTTTCTGTCTAAGATGAACTGTGAAACCTAGTTTATATCGTCTTTGTTTCAACTCCATCGACTATTAGGCGACACCCTTTGTACCTAATTTGATCTTTAACCAAACATAGGCATCGATCTGAAACAAAACAGACCAGCCTTTAACATCATCTACTCTCCGCAAAAGGAATCAATTGTACGATAACAAAAACTCACGTTAGATAATCCCTTCATAACGATAATTAACTAAACACGAAACTTGAAACTCTCTGAAGCTTCTATAAGTTTATGACTTGACAAAGTTAATTTTCCTCCCAAAAGATGTGATGTTATAGTCACTTCAGCTGCACTCTCCATTTAGATTGAGATATTTGTTACTTCCCGAACTCAACTATTTTTCTTGGATTTTGTGGTTCACCAGAATTCAGAATAAAATAAAATGTTTTAAAAAAATTCGAGTCAAATGATAAATATGAAAGAATGGACAGAAAATGGATGGGGAGTTTGACAGCCAAAAGCTACATCAGACACATGAAAAACAGCCAGATACACAAAGCATTCTGCGTTCACACGGAATTTGAGGAAATACCGCACTGGGCAACAGAGCCAACCAAAAACAAAGAAAAAAAAAAAGGAAAAAAGAGAAAAAGAAAAGGCAAACAGCTAAATAAAAACCCAGATACACGAAATACTTCTACATTCACACAGAATCCGGGAAAATACCGCTATCAGAGGAGCTATGATATAGGTAGCCTATACTGATGCAAGTATGAATAACAGAGCTAACAGAAAAGAAAACGCAAACAGTTAAATAGAAACCCACAAAAACCAACTAGCCAACCTAAAATAATATATACCTAAACATACTTCTACCAGTTGATGTTAAATTTCTTCAGCCAACTTTCTCCATCTTACTCTCTTCATTACCCTCTTCTTCTTCTAGTGCAGGCATTTCATCATCATATCCACCAACCTCATCATCTTCCTCGGTACTAAGTCCCAACTTCAACATCCTATAAATCCTTCCTGCAAACATATTCGGATCATCAAGGCTGAAACCGGATGTCAACAGTGCAGTTTCATAGAGAAGTAGTACCAAATCCTTAACAGACTTATCATTCTTGTCAACCTCAGCTCTCTTTCTCAGCTCCTCCATTAAGCCATTGTCCAGATTGACCTCCACCGTCTTCTTGCTCGACAAGTCGACATATATTCGCTCATGCTGCTGTCCCGTAACGCCTGTTGTTGAAAGAATAATTCAAACTTAGAGTAGGAAACCAAATTGGTTTAGATTTCATATCTAAATAGGATATGCAGTCAAAATAATATAGGAATAGGTTTTCTAGTTCCTAGCTAAATTAGGTTTTGCGATATTATACTTAGGGGTGTTACTAGTTATTTTCATGTAGTAGAAAAGTAGCAGAGATAAAGTAGATGTTATAAGATTGTTATTAATCTGTATTGAAAAAAAACGTTAAACCAGTAACAATAATTTCTGGAAATATAAAACAGAAACTGGAAAACTAAGAACAGTGTCTGGAAAATATGTAAGAACAAAAATCGAGCCCACTGAATGCACAGTGTGTCCTTAAGGAAATTATCCCCCTCAATGTATCCGAGATTTTGGAATCTTTCCTCCCAGGATAGAACGATTTACTCACCAAAATAGCGGTACAACAAATTAAGGTGACTGCGAACCACTCGAAGGTAGTATATCACACGAGATTTTTAAGAAGTGCAGAAAGAAGAATATGAATATCAGAAATTTTTCGTAAGGAACAATTCTGAGGATCAACAGAAATATATAGCCTGTTTGGGAAAAGGTTTGCAACTTTTCAGAAAAGGTTGCAACCTAATCCGGGAAAGAAAGAAACGGGTCGGGTCACGGGTCAGGATTTTCAATTAATTAATTAATTAAAATTAAAGGAAATTTGGTCAAAAATCCAAATCCGAAGCCGAAGGACGACGACGGCACGAGGGGAGACCCTCTTCTTGACCCTTTAGCAACACAAAGGAGTGCTTTCTACTTTTAAGTAGGAGAACTTTTCTTTCCACCACCTATGAGGGACAAATGCTTATTTCATAAAGCAAGAGGGAACAACTCATTTTTTTTTCCCTCCACTTTTTTTTTCCCTCCATTTCCCATTCAACTTATCATTAAACCCAACAGTAGAGAAAGTAGTAATTTTTTTTTTAATTTTTTTTTCTTTTTGAGATTTTGAATGAATATTTTCCTTTACCTGTGCTTTCATAATCCTCTCCATGTTAGCCGTCCAGCCGTACTCTCCGGTCACTGAGACACAAGGAGAATCCACAATTCTATCAGAAACAACCACTTTTTCTACCTTGTCTCCAAGAATGTCTTTGATGACTTTGCATAAGTTCTCAAAGGACTTCTTTTTTCCTTCCTTTTTCTGCTTCTCTTCTTCCGTCTCTTCCAGTTTCAACCCTTCTTTCGTGGGCGGATACAAGTTTCTTCGCGTCATATTCTTTCAATTGCCAGACCATGTACTCGTCGATTGCATCGACCACGAAGAGGACCTCGTATCCTCTTTTCTTGAGCTTTTCGAGGAATGGAGAGTTTTCAACTGCTTTCTTGCTTTCGCCCGCGATGTAGTAGATATCCTTTTGTCCCTCTTTCATCCTCGTGACGTAGTCCTTCAAGCTAGTCATTTCATCTCCTCTCTTTGTCGAGGGAACCGGAGGAGATCAGCAAATTTAGCTCTGTTTTGGCTGTCTTCATGGATGCCTAGCTTGATGTTCTTGGAGAATGCCTCATAAAGTTTGTTGTAATCCTCTTTGTTCTCGGAGATTTCAAAGAACATCTCGATGCACTTCTTCACGAGATTCTTCCTTATGACTTTCAAGATCTTGCTCTGTTGAAGCATCTCGCGCGAAATGTTAAGCGGCAGATCATGAGAATCCACCACGCCCTTGACGAATCCGAGGTACTCGGGCATGAGTTCTTCGCAGTTGTCCATGATAAAGACTCTCCTGACATAGAGCTTAATGTTGTTGAGCGTCTTCCTCGTATCAAAAAGATCAAAAGGAGCTCGCTTCGGAACAAAAAGGATCGCCCTGAACTCGAGCTGACCCTCGACGGAGAAATGTTTCCAGTGCAACGGGTCCTCCCAATCGTTCGTTAGGCTCTTGTAGAAAGAGCAATACTCTTCTTCAGTAACTTCTTCGGGCTTGCGGAGCCAAATGGGGCTTTTTGCTTGTTGATTAGCTCCCATTCGTGAGTCACTGCCTTAATCTTCTCCTTCTTTTTGTCCTTCTCTTTATCCTTGTCCACCACTTCTAGGTCGCCTTCTTCTTCCTTTTTGCCTTCCTTGTCTTCATCATCACTTACCTCCTTCTCAGTTGTCTTCTCGGTCCATAGGTAAATCGGATAGCTAATGAACTCGGAGTGTTTCTTCACAAGATCCTTTATTCTCCTCTCTTCCAAATATTCCACCTGCATAAAGTACAAAAACACATATTTGCTTGAGAAAAATGATCTCAACACACCAAAAGCCAACAAATTTCATGGACTATTCAGAACCAAGACTCACTATCTACTAAGCTTTATATTGATTCAAATTCAATCGTGACCAACTGGAAATTTTCCTATATAACGAGTAGTACATGTTAAGCATATAGGTCCCTCTACGACGCGAAAAGCTATAGGAAGAATCAGCATTTACACCAGAAACAACAAAAAAAATAAAAAATGCTGTCGCATATAGGTACCTGATCTATCTTGGTACCTCTCCCAAGTGGCTTTCCATTGATATTGCGAGTGACGGTGGACGGTTCACCAGCCTGTGACTCCCACACATACTGCTCATCGTCATTGTGCTTGGTCGTCACCACGACTTTCTCAGCCACAAGATAGGAGGAGTAGAAACCAACACCGAACTGTCCAATCATATTTTGAAGAATATTAGTATGTTAAGTATTTTCATCTACTCAAGGTTATGAATGATGCAATTTAATAAAGTTTTTTTTTTTTTTTTGTATGAATGTTGCCATTTTGACTAACTTTTGATTAATTATTAATGAACAAATTTAAGTATTCGTAAAGAACTTCAAGCTAATGTCACCGAGCCTTTAAACGAAAATGACGTTCGAGCACTTTTTAACCACTAAAACGGTCATCCGAATTTTTGTGTATCCTTGATGTATTGATCCTACCTTATTAATCGCACAAAAATAAGTAGGGTTCTATATAAAATATTCAAGTTTCGGGGTCCCGAAGTATGATTAATCTATGGTCAAAGTACGTTAAAAAGTGTAATGGAAGAAGGGTTAACCAAAAGAGTTGAAAAAAAAATGGGAGACACTATAGCGCAGTAAATTACTGCGCTATAGTAGTTAACGAAGCCGTCCCCGTTAACTGCTTTAGCGCAGTAAATTACTGCGCTAAAGGTATTTTGCTAACATTTTTTTTTGTTGGGGTATTTTGGTTCAAAATGTTTTTTTTGGGGCATTTTGGTTCCGAACTCGTAGGGGAAGGGGAAATGGGGGAGGGCCTATAACGTGGGAATTCGAACCCTCACCAACAAGGCGAAAGTTCAGGTAGCCAACCAACTGAGCTACTAAATCCCTATTGTTTGAGTTGATTCAAGAAGAATATGGAGACATTTAGAAATATGGTGCATGTTAATCTCTAATTTCTGGATTTCTCTATTATTCTCTTTTTAATTCTCGCGGTTTTTTCCCTGTTTTGATGCTTTAACTGTTTTACCCTTTCATTATGCTTAGTTGTTTTTGTTATTCTGACTTAATTGTTTGTGTTTATTCGGGGGTCATTTGCACGATTATCCTTTAAAGGCACTGCTCTTTCATTTTTGCCTCTCAAATTGGTGGTCTTTAATTTTTTTCCATTCGCCTAATACCATGAGGTTTGGGTTTGGTAGGAATCTAGTAACTCAGTTGGTTGGCTACCTGAACTCTCACATTGTTGGTGAGGGTTCGAATCCCCACATTGTAATCCCCTTCCTCGTTTCCCCTTCCCCTACCCCTATGTAATAAAAAAAAAAAAAAAAAGTTTGGATTTGAACGCCGACTCAGTCAACAAAAAAAAATCTCAAGGCAGAGTTTCGTAGCAAAGTTAGGCCTATTCGGACCAAAGTTAGGCTTGAGGCATATTTTTGAATGCAAAATTCTACCTCAGGCAGAGTTGGTTCGAATCCGGAACCTCGAAGTATTAGGCGAAGGACAAAAATTAAAGACCACCAACTTGAGGGGCAAAAATTAAAGACCAGTGCCTTTGAAGGGCAATCCGCACAAAAACATGTTATTTATTTAGCTTACTTTTTAATTTTGTTCATGTTAATTCAGTGGGTTAAATTTTGCCTGAAGAAATAGTTGGAATTTTTATTTACGGGCAAATATGACCCATTGAGCTAATTTTAAATCGTTACTTCAATTCTCGAGGCACATATTTATACTGTTCCAATTTGTTTGTATGTGCCTCATATACCACGATGAGCTTTTGGACAATTCGATAAGAGCGAACTTCAAAAGCATCAGACCATTTATAATGGCTCGTCCCTAGTGTCTTTGATCGAACTGAAAGGTCTCTCTTCAATTCCTTCCGAGGTTTGAACTGCCAACCAACTCTTATCTCGAAGCACATGTTTATACTCTTCCAATTTGTTGTACGTGCCCCAGACACAACTAATTAAAATGAGCGGTTTTAATAGTCAAAACTCCTAAGAATAGCACCTTTTTGGTATTGAACCAAAAAAATCAAATTCTGTTGCTACTCTAAAAGCAAAAAAAAATCAAATTCTGTTGCTACTCTAAAAGCAAAAAAAATTCAATTAGTAGAGTATATTTTATTAGAATCAGTGTTTTAAAGGCGAGGGCGTAAGGCGGGGCGTTTTACGTCTGCCTCAGTGAGGTGTAAGCCCCATGGGGTTTTAATTTTTAATATTTTATAAAATGATATAATTATAATAAATACTTTTAAATATGTGAAATAGCGTAAAAAATTGAAGAAAATTATAAATAAGTGATATATATATATATATGCTCCACCCCCCCACCCCCAAAAAAAACTAATTAGAACAATGTATTATATGCTACTTACAAGTACAAGTAACTGCTCGTTACTCTTTTGAGATAGTAGAAGACAAGATAAATAATTGAAAAAGAATATATATATATATATATATATATATATATATATATATATATATATATAGGCTCCACCCCCACAAAAAAACTAATTAGAACAATCTATTATACGCTACTTACAAGTACAAGTGACTACTCGTTACTTTTTTGAGATAGTAGAAGACAAGATAAATAATTGGAAAAGAATATATATTAGGCATTCTAACAATAAAAAAAGGTCTTGACTTTTAAATTTAATGTTTCAGTTCCTTTTTAAAACATTTGAGTAATTACATGTTGACTTTTGAGAATTTGGGCATTATATTAAGGACTTATTTAACAAATTTCGTTTTAGTTCGAAGAAGTTTTCTGGACTTACGCCCCAACAAAAAAAAAACTCGCCCCAAACGCCTGGGCGTATGCCCCGAATTGCTGGGTGTACGCCTTTGGAGACTTTCGCTCCGACCCATCGCCCCGGGACATTTTTGGTACGCCCCGCCCCAGGGCTCGCCCCGAAAACGCCCTTTAAAACACTGGTTAGAATATCGACTTCATTAAGTCTCTGAAATTCAATTGAACTTCAGCAAATGCATTATTACATCACTTAATTTGAACTAAATCAAATAATCGGGTAAATCATTTTTTACAATAGAGAAGACGTATCATTATAACATGAAACTCAAACAAAGCAGACATTTTATCTCAGTAAAAGTTAAATAAAACAAAAAGTTGACAGCAGAAAAAGCTATACAGTGACAGAATATCTAAAAATTATACTGTAGGTGGTCGTTTGGTAGATAGTCAAAATTATCCCGGGATTGTAATCCCAGGACTAATTTAGCCCAAGAGTATGGGATAAAATAATCCCAGTATAAGTGGGATAAGATGGGATATCCCATCTTTTATCCCAGGATGCATTTTGTGCTTTGTTTGGTATAAAGTATAAATTTATACCTCCTACCAAACATGATACAAAAAATTAGTGTTGAGATATTCCAATTTATACCATGCACCAAACGACCCCTAGGTGTTTTGCTAAAATTAAAGGGATAGAGCAGGTGGCTGAGTAAGTGAGGTCCACTAAAAGTGGCATCTCTTAATAATCTCTTAACATAAAGTTTCTCAAAATTTGTAAATTATTATAGTTATTATCGATAGACGATAATCTAATGTTTTATCCGAAAGGTTGAGCAATATATATACTAGTCTAACAAACATGACTCGAGTCTAAAGTTGTTGGAAAGAATAGTTTTGAAGACTATATTTGTATAACCTTTAAAAATAGAGACAAAATCTAGGTGGTTTCCTAAAAATGGGACATTTATGTAAATCAACCCAGAGTTCTCCTGAAACAAGTTTAGCAACAAACTAGGCCCAATGTTTGCTGGTCTAGGCTGGTAAAACGAATGGGCCTGTCTTGCTTCTCCTACATTTCTATTAGTTTATCGGACCGGCTTTGGGCTTTTATACATTGCTATTCA
This sequence comes from Lycium barbarum, assembly GCF_019175385.1. Taxonomy (NCBI): domain Eukaryota; kingdom Viridiplantae; phylum Streptophyta; class Magnoliopsida; order Solanales; family Solanaceae; genus Lycium; species Lycium barbarum. Next base: position 125,109,448 of record NC_083345.1, on the reverse strand, counting down.
TTTGCATTTTTTCCACGGATTGACCTTCAAAGGCGTTGGTCTTTAATTTTTGTCCTTCATTTAAAAAAGTGACCGAAATTTGTTTGAAGTTCTGGCTTCGAATCCCGACTCAGTAAAAAAGAAACTAATTTCGTAAGGCAAGGCTTTGCGAAAAGTCTGCCTTCTAAGGCAAAATTTTTAATGCACATTCTGCCTTAAGGCAAAAGTTTGCAAGACAGATTTTTTTTTTTTACTTTGCTGGAATTCTACAAGGCCTAACTTTTGCCCAAATAGGCCTAATTTTGCTACGAAAATCTTCCTTGAGATTTTTTTTGACTTAGATTGAGTTCTACCCAAACCTCGATATATTTTAGGCGAAGAGCAAAAATTATAGACCAGCAATTTGAGGGGCAAAATTAAAGACCAGCTCCGAATAAGGACAATCGTGCAAATTGCCCCTTCATTTGGATCCTTCTTGGGGCTTGCTTTCTGACTCAATACTAACACAGTTATATTTAGTCAAAACTATATCTTTGAAATGCGTCCTAACTACATCTTTGAAATGCATCCTCATGTGCGAGCTTGATTTTTTTACGATGAGCTAAGCATGTGAAAAATCTTTTTTGATAAGCATATGTCTACTCATTTAGTAGTATCTTGAAATGTGTGATCACCTTATCTCAAAGTTTAAATTGATAGAGAATTAGAGATGACACACTTATATTTACTTAATTATGTTTTCAACATATCTCCTTACATGCGAGCTTAATTCCTTTACTAGCGTTGTGAAGTGTGTGATCATTTAATGTAAAAACTTAAAATTGTTAGAAATAGTACATTTGAAATAATAATAAATTAAAGTAATTAAGCTGTTTGGTGGTCAAAGGAAGCATGTGAGTTCCATAATTTGAAAGTTAATGCATGAGAATGCTAATTACATTAGTTTACTTGCACTTTTTTGGACAGGTGTACGACATGCATGATAATCATCAAAATAACATCTCACATGATAATATGACCCACAGCTGTTGACCGTAAAAATTACGCGTACTCAAATATTACATCAAGTCAATAAGTATAAAATATAGGTCTTGCATATATGCTTATTAACAATTTGCGATAGTTAAGTGATATGCATTTTCTTTTTAATCTATCGATTCTTAATATTAAATATTTAATTTGGTGTAAACATCTGGTGAATTTTTATCAAACTCTTAGCTAATGTTCTTCGTTAATATTGGAAAGAAAGTTAAATCATGTCCATGATTAGGGAGCATGCTTTTTTGGGGTAAAAAAAACTTCCTACATGAGGCATAGACTTAGACAAGCCTTATTTAGCATTTTAAAACTTACTTTAAGCAAAAGATAAAAGAGTTAATTAAGTTATATAAACTGTCGGTATAAGGAATGTTTACATCATATGATTATCGTTAATTACTTATTGCAATAGGTAATTTGTCTTACTTATAAATCTCATAAGGAAAAAATTATTTATATCCGTTGGGCAACTTTATGATATAAGAAATTATCTACATTGTCGATGTATATAATTGAAACACGACAAAAAGGAGGAGGAGGTTTAGATTAGATGAGATAGCCAGCTTCCAAGAAAAGAAAATCCAAATTAAGGGTCAATAAGACTACAAAATTCACATGGAAAATGATAATGATTTTTCATAGTTGTTAAGGCGCATTTAACTGAATGACTTAAGGACAAGACCATTTTTCTCTTGTGGGGGAGATGTAGGAGTAAACAAACCAAACATAATCACATTTGGATAAGTAATTTATTGATTAATTTAAATTACACGATGGGTCCATGACTAAATCCTAGAAATGATTCTATTCCATTTTCATGTGCTTATCTAGTAGTAGTCATTTGTTATATATAGTAACACTTCATAGTTCACATAGTCTTATATTATCAGTGTATAGAACATAAAGCACGCGCGAGGGAACAAATTTATATTATGTGCACTGATAATATAAAGAATGTAAACGATATTAGGTTAAGTAGCCTATAATAGATAACTTTTCTTATCAAATTTGGTGTGATAACCTGAAAATAATGTATTAATATATGTGTCCACTGTAAGAGTTTATTTGGTTGTTGGAAAAAGAAATTTAATCACCGCATAAAACTTCGTACTGTTATATACATTGTTTGGATTTTTTTAAAATTTTGCGTAATTTATGTAGGAATTGATGTATTATTGTATGTATAATTGAATGTGAAATAAGAATACGGGTACTAATAATAAATATATGGATCAAGATAAAATAACAAAAATGGCCTGACATTGTTCAAGTTTATTATTTTCGTTTTCTGGAGGGTAAAGACATAAATTGACCTTTAAACTATACCCAAAAGTCATTTTCACAATTAAACTATACGGGTGACCTATTACACACCTAATATATGAAAAAGTGATATTATTTAACCCCTGAGAGCTGATGTGGCATAAAATATAAAAATAATTTTAAAAGGGGCGCGTTTTATTGATTTTTTTTTTTTGGCTAAATATACATATTTTAGGCTCCCCGCCCCTCTTCTTCATCTTCACAACATCACTGCCACCAGCCAAAACCTTCATATTTTTCATTTAACCACCACATCCCAACCCCTCCTCCACCCTCACGCCACCTCCACCTCCAGCGCCTTCATATTAAATATACATATTTCACCACCGCCATGCCCCTCGTTTTCTTCTTCACTTCCACCTACGTCGGAGCTCCGACGAGCTCGTCTCCGGCATTTACTGTTTCTGTTTTTTTTTTCACCATGAACATTCTAAGAGAAAGAAGATTAGAATGAGAGATTGGAATATGGTAGAAGATTGACGGTGGGTGGTCTGGGGGCTGGCGGGCAGTAGTGCGGCGGTGCAGAAATGAAGAAGGAGGATTTAGGGGTTGGGGGTGGGGGCGGTGCAGAAATGAAGAAGGAGGATTTGGGGGTTGGGGGTGGGGGCTACGTGACGGTGGGGGCATAAAAGAAGAAGAAGAAGAAGAAGAAGAGGGGTCTGGGGGTGGGGGCGGGGGCTGCGTGACGGTGGGGGCATAAAAAATGAAGAAGAAGAAGAAGAAAAAGAAGAGGGGTCTGGGGGTGGGGGCGGCGTGGTGCTGGTGGTGTGAAGGATTTAGGGGGTGGGGGTAGCGTGAAGGTGGAAGGGAAGGGCGGGGTGGGGCGGGGGGGGGGGGGGTTGTGGTGAAATGGAAAAGAAGAGGGAAAATTAGTTTTTAAATTTTTTAATTTTGTTAATAAAGTAAAAAAAAGCAAAATTGTGAAAGAATAAATAAAATAAATAAATAAATAAAAATTGTGAAAGAATAAATGACGTGTCGATGACGTTTCGCGCGCGTGTGATACATTTCCACACCTGAGACTGGTTATATGTGCGTTAGGGATTAAATAATATCACTTTTTCATATATTAGGTGTGTAATAGGTCTCCCGTATAGTTTAAATGTGAAAATGACTTTTGGGGTATAGTTTAAGGATCAATTTATGTCTTTTGCCTTTTCTGGAAAATATTCAACATAACATCTGCATTATAATCTATGCATAACTTGTCTTCAAACCAAAGGACCCCTTAGTGTAACACTGTAACTCTTACCAAACAAAACATTTATATAAGCTCATTTACACAAATAAAAGGTGGACAACTACAGTGTGGTTTGTCTACATTTTTCTCTTTTAGACTAAGGGGTCACAAACACAATGTTGTTGCAGTATTTGCATATGAATATGCACATGCTATGATTTCTATTTTATTTTTTGGTTTGTCTCATTCTTCGTTGGTACCTGTTTTGAGATCCGACTAATTTTGATTTATGTCATAAAATTGCACTTTAAAGTTTTCTATCAAAGGTGATTTCCTTTCCAGGACTCGAACTCGAGATCTCTGGCTAAGGATGAAAGAGTATATACCTACTACCCTACCACAGTCTTTTGATGGTGATTTGGTTTAATTTTCGGGTTCGTATCATGAAGTCTCATTTTATAGAGGTTAAACGTTCTCTAATAAAAGTGACTTTATTTTCAGAATTTGAATCCGAAACTTCTGATTAAAGATAGAAAAATATACTTACCGCCCACTGTAACGGTTGGTAGTGATTTAATTTTTAATTTATGGAGTCGACAATGAAGGAGCCAACTAACACTGTAACACAACTGTAATTCCATATTGACATGTTATAACATGCCAGCGAAACAACTTACCTTTTTTTTTCAAGAACATAGTACACATGAAAGATTTGAGCTCATCCTTAATCCATGTGTTAATCATACTTTATTTGTCTTAAGCTGTTTAAAGCGTGAACGCCATTATCTGCGAAAATCTAGTTAGAATCATGACTTTCTATTACCATATCTCTGCTGTCTATGAATTTTCTTGAAACCACAAGAAAGAAAAAACAGAAAATACTTGTATACTAAAAGGTTTAATTTTTTACTTCTATACATTAATCGTTGCATTTCAGCTTGTTGAGTTGTAGGCAGTAACAGATTTAGGGTTTAAATTTGATGTGGTTAATTATGTTTTTATGGACAGTTACTTGTAGTTATCTTTTAAGTAACATGATAATGTAAAAAATTATTTGTTTGGCAGTGAATGGAAGTAAGCTCAAAAGATTCTAATGCAAAAGATTTCGACAGACAACTTCTGTCGCTAAATGGCAAAAAACTGTCGTTAATTCTATATGACGAAGGATTATCAAAAGTTAAATCCTGTTAGCCCAAGAGTTATCTAGCGATATTGCTATACATTGTAAAATCTTGATTCAAAAATCAGTGGTTTTATCCAAAGGGCCACGCCACTTTGGACATTAAATCTAGTGACAAGACAAAAGATAAAGGAAAAGAGAAGAAAGCGTACATGGAGATAAAGGAATTCTTTGATATGTAACGTGCATACATAATTTTAATAATTTCCATAAGTAGGTAAAAGTTGATAAAAAAGAATATTCTTCACGCATGCATTACAAAAAATAATTGAAAGGAGAGGTAGGTAACAAGGTAAGATCTAACAAGTTTCTCACCCTTAAAAAAAGTAATTAATTAACTCAAAAAAAATCTTAGGCTTAAAGGTCAAAGTGATCTTGAGATCAGTAAAGATTTCAAGTTGAATTAATAAGATTTCTTCCAATTATATATTGCTTAGCGCCTGTTTAGCCATTATGTCAAATCAACTTAGTTTAAGTAACTATACTTCATAATAAAAATACTTCTATGAAAAATTCTTTGAGAGAATAGCAATTTAATTTGTATCGGAAAAGGAGGGCACTCATTTCGGGTGGGCTTACTCAAATAACTGTATTTATTTTTCTTGATTTTATGCATGGATCAATTTTTTAGAAATTTTGCTTTAGATAATTGAGCATCTTACACTCCATGAATAGCCGAGACATGTGAAACTAAGTGGAGGTCCGAACCGACTGACGTTGCAAAATTGTTCCCTGCGGGTTGGAGCAAAAACAATTCTCGAACCAAGAATGGAGGACTTTTCCCCCGACCGAGAAATAAATTAGTACTTTCCACTCGAGCTCCATCATGGAATGCCTAGGCCTCCCAAAAGGTAGTATGGATGCGTGAAAAGATTTTCTCGGACCCGTTTTTTTTTTTTAAATCGAGGATTATTTGAGAAGTATTTTTGTTATAAGTAGCTTGTATTTGGCAAATATTTTTAAAAAGCATTTTCATGTGTAAAATTACGAAAAAGAAAGAGTGTATTAATTAATTTAATAAAATAAGATTCTTTATAGGTAATATTAGTCTAAAAAAATCAAATATATATATATATATATATAATTGCAGGACATATGCCAGGTGACGTGCCACACTCCTAAACTAGAATCTCTATTCATCTTTATTCTCAAATTTTTGCCTTTATTCTCTATTCTATATGTATTAATTAATTAGCAAAAAATGAACTGATGCATCCGTTCGGAACAGTTGTATCCGTTTCCAAGTGTCAAATTTTTGCTTTTTCTATCTCAATTGTCACCGATGTAATCCTCACAAATACCTATACCCAAGTTCCTTCCTTTCAACATCATTACTGTCATACTTTCGTACGCATCCATTTTCACGGCCATTATTGAAGAGACTTCTTCCATTTGTGATTTCACATTTTTGGTAGGCAATAGCATTTAGATGGCATTTTCACATGTAGAGGATATTCCTATCAGATCACTTGTGGGGCAAAACACAATCGAACATCTAGGAAGGTACTTACTGAAAGTGAAAGGCCTATTTAAATTATTGCCCCTTCCAAATAAGCATTTACGGCATTATGTTTGCTGCCACTGAAGTATGCTTATTACTCCCTCAGTAGTGGAATCAGAATTTTTACTGAGTGATTCAAAATATGAAGAAGTATATACACGAAGAAGTCAAAGGAATTCAACATTTACTATATATACATAAAGAATAATTTTAATATAACAGTGTAATCGGATGAAACCCCTTAGCCGCACCTGGCTCCGCCCCTCACTCCCTCCATATCAATTTATGTGATACTTTGCATGAATTGCTGCTAAAAGGTATCATAAAATTTCCCTCAGTTATTATTTAATTGATGACTAGGAAGCAGGCCGGAATTATAAACAATCCCAATATGCCCTCGATGTGCGGCACAACCCAAGCGGTTGTCACAAAAAAGATGGCAGGACACAATCAAATGAGAAATAGAAGAACAATATAATATAGATTTTTTTGCTCTTTCTGGACCTAATTATTAATTTTTAACAGTACTATAGCTTCTTTTGTTTGGGCATGATTCTGCTTTTTTCTAATATCTTCTGGTGTGCATGTACGGTGTTACTCCAATATTATTCTTCCTCTTCAATTTTATTATTATTTATAAGAATGATAAAAGGAACTAATCAAATAAAAAAAATATTTTTTATTTCTTGATTTTGCAAAAGCATAAGCATTTTGCAAAAGAAATTAGAGGAGAAAAACTGGGATTTGACTGGTGTGCAAAGAAGAGCGAGGTAAAGTAGAGAGATTCTTTTAAAGTCGAAATTTTGCTAAAGAGAAACGACACGGGGAAGAAATAAAAGTAGGGTAAGAAAGAATAAAGGAAAAACAGAATATTGGTTGTGGTTTACGTTCTATTAACATGCTTTTTTCCTTATTTTTCAATGTATTTCTTTTTATATTTGTTTTCTCTGCTGAACAAGAAAATAATAAAGAAAATAGTAAGAAGCTCTGTATCAAGAAAATGTTTTCTCTATCAATTTTAGCAACTCTTTTTTTTTTATTTAAGCTTCACTTGAACAATATGTTTGTTAGTAAACTTAAAATCTCATATATCTCAATGCACAACTTCATTACTATAATTCTGAAACAAAACTTGACACTATCTTCTCGATGACCTTAAGAAGTTTGTTGAGCACAATACAAGTGAGATGATTGATTCTTGTGAATAATTTTAGTTAGATAGGTAAGACGATCGTCACGTATTTGCTCCTATAGAAATCCACCATTGTATAATTACAGAAGTAATGCTTTAATCTAGATTTATAAATTTTTGATAATAATATTCCGTATAAAATTATTTTTGGATTTGATGTATATGTAGAATAAATAGAAGATTAATTTTAATTTTTTTTACTCAAAGACTAATATTTTATATTTCATTAGAGGTGCTTAAGTATGTGACTATGCAAGATCTTTTAATTTGAAGTTGGATTATTCTCAACATTTTTTTTATTTTTTACGAGATTTAGCCTTTTGTTATTTTCAATATTAAGTTTTAGTTAGAATATTTTAAACATTTCTACTTCTACAAGAATCTGTCTTTGTTATATTTAATATTCAAATATTGAAAATGGAATAGTTGCAAGTCCAATGAGGTTATTCATGCCTGTGCAAAGCGCGGGCAAGTTTCCTAGTACTTAATAAAAGTGGGAAAAAAAGTTTCCGCTACTTTTTTTTTTTAACTAAAAGATAGACAGCTGATTAATGTGCAGTACTTACATGTCTAATTAATCTTGATTAGATTAAAAGAAACCTTTAGATTGCAAATTATTGTTTAAAATGACTCATTATTAATAACGTGGTAAACTAATCTTTCCTTAAACTCATGCTTATCTACAAAGACAATTTCTGACATGCCTTGTAATCCTACACTTAAGCCTTACATGGCAGGCAGCTTGTAATATTTTTATTATGATGATGATCCAAATGTTTAGAACTAATTAATTAACCACCTAAAAATCAGATCTTGATCATCATGGAAGCCTTTCTATTTTTCACTAGGACGTCTGGATTTTTTAATATATTTATTAATCATTTGAATTATGGCAAAGTGGTTTGCTTTTGATTCAGAAAAATATTCATGATTCAGTACTAAAGACTAACAAAATTGTAAAGGAGGAGTTAATTACCTGGCTTAAGTAAGTTCAGCAGATTTTTTTTTTTAAAAAGTTCACATGGATAGTTACTTGAACTAATGAGCTTAACTTTATTCATCAACAACAATATAATACATCGAACTGTTTACACCAAACTAATATACTTTATCATAATTTAAGTGATAAATGATGTGAAAATACACATTAATTACTCATAACTAAGTGATAAAAAGGTATCCAGAAGACACATGTTATGCGTGATACGCCTTTTTATTTATCTCGGAGCCATTTGTTTGGGTGAGGCATACTAAACCCACTACGTATCACACTACCAGGTGACTCGCCTGAATGTCGAATCTTTCCCACCAGAGATAACAAAGAAAGATATTCAGTAAAAAAAATACGATAATCAAAATACATTCCATTCAAACAATTGAATAACTAAGAACAAAATCAAGCTACAAGTCTTAGCAACCATTTCTATTTTTAGTAGTAACTTTCACCTTAGCAACCTCGTCAAATTACGAGAAAAAAAAAAAGAGAAGGTAATTATTACTAATTTTAATTTGGTAAATGTGACTTTTAGTTAATCTTTGTCCTAAAATATCAAATATACTTATTTTGCGAAAATAATTTTTCAACTACTATTACTACACAAAAGCATTTAAAGTTTAGGAGCCATTAAATTAACAACTAAAAGCTACTTGTAATAAATTTCTACGAGAACACTTCATTTGCCAATAGAGTTAACCAAAAAATGTTGTGTGCAGTAGTACAGACAAAGTACATGTAAGCTGATTCGAACACTACATATATTATTACATGAGAGAAAATGATATATAAGTTACTAACAATCAACCACACCAAGTTCATGGAAGGAACTAAACAAGAAAGGGAACAAAGCTGATCAGTAGAGTGTATTTCTTCACCTTTTAATCAAATGTTTCGAGTTTCGTGTGAACAAAAAGGATTGACGAATAATTTATCTTTCAATAAATTTTACACAACACGAATTCAAATTAATAAAAAAAAATTCATGTCACAAAAATCTACTAATACAACCAAAGTAACCTAGGACTGACAAAAGTCTTCAACTATTTCAACACATGGATGGATCAATTATTGTGCTTTCAGATAAAATTGAACTAGGATATATAGTCTTTTTTCTTCTTTTTGTTTGAGGCATCCTAGGTTGCTAAATATAAAAACCTAAGACCTAGGCTCCAATGCAAATTCTGTTGGGAATATTAACAATATCACTCAGAATAATGAACAAAAGGATAAAATCAACTCAGCATCGTGACAAATCACAGTCTTGAAAGCGATTTCGGACCGATTGTGGTACAAATCGTTTAGTCCGATCGCTCCCAAGGTTCCACAACACTTCCAAACACTTGCACTAGTGACTGAAAGTTTGGAGTTTCACAAAACTAATTGTCCAGAAACAACTCAAGAGGAAAAGATGATGAGAAGGAATTTTTTTGTGTGTAAGTAATTCACCAAAAAAGAATGATTTAAACCCTAAATATCCACTCCCTTTTAGCCCGAACTCTAACCTAAAATTACCCGACACAAATTTAAATTAAAAAAAAAAATCCTTTTTTTTTTGTGACTAGTATTCTTCATAAAAACCAGAATTAATTCCAGAAGCCAACCATAACTTCTCATTAAAAATCCCCATCATACCCTCCGGTATAAATTCCCTCCTACAAAGCGGACACGTCATCCGATAATCATGATCCATCCAACGGTCCACACAGCTTCTATGGAACACGTGGCAGCAATTCACCAGCCTCCTAATCTCGTCATCCGAACCAAACTCATGAAGACACACCGCGCATGATTCGGGTCGGGTCGGGTCGGGTATCTCAGAGTACTTCACAACTGGCAATATCTCCCGGATCAGCTCCGCCGATACGGAGCACATCCACGTCGGGTTAGGAAATTCGGGTCGGGTCGGGTCGGGCAATTCGGGTTCGAAGAAATCACCGAGGCCCATGAAGGTGAATAATGTGCAAATGAGTTTTCTGATGAAACCAAGAAGTGAAAGGAGGTGAAGGAGTTGTTTGGGGAAATGAAAGTCAGTGTAGCCTAATGGAAAACCCATTATATTATTTCTATTTTTGGAAAGGGAAGGTGTTTTTGTGAGTAATAGTGTGTGTAGTGTGTGTGTGAAAAAATAAATGGAGGAATTTAGTGATGAACTGAGTTCTGAGATTATTCTTTAATGGGAAAATGGGGTAAGTGGGGGATTATATAGTGGTTTCTTTCTAGCGGAGCTCTATCAAAAGCAACCTCTACTCCATAAAGATAGACAATAAAGTCTGCATAAATATTGACAGTTTTCTTATATTCTTATTTTAATAGTGACAGTTTTCTTAGATTTGATGTTGAATAAGGATAGAAGGGTATTTAATGACCTATTTAACCCTTTTCTGTAGATAAAATGACCGGATTAGGCAAGGACAAATATAAAATTTATTTATGAATTTTGAATTCTACAATAACAACTTTATATGCTAATATTCTATTCTAAATCTAAAAATTATACTAATGTTTAGTGAACTTTTTACCATTAATGCAAGATTTAAGATAAATCTAAATTCGCCCCTTGAAATAAACCAATGTTTTTCTATGGAGGAGGATTTGTATGGGGTTATTAAGGTTTTTCGGGGGGGGGGGGGGGGGGGGAGAGGGTTAGTGATAAGGATGTGAGAGTATCAAGTGGGTGTCTGTATACGATGATGTCCCTTTCGTATGATTTTGGGCTTCTCACCTTTTTACACTTTTGAACTGTCAATTTTGGACAAAAAAGAAAGGAAAGAAAACTCTTTATTTTTTTTATCTACCTTCTTATTTTAGGTTCTATCAGATCCTAAGCAACAAATTATGCTATTTTTTAGTTTCAAAAAGGACGGATTTGGATGGGTGTATTTCACTCGCTATAATAGTAAATTATGAGTCGTTTGGATAGGCTTATAAGTTGGTCAAATCAGCTTATAAGCCATTTTTAACTTATTTGGATATTTGGTAAAATAGAAAACAGCTTAAACTAAGTTAAAAAGTGCTTAAAATAAGCAAAAATTAAGAAGTTAGTTGCTCAACCCCATTTTTTTTTGCTTAAAAGCCATTTTGGTTTAACCAATTTTTTTTTTTGTTGGGTTTCATTTAATGTTACTCCACGAGTTATTTATTATTTTTCTATCGTGTTTTTAAATATGAAAACAACAACAGCCGAGGGTTATGATATGATGATCCCTTCACTCTTAATTAAAGGTCTCGCATTCGAGCATGGAGAATGAAAAATCCAGGTAGGGATAGTTTCCGGCCCCTTTAATGACCTTATGCATATCAAATTTAGATTAATCGGGACTCCGATGTGAATACCGAACACAGGATGAGAAACAAAAAAAATTATACTAATATTTACAAAATATGAAAGTAGATTCATATTTCCAAGGAAGTGACCTACTAATTCAAGAGGATTTACTCTATTACTTACTTATTAAGCTATTGCAAAGTTTAGAAGACGTCCGATAATATATGCAAAGTTTATGAAACACTATATTTGTGAACAAAAATTCGTACACAAAATAGATGTCGCTTTCTTTTGGGGCCATTGATACATAGTCCTGTGGACATGGTGATGTGTCTAATGTACTCTTTCATAAAAATTCATGTGCTATCTTTAGCTTTCTTTATAATTAAAGGTACTATAGTGCTCTTGACAACAACTAAGGCAACTTCACATTTGCAAATGCTCAACACAAATAATCAAGTGATTTTGACTTGTTAGGTACGAATGAAGGAACATAAGAAAAGGACTCAACTGAAAGCCACTAGCCCAAATATGTATTTTCAAAACTAGTATTATCAATCTATCAAGTAACATTGATTGTAAATTGACCACAAGCCTAGCTAGAACATTGTAACACTATAAGAAAAATTATATTTGACAATAATTTTTTGTTTTATTGTCATACATTGATTATTGTTGTAAAAAATATTTTTGGCAATCAAAAAAAAGAAAAATTGTTGCATGAACTATTCCCAACGGCTGTTATTGCAACAACTTTTTTTTTTGTTGCCAAAAATACTTTTTGCAACAATAATCAATACTATGACAACAAAATTAAATTCTTTGGCAACAAAAAAATCATTTGCCAACAATAAAATTAAGTTGTTACCAAATATAAAAAAGTTTGTTGCAATTTCTATACTTTCTTGTAGTGTAAATTGACTACAATTCTAGTTTATTTTCATAAATAAAAGGAAAAGAGAAGAAATCTGGTTTATATAAATGGTTATCTCCCGTAGAGGAATGTGATGCTTATGAATCTGAGGCGGAACCAGAATTTAGAGTTTATTGGTTCTGAATTTGGCACCAAATTTCTAGATGTCATAGTTACTGGGTAAATATTTATACATATTTAATGGATCTCCTAGTACAAATACAAAGTCTAAACAAAAGTTATTGGGTTCATCTGAACTCGTAACTAATACTATCACTCCGCCCGTCCTATGATGGAGTGCGGGTTGATGAGGGTCGTCAAAGAGAAGGACTGACATGTTTTTAGGCCGGCAAGCTTCTGAAGAAGGGGTGCACATGACACCTTAAGCAAGTTTCACATCAAAAAGGGAGAGAAGAAGAATGAAGTGCTATATAACAGAGAGCAGAAGTACACTTGATATACACACTTTTAAACTCGATAATGGCGTAGCCTAGGAACAAATCTGTGAGATTTGTTAGGACAAAGCAAACAATACGTGCAATTGGCTAGACCTCAACAAGTAATTAGTGACCGGGCACCTAGGTCATTGTGACTATTCAAAACAATCACCTAACTTGAACAAAGAACTTCTTTTAAAATAATATTTTATTTTTATTATTAACTAACAACACCTAAATAAATTAAATATACCAAAAGAACCACATATTGGATTCTACCTGAGAATAGATCGAAGTCACCTTTGCTAGGGAGGGTTTTACCTTCCAAAGTGAAACCAACTTCCGGGCACGAATGTCACGACCCAACCCCGTAGGCCGTGATTAGTGCCCGATATGGGCACCCAAACACATCCATTAAATGCTATCTCAAATTTTATTAAATGCACCCAAGTATATAGCAGAAGCCGACAAGGCTATATTTCAAATTTAGATAATTTCCAGAAAAAAATTTCGGCAGAGTTTCCTTTGTTTTACGGACTATCCAATATAACCCTGCGCACAGAAAATACCAACAAAGGCCACACAGGGCCGACAAAGCAACATTTAAACATATGCGGACCGGCCGCCGCGGCGAATGGGATCGCCCAAACACAACATATACACGCATTCATACAGGAAGACCCCCAACCCACAAACATGTCCACAGACCTCTAAACAGACCGACAGATTCATATGACGGGACAGGGCCCCGTCGTACCCCTGACTATCGTACATATATACAATAGCAGAAAAACTGTACCAAAATATGTGCTCTGGACAAAAGAGCGCTCCCAAAATAGAAGAATAAAGTCCTAGGCAGGCGGGTCAACAAATCTGTCGTCAGTACCTGCGTGGCATGAAAACGCAGCCCCCGAAGAAAGGGGGGTCAGTACGAAATATGTACTGAATATGTAAAGCCTGAAGTACAGAACAAAGATCATAACCGGAAACAGAACAAACAGAAAAAGGGATGCATAATCCAGAATATCAAACGCATATTTCCGAAACATAAATGTGAGTGCAGAATCATAGGTCATATCATGTCCGGTCCCTACCAAGGGACTCGGTAAACAGAATGTGGTCACCCCCCCGACACTGGTGCCACAACATATAAGGATCAGAAAAGGGGAATAACCCCGTAACATAACATATCATAGCAGATGGCCATAACATATCATATCATATCATAATGTGTGTACATGGCACAACATACTCCACAACCCATGTACATATGTACCTGCCCCCTCACATCGAGGCACGGTGAACAATGCAGAGGAATACGCTTGAGAACATATCCTGGCCCGGGCTCAGTGAAGGAAACATTGAGACATCCACGAGTGGAGTAGTGAGAAACTAATGCAATATGAGACATAATACATTTTACAAGGACTCGATGGAGTATTCCGAACAACAACCGTATTAATGAAACCGCACGATAGTCACGGTGCGCATATTTCGGATAACAAAAATAGATTATGTGATAATAGTCTTCTTGGGATCATTTCCATATTCCAAAATAATTTATAAGACTCAATTATAAGTAAGTGACCATACTTGAAATTCGAAATGATAATCATACCAAATTCTTTCAAAAGTCGTCTGAATTACATGAAGGAAAGTCGAGGGACCCATGGACGGGTATTGACCCGAGTCGGGCCCGCCTATAGAAAACATACTCATTATACATCATGCAAACTCCTATAAAAATATTGGAGCAATCCGAGCCTTTATGCAAAAGATATGACATTTCATAGTTACAGAATTCTTTAAAACAACTTTTTTTTTTGTACAAAGTTTGGAAATCAATGCTTTCGAAGACATAATGGTTCATACTTCATCACAACATACATAAGAATGCCAAGAAATATATATAAGGATCATAACGTACTCGGATTTCGAATTTGGAATTTCCTCGAGACTTGTGATATAGCCTATTGAAAACTAAGGCATGCCAAAAGAAAGAAGAGTTGCGCTTTACATACCTTTAGCGTTTAGTCGTATTATAACTTGTACTTGCTGCCCAAAAACACTTATCCTATATCAAGATATCAAGAGCTACAATTAGTCTACGAGGGAATTCAATACGTACTTTAACGTTAACAATCCCTTTCAAACATTTAGACCACGTTTCGTTCGCATTCAAACCAACTACATACAACCGATCCAACGTCAATAATCATATGCTCAATACCAATCCGGACAGCCCACATAACATTCCAAATACAACATTCCATATCGATTCACATACGGCTACTACATTATCAAGTTACTCCTAATAATTCGTAGGCTTAACGTTTTCGTGTAGCAACTTTACAACAACCCAAACAACGTAAATACAATATATATTCTTAACTATCATTAGTCTTTCCAATTTAAAGAAGACAACATGTCCAAAACAGTTCCTAACCACGACACGTCCAAAACAGTCCCTAACCAACAACACGCCCAAAACAGTCCCTAACCAATAACATAAAGGTGCCCGGAATTCTTGCGAACGTTTACGAACATACCAAGCAAACCACATATGATTCTTACACATTATTTCATGTCTTCATTTCATATAATTTTAGTAAAATACGACCAGCAGTCACACGATAAATATATCACCAAATTCGTACGCAAATAGCTACATTGTCGACACTAAAACCTTACAACGACAACAACATGTTTAATGACATTACTTTCATGATTCTTGGAACTGTTTTAGCATCATTTCCATTCTTACAACAGCCCACAATTCATCTCAATTTCAACATGAATAATTATGCTTCACTTCCACTAAACGTTCATAACAAGAATCAACACTCAACACATACAATTTCACCTCTAGCACTAAAACAGTCCACTGTTTTGGACTGCTCGTATGCTTCAACATAATTCATTTCTTTAACACCTTAATTCACATATTCAACATGCATACAATACACCACAATGTCCATAACAACAACAATCAAAATGTGACACAAAACAGTCCCTAAATCCCCCCAAAACAGTCCAGTCACACGGCTACAACACCACTTCAACAACTTCATGATTTTCATCCATTTATCCATACTACAACACATTCAATCCATTTCCAATACATGTACAAGAAGATTAAGCATGATTTCATTTATCTCTACAACACACGGCTCATTTCAAATTCAAGAGAAACAACCCAATACCAACATACACGAATTGTACATTCAAACTATCATACAACACAAGAAAAATGATCATTCTTACCTTACAATCTTGTTCTTCACTTGTTTCTTTCCAACAACTATCATACCCCTAGTGAAATGCTACACCTCCTTGTTTCTTTCCAACAACTACTACACGTTATTATGCACCTTTATAAGGGTTGAAATACTTGAAGAAAATATATTTTTTGAATCTACATGGAGAACCCAATCTGGCCATGAGCTATAGGAGCTTGAATGGCATGTTTATGGTTTCTTCTTCACTTGAAACTTAATGGTGAACGTGTAGAACACTTTAGGGGTTTAATGGAGGAAAATAAATGGAAGATCTGGCCGTTTTTGGTGGTGGAACAACTTCTCTCTCTTGTTCAACTTTGTCTAGTTGGGAAATGAGTTGGCTGAACTTTTGGTCAACAAGGAGACCATTGTGCTGCCCAAGAAGGCCTTAAACGTTCCCCCAACTAAGAATGGGCAAAAAATCTGATTTTTGTTATGTGCTAGTGGACCCCACACGGCCACTAGTGCAAAATTTGTGAATATTTAAGTCTTAATCCCCACTTAATAATCCAACTTGCATCGTCCATATCTCCTTATCCCGATATCATTTTGACGAGCGGTTTGTTGCATTGAAAACTAGACTCGATGAAATTCATTTTAGGCTTTTGAAACACCTTAAAACTCCTCATATAATAGGAGATATGTCTCCTACAATATAGGCTAAAATCGGGTCCGAGATTTTATTGAAGTTGTTCCGATTCATTTCGTTTAACTTCTAATCCTCTTCCAACCTCATGTAACCTCTTATACATACATATGCACACTTATATATATCAATAAAAATCTATATACACGTCTCGAAGGGTTCAGAGACTCACAATAACCTTAAACATAACTAGAGAACTCACAAAGCTTTGACGAAACTCCAATCGCAAAAGTATATTCATATCTTTTGTCCACCCTCTATATCATTACTAATAATCTCAAATACTTTAAAAGGTCACTCGCATTACTTCATATACATACTCATAGCGTGATTCCACACCCATTAGGTAACCATGTCGCCTTGGGATACTTAAGGAAACCATGTATATATAATGATATCCTTACTAACTCGATTAACTTTCTTTGAACCTTCTTAACTCATTCTTTCTTGTTTTAATACAAGTAGCACGGATTATTATGGAGTGTAACAACGAATTTGAATCATTAGGTCTCTATACAGATACCAGACACCAGCAAAAAAATTAAAAAAAAATTCAAATACTTTTAAAAGAAGAAGTTGAAGGATCAAAGGCATGGGACCAAAAGGAAAAAAGTCACGAAGGATTGTGCAATGTCATAAGGCATCAAGTGGGGGCAAATTGTTCCTGCAATAGTTCCTTTCACGAGCCTACAAACTCCAGAGGAAAAACAAATTGAAGACCCACCAATCATCTTCTTGAAAACCCATAGTATAACATTTTAACAAAAAAAAAAAAAAGAACATAAAAAAAGAAAAATAATAGAACACATGCATATCATAAACCTAGAAAAAGAACAAATCAAATGGAAGTTTTAAGAATGCTTACGGATTGTCTTAATCAGTGGTCGCGAGTTATTATTATAACTACTAGTACTTCTTTATGAGTTAATTAAATTAAGTGCGAACTTAATAGAAGTATATATAATCGTATAAGCACCTGGGCTGGACAAGTTCAACCAAAACCATAGAGAGAAGGGACTACACTTAGCTTAGCCTATCCAATATCCAATAAACTTTAATTAGTCTATTTCTCAAAATACTTCACCTAATATAATGGAAGCAAGAGGTTAATTGAACGCCTTATTTGTTAAATTTCTCATGAAGTAAAATCATCATCAGTATTATAAGAAGAGGAAAAAAAAACAGCAAAGTATCGCGGACATTGTTTAGGTTCTGATGTTTGTGTTTCACATTTCTTGGATATTCTTTACTTGCATTATTAATTCTTGTTCAACCCGTTCAAGTAATTGTGATTTTTAAATTTTTTGATGTATATGATACGCATATTATTGACTTGATAACTTTTATGTGGATTTCGTAATTTTACTTATATATTTCCTACATCTTAATTTATGTGACGGTGTATGACCGGACCCAAAATTTAAGAAAGAAAGAAAGAAAGAAAATTAAAATTAAACTTGTAGTCTAAAATAAGTCATAAAAATTTGTGTAGCTATAAATGATTTCATTGACGGTAAAATGAGAAGTTTGAAGTTAAATTGTATCTAAATAAGAAAGTATGACCTTCTTTTGGAACGGATTAAAAAAGAAAGTATAACACATAAATTGTTATAGAGGGAATATTAATAAGTTTTAGAGCATCTTTACTTTCTTTTAGCAGACTCACAAATATTAATTCTAATAATAGTCCCGTTAACACAAGAAAAATATCTATTTAAAGTTCGAACTTTTTGGATTTTTAAAAATCCTCTTGTTGGTTCAATCACAGCTCATAGGTTTCACCTAATGATATATATAGGCCAGCATGCACACAAGATGTTGATCCCTATTATAACCCATGATATGTGACTTAATTATAATAATAATAATTGCATTTTTTTTTTGTGCAATAATAAATGAATATCAAGTATGATAAGTCTCATCTTATAGATAGGAAGAGGGATAAAAAAAACCAAAACAGAAGGTGGACCAATGGTCATATATAGAGAGAAAATTGCATGTTCGCAATTGGTGTGACTGATGAGTCTCGACCAACCAGACAAAGATCATGTGTTGGATTCTCAAGTGTGAAGCATGACAATTTCTTAGCTAGGGAGGGTTGGTAGTGTATTAATCTAGTCAGAAATTCTAGTAACAACAAAGAGATTCAAAAAAGATAAACTATTATATTTAGAACTATAGGGGCAAAAGCTAGCTAGAGATAGAAGAGAGATCAGATGAATCCTTTAAGCCAGAAAATCACACTGTATATACAAGATTGATTTATGATCTTATATATACAGTAGATGATGAATTCCCTCAGTGAAAACATTAACTCCGCAATTGCGTAGAAAATTTTCTTATATTAAAGGAATTCAATTCAGTACCTTTATTTCTGCCACTATCACGTTACATCGTATATATCTAGACTCTTGCTTAAGTGAGATGCAGGTCCATAATTTTAAATTAATAATTGAAAAGTATTACTATTACACTATTGTTTTAACAAAAATATTGAATGTCATTTTGAAAGAAGTATATACTTTGAAAGTAATGGAACAATAGACATAGTTCGAATTGGAAGTTAAAGAATTAATGTCATGTACTTGTGTTGAAGGCGAAATCAGAGTTTTGGTGGATTTTACATAAATTATTTATACGTATTAAGTTGATTTTTAATATAAATACATATTCTAAACTAAACTGTAGCTCCACTTTTGACTTGCCCATCGGTCATTAGAAGTACATCCGTTGATGAACCAACGACACCCCCTAAAAATAATACAAACTAAATAGTAAGGTGAGATTAAAAAAAATTAAAGTTTTAAAAACACTATAGTTGATCCAAGCTCAAAGCATTAAAAATAAAAGGAAAAATTATGCGATGTGGCAAGTATTTAGAATCTATTTACGATTCATAGCTATAGTTCAAAAAATTACAAAACGTAGCTACATTTTATGTTTTGTAGCAAATATACTACACACGTTTTGCTATATGCGTCGATACTACTCTTTCTCATGATTTTTAGCTCATACAATATGCGTTGATACAGTTCATACCCTCCTAATACATTGATACCCGCCCCCTGATACAACTCTTTCGCTGATACAACTGATATGTCTGATACACTCTTCACATTAACATCAACTGTAGTTACGTTGCGTAAATATGCAAACTATAGTTACGTTTATAGTTACACTCTAAACTATAGTTATTTATGAAATTTTCTCAAAATTAAATCATGACAATATACTTCTTCCACAAAATCCTGCATATTACGGTCTAACCTTCTTTCCCAAAAGGAAAAGGGTTAAAAATACCTCTCTACTTTATTTTAATGGCTAAAAATTATCTTCCGTTAAAATTTTGGGTCATTTAGAGGACGGACTAAATTGAACTCTCTCCATCTCAATTTGTTTGAAGGTTGATCAGTTTGGGGAATCAAATATTTTTTTTTTACTTAATTTTAAACGTAGATTCTTCTAGTATTTTATAATAAAATTTACATATTTGAAAACTAAATAAAAAGTACTATAAGTCTGCATAATCAATAATTCACAATATATAAAAAGAGTTGGAGAAAATCGTAGACAAAGAAAGAGCTGTTTGACTCCCCAAACTGATCAACCTTCAAACAAATTGGGACAGACGGAGTAATTATACTGATCTAGCTTGTTGCTGCTTTGAATATATATTTATTTTTCTTCACAAATATTGATATTTGTGCACTAAAGGGAAGAGAAAAGGGCAGAGGAAGAAGAAGAAAAAGAAGAATGAGTTATTTTAGGAGGTGGGTCAGGCGAGTTAAACAGGAAATGAGGTATTTTTTGTGAAATCGGGTTATTTGAGTCAATTTGGGGATTTTCGTCAAATTAAATGAGGAATATATTTGAACACTTTACTGACATGAAGGGCATAAATGACCCAAAATCATAACGAAAATATTTTTAACCAATAAAGTAGATGAATATTTTTGACCCTTTTCCCTTTCCCAAATCATGCTCTACATTCAAACCATGTCTTATAAGGCCAAGACAAAGTGACCCATATAAGAATGGAATTATTATTGCTATTAATTAGTATTAGCTTACAATCATTTTTTTTTTTCAATCTTGAAAATGTGTCCCCAGTTATGGCTCCTCTTCCTTTTCCTCTCTGTTTTTTTTTTTCCAAATGGTTTTCGGTTTCTATTTTATTAATCATAAAGATCACTTTATCTGTTTCAATTTATGTGATATAGCGTGAATCAATATATAATTTAAGAAAAAAAATGATTTCTTATAAAATTTGTGGTCTAAAACATGATATAATATTTATATGTGCATTGAACTTTTGAAATTTGTAACCTTAAAAATGTCGTAACATTTTTGTGATTATAATAGCTTCTTATTAAGGGTAAACTAGAAAGTATAAAGTTAATTGTTTATAAATTAAAAAACGTGTCATTTCCGTTTTTGAATGGCCTAAAAGGAAGCGTGTCACATAAATTACAATGAAAGCAGTATTTGATTAAATTATCCTTTTATCTTTCCCTAAATTTTAAGGTAAGGTCTGCATACATTCTACTCTCTCCAGACCTCATCTATGAAATTATAATGAATATGTTGTTGTTATTGTTATCTTTCCTTGAATAAATAATAATTGTTGATAGACTTTATAGAGAATTATATAGACCATTTATCAGATAGATTTTTAAAAGAATAATTAACGCCTTATTAATTTTTAAAGTAATATCTATTTTAGACTAAAATTACTTAATTAAAACAACATTTAAAATGAACCGAAGATGCATTAACCAACAACTTTAGAACTTTGTATTTCTAAGTTATAGCACTATTTTTGGATAAAATTCATAAATAGACATTTTTAGCCTCGTAATTAAAAAATAATCACTATCAGTTCCACAAGTGAAACTCCTATACAATATCCTAGAGTTTTACCAGTAAATTTTGAAACTTTGTGATAATTACTATTTTTTAAAGACAGAACTGAAAAGAGGTCGATAGATGCTATTTCTACCACTATCTTCTAATTGGGCAGGTAAATGGACTCGGACCAGGTCTTGCATTTGGGCCTGGACTAGACTGAAACTGTGGCCCGATTCAAGTCCTATTTTTATGGCCCAATTTGGTTGGGCTACATATCTAAAGTTATAGCACTTTCTTGTTGAAGACCTCAAAGCTAACAACTACATACCTTGGTTGATCTTCAAGTCGTTGCAATACAGTTTGTTATAGTCTGTTTGGCCAAATTTATTTTTTCTAAAAATACTTATTTTTTTAATAAGTGTTTATATACAAAAAATTGAGGTGTTTGACCAAGCTTTTAAGAGAAAATAAGTGCTTCTCGAGAGTAGTAAAAACAGTTTTTCAGAAGATAAAAAATTAGCTTTTGTCCAAAAGCACTTTTTTGAAAAGTACTTTTGAGAAAAATAGACTTAGAAATATTTTTTAAAAGCTTGGTCAAACACTAATTGTTGCTCAAAAGTGCTTTTTAAATTAATTGGTCAAACACAAACTGCTTTTCGACAAAAACACTTTTTTGAGAAGTACATTTTTTTTTTTTAAATAAGCTGATTTTAAAAGCTTGTCCAAACATGCTATTAGTATTAATATGTAAATAGTACATAAATAGGTATCTTTTAAATTTTTTGGACATCTTGTAAAGTTCCTTCCTAGATAACACCAAGAAGTTAATACGTGGAATAGTAAAACCTATCTTTTCAATTATGGTTTGCACTTTTCACATATTTCAATTACTAGTTTTCATGAGGCCCAGACTTAATTCAAGATATAAAAATAGTTATTTTAAATAAAGAAGTACTATTTGTACAGCACGTTAAACATGTCTTGGCGATAATCTTCATAATTATTAAAGTTCTTAATCACAGAATTGGTTAATTTTAAATTAAAAATTATTTATGAGCAAGGAAGTTTGGCCGGAGAATTAAAAATACCAAAAATCACAAGAAATTTGATATTTTATAAAATAATATGATTTAACATATGTAAATAATTACAATTCGACAAAGATCATAAATAAAAAATATTATCATTTTTATGAATTTGTGAGCATATCATTTCTTAGTTATAGATAAAAATAAATATATTTTGATATTTATTGAGTTTTAATTTCACTCATAATTTCATATGGCAAGAGCTTTCGCAAAATTCATTTTTCATCTTGTAGAATCATCCAATACAACAAAAAATTTCAATGACTTCAAGTTTATACGATAATATTTATAACCCTGGCTTAGAGTTTTTACACAAACTTACTTAATAATGATATTATAAGGATATTAATAAATAATAATTAAAGTACCCCTCAGGTTTATTTTATTTTCATGCTTATTTTTTGCGCGCTCCTTAAAAATATACCCTCTCCGTTTCATTTTAATTATTTATTTTAGCTTTTTTTATGCTCATTAAAAAATACAAAGTATTATTTATTAAGTTACACGATTTATTAGATGCTTTTTGAAAACTGAAAAATGTTAAAATGAATTATAAGGGTAAATTTCTAAATTCATTGAACTTAAAAACTCAGAAAATGTTCCAAATTGATAACTTAAGATAGAAGTGACAGTGGGACCCATATATTCTACTTTTTTTCAAACCAGCAAATTCCTTGGTAAAACTCAGGCACAACACGTGTACAACTTCACACCCAAAAGCAAAATTACAAACTTAACCCTGCGAGGACGACCAAACATTTGGGGTTCTCGTTTATAATAAATAGTAATAGTAATGTACCAATTTTTGAAAATCTATTTGATTTTACAATATTCATCTAACATACAAAATGGACACGTTATATATACTTCAGCCACAAGAACTTTGCTAGGAAATAATTAGTCGTTCGGTAGAAGCTATAAGCTGGGATATCCCAGCACTAATTTTTGTACCATGTTTGGTAGAAGGTATAAATCTATACCTTGTTCCAAACAAAGTATAAAATGCATCCCATGATATAAGCTGGGATATACCTTCTTATACCATTTATCCTGGGACTATTTTATACCATCTCCTAGATGATATAAAATAGTTTCAAGATATGGAATAAATTAGTCCCGGGATTATAATCCCGAGATAATTTTGACCATGCACCAAAGGGAACCTATTAACTCCCTAGGGGGCCGTTTGGTAGATAGTTGAAATTATTCCGGGATTATAATCCCGGGACTAATTTATCCCATCTATTGGGATAAGATAAGAAGGTATAAGCTGGGATATCCCAACACTAATTTTTGTACCATGTTTGGTACAAGGTATAAATTTATCCCAGGATAAATTTATACCTTCTACCAAACATGGTATAAAAATTAGTGCTGAGATATCTCAGCTTATACCTTCTACCAAACGACCCCTAAGTACTTTCTCAATTATGGAGAAAGTTACAAAAAAAAGTTCTTGAAATTTGTAAAAAAATTTGAAGTAGCATAATGAAATTAAACATTTTAAGATGTTCAAGATGGATAGATAGTCATATAGACAGTAGTCATATAGACAGGGTATTATGTTGGGGCATACAACATAAACTTCAATAGTCTCGATTTAGTAGTTTGATCAATTATACTCTGTTATGACACAAGAACTAAAATATAGCTCCCCAATTTAAACAAAGATCCGACATATCTTATTTTAGAATTTTTCTCATAATCAAACATATCTTATTCCAGATCAAACATACAAGCATTTTTCTAAAATGTATTCCTTCCTTCACATTTAGTACTAATCACACTGGATTGAAGAAGAGAATGTCAGACCCAAGGAGTGAAATTTCTCCTGCGTTATTTGGTCAATCGCTTTTGCCATATCCTCAATCAAAAGATTATTCCAATCGCCAATTTCTCCTTTTCAAAAGTACGCACTGTTATTGATTCCTGGCATGAATCCGTAACGTTTTCCACTTTTATTCACCTCTAAATTGCTCAAACTTTTGAAATGACACCTCGCGCTTCTTCCTCCGTAGAAGGGTAGGCAATCATGGGATAACTTGGTGAGTAAAGGGTTATAAATTATGATAACTTGGTGAGTAAAGGGTTATTTTTGGATGAGTATTGATCTCCGGTCATAATAGAAAAGGCTAAGGATTTAAGCCAAGTTGTACTTGTCATAAGACAACGAGAATTAAAACAATGATAACGAAATAGAAGAATACACAATTTTAATGGGGAAACCCTCAAGGTGAAGAAAACCACAACCGTCAACAACTCTTATTATTCTCAATGAAAGATGTTTTCACACATACCTGTTTTTGGAGAAGTGCAAAGATAAATATGACAAGGTTGAGCCTTGAAGTTGTGTTGCATAGATAACTTGCTTCTAAGAGGGGTAAAGGGCACCAAAAGCCTTGGTATTGGTAGTATTCATGTAAAGGATCGGGAGACTCTCGTTTGGGTAGGGTTGATATTATCTCTTTGTATTTCATGCTCATAATTTCCTTAGATTCATATTCTGCTGATAAGCGACTAACTTTGGATGTCTTCATTTTCTAGACAGTGACAAATTGAAGAATAAGATAGGATAGGGGGCAACTTATTCTACATTAATATAGAATAGAAGATAGTATGGGTAACCTGCAGATTGAAAACTTTAAGAACCACTCAAGTTGATATATTTTCTAATCTATTCATGTGGACCGAATTGGTATAATTGTACTGTTTAATTTCACTACCTTGCACTTTGTGTGGGAGAGGGAGGGTGCTAGCCTCCTCATCTACTTTTCTCCTTCTTTTAGTAGTACGTATTATTTAAATTGCGTAGTTCCTTATTCTTTAGTGTGTATTATAACTATCTGTTGCTTAATTTATTTTGCATCTTGATGTTTTATTGTTTTATTTTCCTTCCAATCTTGCGTCGATTATGTTTCTTTTGAGCCGAAGATCTATCGGAAACAACTTCTCTACCCACAAAAGTAGGTGTAATATATGAGTGCATCCTAACCTCCACGTGTGAGATTACACTGGGTATGTTG
The DNA here is from genome assembly GCF_019175385.1 of Lycium barbarum. Classification (NCBI taxonomy): domain Eukaryota; kingdom Viridiplantae; phylum Streptophyta; class Magnoliopsida; order Solanales; family Solanaceae; genus Lycium; species Lycium barbarum. The sequence continues at coordinate 125,083,560 of NC_083345.1, read as the reverse complement.
CTGTTACGTTGTTTATATACTCCCTTAGACTTTCTCAAACGTAAACAATATAATGACGTGGGGTTAGATAATTAAAGAAATAAAGTATTACTGGCAATCATTGGGCTAACACGTGGGATGTCATTAAGCATTAACCGTATTTATGTAAATATAAATCATTTCATCATCGGTAAAATTATAAATCTAAATCAGAAAGTCTGACATTCTTTTTGGGACAAATTAAAAAAAAAAGTATAACACATAAATTGTGATAGAGGGGATATTGGTAAATTTTAGAGTATATTTACTTTCTTTTAGGGCACTAACAAATATTAATTCTAATAGTAGCAAATTTTTACTCATATATAAAATTTTGAATCCGTTAACACAAGAAAAAATATCGGTTAAATTTTGACATTTTTAGATCCTTTTAGATCCTCTTGTTGGTTCAATCACAGCTCATGATATGTTTTGGTGTCACATCGTGTCCCACCTTCATAGGTTTCCTATAATCTATATCTATATACTCTCTCCGTTCACTTTTACTTGTCCACTTTAAATTTTTTACGTTGTTTAAGAATAATAAATGAAGTACATAATTTACCAATATACCCATATTAATTGATGCATATTTTTATTGAATTTGAAAAATGATTTGAAGTGAGTAAATAATACTATGGGTAAAACAAGAAAAAATAAATTGTCTTCTCTTGATATGCTAAAAGTGACATGTAAAAGTGATCGGAGGGAGTATAATATAAAGCTAGGCATACACAAGGTGATGTAGCACCTCTCTATGACTTTCAGTCCTATTTATATTTTTTTCTCATTTTTTTGGACTTTTAACCTTATTTTTCTGATTAATTTTTTTAATATATATACATAGGATTCCAATAAAAGTTAATGATTACCCATGACTAGAAAATTAATAGCAATGGCCAATAAATACAATGAGGAATAATGAAGGCAATTAAGAGAAGTCATAGCAATAACATGAAGTCCTCCTCACGATTGTAGCCTTTTTCAAACGTATCATCTAGGCTCCCATCGAATCCTTTTCTGTTTGGGGTAAGAATATCAAGTTATCCATTAATGACTATGAACTTGCTTTTATTTATTTTTTCTCTTTCTTATCATGAGTATATTAAACTTCCGATTTATATATTTTATGATGCTTTACGGCTGATCATAAATACTAAAAGGTATACAAAAATAGCAATACAGGTACATTCAAGGTCAAAGAGATGACAAGGTTTTCTGGTCTTAATGAGTTTCCTTGAAAACTTAAATTAGGCATATCTTAATCTTATGATGTTTAATGTAACATTTCTTTTGAGAGCAATACTGAATATATATAGTGAAAAAAAAATTTACATCTTCTTTTGGTGACAAATGATTGAAGTTTGCTATAATTTTGAGAAATATATAGCAAGAAATGTTTCAGAAAGTACGATACTTAGAAGACCGAAAATTCATAGGTATTTATCTATTATATTTTGCCGTTTCTTTTTCTCATATAGTTATGGTTAGAAAATATTTTTATTCGTGAAATATATGAACTATTTATTGTTAAATTTGTAAAACTTTGGTGAAAAGTTTTACATACATATATGTGAATATCCATTTGGATTTAAAGATTATTACGGAGTTAAACCTTCCAATTTGCAATTGAATGGGGGAATATGTGATTGGACTCCTCCTGATTTCATTCTTTGGTGAGATTTTTGTTTTGTTTATCTAAATGTATTTAACCAAAATAAAATTAATCTTCATACATTCTAACCGAAAGTATATTGTACATTTTATCATTTTTTTTGTACAATTTGCAAATATATCAGAAAATGAAAGTATTATTTGTCTTCTAACTTTCCTGAAGGAATATATTAGAAAAAAAATTCTAATCAAGATTTTTTTAAGAATGACCTAAATAGGGAGGAATGGGAATTTGTCACTTCTACTTCTTTCCCTCAATTAATGACGGGTTGTGTAATTTTCTATGAAATAGTACAAGTTTTGTAAATGAATAGGTTCTTTTATGAATTTGCCTTGACTATTGAAATTGGTTATATTCTGTGAAATAGTACAAGTTTTGTAAATGAATAGGTTCTCTTATGAATTTGCCATGACTATTGAAATTGGTTATATTCTGTGTTCTTGAAATTAAGATTATAACATCTGTGAACTGATTTGAGAGAATTACATGTTCTTCTATTCATGAATCCAAGGTATTTGTACATGCACATAAGATTCTATCTAAGGAAATTAATCAAAACAATTAAAGGAAAATATCCTAATGATATGATCCTATAATTGAGTCACCTATATATGGAAGGAATATATTTACAACTCACTAATTATTCTGTAACACTCCCCCTCAAGTTGGAGCATATACATTGCTCATGCTCAGCTTGCTACAAAGGTAATCAACTGGGATGCCATTTAATGCTTTCGTGAACAAATCCGCTAGTTGCTCTCCAGTCTTCAAGTAGCTAGTGGAAATCAAATTCTCCTGAATCTTCTCACGAATAAAATGACAATCAACTTCAATATGTTTGGTTCTTTCATGATACACCGGGTTTGAAGCAATATGGAGCGCAACTTAATTATCACACCAGGGTTTTGATGGAGTAGGATGTTTCACACCAATTTCAGTTAAAAGATGACGTATCCACATAATCTCACATGTAGACTGCGACATAGCTCTGTACTCGATTTCTGCACTAGATCGAGATACAACACTTTGCTTCTTACTCCTCCATGATACTAGATTCCCACCAACAAAGACACAATAGCTTGTAGTAGATCTTCGATCAATTTTGGATCCAGCATAGTCAGCATCTGCAAAACATTCCACACGAGAATAGCCGTGATTGCGATACAGTATGCCAAGTCCGGGAGCTCCTTTCAAGTAATATATAATCTGTTCCAAAGCTTCCCAATGTTTGACTGTAGGTGCGTACATAAACTGGCTAACAACACCTAGCGCAAAAGAAATATCTAGATGAGTCACAGTAAGGTAGTTTAACTTCCCAACTAACCTTCTATACCTCTCTGGATCATCAAAAGGATCGCCATCGTCTTTCATAAGATGCACACTGGGAGCCATTGGAGTACTACAAGGTTTAGCTGCCAACTTTTCGATGTCTGCAAGCAAGTCAAGTATATACTTTCTCTGGGACAGAAAAATACCCTTCTTGCCCCTATTTACTTCTACTCCCAAAAAGTATTTCAACTAGCCCAAGTCCTTCGTATGAAACCTAGTATGTAGAAAATACTTGAGGGAAGAGATCCCCGCAAAATCACTTCCTGTAATGACAATGTCATCAACATATACAACAAGGAGGATACTGCCAGCTGCTGAGCCGATAGAAGGATGAGTGATCGCATTTGCTCATTTTCAGCCCAAAATCCTGAACTTCCTCACTGAACTTGCCAAACCAAGCCTGTGTACTTTGCTTCAAGCCATACAATGACTTCTTCAAATGACCGACTTTCCTATACTCCCCCTGAGCAACAAAACCATGTGGTTACTCCATATATACTTCCTCCCAAATATCACCATGAAGGAACGCATTCTTGATATCTAACTGATGTAAAGGCCAATTCTCGAAAGCTGCTAGAGAAATGAACAAGCGAACAGAGGTGAGTTTGGCAACCGAGGAAAAGGTGTCTGAATAATCTACCCCATAAGTCTGAGCATACCCTTTAGCCACAAGTCTAGCCTTAAGTCTTGCTATTGAACCATCTTGATTAACTTTAACTGTGTAGACCCATTTACATCCCACTGGTTTCTTTCCCTTGAGCAAATCCACCAAATCCCACGTATGGTTTTCCTTTAAGGCATATATTTCATCAAGCATTGCATCAGACCTTCTAGGATGATTCAGAGCCTCCTTCACTGTTTTGGGTACATAGATGGAGTCTAGAGACGCAATCAAAGATCTAGATGTAGAGGATAGACGGTCATAGGAAACAAAATTAGCAATGGAATATGTAGACTTGCAAGTACGTGTACCTTTGCGAAGAGCAATAGGGAGGTCAAGATTTTCTGGAGGATCAGGTGAAGGAGGATCTGATGACAATGGAACTGGTGCGTGACATGTATGATTGGCCTCTTTCCTGCTCGAGTAAACCTGAATAATTGATGGTCTTACTGCGTAGATGGAGCGGGTGGTGAAGGTACAATAGTTGATTGATGCTCATTAGAAGAACTAGGAGATAGAGGAACAATATTATCTGATTGTTCTATCAAAGCACGAGTAGCCTGACAGACTAACCACTTATCTTCCTCCCCCTGACTCGTAGAAATGGGAGGTGTATAGAAGAATGGTATAGTCTCTGAAAATACCACATCAGTTGACACCAGATATTTGCCAAGTTCAGTAGAATAACATCGATAGCCCTTCTGAAGGCGAGAATACCCCAGAAAAACACACTTCAATGCCTTGGGATCCAACTTTGTAATAGATGGTCGAACATTTCGAACATAACATGTGCTTCCAAACACCCTAGGTTCCACCGAAAATAGTGACTTATTTGGAAAAAGAACACTATAAGGCACATTACCGACAAGCACAGAAGATGACGTGCGATTAATCAGAAAACAAGTTGTAGAGACTGCATCTGCCCAAAACTGTTTTGGAACCTTCATTTGGAACAAAAGTGCCCGAGCTGTCTCAAGTAGATTTCTATTCTTCCTCTCAGCAACTCCATTTTGAGAGGGTGTATCAACACATGAAGATTGATGAAGAATACTGTGTTGTCTCATGTAAGACCCAAATAATTATGACATATATTCTTTAGCGTTATCACTCCTTAGAATACGTACTGAAGTATTAAATTGAGTTCTAATTTCAGCACAAAAAACTGAAAAGTGAGTAAACACTTCAGAACGACTCTTCATAAAATAAATCTAAGTCATTCGAGAGAAATCATCCAGAAAAGTACAAAATACTTATGCCCAGTTTTAGAAACAATAGGACATGGTCCCCAAACATCATAATGAACTAACTCAAAAGCTGACTCAGCCCGCTTATTAACTCGTGGACCTACTGAGCTACGATGGTGTTTTGTAAATCGACATGACTTACATTCTAATGAAGAAATATTCTGAAATTGAGGACAGAGCTTTTTCAATAGAGGTAGAGAGGTAAGTCCTAATCGATAATGTGCTTCAAAAGGAGACACGACACCGGAGCAGGCAACAGACCGAGACTCCCATTCATCAAGGATATATAAACCATCAGATACATGTCCTTTACTAATAATCTCATTCGTCTCAAGATCACGAAACACGCAATAATCGAGAAATAATGATGCATAACAGTGGAGATCTCTAGTTAGTTTACTCACATAATCAAATTAAAGGCCAACTTCGGTAGACTTAATGCAGATGACAAGGTAATACGAGAGTTTGGTTTAATAGTCCCGATCCAACAATACTACAGGTTGACCCATCAGCTACGGTCACATAAGAGGGTACTTTATATGATCGAAAGTTGGAAAAGATATTAGGATTACATGTCATGTGATCTGTGGCACCTGAATCAATTACCCATTTGTTTGAAGAGGAGATAAAACACATTTTACCCGACTCAGAAAATGTACTAACCGAAGTGGACGCTTTAAGTGATTTCTGATACTGAATAAATTTTGCAAACTCATCCGCCGAAATAATATTTGTTTTGTTTCCTCCTTCCTTATCGTTTATACTCATTTTCCAACTAATAACTCACTATATCAGAATAAAGTGACGAAGAAACCAACAAAAATGCCAAACAAACTATATGCCAAAATCAGACTACTTGAAATAGACAACAATGATCAGTAATTCAACCAAAGAGCTTGAGAATAATCAAACTCACAGTTAGACTTTGAAGAAACAATTTTCAAAATCTCAGAGAGCCTCCCAAAGACGATATTAAATCACAACTTGATGAGAAACAATCCAAATTAGTGTTGCACTCGTGGGCAACCTCTAACCAATTCCCGAAATCAAAAGAATAATCAGCAACATAAAAAGAAAAATCTCAAACCTGACCAAAATGGTGTTCATGGATCTGTTTTGAGACTTTTCTACTCCAAAGCATGGTCCTATAATCACAGCACCGCCACAATTCGACCGAAACATCAAGGTGAAGTCGAAACAGAAAATCGGACCAAAATTGGTCCACGCACGTGCTCCCACACGTGTCTCGGACTGAGTTGTCTCTGGCAGCTTCGTCGGCGTGTGAGACACACGCGCTACTCCTCCGACCAGTGGATTTTGTGGTTTCGTATCGGGAGAGGCAGTCCTCCCTAATCTCGTGGAAGCTGCTAACTTTCAAATTCAAAACTTGTACACTGACCCAACTCCGGCGATCTCCGGTGATTCTCGGTGAGTTTTCTGATCTAACTCCGGCCGAGCAGGATACTCCGCTCTGATACCAGCCATGATTGTAAAAATAGTAGTGACGATAAAGTATTTGATTTATTAATAATTTAGAAGCTCGAAGAAATAAATCAGAAGAAAGGAGGGTCAAAATTGGGTGTTAACAGGTATTTAAGTGGAGAGTGGTAAAAGGACGGGCCAATTGTCCAACGAATTTCGAATCATGCGCCATTAGTCCTCGGGGATTTCTAGACATCCCAGAAAATGAAAGCATTGGTTAACTTGTTGCCAGATTATGGCTATAGAACAAGATGACAAACATAAGACAAAACTAAGATCCAAACAAAACAACATTATTTCACCTACTCAATATACATTGATTGGCAGCAACACTGTCATTTAACACTTTCTGTTTTTGGTTATTGCTGAAAAGATGCATCAGCAATCAGCCTAATAGAAGAAATGAAAACCTGTGTATGTTTTTTGTTGAGATTTACTGATAGTCAAAAGTCAAATTTCCAAGAGAAAGAAAATAGATGGCTAAGGACAACAAAGCATTTGTCTCTAGTTCAAATTCCAGCGGAGGTCAATAATATTAAGTATTTTTTTCTTATTTGTCTAAGTTTTGGTGGACAGGGTTATTCGGTACATGTGCTGGTGGAAGGTAATAAAAACCCCTTGGAATTAGTCGAGGTGTGCGCAAGCTATCTCGGACTTGGACAGAGCTGCCCAATACTTATGTTGATAAAAGGTAAGTCGAAATGCGTGCAAACTGACCCGAACATCACTATTCTCAAAATAAAAAAGCAGGTCCTTTTCCAACTAATTGGATGTCAACACTGAAGACAGATTGCAGGACTTAAATTATCAATGAGAAATCAATAATTCTCATTCTCTTCACCAATCACCAATAATGCAAGGATGCAAATCAAACCAGCTCATACACAATCCAATTTAATATTCTCAAAAGTTATATAATTGTGAAGCAGATACTAAAGACAAAGTGTATACAGAGCATACACCTTCAAACACTTTCTACCCTTCTATATTTGGTGGAACGAAATCAATATTTTTTTTTTTTATTTTTTTTTAAGTATCAAGACAATATCTTGTTAGTATATAATGATTGTTCTTGATTCTTTTGGTACGTACACCTAATTTGACAACTGATTAATTAGATTTTAATTAATAGTTGAAACAACTAATATTCCTGGGACCACCGCCACATCTATACTTGTGTGGGGACCTCACCGCCACCTAGTTTTAGAGCCCGTTTGGATGGGCTTAAAAAAAGTGATTTTTATGGAGCAATTGATCTCAATATAAAATCCCTCGTAAAATAATACTACAATATTATTTAGTTAGCTGCATACCGAACGTAATGTCTGATTAATAGTACTACATAATACTTGTATTAAGTTATCTAAAAACTTATACTCTGTTTATTTCAATTTATGTGAATCTATTTCATTTTTAGTCCGTGTCAAAATGAATGACCTCTTTTTTAATTTGGAAACAAATTCACTTTATAAAATGATTTACAACCACATAAATATTCAAGACTTATTTTGAACCACAAGTTTCAAAAGTCTTCACTCTTTCTTAAAAGTCGTGCCCTATCAAATGAGTTCTCATAAATTGAAACGGAGGGAGTATATTATTTTAATTTGCGTGAGTTAACATGAGAAATAAGAAGACGTATATTAACAATATAGGGATTAAACTATTAAAAGACAGAAAATGCTTTTTTAAAAGCAACATTTCTTTAATATTCTATTTAACATTTAAATTCATTGTGTAAACTTGTTTATATTACTGATTCAAGACTGAGAAAAGGAGGAAAATTATGGTGAGCTGACAACCAGTAAAATTAGGTAATTTATGATAAATCACAATTTAGGCTATGTTGGAACGTAAGCACGTGTCACATTCTTGAATTGACATGAATTTAAATAAGCAAATGACATCAAATTATGTCTTTCTTACATCTTTAATTTGAAAATTGTTTTGGTTGGTCCAGTACTCTGAAGATTGGCATTTGAATTTTTTATTTTCTGTATTTATTTCTTGCTATATTTTTACAAAAACTTATCTACGTCATGTTACAGGTGTCAATCTTCTTGTCGAAGGCCTCAATAAACAAGGCTAATACATACCTTGGTTGATCTTCAAGTTGATGATTCAGAGTTTATTAATATGTAAATAATACGTAAATCGATATTATGTAAATTTTTGGATATCTTGCAAAACGTGACTTCTTCTCAGATAACACCAAGAAGTTAATATGCAGTAAACTTATCTTTTTTCAATCATGATGTTTGCACTTTTCACATATTTCAATTCTGTACCAAGTTTTGAAAATCTATTTGATTTTACAATGTTCATCTAACAATACAACAAGGACGCGTTATGTATACTTCAACCACAAGAACATTTCTAGGAAATAAGGGAACCTATTAACTCCCAAAGTACTTTCTCAAATTATGGAGAAAGTTAGAAAAGAAAGTTCTTGAAATTTGTAAAAAGTTTTGAAGGTTGTATACAACAGTGTCATTAATTAATTAGCTTGAAATTAAACATTTTAAGATGTCCAAAGATGGATAGATAATCATATATGTTGTTGTGACACAAGAACTAAAATATAGCTTCCAGCTTTAAACTCTGTTGTGACAGAAGAACTAAAATATAGCTCCCAATTTTAAACAAAGATTTGACATATCTTAGTTTAAATTTTTCTCTCATAATAATTATTCCAAATCAAACATACAAGCTTTTTTCTAAAATGTATTCCTTCCTTCACATTTAGTATTAATCGGAGAATGTCAGACCCAAAGACTGAAATTTCTCATGCGTTATTTGGTCAATCGCGTTTGCCATATCCTCAGTCAAAAGATTATTCCAATCGCCAATTTCTCCTTTTCGAAAGAATGCACTGTTACTGATTCCTGGCATGAATCCGTAACGTCTCCCACTCTTATTCACCTCTAAATTGCTCAAACTTTTGAAACGACAGCGATCCACTATTTCTTCAGGCACACCTCGCGCTTCTTCCTCCATAGAGAAAGGTTTCTCCATGAACTCTGCCAATTTCTTCACATAGTACAACGTGTCCTTCTTTAAGTCTTCGTACTTGAAGAAGAAAACTCTATGGGGTCTATCAATACTCGCTTTCCAGTATCCCAATACGTGATCCCAATAAGGTCCAAAGCCAGATTTGCCTTGGCAAAACCACTCGAATTCCTGCTCAAGTGTAACAGCAGGCCTGAGGGTTTGGTCACTATTATTACTAATGAAGTTTTGTGAAAAATGCCACATCGAAACAAATCGATCTTTAGGTTCCCTACATATGTAAATGATCTTGCAATCAGACTCTAATACAGATTTTGGTATGAGAGTGTAAGGAAGATGTGTGGACAACAAGGGCAACTCTGTATCTAAAAACTTGGGATTGTTGATATAATCGAGTTCCAAAAAGGGTAGACAATCATGGGATAACTTGGTGAGTAAAGGGTTATTTTTGGATGAGTATTGATCTCTGGTCATAATAGAAAAGGCTAAGGATTTAAGCCAAGTTGTACCTGTCATAAGACAACGAGAATTAAAGCAATGATAATGAAATAGAAGAATACACAATTTTAACGTGAAAACCGTAAGGGGAAGAAAACGACAGGCGTCAACAAATCTAATTATTATTCTCAATGAAAGATGTTTTTACAGTACCTGTTTTTGGAGAAGTGCAAAGATAAATATCATAGGGTTGAGCCTTGAAGTTGTGTTGCATAGATAAAGTTGCTTCTAAGACTGGTAAAGGGCACCAAAAACCTTGGTATTGGTAGTATTCATATAAAGGATGGGGAGGCTCTCGTTTGGGTAGGGTTGATATTATGTCTTTGTATTTCATGCTCCTAATTTCCTTAGATTCATATTTTTCAGATAAGCGACTAACTTTGGATGCCTTCATTTTCTGGACAGTGAGAAATTGAAGAGTAGGATAGTATAGGAGACAACTTATTCTACACTAATATAGAATAGAAGATAGTATGGGTAACCAGCTGCCAATTGAAAACTTTAAGAACCATTCAAGTTGATATATTTTCTAATCTATTCTTTTAACAATTATTAGCAACATAGTGGTCCATTACTTTATTCATGTGGACCGAATTGGTATAATTGCACTGTTTAATTTCACTACCTTGCACGTTGTGTGGGAGAGGAAGGAGGCTAGCCTCCTCATCTACTCTTCTCCTTCTATTCAGTAGTACGTATTATTTAAATCGTGTAGTTCCTCATTCTTTAGTGCGTATTATAACATTCTGTTGATTAATTTGTTTTGCATCTTGATGTTTTGCTGTATTATTTTTCTTGCAATCCTACGTCGATTACGTTCCTTTTGAGCCGAAGATCTATCGGAAACAATCTCCCTACCCACAAAAGTAGATGTAATATATGGAAGTGTGTTTAGTCATGTTAGTACATTTACTTTAGGACCTATGTCTTTTTGGAGTCTTTTAGTCATGTCAAAGGTTTATTTGCCAGTAGAAAGTATAGTGAACTTGGAGTACTTGCTATTTCTACTTTTAATTTTGTATAATATTTGTCTGTGATAAGTTTTAATGGAGCAATACTGTCAGCAAAATGATCCATATAGCCGACCATAATTTGCTTGAAATTGAGGCGTAGTTATAATTGTAGCTCATTCAGTTTCATTGACTGACTATGATATAAGTGCAAATTTTCCAGATAAACAATATCATTACTTATATAAAACCACATTGGATATTCGATTCTTTCTTCAATATAGACTCTATTCAATGCCAATATCTTGCTAGCAAAGCATGAGAAGTAATCCTATTTGTCTCTTCATAAATAGGAAGAAGGGGTGGATGTAACTGCTAATTCTGTTCATCCAAGGCTAATCGCAACCAACATCATGCGTTATCACAGTATCCTTCATGGTAAATCTTATGCTTCTGACGAGATGGTCAGACAATTCAATAATAGGATATTATCGCCTTCGCTGTACTGAACTATATTTTTGTTGAAATGGTAGGAAGTGGAGTAGTTGGAAGTATCTGGTCTGTATAAAAAACTGTCTAATCTTGAAATTGACCCTTTTTTCTTTTTTCTGTTTTACCATCTTTGCAGGAATAGTTAACTGGATTGGAAGATATGTTCTCAAGAATATTGCACAGGTGCTACTTATATTTTTCAATGAGGAAAAAATATGACCATGTATTACCACATCTTGTTTAATGTTGTTGTTGTTGTTATTATTTTTTTTTTTTTAACTTACATTGATTCATCCTGATTATAGGGAGCAGCAACTACACGCTATGTGGCTTTGCATCCACAGGTGAAGGGGGGTAAATGGTGAGTATTTTTCAGACAACAACATGGCTACAACCACAACAACTTCTCTTGCTAAGGATTCAGAGTTGGCAAAGAAACTGTGGGAATTTAGCTTGAATTTGACCAACTCCAAGTGATTATATGGTTGAGGTTGACACTAGGACTGTCAAATGGGCGAGTCGGGTTGAATTAGGGCGTGTCAAAATGTGATGAGTAAATAAAGGGTCATTAACCCATCCAAACTTGGGCGAGTTGGACGGGTCATATTTTCATGAGCTAATTGTGTCACCCCTAGTTGACAATCTCAATTCATCAATTCCTACTTCGACTCTGTTACCGTGTATTTTTTCTGTGTTTGTATTTTTGTTGGCTAAATCAGCCCAAATATACTCCTAACATAGTGTGATATTGACCGTTTTGGATCAAGCCCACACGATTTTCCTCAAAAATCCGCACACCGTAAAGACTATCCCTTCACTTTATATATAACTTGCTAATATTTTCAATTACTAATGTGATACTTTGTTCGCACACCTAATAAGTTTTTCCTCCTGCTTACAAAAAGTGTTTCAAGTTCGATTTATTAAAGCAAGAAAAGAAGCAGCAGTAGGAGGAGGACGAGAAGGAAATGTAAAAAAAGCACTCGTCATTGGTTCGAGTTCTACCGCATGCAAAAACTTGGTATTTAAGTGGAGAGTGGTAAAAGGACGGGCCAATTGTCCAACGAATTTCGAATCATGCGCCATTAGTCCTCGGGGATTTCTAGACATCCCAAAAAATGAAAGCATTGGTTAACTTGATGCCAGTTTATGGCTATAGAACAAGATGACAAACGTAAGACAAAACTAAGATCCAAAAAAAAAAACATTATTTCACCTACTCAATATACATTGATTGGCAGCAAGGCTGTCATTTACACTTTCTGTTTTTGGTTATTGCTGAAAAGATGCCTCAGCAATCAGCCTAATAGAAGAAATGAAAACCAGTGTATGTTTTTTTGTTGAGATTTACTGATAGTCAAAAGTCAAATTTCCAAGAGAAAGAAAATAGATGGCTAAGGACAACAAAGCATCTGTCTCTGGTTCAAATTCCAGCGGAGGTCAATAATATTAAGTATTTTTTTCTCATTTGTCTAAGTTTTGGTGGACAGAGTTATTCGGTACATGTGCTGGTGGAAGGTAATAAAAACCCCATGGAATTAGTCGAGGTGTGCGCAAGCTATCTCAGACATGGACAGAGCTGCCCGATACTTATGCTGATGAAAGGTAAGTCAAAGTGCGTGCAAACTGACCCGAACATCACTGTTCTCAAAATAAAAAGCAGGTCCTCTTCCAACTAATTGAATGTCAACACTAAAGACAGATTGCAGGACTTAAATTATCAATGAGAAATCAATAATTCTCATTCTCTTCACCAATCACCAATAATGCAAGGATGCAAATCAAACCAGCTCAAACACAATCCAATTTAATATTCTCAAGAGTTATATAATTGTGAAGCAGATACTAAAGACAAAGTGTATACAGAGCATACACCTTCAAAGACTTTTTGATGCCAGTTAAGATCAAGTGGCAGTTACCAATCAAATGGCCATGCATTTTCATAAATGAATAAGAAAAATATATCCCTGCACAGTCATTGCAGTAAATAGTATTTCTATTGGCTCTAAGCCTGCATTCTTCCTAGCAACCGAGTCGATGTCAAAGAGCTCTTAAAAAAAGATGGAATGCAATCTCATAGGTCTTTTCTAGTGTTAAATGGCAATAGTGCAAAACATGATGCATTAAGCAAGTGCACGTCACAGTTTTGAGTCCTGCTGCTAACAAAAGCCTGGTATTTAAGTGGATACCTCCCATCACCCGTCCCCTGCTCCGGCATAGACATTTAGAATGTGGACGATATAATATGAGGGCTTAATATTGGGTAAACCAAGAACAAGAATTAATATGGCTCTAATACTATGTTAAGAAAATGGATATTGGCCTAACTCAACCCCAAAAACTAGCTCATCAAGTGAGGATTGTCAATACGAGAGATTACAATCCATACTCGGTGAATTTCTGGCAAAGATGAAATCAGTTTCACCTGTTAAAAATGGACATCGTATAGAGGATTCATATAGCTGACTGCAATGCATGAAACATTTGCAAACTGGGATAGATGCAATATGTGAAAACGGCGTTTTACAAAGCCAAAACGAACAAAGAACTAGTGCCAAATGAATTCTTTTCGGAGCTTTCATAGCGGCTATAAAGAATGGGTCTTCCTGTTAAGGAATGAATATAGTCATCTTCTCTGTAATATACATAATTAGCATAATCTTAGGGATTATAGGAGCATAATCATTGGGATTGTAGAATCTGCCTTTTCGATCTTTTCCATAGTTAGCATTCTGTACATGTATATATTTGTTACCTTACACATAATAAGATCATCATTTTATTCTCCTATACGTTGTATTACATGGTATCCGAGCGTGGTAGCTCTTGGGTTTATTTTCTGTTTCGAACACTTGTCTCTTTGGTGTCTCTTAAAGAGTGACCACCTGGTCTCACCACCATTACAGTAGAAGTCGGAACAGGGTTTCCGTCAGAAGAAACATCTCTGCGACTGGATAAGAAGAGTGTGTATCTCCACGCGCCACCTGAGTCTCGACACTGTGTCTCGCGCGCTGGCGCGTGGGGGCGCGTGCTGCGGCAGAATTATTTGGGGCTTAGATTTCCGTTCCGGCACATCCCTAGTTCGTAAGATATTATTTTGAACTACTCTTCACTTCAGGTTTGAATACCAACTATTTTTCAGTCTTGGTAGTAATTTCTTTCTATGGCTGCTGCAATTTGGCAACTAGGGTTTCATATAGTAACCTCGTTTGGTAGTTCGGTGATGCACACAGTGCAATCGAGGTGACGAACAGATCTAGAAGTTGTGAAACTTGAAGAACTGTAATGCTAAGTCAGGGTTTCAACCGAGAGATTTAGCTAGAGAGAGAAATATTGAGAAAGAGAGAAGTAGATGTATATTCATGAATGAATTGATTGTATGAGTTACAAAGTATATATGAAATGAATCTAATCAACTACTTAGCTGTTAATTGCTTTGCTAGCCACTGTAACTGAATTCTGGACTTCAACTAACTTGGGACTTTAACTAACTTCTTGAACAATACTAACTAACTGAACAATACTAACTAACTCTGCCACATCAGCCAACTAACTAATACAGCTAATAAAATGCTAATTCAACTACAATATTGCATCATTCGGACACAATTCTTTGATATTTTCTTCCGGTTTGGGTTTCAGAAGGTAATCTTTGAACCTTCTTTGACAGTTAAGACTTGTTAATTGGTATATAAAAAATATGGGTTTTGTGCTGCTGCTGCTGGTACGTTCTGCTAGGGTTCTAATTATTGTTGATTTAAGGGTTGCTTGTTCTGAATTGCTGGTTTCATTGTTCTTTGCCATCGTTGCTATTGCCTTGAATCTGATAGTGACTGTCCCTTACGTGATTATTTTGGGTAATCTATTTATTGAAACCTGAAATTATTGCGGGCTGGCTATTGTTAAGTTTTTATTTTTACGGTATTAGTGGTTATTGAGTTGGGCAGTTGAGTTGGCTGCTGCTGTGTCCTTTACTTCGAGTTTATTAGTTGGAAAATGACTAGAAACAATAAGGAAGGAGGAAACAATACAATTCTTATTGCGGCAGATGAGTTTGCAAAATTTATTTAGTGTTAGAAATCACTTAAAGCGTCCACTTCGGTTAGTACATTTGCTGAGTCGAGTAAAATGTGTTTTATCTCCTCTTCAAACAAATGAGTAATTGATTCAGCTGCCACAAATCACATGATAGGTAATCCTAATATCTTTTCCAACTTTCAATCATATAAAGTACCCTCTTCTGTGATCATAGCTGATGGATCAACCTGTAGTATTGTTGGATCTGGGACTGTTAAACCAAACTCTTGTATTACCTTGTCATCTGTATTAAGTCTACCGAAGTCGGCCTTTAATTTGATTTCTGTGAGTAAACTTACTAGAGATCTCAGTTGTTATGTATCATTATTTCCCGATTACTGTGTATTTCGTGATCTTGCGACGAATGAGATTATTAGTAAAGGACATGTATCTGATGGTTTATATATCCTTGATGGATGGTGTTGACACCCAATTTTGTCCCGCCTCTCCTCCGAAATACCTATTTGCGCTTCTAATATTTTTTGGCAAATAAAAAATATATATTTATATTTTTACTATAATTATCAGCCTCTTATCAATATCGGCGTTTCATTATTCTATTACAGTTACTAGCTATTATTATTATTATTATTATTATTATTATTATTATTATTATTATTATTATTATTATTATTATTATTATTATTATTATTAGTTCAAATACGAGCCCAATTCACCCCCAATATTTTCGGATTAACCCAAAACAGTTTTCATAGGCCACTACCCATTTTAATTCACCCTAACCCAATTTTCAGACCAGTCCACATTTTATTCCCAGCCCACATCTTCAAACAATCAGCCCAAATAGTTACCCAAACGGACCAGCCCAACCTAAACACTACCCGACCCAATTTTATTTCCCTAAACCTGACCCTTCAGCCGACACCCCCCCCCCCCTTCTCTCTTCTCTCCCTTGCCCTTTCCTTCGTCTCTCATCTCTCCCACGCCTCTGCCACATCCACTCCTCCTTGTCCCCCCCACGCCTCTACTGCCTCCACTTCCCTCTGTCCCCCACGCTCCTCTCTCTCTTCTTCACACGAAAACCCTAACAATCCCCTATAAATAATCGCTTGCCAGTCATTTGAAAGGAGGATTTTTCGATTCATGAAATTCCCCAAGAACAGGGGGTTGAGCCGCAGAAATCCCCTTTAAAATTAAAATTCTGAAGCAAGTTTTTTTTCGAAAACTTGAAAATCTCTAAAATATGAGTTTTTTTTAGTCGCCTATAATTCCTTAAAATACGAGTTTTATTAGCAGTTACAATCTTGTTTTATTGTCGAGTCAAAATACTACATCAATTTTGTTTTTGTTTACTTTGGTGTTGGTGCGAATTCGAGCATCACAAGCTCGGATTTGGTAGTGTTCGAGTGTAGATCGAAGATTCGAACCCACTTCGCTGCACCCGAAGAAGGTAATTCCCCTTTCCTATTTAATTTTGCATTTTTTTTGTTTCTGTAGTTACTATGTGTTAACTCAATTTTTGCCATTGTTGTGATTAAGAATGTTTATGTGACGAGTTAGTTAGCTAAATAATGTTTGTCCTATGTTAGTTTATTTTACTGCTCCTATGGGATTTGTGTGTGTAGTTTTGGTATCTACATATGTGTTAGAATAGATTGGTTCTGAATAAGAAATACCCATGAAATCTGTAGTATCAAATTAAGTTTAAACCACCTACTTCACACAAAATAATATGAATAATTTGTTTAGTATCCAGTTGGTGGATTTGTTGGCTTTTGATATAACTGAAATATCCATTTGTGTGTTCATGTGTGAATAGATGATTACTGTAGTTTCAGATTAGTTTCTTGCCTGTGACTCATTTAACTACTGGTGGGCACTTTACAGTAACCTACTATCTTTAGTTTGATGCTTTAGTTTAGTATTCATAAATGATCTCTTGATATTAAGAACAAAATGTGCTGCATTAAGTTTTCTTTAGTGTAAGATGGTTACCAGTTCCTCTTTTAGTGTCACGACCCAACTAGGGCTGCGATGAGTACCCGATACTTGTACCGAGCACCCCTTATCTATCATTTTACCCCTATTACTGAGTGGGCCGTATGAACTATACCATATCTTTTCTTTTGTTACTTAACATTAACGTCAGTAGCATAATTATAAACACAGGCTAATAAACTTTGCTAGCACGTTATACAGCGACGAGGACCCTCAAAAGTACAAAACATCTAACTGTACATATATGTCTACGAGCCTCTAAACATAGTACACATATACATAGGAAGGGCCGAGTACTGCCGTGCCCGAATATATATACAAAAATAGTACCAAGGAACTGAGGCTCCGGGACAACTGGAGCGCTGCCAACTACTATTGATAGAGCTCCTAGGAATCAGATCCGCCTACCTGCTGACCTGCGCGGCATGAAACGCAGCGTCCACAAGAAGGGACGTCAGTACGAACAGTGTACCGAGTATGTAAGGCATGGAAGATGATACAAACAGAAACATAAGGCATGATTAACAATATCATGGGATCATAGGTCATATAGTGAGACGAGAAAGTAACCTGTACATAGGAATACCCTTTCAGGCCGGATACCATGCATGCTTGCCTTTCCCTTTTTAAAAAAAAAACATTTCTTTTTCATAGACATAGAAAATAGAACTCATATCATGTCAGGTCTCATCATAGCATATCGTATCGTATAATGTCATATCATATCGTGTCATATCATATCATGTCATGACATAGCACCGAACAATGTCGGCTCGCCCACATAGCACCGAAGTACATCGGCTCGCCCATATATCCCGCGTCCAGGATGATAAGCCAGCTGACCAGGTGGCAGTGAAACATGTTTCCCTTCCCATTCCCCATGTATCCCTTCCCCCACCCCATGTACATATACATATCTTATATACATATGTCATGTAAGCATGCAGGAGAGCCCAAAGAAAATCATGTATCCATCGGAGTGACGTAAGGTCGGTGACCTCCGATTACCTTATGGAATAACCGTGATCGCTTTGTCTCACCTTGAAGGAACGAGTATTTTAAGGCGAGACTACCAACAGAGAATAGCGTTGAAATAAACATAGAAGGAAGTCATGGATGTCATAGAAGTCAATTCATCTGCTTTGGAATCTTTAGAAGATAGTGTCATAACCAAGAAATAGGATTAAGGATCGAGAACTAGTTTGATACTTTCATACTCATATTGAATCCTTAGTTCAAGACTCTTAGTCATGGAATCATTCTTGTCATACTTGTCATAGGCATATTCTCTTTCTTAACATCATCATTGTCATTATCATCATAGAAGTATCCTTGTAAGAATAGTTACAGTACTTGTCATTTGCTGGACGGAATAAGGATCAAAAGTTTCCTTTGGATTCTGCTTCAAAATAAGTCAACCGGAACAATAAGGAAAATCCGGGAACAATGGGTCCACCTCGGGTCAAATGAGGCGGCGTACCAAATTCACGTACATTACATTTCATGACGTCACTTGTGAGGGTTTTAAGGTAGTCGGGTCCTGTTTATGCAAGTTCTAGATATTTAGGAACTTTTTCCAACATTTCACACAATTTCTAGTTCAATTTTACTGAATGAAAAAGGGGAAACTTTAGGTGCGGATTCCGGAGAATAGAGTTGTCCCGAGGTTCATATCCAACCTAGTATGTCTAAGACATGCCAAAGAAGGAAGAGTAAAGCCTTGCATACCTCTTTCCGCTCCTTATGCTATTCCAAATTCAAGTTGCAAATCCGCCGAAATCTACAAATTGGTCACATTTACCAAACTTTGATTAGAGCACTTAGAATTGGATTCTTAAAGTGACACCTGGCTACCGAAATTGCGGCAGCACTTCCCCTGAAAATACACCATCCCCAAAGTTCAATTCAGCCAATTTTTAATCAACAACAATCCGGGAATTCAACCCGGCCAAACTATCAACATAATGTCAACAACCATACTAACAATTTCCATATTCAATCCAAGATACATTATAACGACTTAATCAATTTACTACTTCCTTCAAAACCTTCCAACTCCAATAAAAACAATAACAACCTTATAATATATATTCCCACAACACCAAACTAATAGCATTGTCTTCCACACATGTAAGAACATAATATTCGATTTACATAACTTCAACCACAAGTCTCCAACTTCTACCATTTCACTAAGATTATTAAGCTTTTATTAGCAATATAGAATCCACACAACAACAACCAATATACTAAATAAAATTAACTCATCTTCCTTCACACCACACCACAACTACACGGCTAACATCATGCATACACAACTACAACCTCTCCAAAATCATTCAACTTCCATTATCAACATAACATTCACAACAATAACAACCAAACACTAAATAGAATAATTAGTACATAATTTCTACACACACATATACACATACACGTCCACCACCCCCACTTCCATATTCCTCATGAATTTCACTCATTTTTATATACAACAACATGCAAAAATATCCATAACATGTAAAGAGAATGAATTCTTACCTCCTTCTTTGATTCTCCAACTTGCTTGAATTTCCAACTTATGAATATATGTTTTTCTTGCTCCAATGAATACTCCACCTTGCTAAGGGCCCTTTAAGGGATTTTTTTGGCTAGAAGAGAATGATTTTTGGTGAAGAATTGCTCAAAGTTGTTGCAAGTTTAAGGGGGGGCCGAATGGCCTTGGAGAACCTTCTCCTTCTTTCTTGTTCTTTAATTTCTTGAAAATTCTAGTGAACTTAATGAAAAAGATGACTTAGTCATCTTTTTATTTAACTCATTAAACCTTGATGTGGGCTTAAGCCCACACCAAGTGGACGGCCAAACATGGCCCAAACCTTAGCCCACTTTTTTTTTTTTTTTTTTTTTGTGTCTTGCAATTCATGAAAAATTATATTCCAAATTCCAAATTTACCCTTCGTCTTCCTCCATATTTCCACGAGTCATATTTCCATTTTACCTTTTTGCCCCTAGCCTTTCTTAATATTTCCGCTTCTAAATTCTTCATAAGCAACTCATATGCTTAACAAAATAAAAATAAGGCCTTGCTTGTCATCTTCCCGCAATTACCTTGAATTTTCCGAAATGCGGGATATAACATTTAGTCTAAGTCCCTCTGTTGTTATTTGGAATATCAAAATGTCATGATGAAAGTAAGATTGGTTTCGCTATACTTGCTGCATACTGTCAGGTGTTATAAATTGTTGAGATTAAAGAAAAGAATAAGAAATGTACTTGTTGGTTTCTAGTAAAAGGCTACAAGATAACTCAAACTTGGAAGTCCATTTATGTCCTTATTTTGTCTAAACAAAGTTTAGTTTCTGAACTGGTTTACCTCAAGTGCCATCTCAGATGTCTTTCACCAATTGGTTCAATTGTCTAAATGGTAAAATAGTTAGCTGCTTGAACAATCTAACTACCCATTTTTCAGTTTTATCTCTGAAGATTAAAACTCTTTTTTTCTCTTTCATATAAGATACATTCAAGAGTAAATAATCCCTTTCTACAAATATATTAGGCAAACCAAACTGTTGTTATGTTAGTTTTACTAGTTGAGTAGACTGCTGCTCCCAGTTTTGAAATTAGAACTAAGTGTATTTTGGTTGAAGTATAATTTTTCTTTGAAATCTGTGTTTGTAACTCCTATGTCCAGCATGCTTTCTTCTATGGTTATTGACTTCATCTAGGATTTTGGTTTTACCTGAGGAAAGATGGAATTACATATCTTCATTTTGTTTGTGTGTTCTTGATTTGAAGAAGTAGGAGTAAGATAGTTTTCAATACCATATTCATTCACATCAAATGGACCATTGTGGTCTTATAAACTATTGAAATTTTCTTTAAAATCAGTTCTGCTCCTTTAATACTGCGTTGGTGTTTCCATTGAGATTAAAATAAGTGTTGAAGCTCTGAATAAGGGAAATATGCTAACATTAAGTGTTTAGCTCAACGTAGATCCTACTGCTTGTCTTGTTGAGTTTAAATTAGATACTGAATTGCCTAGGATCCCCTTAAGTATTAACAAACAAGCATAAATTTGGTTTATCATGCGTGCGGCCTGTTTTCCCTTTGTATATTACCCTTCTCTTTACTTCTGTTCGATTGAATCCAAGTGGAGTTGTAAATGATAAGAGCCTTTAAATGCTTTTCTTGGTCAGCTGAATTGTGGAGATGTTAATGTGTTCAACCATTAGTGTTTGTCCTCTCTGTGTTGTCTACTCTTGAAGAGAACAACCGATTTTGTTTTCAAAACAAATCATCTTCTCCTGTTTTTGGTTAACTGTTTTAATAATCGACTGTTATTTCTAAAATGGTAATAACGTAGTTGAGGTCATCTCTGTATTTTTCGTCACTACTTTTCCAGTTTAAACATGAACAAATCTGGCATTTCGATTCTTTTTTTAGTCTCCATCAATCATCATGATCTGAAATACTTAATCCAATAACATAAGGTATACATAAAATATACACAATCTGCCGGTTCGTTTGAGTTTATATTTCATACGTTTAATATAATTCATCGATCGTATACTAATCTTTTTCTTTCATTTTTTGCATGAACTTCACATACGAGTCCAAGAGACTCGTCCCCTTCCGTATTAGGGGGTTGGGCTGAAAGCCGAACATAATCTCCTAGGGTCATCTTCCATCAGCCATCCGCAGCAATACATACATAAAAATTGTTATTGGGCCAAAGCCCAACAGCAGCCCCTTGAACGCAGCATTTTCAAAAAACGTGGGCTGAGCCCACTGCCGCCAGTAGCACAATCAGCAGCCCTAAAGTGGGCTGAGCCCATTTTAATATCTTTTGCTCCTTTATTTCATTTTATGCATTTGATTTGTATTTGTGCAACTAATACTTTACTTTGTTATTTCCTTAACTTAGATGAACCTTAGCAAATTAGTGGGGTTAGTTTTAGTAATGGGTAGTTAATCCAAGGAAACTAACAATTAATTCCATAAGTTTTATTCTCTTCTTTTCATGTTAAAACTATTTATAATGTCTAATATTTATTTTATTTGGAACAATTGATTTGCAAAATAACATGACTATATATTTTAAGTACAGGGAATCATATTTTATTCTTACTATCATAGACATTTCTAAAGCGTCACTAATACACAAATATAAACTCATATTTTATAAACATTGTTTTCAAGATTCATCCAATTATATATATTTTTAGCCGAGCATAGTTAAATAAAGTCAAAAAGAAAAAAAAACTCATCATCTTTTGCATTCTATTTATAAAATAAGTCTATGATTTTCTACGCCACTATACTCATATGATGTAATTTTATTCTAAGTTTAAATTGGCTGGGTCTTCTCTTAAAAGCTTCTATTTATATGCGTATCATTATATTTTGCAAGTCTTATTGTTAAAATAGAATTTTTATTTAAATCCTTAGCATATCTTTTTAAATCTTATTTTAAACAGCGTTATCATTTTTTTCCCTTTAAAACCTTAGTAACATTATAAGTCATTTTCTTAAATTTAAGCATCTTATTTAACCTTAATTAATTAACCTAAGTTTGGCCGGATAATCGTAGTTAACGGATTCTAAAGGATGCCTAACCCCTTCCCTTTAGGATAATATAGAGCCCTTACCTAGAATCACACTGATTAAGCAGACTATTAACGGAGGTTTAGTTAGCTTTACTTTAGTTAATAATTAGGTGCCCTAATTCACCTTAAAATTAATTAGGTGGCGACTCCTTAAAATAAAAATAAATAGGAATCTCCAATATGTTGTACTCCTAAATTAACCCAGTTAAAATAGGGTATAACAGCTTGGCGACTCCACTGTGGACTTTAGGCTCTAACCATAACAGACTTAGGTTAATAGTTAATTTGTTGGATATTTTGTTTGTTTTTCTTTTTTGCCTTTATTATTGCTTTTCCTTATATGCTTTTGGGTGTTTTTATTTCATTCCTTATGTAAATTTTCTATGTAATATGTATGTTATTGCTTTCCTTAAATTGGCATTCCGTTCATACTGCTTCCACTCCTGGAAAACTCACACATATTCACACACTTAAAGCGGCTTCGCGGTTCGCGCCCGTGCACGACTAAATTACCCCTTTAGTTGGATTGGTCTAGTGGATTTAGTCAATCGGCGGTGCAGTCGACGGCCACGAACTTTCCACTCCCAAGTTGTCCGCTTGGGGGAGCCTTGTGTTATAGGAAAACCACTCTTAGTCTACCTAGGTAGAGCGAAAACCAAAACCTTGTAACGACATGCATCATTTTAAACCTAGGAGGCTTAATACCCTTGGTGTATTAAGTTCATTAGTCAACCTTACCAAATGTCCAAATGCGTCTATGACTCTAAGTGACACTATTCACTATCTATGTGCATTATTTGAAGGACAAATATGTGGAATATGTGGACCTAGTACTCTATAGATAAATATTTCAGGGAAAAACTGACATTTTGTTGCAGGTTGTCGTGGAGCATCCAATTAATGCCGGAGGGTTGAAGACAACAAAAAGAAATTAGTGGAGATGAAGTGTTAGATATCTTAGATTAACTTTGAATTGTATTATTAAACTGGTATGTAATAAATTTTTATTATTCTTGTAAATTAGTTTTAGGAAGAGTTGTGGAATGATACATAAAAGACACGTTTGTCCTTCAAATGTTCGTTAGGCCTACCTCGGGAATAAAGAGGTCTCTTGCATTATAGAACGCGATGTATTATGTCAATAATGTGTTTATGTGCAATAACATGTCCTTACCGTATACTGACTCATTTTCTTTTTCTTTTCTTGTTTTATATTTTTTTCTTTTAAACTTATTTTCAAAACAAAAAGGTTGACTTGTGCTAAAAGGGGAATTGGTGGAGTATCCATATTTCACACGATCTAAAGCCAAGAAATCAGACTCTGACTCATTTGGACATTTGGGAAAAAGTCTTTCTAAAAGGGGGAAAAAGTCTTTCTAAAAGTATCCCTTATGAAAGGAGTTATGAGATTCGGTCAGAAAGGTAAGTTAAGTCCTAGGTACATTGGTCCTTATGAGATTTTGGATCGAATTGGGTTGGTGGCCTATAGACTTGCTTTACCTCCGAGATTGTCTGCTGTTCATCCTGTATTTCACGTGTCTATGCTAAGACGATATGTTAGTGATGATAGCCATAAGATTCAACCAGAGGATGTGGAGCTCGATGAAAATTTGACTTATGAGAGGAAGGTCCGATATCTATTCTTGATAGGCAAGTGCGACAATTGAGGTCGAAGAAGGTAGCTTCAGTCAAAGTGTTGTGGTGTAATCATCCAACCGAGGAGGCTACTTGGGAGTCTGAGACGGATATGCGAGATAAATATCCTCATTTATTTGACGCGACATGTATGATCTAGATCCGTTCGAGGATGAACGTCATTTTAAGTGGTGGAGAATGTAATAACCCATATTGTTTTAGGCTTAGTTGGTAATTTGAATAATAATAATAATAATAAAAAAAAAAATATATATATATATATATATATATATAAAAGAATTAAGTGGTACAAAATAAAAGAAAAGGAGGATTAAAGGGTCCTTAAAAAAAAAGTTGTGGGCCAAGCCCACAAAAAGAAGAAAAGAAAAGAAAAGGAAAATAAAGAATAAAAGGGAGTAAAAGGGGTCAGACATGAATTTGCAAACGCAAAAGCATAAGGCCGAATAGAGAAAAAAATAAAACAGTAGAAGAAAGGGAGAAAAGAGAGGAACAAAGAGGAGAAAATAAAGATTTTTCACTCAACTCATTAAGGTAATGACTCTAATCTTTTATTTAAGTTTATTATATAATTATGGGTGAATCTTTATGGTGAAACATGAGGATATTTTGAGGAATTGAGAAAGTTTAGTTCTAGGGTTCTTCAACTAAAATCATTGATTTGAAAGGGAAAATAGCGTCGGATTTTAGACTTCTATATATCGTTGGAATCCTCTCATTAAGGCCTTTCCGAAAACACAAGTCTTGTCGGGTTTTGAACACATTGACCAGAGGGCGTTTTCGTCCTTTAAAATTTGACTTTAACCGTTTAAGCCTCTAAAAATATAGAAGTGGTTTACCCTAAGGGTTTTGATCATTCTAAATCCGTTTTTGTGTAGTTTGAGGCAATTCGGAGACCCGAGAACACAGTTATGATTTTTTTAGGAAGTGTGCTTGAATTGTGAATTTGAGGTAAGTGAGACTTTAAACTTTGGGTACTTGCTTTTCAAAACCCGTTTTAAAAATATGTTTTGTCTGCCTAGTCCATGTGTTGGGGCGAGCATGTGCTTGGCAGAATCGGTGGTCCTTAAGGCCAACCGCATATACTTTATTTTCAAATAATCCAATACTCTCTTTATAAATTATTTTGTGATGTGATATAACTGTGAGCCATGATATTGGGGCATTGTGTATGCTTCCCTTAGCATTGTGTATGCTTCTTGATTATATTGGGGCATTGTGTATGCTTCCCTAAGCATTGTGTATGCTTCTTGTGTATGCTTCTTGATTATATTGGGGCATTGTGTATGCTTCCCTTAGCATTGTGTATGCTTCTTGATGATATTGGGGCATTGTGTATGCTTCCCTTAGCATTGTGTATGCCTCCTGACATATTTGGCACATTGTGTATGTTGCCGTGGATTCATAGTGTTGACTAATTCTTTAACTGCCACTTATGACGGTTCGTAGTGTAAATTGTGTTGAGATATATAATATATTTGATAAACAGTGGTTTGGACCTTGGTTGCTATTATATAATGATATATTCTTGTGCATAATATTTTTGTGCTTGTTGTGTGTTTGTATTTTCTAACACTTGTTCCAGGGGTATTTGAAGTGGCGGGTCGAGGATCTTACTTGGTTATATTTATGATAACTCACTCCTTACCTGCATGTCCATGCAGATACTGTCGTTGAGAACGAGGCTGGTAATTGAAGACTTCGTGAGTGAATTCTGTTGCTGAGGTGAGCCACCGCATTGTTCGTGGAGGCAGCCATTTCAGTTTTATTCTGTTTAGTTCTAGTTATTTCTTTTATTTTGGGTTTACATGCCCGACATTCAAACTCATGTAACTCTGTTAGATGCTCCATGGTCTTAGCGTGAGATTTGGGCTAGAGATTATTTTATCTTAGCGTTGATTGGTTTTCATAAATCGATTATGGATTTGGTTGGCGACTATTTCACATTTTTATCATTAATAACGTTGTTGGACCTGCACTCATTTTCTTTTAGTGCTTTTGTAAATGATTAAGAGTATGATATATGGTTCGCCTGGCGGGTGGTGTTTGTTGGGTGCCAATCACGTCCAGCGGGTATTTTGGGACGTGACAATATATAGTGAAAAAAAAATTACATCTTCTTTTGGTGACAAATGATTGAAGTTTGCTATAATTTTGAGGAATCTATAGCAGGAAATGTTTCAGAAAGTACGATACTTAGAAGACCG
Organism: Lycium barbarum; assembly: GCF_019175385.1. NCBI lineage: Eukaryota > Viridiplantae > Streptophyta > Magnoliopsida > Solanales > Solanaceae > Lycium > Lycium barbarum. The sequence continues at coordinate 125,056,703 of NC_083345.1, read as the reverse complement.
AAAATTCATAGGTATTTATCTATTATATTTTGTCGTTTCTTTTTCTCACATAGTTATGGTTAGAAAATATTTTTATTCGTGAAATATATGAAATATTTATTGTTAAATTTGTAAAACTTTGGCGAAAAGTTTTACATACATAAATGTGAATATCCATTTGGATTTAAAGATGTATTACGGAGTTAAACCTTCCAATTTGCAATTTGAACGGGGGAATATGTGATTGGACTCCTCCTGATGTCATTCTTTGGTGAGATTTTTGTTTTGTTTATCTTAATGTATTTAACCAAAATAAAATTAGTCTTCATAAAATGTATTGTACATTTTATCATTTATTTTTGTACAATTTGCAAAAATATCAGAAAATGAAAGTATTATTTGTCTTCTAACTTTCCTAAAGGAATATATTAGAAAAAAATTCTAATCAAGATTTTTTTAAGAATGACCTAAATAGGGAGGAATGGGAATTTGTCACTTCTACTTCTTTCCCTCAATTGATGACGGGTTGTGTAATTTTCTATGAAATAGTACAAGTTTTGTAAATGAATAAGTTCTCTTATGAATTTGCCTTGACTATTGAAATTGGTTATATTCTGTGAAATAGTATAAGTTTTGTAAATGAATAGGCTCTCTTATGAATTTGCCATGACTATTGAAATTGGTTATATTCTGTGTTCTTGAAATTAAGATTATAACATCTGTGAACTGATTTGAGAGAATTACATGTTCTTCTATTCATGAATCCAAGGTATTTGTACATGCACATAAGATTCTATCTAAGGAAAGTACTCAAAACAATTAAAGGAAAATATCCTAATGATCGGCTCCTATAATTGAATCACCTATATATGGAAGGAATATATTTACAACTCACTAATTATTCTGTAACACTCCTCCTCAAGCTGGAGCACATACATTGCTCATGCGCAGCTTGCTACAAAGGTAATCAACTGGATGCCATTTAATGCTTTCGTGAACAAATCCGCTAGTAGATCTCCAGTCTTCAAGTAGCTAGTGGAAATCAAATTCTCCTTAATCTTCTCACGAATAAAACGATAGTCAACTTCAATATGTTTGGTTCTTTCATGATACACAGGATTTGAAGCAATATAGAGCGCAACTTGATTATCATACCAGGGTTTTGATGGAGTAGGATGTTTCACGCCAATTTCAGTTAAAAGATAACGTATCCACATAATCTCACATGTAGACTGCGACATAGCTCTGTACTCGATTTCTGCACTGGATCGAGATACAACACTTTGCTTCTTACTCCTCCATGATACTAGATTCCCACCAACAAAGACACAATAGCTTGTAATAGATCTTCAGTCAATTTTGGATCCAGCATAGTCAGCATCTGCAAAACATTCCACACGAGAATAGCCGTGATTGCGATACAATATGCCAAGTCCGGGAGCTCCTTTCAAGTAACATATAATCTGTTCCAAAGCTTCCCAATGTTTGACTGTAGGTGCGTACATAAACTAGCTAACAACACCTAGCGCAAAATAAATATTTGGACGAGTCAGAGTAAGGTAGTTTAACTTCCCAACTAACCTTCTATACCTATCTGGATCATCAAAAGGATCGCCATCGTCTTTCATAAGATGCACACTGGGAGCCATTGGAGTACAACAAGGTTTGGCTGCTAATTTTCGATGTCTGCAAGTAGGTCAAGTATATACTTTCTCTGGGACAAAAAAATACCCTTCTTGCTCCTATTTACTTCTACTCCCAAAAAGTATTTCAACTGGCCCCAAGTCCTTCGTATGAAACCTAGTATGTAGAAAATACTTGAGGGAAGAGATCCCCGCAAAATCACTTCTTGTAATGACAATGTCATCAACATTTACAACAAGGAGGATACTGCCAGTTGTTGATTTCCTATAGAAGGCTGAGTGATCGCATTTGCTCATTTTCAACCTAAAATCCTGAACTACCTCACTGAACTTGCCAAACCAAGCCCGTGGACTTTGCTTCAAGCCATACAAGGACTTCTTCAAATGACCGACTTTCCCATACTCTCCCTGAGCAACAAAACCATATGGTTACTCCATATATACTTCCTCCCAAATATCACCATGAAGGAACACATTCTTGCTATCTAACTGATGTTAAGGCCAATTCTCGAAAGCCGCTAGAGAAATGAACAAGCGAACAGAGGTGAGTTTGGCAACCGGGGAAAAGGTGTCTTAATAATCTACCCCATAAGTCTGAGCATACCCTTTAGCCACAAGTCTAGCCTTAAATCTTGCTATTGAACTATCTTGATTAACTTTAACTGTGAAGACCCTAGGTTCCACCAAAATTAGTGACTTATTTTGAAAAAGAACACTATAAGACACATTACCGACAAGCACAGAAGATGACGTGCGATTAATCAGAAAACAAGCTGTAGAGACTGCATCTGCCCAAAACTGTTTTGGAACCTTCATTTGGAACAAAAGTGCCCGAGCTATCTCAAGTGGATTTCTATTCTTCCTCTCAGCAACTCCATTTTGAGGGGGTGTATCAACACATGAATACTGATGAAGAATACCGTGTTGTCTCATGTAAGACCCAAATAATTGTGACATATATTCTATAGCGTTATCACTCCTTAGAATACGTACTGAAGTATTGAATTGAGTTCTAATTTCAGCACAAAAAGCTTAAAAGTGAGTAAACACTTTAGAACGACTCTTCATAAAATAAATCTAAGTCATTCGAGAGAAATCATCCAGAAAGGTACAAAATACTTATGCCCAGTTTTAGAAACAATAGGACATGGTCCACAAACATCATAATGAACTAACTCAAAAGCTGACTCAGCCCGCTTATTAACCCGTGTGTCACACCCCGACCTTACTAGGGTGTGATGGGCACCCGACCCCATATTCGGAGTCGAGCGAACCCGCTGACTCTTATTGCATACTTAATCTCTTTAGACTTTTACAACAATAAGAAATGAAAAACATAGTTAAGCTTTCAAAATTTTTCCTTCGTTGTTTTCAAATCAAACGAAATCTGTGGTCATGTGGAATCTGTAATATAATATATAAAGACACATAGGCTGGTGAAGCCGCTTTCAAGACTGACATACTACACCCACGACTCTGTCTGCAAAGTCTCTAACATCAATCCAGAAATCCTAGCATACATGCTCTGACTCGGCAACACTCCAGGGCAAATGGAGCTTGCTAACTCCGTTGGAACATCTCCTATAATAGCTTCAACTCATCTGGGTGTACCTGCACAGCATGAAACGTAGCCCCCGAAGAAAGGGGGGTCAGTACGAGCAATGTACTGAGTATGTAAGGCATGAATAATAACATAATAAAATGGACAGAACATGAACAACAACATAATAAGGAACATATGGAAGGTATAAGAAAAGGTACGACTATAATTGCTTGCCTCTTAAGGCGGAATCATGCATGCTCTCTTTTACTTTCATACATACATAAATTGTCTGAATCACATAACATCATTAGCCCGCGTCCGGGCCTCCCGCGTCCGGGGTAATCATCTCATGCCGCCCACTAGCCCATGTCACCCAGACATGGTGTATACATATAGCTGCCCGCCTTAGCGGTGTCTGCCCGGCCGTATAGGCACGGTGTAATCATCCATCAGCCGCCCGCCTTAGCGGTGTCTGCCCGGCCGTATAGGCGCGGTGTAACCATCACAACTTAAGCATGCATAAGAGCCCAATCAAAAGCTATAACTCCATCGGAGTGACGTAAGGTCGGTAACCTCCGATTACATTACGGGATAACCATGATCGCTTTGTCTCACCTTGAAGGGACTAGTATTATAAGGCGAGACTATCAATAAAGAATAGCATTAAGAGAAAACATATAATAAGATCATAAACCTCATAAGGCGTAAATTCATATACTTGAAGTCTTTAGAAAGTAGAGTTATAATCAAGGAAGAAAGTTGAGGATTAAGAGCTAACTCAATATTCTCATATTCATATTGAATCCATAACTTGAAACTTTCAAACATGGAACCATTCTCATCATGATCATTATAGACATATTCTCATCTTTGACAACATCGTTTCCATTACAAAAACATGTCCGTCGTTATAATCATAAAAGCTTACAAAATCATAACCTTTATTTTGGAAAAGTATAGACATTTTAGAAAACATTTACGGGTTATTAGGAAGGGAATCATGCCTTAGAATCATAAACGCTTAACTTTTGAAAATAAGGAAATTATGGAAGCAATTATGAAATCATAGCATCGGAATCATGCCTTGAAAGAAAGGGACGAGCCTTAACGTACCTGTTCTGCATCCTATTAGCTACGCTTAGTTGTCCAAACTCGCTATCGCTAGTCTACATTCAAGAAGATCGACGAAATCATTAGATTCACCACCATATACTTGTCTTAATCCTTTAAATGAATTCATTTATAATCTGCCGAAATTTCGGCAGCATCTCCCCTGTAAATACACCATCCCCGAGAATCTAATTCGGCCCAAATCATCAATCAATCAATCCAAGAATTCAACTCAGCCAAACTATCAACAACAACAATACCAACAATCGTGCCAACAACATCAACAACCCATTCAAGATGCATTCTAACATTAACAACCTCTGCCATATAATTCAATGACATTTCATTTATATTCAATTCAATTCATATAATATTCATAACGACTTAAATCAACATACTACTTCATCCAACACCTTCCAAATTCAACAAGAACAATAACAACCTAATTCCTTCTTTTAAATTCTATCACCACAACCCAACTTACAATCTTTCAAACAAATGTCTCACTTCCAAATTCATAAATTATATTTACAACCTACACATTAGCAATATCATTCCCACAAGTACAAGAAACCATACTAATGTCACACTAACTCCTTCCATAATCCACAACCAATTACAACTTTATTTCTAACCATTAAATCCTCACTTCTCATCATAGAATCTACCACAACAACAACCACATTACTAAATAAAACTAATTCATCATTGCCACACAAGCCACCACTCACACGGACATAACCTTGCACACACATAGTTCATGAATTTCATCCATTTACACATACTACATGTTATATCTCATATTTTTGAACGTCGGATTATTTGTAAGCTGAGGTGGGGCCCACACGTCAAGATTTTTTTTGAAACATGTGACAAGTTATATGAATCACATATGTAAAGTTAAACACAACTCATGAAGGACCCTTGGGCCAAATCAAAGTGGAAGTCCTCCAAACGAATATTTCTAAGAAAACGTTTTCGGGTGACCTGACTTTGGGGGGCAAAAACGGTATTATAAGTTCGGAATTTGGAAAAATACCAAGAAATAAAAGTTGTAGATAATTGCATTAGCTTTCCAACCATAGGTCGTGGGTTCCCAGGTGACGTCGGTACAAGGAGATATGGACGTTTTAAGGTCGGAAGGTCAGTGGGCTAGGCCCAACTCGGGGCCAACCGGGTTAGGCCCATGACAAAAAAAAAGAGAAGAAGAGGCCCAATAGGGGGCCATCCGGCCATGGTCCATAAAAAGGACCCAAGCCCAAGTGAATTATCTATGTGATAATTAAATAAAAGGGGCCATTTAGTTGTCTTGAAACATATAGAAGTTTCAAGAAAATTAGAAGAGGAGAAAAACAAAAAAATGAAGAGCAAAGGAGACATGGCATTCGGCCATGCCCTCCAATTTTTGTCCCTTTGAAATCTTCTTCCAAAAATTATTTTCTTGTGGTATTCCTACTAATTCAAGGGTCCTTTATAACTTGGTGTAGTTATTTTAGAAGAAAGGGCACTTGTTTCATCAAGTTGACAACTTTGTTAAGTGAAGAAGATAGGAGAAAAAGGTAAGAATCAATTCCTTTTTATTATGTTATGAAGGTTTGTTTGTGTTGTAGTATATGGAAATGAGTAGAAATTATGGAAATATGGAAGTTTGCAAGGTGGGTGTGTATACATGTAGGTGGCCGTATATGTATATTGTTGTATACATATGATGAGTTGAATTTTATGTTGTGTTCTAGTTGTGGTTATGGTGAAATTTATATTGGAAATGAAAGTTGAGTGAATTTGGTTGAAGTTGGAAATATAGGTGTTGGTCGTGTGGTATATGGAAGTTGAAATGGAAATGAATTAATTTTGTTCAATATGTTAGTTGTGTTGTTGTGATTCTTATAATGTAAATGAAGGTAAAATGGATTAAGTTGGCATTGAAATGGAATGTAGAAGATTATGTCATTTTAGAATGATTTTATGATATCATGTAAATGAAGTTGTTAAGGTGCAAATTATGATTATTGTTGATGAAATTGGAAGATGGAAATATGTTATGAATATGTATATTGAAGATTAGAAGTTTTGGATGGATTATGGTTTTGGTGGAAAATTTGTATATTTTATATATTTTGTGAATACTTTGTAGAAATGATATGAAATGCTTCCGAATGGTATTGTAATGATCTTGATTAGTAATGAATATGAGAATGTTGGTATTGATTTGAAAATGTGAAGTTGGAATGAAAGCTATTGCATTATGTTGGAAAGAGGATTAGTTATGCTATATAGTGTTTTGTAGTGATTGTTGTTGTTGTTGGTGGTGTTGTTGTTGGGTTGTTGTTGATTGTTTTGGCCGAGTTAAATTCTCGGGGATGCTATATGTATAGGGGAGGTGCTGCCCAAATTTCTGTAGACAAGTATGAATTAAGATTGAACTCTTAAGACTTGAAAGTGATATTTGGTAAATATGACCAATTGCAGATTTCGGACGAAACGGGAATTGAGTTTGAACGGGCGTAAGAAGTGAAAAAGGTATGTAAAGCTATCCCTTTTCTTCTTTTGGCATGTCCTAGATATACTAGGTTGAGATTTGAGCCTCGGGGGTTATTCTGTCCATAGAAATCCGAGTCTGATTTTGGGTACTATTCATTCAGTGCAATTGAACTATAATCCTCATGTTTTGCTGGGAAACTGTTCAAACATCCATAACTTGCACAAATATGATAGAATCGCTTTGAAACTTTCATGGATGACTCCATAGAGTCTAATATTCGTGATTTATGTCCGCCACCTCGACTTGACCCGAGGTGGGCCCATTACCCCCGAGATTTCCTTCGTTTGTCTGATTTGATCTAATTTCGTATGATATAAAAAAAGGAAACTTTTGCCTATGAACCTAAGGTTCCGTTTGATTTGTTCCATAAGTTATTTGAGAGTTCCTTAAATGTGAACGATACTGAATTTTCAGAAAAAGACTTATGAAGTATATTATCGATAGTTTGTAAATTTAAAAAGGCTTATATCTTTTGTATGCTACTTCCGACAGACTCGATACTTACTTTGGACCTTCTGATCTTAAATATATGTATACGTACTTATTTGTCGAGTCTGGGAATTTAATTATGTATATGCATATGATTTCCGCACTACTCTGCTCGTGCCTGCTATTATGACATCGTTCGCCGGTTCCCGGGCCGGTTTTATGATCGTGCGCACTATGATATATTCGGCCGTATGCTGTGTTATGGTTCCCGAGACCTCGCCATAGGGCCGAGTACCGTTTATGGAGTTATGTTGTGATATGGCTTATGATATGATTTGATGATGTGATATGTTATGTTCGGAGATGTACGGAGATTTGAAACCTTCTGGAGTTATGCTGTGTGTGGCACCAACGTCGGAGTGGTGACCACGTTCCTGAGCCTTATGCATGATTTTTACTTGCATGATATACATTTATACATATGCTTTCAGCGCAGACTCTGATGTACTGATTCGGTATCTTCTCTCTGTACCTTTTTATGTCAGTTATGGTTTGTATTTATGTACTCTATGCTTTACATACTCAGTACATCTTTCGTACTGACCCCCTTTCTTCGGGGGCTGCGTTTCATGCCCGCAGGTACAGAAGTTTGTGATCTGCCAGTGTAGGCCATACGTTCTGCTATTACAGGGTGCTCCTTTTGATCCGGAGCCCGTATGTTGGTATTTATCTTTTATGATGTATATGCATCTGTATATTTGACTATTTGGGGTACGGCGGGGCCCTGTCCCGTCATATGTTTCCGATATGATTTGTAGAGGCCTGTAGTCATAAATGTGGGTTATGGGTCATGTGTGTGTTTGTTTGTGTATGACCTGCGCCTTAGTGCGGTTCTGTTTGCTATTATGGCCAAAACGGCCCATTTGTCTGTATACGTGTATGTATCTGGCGATGTACATTCTGCCAACCTATCAGATTTGGATACGGCCAGAATGGCCTGTATATTTGTATATGTGCATATATTCGGCGATGCATATTCCGCCGCTTCTTTTGGTTCTGATGTGATATTTTGTACGCGCAATCGCGCAAGATAATATTTGTTTTTAACTCTGTTTAAAATGACGAATATGAAATCTGAGTTAAGCTATAATATGATGATTTGGTTTGTATGTCTGTTTAGGGTATCCAAGTAGGGCACTAGTCGCGGCCCACGGGGCTGGGTCGTGACACTACAACATTCACAATCATCTCCAATCACATAAAAAGGGGATTAAATCTTACCTTCATCCCTTGACTTCTCCTATTTGGCTAGGGCTCCATCTTGCACCATGAATGCTTTGCTTGTTCCAACAACCACTCCATGTTGTAGAGGACCTTCCATTTGGTGGAAATAATAGAATAGAATAATTTTTCTTGATCAATTTCTATGACCTTATTTTTGGCACCATGGCCGAATGGCCCCAAGTTTTTCTCCAAGTTTCCTCCTTGAATTTTCATGAATAGTTTGTCTTGCTTGTAAACCTTGTCCATATTTATAATTATTTCCAACAAATAGGAGGGTGGACACATGTCCCCTTCTATATTTTTCTTGAAATTTCTAAAAATGACAAAGATGACTATTAGTCTTATTCTGTAAGCTTGGTCTATATATTCATCACATGGCCATAAAAGAGTGGGTCCCACACATACATACACACATCACACGGCCAAGCCCTTCAAGAACCTTCAAGAATTTTATTTTTTTTAAATTCCCATTTTGCCCTTAGTCTTCCGCAATATTACCATGGACCATTTTGTGAATTTTCCTTTTTGCCCTTAGCCTCTTCTCAATATTTCCATACTAATAATGTTCATAAATAATATTCATAACCAACTTGTACATTAAAATAATTTTTGAGGATGGTCATTCCCTTAACTTTGCCACGACTACCTTGAAATATCCGAACGTATAAAATACGGGATATAACACCGTGGACCTACGATGTGGGATTTCACTGGGTTGTTGTTGTAACACCGTGGACCTACTGAGCTAACATGGTGTTTTGCAAATCGACATGACTTACATTCCAATGAAGAAATATTCTGAAACTGAGGACAGAGCTTCTTCAATAGAGGTAGAGAGGTATGTCCCAATCGACAATGTGCTTCAAAAGGAGACACGACACCGGAGCAGGCAACAGACCGAGACTCCCATTCATAAAGGATATATAAACCATCAGATACATGTCCTTTACTAATAATCCCATTCGTCGCAAGATCACGAAACACGCAATAATCGGGAAATGATGATGAATAACAGTTGAGATCTCCAGTAAGTTTACTCACAGAATCAAATTAAAGGCCAACTTCGGTAGACTTAATACAGATGACAAGGTACTACGACAGTTTGGTTTAATGGTCCCAGATCCAACAATACTACAGGTTGACCCATCAACTACGGTCACATAAGAGGGTACTTTATATGATCGAAAGTTGGAAAAGATATTAGGATTACATGTCATGTGATCTGTGGCACCTGAATCAATTACCCATTTGTTTGAAGAGGAGATAAAACACATTTTACCCGACTCAGCAAATGTACTAACCGAAGTGGACGCTTTAAGTGATTTCTGATACTGAATAAATTTTGCAAACTTATCCGCCGAAATAAGAGTTTTTTTGTTTCCTCCTTCCTTCTCATTTATACTCATTTTCCAACTAATAACTCACTATATCGGAATAAAGTGACGAACAAACCAACAAAAATGCCAAACAAACTATATGCCAAAATCAGACTACTTGAAATAGACAACAATGATCAGTAATTCAACCAAAGAGCTTGAGAATAATCAAATTCACAGTTAGACTTTGAAGAAACAATTTTCAAAATCTCAGAGAGCCTCCCAAAGACGATATTAAATCACCACTTGATGAGAAACAATCCAAATTAGTGTTGCACTCGTGGGCAACCTCCAACTAATTCCCGAAATCAAAAGAATAATCAGCAACATAAAAAGAAAAATCTCAAACCTGACCAAAATGGTGTTCATGGATCTATTTTGAGACTTTTCTACTCCAAAGCATGGTCCTATAATCACAGCACCACCACAATTCGACCGAAACATCAAGGTGAAGTCGAAACAGAAAATCGGACCAATCAAAACAAATAAAGGAAAATATCCTAATGATCTGCTCCTATAATTGAGTCGCCTATATTATATTTACAACTCACTAATTATTATGTAACAACATCAAAGTATGAAAATATTAATTACATAGAAAACTAAAATTTTGCGCGATCATTTGTTTTCAAAATTTAAAAGTGATAATTTTTTAAATTTTTATTTAGTATTTAAATAATTTTCTATATTTATCCATTCATCTTGTACATTATTTTGGAAATCCAAAAGAAGAGAAAAAGAAGTATGATACAAAGAATTATAAAAATATATAACTAAACCTTATTTTGAACTCTTTTTTATTCATTATTCTTGAAATTAATGTTATATCATTAAATTACAACTATTACTGCATATAAAATATATATGTTATGTTGGATTTTTAATTTAGTAACTTATATAAAATATAATATTTATTTTATAGTTCGTTTTTTGCCTAGTTAACCGTGTTAATATCATTTTGTAGGTATGATAGGTAGGATGTCATCCAAATTTTGTAGGTATGATTGGTAGGATGTCATCCAAATTTTGTAGGTATGATAGGTAGGATGCCATCCGAAGTTTGGCAAATGGCAAATTAAGGTACCAAAATTAATAATTGATACTTCATATCCATTAAAACTATGTTGTCTTACTCAATTATTTAATTCTATTTTCATGAATCAAGAAAGATGTTGCACTACAATTAAGACTTCTATATAGGCCGATAAAATTTTGAGAAAGAACATGAGGTACGTTGTGAGGTTGAAAAATCACACTTCCATGTATTTAAAAACAAAAGAAGTGAGGGTGGAGGATATAAAAAAAAAAAAAAAAATCAACTTTGAGAATATAATTATATTCAGAAACAATCCATAGTATTTATGTGATTAAGAAATGTAGAGAGATAAAATTGATCAAAGGTAAAAATGCCTTTTTTAATATAGAAAAATATAAAAAAAAAATTATCATATTTTGATTTTCTTTACCGATCGCGCGAAGCGCGGACATCTTCCTTAGTGATATATATAGGGCGGCATGCACATAAGATGTTGATCCCTATTATATAACCCATGGTAATGTGACTAATAATAATAATAATAATAGCATTTTTAGTACAATAATAATTGAAATGCAGATGCTTCAAAATCACTTTCATGAATGTGATTTGTCTCATCTAATAGATAGGAAGAGGGCTAAAAAAACCAAAACAGAAGGTGAACCAAGGGTCCTATAGAGAGAAAAAAAATTGCATGTGAGCAATTGGTGCAACTGATGAGTCCTGACCAACCAGACAAAGATTATGAGTTGGATTATCTGTTATCAATTGTGAAGCATGACAATTTCTTAGCCAAGGAGGGTAGTTAGTGTATTAATCGTGTTCAGTGGTTGAGTCAGATATTTCTGATAATAAGGAGATTAGAAAAGATAAAAATATTATATTTAGAACCGTAAGGGCAGAGCTAGAGACAGAAGAAAGTTCACATGAATTCTGTTTGTCAGAAAGTCACATTATATATATAAGATAATTTTTTTAGGGGTCTGTTTGACGGAACCATTAAACAAATCAAGAATCTGCAAACTAGAAAAGTCTGTAGCACCAGCTGCCACAATTCTTGGAGCCAAACACAATATAGAACCAATAGCTGGAAATTTAGTCAAAATTGTTGACTTTCTCTTCAACAACCAATCAAAAGAAGATATTTACAACCGTGAGCTACCTGCAAATGATGTTAAACAAAATCTTATAGGGATTTTCAAAAAAATATACCATCCAACATCATATATTGCACCTACTTCATAACCATATTTTCAGTTTACATTCGCATAACCAACCTTTTTTCCTTGCAACAATGCTTATACATACGGTGTACAACATTATATACAAACACTATATGACATTATGCACTTCCCAGTTAACAATCTGTTCACCTTGTATAAAAGTGTATAATGGGGTATAAGAGTTGTTTAAGGAAAATTGGGCTAAACTAGGTAATTAAGGAAAAACTAGGCTAAACCGGGAAAGAATGCTTTCCCAGTAGACATAAAGCGTAATTTATGCAATCTTATAAAAAGGATAGCCCGGTTCACTAAGCTCCGGCCATGCGCGGGGTTCGGAAAAGGGTCGGACCATAAGGGTGTATTTTATGTAGCCTTACCCTGCATTTCTACAAGATGTTGTTTCCATAGCTAGAACCTGTGACCTCCTGGTCACATGACAACAACTTTACTAGTTATAAAAAGGATAGCCTGGTGCACTAAGCTCCCGTCATGCGCGGGATTCGGGGCAGGACCAAACCTACAAAAATGGGTCAGGGAGATGCTTTCTTTTAGTTTTAAAAAATTCTTTCTACCCTTCTATATTTGGTGGAACGAAATCAATATCTTTTTTTTTCTTTTGTTGTTTTAGGTTTTAAGTATCACGACAATATCTTATTAGTATATAATGATTGTTCTTGATTCTTTTGATACGTACACCTAATTTGACAACTGCTTAATTAGTTTCAATTAAAAGTTGAAACAACTAATATCCCTGGGACCACCTCCACATCTATACTTGTGGAGGGACCTCACTGTCACCTAATTTTTAATTTACTCCTCCTGTTCGAACCGGGGTTTGAAACC